>NW_025421328.1:0-1485297 GCF_011764305.1 Mustela putorius furo
TACCCCCACGTTCCTTTGCTCTTTTGGAGTGCTTTCACCAGTCTCCAAGTTAATGCTGGTCCCCAGACACTGGGCACACTCCATCATATTTGGGTATTACTTTCCAACTGGTCAGCTCTGGTGGCTCCCTCCCCCCTTTTGTTTATCTTGCAATATCAGTCCGCCTTTCCAACTCCGCTTTACCTGCCCATTGGCGACTTCTGCCCCTGTAGAGATCCAGATGTGTAAACTTTCTGCACTCTCAGGCTGATTTCAAATTGGTGATCAGAGTTCTTGGTAGGTAACCAGCTTGCTTTAGAGTACAAGGTTGAAAAGGTGCCTCTTCCTACTTCCCCACGTCATCTTGTCCCTTCTGTCATTAGTTTTTGATGTAGGTTCCAGGATACACTGTTGCGTTTTAAAACACCCAGTGCTCCATGAAAATCGGATTACCCCTCCTTATTACCCATCACCAGGCTCCTCATACCCCCCTCCTCCTCTAAAACCCTCAGTTTGCTTCCTTTCCTTCTCTACAAATCTATCTTGAAACCTTACAAAGAGTTGGCTGTTTGCTGAAATCAGACACAGTTTATGGCCATATCAGGTTCTATGAAGTTTCTCAGATTTGTTTTAAATGCAGTGTCATCAAAAAGAAGTAAAAAGCTATCGGTTGAGATAAAGAGTGGCCCGTTATGAGATGAAGCATAAGCCATGACAGAAATGAACAGCTGATGGTTCCAAAAAGGGGAGTGAGGCAATTCAGATTTGAGTCGCCCTCGTGTTATTATAGCTCAATAACATCTAGGAAAGACCTCATTTTGACACCATTAACATATTTCCTGTTTTAAAAGTTTTACAGGATGATGAGAGGCTGGGGCCAACCCCCAAATCTTGCCAGGATATTGGAATATCACCATGCCCATCAATAAACCAGTCATAGTATGTTATTGGGGAGAGTGCATCAGGGGAGGGGAATCAGAAAGCCATGGTTATTCCTTTAATTTCACATGTTGATTAGAAAACCTCTGAGCCCTCCGTGGTCCCCATGTCACCAGCCCCATGGGCAGGGGAAATGGAAAGGTCGATGGCTACATCAAATATATAATATTTTTCTTTTCTCTTTGAAGGGAAGTTTTCTCCATTGTGAGGGAGAGGGGGAATAGTCCCAAGGAGAAAGAAACTCAAAAGAGTTCTTTCTTCTTACAAAGGTCTGCCCTCAAATGAAACTATGTCTCCAGAGTCTAACTGGGGGTTGCCCAAAGACTCAGCCACAGAGGTGAGGGAAATCCTCAACTCCAGCGCCATCTCCTCCCTGTCTCACCGGCGAGGACCTCAGTCTAACCCCGAGCCAGAGAAGCAGAAAACCTCACCCTAACTCCCACTTACCTCCCTTCCTTCAGCAGGATACGGTATCTAACTTTTAATACAACCCTACAAGGCATGCTGCAGGTAAAAACCATGACAGCAAGCATGAGAATCACACTTCCTGTGGCAGAAGTGATGGGGAGAGCAGGCTGGACTTTCAAGTCTGTTTGATGTATTATACTGGTTCTAAGGGAAAAGTGCACAAGAGGAAGAAGAGATGGTAAATGTGGGCAGAGATAGGAAACTCTAAGATTGTAGAGTTGTCTAGAAAGACAACAGCACCATTATAAAAATCAAGAGTGCTTGCGGTGGCTTCATGAAGAGACTCAAAATAAACCAGAGGAAAGAATCATTGACAGGAAAGAAACTTCCAAAAGAGAAACACAAAGACAAAAATTACACAGACAACACAGAAAACCCAAGACTGATAGGTCATTACAAAATGTGTAACACACACATAACAGGAATACCTATTCCTATAGGAGAGTGGACAGAGAGCTATTTGAAGCAATAATGACAGAGGATTGACCAAAATTAATGGAGTTACCTAATCAAGATCCAGGAAAATCAAAACATTGAAAGAAGGATAAATACCAAAACACACAGAATTTCTAGAATATTCAGCTACATATCATTAAAGACAAAGAAATTGTTCTGGAAATCTGGAGCAGGTATTGGAAGTGGGTGTGGGAAGGGGAGAGGTGAGCAGTAACACCTTACTCCAGAGAAAAAGGATAAGAACGACATCACACTTCTTTTCAGAATCCATGCCATCAAGAAGGATGAAGTGTTTATATTGTTTAAAGAAACATCGAGCTAGAAACCTGTGGCCAGTGAAATGGTCCTTCAACACACACTACAGAGTAAGGAAACCCGTCAGGAATAATGGCGGGCATTATTTCAATGATGAAGGGGTCAATTCTCCAAAAAGACACAACAATTTCTAATGCGCATGCATCAACAACAGAGTGTCAGAGCACATGAAGCAGAAACTGAAAATACTGCTGGTGGGAACAGATGAATCCATTCCTACAGCTGGAGAATTCAAATTCCTCTTCTCCCTCATTGACAGACCCAGAGATGCAGAAGTTCCATGAGAACACAGGTGAACTGGCCAGCATCACCCATCCACCCCATCCACTACACATTGGCAGAATACTTCATTCAACAATGAGGTATAGACATTCTGCTCGGGCTGACATGAAACAGTCACTAAGAGAGCCCATATTCGGGGCCATACAACACATGTGAACCACCAAAGGAATCGAAATCACCGGAACTATGCTCTCTGACCCCAGTTGACTTAAACTAGAGATCGAGAACAGAAAGATAGCTGGAGAAACGACCAGAGAGAGAGAGATTCAACAGCCCACTTCTAAAGAAGACATGGGTGGAAGGGCAGGTGGGTGGAGGGATGGGTGAAGGAGGTGAAGGGAAAGAAGAGCGCACTTCTTCTGCTGAGCACTGAGAAATGTACAGAATTGTGGAGTCATGTTGTACACCTGAAAGTCACATTACACTGTTTGCCAATTATGCTTGAACTTAAAAAAAAGAACATATGGATCAAGAAGGCACTTCAATAGAAATTTAAAACTACATCAATCTAGGTGATAATCAAAATTGACATATTAGAGGGAAATTTGTAGTACTGAATGGACATAAAAATGTCCAGGGACTATAACATTTTTTGCTTATTTATGAATGAAAGTACAGAAGGTACATTAATATACTTACAGCGAGGATGGTTCTCCAGAGGTAAATGAGAAAGGCACAAGTTCCCAAGAAGGCAGTTAAAATGAGAAGCTTCCACAGAACTTCAATCCCATGAGGGCCAAGACAGAAATGATCAGGCAAGGAAAGGATAAGCTGAAATACCATTTGAGACAATGAGGAATCTCAAAGACTTTTACTGTGTATCTGTCACAAAAGATCAACTTCACAAACCCTCAATCAGCCTCCAGGAGGTAAGCATACCTCTCAACTAGCTCCTCCTGGAGGAGAAGGAGCACAGAGGCATTTCCAAGGAGCTGGGGCAAACTTTTGGCAGTGATGAGTGTGTTTCCCAACTTACCATGATGATGGCTTCCTTGTTGCTTCCCTATGTCTAATATCAACAAAAAGTATTCTTTTAAAAGATGTTATGATCATGTATACATTATGACACACTAAAGCTGCAGGCAAAATCTAATAGACAAATCTTAAGAGATTTTATTTTATCTACAAGCACATTGCAACTGTTTTTTCATTAGGTAACAGAACTTGAGAATTTATAAGCCAACATAAAATAAACAAGGTAAGTCAATGTAAACTTAGAATAGGTAAGGAGTCAGTGACTTCTATTATACATCCATGAAGGACCCGGAAAAACTCCTTTGGACCATTTCCAAAACTACACCCAAAATTTATGGACGAATGAGAGAAAGCATGAATAGAATTTGTACTAGAGGTACAAATGAGCACATTCTATGGACACATGTTTATAGATCAGGACATAAGTGAGAGAGACAGGAGGCTGCTCGTTAATATGACATGTGATTATTGCCCAATAAAAATAATTCAGAGTTACTGATTAGTTTCTGAAAACATTGATGTTTTCTTTCAATGCTCACTCTGATTCTGAATCACAAACCCAGATGTCAGATTTCTGAAGTACATAATCAGGTGATCATGTATGTTCTAAGCATATCTGTGAGGGTTAGTATCTCCAAAAAGCCAATGGAAGCAATTCATGTTCCTATTTCTTGGTACTGTAAATGAATCATGCAAGAGCAACTTAAAATTTAACTTTCTAAAGAGGGAAAAATATTAACGAATGTATTTATTTATTTGAAAGAGAGAGGGGGAAGGGCAGAGGGAGACTGAGTAGCTGAGTGCCAGCTGAGCAGGGAGCCCAACCAGGGCTCAATCCCAGCACCCTGGGATCATGACCCAAGCCTAAGGCAGACACTTAACTGCCTGAACCACCCAGGTGCCTGTGAATTCTAAGAATACAAAATTCCTGGATATGAACACCAAGACTAGGAACACATCATTTTACAAAAACTACATTTAGAAGTATTTCAGGAGAAAAGACACTAACAATGCAATTCATACTAATTCACACCAAGCTTGAATTTTGTGCAAACAAACCTCTCTAGAAAGGAGCTCCTGAAATCTAAAACATTTTCCTCTTCAGCCCTCACAGCTGAGGTCACGAAAATGTGTGCTGGTGGGAAACGTACACTGCCTTTAATAGCCACTGTCTGGAAGAGAGCAGTAGCTGTCAGCACAATGGTTGGTCATGGGGATCAAATGCACAAAAGACAGAGGCTGTCTTGTCAGGAATGTAAAACACGCCCAGCTGTGGGCACACAGTACATCTGGCAGCTGTCTGGATGCTGATACCAGTAGCTGAGTCGTAACTAGAGGACAGCCAGTGGGGCCAAAAACTCTAGGTTCTCCGACAGTGGCCATGAGCAGGTGGAGGTGGGAAATGCAACACCAGTTCATTTAGGAAAGAGTTTAGAGATGAGGAAGGGTGAGCAAGGTGAACTGATCCATGAGATGCAGCCCAGGTAGAGGGGAATGATTCCAATCCAGACGACCAAGAAATTCCCTCTTCTGAAGACTCCAATGAAACAGAATGGGGTCTACTTTGACTAGAGGTCTTCATGTGGGATGGGTCTGCCTCAATACAAGCATCCTTCTTGACTACTGACACTTCCGGATCCCTCTTTCATAATCTGGTGCAAGCGGATCTAAAGTAGTCTACTTATTTCCAGGGGTGTTCCCTAACTGTTGGCTGACTCTCTCTCTTTCTCCTGGGGGTAGAGGGTTTACTTTTTCATGACACAGTGAAATATTCATGCTGGGAACCACGTATTTCTTTATATTTGGACAATCCTAAGGACATCCAGAACTTTCTTATTTTGGGAAAATCAACACACTGCACGTACTTGGTCAAAGAAAGGACAACAACTCATTCACTTCCTGATCACATCACTCCTAGTGATTTTCCTGTGACATATATCCCAGCAGGTTGCGGTCTATTAGTGTCTTCTGGGATTCTCAGGTCTCCATGGACCTGGTGGGACACACGGTCCCTGGGGACAGCCTCCAAGACCAGAAGGAAAGAGCGGGTTCAGAAGTTGCTAAAAGTCAACCAACCAAGAAGCAGAGCAAAATGGACATTTCACTTCTTAACACTCTAGTCCCAACACCAATGCTTAAGATACCCAGGGCTGTCAAACTTGACAAATATAAACAATGCGCTGACACAAAAACAAACTAAGCAGAAGCTGGACCCTGAATTTACCAGGCTTGCAGTAGGATCTTCACCAGGATTCCAGGGGACAATTTAACACCCCTAGCTCCTACTAAATTAGAGTTCCTGACATTTTTGAAGACAATTTTAAAGAGATATAATGTACATATCACACAAGCCCCCTATTTAGGACAAAGAGCTCAATGGCTTTTCCTATCTTCACAAATCCTTCCTCCTGACACTATAAACCTGGTGCCTTCAGGTTTCCATCCTACCAAAGCTGTGCTTCTTGGACCAAGCAGCACAGACAGGACCCAAAACATGAGGGAAATGGCTGTGGCCTCAACCCCTTCCGGTTGACCCTGAAACCTGCCCTATGGTGCCCAGTCGTCAGGAAGAACTCTCGTTCTTCTAACGTTACCATCAAGAACCCCATGAAAAAGCTGTGATTAAAGAACCCAGTCAGAAGAAGACACCACTAGCAGCTTATGGGCACCCAAGTAGCTCAGTCAGATACGTGACCAAGTCTTGGTTTGGATCAAGTCATGATCTCATGGTCCTGAGGTTGAAGCCCACTTTGGGCTCTGTGCTCACTGCACAGCTGGTTTGGGATTTTCTCTTTCCCACCCTCTCTGCCCCCTACACATGAGCCCTTTTTCTCTATTCCTCAATAAATCATATCAGAAGAGAGAAAAAGAAAGAAGAAGAAGAAGAAAAGAAGAAGAGAAGAAGAAGAAAGAAGAAGAAGAAGAAGAAGAAGAAGAAGAAGAAGAAGAAGTAGTAGAAGAAGTAGAAGGAGAAGAAGGAGAAGAAAGACACGAGTAAAGTGTCACATTTACTCACATTTGGGTTTGGGGAACTGGGACACTGGAGCAAGACAAGCCAGAAGAGTAGCCTTTGCACCATCATGTCCTGGTCCTTTTAAGGGGCGCTGTGGGCCCAGGGAGGAAGTGGAGATGGTTGGGGGGCAGGGGAGAGTGGGGTGGGGGTGTTCAGAAGGGGTGGGGAGGGGCAGGGTGGTAATTAGGGAGGGGAATAGGGAAGAAATAAGAGGGTAGGATGGGGAAGGTGTTGGTCAGGAGGAGGGGTCAGGGACAGTGTCAGGCGGTGTCAGGGTCAGATTAAGTACTCAAGGGGAAGGAGCACGGTTCAGAAAGGTCAGGAGGTCAGCAGGTTAGTAAAGGACAAGGTCAGCAGGACACATTAGCAGGTCAAGTGAACTCTCAGGAGCAGTTGGTGTGGAGAATCCATCCTCCACCAAGCCTTCCCGGGTTTGAACGTTTCCTTAGCAACCTAGAAACATTCTAATCTCTCCACCAATCCCCTGCCTTTGCCCCTAGTAGCTCAACATGGATGCCACAGGTGACCTCATTGGTACAAAGCCCCTTCCCACCTGATACCCCAACACGTGCCATCCCAACGACAGATCCTCTCTGGATCTTTAGCCATCCTTCTTGTTCACTTCCTCCAACCCAGATCCCTGTTCCTTCTTCTGGGCGCTCTCTCCTTCCCTTCCAAACTCCCGTCTGAGAGCCACTGGCTGAACAATGTAGAAAGCAAAGGAGAACCAAACTGCAACAACAAGCAAGTACACAACCAGAGTAGGAGGTTTGAGCCCTCTCTCAGCAACTCAACGCAGACAGAACATCCACAAGATGTAAATCTTAATGGCAAACCATCTGAATCCCATAGCTGTCTCCATACATCTGTCCACATCCACATCCACTGATTTTAGGCACATAGGAGACCATTACAAAAATGCGCCCAATTTACTTTAACCATAAGGGAAATTTCAATTTTGTTTCAGATGCATTAATTCAGGTAACTACAGAGCATCTTGTGGTAATATAATGTGCTAGAAATCACTGATAAAAAGTGAACTAGAAATTCCCATATGTTTAGAAATGGAGAAGTACCTCTATCATGGGAACAGGAGTAAAGAAATAGAAAAAAGAGGGGCTCCTGGTGGCTCAGGTCATGATCAGGTCCTATGATCAAGCCCCACATCGGGCTCTGTGCTCAGCAGGGAGCCTGCTTCCCCCTCACTCTCTGCCTGCCTCTCTGCCTGCCTCTCTGCCAACTTGTGATCTCTCTCTCTCTCTGTGTCAAATAAGTAAATAAAATGTTAAATAAAAAAGAAATAGAAAAGGAAAAGAGCAACACTGGAATGAAATGATACGAGGATGACACAATTGAAATCAAATATGTCTTCTGGGCTGGAATATCCTCCGGTATTTGTCTGAGAAGACTTCATGATCTCAAAATCATCCCCAATTGGCTGAGACATTGGAACACCTCCGACGGAGTAGATCTGTCACTTCTCTTTGTGACCCTCCTACGCACTAGCTTCGGCTTTACATGAGGAAACTTTACAGGGAAACAGTCCAATCAGACTCTCATGTCATCTTCTGGGACCTCCAGGAATGAGAGCATTTTAAGAGAAGTCTTTCACCAGCTTCTCCCCTGGCGGATCCAGGACAACACCCAGAGAGCTGGCAGCTCCATCTGTGCTGGGTGGGGACAGCCAAGCAGGTGGGGAGGGCCAGGGACCCAGGTTACTAGACAAACCCCTTGTTATCCTCTCTCCTGGGGCCTGTCCTGAGATGAACTTCCTAAACTGTGTCTCCCTAGGACTCTCAAATGTTTCCTCAACTACTTCTGGCCCAAGACAGCTGATTGTCAGTGCTCTACAAACCACCACTTTATTATTGTGTAAACTTCTTGTAAACAGGAACCACTCTAGTACTGCTTAAATAGAACAACAGCTTGTTTTTTCTAATTAACATATAATGTAATTTTTGTTTCAGGGGTAGTCTGTGATTCATCAGTTGCACGCAGTTCAAGCACTCACCAAAGCACATTCCCTCTCCAATGCCCATTCCCCAGCCACCCCATCCTTCGCACACACTTCCACTCCTGCCACCCTCAGTTACAACAACATCTTAAACATACACATACAGAAACCATAAACAACAAGCCCACAACAAAACAAGGATAAAAAAACAAAGTATTCAATGCTGCTTAGATACCGCTGTCCACCTCAAGAACCCGAGTTGGGCTGCTATGGTTGTAGAAGGAGACCAGCTATGGAAGGGGTGGAGTCAGACTAGCCCAAAAGGGAACAGGAGAGAGGCCCAACCTGTAAGGGGGGCCAGGGACTTCCATGGAAGATGGTCAGAGTCAACTTGATTAGAACTGGAATCAGGAGCAGGGAAAGAAGCAGGGAACAGAGTTTGGGGGCCTCAAATAGGTGAGATCAGTCATGGAGTTGAGGAGGTGTCCCCAAAGCCAGTGTCAGTCTCCCATCTATGAAACCCTTTGTGTCCCTGGGAGACAAGCCAGGAGCCTAGAGTTTGAGATCCAGCTGTCCTGCTTTACCTGCTGTTTGGCCTGGTGCTCATTTCCTTCACCGAACCGGGAGTGTCCATGCCCATGTCCATAACTGTGTGGAGGACAAGAAGAAGTCACATGTTGAGAACATGCAGACATTGACGTCATCACCTCCATGGGCTCAGTGTCTTTGGAGATCCAGTGCCTCATGTCTCACCCCTGTTAATGGCAGCCCGGGTGACAACAACAGGTCCCTCCTGTTTCAGGCCTGTGCTATGCCCTGCCCTTTGCCCACATCAGCATTCTGGCACCAGATGGCAGTAGGACCCCATGAACTGTGGGGTGAGCTCTGGGCCCCTGGCAAGACTGAGAGATTCCTGGACCGTGGGAAAGGTGATCAAGTGAGGGATTATACAGGACTGGGCAACTGAGCTCCGGGGCACCCTGAAAGGAATGGGGGATTGGGCACCTGTGGAAAGGGCTGGAGGCATCTTACAAGATTCCTGGGTCCCCACAGGGCAGATCCCTCCTACACTCCTGCTGGTGCTGGCAGGGATCTGGAAAGCACCAGCAGCAGCACCAGCAGCAGAAGTAGCAGCAGACCAATGGGATGCTGGATGGACCTGGGAAGAATGGTCTGGCAGGTAAGGGGAATCACCAGGCTGGGATGCCCTTGGCCTCCTCCTCCTTCCCCAGCCACCTCTCAACCTCTGACCCTGACTTCACCTTCCAGCAGGGCATGGGAAAGCCAAGCAGAGGTGGACACCCACGACCAAGGAAGGGTCCCTCCCCAGAGCTCTGTGTCCTTGTTTCTGAACAGACAGAAGGAGTCACCCGGGGCCCCTGGAACAGGGAGGGAGAATCTGGCCCCAGAGCCCTCTCTGATGGGGCCTGGGGAGAATCCTGGAGGGATAGAATGTAGCACTGGTTTGTAGTCTAAAAAGTCTATGTTTAATAAGGAAATGGAAAAAAAAACAAGTTGCCAGTTGAGCCTCTGGAAGAGAACAGGACCAGTTTCCATTCTTCCAATTTCTACTCTTTGCCTGGATAATTACTTCACCTCTCCAAACCTCTGTGTCCTTCTCTGTGATGTGGGGATGGCATGGCTTCATTCCTCAGGGCATGGATGCAAAGATTCATCGAGATCCATCATACAAATCTAGTTTAAACTGATACTTATACCTATCACTATCATCATTTCTTCTTAAAGATTGAACTTGATTTTCTCAACATTATGCTAAATAAACTTTTATATTTACTTTCTTCAAAAGATTTTATTATTTGAGAGACAGTGAGCACAAGTCGTGGGCAGACGCAGAGGGAGAGGGAGAGGCAGCCTCCTCTCTGAGCAGGGCTCAGTCTCAGGACCCTGAGATCAGGATGCCAGGTAAAGGCAGATGCTTAACTGACTGAGCCACCCAGTCATGGAGGGCCCCTGAGAAGGAGCCCCCAGGGCTGCAGCAGTGGGAACAGCCCCAATCCCGATCCCTAGCGGGAGAGATACATCCCCAGCGCCAGGATATCCTCCAGCCCCGGGAACTCCATCTTAGCAATGCCTGCCTCCCCCCCCCCCGGGTGGGCCCCAGCGTCCAGCCTGCTCCAGTCCCTGCCCGCCCCCCAGCCCTTCCTCTCATTCCACCCCCTCCGCTCCATGCAGGTACCTAGTCAGGCTCTTCTTGTGGCCCATGGTCAAGGATGGCCTTACCCCTGCCCACCCCCCAAAAGCCGAAACCAGCGCTGCTTGGAGGAGTAACGCCATAGGTGGAGTCCTCGTGGTCCGCCCCTCTCCCTTCACAGCCCAGGACCTCAGCCCTACCTAGGCCACTGGGCCTTAGGCACCCTTCACCGCCGCTACCGCCTCTGCTGCCGCCCCTTGAGCCTCCACAGCTGCCAGTCTCCTGAGACCAGCTCCCACCTGCGCTGCCTCCACTGAGTGCATGTCAAGGAGTGTGTGCTCCTTGGGGGCGTGCGGGACTCTTGGTGACCTAGTGGCCCAGCGAGGTGGAGCGTGTGATTCCGGCAAGTGGCGATGGGCTCCAGGCCCTGCAAGTCTGCCTTAAGGGGCTGTAATGGGGTCCCAGTCCAGAAGCCGTTCCCAGGGAGGCAGTTCCCCACACTGAGGCTTGCAACTGCCAGTGCTGCTTGCTATGCCTCCAGGCTTGGAGTGCCCTGGGAGCCAGCGGGCCTCTTTCTTTTGGCCCCAGTTCCCCTGCTCCCTTCTGCTCTTCTGCCACCAGGAGCTATGGAGCAGCCTCTCCTAAAGTCCTGGCCTCTTGCCCATACCCCAGGCCGAAGCCCCTTCCCAGGCTCCTGAGGCAGGAGAGAACTGTGCTGACAAACTAAAGACAGCAATGCATACCCTGGAAAGCTAAATCCACACGTGACAACACAGAGACCAAAGGCTTAATTACACGTGCTCCATCAGACCCTGTCCAGACACCAGTGCCCTGTGTGGGGGGTAGTCATTCACAATCTCTCTCCTGCCTGGGACTACTGATTTTAATGATGGCATGGCATGTGATTTTGAGGAATTGTGTAATTTTCTGAATGAGTCAAGTGACAAACAGTACAGTCAGCAGTGTTCTACTACATATTCTCAGCCCATTTTCAGGGCTCAGAGGGTTAAGCATCCCACTCCCGACTCTGGCTCACTTCATGATCTCAGGGTCCTGGGATGGAGCCTTCAGTCTGGCTCCTGGCTCAGTGCAGAGTGTACTTGACATTCTTACTCTCTCCCCCTACCCTCCCCATGCCCCCGATGGAGACTCTCAAATAAACAAATATCCTTAAAAGGATAAATAAACCTTTAAAACAACCAAAAAACCCCAAAACTAAAACAAAACCCTCCTTACCTAAAAAGGAAGGAGGTAACCATGGGGGCAAAGACGCCACCCGAGTGCTGTGAAGTGTGTAAACCTGGTGATTCACAGACCTGTACCCCTGGGGATAAAAATATATGTTTATAAAAAATAAAAAATTAAAAAAAAAAAAAAAAAAAAAAAGAGAAAGTGAGAGCCAAAAGGACTGCAAGGACTGCAGCACACGTCATTTAGGCGTCTGAGGCAGGCCCCCAACCAGGGCGGCCTCTGCCATTAAAAGATGGCGCCTGGCTAGTTGCCAGGTTAGGATTGCCTCATGAGACTAAGCGGAATGCCCAAAGAGGAGGTAAACAGCATTGGTTGCTAGCAAAGTTGTTCGTTTAGGTGTGCAGCCTGATTCGCTCCCTCCTGTACCCTGCTCGCTGATTGGTCATGTAAGTGTACATAAGTGTGTAGACTTGCGGAAATAAAGAGAGAGAAGATACATCTGAACTGGGGCTTCTTGTCGTCCTTGCGGGTCGAGGGCGATAAATGGCGCCGGCACCCAGGAACTAAATAAAGGAATCTTGCAAGGTAATCCACAGGAAAGCGGGGAGTAAAGGTCCGCAGGTAAGCGGGGCCATTAGCCACGTTCAAAAGTGGGAATTCCGCGGTAAAGCGGGGAGTAAAGGTCGACTGAAGTATATGCGTGTAAAAAGTTAATGTGTTAGTTACTGTTTTAACGTCGCGCGTCTGTTGTCTGTATGTTCATAATGGGATCTGAAGTATCTAAACTGCGGTTGTAAGAGTCTTTAAAAGACCTGCTGAAAGCCAATGGAACTTCACTAAAAGCAAAAAAAACTGCTCAGGCCTTTTTGAATACAGTGGAAAAGGCGGCTCCATGGTTCCTAGATGAAGGCTTGCTAAACATACCTCAATGGGACCACTTAGGGGAGGATTTGAAGAAACAGGACAATAAAACGCCTTTGCCACCCGGGTTCCTGGAAATATGGACCTTAGTCCGGGGATGCCTGGTGGGGCCTAAACCCAAATGTGAATCAGCTCTACAAGAGGGAGCATTGGCATTGGAGGAAGTGAAAGAGGAGCGGTCTTCTCCTGCCTCAGATGGGGGTAGTTCTAGTGAAGAGGAAGAAGAAATGTCAGGGGAGGATTTAGACCATAAAATGCATTCCAACTTTGAACATTTGAAACTGTCGACTCCAGCGACACCTAGTGCCCTTCCGCCGTATAATCCTATGGCGTGCCAAGGAGTTTTGTAGCTGCTGCACCACATGTGGTAGTGGCAGGGTTTCGAGCTGGAGAGATCATGACCTGGCCTCTGCCCTTCCAGTTTTAGAGGATACCAAACAACCAGCGGTATGATACCAAAACAACCAGCGGTATCATCAGCCTCTTGATTTTAAATGAGTTAAGCAGTTAAAGGAAGCAGTCATTCAGTATGGCCCTCAGGTAGCCTTTACGGTATCTTTGTTGGAGACCATAGCAGGAATGAACTTAGTCCCTGAAGACTGGGGTAACCTAGCCCGCACAACCTTGTCGGGAGGGCACTATCTAGTATGGAAAACAGCCTGGCAAGAATACTCAGAGGACACTGCCCGCCGTAATGCAGCGGCTGGAAATCCTCAGTGGGACCTAGAAATGTTAATGGGAATAGGACCGTACATGGGAAAGCAGGCCCAAATACAATACAACCCTGCGGTGTATCTGTAAATAGCCGAGGCGGCCACTAAAGCATGGAAGACAATTCAAGGCACTGGGGATTTACAGGGTTAGCTGTCTAAGGTAATACAAGGACCAAATGAAGCATATGCTGATTTGGTAGCGAGGCTGATGCAAACAGCTGGTCGAATATTTGGGGAGGTAGAGGCAGCCATGCCATTGATAAAACGGCTGGCTTATGAGCAAGCTAATAAATGGTGTAAAGAAGCCATCAGATCTTGGAAAACCAAAGACTTGAGTACATATATTAAAGTTTGCAGGGATATCAACGACAGTGTTATTCAAGGGCAGGTTATGGCTGCAGCTATCACTCAAGGTTTACAAGGATTACAGGGAGCTCAACAATATAAACATAGGGGTACTCCTGGAGTTTGCTATTACTGCAAGGAGCCAGGACACCTTAAGCGTGAGTGCCCCGAGAGAAAGGTGTCCTATCAAGAGCCTAAAAAACCAGGAATCTGCCCAAGATGTGGGAAGGGTGCCCACTGGGCATATGAATGTCGCTCAATAAGGGATATACAAGGTAACTCTCTGCCTCCAAGAGGGTCAAAAAATGGGGGGGGGGCCCCCCACACCCCAGGGCCCTCAAATGTATGGGGTGCTCCAACAGGTGGCTCGCTCGCATTATCCGCCGACGATCCCAGGCGAGCCACAACAGGGAGTGCAGGACCGGACATCCGTGCCACCACCAGACTCATACTGACTCCAGAGATGGGGATCCAGGTAGTCGAATCAGATTTTAAGGGTCCATTACCTGAGGACACCGTGGGCCTCTTGCTAGGACGGAGCTCCATGGCGTTATCAGGACTCATTGTTCACCCCGGAGTTATAGATGCTGATTATAAAGGAACGGTGAAAATCCTGGTATCCTCCCCACGTGGAATTACAGCTATTAGTCCAGGTGATAAGATAGCTCAAATCCTGGTATTGCCTAGTTGTCACAAGCTTTTTGGAAGCCATGAGGTTACGTGGGGACAAAAGGGGTTCGGTTCATCTGGAGCTCCTCTAGCATGCGTCACGCTAGGCATGGAAAATAGACCCCTTTACTCTTTTTGGATAAGAGACAAGAAATTCATGGGCTTATTGAACACTGGAGCAGATCGCAGTATCATCAATGAAGCTGACTGGTCTAAGGATTGGCCTGTGCAAAAGGCTGATCAAACACTTCGAGGATTAGGGATTGCTCATAGCCCCATGTGCAGTGCAGCTACACTGCCATGGAAGGATGATGAAGGCCACCATGGACTTGTGCAGCCATATGTCCTTAAGATTCCCATTTCATTGTGGGGACGGGATGTCTTGGCCCAAATGAACCTGAAGTTGACTCCAGAATTATTCTATAGTGAGGAAGCTCAAGCCTTAATGACTAAGTCTGGTTATCCTGGAACGGGAGGCCTAGGAAAACAGCTGCAGGGCACCCCTGAAACTATTCCCTTGACTAATTACTTCTCTCAAAGAATAGGTGGGCCAGGGCTGGGTTTTTCTTAGGGGCCACTGAACCTCTAAAAATTTAATGGAAAAACAGTAAACCCATGTGGGTTCCTCAGTGGCCCCTGCCTAAGAAAAATGTGAAGCTGCCCACACGTTAGTAAAAGAGCAACTTGCCGCCGGTCATATTCGGCCCTCCACATCACCATGGAATACGCCTATTTTTGTGATTAAGAAGAAGTTGGGGAAATGGTGATTGTTACATGCCTTACGAGCTGTTAATGAAAAGATGGTGGCCATGGGAGCAGTACAGCTGGGGGCTGCCTTTAGTCTCAGCCCTGCCCTCTGGTTGGCCCTCTGTGGTAATCGATATTAAAGACTGTTTCTTTTCCATCCCTTTGCACCCCGAGGACACCCAATGTTTCGCTTTCACAGTAACTACCATTAATCATTCTTGTCTGGATCAACAGTATGAGTGCGTGGTATTGCCTCAGGCCATGGCCAACAGCCCTAAAATGTGCCAATTATATGTGGACCAAGCCCTGAAGGAGGTTAGAACACAATTTCCCCCGCTCATTGGGTATCATTATATGGATGATCTTTTGCTGTGCCATAAAAAAGAACAATATATTGAGAAGGCCCTTTCCTTTCTTTACAAACATTTTGAGAAATTCGGATTACACATAGCACCAGAAGAGGTCCAAATGACGCCCATTAAAGAATATTTGGGAACTAGGTTAGAGAATACTAAAGTCAGACCTTTAAAGATAACCCTGCGGACGGATCACCTAAACACGTTAAATGATTTTCAAAAATTGTTAAGAGATATCAATTGGATTAGGCCCTATCTAAAACTCACTGATCAGGAATTGTCACCCTTATTTGAGACACTTAAAGGAGACTCTAACCTCACCTCTCCTCATCAGTTGACTGAGGGGGCAAAAGCAGCCATCAATCTGATCCAGAAAAGGCTAGAAGCTGCTCAGATAGACAGAAATGACTACTCCAAACCATTGCTATTTTGTGTCCTTGCCGAAAATCGAGCTCCCACTGCAGTTTTTTGGCAATCTGGCCCCATATCATGGGTTAGTTTGACCCACTCTCCAGGGAAGGTCTTGCTCTGGTACCCAAGTGCCATTGCACAAATTATACTTAAAGGGATTAAACTTAGTATAGCAGCATTTGGTAAACAACCAGATACTATAATATCACCATATACGCAGGAACAAATAAAGTGCCTAGCAGCCTGTGATGATGACTGGGCCATTTTGATAACTATAACGTGCACTCAATTTGATAACCACTACCCATCACATCCATGGCTACAGTTCAGTTTATCCAATCCAATCACATACCCTAGGATCACTCACCATAAACCCCTCAGTAATGTAAGGCTTATATTCACTGATGGATCTAAGCAAGGAGTAGGAGTTATAGTTACCAAAGAAGAGAGTTGGACCTTCCTATTTCAAAGCTCCTCTCCCCAAGAAACCGAGCTGCTCACAGTGATAAAAGCATTTCAAATGTTTCATCAAGAACCCTTCAACCTTTTATCAGATAGTAGATATGTGGTGCAAGCTGTCTCTATCATTGAAAATGTGGGTTCTATTAATGCCAGGTCTACAATCTCTGAGGCATTACAAGAAATCCAAACATTAGTTTGGGACAGGAAGGCTCCATTTTATATTGGCCACATATGAGCTCATACAACCTTACCAGGCCCCCTGACAAAAAGTAATCGGTTAGCAGACGCCTTAACCAGAGGAGAATTTGTCTTTGCCATTGAGGACCCAGTGCAACAGGTGAGACATTATCATAAGCTGTTCCATGTGAATGCTTTAACTCTTTGCCTCAAAAATTTTTTTAATTTTTTATTTTTTATAAACATATAATTTTATCCCCAGGGGGTACAGGTCTGTGAATCACCAGGTTTACACACTTCATAGCACTCACCAAAGCACATACCCTCCCCAATGTCCATAATCCCACCCCCTTCTCCCAAACCCCCTCCCCCCAGCAACCCTCAGTTTGTTTTGTGAGATTAAGAGTCACTTATGTTTTGTCTTCCTCCCAATCCCATCTTGTTTCATTGATTCTTCTCCTACCCACTTAAGCGTCATGTTGCATCACCACTTCCTCATATCAAGGAGATCATATGATAGTTGTATTTCTCTGATTGACTTTTTTCACTAAGCATGATACGCTCTAGTTCCATCCATGTTGTCGCAAATGGCAAGATTTCATTTCCTTTGATGGCTGCATAGTATTCCATTGTGTATATATACCACATCTTCTTGATCCATTCATCTGTTGATGGACATCTAGGTTCTTTCCATAGTTTGGCTATTGTGGACATTGCTGCTATAAACATTCGGGTGCACATGCCCTTTTGGATCACTACGTTTGTATCTTTAGGGTAAATACCCAATAGTGCAATTGCTGGGTCATAGGGCAGTTCTATTTTCAACATTTTGAGGAATCTCCATGCTGTTTTCCAGAGTGGCTGCACCAGCTTGCATTACCACCAACAGTGTAGGAGGGTTCCCCTTTCTCCGCATCCTCGCCAGCATCTGTCATTTCCTGACTTGTTAATTTTAGCCATTCTGACTGGTGTGAGGTGATATCTCATTGTGGTTTTGATTTGTATTTCCCTGATGCCGAGTGATATGGAGCACTTTTTCATGTGTCTGTTTGGCTATCTGGATGTCTTATTTGCAGAAAGGTCTGTTCATGTCCTCTGCCCATTTCTTGATTGGATTATTTGTTCTTTGGGTGTTGAGTTTGCTAAGTTCTTTATAGATTCTGGACACTAGTCCTTTATCTGATATGTCGTTTGCAAATATCTTCTCCCATTCTGTCAGTTGTCTTTTGATTTTGTTAACTGTTTCCTTTGTTGTGCAAAAGCTTTTGATCTTCATGAAATCCCAATAGTTCATTTTTGCCCTTGCTTCCCTTGCCTTTGGCGTTGTTCCTAGGAAGATGTTGCTGCGGCTGAGGTCGAAGAGGTTGCTGCCTGTGTTCTCCTCAAGGATTTTGATGGATTCCTTTCACACATTGAGGTCCTTCATCCATTTTGAGTCTATTTTTGTGTGTGGTGTAAGGAAATGGTCCAATTTCATTTTTCTGCATGTGGCTGTCCAATTTTCCCAGCACCATTTATTGAAGAGGCTGTCTTTTTTCCATTGGACATTCTTTCCTGCTTTGTCGAAGATGAGTTGACCATAGAGTTGAGGGTCTATTTCTGGCCTCTCTATTCTGTTCCATTGATCTATGTGTCTGTTTTTGTGCCAGTACCATGCTGTCTTGATGATGACAGCTTTGTAATAGAGCTTGAAGTCCGGAATTGTGATGCCACCAACATTGGCTTTCTTTTTCAATATCCCTTTGGCTATTCGAGGTCTTTTCTGGTTCCATGTAAATTTTAGAATTATTTGTTCCATTTCTTTGAAAAAGATGGATGGTACTTTGATAGGAATTGCATTAAATGTGTAGATTTCTTTAGGTAGCATAGACATTTTCACAATATTTATTCTTCCAATCCAGGAGCATGGAACATTTTTCCATTTCTTTGTGTCTTCCTCAATTTCTTTCATGAGTACTTTATAGTTTTCTGAGTATAGATTCTGTGCCTCTTTGGTTAGGTTTATTCCTAGGTATCTTATGGTTTTGGATGCAATTGTAAATGGGATTGACTCCTTAATTTCTCTTTCTTCTGTCTTGCTGTTGGTGTAGAGAAATGCAACTGATTTCTGTGCATTGATTTTTATATCCTGACACTTTACTGAATTCCTGTATAAGTTCTAGCAGTTTTGGAGTGGAGTCTTTTGGGTTTTCCACATATAGTATCATATCATCTGCGAAGAGTGATAATTTGACTTCTTTGTTGCCGATTTGGATGTCTTTAATTTCCTTTTGTTGTCTGATTGCTGAGGCTAGAACCTCTAGTACTATGTTGAATAGCAGTGGTGATAATGGACATCCCTGCTGTGTTCCTGACCTTAGCAGAAAAGCTTTCAGTTTTTCTCCATTGAGAATGATATTTGCGGTGGGTTTTTCATAGATGGCTTTGATGATATTGAGGTATGCGCCCTCTATCCCTACACTTTGAAGAGTTTTGATCAGGAAGGGATGCTGTACTTTGTCAAATGCTTTTTCAGCATCTATTGAGAGTATCATATGGTTCTTGTTCTTTCTTTTATTGATGTGTTGTATCACATTGACTGATTTGTGGATGTTGAACCAACCTTGCAGCCCTGGAATAAATCCCACTTGATCGTGGTGAATAATCCTTTTAATGTATTGTTGAAGACTATTGGCTAGTATTTTGTTGAGTATTTTCGCATCTGTGTTTATCAAGGATATTGGTCTATAGCTCTCTTTTTTGATGGGATCCTTGTCTGGTTTTGGGATCAAGGTGATGCCGGCCTCATAAAATGAGTTTGGAAGTTTTCCTTCCATTTATATTTTTTGGAACAGTTTCAGGAGAATAGGAATTAGTTCTTCTTTAAATGTTTGGTAGAATTCCCCCGGGAAGCCGTCTGTCCCTGGGCTTTTGCTTGTTTGGAGATTTTTAATGACTGTTTCAATCTCCTTACTGGTTATGGGTCTGTTCAGGCTTTCTATTTCTTCCTGGTTCAGTTGTGGTAGTTTATATGTTTCTAGGAATGCATCCATTTCTTCCAGATTGTCAAATTTATTGGCATAGAGTTGCTCATAGTATGTTCTTATAATAGTTTGTATTTCTTTGGTGTTAGTTGTGATCTCTCCTCTTTCATTCATGATTTTATTTATTTGGGTCCTTTCTCTTTTCTTTTTGATAAGTCGGGCCAGGGGTTTATCAATTTTATTAATTCTTTCAAAGAACCAGCTCCTAGTTTCGTTGATTTGTTCTATTGTTGTTTTGGTTTCTATTTCATTGATTTCTGCTCTGATCTTTATGATTTCTCTTCTCCTGCTGGGCTTAGGGTTTCTTTCTTGTTCTTTCTCCAGCTCCTTTAGGTGTAGGGTTAGGTTGTGTACCTGAGACCTTTCTTGTTTCTTGAGAAAGGCTTGTACCACTGTATATTTTCCTCTCAGGACTGCCTTTGTTGCGTCCCACAGATTTTGAACCGTTGTATTTTCATTATAATTTGTTTCCATGATTTTTTTCAATTCTTCTTTAATTTCTCGGTTGACCCATTCATTCTTTAGAAGGATGCTGTTTAGTCTCCATGTATTTGGGTTCTTTTCAAACTTCCTTTTGTGGTTGAGTTCTAGCTTTAGAGCATTGTGGTCTGAAAATATGCAGGGAATGATCCCATTCTTTTGATACCGGTTGAGTCCTGATTTAGGACGGAGGATGTGATCTATTCTGGAGAATGTTCCATGTGCACTAGAGAAGAATGTGTATTCTGTTGCTTTGGGATGAAATGTTCTGAATATATCTGTGATGTCCATCTGGTGCAGTGTGTCGTTTAAGGCCTTTATTTCCTTGCTGATCTTTTGCTTGGATGATCTGTCCATTTCAGTGAGGGGAGTGTTAAAGTCCCCTACTATTATTGTATTATTGTTGATGTGTTTCTTTGATTTTGTTATTAATTGGTTTATATAGTTGGCTGCTCCCACGTTGGGGGCATAGATATGTAAAATTGTTCGATCTTCTTGTTGGACAGACCCTTTGAGTATGATATAGTGTCCTTCCTCATCTCTTATTATAGTCTTTGGCTTAAAATCTAATTGATCTGATATAAGGATTGCCACTCCTGCTTTCTTCTGATGTCCATTAGCATGGTAAATTCTTTTCCACCCCCTCACTTTAAATCTGGAGGTGTCTTTGGGCTTAAAATGAGTTTCTTGGAGGCAACATATAGATGGGTTTTGTTTTTTTATCCATTCTGATACCCTGTGTCTTGTGACAGGGGCATTTAGCCCATTAACATTCAGGGTAACTATTGAGTGATATGAATTTAGTGCCATTTTGTATTGCCTGTATGGTGACTGTTACTGTATATGGTCTCTGTTCCTTTCTGATCTACCACTTGTAGGCTCTCTCTTTGCTTAGAGGACCCCTTTCAAGATTCCTGTAGAGCCGGATTGGTGTTTGCAAATTCTTTCAGTTGTTGTTTGTCCTGAAAGCTTTTAATCTCTCCTTCTATTTTCAATGATAGCCTAGCTGGATATAGTATTCTTGGCTGCATGGTTTTCTCGTTTAGTGCTCTGAAAATATCATGCCAGCTCTTTCTGGCCTGTCAGGTCTCTGTGGATAAGGCAGCTGCCAATCTAATATTTTTACCATTGTTATGTTACAAACTTCTTTTCCTGGGCTGCTTTCAGGATTTTCTCTTTGTCACTGAGACTTGTAAATTTTACTATTAGATGACAGGTTGTGGGCCTATTCTTATTGATTTTGAGGGGCGTTCTCTGAACCTCCTGAATTTCGATGCTCGTTCCCTTTGCCATATTGGGGAAATTCTCCCCAATAATTCTCTCCAGTATACCTTCTGCTCCCCTCTCTCTTTCTTTTTCTTCTGGAATCCCAATTATTCTAATGTTGTTTCGTCTTATGGTGTCGCTTATCTCTAGAATTCTCCCCTCATGGTCCAGTAGCTGTTTGTCCCTCTTTTGCTCAGCTTCTTTATTCTCTGTCATTTGGTCTTCTATATCACTAATTCTTTCTTCTGCCTCATTTATCCTAGCAGTGAGAGCCTCCATTTTTTATTGCACCTCATTAATAGCTTTTTTGATTTCAACTTGGTTAGATTTTAGTTCTTTTATTTCTCCAGAAAGGGCTTTTATATCTCTCGAGAGGGTTTCTCTAATATCTTCCATGCCTTTTTTGAGCCCGGCTAGAACCTTGAGAATTGTCATTCTGAACTCTAGATCTGACATATTACCAATGTCAGTATTGATTAGGTCGCTAGCCTTTGGTACTGCCTCTTGTTCTTTTTTTTGTGTTGAATTTTTCCGTCTTGTCATTTTGTCCAGATAAGAGTATATGAAGGAGCAAGTAAAATACTAAAAGGGTGGTAACAACCCCAGGAAAATATGCTTTAACCAAATTAGAAGAGATCCCAAATCATGCAGTGGGAAAAGGGGATAAAATGGGGTTCAAAATGAAGAAAGAAAAAAAAAGAAAAAAGAAAAAAAAGAAAAGAATTTAAAAAAAGAAAACATAAGAAAAATATAAAAAAGAAAAAATATATATATTAGATAAACTAGTTAAAAAACGGTAAAAAAGAAAATGGTAAAAGTAAAAAAAAATTTTACCAGAAGGCGAGAAAAAAAACAAAAAATGAAAAAGAAAAAAATTAAATTAACTGTAAGACTAAAAAAAATCACAGGGAAAAAGCCATGACTTCCGTGCTTTGCTTTCTCCTCCTCTGGAATTCTGCTGCTCTACTTGGTATTGAAACTGCACTCCTTGGTATGTGAACTTGGTGTTGGCTGGATTTCCTGTTGATCTTCTGGGGGAGGGGCCTGTTGTCGTGATTCTCAAGTGTCTTTGCCCCAGGTGGAATTGCACCACCCTTACCAGGGGCCGGGTTGAGTAATCCGCTCGGGTTTGCTTTTGGGAGCTTTTGTTCTCTGAGCGCTTTCCATGGAGTTCCAGAGGATGGGAATACAAATGGCGGCCTCCTGGTCTCCGTCCGGAGGAGCCGAGAGCCCGGGGCCCCACTCCTCAGTTCGCCCTTAGAGAACAGCGCCCAGTTACTCCCATCTGCCTGACCTCCGGCTGCGCTCCGAGCTCACCGAGCCTGCGATCGGTTCAAGGTAACACCCAGCTGTGAGCTTACTGTCGGCTCTGTCTCTGTAGCCGGATTTCCCATTCCAATACCCGCAAGCTCTGCGACACTCAGACACCCCCGATCCTTCTGTGACCCTGCGGGCCCTGAGGCCACGCTGACCCCGCGTGCCCTGTTTAGCCTCTGGAGCGATGTCCCTCAGCGGAACAGACTTTTAAAAGTCCTGATTTTGTGCGCCGTTGCTCCGCCACTTGCTGGGAGCCGGCCCCTCCCCCCGGGGTCTATCTTCCCGTCGCTTTGGATTCACTTCTCCGCCGGTCCTACCTTTCAGAAAGTGGTTGTTTTTCTGTTTCCAGAATTGCTGTTCATCTTCTCTTCAATTTGCCGATGGATTTTCAGGTGTTTGCAATCTTTAGATAAGCTATCTAGCTGATCTCCGGCTAGCTGAAGTAGTCTCAGCCTGCTACTTCTCCACCATCTTGACTCCTCCCTCCTCTTGCCTCAAATTTAACATAACAAAAGTGCAGGCAGGGGACATAGTAGTCTCCTGCAGAAATTGGGTGACCTTACTACCTGCACTGTCCTTGGGGGTTAATCTTAAGGGTTTGTTACCTAATCATATATGGCAAATGGATGTCAGACATGTTTCAGAATTTGGAAAGTTAAGATATGTTCATGTCTCTGTAGATACCTCCTCTGGAATAATTTTCACCTCAGTGCATACGGGGGGAAAAATCCAGAGATGTTATCGCCCATTGCCTACAGGCTTTCGTGGCATGGGGAAAGCCACGCCAGTTAAAGACAGATAATGGCCCAGCCTACACCTCACAACTCTTTAAAGCCTTCCTACAACAACTTGACATTCACTTGATACATGGAATACCCTATAACCCACAAGGACAGAGTGTTGTGGAGTGCGCACATCTTACAATAAAAAATGCGCTTTATAGACCAAAAGGGGGAATAGGGGGACACCTTCAGGTCCCCTAAAGATAAGCTCAACACCATTCTCTTTATTTTGAATTTTTTAACGTTGGACAAAAACGGGTAAATCAGCTGCAGACAGACATGCAAGTGATGCTGCTGCTCCCCCTAAGCCTTTAGTACTTTGGAAAGGACATCCTCACAGGAAAGTGGAATGGACCAGATCCAGTGTAGTAGTATGGAGTAGGGGGTCTGTATGTGTTTTTCCACAGGAAAAGGAGGCTCCAATTTGGATCCCAGAGCGGCTGGTGCGTGCAGCCTTGCCTCCGAACACCAGTCATGATGCTGAAGATGCTGATGTTAACTCGGGGGAACTAACTATCTTCTCTCATATTCCCTCCTCTCCCTTTGATGCATGGCAGGTCTGTAAGTTGCTAGGAGCATGTACTGATATCTCAGCAGTGTCCATGTTAAATGGGTGGCAAATTCCTCAACTGTTCTTATAAACAAAATGACTCTAGTACCTTTGAGGCAACAGTTAATGTGTTGCCTCAATAATATTACTTATCAGCACACTCGCACATGCGTCTTGCCACCGTTCCTTTTCCTCGTAACAAATGCTAGCGAGCTGAATGATACGTTAATTGCACTAAGAATTGCCATCTTTCCCAGTGCTGGAATGTAACGGCCTTCAAGCTGGCTGTGATTATGCGTATCCCTACCCATGTTCCTATCCCAGTTTCCATTCCAGAGGACAAGTTACTGGTGGTGCTATCCAGAAAGAAGAGAGATTTTGGTATCACAGCCGCCATTGTGACAGCACTGGCTATATCTACAGCAGCTGCCATGGCAGCAGCAGTCTCACTTGCTACAAAACTGTACCCACTGCAGAAGCTTGTGAACACCCTTGCAGAAGGGAATGGCGGCTGCCCTTCAAACACAGTCTCAGATCAATGCACATCTGCGAGCATGAATCCCGATAGTCAACCAGAGAGTGGATTTGGTTCAAGAACAGGTGGACATATTGGGGGCCCTATTGGGACTGGGATGGATGTATAGCACGCTTCCCGGCAATTTGTGTAACTCCCATAGCCTATACTAATATGAGTGACTTACAGAATGTCTCCTGACAGCTCTCCCAATACTTGCAGGGGAATTAGTCCGCAGAATTCCAAAACTACACTCAGCACCTGCTACTAGGCATAACAAGGATAAAGAACACCAGAGTTGAGCTGGCAACCCTCCCAGAGATAATCAAAACATTGCAAGATGCGTTAACCTTTATGAAACAATGGGCTAGCATAATTGGTCTGATGATAAATCTCGTAGTGGGCTTGAATCTGCTAGTAAGGAAACTGGAAATTGGGAGGTGACAGCAACATAGGCAATAGCAAGCCATGGTGCAGGACTTGTTAGCCATTGAGGCTGGAAACATCCCACCAAGTGTGGCTAAGTATGCTGGATCAGTAGTCAACGATGGGTAAGATTGGTGGGGGGGGGGAAATATATCAACCTAAGACAGGGTGCAGATCATTGATATCTGCCGTCTGATGATGGGTAAGGATATTCACCACCACTGACAACCTAAGACAGGCACGATCCCTGCCATAAAAGAAAAAAGGGGAGATGTCGGAAGCAGGCCCCTGGCCAGGGCGGCCTCCGCCATTAAAAGATGGTGCCTGGCTAGTTGCCAGGTTAGGATTGCCTCATGAGACTAAGCAGAATGGCCAAAGAGGGAGAAGTAAACAGCATTGGTTGCTAGCAAAGTTGTTCATTTAGGTGTGCCGCCTGATTCGCTCCCTCCTGTACCCGGCTCGCTGATTGGTCATGTAAGCGTATATAAGTGTGTAGACTTGCAGAAATAAAGAGAGAGAAGATACATCTGAACTGGGGCTTCTTGTCGTCCTTGCGGGTTGAGGGCGATATTTAGGGATCCACTATTACCTGAAGTTCTACTCAACTGAGTTAGTGCTGACAACTTCCTCAAGTAGCTGCTGTTTACCAAAAGAGCTTTTACTAATATTGGACTTTCTTCAGCATTGACAGAAGCACAGGAGAAACCTATGCCACATGAGGAATGCACTCCAACCTCCCATCCCAGTAATTGACAGGATACACTGACAAGTTAGCTGGCCTGGTCTCAGGATGTGGCAGGCAACTAAGGAAAGGTTGACTAGCCTGTCCATGAAGGTTCCACCTTTAATTCTCCCCAACCCCAGGAGCTAAATGGCAGAGTCTTCAGAAATAACCTATAGAAGTAACTACCCCTTCCCCCCAAAAGAAAGGAGTGTGCACGCTGCCCTAAAAGGCAAAGGTGTAACTTAACACTGTCTAGAACAAGTTTCTCATCACTGTGTAGTTTCACATTCTGCTCTGATTTCTCAAAACACTTGCCACTGGCCACAATTATTTCACTTTTCTGTTTACTTGCTGAATTTCTCTTCTTCTCCACAGTATTCCAAACGCAATGAGAACAAGGACATTGTCTGTTTTTCCACCACTAGACACCAGAGTCCATTTGGTGGTGTGCTCCAGAAAAACCTGTCAAATAAGAACAACTACCCCGGTAATTTACTGGAAGGTTACCAAGTAGACAGAAGATCAAGTCAGTATCAATAAATCACTAAGCCCAATGTAATAGCAAATACAAACAAAATTATCACCGTTTTGGGATAAGGGCGATCTTAGAAGCCAAAAGGTTGGGTATATTAGATGGCTCAGAAGACATGTCGTTTTTCCATGTATTTCATGGAGAAGGTTTATAAAAGACAAACACTACAGTAAAACCCATGTGCCCTAAGGAGCAAAACCACTGTGGTGGATGACCCCAAACCACAGGAAAGAAGCCTGGCTCTACTCCAGGTTAGCTACACCCCAGCCCTGTTTTTTTCTGGAGAGTTGTTCTTTTTTTTTTTTTTTTTCAATATGAAACTCATTATCTCAGGGAGATGCACGTTTGAGGCAAGATTAGAACTTTCATGTGTCGCTAAGGATGAATGTTTTCCCCGAAAACTTCTAAAGTACTTCATGACTATCCAAGGGCTATTGGGTTGTTAGGCTACCTGAATTTGAGGAGAGAAAAGTCCAAACTTACAACTTCAAAAAATGAGGGAGATCCAGAAGAAAGGAAATGTTTTACAAACAAAACAGTGTACCAACTTCTCATTCAATATCCTGAGTACCAACTTTTATCCTTTTAAGACATTATTTTATGACACATCTAAAGTAAATTCCTCACTTCTCCCTGCAAAAGCTCTACAAACTTCTCAAGGAGATGGTGTGCAAATAAACACGAGTTGACCCTAGTGTCCCAATAAAATCGGGCACTGAAGAATACAAAAGTTCTAAATCCATGGGAATTACCCAACACCAAATTTTACCAACTTTCGAGTGAGTGTCACATAAGCAGTAGCGGAGGGTTCAAATGCGGCACTATGATCAAAGAGGCACTAATCATCTCCTGCTGCAGCAGTAGCTTGGCCATCTTTACTTCCAAAAAAGACATGATTGGATTCAGAGAAGCAGCAAGACTGAAGCAAAGTACATCGAATCTACCACCGAGTCTAAGAAGTTACTCTGCTCAACACTCAAGAATGTCCACTTCACAAAAGGGTTAAGTAAAGTTGTTAATTTGCAGGGGTAGCTCATCCTAAAAGCCGATGGCATCATCCTTCATGACACTGGCAAACCCTACTTTATCCGTCTCCTCTTATCACAGAGGAAAGGGCAGAGTTTCCTCCCCACCCACAGCCCACCTTCAAATATACACCCCTTTATTTCCTATGTTGAAAGGCTTATGGTAGAGTTCTCTCAGCATGGTGAGGAGGCAACCTTCCTGGCCAGGAGCTGGTGACCCCTCCAGGCTCTTAAGTTGTATCACAGAACAAACAGGAGACAACCACAGGATAGGATGGAAATCTTCTCAAACTGGTTTGTGGTGATGCTTGCACAAGTCTTTAAAACAACTGAAATTCAATGAATCGTGCACTTACATGAGTGACTTCGACAAGATGGAAATCATACCTCCATCAAACTACACAATAATCACCAGCCAGGGGCAGACTGCGATGACACAGTTAGAAAAAGGAGTGTATCCAAGACCCACAGAGACCCTCCATCTGACTGACACACCCAATATACATCTCTGTTACTCCCAGAACCTCCGAGGATCCTGTTCAGTATTTCGTCCTGCTTCCCTTCACATGTTCCTCTGGCGCATCTGACCTCCTTCCCATTCTGCTCCAGAGCAGACCTTATGAATTCCTTCCACGAATCCACCTGGAGTATTCAGCACATAAAGTACACCTGGCAATAACAATGAAAAGTTGGCAGGGGATCTTGTAGAAATCGATTCCTTTTTTCAGAAGAAATGGGAAGGAAAAGGAGGCATTCGAATTGACTCCCCTAGCCAGAGTGCTCTAATCTCCCACACAGCACCTTATTTATACCTGTCTCCAAGGCTGTAAAACTTGATTCTGCTCATCCTAGTGCCTTTCTAACCAACTCCTTCCCCACTCCTCACCAATATCTTGACCAGTACCTTTCACCTCCTAGGAATTTCATAAATGCTCTTTGGGGGAGTTATTATTCTCCTCACCTAATTAAGTGACACCTGTTCTATCCTCAAAGGGTAAATACAGTTCTGTGTCCTACTGGACCTACCACTCATCAAACTCTGACTTCCTTCCTAGACTTGGTCGATTATGGCAATAAAGAACAAAATGATGAACAAACTCCAAAATGACCACGGGTTAGACCACCGGTGAGGCTGTTGTCATAATACGAATATGAAATACCAGCTCAGAGCAATAAAACCTAACTTCTACACCAGCCAACAGGTTAACGAATCCCTTTTAAGATTTTAAAAAATATTATTTATTTATTTATTTGACAGAGAGAGAGATCACAAGTAGGCTGAGAGGCAGGCAGAGAGAGAGGAAGGGAAGCAGGCCCCCTGCTGAGCACAGAGCCCCATATGCGACTCGATCCCAGGACCCTGAGATTGTGACCTGAGCGGAAGGCTGTGGCTTAACCCACTGAGCCACCCAGGCGCCCCCCCACTTTAAGATTTTTAAAAGTTATTCTAAAATCCCAAATTCTTACCTCATCCTCAGCATCCAAACCCAACAAGTTTTCTACTGTCATCAATACCAATATGCAAGACAGTAAGTATGAAATCTTTGCAGTACCAAAAAAGAATTACAAGAAAAAGACCCAGGAAGATCACAGAGCAGTAACTAGGATGGCAGGGAAATTAACCAACTGTTTCTATACCTCATGACACCTGGATGAAGACCTGTTGAAAGTCCCCTTCCCACAGGAATCCCATTTCTAGCCTAAGAAAGCCCAAATGGGCTCTGCTTTCCAATTAAAGATGGCTTCAAGAATGTTTCTCCAACACCTAAACACTGACAATAACCAAGTGGTGAAAAAAATAATGAATACTGTTATGCTGAAAATAAATTAATTAATTAATTAAAAAAAAAAAGATGATGAAACAAAAAGACCACAGAAAGTTTGGTACCACTTTTCAGAGTGTTAAGTCCTCTGATCTTGGAAATCTGAGTTCAAATCCCACTCAAGCAGAGACCTCAAAAAATTACACGAAAACCCTTAAAGAGAAGTGAGAAGTATCCTTTCCTAAAACAGTCTGACTTCAGTAATCTCCTAGATTCATTAAAAATCGGAATGTCACTCTCAACATCTGTAACTCTGGAACAAACTTCGAACATTTCTATGGCTTTTAAAATCAAAACCTCTCACGTGCTTCCAAATTTGGTAAATCAGATTTTTTTGTAAGAAACATGTAGAAACTGAAATGCATTTAATTAGAAGATAATTATTCCCTGCAATACATCAGTATAAACTTGAATTTGGTTTTGGTCTTCACTGGTAAATTTCTCAAGTTCTTAGGAGTTTCCTAGCCATTTACTTGAACATCATCTAAGGGAACACTCAAAGCAGTACCACAAATAAAGAGGTTTGGCCTCTGCCGAATTCTACATGTAAAAAACAAAACAAAACAAAATAAAACAAAACAAAAAACAAAACAAACAAACAAAAAAAAACCGGGACACATAAATTAAACACAATCACACTGCTTTAAATAACATTTCTAAACTTTCATGCCATTTGATGGAACTCCCTGTTTCGGAGAGTGAAACAAAATCTATTCAGCTCCCATTAAGTGCTTTTTCTTTTCTTTTTAAAAAAGATTTTATTTATCTGACAGACAGAGATCACAAGTAGGCAGAGAGGCAGGCAGAGAGAGAGGGAGGAAGCTGGCTCCCTGCTGAGCAGAGAGTCCAATGCAGGGATGGATCCCAGGACCCCAGGACCATGACCCCAGCTGTGCAAGGTAGCATGGTCCAGGCCCAGATGTTGCGGGGTGCCAGTGGGGGCGCCCTGTCCACTCCCCAATCCCTGTTTCAGTCCCTGGAAAGAGTGGGTGGGTGGTGGCCCAAGCCATGGTTCCAGCCCAGGATTCCTAGGAAATTCCTATGGCTCACCAGCGCCTGTGTTTTGCTGTTTCTCCCCACTTTTGCCCTGCTCCGGGTCCCCACTAGTCACTCCTCCTAAAGCCAAAAGGACCAGTGAACCTGCCACAGATGAAGGCTTTTGGGATTGGAGCATCTCCACCTTCAGAAGCCGCACTGAAGCCTTAAAATGCAGTATCTGCAATGTGATGGAAGCCACTTCCACCAGATACTTGAAGATCTGGGTTAGCTTTGCAGAAGAAGGGGCTTTTGTTGCTTAAGGTGTGGGAGAGGGTGGAGTGCGCTGTCCTTGAGGCCCTCTTTCCAACTTGTTGATGATGGCTTTTTTGCATTTGGGGGTGGTTGATGTGTGGTTTTGGTTGTGTGTATTTTGTGTGTATTTCCCCACCACAGCCTCTCCCTGTCCCTGGATCTGCGTTTTAGCAGCGCGAGCCTCCCCACACCCCGGTTGGCCCTGGAGCCTAGCAGTCATTGGCCCACAGCAAGCCCCCAGCCCTCCCTCCCCTTCCACCCCCTGAGCTCTGAGCAGGTACCTGGTCAGTGATATGCTGTACCCCCAACTACCCACCCCCGCCCCAAGCGGGAAGTGGAACTGCTGGGAGGAAAAACGCAGTCCCCCTCCCTTCCCCGAGCCCTTCAATGGCCCGACCTCAGCTGGACCTCAGCCCCTGGGACTCAAGCTCCCAGGCCACCTCCGCTTGCACCACTGCAGCTGCCAGTCTCCCTGCCAGTCTCCCTCCAACCTGCACCGCCTTCTCCAAGTGACTGATGAGGGGCAGGGCCAGGCGCTGCACTGAGGCGTGCAGTGGCATGGCATGGCACAGCATGGTGTGCTGTGCCATGTGTGCCAAGCTGTCGGTGCGCCTGCCTGGGTGGTGGGTGTGCTAGCTTGGAGCGCGCGGGACTGTTGGTGACCTGGGGGCCCGGCGAGGTGGAGCCTGGGAGCCCCACAAGCAGTGATGGGCTCTGGACCCCTCATGTCCCCCTTACGGGGCTGCATTTTCAGTGCCTGAATTTTGTGATCATGGGTCTTTTAAGTATGAGTTTGCCTGAGTATGTATGACTTTTGTGATTATATCAAATTTATTCCTAAATCATTTAAGGTTTGATGTTTTTTGTAACTGGGATTGTTCTTAATCTCTTAATCTCATTTTTGCGCTGCTCAATTTTGGTGAATAAGACTACAACTTGTCTTGAGTACTCATCCTGCATCGTGGAACTATGCTGGACATACTGAGGTCTAATGGCAATTTTGCGGATATTAATTTTGTTCTACAGAAGAATTCTATAGAAGAATTTTTTTCTATAGTATCTTCTGAAAAAAAAAAAAGACATTTTCACTTCTTCCACTCTTATTCATACTCCTATTATTCCGTTTTCTTGCTAAATACCCAAGACAGAATTTCCAATGAAATGTTGAATAAAAATGGCAATTGCAGGCTTTTTTTCTTGTTCCTGACCTTAGGGAGGAACCATCTCGCCTTTTACCATTAAATATGTAAGTGTGGGTTTTCATATACAGCTTTTTATTACGTTAAGAAAATTCTCTTTTATTCAGTTGACAGATTATTATCACCAATGTTGTTGACATTTAACCACTTTTTTCTTCTATATTTATGAAGGTAATCATGTGGTTCACCCTTTATTATAGTAATATGGTATATTAATTAAATTGATTTCATATAATTTTATTTATTTATTTAATATTTATTAGAGAGAGAGAGAGAATGAGTGAGGGAACACAAGCAGGGGAAGTTGGAGAGGGAGAAAAACAGGCCCTCTGACGAGCTGGGAGCCTTATGCAGGGCTTGATCCCAAGACCCTGGGATCATGACCTGAGCTGAAGGCAGATGCCCAATGACTGAGCCACCCAGGTGCCCCTAAATATCACATTTTGAGCAAACTGTGCATTCCTGAGATAAATCCTCTTTGGCCATAGCATTTTATGTGTTGCTGAATTCAGTTTACTAGCATTAGTATTGAAGACTTTTGTGTCTCCAGTTCTAAGAGATATTGGTCTATAATTTCATTTTCTTTGTGTTATCTTTACCTGGTTTTTGGGATCTGGCTAATACGGACTCTCACAGAATGAATGCGAAGTGTTCTCTCCACTTCTACTTTTTGAATGATTTTTGCATCTCCCTTAAATGTTTTCACAGAATTCACCAATGTGCGATATGGTCCCAGATTTTTCTTTATGGAAAGTTTTTGGATTACCTGTTCGATTATTTTACTGTTTAAGTTCCATTCAGATTTTCTACTTTGGGGTTAAGATTAAGGAATTTTTTTAAAAAGATTTATTTATTTACTTATTTGACAGAGAGAGAAATCACAAGTAGGCAGAAGTAGACAGAGAGTCAGGCAGATAGAGAGGGAGAAGCAGGCTCCCTGCTGAGCAGAGAGCCCAATGCGGGGCTCGATCCCAGGATCCTGGGATCATGATCTGAGCCGAAGGCAGAGGCTTAACCCACTGAGCCACCCAGGCGCCCCAAGATTAAGGAATTTGAGTCTTTCTAGGAATCTGTCAAATTTCTTTAGTTTTCTAATTTATTAGCATGCAATTGTTCCTTGTATTGCAATTTAATTCTTTTTATTTCTATAAGGCTAATAGGAATGCCTCTCTTTCATTCCAGATTTTTCATAATTTGGTATTTTTATCTTATTTTTGGTAAGAATAGCCAAAAAATTGTCAATTGCTCATCTCTTTAAAGAATTACCTTTTGGGGCACCTGAGTGGCTCAGTGGGTTAAAGCCTCTGCCTTTGGCTCAGGTCATGATCTCAGGGTCCTGGGATCAAGCCCCTGATCAGACTCTCTGCTCAGCAGGGAGCCTGCTTCCCTTCCTCTCTCTCTGCTTGCCTCCTGCCTACTTGTGATCTGTCTCTGTCAAACAAATAATAAAATAAAATCTTTTTTTAAAAAAAGAATTAGCTTGGGCACCTGGGTGGCTCAGTGGGTTAAAGCCTCTGCCTTCAGCTCAGGTCATGATCCCAGGGTCCTGGGATCGAGCCCCGCATCGGGCTCTCCACTTCTCGGGAGCCTGCTTCCTCCTCTCTCTCTGCCTTCCTTTCTCTCTGCCTACTTGTGATCTCTGTCTGTCAAATAAAAAAAAAAAAAAGAATTAGCTTTTGTATATATTGATTTTCTCTGTTGTGTCTTTTTTTTTAAAGATTTTATTTATTAATTTGACAGAGAGAGAAATCACAAGTAGACGGGAGAGGCAGCCAGAGAGAGAGAGAGAGAGAGGGAAGCAGGCTCTCCGCTGAGCAGAGCGCCCGATGCGGGACTCGATCCCAGGACTCTGAGATCATGACCTGAGCCGAAGGCAGCGGCTTAACCCACTGAACCACCCAGGCGCCCCTCTGTTGTGTGTCTTATTTCATTTATATCTGATCTCATCATTCAAAATTTCTTTCCTTTTAACTCATTCTTCCTTTATCATGTTTTTATTTTTATTTCTTTATTTGAGAGACTGAAAGAGTGAGTGAGAAGGGAAGAGCAGAGGGACAAAAGTCCTCACTGAGTACAGAGCCTAACACGGGGCTTGATCCCACAACCCCGAGATCATGACCTGAGCCAAAACCAAGAATTGGTCACCTAACCAACTGAGCCACCTATAAGCCCCTAATTTGTTTTACATTTTGTCATTTCTTAAGGTGATCGGTTATGAAAGTAACACTTTCTTCCTTTTTAAATATATGTTTACAATCCTAAGTTTCCCTCAAAAAAAAAAAACTTAACTGCTATAACTGTATATCCATAAGACTTTGTATTTTATATTTTCACTTTCAAGAGATGAGCAATTGACAGATTTTTGGCTTTCATTCATCTCAAGGTATTTTCTAACTTCTACCGTGATTTCTTTTTTTGACTCATGTCTTATTTAGGAGTGTGTTATTTATTTTCCACATACTTGTGAATTTTCTGTTTCCTTTTGTGAACCACTTTTATTTTATTGCATGGAGTTAGAGACCATACATTGAGTGACTTTAGTTCTTCAACATGTATACTACATTTATAGGTCTTTTTGGTTTTTCAGACTGGATAATCTCAATTGATCTCTATTTATATTCCCTGATTATGTCATCTATTGCTACCACTGAGCTCATCTGGAGAATATTTTGTTTCAGTTATAATGCAACTTTCATTTCATTCTGTTCTAATTTTATTTTTATTATATTCTTGATTTGGCACCATTCTTGTACTTCCTGTGTATTCTTTTTTTTTAAGAGTTTATTTATTTATTTGACAGACAGAGATTACAAGTAGGCAGAGAGGCAGGCAGAAAGAGAGAGAGGAGGAAGCAGGTTCCCTGCTGAGCAGAGAGCCCAGTGCTGGGCTAGATCCCAGGACCCTGGGATCATGACCTGAGCCAAAGGCAGAGGCTTTAACCCTCTAAGCCACCCAGGCACCCCAGTGTATTCTTTAAACATGGTTTTTCTTCAGTTCTTTAACATATGGATACAGAAGAATGACAGTTTTTGTCCACATCTTTATCCATTCAACCTATATCTGGAGTTCTTGGGAAATGGCTTTAATTGATTGTATTTTGTTTTTTGTTTTCCTAGTGTATAGATAGCTATAATTCCCTTTTGCTGGAGTATTGTGCAATTTCTTGAGAAAATTAAGGTTTAAATTATATAATGTGGTAACTATAGAAAGTAGATCCTCCCCCTGGGTTTTGAAAGGTAGCCTAAACATCAAGGCCAGATCTCCTGAGACTACATTTCACTCTGTTTCCCCCCTACATACACATATTTGCACACTTCATCTGACTGTATTTTAATTATTAAACTGGGTAGTGGAAAGCATATGTCTATTTACTTATTTTCTGCTGTTTAATTTTGATGTTATTTTCTAATTATACAATGATTCTCTTTTAGCTGCTACTCCATGGAGTGTGCATCAAGAATGCAACAAAATTCTATGGGCTTTCTTACCACAAATGTTGTTTTTCATTTGACAAATGAAATGTGAAATTTTCACAAATGTAGGCTTTCATTTGACTTGAGCTCCCCAATGCACTCAAATCAAGAAAGATTATTAAATACATAGAAAATTGGGGATTCAAATTGTGTCATGCTTTCTGCCTACGCATAATAGGCATGTGATGTAAAACGGATATCGAGACAAAATATTTAGCTTGGTTTTTAATCGTTGCACCTAAAACACTGTCAGACTGCAGCCAAATCAATCATTATGTTCTTATTTATAAACTGGGAATAATATCAGCTCTACTTAATACTTTAATATTAATGCATTTTTACATCAAATGTTACATATTTCTACATAAACATTATAAAATGCATTTTATTGAGATAAAATGTGTATATTTTCTTGTGTACCTACCTAGTTACTATATAATAGATAGGGTCATAAATTACTTTCGCAAGGTTACACTCTCTTAAATTCTATATCTGAAAGTCAACCTTTTCTTTTATTGTTTTTTTTCCACATGAAACTATGCAAATTTATTACACAGATGTTCTTAGCTCTATTCACAATGCCACAAACTGGGAAAACTACCTATATACAACAAGTATATGCATACATAAGCACATATGTATATATATACATGTATACACAATGGAATAATGTTTTTTTAAAATTTATTTCTTATTTATTTTCAGCGTAACAATATTCATTATTTTTGCACCACACCCAGTGCTCCATGCAATCCATGTGCTCTCTAAAACCCACCACCTGGTTCCCCCAACCTCCCACCCTCCCCGCCCCTTCAAACCCCTCAGATTGTTTTTCAAAGTCTATAGGCTCTCATGGTTCAACTCCCTTCCAATTTTCCCCCAACTCCCTTCTCCTCTCTATCTCCCCATGTCCTGCATGCTATTTGTTATGCTCCACAAATAAGTGAAACCATATGATAATTGACTCTCTCTGCTTGACTTATTTCACTCAGCATAATCTCTTCCAGTCCCTTCCATGTTGCTACAAAAGTTGGGTATTTGTCCTTTCTGATGGAGGCATAATACTCCATAGTGTATATGGACCACATCTTCCTTATCCATTCGCCCGTTGAAGGGCATCTTGGTTCTTTTCACAGTTTGGAGACCGTGGTCATTGCTGCTATAAACATTGGGGTACAGATGGCCCTTCTTTTCACTCCATCTGTACCTTTAGGGTAAATACCCAGGAGTGCAATGGCCGGATCATAGGGAAGTTCTATTTTTAATGTCTTGAGGAATCTCCACACTGTTCTCCAAAGAGGCTGCACCAACTTGCATTCCCACCAACAGTGGAAGAGGGTTCCCCTTTCTCCACATCTCCTCCAACACATGTTGTTTCCTGTCTTGCTAATTTTGGCCATTCTAACTGGTGTAAGGTGGTATCTCAATGTGGTTTTAATTTGAATCTCCCTGAGGGCTAGTGATGATGAACATTTTTTCATGTGTCTGATGGCCATTTATATGTCTTCATTGGACATGTGTCTGCTTTGCACCCAACACGAAATACACACAACCAAAACCACACATCAACCACCCGAAAATGAAAAAAAAAAGCCATCCTCAACAAGTTGGAAAGAGGACCTCAAGGAGAGCCCTCCACTCCCTCCCACACCTTAAGCAACAAAAGTCCTTCCACCAAAGCTAACCCAGATCTTCAAGTACCTGGTGGAGATGCCTTCCCTCACATCACAGATGTTGCCTATCAAGGCTTCAGCTCAGCTTCTGAAGGTGCAGATGCTCTAACCCCAAAAACCTTTCTCTGCAGCAGGTTCCCTGGTCTTTCTGGCCTTCTGAGGAGTGCCGAGTGGGGGAAAGGGAAGGGAAGAGACAGGGGGATCCCATTTTAAAGGAGGAGAAAGAAAACAGCAAAACACAGGCACTGGTGAGCCCTGGCAATTTCCCAGGCATCCAGTGCTTCAAACTTGGTTCAGAGACCGACCACCCACCCACCCATTCCAGGGACCGAAACAGGGACCAGGAGTGCACGGGGCGCCCCCATGCGCACCTCACAACCTCTGGGCCCAGACCATGCTGCCTCCCACAGGCAGCGGAGATGGCAGAGGCCTGAGAGAGGCCAAGGCAGGCATAGGGAGAGGCGGACTTGTGGACTGCAGCCTGGGGCTGGGGGGGGCGGGGGTGCGGCAGGGGAGACACTGGCCAGATTTGGAGGGGGGGAATGGGCCAGCTCCTTCCTTCTGCCCTCCCAGGCTGGTTCCCTCCCTTCCTCCCTACCTGGGTAAATCTCCCTTTGCCGGGGGAGGAATGGCCATGGCGGTGGCAGCGGTGGAGGTGTGGCAGGAGGAGCTGCCAGGGCTGCTGCACTCAGAGCCGCCAGCCTCCAGCGGGAGCGACGGGCGTCCACTGCTGCCGCAGCCTCCCCCAGCCCGAATGATCTCTATTTTAGCAATGCTGGCCTCCCTCTGCCCTGGATAGCCACGGAAACTTGTCGTCGCCAGCTCCCTCTAGCCCGCAGCCCTCCCTCCCCTTCCACCCTCTCAGCTAAGAGCAGGTACCTGGTCGGGCTCTCCTTATCGCACAAGGACAAGGGTGGGCTCTACCCCCCGCACGCCCCGTCCCAGAGCTCAAAGTGGCGCCACTGGAAGGAAAAAATGCCAGCGAGGTGGAGCCTGGGAGCCCCACAAGCAGTGATGGGCTCTGGACCTCTCCTGTGTCCCTTACGGGGCTGCATTTTCAGTGCCTGAGTTTTGTGATCATGGGTCTTTTAAGTATGAGTTTGCCTGAGTATGTATGACTTTTGTGATTATGTCAAATTTATTCCTAAATCATTTAAGGTTTGATGTTTTTTGTAACTGGGATTGTTCTTAATCTCTTAATCTCATTTTTGCGCTGCTCAATTTTGGTGAATAAGACTACAACTTGTCTTGAGTACTGATCCTGCATCGTGGAACTATGCTGGACATACTGACGTCTAAAGGCAATTTTGCGGATTAATTTTGTTCTACAGAAGAATTCTACAGAAGAATTTTTTTTCTATAGTATCTTATAAAAAAAAAAGACATTTTCACTTCTTCCACTCTTATTCTTACTCCTATTATTCCGTTTTCTTGCTAAATACACAGGACAGAATTTCCAATAAAATGTTGAATAAAAGTGGCAATTGCAGGCTTTTTTCCTTGTTCCTCACCTTAGGAAGGAACCATCTAGCCTTTTACTATTAAATATGTAAGTGTGGGTTTTCATATACAGATTTTTATTACGTTAAGAAAATTCTCTTTTGGGGCGCCTGGGTGGCTCAGTGGATTAAGCCGCTGCCTTCGGCTCAGGTCATGATCTCAGGATCCTGGGATCGAGTCCCGCATCGGGCTCTCTGCTCAGCGGGGAGCCTGCTTCCCTCTCTCTCTCTGGCTGCCTCTCTGTCTACTTGTGATTTCTCTCTGTCAAATAAATAAATCTTTAAAAAAAAAAAAAAAAAAAAAAAAAGAAAATTCTCTTTTATTCAGTTGACAGATTATTATCACCAAATGGTGTTGACATTTAACCACTTTTTTCTTCTATATTTATGGAGGTAATCATGTGGTTTACCCTTTATTATATTAATATGGTATATTAATTATATTGATTAAATATAATTTTATTTCTTTATTTATTTGAGAGAGAGAGAGAGAGAATGAGTTAGGGAACACAAGCAGGGGGCGTTGGAGAGGGAGAAACGGGCCCTCTGCCGAGCTGGGAGCCCTATGCAGGGCTTGATCCCAAGACACTGGGATCATGACCTGAGCTGAAGGCAGATGCCCAATGACTGAGCCACCCAGGTGCCCCTAAATATCACATTTTGAGCAAACTTTGCATCCCTGAGATAAATCCTCTTTGGCCATAGCATTTTATGAGTTGCTGAATTCAGTTTACTAGCATTAGTATTGAAGACTTTTGTGTCTACAGTTCTAAGAGATATTGGTCTATAATTTCATTTTCTTGTGTTATCTTTACCTGGTTTTGGGATCTGGCTAATACGGACTCTCACAGAATGAATGCGAAGTGTTCTCTCCACTTCTACGTTTTGAATGATTTTTGAATCTTCCTTAAATGTTTTCACAGAATTCACCAATGTGCCATATGGTCCCAGATTTTTCTTTATGTAAAGTTTTTGGATTACCTGTTCGATTATTTTACTTTGTTTAAGTTCCATTCAGATTGTCTACTTTGGGTTTAAGATTAAGGAATTTGAGTCTTTCTAGGAACCTGCCAAATTTCTTTAGTTTTCTAAATTATTAGCATGCAATTGTTCCTCGTATTGCAATTTAATTCTTTTAATTCTATAAGGCTAATAGGAATGCTTCTCTTTCATTCCAGATTTTTTTAATAATTTGGTATTTTTATCTTCTTTTTGGTATGAATAGACAAAAAATTGTCAATTGCTCATCTCTTATCACAGAGGAAAGGGACAGAGTTGCCTCCCCCACACACAGCCACCTTCAATATACACCCCTTTATTTCCTATGTTGAAAGGCTTATGGTAGAGTTCTCTCAGCATGGTGAGGAGGCAACCTTCCTGGCAGGGAGCTGCAGACCCCTCCAGGCTCTTAAGTTGTATCACAGAACAAACAGGAGCCAACCACAGGATAGGATGGAAATCTTCCCAAACTGGTTTGTGGTGATGCTTGCACAAGTCTTTAAAACAACTGAAATTCAATGAATCGTGCACTTAGCATGAGTGACTTCGACAAGATGGAAATCATACCTCCATGAAACTACACACAATAATCACCAGCCAGGGGCAGACTGTGATGACACAGTTAGAAAAAGGAGTGTCTCCAAGACCCAAAGAGACCCTCCATATGACTGACACACCCAATATACATCTCTGTTGCTCCCTGAACCTCCGAGGATCCTGTTCAGTATTTCCTCCTGCTTCCCTTCACATGTTCCTCTGGCGCATCTGACCTCCTTCCCATTCTGCTCCAGAGTAGACCTTATGAATCCCTTCCACGAATCCACCTGGAGTATTCCACACATAAAGTACACCTGGAAATAACAAGGAAAAGTTGGCAGGGGATCTTGTAGAAATCGATTCCTTTTTTCAGAAGAAATGGGAAGGAAAAGGAGGCATTCGAATTGACTCCCCTAGCCAGACTGCTCTAATCTCCCACACAGCACCTTATTTATACCTGTCTCCGAGGCTGTAAAACTTGATTCTGCTCATCCTAGTGCCTTTCTAATCAAGTCCTTCCCCATCCCTCACAAATATCTTGACCAGTACCTTTCACCTCCTAGGAATTTCATAAATGCTCTTTGGGGAAGTTATTATTCTCCTCACCCAATTCAGTGACACCTGTTCTATCCTCAAAGGGTAAATACAGTTCTGTGTCCTACTGGACCTACCACTCATCAAACTCTGACTTCCTTCCTAGACTTGGTCGATTATGGCAATAAAGAACAAAATGATGAACAAACTCCAAAATGACTACGGTTTAGACCACCGGTGAGGCTGTTGTCATAATACGAATATGAAATAAGCTCAGAGCTATAAAACCTAACTTCTACACGAGCCAACAGGTTAACGAATCCCTTTTAAGATTTTTTTTAAAGATTATTTATTTATTAATTTGACACAGAGAGAGATCACAAGTAGGCAGAGAGGCAGGCAGAGAGAGAGGAAGGGAAGCAGGCCCCCTGCTGAGCAGAGAGCCCTATGTGGGACTCGATCCCAGGACCCTGAGATTGTGACCTGAGCCGAAGGCAGTGGCTTAACCCACTGAGCCACCCAGGCGCACCCCTTTTAAGATATTTAAAGGTTGTTCTAAAATCCCAAATTCTTACCTCCTCCTCAGCATCCAAACCCAACAAGTTTTCTACTGTCATCAATACCAATATGCAAGACAGAAAGTATGAAATCTTTGCAGTACCAAAAAAGAATTACAAGAAAAAGACCCAGGAAGATCACAGAGCAGTAACTAGGATGGCAGGGAAATTAACCAACTGTTTCTATACCTCATGACACCTGGATGAAGACCTGTTGAAAGTCCCCTTCCCACAGGAATCCCATTTCTAGCCTAAGAAAGCCCAAATGGGCTCTGCTTTCCAATTAAAGATGGCTTCAAGAATGTTTCTCCAACACCTAAACACTGACAATAACCAAGTGGTGAAAAAATAATGAATACTGTTATGCTGAAAATAAATTAATTAATTAAAAAAAAAAAGATGAAACAAAAAGGCCACAGAAAGTTGGTGCCACTTTTCAGAGTGTTAAGTCCTCTGATCTTGGAAATCTGAGTTCAAATCCCACTCAAGCAGAGACTTCAAAAAATTACATGAAAACCCTTAAAGAGAAGAGAGAAGTACCCTTTCCTAAAACAGTCTGACTTCAGTAATCTCCTAGATTCATTAAAAATTGGAATGTCAAACTCTCAACATCTGTAACTCTGGAACAAACTTCGAACATTTCTATGGCTTTTAAAAACAAAACCTCTCATGTGCTTCCAAAATTTGGTAAATCAGATTTTCTGTAAGAGAAACATGTAGAAACTGAAATGCATTTCATAGGAAGGTAATTATTCCATGCAATAAATACATCAGTATAAATTTGAATTTGGTTTTGGTCTTCACAGGTAAATTTCTCAAGTTCTTAGGAGTTTCCTAGCCATTTACTTGAACATCATCTAAGGGAACACTCAAAGCAGTACCACAGTAAAGAGGTTTGGCCTCTGCGGGATTCTACATGTTAAAAAACAAAAAAAAAAAAAAACAGGACACATAAATTAAACACAAACACTGCTTTAAATAACATTTCTAAACTTTCATGCCATTTGAGGGGAACTCCCTGTTTCGGAGAGTGAAACAAAACCTACTCAGCTCCCATTAGGTGCTTTTTCTTTTCTTTTCCTTTTTAAATAGATTTTATTTACCTGACAGACAGAGATCACAAGTAGGCAGAGAGGCAGGCAGAGACAGAGGAGGAAGCTGGCTCCCTGCTGAGCAGAGCCCAATGCAGGGATGGATCCCAGGACCCCAGGACCATGACCCCAGCTGTGCAAGGCAGCATGGTCCAGGCCCAGATGTTGCAGGGTGCTAGTGGCGGCGCCCTGTCCACTCCCCAATCCCTGTTTTCCGTCCCTGGAAAGTGTGGGTGGGTGGTGGCCCAAGCCATGGTTCCAGCCCAGGAATCGTAGGAAATTGCTATGGCTCACCAGTGCCTGTGTTTTGCTGTTTCTCCCCACTTTTCCCCCTGCTCCAGGTCCCCACTCCTCGCTCCTCCTAAAGCCAAAAGGATCAGCAAAACTGCCACAGACAAAGGCTTTTGGGATTGGAGCGACTCCACCTTCAGAAGCTGCGCTGAAGCCTTAAAATGCAGTATCTGCAATGTGAGGGAAGCCACCTCCACCAGATACTTGAAGATCTGGGTTAGCTTTGGCAGAAGGACTTTTGTTGCTTAAGGTGTGGGAGAAGGTGGAGCGCTATCCTTCAGGTCCTCTTTCCAACTTGTTGATGATGGCTTTTTTGCATTTGGGGGGTGGTTGATGTGTGGTTTTGATTGTGTCTATTTTTGTGTGTATTTCCCCACCACAGCCTCTCCCTGTCCCTGGCCCACAGCAAGCCCCCCCAGCTCCTCCCTCCCTCCCTTCCACCCCCCTGAGCTCTGAGCAGGTACCTGGTCAGTGATATGCTGTACCCCCACCCACCCACCCCTGCCCCAAGCGGGAAGTGGAACTGCTGGGAGGAAAAACGCAGTCCCCCTCCCTTCCCTGAGCCCTTCAATGGCCCAACCTCAGCTGGACCTCAGCCCCTGGGACTCAAGCTCCCAGGCCACCTCTGCTTTCACCACTGCAGCTGCCAGTCTCCCTGCCAGTCTCCCTCCAACCTGCACCGCCTTCTCCAAGTGACTGATGAGGGGCAGGGCCAGGTGCTGCACTGAGGCATGCAGTGGTGTAGCATGGCATGGCATGTGTGTGCTGTGGCATGTGTCAAGCTGTCAGTGCACCTGCCTGGGTCGGTGTGCTAGCTCAGGTCGCGCGGGACTGCTGGTGACCTGGGGGCCGGGCAAGGTGGAGCCTGGGGAGCCCCACAAGCAGTGATGGACTCTGGACCCCTCGTGTGCCCCTTACGGGGCTGCATTTTCAGTGCCTGAGTTTTGTGATCATGGGTCTTTTAAAGTATGAGTTTGCCTGAGTATGTATGACTTTTGTGATTATGTCAAATTTATTCCTAAATCATTTAAGGTTTGATTTTTTTTGTAACTGGGATTGTTCTTAATCTCTTAATCTCATTTTTGCGCTGCTTAATTTTGGTGAATAAGACTACAACTTGTCTTGAGTACTGATCCTGCATCGTGGAACTATACTGGACATACTGACGTCTAATGGCAATTTTGCAGATTAATTTTGTTCTACAGAAGAATTCTACAGAAGATTTTTTTTGTATAGTATCTTATGAAAAAAAAAAAAGACATTTTCACTTCTTCCACTCTTATTCATACTCCTATTATTCCGTTTTCTTGCTAATACCCAAGACAGAATTTCCAATAAAATGTGGAAGAAAAGTGGCTATTGCAGGCTTTTTTCCTTGTTCCTGACTTTAGGAAGGAACCATCTAGCCTTTTACTATTAAATATGTAAGTGTGGGTTTTCATATACAGCTTTTTATTACGTTAAGAAAATTCTCTTTTATTCAGTTGACAGATTATTATCACCAAATGGTGTTGACATTTAACCACTTTTTTCTTCTATATTTATGGAGGTAATCATGTGGTTTACCCTTTATTATATTAATATGGTATATTAATTATATTGATTAAATATAATTTTATTTCTTTATTATTTGAGAGAGAGAAAGAATGAGTGAGGAGGAAACACAAGCATTTGGGGGGACGTTGGAGAGGGAGAAAACAGGCCCTCTGCCGAGCTGAGAGCCTTATGCAGGGCTTGATCCCAAGACCCTGGGATCATGACCTGAGCTGAAGGCAGATGCCCAATGACTGAGCCACCCAGGTTCCCCTAAATATCACATTTTGAGCAAACTTTGCATCCCTGAGATAAATCCTCTTTGGCCATAGCATTTTATGAGTTGCTGAATTCAGTTTACTAGCATTAGTATTGAAGACTTTTGTGTCTACAGTTCTAAGAGATATTGGTCTATAATTTCATTTTCTTGTGTTATCTTTACCTGGTTTTGGAATCTGGCTAATACGGACTCTCACAGAATGAATGCGAAGTGTTCTCTCCACTTCTACGTTTTGAATGATTTTTGAATCTTCCTTAAATGTTTTCACAGAATTCACCAATGTGCCATATGGTCCCAGATTTTTTTTATGTAAAGTTTTTGGATTACCTGTTCGATTATTTTACTTGTTTAAGTTCCATTAAGATTGTCTATTTTGGGGTTAAGATTAAGGAATTTGAGTCTATCTAGGAACCTGTCAAATTTCTTTAGTTTTCTAATTTATTAGCATGCAATTGTTCCTCGTATTGCAATTTAATTCTTTTTATTTCTATAAGGCTAATAGGAATGCCTCTCTTTCATTCCAGATTTTTTCATAATTTGGTATTTTTATCTTATTTTGGTAAGAATAGCCAAAAAATTGTCAATTGCTTATCTTTAAAGAATTACCTTTTGGGGCACCTGGGTAGCTCAGTGGGTTATAGCCTCTGCCTTTGGCTCAGGTCATGATCTCAGGGTCCTGGGATCAAGCCGTTGATTAGACTCTCTGCACAGCAGGGATCCTGCTTCCCTTCCTCTCTCTCTGCCTGCCTCCTGCCTACTTGTGATCTGTCTCTGTCAAACAAATAATAAAATAAAATCTTTTTTTTTAAAAAAGAATTAGCCTTGGCGCCTGGGTGGCTCAGTGGGTTAAAGCCTCTGCCTTCAGCTCAGGTCATGATCCCAGGGTCCTGGGATCGAGCCCCGCATCGGGCTCTCCACTTCTTGGAGAGCATGCTTCCTCCTCTCTCTCTGCCTTCCTCTCTCTCTTCCTACTTGTGATCTCTGTCTGTGAAATAAAAAAAAAAAAGAATTAGCTTTTGTATATATATTGATTTTTTCTCTGTTGTGTCTTATTTCATTTATATGTGATCTCATCTTTCAAAATTTCTTTCCTTTTGCTTGCCTTTTTAACTCATTCTTCCTTTATTATGTTTTTATTTTTATTTCTTTATTTGAGAGACTGAAAGAGTGAGTGAGAAAGGAAAGAGTAGGGACAAACAGTCCTCACTGAGTACAGAGCCCAACACGGGGCTCGATCCCACAACCCCGAGATCATGACCTGAGCCAAAACCAAGAATTGGTCACCTAACCAACTGAGCCACCTCTAAGCCCCTAATTTGTTTTTCATTTTGTCATTTCTTAAGATGATAGGTTATGAAAGTAACACTTTCTTCCTTTTTTTTAAAATATATGTTTACAATCCTAAGTTTCCCTCAAAAAAAAATTAACTGTATCCCATAAGACTTTGTATTTTATATTTTCACTTTCAAGAGATGAGCAAGTGACCGATTTTTGGCTTTCATTCATCTCAAGGTATTTTCTAACTTCTACCGTGATTTTTTTTTTGACTCATGTCTTATTTAGGAGTGTGTTATTTATTTTCCACATACTTGTGAATTTTCTGTTTCCTTTTGTGAATGACTTTTATTTTATTGCATGGAGTTAGAGACCATACATTGAGTGACTTTAGTTCTTCAAGATGTATACTACATTTATAGGTCTTTTGGTTTTTCAGACTGGATAATCTCAATTGATCTCTATTCATATTCCCTGATTATTTCATCTATTACTACCACTGAGCTCATCTGGAGAATATTTTGTTTCAGTTATAATGCAACTTTCATTTCATTCTAATTTTATTTTTATTATATTCTTGATTTGGTGTGGCACCATTCTTGTACTTCCTGTGTATTCTTTTTTTTAAGAGTTTATTTATTTATTTGACAGACAGAGATTACAAGTAGGCAGAGAGGCAGGCAGAAAGAGAGAGAGGAGGAAGCAGGTTCCCTGCTGAGCAGAGAGCCCAGTGCTGGGCTAGATCCCAGGACCCTGGGATCATGACCTGAGCCAAAGGCAGAGGCTTTAACCCACTAAGCCACCCAGGCACCCCAGTGTATTCTTTAAACATGGTTTTTCTTCAGTTCTTTAACATATGGATACAGAAGAATGACAGTTTTTGTCCACACCTTTATCCATTCATCCTGTATCTGGAGTTCTTGGGCAATGGCTTTAATTGAATGTATTTTGTTTTTTGTTTTCCTAGTGTATAGATAGCTATAATTCCCTTTTGCTGGAGTATTGTGCAATTTTCTTGAGAAAAATTAAGGTTTAAATTATATAATGTGGTAACTATAGAAAGTAGATCCTCCCCCTGGGTTTTGAAAGGTAGCCTAAACTTCAAGGCCAGATCTCCTGAGACTACATTTCACTCTGTTTGTTTCCCCCCTACATACACATATTTGCACACTTCATCTGACTGTATTTTAATTATTAAACTGGGTAGTGGAAAGCATATGTCTATTTACTTATTTACTGCTGTTTAATTTTGATGTTATTTTCTAATTATACAATGATTCTCTTTTAGCTGCTACTCCATGGAGTGTGCATCAAGAATGCAACAAAATTCTATTGGCTTTCTTACCACAAATGTTGTTTTTCATTTCACAGATGAAATGTGAAATTTTCACAAATGTAGGCTTTCATTTGACTTGAGCTCCCCAATACACTCAAATCAAGAAAGATTATTAAGTACATAGAAAAATGGGGATTCAAATTGTGTCATGCTTTCTGCCTACGCATAATAGACATGTGATGTAAAAACGGATATCGAGACAAAATATTTAGCTTGGTTTTTTAATCGTTGCACCTAAACACTGTCAGACTGCAGACAAATCAATCATTATGTTCTTATTTGTAAACTGAGAATAATATCAGCTCTACTTAATACTTTAATATTTATGCATTTTACATCAAATGTTACATATTTCTACATAAACGTTACAAAATGCATTTTATTGAGATAAAATGTGTATATTTTCTTGTGTACCTACGTAGTTACTATATAATAGATAGGGTTATAAATTACTTTCCCAAGGTCACACTCTCTTAAATTCTATATCTGAAAGTCAACCTTTTCTTTTTTGTTTTTTTTTTCCATATGAAACTATGCAAATTTATTACACAGATGTTCTTAGCTCTATTCACAATGCCACAAACTGGAAAACTACATATATACACAAGTATATGCATACATAAGCACATATGTATATATATACATGTATACACAATGGAATAATGTTTTTTTAAAATTTATTTCTTATTTATTTTCAGCGTAACAATATTCATTATTTTTGCACCACACCCAGGGCTCCATGCAATCCAGCACTCTCTAAAACCCACCACCTGGTTCCCCCAACCTCCCACCCTCCCACCCTCCCTGCCCCTTCAAACCACTCAGATTGTTTTTCAAAGTCTATAGGCTCTCATGGTTCAACTCCCTTCCAATTTCCCCCAACTCCCTTCTCCTCTCTATCTCTCCATGTCCTGCATGCTATTTGTTATGCTCCACAAATAAGTGAAACCATATGATAATTGACTCTCTCTGCTTGACTTATTTCACTCAGCATAATCTCTTCCAGTCCCTTCCATGTTGCTACAAAAGTTGGGTATTTGTCCTTTCTGATGGAGGCATAATACTCCATAGTGTATATGGACCACATCTTCCTTATCCATTCGCCCGTTGAAGGGCATCTTGGTTCTTTTCACAGTTTGGAGACCGTGGTCATTGCTGCTATAAACATTGGGGTACAGATGGCCCTTCTTTTCACTCCATCTGTACCTTTAGGGTAAATACCCAGGAGTGCAATGGCCGGATCATAGGGAAGTTCTATTTTTAATGTCTTGAGGAATCTCCACACTGTTGTCCAAAGAGGCTGCACCAACTTGCATTCCCACCAACAGTGGAAGAGGGTTCCCCTTTCTTCACATCTCCTCCAACACATGTTGTTTCCTGTCTTGCTAATTTTGGCCATTCTAACTGGTGTAAGGTGATATCTCAATGTGGTTTTAGTTGGAATCTCCCTGAGGGCTAGTGATGATGAACATTTTTTCATGTGTCTGATGGCCATTTATATGTCTTCATTGGACATGTGTCTGCTTTGCACCCAACAGGAAATACACACAACCAAAACCACACATCAACCACCCGAAAATGCAAAAAAAGCCATCCTCAACAAGTTGGAAAGAGGACCTCAAGGATAGCCCTCCACCCTCTCCCACACCTTAAGCAACAAAAGTCCTTCCACCAAAGCTAACCCAGATCTTCAAGTACCTGGTGGAGATGCCTTTCTTCACATCGCAGATGCTGCCTATCAAGGCTTCAGCTCAGCTTCTGAAGGTGCAGATGCTCTAACCCCAAAAGCCTTCCTCTGCAGCATGTTCCCTGGTCTTTCTGGCCTTCTGAGGAGTGAGGAATGGGGGAAATGGGAGGGCAGAGACAGGGATCCCGTTAAAAAGGAGGAGAAACAGCAAAACACAGGCACTGGTGAGCCCTTGCAATTTCCCAGGCATCCAGTGCTTCAAACTTGGTTCAGAGACCGACCACCCACCCACCCATTCCAGGGACTGAAACAGGGACCTGGAGGGTGCAGAAGGGGAGACACTGGCTGGATCTGGAGGGAGCATGTAGAGGCAGCCAGAGGCCTGTGGCGGGTAATGGGCCAGCTCCTTCCCACTGCCCTCCCAGGCTGGTTCCCTCCCTTCCTCCCTACCTGGGTAAATCTCCCTTTGCCTGGGAGGAATGGCCATGGCGGTGGCAGCGGCGGAGGGCCACTGAGGAGGAGCTGCCAGGGCTGCTGCACTCAGAGCCGCCAGCCTCCAGCGGGAGCAAAGGCGCCCACTGCTGCCGCAGCCTCCTCCAGCCCCAGGATCTCCATTTTAGCAGCGCGGGCCTCCCTCCGCCCTGGATAGCCACGGAAACTTGTCGTCGCCAGGTCCCTCTAGCCCCCAGCCCTCCCTCCCCTTCCACCCTCTCAGCTAAGAGCAGGTACCTGGTCGGGCTCTCCTTATCGCACAAGGACGAGGGTGGGCTCTACTCCCGCACGCCCCCCTCCCAAAGCCCAAAGTGGCGCCACTGGAAGGAAAATGCCGTCCACGAAGTCCTCCCAAACCCGGCCCCCCTCCCTTCTCGGCGCTAGTCCTCAGCCCTACCTCTGCCCTTCCTCAGTTGCTGGCCCTCGAGCTCCCGCTGTGGCCGCTTGCATGGCCCCCGCCGCCGCCATCTGCGTTGCTGCCATCTGCGCCGCAGCCGCCGCTTGAGTCGCCAACACCGCTTGTGCAGCCGACGCAGTCAGCGCCGACGCCGCTATGTGCTCCACCGCTGCTACCGCCGCCGCCGCCGCTTGAGCCTTGGACGCCCAAGCGGTCGCCGCTGGTGCAGCCCAGCTGTCTGCGCCAGTGCTGCTTGCACCGCTAACACCGTCGTCTGTGTCGCCGCCCCTTCCGCCGCCAACACTGCCCTAGCCGCCGCCGATGCCGCTTGTTCCGTCGAAGCCACCACCGTCTGCACCGCCGCTTGCGCCGCCGAAGCCGCTGTCTGCACCGTCGCTGCTACCGCCGCCGCTGAAGCGGCTGCCGTCTGCACCGTCGCCATTGTGCGCCGAGGCCGCTTGCACCGTTGACGCCGTCGTCGGAGCCATTGCTGGTTCCGCCGCTGAAATCGTCTGCGCCGCCACCGACGCCGCTTGTGCCGCCGCTGAAGCCGCCGCCACTGTTATGCCCGCCGACGCCAACGCTTATGCCGCTGCCGCCACCGCTTGAGCCCCGGACGCCTTCGGAGCCGAAGCCGCTTGTGCAGCTGAAGTCACCTGGCCCTACGCCCCTTGGCGACCTCGAGGCCACTGTCTGTGGCGCCACTGCTTCCGCCGCGGAGGCCGCCTTCGCCTCTGACGCTGCCGCTTCCGCCGCCACCGCTTTCGCCGCCGCCACCATCTGCGCCGCCAGCGGCGTCAGCCCCCATAGCGGCGAGGGCGCTGCCGGGGCATCGGCGGCCTAAGCGGCGTCTGAGGCGGTGCAGAGAGCATTGGCCGGAGAAGAGGCGGCGGCGTCGCCAAACAGGCGGGGACGGCGTTGGCGTCGGGGGCGCATGCGGCCTGGGCTGTACAAGCGGCGTCGGGGTTCAAGTGGCGTTGGCGGCGGCAGCATAAGCGGAGTTGGCGGCGGTAGCCTTGGTGGTGCGGACAGGGGGGTTGGCAGCGCATGTGGTGGCGGAGCAGATGGAGGTGACTTCCGCGGCGGCGGCACAAAGGGCGGTGGCGGCGGCGCAGGCGGTGTTGGCGTCGGCACAGACGACGGAGTGGGCGGTGCAAGCGTTATTGGCGCAGACAGCTGGGCTGCATAAGCGGCAACCGCTTGGGCGTTTTCAGCTCCAGCAGCTGCAGCGGCGGCGTTGGCGGTGGTAGCAGCGGTGGAGCAGACAGCGGCCTCGGTGCAGACTCGTCGGCTGCACAAGCGGTGTTGGCGACTCAAGCGGCGGCTGCGGCGCAGATGGCAGCAACGCAGATGGCGGCGGCGGCGAAGCGGCGGCGGGGGCCGCGCAAGCGGCGGCAGCGGCAGCTAGAGCGAGGGCCAGCACCTGAGGAAGGGCAGAGGTAGGGTTGAGGACTGGCGCGGAGAAGGGAGGGGGCCGGTTTGGGAGGACTTCGTGGACGGCATTTCTCCTTCCAGTGGCGCCACTTTGGGCTTTGTTGGGGGGGGGGGGAGCGGGCGTGGGTAGAGCCCACCCTTGTCCTTGCGCGATAAGGAGAGCCCGACCAGGTACCTGCTCTGAGCTGAGAGGGTGGAAGGGGAGGGAGGGCTGGGGGCGAGAGGGGGCAGGCGACGACCAGTCTCCGTGGCTACTCAGGGCCAAGGGAGGCGCGCGTTGCTAAAATGGAGATCGTCGGGGCTGGGGGAGGCTGTGGTGTCAGCGGGCGCGGTCGCTCCCGCGAGGGGCTGGCGGCTCTGGTGCAGCAGCCCTGGCGACGGCTCCTCAGCGGCCCTCCGCCGCTGCCACCGCCATGTCCATTCCCCCCAAGCAAAGGGAGATTTACCCAGGTGAGGAGGGAGGGAGGGAGGGCGCCAGCCTGGGAGGGGAGAGGGAAGGAGCCGGCCCACTCCCCGCCACTGGCCTCTCCTGCCTCTGCATGCCCAGTCCAGATCCAGCCAGAGTCTCCTCTGCTGCCCCCGCCCCCAGCCCCACGCTGCAGTCCACAAGTCAGCCTGCTCCCCGCGCCCACCACGGCCTCTCTTGGGCCGCTGCCATCTCCCAAGCCTGTTTTTGGTAGCACAGTCTGGGTCCTGAGGTTGCGGGGTGCCCTTGGGGGCGCTCGGTGCACTCCTCGGTCCCCATTTCGGTCCCTGAAAAGGGTGGGTGGGTGGTCTCTGAGCCAAGTTTGCAGCACTGGATGCCTGGGAAATTTCGAGGGCTCACCAGTGCCTGTGTTTTGCTGTTTCTCCTCCTTTTTAACTGGATCCCTGTCTCTTCCTTCCCCTTTCCCCCACTCCTCACTCTTCAGAAGGCCAGAAAGACCAGGGAACCTGCTGCAGAGAAAGGCTTTTGGGGTTAGAGCATCTGCACCTTCAGAAGCTGTGCTGAAGCCTTGATAGGCAGCCTCTGCGATGTGAGGGAAGGCACCTCCTCCAGGTACTTGAAGATCTGGGTTAGCTTTGGTGGGTGGACTTTTGTTGCTTAAGGTGTGGGAGGGAGTGGAGGGCTCTCCTTGAGGTCCTCTTTCCAACTTGTTGAGGATGGCTTTTTTTGTATTTGCAGGTGGTTGATGTGTGGTTTTGGTTGTGTGTATTTCTTGTTCGGTGCAAAGGGGTCCTATTCCCAGCATGACTTGAGGGAGGACATTTGTTCTAGTTTTTGTCTCATTTCTAACGGGCTGGTTTGGTTTGACACTTGTATCCATTGGGTTATTGGTATGGATGGGCTCAAAAAGAGAGGAAGCAGGGATTTTTCTGTGGATCGGAGGAGTTTAGACGTTTTCTTTTGACCATGTGTAGAGTGGTTTTTTTTTTTTTTTTAAAGAATTTATTTATTTGTCAGAGAGAGAGAGCGAGCGAGTGAGAGCTAGCACAGGCAGACAGAGCGGAAGGCAGAGGCAGAGGGAGAAGCAGGCTCCCTGCGGAGCAAGGAGCCCGATGTGGGACTCGATCCCAGGATGCTGGGATCATGACCTGAGCCGAAGGCAGCTGCTTAACCAACTGAGCCACCCAAGCGTCCCGTGTAGAGTGGTTTTAATTTGCCTGTCCTGAATTACGTTTTCTTCTCCTGAGTGATTTGGTGGTGGAGGTACAGTTATGCTGGTTGTTGTGCTTTTCCTGTCTTGAGCGGCAAATGTCTGTTCCTTTCTTGTGTTTGAAGATAAACGTTGGGGTTGGATAAAGAAAGTGTAATTTTTTGGAAAGCTGAACTGTCAGTTTGTGTTTGTTTGTTTTCTGATAATCACTGCAGTGGGGTGATGGGTGTCTTTCTAGACAGCGTTAAGGTACACATTTGTCTTCTTGGGCAGCACACAATCTCCTTTCTTTTTGGGCAAGGGGTAGTTACTTCTGTAGGTTATTACTGTAGGCTTTGCCATTTAGCTCATTGGGTTGGGGATAATGTAAAGTTGAGACCTTTGTGTAGAGGCTAGTCTGCTTTTCCTTAGTTGCCTGCCATTTTCTGAGGCCAGGCCAGCTAACTTGTCAGTGTATGCTGTCAGTTGCTGGGATGGGAGGTTTGAGTGACGTAGGTTCATCCTGTGCTTCAGTCAATGCTGAAGAAATTCCAAGATGAATAAAAACAATTTTGGTAGGGATGCCTGGGTGGCTCAGTGGGTTAAGCCACTGAGGTCAGGTCATGATCCTGGGGTCCTGGGATGGAGTGCCCCATCGGACTTCTGGCTTGGCGGGGAGCCTGCCTCTCTCTCCACCTCTGCCTGCTTCTCTGCCTGCTTGTGTGCTTTCTCTCTCTCTTTATGACCAAAAAAACCAAAGCCAAAACAAAAAACAAAACTATTTTAGTAAATGGCAGCTGGGTGAGGAAGTTGTCAACACAAACTCAGTTCGTTAGAACTTCAGGTAATAGTGGATCCCTGGATGTCTCCTCTGCAGTCTGAACTGAAACATGTTTATTCTTTGGCTCTCAGTTTCTCTTTGGCTTTGTCACCTGGGCCTTTTTGTTTGTGTTGTCTTCCTCCCCATGGGGAAGTTCTCTTCTTCTTTTTAAGGGAAGGGGTTTTTTGTTTGTTTGTTTTTAAGTCTTATTTATTATCTTAAATATTCTTTTTTCCTTGAGAGAGTCTCTGTGGGGCAGGGGAGGGCAGAGGGACAGAGAGAGACTGTCAAGTACACTCTGCCCTGAGCCAGGAGCCAGACTGAGGGCTCCATCCCAGGACCCTGAGATCATGACCTGAGCCAGAGTCAGGAGCTGGATGCTTAGCCCGTGGAGCCACCCAGGCACCCCTTTAAGTCAACTTTTTGAACCGCAGCATATATACAGAGAAGTGCACAGATCATAAGCCAAAAGCTTGAGGAACGTCCACAAGGGGAACACACCATGTGACTTTACACCCAGGACCCCAGAGTCTGTGATAACCCTCTTGAGGGTCACTTCTGCCATGGTTCTTGACTGCCGTTGCTGGGGAGCTGTTGCGCATGTTCCTGAATTTGGTGTACGTGGAGTCATCCAGTTGGATGCACTCATGGGCCTGCCTTACGGAGAGTCATCCGTGTTTGAGTGCGTGGTTGTGAGTTGACCAGTGCTGCTGTTTCATCCTCAGACTATTTTAGAGCTCCACTCTGCGTGTAGACCCTTAAATATTCTAGAAATAGGATAGCTCCTTGGTGCCTTTTTATTACCTGCATTAAAACAGGTAATTTTTTAATGAACAAAAGTTGTTCATTTGAACACAGGTTTCTTCTTTCAGCTGTAGTGTAAGGATCAAGCCTGGTGTGTGGAACTTTTCTACAGACCATAAACGGAGAAAGCTTTTGCCTCCTCAGTTGTAGAGTTCTATCAGTCACTGCTCTTTCAAGTCATTGGTGAAGTGTATAGAAAATGCCTGCTTTCAGGGAACCGAACGGATGTTGAAAAGGTGAGACAAAAAGGTCTTCAGTGGTGGGAGTCGCACCCTTGGAATAAGTGAGTCCATGGGAGACATAGTTGGTCTGTGTGGGTACATGGGGAAAGGCCTTACTGAATCTGGGATTTATGATTCTTGGAGGTCGTTTGTTGGGCAGGCCAATACACGTTAGTTGTTTGTTCCCTCCTCCATCCTTTTTCAGCTCTTCCTTCACTTCAGAGGTCATCCACTCCTTTCCACTTCTCCCCACAGGCTGGTAACTCCCATTTACTGTATAATAACCATCACCAGCCTTATGCGTCCGGGCCCAAGGCAGGCAAATCCAACTCTCTCTGCTTGGTCCACTGGCAGTTTTCATGCCTTTTCTTTTATTTCTTTCTTTCTTTTTTTTTTTTTTTAAAGATTTTGCTCATTTATTTGACAGAGATCACAAGTAGACAGAGAGGCAGGCAGAGAGAGATAGAGGAGGAAGCAGGCTCCCCGCTGAGCAGAGAGCCTGATGTGGGGCTAGATTCCAGGACCCTGGGATCATGCCCTGCACCGAAGGCAGAGGCTTTAACCCACTGAGCCACGCAGGTGCCCCTCTTGTTGCCTTTGAAATAAAGTCCAAATGCCAAGCATCACGAGGGGCTCCTGATTCAGTTCTTTTGTGTTCCTTTAGGATTTCTGCAAGCAGACTGCCACCAATCCCCATCTGCCCTCCACATATAGGGGTCTGTGTTTCCTGCCAACTGCTTTTGTCTTGGGCTTGGACCATGGGACCTCATTTCCATACCTTCACACCTTCTCTTCCTCTGGATTTTCTCTGAAATGCTTTTCCCTTGCTTCTGTGTCCTGCCTCACTACCATTTGGACTGCTAGATGTCTCGGGAAGCCTTTTCATCAATCCAGTCAGGTGTAGCTCATCTTTGTAACACTCGAGTTGTATTTTTATTGGCTTACCTCACCCTCCAGATCGTGTACAATTCATTTAACACTTGAACAGAAGTTTTATTGGATCGCCTATTACATTTTACCATTTTTGAGGGTAGGACCTTTTGAAAACAAAACAAAACCGAACAAAACAACCTAATGATTTTGAGGGGGGTGGGGACAGAGGGCGAGAGAAAGTTTTAAGCAGTCTTCATGCAGACTCTGAGCCCCACATGGGGCTCCATCTGATGAGCCTGAGATCCTGAGCGTCTGACCCTTAACTGAATTGAGTCACACAGGTGCCCCCTGAGGGCAGGACCTCTCTTTTCACATCTTTATTTTTCTAAACTGTGTAGTACAGTGCCCGGCACTGACAGGGCTTCAGGAAATGTGTATAGAATAGATGAAGAAGAGTTTTAGTTGGAATCCCCCTTAAAACTGTTCCATCTGTTTGAAAGTTTTATGTAATAAATAACCTTTCATACTAGGGCTTGAATCCTGTGTCTGTAATGTTACTAGGATAGGGGATAGTTGTCTTGATGAAGTGTGTCCTTAAAAGTAATATATCTGTTTTTTTCTCATTTTGTTTTTCTCACCATGGGCTGGAAATTAAAGCCAGAACTTGAGTCTTGGATGCGGTAGGCAGTGCCTTGAAAGTACTTCCTGGAGCTTTGTGGAGCTTCAGAGCATGAGCACATTGACCTGAACAAGAACTCTGATGATTCCTAATCCTATTTGGTTGTCCATTTAGTTATTTAAGTGGCCGAGAAAGTCTTAAAGTCTGCTGAGGAAGCGCAGATCCGTCATGTGCAAAATCGGTTTTGAGGAACTAGATGGGTGTGCATGTGACCTGGTGTCTAAAGGCAGTTTAAGAATGGGAACAGAACATGTTGGGTATCGATGGAGGGGTTATGCTGTCCGTCGAGTAAGTTCTCTTGTGTTCATCTACCTGTAATTGAAAGTTGTATACAGAGTATATTCTGTTGAGGACTGTGGATTAATTCTGTTAAATGGAAGTGTTGACTCATTCACTTCACGTATTGAGCTTTAATTTCAGTTCTATGCAGTGATTGACTGTCGTGTCAAAGAAGAATTGTCAGTAAAGACACTGCAAGAAAACTACAGTGTTAGTCAGAAATCAGGAATAGTGGAAATCATAAGGTAAACAAGGGAGATTTTAATTTTTCAACAGGATTAGATAATGCTCTCTTTCCCCTCACTTTCTCAGTTTAGAAAAACTATTTAAGTGATCCTTTGGTTGAGAAAAGAAACTGGTAGAAGGGATATGTTAAAAATAATCTTACTTAAAACTTCATATTAAGAGCATTCGCAATACATTTTAAGATGAAGTTACTTTTGCGGGGGACAGGAAATTAAAGGGGATGTAGGCTGCCAGTATTATCAGCCTGTATTGGATCTTCAAATCTGTCGAGTACTTGGTGGTTAGTCAGGGAGAAAACAAAAGAAAACCAAACATAAACCTGATGACTGCTTTCTGAGAAGAGAGGAGATTTCCTATGTACGGTAGAAGGTTTATACACTGTTCATTCTTTTCTAGAAGTAAAAGTTGTCGAATATCATAAGTCTGCCAGAATATCCGAGGTTTCAAGAAATAAAAATTCAGCTTAAAACGACCTTCAGTCAAAACCAAACCGTTCTGTGGTCTTGGGGTGCCTGGGTGGCTCAGTTGGTTAAGTATCTGCCTTTGGAACAGGTCAGGATCCTGAGGTCCTGGGATTGAGCCCCACGTCGGGCTCCCTGCTCAGAAGGTCTTACTTGGAGAGAAATGGGGCACTTACCCAGGTGGATAGGAGGTAGCTACCATAGTAATACCTGCTTGTACCGGGTTAATACCCATGTGTTCACTTTGAATTTCAAAGTTAATAAGCATGAAGGTTGGAACTCGGTTTATCTGGTACTACCAAAGCCTCTTTTGAATTTTTATCCCACGAAGGAGAGAGATTATCAGCACATTGGTAAAATTTAAAAAATAAGTGATGTATTTGTAGGGTATGTTCCTGTATCATTCCATATATTCCTGATTCTCCTTTCTTTTGGTTGTGAAGGTGGTAATACATGCTTGGATGAAATTAGGGGACAAAACAACATGAAGGTCACTTTTATTCTGCCCATGCAGAATTACTTTTATTTGACCAATTTATTTGTTTATTCCCTGGACCACAAATATTTGCATAATTATAGTTTTCCTGGTGCTGTTTAATATGCTAGTTCATTGAATTTTGAACGTGCTATAGGTTGTAGATCCATGTAGAAATGGGGGTATCAGGCAGTGTGTGATTCAAAACTAATTGAGTCTCTGGTTTGAAAGACATCAGTTCTGACCCGTTGGTTCTATGTGGTTCATTTTGGGTTTTTCTTCTCTAAGGAAATTGTTTTGTGATCACTTCATAGTTTTAGGGATTCCTTTTTGTAGGAAATAAAGCTAACATCCAGTTTCCAGTTTTCTTTTTGTTTTGGTTTGTTTTGCTTTGGGGGAGAATGAAAATATGTCTCTGGATTCTTAGGATCTGTGGCATGATTAACTTTGCTGAAGTCTTTCATGAAAAGAAAAAGTATGGAAGACAATCCAGATTTAATGTTTTTCTACTAAATTTGTTTAACATTGTGGTGCTCCAGCGTTCCTATGTATCGGAATCCCCTGGAATGCTTGTTGAAACACATTGCTTGATTTCCAGCTCTACCCACCACTTTCTGGGTTTTTTTTAATGAAGTAGGTCTGGGGTAGGGCCTGTGAATTTGCATTTATTTCTTAGAAGTTACCAGGTGATGTTAGTGCTGCTAGTGCTGGTCTAGAGAGCGCTATTGGGAACTATTGGTTAGATGACCTTAAATACGAAAGAGAGGCCAGCCATGTTTCTTAATGAAACTGGAGATAGTTTTATTGTTACAGAAAATTGACGTCTTGGTATTTCACAGGGAATTTAAGAAGAGTGATATCCATTCACGTTTTAATTCATTAATTAATTAATTTAAATGATTTTATTTGTCGGGGGAGGTGGGGGAGAATGAGGAAGCACAAGCAAGGAGAGGGGCAGGCAGAGGCAGAATCAGGCTCCCTGCTCAGCGGGAAGCCCCATGCAGGACTCGATCCCAGGACCCTGGGTTCATGACGGGAGCTGAAGTCAGTTGCTTAAGTGCCTGAGCCACCAAGGCATCCCTGCATTCATTTTTTTCACTTAGAGCTGGAATTAGATGTGGTTTCTTCATAAAGACATTGTGTGTAGTAGAAGAGCACTTATCAATTGGGGAACCATATCCACTAAATTTTTATCGTCCACATTGAAAAGTCAGATATTGTCTTGGGCTATTAATAGGTGTTGGATTTCAGATACATGTAGTTTTAAAGGATGTTTCTTTTTAACATATGTTTGAGCCAAGTTTGATAGTCAGTAAACTAACCTTTCAATAGAATGTTGGCCAAAGAATATGAATAGGTAGTTAAAGAATGACAAATTAAGTCCAGAAACATGAGAAATATATAACTTCTATTACTCCAATACAAAACAGTATTTTTGGGAAGTCAAATTTTAAAGACTACAAAATTGTTAGTGCATCTAGTAACAAGTGGACTTTGTAACAGCCGTGGTGGCTAAGATAAGCTGCTTTACATTTTCTGAAGGCCAGTTGGTAGCAATTCCTTTAAAAATATTTGTAGCTTGTGACCCAGCATTTGCACTAGGAATTACTGTTCTCTGCATATGCATTTTCTGCGTAAATTTATTTGTTAACATCGTTATTACAACAAAAAATAGCTTCCTGGCCAATATACTCATTAAATGTTGGTAGTATGCTTCATGAGGGGCAGGTCTTTTGCTAAGACCACAAGGGTCTGTGGCCCAAAAAGTAGAGTTTGATAGTAATTCTTGCTGCAAGTTAAAAACAAACAAACAAAACAGTCTACATAGAGGTCAGGGAATTGATACCAAACTGTGTCATAGTTACAAATATTTTGCAGGTCTTAAAAATGTCAGCTTTACTTTTCGTATGGTAAAACTGGAAATAACCCAAATGTCCTTCAGTACAAGAGCGGCACATCCATACCAGATGGAATACTTCTCAGCAATTAAGAAGGAACAACCTCTGGATGCATGCAACAACTAGTGTGGATTTCAAGGGCATGATGCTGAGTGAAAAAAAGCCAGTCTGTACAGTTCACACACTGTAGGCAGCCATTCACGTTTTTGTTATCACAAAGTTAGATTAGCAGTCACCAGAGGGTTAGGGCTGGTGAGGTTGGGGGTGGAGTGGGTGGTTGTGACTGGAAAGGGTTACTGAGAGGGAACGTTTTTGTGTTGATGAAATCTGATCTTGATTGTGGTGGTTGTTACCTGAATGTACACTTGTGATAAGGTGACCTAAAATGGTACACATGTGTTCCAATGTCAGTTTCCTGGTTTTGATGTACTGTAATCCAGAGGATGCAACCCTGTCTGGGAAATAAGGTGCAAATTATATGGGACTTGATACTGTTTTTGCAACACCCTGTGGTTCTGTAGTTATTTCAAAGTAAAATGTGAAGTTTTAGAAAGAATATAAAATAGAAGGAAGTGTTCACAGTATTAGAATAAAACAAGTTCCAAAGTGATAAAACATATGATCCCACTTTAATATTTCATATCACTTAATACATTTACCTGGAAGTAATGAGTGATCAAAATATTCTGAGCAGTAGCATGGTGGATTCTTTTGGATTCTTTTGTGAATGTGTGTATGCTTCTCCATAATGTCGATAGTTTAGATGAGCTGGTATCACTCTTGTCATTTGAAAAACAGTATTCAGAATAAGTTCCAAAAATCCAATTCTGGAATGTTGAAATTTAAATAACAGTTACATTGAGATTGTAAAGTTTTATTTATATTGGTTGCACCAAGTTAGCATTTAAATAGCTCTTAGCTGAGATTGGAGAGTATATTTATCCTCTAAAACGTGTTGTGTATGTAAATGTAAAGCTCTTTTTTTGAGGTATTACAAATGTCCTGTTTGATGTTCTGACTCCCCAGTGTTGTCCAATGTAAGTATGTACATTGCAGGCCACATGAAATTTCAAGCTTCATTAACCACAGTGAGAAAGTAAAAAGCAGGCGAAATGATTATTTTTAAAGATTCTATTTCTTTTTTGTCAGAGAGCAAGAGTGAGAGCAAGAGCTAGAGCAGATGTGCTCTCAAGCCAGAGAGCCCCTGTGGGCACATGCACAATCCAGGGGGAAGGGCAGGCAGAGAGGGCAGACGAGGCAGAAATGAGAAGCAGGCTCCCTGGTAAGCAAAGAGCCGGATGTGGAATTTGATCCCTGGACTCTGAGATCAGGACCTGAGCTCAAGCTTAATTACCTGAGCCACCTAGGTGTCCTTTGGTGAAATCATTGTTAAGAAATTTAGTTTGTTTAATCAGTTATATCCAGAATATTATCATTTCAATATGTAATCAGTATAAAATCACAGTGAGATGTTTTACATTCATTTTATCATACTGTGATAAAAATCATACTGATGTGGGAAACAGAGGCAGAAGAAACATTATTAAATTTCCTTACCTCCTGACAAGCCCTTAAAACAGGCAGTGACTCTCCTCTAGGGACTCAACTACCCCCACCTTAAGGGCTTGCTAAGGGCAAAGGGCAGTCCTAGCCTGATGGACCCCCTCTCCCTCACCAGGACCCTGTGAGCACTTTAACAATTCCTTTGGAAACTTTATCTCTGAACCTGCCAGATAGTGCTGACGATCATTCCCAAGCATATGGCCTACTGATAGACATGTAAAGGGTCTCACAAAAAGGTATTACTAGTAGTAGTGAATAACCTTTCCCCCACAAAATAGCTGGCCCCTGAAGGTCCTAGAAACCTTGCTTCCAAAATTCCTTAGAGAGTGATACCATGCCTAAACCCTTCCCCACCTTACAAATATATAATAGACCACTCCTGAGAATCCCAGGGCAGCATCTCTTCCTGCCCACATGTCCTTTCCCCATACATTAATAAATCACCATTTTGAACCAGAGAGGCCTCAGGAATCCTTTCTTGGTACTGAGCTCCAGACCTCACCCCACCAAACCTCAACTATGTTCTAGAATTTCATCATTTGGCATCCAGCAGGGGCTGTGGGTCTTTACATTTGGACTCTGAGCTTTGGTGCAAAGTTGGTGAGTCCGTTCTCGCTTCTTCCTTTACTCTCACTTCAGGGCTTTTCAAGGAGTATGGTCTTACTGGAACACTTTCATGTCAGTTGCTCAGGCTTTAATCCTCTAGCCCGTGGCTACTCCACAGGGAAGAAAACATCAGATTTTTGGCTGGAAGTTAGTACACTGGCCGGAATGGTAATAAGACCCAGAAACTTGTTGTCCTCTCTTTATTCCTGTTCTTACATAAAGTTGTCTTTCTTGGGCACAGGGCAGCCACCTCAGTCACCAGGAAGGACAGCTGCCAATCTTAAGACTCCCATGTGAGGTTTCTTCCTGATTGATCTAATGTGATCTCTTCCACATGCCAGGCCTCGCCACTTCCTGCCATGGGACTGCCACTGGGAGATGGCCAAATGCAGCCCCCGATTGAATTACAATGCAACCGGGGATCGTTTCCTAGGGAAGTGGGCGGTAAGGACCCCATGTGTTGGAATGTCACATAGACCATGATGGGTTTCAATATTTACTGTTTCACGTCAGTGTCTTCTCCAAACTACATAAAGCTATGAAATTGGGTAATTTCCCCTTGCCAAACATTTTTTTGTTTCCCATGGGTTAAAAATGGCAGGGCAGCCACGCAACTTTTAGAGTATAGGATGGCACAATATCCTAGTCCATTCACCGGGCACCCATCTGTAGCCTAGGATGCGATGGGGAAGAAGAGGGATGCTGGCACCCCTCCAGGGCCTTTTATGGCAGGAATGCCTTCCTGAGAAGGTAGAATGGTGATCAATAGCGAGGTCTTGAGGGACACCTTCTTAGGGTGGCTTTTGACATATGGGTAGCTCTGACATATCCTGTGTGGAACGCCACTCAGGCATCAGGGGGGATTTGGTAATGGACCTTCTTTCCTTTTCTGGGAGCATGGCCTCAGTAGGCTTCTTCAGTCCCAAGGACTCTGCCATGGGATGCTTTTGAACCCACTGGAAATAATTTGGATTGCAAAACTTAGGAGAGGACTGAGCTCCTGTAACACTGCATGGCCTCTGTGGGATCTATCAGTTAGATCTCCTGTGCAGGAAAAGGGGTGACTGAACCTAGGGTACCTTCATTGTTCATGCCTAGGCCATCATTGCTCTACACCAGGACCCCGACCTAAGGGCGTTTTGCAGAATGTGTTTGCCTGAATGAGTGAGCTAGTCAACTCCCTCCTGACATATTGGGTGATAATTACGTCAATAAGCCTTCTAGTAAATCCAGGTTGCTAGGCCACCCCCTAGGAAAGGGGACTCTGACTTTCCCTCTCTCTGTTTCTCCTCATAGATGGCGGGGGGGGGGTGTGCTTCTCCTTTACTCATTTCTGTGTTAATGGCTATAACTGGAGGCAACTGGGGTTAGTCTAACTTGAGATGGAGACTTTGAGGAATATTCCCACGCAGCTGCCAAAACTCCCTTTGTTTCAGGGAAATTCCCTTTCTTCTTTGGCCTGACATGGACTGCTTAACCCCTCTTTCCTGGCAGGAAAACAAGGCTTCTGCTCCTCTGTTGGAGCTGTCCTTTTAACCATGGCTGGTTTTCTAAGGTTTGCTCTTCCAGACTAAGGAAATTTTATTCTTAAGAGGTCCGTGACTTAGAGCAATGTAAAAATATTTATTTGTAAATAAAGCCTTTTCTCTATCTGAACCCTCCAAAACTCAAAAGGTCTCAGTAAGTATTTTCCTCCATGGCATCAGTCATTTGAATAAGTTCAATAAGAATCTGTTCTCCTTGTAACAGAACACCATGGGAAACATGGGATATTTTGCCAAGGCTTTGACTAGAATGCCCTATTTGAGAAAGACAAAAAGAACAACTCAGATATGACCAGACAGCTTTAAGGAACTAAGGTTGCCTTTTTGAAAACTGGAGCCATAAAGCCCCTTGAAACTGTTGGCCCAATACCTGGCTTACAGTGTTCCCAGCAGCCTCACCAGGTGAGTAAAGAATGTCACTTTCTGGCAGGTGCTGGAACCTTGGGATACCCTGGGGGACCTCAAGAAGAGGAATTCACCCAAATCCACAGGTATTGCAGGCATGTCTGATGGCAAGTACATGGCTTGGCTTCTGGCCTGGAGAGGCTATAAAAAGTTCAACCTAGAAATTCCTTACAAGAAGTTCCAGTAAAGCAGATTCTAAAAGATCTATATAATCACTCACTGTTCTTGCTGAGCTTATGTAAATAATTAGGCCACATTTGTTAAAACTGGACTTGTTTTTCAAATAAACTAGTCCTGATTTGCCTATCTCTGGAAATGAGGGTTATTTTAGAGAGAAATTTACGTTTTAATAACACACCTTTATGAAGGTTACATTCTAGATTGAATTGTCTTTAAATGTTTGTTTACCTAAGCAAGAGAATTTGAGGTGAACTTCAGAAAAGTTGCACAATAGCTCATTCAGAGGATCTTCTTGCATTTTTATTCTGTGGGGATAATAACAAGAGCCCATGGCACTTGCTTAAACCACTGTTAAATAAAATTGATTCCCAAACAATTGTATGACTTAACTATCACCTTGACCATTGTACTTCTCTATAGAGCATAACTGTTCAGATGTTACTGATCTTGCTTACTGTATTTGGCCAGATTTAAGATGCCCCTGTTTAAAATACAAATGATAGTTGGTTTACTGATGCCATGAGTTTTCATGAAAAGAGTAAGAAAATCTAGGTGTGCCATAGTGCCCACTAGCACTTTGTAATTGCCAAAGCCTTAAAAAGTTAAATATTTCGTGCATTCAGCCTGGCATCCAAAATATTCTGGAAAGGTAGAAAAAACTAATCATACCTTAAAATGTCATATTACTAAGCTTAGTCTATAAACCCAGGAAAATTGAATTACTCTCCTACCAATAGGACTTCTCACAATGAGAACTGCTCCAAAACAAGCTGTAGGACTCAGCCCTTTTGACTTATTACATAATAATATTATATAATAATGATTATTATAATTATTATTATATAGTAATGAGTTATTATATATATGTATATAAAATATCTCTTTCCATAGATCTGTTATTAGATGAAGATTTAATGCCTTATTAAATACTCACTAGAGGCTGGTTTAACTTATAAGATACTCAATGAAGATACTAATCATGTACTCCCCAAACCTGATTTAATTATAGCTGAAAACCCACCCCATGTAAATCTCAGAGACATGGTTTATTTAAAAAAAAAAATTGGAAGTCACATACAACAGAAAGCCTACATCCAAAATGGAGAGGTCCGTATCGGGTCATACTATGTACTCCCACTGCGGGAAAGCTAGAAAGACACTCTTCATGGGTGCGTATATCTAGAGTAAAACCCTAACTTCCTTCACAGAAACCGAGTGAGCAAAGGAATGTGCCTTCTTACTCCTCTGAGCCCATAGAAGACCTCAAACTTCTCTTCAAACCAAAATGAAGGTTGTAATTCTCTTTATCTTCCTTTCACCTATCTGAACTGACCGTTCCTTTCTACCGTGGGCACAGCAGTATACTGAACTACATAATCAGTTTGTTGGATATGTGGAATTTTGCCTATGTCAAGTACATCCAGGTTACCCTGGTGTTTTACCTTTACAGGGCACTGATTGGCATTCTCTGCAGGATTATATTTCAGATATAATATATGGAGACAGTATGTACCAGGATAACATAGAGTTCACCAGGACTCCATGACCAAACTTTTTCATACTCTCAAACTATTAAAGTCTTAACTGACCTTATAAGCCTACAAATTAATACCCAACAACTAGGGCCTAAGCCTAAGCTACAAAACCCTCCTCATCGCTATACCAAGGATGGCATATATCAGATTTGGGATACATATTTGTGGGTCCTACCCACCATTGGACAGCTCAGTCAAAAGGCAGTTTTATGCCAGGAACAAAGAAATCATACATATGATACATGGGCAAAATGCACACGACATCTAGGACGGCTATCATTAGAAATATGTTCTGAAATAATAGTACTCCAGGCTACTGACTGGTTTGCTACTGATTGGGAAAGGTGTCCTGGCATTAGATGGACAGCTCCAGACGGAACCCACTGGCTATGTGGAACTAACCTGTGGCCCTGGCTTCCTCCAGGGTGGATAGGTCGCTGCACCTTAGGATTTGCCTGGATTCATGGGCGCGATACTAAAATCATCACTACTCCAGCTAATCTCCCAGTTTAAAGCAAAGATGGACACGATCTGTTTTTAAGTGCTATGATCACTTCACATCCATTTGTAGTATGTATGGACCACATCTTCCTTATCCATTCATCCGTTGAAGGGCATCTTGGTTCTTTCCACAGTTTGGCGACCATGGCCATTGCTGCTATTAACATTGGGGTAGAGATGGCCCTTCTTTTCACGACATCTGCGTCTTTGAAGTAAATACCCAGTAGTGCAATTGCAGGGCCACAGGGAAGCTCTATTTTTAATTTCTTGAGGAATCTCCACACTGTTCTCCAAATTGGTTGCACCAACTTGCATTCCGTCCAACAGTGTAAGAGGGTTCCCCTTTCTCCACATCCTCTCAAACTCATGTTGTTTCCTGACTTGCTAATTTTGGCCTGTAACTAGTGTAAGGTAGTATCTCAATGTGGTTTTAATTGGAATCTCCCTGATGATGAACATTTTTTCATGTGTCTGATAGCCATTTGTATGTCTTCATTGGAGAAGTGTCTTTTCATGTGTTCTGCCCATTTTTTTGACATGATTATCTGTGTGTATTGAGTTTGAGAAGTTCTTTATAGATCCTGGATATCAGCCTTTTGTCTGTATATTCATTTGCAGATATCTTCTCCCATTCCGTGGGTTGCCTTTGTTTTGTTGACTGTTTCCTTTCTTGTGCAGAAACCTTTGATATTTGACATGGATTTCTTACATGCAGATATAATTGTGTTTCTTTTTTGTAAATATTGTAGTCTTTGCCTTTTTAAAGAGACCATTTTGGGTTTTTATGTTTATTGATAGGATTTGTTTTAAATCTGTCTTACTATTTTTTCTCTGTTTTTCCCACCCATCCTCTTTCCTCTTTTCTTCTACTGTCTTTGGCTTAGTTGAATTGGTTTTTGTTTTTGTTTTTGTTTTTAAATGCAGTTTATATCATTTCTTCTTAGCTATAACTCTCTGGTTTTAGTTGTTCGTTTAGTATACCTCTTTACTATGTATCTAAGGTCATCTTCCAGATTTTTTCCCTATCCAGATGACCCCTGACCAGCTTGGGGATTAGGGATGCCAGCCCCATATAGAGTTGAAATCCCAATATAACTTATGAGTCCGCCAGAACTTACATACTTCGAGCCTACTGTTTACAGGAACACTTACCAATAACATAAGCAGTCAGTTAACGTATTATGTATGCTGTCTATATTTTACAGTGTATAATGTGGTGAATTCAGTTAGAGAAAAGAAAATACTAAGAAAATCATAAGGAAGAGAAATACTGTATGAAAAATACAGTATTTTTCATACCATGTACTTTTTGAAAAGATATCCACTTGTAATTGAACCTACGTAGTTCAAACCATGTTGTTCAAGGTTTATCTGTAGTTGAAGAGTACAGGTATGCGGCCAGTTTCCTGTAACTAGCCTTTCTGTGATAGTGCTTTTGTAATCCTCCATAAGAGAACTAATTGAACTAATTGAACTAATTGAACTAATGTTCAATCTACATTCCTAATGACTATAGTTGCAGCTGGCCCAGAAGAACTAGAATTCTTTGAATTGCCCCGGGTACTGTTTTTCCTCCATGGAAAAATTGCTTTACAATGGACCTTAGAGATCATTTTATCCAGTCATTACATCCAGGAATCCAGTGAGCTTAAGTGACTGGCCCCAAGTCACGAAACAGGTTAGTAGTAATAGAACCTGGACTAGACTTCAGGACTAGATTTGTCCTCTTCTGCCAAGTCGTATCACCTTTCTGACAGACCAAACATTAGGAAGATGATAAGAGTCATTCCGCTGTACTCTGCAGTATGAGTGCTATTATGCCTTAGGTTTTATGGTTTCTTTACATTGAAGATTCAGAACTGTGGTAGACACGTGTGTATTTCATGACGAAATAAGAACTGTTTCTTCTCATTTCCAGCTCTCATTTTTCTCTGTAGAAAGCACTTCCGTGAAATACTCCCTGTTACAGTCTGAATTGTCTTAGACTTCCAGTACTTGGGTGTTGTCATAGGAAGCCCTGTGATTTGGTTTGCACAACAGGGAAATTTGATACAAGGGGATTCAGGGTGTGAATTAGCTTTCTCTTGATTTGTCTGTGGACCTAATGTCTCCCAGTGGGAGAGATATATGAATGTGGGTGGTGATTTGTTGTTGTTGCCATCACATGCATAAAACTCCCTAAGATTTCCTTTGTTTTTCGACTCCTTTCTTTGATGATTCTTCTCGGATGATTTTCTTCATAGATGATTGTGGAGCTCCTGTAGTACTTTGGCAGAGGTGGAATGCTTTACATGCTTTTATCCTTTTTGAAGTTTATAAGATTAGCTCTACAAAACATGCATTGGAAATACTAGATTGTGTCGTCATATGGAACATCTGGTTGTCTTGGAGTTGAAGTTTGATCAGTATGGTTATATGAGGCTTTCAGAAGTACATTTAGAAGTACATGATGAGAGGATTTGTTAGAGAAGTTTGAATGGAGTTTGGAAAACAAATGTTAAAATATTTTAAAGAAAATACTTAAGAAAACGATGTTTTTTTAAAGGTTAGATATACATATACAGAATAGTCAGATTAATCCTTCTTGGTGTACAGGTCTGTGAATGTTCATGAACTTATTAACCCTGTAATTACAAGCAGTAATAATATTTGCATCATCCCCAAGAGAACCACTTTGTTTTTCATCATCAACAGTGTAGAATTCCATTTGTGCATCCTCAGTATTTGACATTGCTGGTTCTTCGTCCTTTTGTAATACCAATATAATAGATTTAATGGTCTATCTTTGTAGTCTTAATTTGCATTGCCTTAATGACTAATGATAAGTGTCTTTTAATGCGTGCTTTTTTTTTTTTTAAGATTCAATTTATTTTACAGAGATCACAAGTAGCCAGAGAGGCAGGCAGAGACAGAGAGGGGGAAAGAGTCTCCCCACTGAGTGGAGATCCCTAGGTGGGGCTCAATCCCAGAACCCTAGGATCATGGCCTGAGCCGAAGGCAGAGGCTTTAATGCACTGAGCCACCCAGGCACCCCATCCTTTCATGCGTTTTTATGCAAGTCACCCATCTATCTCTAGGGAAATGCCTTCAGATATATTTTTTTGCCCATTGCATTTATTACTCAGCTTTCCTACAGGTTTTCATAAATTCAAATAACAGTTTATTAGATACATATTTTGCATATTTTCTATCCTAGTCATTGGCTTTTCATTTTCTTCGTGGTGTCTTTCAGTGGGAGAGGGAATTTGAGGAAGGTGGTCAAAAGGCACAAATGCCAAGTTAGAAATAAGTACTAAGGATGAAATATACAGCATCATGACCATGAGTCTGTTGTATTATGTATAGGAAAGTTGTTAAAGGAGTACATTCTGAGAGTTCTTACCCACGGAGAACTTTTTTCCTTTTTATTGTATTTATAGAAGGTGATGGCTGTTCCAAACTTGTGGTAATCATTTTATGACATATGTAAATCAAATCTTCATGCTGTTCACCTTAAACTTTTATAGTGGTATGTGTCAATTATTTCTCAAACCTGGGGAAATGCCCTCTTTCAGAAAATGGAGATTTTTAATTTTTTGAAACTCAATATATATATTTTTTACTTTTGCAGGTTATGCTTTTTATGTTTTGTTTTTTTGAAGATTTTGCTTATTTGACAGAGATCACAAGTAGGCTGGGAGGCAGGCAGAGAGAGGGGTGTGTGGGGAAGCAGGCTCCCTGCTAAGCAGAGAGCCCGATGTGGGGCTCCATCCCAGGACCCTGGGATGAGGACCTGAGCTGAGGGCAGAGGCTTTAGCCCACTGAGCCACCCAGGCACCCCTGCTTTTTATGTTTTATCCAAGGAATCTTTGCATAGACATGGTCCTAAAGATTTTCCTTTATTTTTTCTCAGAAGTTTTATAAGAACTTTAGTTTTACAGTTAGGTATTTAATCCATTCTTATATATGGATAAGAATATGGATTGAGGTTCTTAATTTTTATGTATGGACATCCCACCTTTTTCTGTACCAGTTATTGAAGACTCTCTTTTCTCTAATGAGTTAAATTGGTATCTTTGTTCAAAATCAAATGATCCTATGTATGCGTGTATATGTATCTGAACTTTGTGTTTTTGCCAATACCACACCATCTTTAATTACTTTTAGCAGTCATCATAAACCATGAAATCCAGTAACATCAGTCCCTCAGCTGGGTACTACTTTTTCAGAATTTTATAAAATTACTTTCTTACTCATTTAGAGTCTATGAGGTCTTCTTTTTTCATCCTCATTTCTGTGAAATTTGGTGAGATTGTGACTGGATTGCATTGAATCTGTAGCTAGCACTGTCTAGTAGCAATAAGAACTTCTTGTAATGGGGGGGATGTTTCCCATCTACACTGTCCTGTATGGCAGTGAGGGACAACATGTGACTTGAGCACTTGAAAAGTGATTAGTGAAATTGAGGAAACGAATTCTAAATTTTATGTGATTTTAATTAAATGCAAATGTAAATAACCATGTTACTAGCGACTGCTGTGTTGTGTATCATAACTACAGGTCATTTTGAGGAAAATTGATTTTAACATTAATAAGTTTTCTCACCTACAAGCATGGTGTATCTCTTACTCCGTTAAGTCTCTGATTCTCTCATCAGTGTTTCGTATATTGTAGCATACAGATCTCCTACATATCTTTTTACATTTATCCCTGAATAGTTAATGTGTTTTTTATGCTATTAAGTTGTACTTTATGTTTTATTTCCAGTTGTTGGTAATATGTCAATAATATTGTATTTATTTTAGTATTTTCATGTTTCAGATATGAAAGAACTTTGCACTCCTGATATAAACTCAATTCTTTATTACGTTTTACCCTTTTTATGTATTGCTGGATTCAATTTTCCAATTTCTTAAGGAGTTTTGGTTCCATATTCTTGAGAGAGCTGGATCGTTCTCTTGTGTTGTCTTTATTTTTGGTGTTTTGATAATGCTGACTTCATAACACTGAGTTGAAAAGGGTGTTCTCTTGGGAAGGAAGAATTGGTGAAGAATTCTATCTTAAATTTTTGGTAGAAATTCACCAAAGAAGTTGTCTTGGTGGGACTATTGTTTTGGTTTTGTTTTAATTGTTGAAGTCTTTAAGTACAAATCAGTTATTTTAAATATATATAGGTCTTTTTACTTCACCTATTCTTATGTAACCTTTGATAATTGGAGAAATTCTTTGAGACATCTCATCTAAGCTGTCACATACACAAATCCTAAGTTTCCATTGTCCTTTTAATATCTATAAGACTTGTAATGATGTTTTTTTCTTGATTCTTGGTAGAATTTGCATCTTCTTTTTTTCCTTTGACTTAATGTACTTTTCCGTTTTTAAAACCTTTGGAAAGACAATCTTTTAAACTAATAGAAAAAGACGAAGTATTACTCATTCCCTAAATTTAAGAAATGTTAACTCTTTTTGTGCATTTGATTTGGATAGTTTTTTTTTTTAAATTAAGATCTTATTTATTTATTTGCCAGAGAGAGAGAGAGAGCGAGAGCGAGCACAGGCAGGCAAAGTGGCAGCAGAGGCAGAGGGAGAACCAGGCTCCCCACCGAGCAAAGCGCCTCATGTGGGACTCGATCCCAGGACGCTGGGATCATGACCTGAGCCAAAGGCAGCCGCTTAACCAACTGAGCCACCCAGGCGTCCCTGATTTGGATAGTTTTGATTAAAATATTCAAACACTGAACAGTTTGCAGGAATTGAAGCAGTGAGCACGTCTTCTTTTTCTCCCTCAGTGACTTTCCGAACCACCGTTACTGAAGGAGATCTATATCATTCCTTTGCATATTTCTGTATTTTTGGTACATATTTGTATGAATTCATCATCTGTATAAACCTTTTTTCTAGTTGGAAAATCTGTCTAAATGGTGTACTTTACGTATCTCTTTGCACCTTGAGTTTTTTGTTTTTGTTGATGTTGTTGTTTGACTTAGCTTTGTGTGACATACAACCATGTTGATACTGAACCTAGCATGCATAAACAGAATTCCAATTTTCTTGTAGAATACCAACAGTTTGGGGTTATCAGGTTTCAGGTCTAGAAAAGAGAGTGGAAAATGGGAGGGTCGTAAATGGTATTCGAATCTTTTACTGTACATTTTCCTTATCCAGAAGTATAAACTTCTTTTGGTATGTTTGTTAGCTGTTTGAAATTCTTCTGTTTGTTAACTGTGTTGGAATGTTAAGAAAGTATAATCTTCTGGACATTGTTCCCAGAGTTATAATTTGAACGTTGGTGTTCCTTTCATTTAGTGCCTTTATACTCTTTTCTTATGTTTTCTGTCTTTTGTCTTGTTACCTGTAATTTCAGGGTGCAAAAGGACCAGAGTATGTGCCCGTCTTGATTTTCTTTCTTTTATAAGTTTCAGGTAATGTAAGGATGTTACAGTTTTCAGATGGCTCCTTTACTGTTGCTTTTTACTTTGAAATGGGAAGGAAAGCTTCTCCACCTTTACTCTCTGTCTTCCTTTTTCTGGAAGCTGTCCATTGCATGTTTAGACTTGCTGGGTGCCGTCAGTAGGTCCCCAGGTGGAAAGGGGATAGCTTTGCATGCTCTATGTGGAGTTAAGAGACAAATCGGGCTCCCAAAAGATTTCCACTAACCAGATATCCTATCAGATGGGAGTTGAAGGTGTCAAGGTGCTAAGAACCTAGGTTGGTGATTTGAACTGACTTGGTAAACTTGGAATTAATAATAAAGTGTATGCCTTTGTGTGTGTCCTACAATCTCGAAGGCATGGCTTCATCTGTACCATACCTTTCTGATTGAAGAGATTGTTCCAGGGTTTTTGGTTAAAAATTTAAATCCACCTCTAGAGATTGTTTTTTGCAGCTCGATGTAGAAGTTTTCAGTGCTGAATTTCTTTCCTGTGTTTGTTCTCTGGTGTTTAAGAATCAGTAGCTAATGGTTGTTTGAAATCACTTTTCTTTGGTCTGCTGTGTGGAGGGTTTATACCCCATAAAAAAGATTCATATATTCCAAACTTAAAACGTGATTCAGCCTCAGAATATGTGAGCTACTGGTATTCTGTAGAGGTAGCAGTGCAAATATGCTATGTTGAAATTAATTTAACTTGAAAAAAATTTTATCTTGTAATACTGTAGATTTGTATGCAGTTATAAGAAATACTAGAGACATCTCACATCTCCTATAACCTTTTTCCTGTTTTTCCCAGTGATAATGTCTTGAATGACTGTAGGAAACGGTAACACATCCAGAAACTTGACACTGACACAATCCAGACTTTATTTAAATTTCCAAGTTTTACTTAGACCTATCTGTGACGTTGTCAGGTAGAGGAAATGAGAAAGAAAGAGAGTGTATGCGTAATTAGTTGTAGGTACTGTTACCATACATGTAGTTTGGAATGCCACCATCACAGTGAAGATACAGAGGAAGTCCGTCACAAGAATCCCTACAGTCCCGTCCTCTGCTCCCAGCCTCTTCGGCAACCACTCATCTGGCCTCTCTCCAGTGATGTTGTCATTTCAAGAAGGTTTTGTAGATGGAATCCTATATATGTTACCCATTAAGAGTGGATTTTTTTTCACTTAATCATAATTTATTTATGGTGAATTCAAATTGTGTGTTTTAGTAGTTATCGCTTTTTACTCTTCAGTTAGTATTCCATGCTGTGGACATACTGAGGCTATAATATCCACCCATTCTAGGGTATTTGAGTTGTTTTCAGTTTTGGGCTATGATCAGATAAAGCTGCTAGAAACACTTACATAAAGGTTTTGGTGTGAAAATAGGTTTTTCTTTCTTTAGAATAAATGCCCAATAGTATACTTACTGAGCAATGTATTGACTGTGTTTGGGGTTTTTTTTTTTTTTTTTGACCATGTAAATGAGAATGAAATACCTGCTGTTAGACATTGCTAAACAATACACCTTAAATGGAAAACTGTCATCTTAAGTTCCTTTTAATTCTATTACAGTTGGTGTTTGAAAATACAATCTTTTGCCTTTGGAAACTGTGAGAAGTTGTTGAAAACTAAGTTAGCTTCTACTAAAAATTTTGGAGAGTTGGGTTTTTACTTATAACAGCATTTTTTAAAATATTATAATACACAATTCACCTGTCAAACAATTTAGCGAGTTTATACATGTGTCCATTAAACAGATATTTGTGGAGAGATGGAGAGAGAATCCTGAAGCAGACTCCCCACTCAAGATGAAGTCCAGTGCCGGGCTGGATGCCAGGACCCTGAGATCGGGACCTGAGCTGAAACCAAGAGCTGACCGCACATACCATTTGGTTTAAATGGTAAAGATGTTTGTTAATTCCCAAGATACTCATTGAAGGGCAAAGGTCAAAATGGCTTCAGATTGCCTTAGAGATCCAGGCTCCCTCTGCTACTTCTTGTTTCCCTAAGGCTGGTTCCTCACAGTTGGCCGAAGACTTCACTGGTATTTTGGGCTTCAGCTCCTGGCTTAGAACACTAAAACTTTGGTTCTTTGTAGCGTACACCAGGGAGAGTTTAGGCTACCATAGCATTTTCCAGGTTGTGTAGATCAGAGTTCAGGCTACTGCACCATTTTCTATGTTGTAGCTATTATGTTTATTGGTTCCTGGTTTTCCCACTGCGACCTGCCTAAGGGATGTGAAGGAGTGGTACCTATTACAGAGCTGGGGGAAAGGTTTAGGAAGTCATTCAAGTGAGTTTTAGGAAACAATCTTGGAGCTCTTTTCCCATAGACCTAGAACTTGTGGTCGAGCAGAATTGTCTGACTGGCTCATTTTTATATGCTTAAGAACCATTTCTAGTATCTTTTACAGTGAACTGTCCAAGTAAGGAATCACCTTTTTGGCCATATTAAAGTGATAATAACACTATTAGGCTCTGCAAGTCCTTTCTATCAAGGAAGGCAGTGAAAAGATTTGAGATGGGAGAGTGACTCGTTCTCGATCAGATGGAGAAATTAGCCAAATGACCCCAAGTCCTTGGGCATGCAGGGAATCCTGGCCAAAAAGATAGAGCCTCTGGGTAGATTTTGTAAGAAATGCAAAGAAAGTTTAAAGTGACAATAAGGACAAGGACCTTCCTTTGAGCTGAGGGTGAACCCAGGCTGTAGGAAGATGGGACCAGGCCTGCCTAAGAGGCCTGAAGCCTCCATTCAGGGCTCCTGAGGCAGCTTTCGGGGCTGCCCCTTGGAGCCCTGGGAACCTGGGTGCCCTGAGGCAGCGAGTCAGCAGCCTGCCTGCCTTCTTTCTCTGCATGGGCTGGCATGTCCAGAGTGCTTCCCAAGTAGGGTGTGGTGAGCATCTTTTCAGTTTTTGTTTCAACATCCAGTCTGTTGTGGATGATACTGTATAACATACAACAAAAATGATTTCCTTGAAATAAAATGCAAGATAACCTGTAAACTACAAGCTCAAATGATTTATTAGGAGAATCAATAGACACAGAACTCCTATATCACATTGCAGTACATTTCTACATGCTGCTCAGGTTTTGTTCTTTAGTTACACTTTAAGCAACAGGGCTGTAGAACACAGATTCTATCTTCCTTTCCCCCTTTTATTCGCCATCTCCTTTGCCCAAGCTCCTCACACTGGCTCTGAATAAGTCCATTTTGGGGGCAATGTTTGCTCGTGCCTTCCTCTCCTGCAGTCAGTCTGTGAGGTCAGTTTATAAGCATAGAGAGTTTTACCCACACAGGTTGGAGATGAAGGGAACATGGTAAGAAATACGGCTTTATTTTATTTCATTTTGCTTGGACATTTATCTGCCCCATATTCTGACCGCAAAATATTACATCGTCTTGATCTCGCATGTTGATGTTTAGCTGAGTCCTCAGTAGTTTGCACCTGGGCACAAAATCATATTTCGAAGAGGAACATTAAGATCTGATGTTTTGATGTAAAACACTTGTCTTTCCTATGTACAATCATGGGACATTTTATGTAATCTTTAAAGATTTCATTTATTTATTTATTGGAGAGGGAGAGTATGAGTGGGAGAGCCAGAGGGAGAGGGAAAAACAGGCTGTCAGCAGAGCAGGGAGCAGATCCTGACCTGAGCCAAAGGCAGATGCTTTACCGACTGAGCCACCCAGGTGGCCCAAGGGACATTTTTATTTCTAAGATCTTTATTTCCACCATTAAATCATTAAATAGATTGTAGTTACTTTGGTTCCAGCAGGTTTAAGTTAAAAAGAAGAGAATGCGAAAGTCTTGATTTCTCCCATGAGTGCACAGGAAAATCACTGACCCCAAAGAAGAGCAGCCGAATCCTCATTGGCTCTTCTCCTAGGGCGGGCTCTGCAGGGATGCTTTCTGATCTCACTGAGCGATAACTTGTCTCTGTGTCTCTGTCTCAGGATATTTTGCTCGAGTCTATGGCGTCAGTCAGCTGGTAAGGGCATTTCTGCAGAAGACAGAATGTCATTGTCAAATTCTAAATCTTGGGACTGAGATGGAGACCACCTTCTGGAGATTAAAGGTAAGTGAACATTCGCCCTCTTCTTTCCCGAATTGTTTCATTTGTGAATGTGGCTGCCTGGTTCAAAATGTTAAAAATATATTAGGAGGTGACTGCCTGTCTCCCACGCCTGTCCCCAGCTACTTGCGCCTGCTGCTGCCGTCAGCCACGTACTTGATGTCACTGGGGCCCCGGTGAAGGATGGGTGCCTGGCTTCTCATCCTTTGCTGTTATCAACAGGGCTCCTGATAAAAACCCTTATCGACGTGTCCTCTGCATGAGTGGAAGACCCTGCCAGTGGGACTGTGAGCGCTAGACCCCCCTGTCTGCTGTATTCACAATCACGAAGATTTTATTGTCAGCGTGATAGTGTCTTCAGTACAGTTTAGAGATGTGCAAGGCTGGTGATAGTGATATGTACAAAGGCCTTTCATAGCTGCTCCCTGATTTCATCCCTCACCTGCTCGGTTAACGATCAAGAACAGTTTTAACTTCCCTCACAGGAAATGAGACGGGTCTGGTTAGTGGCAGAACCAGGACCGAATAGACTGCAGGTCCCACAAGTCCAGGTTGCTTCCGTGTTTCTCTGTACAGAGCCTTGTGGTTGCTCAGGGAGGTCTTTTTGGTCCATCAGTCAGTGGTGCCTGTACCTCAGTGGCCATCGTGTGGCGGAAGGAGCTGGATCAGAATGCAAGGGCAGATCGTGTGCAGTAGGAACATATGCCACTGGAGAAATGCCTCCTCTCAGCCCCACGTCCTTTCTAATTGGTCCCGAGGTTTGTTTTCTCCTTCGTGTCATATAGTTAGGTTGATCAGGAATACATCTGACATTTTCATTTCTGGTCCAGGTACACTGAGTCTTAGGTACCCCTTCCAAGGATAAGGTTATCTGCCAGTAGTAAGGACGGCAAACAGCAAAGGGTAGAACAGATTTAGTGGAGGTGTTTTGGATCGGTCCAAAGGGTTTTTTAAAAAACTCAAGTCCCCTTGAAACAAAAGAATGCCAGTTCCAACCATCTTCATGTTCATTCCCTGCTAGAGGGTAAAACTACTTGACACTTGCCACTTGACAATGGCAAGGTCTCCAGTATCTTGTAGGTCTTCCTTAGCATAGGAAAGTTCTTTTGAAACCCTTCCCTCTCCTTACCTCCCCCACCTTTCAAAGGGTGTATCAGTTCCCCCCACAACACTGATGCCACTCTTTCTGTGCACAGATCCTCTCCCCGTGCTTTAATAAAACCACTGTTTTGCACCAAAGAGGTCTCAAGAACTCTTTCTCGACATCGGCTCTGGACCTCACCCCACCAAACATCACCTACATTCCAAAACTCTATGACTGCTCCCCTGTCTACCTGCCATTTGGCATTATTTCTATCTTTTCCTACAAATAAAGGCAAAGGAGGCACTGCTAGGCTTTAGGGGACAGGCATCAACTCTGGAACAGGGTCAGTGCACACTAAGATCATGGAGTGGAGTAGCAACCAAATTAAACACAAAACAAAGCCACTAAGCGAAAAGTTATTGGGGAGGGACCTGCAAACCCTCAATTGCAAGTTTAGAAAATGAGAGGGGAAGGAAAAGCATTTTGGTACACGCACACCAGAAGAACTGTCACGTGTGCTTTGGCCAAACCTCACTCCCCATTTGACCCAGTCGTTGTGGGAAAAAACAAAAAAGCAAAAGCTGTGGAAGACTCACACTTTGGTATCTCATCCAGAATAAGCAGTCAGTAGGTCCAGTACAGCCAGCAGCCCTAAGGACCTTGAAAGCTGTGCCCCAGAAAACTGGGCATATGACCATCACCTCCAGGAGCTCTCAAAACCACCAGTGAGTGATTCCTATTCCAACAGCCAGATGGTCTACAAACCCTGGTGTCTGCTGTCATTTCATAGTGGATAATGTTTCCTGTCAGGCATTAAAGCAGAAACCAAAGAAACTTGGAGAGGATCTGCATCCAAACCCAGAGGGAGAGAGGATTTTTTAAAAGCTCTTTAAAAAAATAAAAAGAAAAATAAACCTAAAAGTCGGCCCAAAGCGTTTCCACAGTTCTTTCCTCCAGAGGCCTGGGTTTGGAGGCAGCAGCACCTCTACGGTCCCTCCATGGATAGCAGGAACTCCGGAGGCAGATCCTATGGGCCCGGACCTCCAATTAATTCTTTCCTGCAATTAGGCACTTGGAGGCTGAGGATCTGCAGAGGTAGGGTGCCCCCGAAATGCAGAGAACACCTCCCCCAGATCACAGTGTCCACGGGGCCTCAGGCACATCAGTGCGCAGAGTTTTTGCCCAGGGCAAACCCTGGTGTGGGGGGCAGGGGAAGGCTCAGGTGCAGTTCCCCCAGGGCGATGCTGGGCATGGCCAGGACAGAGGGCGGTGGACACCCCCTGCAGGAGGCGTCTTGGAAAGGCCAGTCCACCAAGTAGCTCTTCCCAGACTCTGGCACCGGCCCAAGCTGGCCTCCAGTCTGTGGCTTGGCGCATAACCAGACCAGGACCCCTTGTGCCTGGTGCGTGGTGGTGGCAGGGGACGGGAGCATGCCACCAGGAGAGCCTCCAGCCCTCCCGTTCCCGCTCCTGACCTCACCTGGCACAATCCCGGCCCGAATGGGCGTATTTACAGGCCAGGGTCTGGTTGGCCAGCTGCTTCACGCAGCAGAATTGCTTCTTCATCGTGGCGATGGGGTGGGCAGCGGGGCTCCCGCGGGGCAGCTCTCAGCGCGGTTCCTAACCCTATCCCCTGGACTAGCATCAGTCAGGACTGGCAAGGGGGTTGGAATCAGGCCTCTGCTGCTGCACACCTGCCACTCTGTGCAGGCAGAGGACCCGTGGACCAGGCGTGTCCACCATTCTGCCCAACGCCTGCCTGGTCTAGGTGCACAGCTGCGGGAGGTGATAGAAGCGTAGCTTGGGCAGTGGCCAGTGAACCGCCAGAGCAAATCACGTCCATGCTGTCCCTGCAGAACTGATGGGGCAAGGAGCGACAGAGCACTCTGGAGCCACTGGAGGCTGGAAATACACAAAGTCTCCATGAGGGCCATTCTCTGTGCGGATATAGACCCCTGTGAAGTGCTCTGAGGATCCTCTTTCCTAGCTGGATGGATGTGTGTGACCCTGTAATTTACACCAGAATGAAAAATGTACTATTGGGTGGAAAGACCGTACCACAGGACTTTGTGTATTGTGATCCCACTTAGGGGGGAAGTAGAGGGCCATGTGCATTTTCTGGGGGCACGCACCTGGGTGCAGTCAGGCGCGATCATGCACTAGGGGCACACCCTGGACAGGCACCAAGGAGGACAAGGGGCCCAGGCCTGGGTGGGAAGTTGTGGGGATGAGCTGTGGGGACAAGGACCCGGACCAGTGGCCAGAAGGCCTTGGCTGTTTGGAGCTACCTGACCAGCAGAGGCACATGGGAGTGAGTGGCAGGAGGGGGGGGGGGGGGGGGCGGAGGGGTAGGGAAGGGGCATGCAGGCATTGCCTGAAAAGGTCTGTATGCTTAGGCACAAGGGAGCTCTGGAGAGGGGGGTGGGGGAGGGGCATGCAGGCGTTGCCTGGAAAGGTCTGTATGCTTAGGCTGAGCTCACAGGAGGGGGCGGGGGAGGGGCATGCAGGTGTTGCCTGGAAACCTCTGTAGGCTTTTGATTCTTGGCCTTGCACAGCTTGGGGTTCTAGGACACTTGGCAGGGTAGTCTGACTGGGCTGAATGCTTTTGTACCGTGGACCAGGACAGTTGTATGACCATCAGATGTTCTCCTGGGCTGGTAGGCTGGGCTCTGGCCTAGGCCATTCCCTAGGGGCCGTGGACAGCAGCCAGACCTCTTTGACCAGGGACATCGATATTAAGAGACATGTGCTGGGGAAAGGGACTTTCCCTGGGGATGCCAGGGATTAGGCTGATGTCATCTCAACCCAGACACAGATCAGTAGACTCCTCCATGAGATTGAAACATTGGAGGCTGAAGTGACTCATTGGAAGAAGTTGTGCCAGTGTTCCACCCAGGGACCAAATACCATCAACACAGAAATACTGTGGAAACTGAAGAGCCACATCAGGGACCTAGAGCAGCAGCGGAAGTGGGAGCTGGACAAACATCAGCAGGAGGTGGCGGGGTTGCAAAACACCCACTGGCGGAAGCTAGCAGACCTCACTGACCGGCACTGCCAACAACTTAGAGACTATCAACGGATGGATCGGCTCTCCAAAGAGGAGATTGGGAAACTCACTCAAATTATCCAGCAAAAGGATTTGGAAATTCAGGATCTTTGTAGGAAAATCTCTGTGGCTTCTCTCTGCCAGAATGGGCACATGGAACAGCTTCAGCGCCAATTGCAAGAGTGTACTTTGAAAAGCGAACAGGTCTTGGTGGTCCTAAATGAGAAGACGAGGGAGAATAGCAATCTGAAAAGGAACTATCACAGAATGACCAATCGACTTGCTGCCAAAGAAGCAGAACTCCAGAAGATGCAAGAGGAAAATCAAAAACTGTCCACTAGAATAGAAAGCAGTGACATAGAGGTGTTTAGAGAAATGATTCGGAATTTGTCACACATTATTCGAGAAAAAGACCTGGAAGTGGATGCGTTAAGTCAAAAATGCCAGACTTTAATGACAATCCTGCAGACACCCAGCACTGGTCATGCGGTTGGAGGAGTTTCTATTGATCAGTTCCAGCAGCTTCTACAGGAACGGGACACATTAAGACAGCGGGTGACGATCATGGAGGAGTGGAAAGAGCAGGTGCTGACCACGGTCCAAAATATGAAGCGTGAGTCACCCCAGCTTCAATGAGATCTGCGAGAACTCCAGGCATGGGCTTGCACCAACAGCGAGGTTTTGAAACCGCAGACGACCTCTGTTGACCAGATCCACACTTACCAAGGACATGAAATACACTTACAAGAGCTAGAGAAGGAACTGGCACAACTTCAGCTCCGCATCGGGGAGCTCTGCAATGCCAAGGACCTCCTTTTAGGGAACCTTGACGCGATTTTCCTCCCTCCCTCCAGCGACACTGCAGAGGCAGCCGACTCTCTGAAGGCCGTGAAATCTGACCGAGTGAGTGAGTCTTCTCAGGTGCTCTGAGAGGAGGTAGAAGAGCTCAGAAAATCCGGGCAAGGAAAGATAAAAAGATTCAAACCCTCCAGGAAGATCAGCAGAGACGGATTGCTTCAGGGGCTGCTCCGGGGAAGGAGAAGGGAAGCCACAGGAACAGAGTGATTCCGATTCCCACATGGAGCAGCAGAAGGAGAAACAGGCTGTTCTACAAGATTTCCCTCAGGCTCAGGAGCTCCGAATCCCAGCAAAAAGTGAGGAACTGCTTTCTTTACAGGAGAAGCTCAGGGGCCAACTGAGTGAGAATGAGCTGCTGGGGCAGGCAGTCACCAGACTGAAGGAGAGGATAGCAGATTTTGAAATGGATGTGTGTCGGCGGAAAGAGGAAAATGCAAAGATGGTGGAAACATGTAGAGAAAAGGACATGGAAAATCAGGCCTTGCAAGAGACAAATCGGCTGCTTTCAAAGATGTGGAGGGAGGAGGAATCCCAGCGTGCCGTGATGAAAGAGAAGGCGCTTGCTCTGGAGCAACTGCTGCGAGAGAAAAAACAGGGCGAGAGCGGGGAATTGAACCGGCATATGGACGCTGTTCAGTCAAAGCAGGAAAAGGCAGTTGTGGGTCAACAGGAGAGAGATGATGTCGTGTTGGCACAGAAACAGAAAGAAACGGAAACCTGTGCCCACCAGAAGGAGGGTCACCAGTTACATGAGAGAATTGCGCCTAACCCAGGAGCTGGAGAGAGGGTGGCACCTCGCTGCAGAAGCCCAAGATTCTCGTTGCCTGGAAAGTTTGGCTTCAGAAGACCAAGTGGCTCAGCTAAGAGAGGAATTGACAGTCCTGCAGGAAAACTCGTTTTGTCTTCCGCTGCCATGGAAAAGGGCAAGCATGGAGCCAGTCTGCAGGTGGAGTTGCTGCGGGAGCAATTGCACCTGGTCACCCAGCAGAAAGAGGAAGCTGCGCTCCGGCTTGCCGCCTCCCAGGAAGAGGGAAGGCAGTATGATCGAAGGCTAGCGAACCTCAAGCTGGAACACGCTGAATGGATGGAAAAGGCAGACACCGTAGAAGGAAAACTGAAGTCGTTACAGGGACGATGGCATCAAACAAATGCCGACTTGGAGGTGAAGGAGGACCAACTCCAAGAGTTCAAGAAACAGAATGAGGTCCAGCAGGAAATACTGGAGGACACACAGAAGAAACTCTTAACCTTAGTAAGTAAGGCTGAAGGAATGGTGGACAAAACCCTCCTAAGGAGTCTCTTCGTGGGATCTCTCCAGGCAGCTGATGCGGAACGGCAAGAAGCGTTGAGGTTGATGGCAAGCACACTGGGGATCCAAGAAGACCAGCTGCGGCAGCTGCGTGGTCAAGAGCCCACGGGTGTGCCCAGTGGGGTGACTGGGGAGCCTGGATCCAGAAGCGCCCCCAATGCACCAGGGAAGCCAAATCACCAAGCTGTGGCCAATCATTCTTTTTCAGGACTTTTTGTCCAGTTTCTAGAAGCGGAATCTCATTCAGCTTTTCCATTGCCAAACTCCTCTGCTCATGACATGAAACCCCCAGATTCAGGAGGAAGGGGACAACTGCCTAAGAAACAAGGCCCACCACGACTGAATGCTACCCTGGGATCCACACCCGAAAAAAAAGATGACAAGCCCAGAACCACAGCTGTGTCTCTTATTAACCCACCTGGACTGGAAATGGATGGGTCGGAGCACCTTCTTCTAAATGTTATCTCTGATTCTTTACCCAGATACACGCCCTTTATAATGTCACCTGCCAAGAAGGTTGGAATGGCGGCCAAAGACCTCTCAAAGAAATAGATGATTGGCAAGCCAGAGACGAGACTACACTTTGAAGGTCCCAAGTCACTCTGTGTGTCTACCTTAACCCCAAATGCCCTTTTTCAAAATGTAACCTATTTGCAGTTCTGCTTTCAGCTTAATAAGCATAGCATTTTATGACTTAACAAAAAAAGGGGTCATTTAATAACTGCAGAAGTACTTGCCAAAGTGAAAACAGTGGTGACTTCTTTTTCTTTTTTTTAAGATTTTCTTTATTTCTTTCTTTCTCTTTCTTTCTTTCTTTCTTTCTTTCTTTCTTTCTTTCTTTCTTTCTTTCTTTTTTTGACAGAAATTGGGAGCACACAAGCAAGGGGAGAAGCAGAGGGAGAGAGAGAAGTAGGTTCTCCACTGAGCAGGGGAACCTGTGACCTGATCCTTGGACCCCGGGATCATGACCAGAGCCAAAGGCAGACGGTTAACAGACTGAGCCACCCAGATACCAGAACAGTGGTGACTTTGTTAGGACAGTCGACACTGCTGGTCTTGGGGGCTGTGGTCAAAGGATTCTTCCAATAATGTCTGTAATGCTTTAAGGTTTTCACAAGGGTCAGGTGTCTTTGTATATCTGATCTAGGGAACACATCAACTCGTTTTAGTCTTCCAAATTTATCAAATACACGAGTACACACTCCTTATATGGGAAACAACGTGAATAGCATGAAAGTATAAGATGAATATAAGGTTAAAAACAAAAAGGCAAGTTTGCTTTTCCCAGGTAAGTCTCATTTCTGTTAGCTTATTTTTTAGTTTCTATTTTTTCAAAATCATTTCCTTTTCTGTTGTCTGCAAAAGCACTCTATGGGTAACCTGAGTCCTCTTGGGCCTTATGTATATTTTTCTAGTTAGGAGTATTGTATTCTCTGACTTGTTTTATTTTTTTCCCTCCAAATCACTCTGCCTTGGAGACCATTTGAAATGGGAATGAATCCCATCTTATTCTTTAAAAGAAAATCCAGCTGCTTATGGTTCTACCCTACATTATGCAAATAGCTCCCCTTGATTAGCATTTAAGCGGTTTTTACCTGGAATGTCCATGGTCAACTCCCTTGTTGACCTTCAAATCTTCCTTTGCCCTTTGAGGCGAATTGTTCCATTGCACCTTGGAAAGGATCATTCAGATTTCTTTAAGGACCTCATTCCATTTTCCATTCTGCTCTCTCTCCAGCCTGCCAAATATGGTCATTCCCTGCTTTCCTGTTGTCAGTGCTCTGATTCACCCACTGCTGTCTCAGACTGGTGCAGTAGACTCCCTAACAATCTTGCTGGTTCCACTCTTAGCCTCCGTTGAATCCATTCTGAACTCTGCTGTCAGGATGAACTGAGATGAACATGTGATGTTACTTCCCTGCTGTAATTACTGGAGCGTTTCCCCACTGCCTGGAGTTTGACCTTTAAGAGAGCATCCAGGTCCTTGCCTTTGCGGCCTTCCTTCCTCTTCATCGTTCAAATAAAGGCTGCCCTTTAGCTCCAGGTGAATTCTTGCAAGCCCCAAATAGATTATTATCCAAATAGCTTCAAGTCCATGAGCCTCCTCTTTGTGCCTTGACAAAGGTACAAGTGAGAAAGATTTCATCCTCTTCTTCACCCGTTGGCGAGGGGAGGGATTCCAACCCTAAAGCTATGCAATGTCCGCATGCAACATAGCTGAGATCCACCGTGATTTGTTACTGACCTATCCTCATGGCCCAGGGAAGGATGAAACACACATCATGCAGGGCCATGGGGGACGTTGCACCTGGGAACAGAATGGACAAGGGCTCTGGGTGTAGACTATGTAGTAAGGGGAGAGCGAAGGTGAGCCCTACTTCCTGCAAGAGGGAATGACTGGCTTTCTGGATCATTCCACAGGCTGTCAGGGAACTGGAACTTACTACTTGGGGAGGAACTGTGCCTGGTACCTGTGCTTAGGAGGCCTTGTTGGCCAGAGGATCTGATCTGTGGGAGCAGAGTGGGAAGAGAACATGGAGTGAGGCCATTTGAGGCCATCTGAATCTTAATCAAACTCGGGCTTTCCATCACAGTGGACTCTGGTATTTGGACATCCATTTCATCTGAGACCCTTAATGCATAGGAAAGGTGCTTCTCCAGGACGTGAAGCTGTCATGTGAGCAGGAGGGAGACGTGGTCATCAAAACCAAAATGTAATATCTTCCATAGATGTTCACGCAGTTGATCCCAAGGAAATCCCTGGGTGGCCAAGGGGTAGAAGGAAGAGCTGAAGTCCTCCAGCACCATGGAATCTGGCAATGCACTGTGGACAGAAGCCTCCACCTCCACCTGCAGGTAGGATAAGCAGACTTTGGTTTCAGCCTGTAGCAAGTAGGCCTTGGTGACTCTATTAAGCTGGTGGGGGTGCCATGACCCAGAGAATAATAGACAGCTGGATAGGAAGGCTCAGAGCCTGTGAGAGACTCTATTTCCAGGAGAGCCCAGTGCATGACCAGCAACTGCTGCTTTCATGGTCTATAACCCAGGGCCAAGGAGGGCTGTTTCTTGCATTGGGATCTCATGGACAATTGACAGATAGCATGGGTGGTCCAGGAACTCCAGGAAGGAGAGAGGAGGCTGCTGAAGCCTTTTCTCCTGGGCAATAACAGGTGATTTTTTAAAAAAGATTTTATTTATGTAGTTAAGAGAGAGCTCTGGCTGGAAGAGGGGGTGGAAGGGTGAGGGAGAAGCAGGCTCCCCACCAAGCAGGGAAGCCCCCTGCCAGGCTTGATGTCAGGATCCTGAGATCAGGACCTGAAACTAAGGCAGATGCTTCACCAACTGAGCCACCCCGTCACCCTCAACAGGTCATTTTTACTTGCCTTTTGTTGAGGGGAGACCCTCCTGCCTTCATTGTGAGCACATTGACAAGTAACAGCCTAAATGGGCTTCTGTAAAATTTATAAACAAGGAATATGTTGCCTCAGAACCCAAAAAGTACTGAAAGATGTTGGAGTTCTATGTCCTTTTTTTCTTTTTTAAAGATTTAATTTGTTAGTTGATAGAGCACGAGAGAGAGAGAGAGAGAGAGAATAGAAGGGGCTTGCAGGGGCAGAGGGAGAGGGAGAAGCACGCTTCCCGCTGATCAGGGAGCCTGATGCAGGGCTTGTTGCAGGACCCTGAGATCAGGACCTGAGCTGAAGGCAGACACTTAACTGACAGAGCCACCCAGGAACCCCTGCATTTGTAGGTCCTTAACAAGTTTGCCAAATAAATTTCCTCACAGTAGGATGTCTTTTTTTTTTTTAAGATTTTATTTATTTACTTGTCATAGAGAGAGTAGCGAGAACAAGCACAGGCAGACAGAGTGGCAGGCAGAGGCAGAGGGAGAAGCAGGCTCCCCGCCAAGCAAGGAGCCCAACGTGGGACTCGATCCCAGGACGCTGGGATCATGACCTGAGCCGAAGGCAGCCGCTCAACCAACTGAGCCACCCAGGCGTCCCACAGTAGGATGTTTTAAATGTGATGTCACACCTATGTTCCTGGAGAAAGATGCGTGTAGTAAGTTCCTACCCACAAAGGTTGCCTATGATAGCAGAGCGGTTTGGATGCCCTTTGTATAACAAGGTATATCATGTGTCCTTCAAGGTTGAGGCACACATGCCTGTGAGGATGTTAAAACAGGCACTGATCAGAACATCTTGGTCAAATCTATCATAGCGAAGTATTCACCATCTTTAAATTGGTTGGGCTCCCTCATTTTTTAAAATTTTTTAAAAAATTTTATTTATTTATTTTGACAGAGAGAGATCACAATTAGGCAGAGAGGCAGGCGGGGGTGTGGGGGAAGCAGGCTCCCCACTGAGCAGAGAGCCCAATGTGGGCCCGATCCCAGGACCCTGAGATCATGACCGGAGTTGAAGGCAGAGGCTTTAACCCCCTGAGCCACCCAGGTGCCCCATCCCTCATGGTTTTTTAAATGACTTTATTTCTTTATTTTAAAGAGAGAGCAAGAGAGAGAGAGAGAGAGAGCAAAGGAGCGGGGGTAGGGGGTGGTGGTGGGAAGGGAAGGGCAGAGGCAGAGAAAATCCCAAGTGGACTCCACCCCGAGCATGTAGCTGGACATGGGACCCAATCCTATGACTCTGAGATCATGACCTGAGCCAAAAGCTTAACCCACCGAGCCCCCCAGGTGTCTCAGATGTTTTAAGGGGACTGGGGTTTATTTTAATCAGGTATGGTAAGACAGGCAGATATACAAGTAACTCTCAGAATGGAAGAAGTGTTTTGGACTCACAGATCCCATGAAAGGAGGTGCTGGGAGGCATGGAGGGCGGCCCCGGGAAGCACCAGGCTTGGTCAGGAGAAAGAGGAAGTGAAGGGACAATAGGGGGAAGACCCTTTATCATGGATTCCGTGGGAAGGGGCAGGGGAGTCCGGGTAAGCACGTTTAAGACTGCCTAGTTTGAGTCATCTCAGTGGGTTCTGGACACCGTGGTGTCTGGAGTAGTCTGTCCTTACCCCTGGGGTGATCAGGGCAGGGCATAGTGGCCCAGAGTGTAAGAGTTTCTTACAAGAGGTGGTTGGGGTTAAAGCCTCTGATATGGTTGCTTTACCTGTGAAAGGTTTGCTGGCAGGCAAGCTGCTGACCATCTCTAGGAATTCAGTAAGCCTGCCAAGGACAGTCCCTCCAAAGTCAGCAAGGCCTGAGATGTCAAAGCATTAAATACAGAGGATAGAAAATATGGTTATTATATTTGCTATAAACAGGATTTGAGCCCTCGTAGTAAGTCCATTAAGGTTAGGCAACCAGTGCCTCCTAGCAACATTAGAGTTCATTCAGAACCTATGATGTAGAGGCACAAAAGCAAGTCGGCCTCCTTTTATTTTTGCCAATTAAATTATTTTAGTAAATTTTGGGTTTCTTTTTTTTCAAAGATTTTATTTATTCATTGGAGAGAGAGAGAGAGCGCAAGTACGTGTGATAGAGCAGGCCCCAGGGGGAGTAGCAGGGAGAGGTAGAGGGAGAAGCAGACTGACTCCTTGCCCAGCAGGTAGCTTGATATGTGGCTCTATCCCAGTTTCCTGGAATCAAGACCCAAGCTGAAGTCATTGACTAACCATGTGAGCCACCCAGGTGCCCCTATAAATTTTGGATTGACAGTTGGGTCAAATTTTGAACCTATGTTGAATTAGTCGGGGCAGGTGGGGGGTGGGTTCTGCCTCCTGTATTCAGATTTCTCTCTTCCACTCCTCCTATGCTTGGGTCTGTTTCTTCCTGGAAGAAGAAACCCCTGTGGGGTGGGGGAGTGTCTCATTACCCTGCTCCTCTTTCTCGGGTTTTTTTTTCCAGAGTGTCTCAAATCAGCATCATCAGCCTTGGAGCTTCCGTTGTGGCAATGGTTGTATGGTTTCAAGTCTCCTGGTGTAAGTCAAGTGGGAATTGATCCCCTTACTGTGCCACAGGGGTCCCCCGTATATTTCCCCCATAATCCTGAGGATAAGAATCCTGTGCCAAACAGATTAGGCAATGGGGTGGTCAGTGGAAAGGCACACGACCCACAGCCTAGTCGTTGATGAAGCAAAACCATCTTCTGCTACAGCCCTACCTTCTCTCAGTATAGACTGTTTCCCTTCCCCCCTTTTCCCTCTCTACAGATTTCCTCAGGATAGATTTTCATTTCTAACCACACAAAGCCATGAGATTTTGTTTCTGTCCCCATCTAATCACATGGCGCACATGTTCTGCATGTTTATGGGGAAAGGGAGCTGGTTTGGTCAGTCCACAGATGGCCATCCTCTTCTTGTGGGAATGCCAGTCCATCTCCCCAGTGTTGGAGTCCACAGCTAGGAAAATCATTCTGTCTGTGGCCAGAGTCAGAGCGTCAAGCCCCCGAATCACAAGATTAGTCTATCGACGAGCTGGGGAGCAACAACACTACGAGAAAGGCAAGTGTGCTGATGAGGTGTTTGGCACTGGGAGAGAAGTGGAACACCAAATGCCCCCCCTCCACTTTTCTGTTTTTGATCAGCTGGTGGGCCCTGGGCTGCCATGGATGTCTACCTGAAAACTTTGAGGGCTCAGGAAGACACATGATAACAGGGAGAGGAGTGGCAGCTCGGAGTCGGGCAAGGCCACTCCCAGTGCCTGAAACACAGTGACTCGGGAGGCTGCTAGGGAGCCATTCTTACATTTCCCTGGGGCCGCGGTCTCCCTCCTTTGCACCCACAACACAGAGGGTCAGCCCCAGGACTGTGCTTGAGGTGCACTGTCCCCCATAGACCTGTACATCAGCCCCAAGCACTGGGCCATCACCCAGTCCCTGGAACTTCAAGCACACCAGTCAGCATGCCCTGCAGTTGCCAACCTCAGGGTTGTGACTAGTAAATTGTTGGAGACCAATGCAGGCCACATAGGTGACACCTCTCCCCCAGATACAGTCAATTCTCATTCATTCTCACCTTTTTGGCAAAGATGGGGTATTATTTTGGAAATGGATGGCGACCTCCATTTGAGAGAATAGAACATGAGCCAACACAACTTGCCAGTGATTGCCAGTTCCCTCCCAGATCGTCACTGTCACCCCTGAAGCCAGTGGCTTAGCAAAGCAGCAGGTCAAGCTGACCCCATGTCTTCACTTAATGTGGGGACACCCTGTTTGTGATGCCACTTGTTTGAATCACCTTCTCCTCAGGTCCCTGATGAGGCCTGAGGAGACCTGCTCCAGATGTTTGGGGATCCCCTGACACCTGCTACATGTGATTAACAACAGTTTACTAGTCACATATACTCACACTTCAGGGGAGAGGATACCAAACACGGTGCAGGACTGCACAGAGATTGCACTTGGGAACAGAGAGAAGGAGCAGGGCCTTGGAAGGGCAGACTTGGTTGAAACAAGAGGGAAGGCAAGTCCTGGTTCCCATGGGATGGTATGAGTGGCTTCCTTGAAAAATTCAGTGGGCTTCTAAAGAACTGAACACTGCTCCCCAAAAACCAGTAGACTCTATGTCTGGTCCCTGTGATGAGAAGGGTGTTTGGTTAAGAGACCTCCCCTGTGATAGGGAGAAGAGAACGTGCATGATGCCATTTGAGTCCCTCCTTGATCTTCAGGTGTCAAGACAGTCCTTATTACAGAATGTTAATTTCAGGCCTTATGCCATAAGAGGGTACGACAAAGTAATTCTTACCTTATGTAAAGTAACTTGTATTCCTCTATGCTAGCAATGAATATGTGGGCTCCACAATCAAACACACATTCACAATTACTCGTACAAAGAAACTACTTCGGGATACATCTAACAGTGCCTGTCCAGGCATCCCATGCTGAAAGCTATTTAGCACTGATACAGGAAGTCAAAGATATAAATAAATGGAGAAATACACCATGCTCGTGATTTGGAAGACTAAGCATTGTAATGATGTCAATTCTCCCCAGACTGATAGAGTTAATGCAGTTCCTATCAAAGTCCTGTCAGCTTTGTTTGTTTTTGTTGAAATAGACAAAAATATTCCAAAATGTCTGTGGAAGGACAAAGGAATTAGAGTAGTTTCAAAAACTATTTTGAAAATAATACTAATGTGTGAACACAGTCTACAGAGTTTGAGAACTTAGTAGTTAAAATAAGGAAGGCTGTGTGCTATTTGCAGGACAGATACATGGAACCGAGCAGAACAGGGGCACCTGGGTGGCTCAGTGGGTTAAAGCCTCTGCCTTTGGCTCAGGTCATGATCTCAGAGTCCTGGGATGGAGCCCCACATTGGGCTCTCCCCTCAGCAGGGAGCCAGCTTCCTCCTCTCTCTCTGCCTGCCTCTCTGCCTACTTGTAATCTCTGTCTGTCAGGTAAATAAATAAAATCTTCAAAAAAAATTAAAAAAAAAAAAGAATAGAGCAGAACAGAGAACCCAGGTATAGTCCCCACAAATAAGCCCAACTGTGTTTTGAAAATGGCACTAAAGCAACTCCAATGGGAGAAAACTGGGTTTGTACTCTCTACAGCCTTCTAAAGCTTGTGGAAGTCAGAGAGGCCAAACTCAGAAACAGCATCAGCAGAGAAGGGTGATGGTGGTGTGACCCAGGCCCTACCAGGTGGGAATGGGGAAGGAGAGAGATTGGACGCCCAGGGTTGTGTGGGCGGGGTCCAAAGAGCTATCTATTGATGTTTTCCAAAGGCCTAGGGAGATGGGAAACTGTCCAATTAGCATGTGGGCACAGGCGCCAATGAGGGGGAGGGTTGTTAGGATAGCTGATGGGGGGCGGGTCACCAATATGCCTCTGCTGAGTGCGGGGCGACCAGCTCCCATTTTCCAGCTTTCTGTGAGGCTTGCTTCTTGCCTGGCATCTCTGGATCCCTCGTCCTTGCCCCGGTGGGTGTAGAACCTCCAGACCCATGGCCACTGGCCTGAGGATGCTCTTTTTCACCTCCTGTACTTCCTCTTTAGGGTCGATGCAGAGGATGACAGATTGCGCGGCCCCTGGGAAGATGCTTCTCTGTGCAGAGGTACCTGTGGGACATGATGTCAGGACCCTGTGTCCTTGGGGGCTGGGGCCTTGCTGGGAGGCAGCCTGTGTCTCAGGAATACACTGGATTGCCAAAAGGTATCTGTCAGCTCCTGCACCCCCTTTTTCGCATCTGTGAGGGGCCCAGAGCAGGGCTTCATTTATGGAGCTGCTAATTATCTCAAGTGTGTTGTGAGGAAGGGAGAGTGGGAATGCAGCCTGAACCAGGCACACGGACTTTCGGCCTTCTTGGGGCTCAAGTCCTGCTAAAAACCCGATGTGAAGCGAGTGAGTTGTAGTTTTGATGGGGGAGAAGTTTCGGTTCTCCCTCTTGAATAGTTACATTCCACTAGGGGTTGTCAGGATCTCCACTGTGCACCTGAGATAGGGCCAATTACGGGTGTGTGTGTGTGTGTGTGTGTGTGTATGTATGTGCAGGGGGAATGGGAATGGCCTTTTGGATGGGTGGTGGGTCTTCAGTGACTGGAAAGCATGATCAGTAGGACTGACAGGATGTGTGAGGGACTCACCAACTGGTTGGAAAAGACAGGAAGGAAATAATGATCCGTGAAATTCATCATTACTATTTTGCATTGAGTGCTGAAAAATACAGTGTGCGTTAGAGTTTGTCCTTTACTGAGTAGTGTTGAAGCTGAGACCAGAAGGCTAAGAAATAAAAGGCGGATGTGGGAAGGTGTTCAGTGAGAGCAGGGAAGGCTGTGTACTGTTACAGGAACTGAGAGAATGTCCTTGAATCTCGGGCCACGTGGAGACTGTAGGATGGGGAAAACCAAGGTTTGGGGTGAGGACTTGGACTTTTTGTAGGTTCTTGGAGACTAATCATAGTGATTTAAAACATGATGCCCAGGCCCAAGCTGATCCTAGCTCTGCCTCTTATGAGCCGTGTTACTCTACCATTGTAGGTCTCATTTTCCTGAAGGAAAAAATGGGGGTGATAATAATCCCACTTCATAGATGATTGTAAAGATGAAATGATATTTAACGTTAATCAAACACTCAGAGCCATGTCTGACATGTAGTAGGTGTCGGTGGTTGATTCAAGAAATAAATAGGGTCCCACATTGGGGGCATAGATATTTAAAATTGTTAAATCTTCTTGTTGGACAGACCCTTTGAGTATGATATAGTGTCCTTCCTCATCTCTTATTATAGTCTTTGGCTTAAAATCTAATTGATCTGATATAAGGATTGCCACTCCTGCTTTCTTCTGATGTCCATTAGCATGGTAAATTCTTTTCCACCCCCTCACTTTAAATCTGGAGGTGTCTTCGGGCTTAAAATGTGTTTCTTGGAGGCAACATATAGATGGGTTTTGTTTTTTTATCCATTCTGATACCCTGTGTCTTTTGACAGGGGCGTTGAGCAGCCAACTATATAAACCAATTAATAACAAAATCAAAGAAACACATAAACAATAATACAATAATAGTAGGGGACTTTAATACTCCCCTCACTGAAATGGACAGGTCATCCAAGCAAAAGATCAGCAAGGAAATAAAGGCCTTAAATGACACACTGGACCAGATGGACATCACAGATATATTCAGAATATTTCATCCCAAAGCAACAGAATACACATTCTTCTCTAGTGCACATGGAACATTCTCCAGAATAGATCACATCCTCGGTCCTAAATCAGGACTCAACCGGTATCAAAAGATTGGGATCATTCCCTGCATATTTTCAGACCACAATGCTCTAAAGCTAGAACTCAACCACAAAAGGAAGTTTGGAAAGAACCCAAATACATGGAGACTAAACAGTATCCTTCTAAAGAATGAATGGGTCAACCGGGAAATTAAAGAAGAATTGAAAAAAAAATCATGGAAACAAATGATAATGAAAAATACAACGGTTCAAAATCTGTGGGACACAACAAAGGCAGTCCTGAGAGGAAAATATATAGCGGTACAAGCCTTTCTCAAGAAACAAGAAAGGTCTCAGGTACACAACCTAACCCTACACCTAAAGGAGCTGGAGAAAGAACAAGAAAGAAACCCTAAGCCCAGCAGGAGAAGAGAAATCATAAAGATCAGAGCAGAAATCAATGAAATAGAAACCAAAAAAACAATAGAACAAATCAACGAAACTAGGAGCTGGTTCTTTGAAAGAATTAATAAAATTGATAAACCCCTGGCCCGACTTATCAAAAAGAAAAGAGAAAGGACCCAAATAAATAAAATCATGAAGGAAAGAGGAGAGATCACAACTAACACCAAAGAAATACAAACTATTATAAGAACATACTATGAGCAACTCTACGGCAATAAATTTGACAATCTGGAAGAAATGGATGCATTCCTAGAAACATATAAACTACCACAACTGAACCAGGAAGAAATAGAAAGCCTGAACAGACCCATAACCAGTAAGGAGATTGAAACAGTCATTAAAAATCTCCAAACAAACAAAAGCCCAGGGCCAGACGGCTTCCCGGGGGAATTCTACCAAACATTTAAAGAAGAACTAATTCCTATTCTCCTGAAACTGTTCCAAAAAATAGAAATGGAAGGAAAACTTCCAAACTCATTTTATGAGGCCAGCATCACCTTGATCCCAAAACCAGACAAGGATCCCACCAAAAAAGAGAGCTATAGACCGATATCTTTGATGAACACAGATGCGAAAATACTCAACAAAATACTAGCCAATAGGATTCAACAGTACATTAAAAAGATTATTCACCACGACCAAGTGGGATTTATTCCAGGGCTGCAAGGTTGGTTCAACATCCGCAAATCAGTCAATGTGATACAACACATCAATAAAAGAAAGAACAAGAACCATATGATACTCTCAATAGATGCTGAAAAAGCATTTGACAAAGTACAGCATCCCTTCCTGATCAAAACTCTTCAAAGTGTAGGGATAGAGGGCACATACCTCAATATCATCAAAGCCATCTATGAAAAACCCACCGCAAATATCATTCTCAATGGAGAAAAACTGAAAGCTTTTCTGCTAAGGTCAGGAACACGGCAGGGATGTCCGTTATCACCACTGCTATTCAACATCGTACTAGAGGTCCTAGCCTCAGCAATCAGACAACAAAAGGAAATTAAAGGCATCCAAATCGGCAAAGAAGAAGTCAAATTATCACTCTTCGCAGATGATATGATACTATATGTGGAAAACCCAAAAGACTCCACTCCAAAACTGCTAGAACTTATACAGGAATTCAGTAAAGTGTCAGGATATAAAATCAATGCACAGAAATCAGTTGCATTTCTCTACACCAACAGCAAGACAGAAGAAAGAGATATTAAGGAGTCAATCCCATTTACAATTGCATCCAAAACCATAAGATACCTAGGAATAAACCTAACCAAAGAGACACAGAATCTATACTCAGAAAACTATAAAGTACTCATGAAAGAAATTGAGGAAGACACAAAGAAATGGAAAAATGTTCCATGCTCCTGGATTGGAAGAATAAATATTGTGAAAATGTCTATGCTACCTAAAGCAATCTACACATTTAATGCAATTCCTATCAAAGTACCATCCATCTTTTTCAAAGAAATGGAACAAATAATTCTAAAATTTATATGGAACCAGAAAAGACCTCGAATAGCCAAAGGGATATTGAAAAAGAAAGCCAACGTTGGTGGCATCACAATTCCGGACTTCAAGCTCTATTACAAAGCTGTCATCATCAAGACAGCATGGTACTGGCACAAAAACAGACACATAGATCAATGGAACAGAATAGAGAGCCCAGAAATAGACCCTCAAATCTATGGTCAACTAATCTTCGACAAAGCAGGAAAGAATGTCCAATGGAAAAAAGACAGCCTCTTCAATAAATGGTGCTGGGAAAATTGGACAGCCACATGCAGAAAAATGAAATTGGACCATTTCCTTACACCACACACAAAAATAGACTCAAAATGGATGAAGGACCTCAATGTACGAAAGGAATCCATCAAAATCCTTGAGGAGAACACGGGCAGCAACCTCTTCGACCTCTGCGCGCAGCAACATCTTCCTAGGAACAACGCAAAAGGCAAGGGAAGCAAGGGGAAAAAATGAACTACTGGGATTTCATCAAGATCAAAAGCTTTTGCACAGCAAAGGAAACAGTTAACAAAATCAAAAGACAACTGACAGAATGGGAGAAGATATTTGCAAACGACATATCAGATAAAGAACTAGTGTCCAGAATCTATAAAGAACTTAGCAAACTCAACACCCAAAGAACAAATAATCCAATCAAGAAATGGGCAGAAGACATGAACAGACATTTCTGCAAAGAAGACATCCAGATGGCGAACAGACACATGAAAAAGTGTTCCATATCACTCGGCATCAGGGAAATACAAATCAAAACCACAATGAGATATCACCTCACACCAGTCAGAATGGCTAAAATCAACAAGTCAGGAAATGACAGATGCTGGCGAGGATGCGGAGAAAGGGGAACCCTCCTACACTGTTGGTGGGAATGCAAGCTGGTGCAGCCACTCTGGAAAACAGCATGGAGGTTCCTCAAAATGTTGAAAATAGAACTGCCCTATGACCCAGCAATTGCACTATTGGGTATTTACCCTAAAGATACAAATGTAGTGGTCCAAAGGGACACATGCACCCGAATGTTTATAGCAGCAATGTCCACAATAGCCAAACTATGGAAAGAACCTAGATGTCCATCAACAGATGAATGGATCAAGAAGATGTGGTATATATACACAATGGAATACTATGCAGCCATCAAAAGAAATGAAATCTTGCCATTTGCAACAACATGGATGGAACTAGAGCGTATCATGCTTAGCGAAATAAGTCAAGCAGAGAAAGACAACTATCATATGATCTCCCTGATATGAGGAAGTGGTGATGCAACATGGAGGCTTAAGTGGGTAGAAGAAGAATAAATGAAACAAGATGGGATTGGGAGGGAGACAAACCATAAGTGACTCTTGATCTCACAAAACAAACTGAGGTTGCCGGGGGGAGGGGGTTTGGGAGAAGGGGGTGGGATTATGGACATTGGGGAGGGTATGTGATTTGGTGAGTGCTGTGAAGTGTGTAAGCCTGGTGATTCACAGACCTGTACCCCAGGGGATAAAAATATATGTTTATAAAAAATAAAAAATTAAAAAAAAAAAAAAAAGAAATAAATAGGGTCACCTGGGGGACTCAGTGGGTTAAAGCTCTGCCTTTGTCTCCGGTCATGATCCCAGGGTCCTGGGATCCAGCTTCACATTGGGCTCTCTGCCAACAAGAGGCTGGATCCCAGGACCCTGAGATCAGGACCTGAGCTGATACCAAGAGTCGGATGCTTTGCCAAACTGAGCCACCCAGGCACCCTTACATGGCCTGTAGCCTTAGGGAAATAAATTGCAAGTGTAAAGAAAGAGGAGGGAGAAAGTGAGGCCTGTAATTAAAAGAGGCTTGAGAGGCTTGTTAACCAATCGCAAGGTATGGGTCTTATCCTCACTCAGGATTTAACAAATACAGAGAGTCAAAATATTCATGACATAATCAGCTAAATTTGTTTTTTTTTTCCCAAGATTTTACTTCTTTAGAGAGAGATCACAAGTAGGCAGGGGCAAGGCAGAGAGAGAGGAGGAAGCAGGTGCCCCGCTGTGCAGGGAGCCCGATGCCGGGCTCCATCCCAGGACCCTGGGATCATGACATGAGCTGAAGGCAGAGGCTTTAACCCACTGAGCCACCCAGGTGCCCCAATCAGCTAAATTTTAACTGTGACTTGACATGTCAGGATATTGCAAAATTATTTTGAAATGTTTAAAGAGTGAGGATAGTTTTGCGGGCATATCTATGTGTGTGTCCATCAAGGGCAGTTTTGCTCCCTAGATGTTTGGCAAAGTCTAGGACATATTCGGTGGTCATAAGCACAAGTGAGGAAGAGGCTCTCTGCACCTCATGTATGGAGACCAGGGGTGCTGCTAAGCATCGTAGTATACTCAGGACAGCGCCCTCAGCAAAGAATGATGGGGCCCAAGATGTGGGTCATGCCAAGGTTGTGTAAGCCTTTTCTGGAGACAGGTGTTGACGTAGCCATGGGTTCAATGATAGGATGAAGATAGTTGTTTCAAAATGTTATGGGGGCTGTGGGGATGGGCTGTGAGCTGAGAATTATTTAAGTTAGTGATGGGAGTTCCTTATACCTACCATTCTCTTTTCTTGGGTGTGTGTATATGTATCTATCTGTATGTTTTTAGTGTGTGTGTGTGTGTGTGTATTATATACAAATGTATATTTCCATAACAAAAGCTCACAAGCTTGCTAGGGGTGATGTAGAGTCTGTGTTCACGTGGCATCTGGTGCCAGCACGTGGGGAGGGTGGACAAGCTGAGACGGGTGTTCGCAGGAGTGGCAGCAGTGGCGTCCTTAGCAGGCTTGGTCTGCAGTGGAATGTTGGTGGTGTCTGGCTGTCGAGCTTCCCTTTATCCCTGTTGTATTTTCATTTTTTTTTCTTGTTCTTTGGCCTTCCTAACGGCCTTCCAATAAATTCTTTTTCTGTTAAATTTAGTCAGAATCAGTTTCTGTGAAGAAAGAATTCTGACTTACACAAGAAAAGGGTGAAGCTGATGTATAGAGAGAAGGTGATCTGACAGACTGTGGGAGGAGAGAGAGGAATTAGGAGAAACAGATATATAAAAATATATGTGTCATTTATATATCTAACAACTAAAATTTACAGAGTGTGTATATATATATATATATATAGATAGATAGATAGATAGATGTAGATAGATATATCTACATGCACATACATATGTATATAATATTTGAGAGAAAGAGAATCTCATGGTTTCTGTTTTTCTTGTTCTTAACCTCTATCCCTCTCAAGACCACAGTTTAATTCTTGTCCAGGGATATTATGAGATAGCCCCATTTTTTAATCTAAGAAACTCTCCTTTCTACTTCAATAAATGCAAGTGGTTTTCTGTCACCTACAACCCACAGAAGCTCAGCATAGTTTAGATGATGATGTGCTCACCTAACCAACTTTTTGCTATACTTGCTTTTGCTCACCGCTGTGCAGAGGTTCCACAAATGTCTGTTTCATGGGCACACGATTGTCATTTGGCTCCAGACAAGGAATGAATGTGCTGTTCACGGCAGCAGAGGCACTCTGGTCTTCTTGGCCTTTCCAATAATCATTGTAAGTGGACACACTTATTGAGAGTTCATTCTGTCAATTGTGCCTGTCTTTCATAAGTTTTGCCAGTAAGCCTCAGTCTCTCTGAACACCCCTGACTGTAGGGTCCTCAGTCCTTGGGTTTGTGAGGCACAAGGAATGAATGAATCCAGCGGGGTCCCTTGAGAGACAGCCTGCCGGCCTCTCCTGGTGGGTCCTATACTGACAGACAAAGGCCATTGCAACTTCATTGAGGAAGGTGGCATATAATGTGAAAGAGTGTATAGGCAGGATAGCCTGGGTTTTCCGAGAACAGGCTTTGAGTCAAATAGCCTTAGACTATCTCCCTATTTCTACTCTGTGCTCCTGTGCTTCCTTAGGCATGTTTTTTGACCTCTCTATCCTCTGGTTTCTTGTCTATAAAATGGACTGTTTTATGGATTAAATGAAAAAAATGTATACATATGTAAATTCACAGAGAAGATGGCATATGGGGAGCCATGTAGAAATGGTATTTTTATTATTACTCATTGTGGTTATTTTTATTATTTTTATTATTACACATTGTGGTTAATATTATCATAGGAAAGTTCTTCCGGTATAAAGAGCATGAAGCACGAGATGCTCCATTTGGCCCCTTCCAGGCCCTGTGGTTTCCATGATGCCACTTACTCATCTGCTTATTGATCTCATGCATGGGTGACCCCTTCTGGGCCATCACATTAATTATGCAGCCTTGGTAGCTCCCAGGGGCCTGGTCTTGTGGGGAGGGTTTTTGTGTTGGAGCTGTTGGGTCCTTGCTACCAGGACTCCATCACCTTCTACCTGTGTGACACTCGGGACCTAATCACCCTGTGACAGGAAAGCAATTCGGGCTGTTCCTTAGGGTTGTTGATGATGATTAGATGGAATGATACATATAAAATGCCTGGAACATGTCAAGAAATGTTTGACCTCATTCGATTTTCTTACTCTTTTTTACTAGCTCCCAGAACAACCCACTTCTACCCATTTCTGTTTCAGAGAGGTGAGGTGATTCTGCGAAGGCCATAGTGTTAGGCGAATAAGGTGAGGAAAAGACATTGCAGGTGTCGTGAAGAACATGAGTAAAAACTGGGGAGTAAGAACCCGCTGTGAAGCTGCAGGTAACCGGGCGTGGCTGGAGAGCCAGATGTGGGTGAGGGAAGGGTGAGGGATGAGTTTAGGAAGGACTTTGGATGTTGTGCTGAAAGACAGTGGGTCCCTGAGGGACTTTTAAGTTGGAGTGACCTCGTTTAATTTGCATTGTCAGAGCATTCCAGAGGAGAGGTTGGAGGAGGAGCCAGTAGAGACAGAGTGACTCCAGAGGAGGAGGATCTTCTCTGAGGGATCATGGCAGCCAGTGCAGAGGGTTTGAAGCAGGAGTGAAAGGATCTGGGTCCTTAAGAAGGCAAAGCCCACTAGGGAAGAAGAGGCCTGCATGGGAGGGAAAATGAGGTAGTACAGTGCCCACCCAGCATGGATGCCAAGAGCATGCAGCCTGGAATCCCTGGTCACACAGGCCTATGGCGACGGGTCCCATATTCACGGAGCAGTGCATTCAGATCAGATGGGATCAGAGCAATAGATTTTGCCAGTTCTGCTTTGGTCAGTAAAACTCAGGATTTAGCTTCCCAAAGTCCTGCTTTGTTAGGACTGCTCTCTCTTCTCAAGGGGTATATGTGTGTATTGGAAATAGGGACCAACGTCCTAGTTACAAAATCAGGAGAGAAACCTTATTTTTGTCTGTGAGATTCTACCTGCCTCCAGCCCTCAAATGAGAGTGCAGCATTTTTTGTCATCAGGCAGACGTGATTCCAAGTTCACACCCTGCCACGTCACTGTATGACCTTGAGAAGAAAACCTCATTTCTGGGTCCTCGGTTTTCTTATATAGACAGTGGGAGTTATTATGCTGTCTTCTTCCTAGAGTTGCTGTGAAGATGAGATAGTGCATGTGTGTTTGTTATCTCAGAACATAGCGTGAAGTGCAAAATGGACATTAAGCATTGTTTCTTGCCTTGTCATTCGTGGCCTTGTGCCCAGGTCAGATAGTTTGGGTTCCCATCCTGACATTAAGTCGTGAGAGCCATTTTGTTTCTATATAGATTTCAGTGACTACAAGAGAATCTGAATACATGACCAAACAGACTTGGATTGTCCTCAGTAGTCCAGAGCCTCCGATTTCCAGGAATGGTTCAAGGATCCCCCTGGGGGCATAGCCCACATGGAACTCACTCAGAAGCTTTCTGGGACTTGGTGACCCTTCTCACTGTGATAATGGCACAGCTGAATTTCCCAGAAGGGATCATTAATCAGAGCAGCCACTGATCCCACAAAGGACAGAGCTGAGCTCTTTGCCAGGCATCTAGGACAAATAGGATTCTTGCTTATGATTCTTGGTTTCAGTCCACCAGGGAGAGAAGGAGAAGCAGACTCCCCCTTTCCATGGAGTAGGTCATGGTTAGATATAGACCATGGATTAGTTTTCAACTTCCCTTACCTCTAAACTCAGCACTTGCTTCCTTCTACCCTGTCTACCCCTAAATCAGAACAAGTGCTGACCTGCTGGGATATATGATGGGCCTGAGGAGGAGGAATGCCAAAAAGTAGAGCAAGGACATATCGCCTATCTTCTTGCATATTCACTGTATGTCCACTCCAGGTTTTTGATCCTGTGAATGAATAAGAAAAAGAAATAATAAATGGAGCTTCATGAGTCTATGCTTTTTTTCACAGCATCCTTCCTTTCAAATAAAATCCAGAAGCATATGCAACCATGCCAAGTCATCTGTGTCACTCAAGTGTAGAGCCCGTCTCCTGCAGTGAAACATGCAGATCAAATGTGAATGCTTTTCTGTTGCTGTCTAAAGCTGCTTTCTACCAGGATGGCACTGCAGAACTCATTGCTTCGAGGAAAGGACAAACATGGAAAAATTAGTCCTCAATTTCAGTTCACAAAAGGGAAACTGAAGATCTCTTGCATGCAGAATAGAACCAGGACCTATTGACTCTGCTGAAGAATTGATGATCTTGAGTATATCATTGACATTGGCCCCAGTTTTTTTGTCTGTAACATGGGGAGATGAAGTTAGATCAAGTGTCCCAGTAGGTATAGTCTTGGCTCTTGGCATTCTGGGTTGGATAATTCTCATTGTGGAAGCTGTTCTGTGCATCACAGAATGTCTAGAAGCACCCCTGGCCTCGACTCAGTAGACGTCAATAGGATTTTCCTTACGGTGACCAACGGTGTCTCTAGACGTTGCCAGATATCCTTTGGACATAAAATCACCCTGGTTGAGAACCACTGAATTAGATCTGTTAGATGATAAGCAATTTAAAATTTTCCAAGCTGGAGTGAGAGTCAGGGCTCTGCTATCTCCTGGTACCTAGCCCTGTGTGTGGCATTGTGGCAAGCATTCATTACAAGCTGAACGAGTGAGATGAAATAGACAGTTCCTTCCATTTCTAGGTCAGTTCTTTGGCAGCAAGAGAATCACTAGATGGTGATGATCTTATCACCCATGTGACTGCCTCTATTTGGGTACTGTTTAACATTCCTGGATAGAAGTAGACTAAAAATACCACCCGCTGCTATGAAACAAATAGGTCTGTCTGGAAGTTTAGCAACAAATAATGACTATAATTATCAAGGATGGCCCACTCAATTTCGACAGCAATCTCAGATCGTGTCCCCTGAAAGTTAACTCTGAATTTTATGAATATGACAAAAAAATTTAGTTGAGAAAAATGAGTCCAGATCTTGGAATATCATGATCTGAACCAAAGTCAGACACTTATCCTCGTGAGCCACCCAGGTGCCCTCAGCCTGTTTTTTAAAATGGGATTTTACTGGAATACTGCCATACTCATTTATTAACAGATTGTTTAGGGCTTCTTTGATAACACCAATGGCAAAGTGGAATCCTTGGGACAGAGAATCTTTAGCAAGTAAAGTCCAAAGTATTGACCATGTGGTCCCCTTATAAAGAAGCTTACTGGCCCCTCTTGTAGAGCACAAGTTTTCTCAGGGATGCCCTGTTGCACAGTAGGAAATATGCTTATATTTAATGAGCGTGTGTTAGGTTGCGCCATATTGAATTGTCATCTTTGTAGGTCAAAATGGTCAGATATTGGCACTTATGTATATGGTCCACATAATGTAACTTTCCAAGCATAGATACATGGAGTACAGTCTGTGCCCTTAAGGACACGCACATAGGTACACACATGCACACATGCTACTGCTGTCAGTGAATGTAGGAATCGTTATACTAGAGGCACAAACTCAGTATTTCAGGAGCACAGAGTAGCGTGTGCACGGTTCTTACCAGTAAGGGTGAGGGAAAGGGACTAGAAGCTTGAGAGGCCTCCAGAGAAGTGGCTGTGTTTCTGGCTGCTGTGCATTTGAGCTGCACGTCATGGCACCTGTAGGATTTGTATTGGGTCAAAAGAAGCGTTTTCTACAGGGGTGGGGATGGGATTGACATTGAGCTATAAGAAACATGCTGCATTCTTTCGTTCAAGCACAATTGCCGTTCATCCTGGAAAACAGTTGCTTAGAATTAGAGGACATTAAGGATCGAGAGAGTATGACTCCCTAATTTTTAGATGAAGGTTGGAGGCAAAGGGATCGGTTCAAGGTCTCCCTGCTGTTGACCAGTTGTTTTATTGGCAGGACTAGAGCCTATGTCTTCTACGCCCCAACTCAAGGTGATGTCCATCAGGCCACTCGGAATGCCAAGGTAAGAGTCAGAGAAATCACCTACTAGGGACAGTGGTGGCAGCCAGGCCTGGGCTTGCATTCTGGCTCTGGTACTCACTGTCTCTGTTACTCATCACAGGGTTTGTGAGCCAGAATTGCCTCCTACACAGACGCCCTGAGAGTAGAGGTTTAGAAAGCTCAGAGTCTGAAACCAGACTCTCTGAGTTTCATCCCAGCACTACTATATACTAGTTGTGTCACCCTGGGCACATTACTTATCTGGGCCAGTAATAAAGAGATAATACTACTACTTACCTCACTGAGCTATAGGACTGAGTGATTTTAGGATTAAATGCATGCATAAGGCACACAGAAAAGTGCCTGGGACATGCTAAGTTCTATATGCTAACATTATTAGAAGAAAAACAGTGGATTGGGACATCTCAGTGGCTCAGTTGGTTAATAAGTGTGTGCCTTTGGTGCAGGTCATGATCCCTGAGTCCTGGGATGCAGCCCTGCCATGGGCTCCTTGCTCAGCAGGGGGCCTGCTGCTCCCTCTACTACTGTTCTCTTTGCTTATGCTCTCTCATTCTCTCTCTGACAGATAAGTAAATAAATAATAAAATCTTTCAAAAAAGAAAAGAAAAACAGTGTAACCTAGGACTGTTCTAAGAACCAAGGAGGATAATTTAGGTGAAGCCTTTTTCCATACTTGTAGAACAATACAAGTAGAAATGTATTTTTGTTCTCTTTGTGAATTGAAAGTCTAGCATCCTGGAGATTGAAGGTGATGATTTTCATTTCTTTTATTTTTTTTTAAGATTTTGTTTATTTATTTGACAGATTACATGTAGGCAGAGAGGCAGGCAGAGAGAGAGGAGGAAGCAGGCTCCCTGCTGAGCAGAGAGCCTGATGCGGGGCTCGATCCCAGGACCCTGAGATCATGACCTGAGCTGAAGGCAGAGGCTTAACCCACTGAGACACCCAGGCGCCCCATGATTTTCATTTCTTACAGCCTTACTATTTGCCAGGGACTTGACTTCTGTTAGTTAAGCATCACAAGATCCAGAGATGGTTCTTAGTTTTGGCTGACATTTGTGACTGCGTAGCAGAGTGTAGGAGGACAGTGTGCTGCCGACTCTGGGGCCAGGCTGCCTGGGTCTGAATCCTTGCTCAGCCTCTTACTGGCTGTGTCAACCCAGCTGTGTTGCTTACACCCTGTTCCTCGGGTTTCTAGTCTGTAAATGAGAATGATGAATATAGTGGTTTTGAGGATTAAAGGAGATAAATTTGTGAAGTGCTCAGGACAGTGTTGGATGGATAGTATTTGTTTAAGGAAGAATGAAAGCAAGAAGCAGATTCCTTGCTGAGCAGGGAGATGGATACAGGGCTCATTCTCGGGACTCTGGAGATCATGATGTGAGGTAAAGGCAGATGCTTAACTGACTGAGCCGCCCAGGTACGCCTGTCATCACCATTTTCACTATTACTGTAGATAGAGTTCTGTGGGCATTCAATATATGCTGGGGATGAACTCTGTTGATATTATTGATATCACTAGTAGAGCACAGGGCCTTGTACACAGTAGGCACTCAGCACACAGGGAATCAATGAATGCATACTCTAGAGCCAGGCTGCTCAGATTCCCATTCTTGCTCCACCACTTTTTAGTTTTGGAATCAGGCAACTTATTTAATTTTCTTATGCTTGTTTCTGTCTCTGTAAAAGCAGGTCTCAGAGTCCTTAATTAATGGGGTTGCTGTGAGCCGGAAATAAGCCCGCACGCGTGGGTGCACGTGTGCGCGCTCACACACACACACACACACACACACACACACGTGAGGCCACACTGCCCTCTGCTGACCACACCGTGTAAATGCACATGTACATCCCCTGGGCCTCCTTCCACCCTAGGTCCAAGGCATCCCTGTACCTGCCTTAATGCGCACAGACACAAGGACGGGCCTCTGTGTCCTCCTTACGTCCCTTCAAGTCGGGTCCGGGCTGCTCCCCACAGCTGATTCAGCACCTCAGGATGTTCGCTCAGGTCGTTCTCCCCCTCCATGGGCCCGATGCCTTTCCTGCAGGATCGATGGCTCTTGCTTGGTTTCTGAGCAGCTGCCCAGGCCAGGAGACCCAGGCCTTCAGGGCTCAGGTTTTGAAGGCTCCCATCTACCTCTGGCCTGCAGGAAAACTGTCGCAGGGAGCCGGATACCTGGGACCTGGTTCTGTCATGGGCCCCAGACATGAAGAATGCGCACTCCGTGATGAGGAATACAACACTCGCACGCTCCCCAGAGTTTCTCACCTCACTGCCTCTGCTCAGGGAGGGGGGTGAATATTTAACCCTCCCCAAGCTCTGGGTCTTGACTCTAGCAGCTTCCCTTGGCCTGAAACGTAATGGAACTCTCAACCTTTAACTTAAATATTGATGCAAATTCTGCATACTCTTCCCTGTTAGATTAGCATGTTTCCATCTGAACCCTGGATTTAGCCCATCCATGTCTGAGCCTTTCAGGGACTCCTACGGTGTCAACCTGCACTATTGGTCGGAGGGAGGGTCTTGCCACACTTGCCAGCCAGTCCTGGAAAGTGGTTGCAGGACCACGTGAGGGTTTACATGGTTTAGAGCAGAATGCTGACACCAAGACCGCTGCTCTCATCCAGGAATTAGGATGCATGACACGCCATTAGAATTTTCATAGGAATTGCACTGAATCTATAGATTGTTTTGGGTAGTATGGGCATTTCAATCAGGGTAATTCTTCCAACCCATGAGCATGGAGTATGTTTCCATTTGTTTGGGTCTTCTTTGATTTCTTTTAGCAGTTTCTGGTAGTTTTCATATATAGGTCTTTTGCCTCCTTGGTTAATTAAACTCTAGGTATTTTATTCTTTTTGATCCAATTATAAGTGGGATTGCCTCCTTATACTCTATGATAGTTCACTTGCCTTTACCTCTAACTGGTCTCAAGTTTTACCTTCACCTCTCTTGCCATCAGTAACCATTATTCTGACTTCTAAAACCATAGATTAATTTTGCCTGCTCACTTATACAAATGGAGTCATACAGTCTGTGCATCATTGTGTCTCACTTCTCTCCAAATAATGCCTGTGAGATATATACATGTCATTGTATCTGTACCAATAGTTCATTCTTCATCATTATGTAGAATCCCATTCTTTGTACATACCTAAAATGTACTTCACTCTACTTTTGGTGAGAGAATGGAATTGTTTCCAATCTGGGATAACATGAATAAAGTTGCTATACATATTATAGTACATGTCTGTTGCTGAATACTTGCAGAGATTTTATGATTGATATATATCCAGGAGTAGAGATGCAGAATCGTAAGGTGTACATAGTTGAAGTTTGATTAAGTTATTACCACACAGTTTTTTAATGCCTAACATATACTCCTACCACAGTGGAAGCTGAATAAAAGTTGAATAAAACTTCCAATTGTATAATTATGCTGAGCAAAATAACTCAGAGAAAGACAAATATCATATGCTTTCACTCATGTGAAATCATTGATGAGCACTGGATTTTGTACTGTGTGCTGAATCACTAAATCCTACACTTGAAACTAAAATTATACTGTATGTTAACTAACCAGAATTTAAAATAAAATTTAATTAATTAAAAAGCTCTATTCGCTCCATACCCTCAACAACACTTGTTATTATGAATCTTTCAAACTTCAGTTATCCCTATAAGCATGCAGTATTATTTCATCAGAGTTTATGTATAATTTTAAGGGCCATGTAGTAGTTCCTTCTGTCAAGATGATAAAGTTTTTTAGTTTACTAATCTTTAATTGTTGGAGGCTTGTTTTTGTTTTCTTTTTAATTCTTTACAAAACACCTGGATGATCATCCTTTAATATAAAATTTTTCTGTGCCAATATCAGAAATGAAAAGAGAGTTATCACTACATAGGCAACTGGGTGGCTCAGTGGGTTGAAGCCTCTGCCTTCGGCTTTGGTCATGATTTCATGGTCCTGGGATTGAGCCCAGATTGGGCTCCCTGCTTCCCCCTCCTCTGCCTGCCTGTCGACTTGTGATCTCTCTCTCTCTCTCTGTATCAAATAAGTAAAATCTTTAAAAAATATATAACACCACAAAATAAAACAAAAATATGAATGATTCAATATCTATTTTAATAATTGAAATAATTATTAACAACTTTATCAGAAAGAAAGTCCTAGATCCAAGTAGTTTTACTGGCAAATCCTATCAAACATTTATGGAAGAAATAACACCAAGAGTACAAAAAACCCTTTCAGACAGTAAAGGAGCAAGTAACACTGGGTGTTATGAGGTTTTAAGCCTTTGCCAATGTGAAAACTTTAATCTTATTTTTCTTTTCATTACTAATAAGATTGGATTTTCTTTTTAAAGATTTTTTTTTGTTGTTTTTCAGTGAGAGCAGGAACACAAGCAGGGGCAGTGGGAAAGAGAGAAGCAGGCTTCCCACTGAGCAAGGAGCCCGATGCAGAGTGCGATCCCAGGACCCTGGGACTATGACCTGAGCCAAAGGGAGATGCTTAACAACTGAACCACCCAGGTGCCCCAAAGTGTTTCTTTAAAAAAAAAAAAAAATATATATATATATATATATATATATATATATATTTATTTGAGAGAGAGAGCTATAAAGATACCACATGTAGGCAGAGAATCTGGCAGAGAGAGAGCAGGGTAAGCAGGCTCCCTGTTGAGCAAAGAGCCTGATGTGGGTCTCAATCCCAGGACTCTGAGATCATGACCCAAGCTGAAGGCAGAGGCTTAACCCACAGCCACCCAAGTGCCCCAGATTGAAGTTTTTTGTATATTTGCTGTCCTTTTCCCATTTTAAAATCTTTGAGAGAGGGAGAGAGAACGCGAGTTCGGAGGGGAAGGCAGAGGAAGAGAAAGATTCAGAGAAGAGAGAATCTCAAGCAGGCTCCCCACTGTATGGGGAGCCTGGCACTGACATGGGGCTCAGTCGGACAACTTAAAGTTCATGACCTGAGCCAAAATCCATCAAGAGTTGGACCCCTAACTGAGTGAGACTGAGCAGAGGGTGGTGTGCTCAATATGAAAGTAAAAGTGCTCAGTTCACAGTCCCTCTACCTCCACGCTATGGTCTAAAATACCTGCTTGTCATTAGAGCACTTTTGACCTAAGGTATCATTCAAAGACTGGAACTGTGGGAGAGACGGATCATGAATCCAGTCACTCCTCATTTACTAGATTTTCAGTAGTGCACTAAGGCACAAGGAGACAAGGTAGTTTGGTTTTGATGGAGAAAGGAGACAGGTCGTGAAAAACCAGAATATAAAAACCATAAAACTCAGTCCTGAAGGAGGCCCCATGCAGCCTGATAAGTGGAGTTAAAGAAGCAAAACAAGCCCTTCTTGCAAAATATTTCATTACAGACCAGGGGCGGTTACTGTATTTGTCTGGGGGATAATCTGTTCAGGGAACCAAAAAAGTAATAAGACAAAGAAAAGTGCAGGATTATAATTCTTCTCAGAGAGACTGAGAGTGTGTGGCTGGAAGTAATTTGAGATATTGTCTAAGAAACCCATAAAGGACACAGGAGTCAAAGGAGGAAGTTGCTAACCACCTACCTGAGCAAGGTAGATCAGACCAACTTCAGGGCTTTGCTTCTGACTGAGAAGGGCATGTAAGTTTAGGGCCAGAAGTGCTTTGCTTGGTACTCTGGGGATGAGTCACCGCTGTCTTTCTTTTTCATCCTTCCCCACGCAGCAAACAGCTTTTCCTCCAAACAGATGTTGAACAAGTGTCTAAAGGATGTTGGTTAAATTTTCGTTATGAAGAATATTGGGGTCCCTGAAGGGCTGCCCATCTCAGTCTCACCCTGGCTGCAGGAAGGCGGAGAGAAGAGAAGTGGAGAGATGCCGCAATTTCTCTGCTATTCACTTGAATCCTCAAGCTCTCCAGCTTGCTCCCTCCTCCCTTCCTGACAAAACAAAGAGAAAAAGAAGAAAAGGGTAAAAGTCGGAGGATGTATTCGGTTATAAAACACCAGAACTCCTTTCCCCTGCCTATAATGTAAGGGTGATAGAGCTCCGACATCTCCAATCCCCCATTCCAAAATTGGAGAAGCTCTGAAAAATAAAACTGCTTCTCATATCTCATTTGCTGCAAAACCTGACCTATCAGGAAGTGAAACTCTCTGAGGTCTTTATCCTAATCAGTAGACATATTCATATATTTCATTGCAGAAATATTTACTGGTATGATTTCAAGATGCAGCTCCATGGTTTTATGTACCATATCACCTTTATAAAAGCTGAGAAACAATGAAATCTACTACACATTAGCCCTATGGTTTTCAGGTGAGAAATAATATTGAAAGATATTTCAGAAGCAATAAGTGAGAGAATGTTCACAAAGCACCCAGAACGTGCCTGACACCCAAGAAACAGGAATTCCATTTTCTTCTGCCCATGTTTGGCTTATTTGGAGAAGGAGCCCTTCTTCAGAAATTAGCTCCAGGCTGGCTAACGGGGATCAGATATTACCAATGAAGTGGTACAGAGTGAAAATATTTGCAACTTCTACAACAGGGAGCTAATATCGCTAACATATCCAGAACTCTTAAAGGAGAAAAAGACGAAACTTGGTAGGAAAGTAGGGAAAATACACGAATAGATAGTTTACAGGAAATGATAATCAAATGTTCCTTAAACATTAAAAAAAAAAAACAAAAACACAGAGGGTTACAAAAGGGAAGGGATGGGTTGAAGGGGTAATTGGGTGATCGGTCCTGAGGAGGGCAGGTGTGGAGATAAACACTGGGTGTTACATGCAACTAATGAATCATTGAACACTACATCAGAAACTAACGATGTAGTATATGTTGATTAATGGGACATAATAAATAACAATAATGATGATGATAATAATAATAATAATAAATAAGCCACCCTTGGAAGAATTCTTGTTTTCTGCTCCCTTCAACCCAGGTCCCTGTTCCCTCTTCTGGGTGCTCTCTTCTTCTGTTCCAAACTCCTGTCCGAGAACCACAAGGTGAACAATGTAGAAAGCAAAGCAGGACCAAACTGCAACAACAATCAAATACACAACCAGAGTAGGAGGATCCAGCCCTCCAGCAACTCAATGCAGTCTACAGAGCATCCAAAAAATACAGATCTTGATGGCAAACCATCTGAATCCCACAGCTGTCTCCATACATCTGTCCACATCCACATCCACTGTGGAGGACACATTGATTTTAGGCACAGAGACTGTTACAAAAATGCTTCCGATTTACTTTGGCCATAAGGGAAATTTCAATCTGTTTCAGAGGCATGAAATGACACAGAACATGTTGTGGTAACATAATGTGCTAGAAATCACTGATAAAAAACTAACCAGAAATTCCCATATGTTTAGACAGAGAGAAGTACCTCTAACAATGAAATAGCAGTAAAGAAATAGAAAAGAAAAAGAGCTACATTTGACTGAATGATATGAGCATGATACAATCGTAATCAAATGTCTTTGGCTGAGAATATCTTGGAAATGTGGTGTGAGAACACTATATGGTCTCAAAATCATGCCTCATAGACTGAACTCTATAAATCCTATGTGATGAAGGAGAACACAAACCCATCCTGACATAGGCCTCCTGTCATTTCCTACCAATATCCCACGTCCCTCCTCCGACCCTGCACAGTCCCCCAGATGGACTGGCACCATGTGGTATCCCCAAGAGGCTCCACCAAGCATTTCAGGCATTCCTCTGACTCAGGAAGTTGGAAGCAGTCCTGTAGACATGCTCTGACCAGTAAGATGTGCGAGGGAGTGAGATGTGCCATCTCGAACAGAACACCTGGGACTGAATGAGGTTCCCCTCTGTCCATCTCATATAGCACCCGGCAGTTACCTATGGTGGGTGCTCTTTTATCCTGGTCCCACAAAGACCGTGTGGACGTGTGGCAGGTGCTAGAAACAGACTTCCCTAATAGAAGCCGCTAAGGCACAGGGCTACAGGTTACTCACAGTAACATCTGGCCCTTCCTAACTGGCACGCATCCCTCCCGTCTTCTCTCTGTGAGGCAGCACAGCCTAAAAGGTGAAGCATGAACTCTGTTGTCTGAGACACAGGGTTTGACCTCCACCTCTGCCCATGTCTTCACTCCAACCTCACGCAATTTACTGTGAGTCTCTGAGCCTCCATTTCTACTCTATAAGGTGGTTGGTTATACCATCTCAGGTTTGGGGGGATTAAGGAAATAATAATACATGTAAAGTTTGAGTCAGCAACTGCACACACAGTAAATGCTCAATAAATTTTTGCTGTATACCTTTATGTCTCGATTGTAAACATTCTGAAAGCTCAGAAATGTATTGTGACAAAAGAAGGACTTGTTCAATTTTTGGCTTATGCATCCTTTTGAACTGTGTTTTTCAACAAACAGTGTAATATTTACATTCATTGACAGTATTTTTTCTCTTAACAAGGTACTGTGCTCTTTTTAAGTTCCAAATTATAGCTCTGCCTCAGCTTTTTAAATTATTTAATGTTAAATATTACCAATAATTTAATCATTTTTCTATTGTGGGGCATTTTCATAGGCTGCACATGGCATCAAAAACAAATGAGGTTAAAAAAAAAACAAATGAAGTAGATTAAAGTATATCATGTGTTACAGGCTAGAATAAACACTTTGTTCACTTTTGTTTATCATGTATCTATATATGTCTACATATATGTATATATGTATACAATTTAAGATGTACTCCCAGAGACTCTAAGATGGTGGAGAAATAGGAGACCTTCATTTCATCTGGTCACAGGAATTCAGTTGCACAGTTATCAGATCCTTCTGAACACCTGTGAACTCACACAGAGATGTAAGAAAAGAGTAGCTGCAACACTAGAAATTTAAAAGCGACCTCTTTCTACAAGGTAGGACCTGTGGAGAAGTGAATTCCCGTTGATATATGGGAAGATGAACTGCAGGGAGGTACCAGAAAATGATATAGTAGAGGACTGCAAAGCAAGGACTTTTAGAAGTTTGCTCTGATGAGGGCCATTCCTGCCTGAACGGTACCCACGTGGTAAAGCAGGGCAGAATCCTAGGTGGGACAGTGTCATCTCGAGATGCCCAAGGGCACAGAAATAACAGGGTTCCTGAGTGTGGCAGAGGTCCCAGGCATCAAAGCGGGGACTCTTGCTGGAATCATCAAGCCCCAGAGTGGAATCTCAGCTCCAGGCTGCCATAAGCCACGAATTGTGGCACAATCAGTGCCAGCAGGGACTCAGCAACAGCACACAGGCAAGATCCATCCTCCTCCCAGAAGGAGTGGCTTGGGTGTGCCCTGCAGGAGTCTGTAGGGTTTGGAGACTCAAACAGGGTCCCGCCCTGAGATACAAATGCTCAGTCACAGGCCGGGTGAGCACAGAGAGTGGACGGAGACCAGGGAGCCAGGAACGATTCACTGCTTTTCCCTGAGGGTGCACTGAGGAATGGGGCCTCAGACTCTTGGATCCCGGCCTGGACTTTGCGAGGCTTCCTTTTTCATTCTCATCCTCTAATGAGGCACAGAGAACCTTCAGGGAACAAAAGCCAGAGCAAACCGGAGTAGATTACTTAGCTTGGCACCTAGGCAACAGCAGTGCAATCCTGCCCCGGGGCAAAAATGCCACAGAATCAAGGCAACAGGCTCCTTCCCCAGAGAATCAGCAAGAACACACCGCCAAGTTTACTGATCACTGAGAATGCCCAAACCCCAGTGCTAGGGGAATATAGTATATAGAATTCATGGGTTTTTTTCCCCACAATTTTGTCCTTGGATTTTTTTAAAAAAATTATTTTTTATTGTGTTGTTAGTCACCATCAAATATATCATTAGTTTTTGAGGCAGTGTTCCAAGATTCATTGTTTATGTACAACAGCCAGTGCTCCGTGCAATACATGCCCGCCTTAATACCTACCACCAGTCTCACCCATCCCCCCCGACGCCCTCCCCTCTAAAACCCTCAGCTTGTGGGGTGCCTGGGTGGCTCAGTGGGTTAAGCCGCTGCCTTGGGCTCAGGTCATGATCTCAGGGTCCTGGGATCGAGTCCCACATTGGGCTCTCTGCTCAGCAGGGACCCTGCTTCCCTCTCTCTCTCTCTGCCTGCCTCTCCATCTACTTGTGATTTCTCTCTGTCAAATAAATAAATAAAATCTTAAAAAAATATATATATATATAAAACCCTCAGGTTGTTTCTCAGTCTCTCATGGTTGATCTCCCCCTCTGATTTCCCACAATCCACCTTTCCTTTCCTCTGCTGATGTCTTCCTTGTTTTCCCTTATGTTCCACAAGGAAGTGAAACCATATGATAATTGACTTTCTCTGCTTGACTTAGTTCATTCAGCATAATCTCCTCCAGTCCCATCCACACTGATGCAAAAGTTGAGTATTCATCCTTTCTGATGGCTGAGTAATATTCCATTGTATATTATGGACCACATCTTCTTTATCCATTCACAGTTGTGTCTTTCAGTTTTAATTTTTTGTTCTCTTTCTTTTTGTCAACCAATTTATTTTATCCACACTTCTTTAATCTTAACTTTCACTTTGTACTTAACTTTGCCTTAGGGTGCAGTTTCTTCAAACACACCAAAATACACCTAGAATCTAGGGTATTATTCTTTTTGCTTTAACTGCCTAATCATACTGTCTTTTCTTCCTTTTCCTCTTTCTCTTCCACTTCTTCTTTTTATATGTTAAGTATTTTAGTTGTTTTTTTTTTTTGTTTTGTTTTGTTTTCTTCAAGTCTTTTTAAATTTTCATCTTCATGGATACATTCTATCCTTTCCATATATTTAATTTTATTTTTCTGTATATACCTGTGTACATATATATAAATGTAGATATATTTATACATTTATATATATGTATACATATATGTTACAAGATTAAATATGTGGAAATCTGTAAATTTGTAAAATATAGAAGTATTTTTCATAATATATATTATATAATACTGTATAGTGTATGTATTATTTAGTTATATATATATTTCATATGTATATTTTTGCAAGATTTTCCTTCTATACAATTTTGAGGTGGAGTTTTTTCTAACAAACCAAAAGATACACTCAGGATATGTAGTGTATTGCTCTGTTTTCCCTACATGTCCCATGATACTCTCTCTGTTCTGTTCACCTGGCTAACTTCCCTTTTTTTACCTCTTTTTTTTTGTTTCTGGACTTTTAAGTTTCATTTATAGGTAACACATGGCACTAACTTCCTATCTTTTCATAGTTACTCTGAATGTAAATGGAATAAATGGACAATCAGAAGGCACGGGGTATAGGATAGGATGAAAAGGCCAAGACCTATCCATAATGTTATCTAAAGAGAATCAGTTTAGACCCAAAGATACCCCCAGACAGAAAGTGAGGGGGCTTGGAAAAATATTTATCATGCTAATGGACATCAAAAGAAAACTGGGGTAGCAACCTTTATCAGACAAATTAGATTTTATGGGCACCTGGGTGGCTCAGTGGGTTAAAACCTCTGCCTTCGGCTCAGGTCATGATCTCAGGGTCCTGGGCTCGAGTCCTACATCAGGCTCTCTGCTCAGCAGGAAGCCTGCCCCCCCCCACTGCCTACTTATGGTCTCTGTCAAACAAATAAATAAAATCTTCTTAGAAAATTAGATTTTAAACCAAAGACTGTCATAAGAGATGAAGAAGGCTACTATACCATACTTAAAGGCTCTATCAAACAAGAAGATCTAACAATGATAAATAGTTGTGTTGCTAACACAGGAGCAGCCAGTTATATAAGCCAATTATAACAAAATTAAAGAAACACAGCAACAATAATACAATAGTAGTAGGAGACTTGAACACCCCACTTACAGGAATGGACCTATCATTTAAGCAGAAAATCAACCAGGAAACAAGTGTTTTGAATGATAAAGGGCACCAAGTGGACTTCACATATATATTCAGAACATTCCATCCTAAAGCAAAAAACAAAACAAAACAAAACAAAAAGACATTTTTCTTGAGTACACAGAGAACATTCTCCACAATAGATTACATACTGGGTCACAATCACATTTCAACCAGTACCAAAGACTGGTATTATTCCTCACATATCCTTAGACCCCAGTGCTGTGTGAATTTGTAACTTAATCATGAAAGGAAATTTGGAAAGAACTCACATGGAGGCTAAGGAGCATCCTACTAAAGAATAAATGGGTCAACTAGGAAATTAAACAATAATAGAAAAAATCATGGAAACAAATGAAAATTTAAAAAGAAGATCCTAGCAAACAGGATCCAACAGCACATTAAAACGATTATCCGCCAGGACCAGGTGGGATTCATCCCTGGGCTACAAGGATGGTTCAACATTTGCAAATCAATCAATGTGATACAACAAATTAATATGAGAAGAGAGAAGAGCCACATGGTTCTCTCAATAGATGCAGAAAAAGCATTTGACAAAATCCAGCATTCGTTCCTGATTAAAACACTTCAAAGTATAGGGATAGAGGGAACATCTCTGAACTTCATCAAATCTACCTATGAAAGACCCACAGCAGATATCATCCTCAATGGGAAAAAGCTTGCAGCCTTCCCGTTGAGATCAGGAACAAGACAAGGATGCCCACTCTCTCCACTCTTGTTCAACATAGTATTAGAAGTCCTAGCAAAAGCAATCCGACAGCAAAGAGAAATAAAAGATATCCAAATTGGCAATGAAGAAGTCAAACTCTCTCTATTCGCAGATGACATGATTCTTTATATGGAAAACCCAAAAGACTCCACCCCCAAACTACTAGAACTCATAACAGCAATTCAGCAACGTGGCAGGATACAAAGTCAATGTGCAGAAATCAGTGGCTTTCTTATACACTAACAATGAAAATACAGAATGGGAAATTAGAGAATTGATTCCATTTACTATAGCACCAAGGACCATAAGAAACCTGGGAATAAACCTAACCAAAATTAACAAAACAGGAAACAATATGTGTTGGAGGAGATGTGGAGAAAGGGGAACCCTCTTCCACTGTTGGTGGGAATGCCAGTTGGTGCAGCCTCTTTGGAGAACAGTGTGGAGATTCCTCAAGACATTAAAAATAGAACTTCCCTATGACCCGGCCATTGCACTCCTGGGTATTTACCCCAAAGATACAGATGTAGTGAAAAGAAGGGCCATCTGTACCCCAATGTTTATAGCAGCAATGGCCACGGTCGCCAAACTGTGGAAAGAACCAGATGCCCTTCAATGGATGAATGGATAAGGAAGATGTGGTCCATATACACTATGGAGTATTATGCCTCCATCAGAAAGGACGAATACCCAACTTTTGTAGCAACATGGACGGGACTGGGAGAGATTATGCTGAGTGAAATAAGTCAAGCAGAGAGAGTCAATTATCATATGGTTTCACTTATTTGTGGAGCATAGCAAAAAGCATGGAGAACATGGGGAGTTAGAGAGAAGTGGGTTGGGGTAAATTGGAAGGGGAGGTGAATCATGAGTGACTATGGACTCTGAAAAACAATCTGAGGGGTTTGAAGTGGCGGGGGGTGGGAGGTCGGGGTACCAGGTGGTGGGTATTATAGAAGGCATGGATTGCATGCAGCACTGGGTGTGGTGAAAAAATAATGATACTGTTATGCTGAAAATAAATAAATTTTTTAAAAAACCACTCAATGAACCATCTGACATTTGGCTACTGGATTTCATGCAATTTCCTCATCTCATGGATAAAGTAGGTGTTAGTTAATGTGCCTATGTCTTCTCACTAGACAAACGCTTTCCCTTGGAGAAAGGCCAATGACTCTTCTGCAGCTAAAATCTTGTTAGAAAAAAATTAACCCTCCCAGGGAAGCCCTCTTGAAGTATACACAGTGACCAGAAAACACATTTTACCCTGCAGGCGTTTCACCAATTTGCGATGTTTTGCTAGTTTTAGAACATTTCCATTGTATGTCACTGTCCTCTATCTTCAAAGTTAAGCTCACAGAATGACCACACTACTGGGGACTCCATTGGCAAAATCTACGGAGACTTTCCAGCTCCCTGGGTCAAAGGGATTGCTGTCACTCCTAAATCTCAAGTCCACCCCTTTGTGGAAATCAGTCTCTCCCCCTGGGAGATATTCACTGGATTTGATTTGAATTCGATGTGCCTTCGACCACTGCCTCTCTGGACCCACAGTTGGGAAAAGGGGATGTATTTCAATAAAGCAAAGATCGAGTTGCCTCTATTCAACCTAACCATGATGCAGTATAGCAGACTTTTCCCCAATGCACTCCCAGGGGACACTTACCCTGACCGCCATACCTTGCAACCTGATTCTGTTGGGAAAGATCCCACAAAGATTCTCTCCAACCTCCCCTGAGAGGCCCCTCTCCAATACTGCTAACCAAACCTTGTGCAGCCCAACCCCAAGGAAATGGATGGTTGGGTCCTCAGGACACCTTTAAAGAATTCACCAAAGCCTGACTCGACCTGTACACCGTCTGGTCCCAAGAAGGTTGTTACTGCACTAACTGAAATACAAAATATCTGGGGAGACAGCCTTCTCCACATGTCCGGGCCAGGCCTGCATTTCTCCCCTCACTATTGCTCCTTCTCCATCTTCAGTGCAAAGAACATGCCACTTTATGCATCTCCCAGTCTCTTGCAGAAGGAGGAAACTTCTTTGGATTATGACCTTGCCAGAAAACACTTATTTTGATCTTGTGAGCATTTCTAGACATTTAGAAGGTTCAGAATTCAAAAGTCGTTCCTTTACCTCTAGTATTAACTGAATCCTGATTCTAAGCCAAATGCATGGTTTCTGAATTTACAACATAACAGACCGCTTTTGATAACACATAGAGTTCTAAACAGTTCTTTTGAAAAAAACAATACTGTTTGGGAATGTCCCAGAAGTATTCCAATTCTTGCAACAAGTTGTCTAAGGAACGCTTCACATTTTTCAGTGTATCCTATGTCCCCAAACACGCTCCCTGATTTCATCCGGTGCACTCTCCCAGTATTTCACTATTTTGCTCATACCCACGCATGGAGGACACTTTCAGGAGGCATACAGGACTCTGATTTGGCCTTCATTGGGAGAAAATATTTCTCATTCAGTCCAAACAAGTGCCAATAAATATTTTCAGTGGCTTCTTTAATACACAGGGTCCTGGTTTAGAACTAACATATGGTTTGGAATTGTCCCCATGCTTTGGTTCTGCCCTTGTTGTCTCTCAAATCCTGTGTAGAAACACTGTCCCCAGTGAGGTGATGGTGACTCTCTGATCTCAGTCTTGAGCAGATACAAACTCCACATGGGAAGCTGGTGAAAGTTTCTGCCTTCTAACCCTCCCTGCTCCTCAGTGGTCACTTGAGTAGTTTACAACTGTGATGCGCATACCCTCCAACATGACACATGCCAACCAGAACAGGCTTTGCTGGCACTGAAACACAAAACCACTAAATACAAAGAACTTACTATCGATTGAAATTCCTTCAAGGAAACTTTCCTAAAGTTTTAATTTATATTACAATTAACTCACACACTGTTCTATTCATTTCAGGTGTATAATCGTGATTCAGTACTTCCATGCAACTCCTGGCACTCGTCACAAGAATACGCCTCAATCCCCATCACCTGTTGAACCCATCCTGCCCCCACCAACACCTCCTCTATGATTACCAACAGGTTGTTCTCTAGTTAAGAGTGTTTCTTAGTTTGCCTCTTTCTCCTTCTCTTTGCTAGTATGTTTGATACCATAATTTCCACAAATGAGTGAAATCGTATAGTACCTATCTTTCTCTGACTGACTTATTTCGTTTATCAAGGCAAATCATGATCAGACGGGACAAAGTCATAAGGGGAACGCCACAGCAGAGGGAAGAGGTTTTGGTAGGGGGTGTTCTGACACACTACCACTCCAAATAAATGGGGAACCAACAGGAGGACATGGACTTGATCTTGCACATGGGTGCCGCACTATTCCAGCTAGCAGAGCTCTAGTCTCATCTCTCTCCAGCCCCCTACATCCTCCAACAGGACTCCCCCACGAAAAGCCATAAAAATTTGAACTACGAGATGCCTCCAATGCACTTCTTGTTCTTCTTTCAAATTGCCCCCTGTCTCTGACAAGAGTGAACCTCTCTGAAGTTCCCCAATGTGCCAAAGGATCAGTCACCGCTTCTTTGGCCTGCATTCAGTTTTCCTTCCTTCTCAACAAACCCAACATTTGCTGATACTTCTAACCATGAAGGTTACAACCTGGACAGCAGTTTGTTTTTACCTGGGATTCTGAATCCAGCAGTAATCTGCATGTAGGCCCGAAGTGCATTCTTCTAAGACACCCTGAGAGTCAGCAGGTTGTGTTTTCAGCTCCCAACTACAGGCTGCTCCTCTTCCTCTTAATTTGAGTCGGGATTTCTCCCCAGAAACAGGTCTGCTTCTGTAACAAACCAACCATGGCATCTCAGTTATAGCATCACAGAATCCCTCCATCCACAGATTAGGCCCTAAGTAAAATAGGTCTTATTCAACTACCCTCGAGGAAAACGAGGTGCAAACCATGGGATAAACACCAAAAATGCAACAACGTGGTGGCTCACCTACCAGCAGGTCTCAGGAAGCAGCCTAGAGCCCCCTCCTCAGCTCTCAGCCAACAAGGCCGCTTCTGCATCGCACCACAGGAGTCACCAACTGCTGCAAACACAGCCCTGGCCCTCTGAGGGGTACTGGGTCCTCAGCTGGTGGCAGAATCCCTTTGGGCTCTGAAGAACCCAGCCTCAGATGATGCCATGGGCACGCATTTTGCCCCCTGAGGCTGTTGTGCCCAGGCACAAACAGCCCCCTTGCCAGCTGGAGGTGCGCGGTCGCCCTCTGCTGGATACTCTGGGAATCTCTGCAAAGCTCTAAGCAGGGGCAGGGGTCAGCTCAGCGGGAGGCACTGAGGCAGTTCTGGTCCCAGGGAGCCTGTTCTCTACACTGAGACAGACCTTTGTGACAGCGCCTCAGACACAAAGAAACTGATTCCTTCTCCTTTCTGTGTGAGTGATGAATGAAGCCAAATTTAACAATGTTATTATGTAATGTGTAGTGCTTGCTCCACTCCCTTCAGAAATACACACTACAGGGCCGCCTGGGTGGCTTAGTGGTTTAAAGCATTTGCCTTTGGCTCAGGTCATGATCCCAGAGTCTTGGGATCAAGTCCCACATCAGGTTCTCTGCTCAGTGGGGAGCCTGATTCCTCCTCTCTTTGTCTCTCTCTCTCTCTCTCTCTCTCTGCCTGCCTGCCTGCCTCTCTGCCTACTTGTGATCTCTGTCTGTCAAATAAATAAATAAAATCTTTAAAAAAATACAGACTACAGACGTACAAATGTAAAGTAACAGATAACTTTGTTTACCCACCCAAATATTCCTACTACATAAATCACTGACACCCATTACACTATTTTAATTTTTTTTTTCCTTCTTCTTCCTTTTAGAAAGAATTTCCAGTCAGGTCAGGGTATATGAAAGCCCACTGAATCAAGACATCATCTAGCACTATGGTCTTGATTGTGAGACTTTCTTTTCAACCTTGCCAATAAAGTGTTTCGGGACACATAGGTGACAGTGTCAAAATGCAAAGCTAGACAGAGCTACAATGCGTTTTGAATTTACTGCATGTCTCTTTAGATCATGTTTTCAATGAAAGGGGATTTAGACACGGTAGATGGATAAAATCATTTCCATCAGTCTGGTAAGGAACCAATTTTACCTTTGAGTACTAATTGCCATCTCTTCACTAGCAGAAGAAGGCTTGGTGAAGTAGACGTTTCTGCTTGGATGTAAGAGAAGGCTGCAGGGGTTGAAATCATCCACCTAACATCCTGTGTCAGGATGCTCATTGGACATAAGGATAATATCTAAGTGTATAATTACCATGCATACATTTCATATACTTATTTTGTGTATACTTCTATATGATATGTACTTGTATCATTATGTATCTATTTCTACATTCAGATGGTTTAACCATCTAAATCTTCTGCATCCTTACTGATTTGGGGTCTGCTTTTTATCAGCTGCTGAGTGAGGGCTGTGAAAATTTGCCTCAGGGAGGATTTTATTTTTCTTGGAGTATTTTTTTAAAGACTGTTTTATTTAGAAGAGAAAGCATGAGTGGGGGGAAGGGGAGCGTGAGAAGGAGAAGCCGACTCCCAGTGCATGGGGAGCTGGATGTGCGGCTCCATCAAAAGTCCCTGGGATCATGACCTGAGCTGAAGGCAGATGCTTACCTGACTGAGCCACCCACGTGCTCCTCTACCTGCAGTCTTGTCATACTCTCCTTTATAGGTTTAACGCCCATGTAACTAAGATCCACAGTTTTACTTTCCTGGGTAAACTACAGCTTTTTTCATTTTGTACCAACTTTCTTTGTATCTAGTAATGCTTTTGGCCTGATATTACTATAGTCAGAGCAGCATTTCCTTCATTGCTGTTTGCATGGTTCATTGTTTTTCCACTGTTTTATTTTCCAAATATCTATAACGTTAACTGTTGGAGGATTATCATATCAAAATTTTACAATGGTTGGTTGGTGGGTTGGTTGATCAAGTTGTGGATTTTTATCTGATCTTCCTGTCCATTCACGTTCATTGGGACCCTTTTGTCTTCAACTTTACATTCACCATCTCATGATCTGCTCTTTATTTGTCCAGAATTCTCTATTTTTGCTTCGTTTGGAAATCAGTTATTATCTGATATCATACACTTCACTTTGATTTTGCCCCATGAGCAACATGGGAATAGCCTAGTTTTACTAGAAGGAAGTGGTGTTAAGTTCCCCATGGTTCCCACAGTCCATGTCTTGTTCTCCAACATCATTTCACCCAAAGACCTTAGCATCTACTGAAAACTGGTGGCTGAATTTTTAATATGCTTTTGAAAGATGATTTCTTCTTTCCACTTTCTACTTCTGTCTTTATTTCTTTTAAAGATTTTTTTTTTATTTGACAGAGAGAGATCACAAGTAGGCAGAGAGGCAGGCAGAGAGAGGAGAGGAGGAAGCAGGCTCCCTGCTGAGCAGAGAGCCCGATGCAGGACTCGATCCCAAGACCCTAAGATCATGACCTGAGCCGAAGGCAGCGGCTTAACACACTGAGCCACCCAGGCGCCCTGTCTTTATTTCTGAGCAATCTTTCACTTCTCTCCAATCCTGATTCTAAAGGTTCTCTTAAGTAGTACTCTAGATTTACATATTATTATTCAGTGTTGGGAAAGCACTCCTGCCCTGATACATTTTGGTGCAGGTTGTCTTGATTTGGTCAATGGTGACCCTTTCAAGCTGGCTCCTGCATCCTTTTCACATGAAGATATCCTCCTTCTCAGTCCACACAAGTTCAGGCACAGAAACCCAGAGGCTGAGAAAGAATTCCCATCTGCTTGGGTACAAAAGTCTCTCAGTCTACACCAGAGTCCAGGAAGTTTGGGAAACAACCTGAAGAGTCTGATCAAGGTCCTAGTTGATAAGTAACCTCATCAGAGGTGGACTAAAAAGGCCCTGACCTGAGGTCAATATGGCGTCTTCCCACAAGACAGGCACTCTGACTACCCTTTCCTGGGAGGGACTGCTTTTTTTTTTTTAAATATTTTCTCCCCTCCATGGAGAATATTTTGAGTCCTATTAGGATTGAATACCCCCTTTCTCTCTTCACCAGTAACAATCAAGTGGCAAGTGGCTCTACAAAAGCTTAGAGAGCCTTGAGTGGAAGGGAAGTCTCCCTCTTTGTTGATATCCTAGTTTCCTCCCTCCCTAGCTGTGTGCCTGTCGCTGAGCCTCAACGTGCTCACTTTCAAAATGGGGAGGACAATGAGATTTATGTACTGTAGGGCACTGTCCCCTGAAGAACAGGTTGATTAATAAAGGTCTTTGGAGCATACCTGACATAAACATTCAATAAACATGACATCCCATTACTTACATTTCCTTCCCTTGCATTTTTTATTTCCTGGCTTCACAGCTGGATCATCTTTCAGGCAAGGCCTAACCAGACTATATCTCCTGACCTCTACCCTCCCACAAATATGCCGGTGCTCTTTCCGGTGCCCAGAAAAGGCCTGCAGTTTAACATATTTGTGTTTAATTCAATCCGTTCTTTGCTATAGACTAATATCCAGACAATGCAGGACTCCAGACTGGGTCCCATGCCCCCTTTTAGGGCCAGGATATGAGGGAAGGTATGGAAAGATCTTCATTTATACTCACACCCCCTCCTACTAACCAGAGGGGAGCAGGAGAGATGGTGGATGCAAGGAACCTCTGACACCTGAAGGGTGAGAGTCTGGAGCCAAGATGGATCTTGGGGAGCAGAAAAGGAGGAAGGGACACAGAAAGTGGGAACAAGGGAGGTGGGGATGGATGGGAGTGCGTCGAGGACTGGATACAAAGATAAGGTCGGGGCATGAGTTGAGGGTGAGCACAGAGCCAAGAAGTACCATTATGAGCAAAATGGGAGTGAAAGAGGGATGTTCAAGGGATAGGATGTTTGAACTCAGTAACAGTACCACTGATAACGGTACTACAGTAAATGTCTCCTTCCAACCAGAGCGTTCCACTTTATGTGACAAGTTGAATAATCTCACTATTATCTAGGTCACCCTACTGCCTTGCATGCGTAGATTTTCAGTTCTCCTACCCAAGGGAAAAATGTAAGTTGATTCTCATGACTGAGCTTTGAGATCTCTCAAGAATGTTTGTGTTTTAAAAGGTAGATCCTCTCCTGGGGCACAGAGGGACAACACCCACCATTGTTGGCAGCACCAGGAGCTATGAGAGGTTGGGTACCTCAGAAAGTGACTCTAGGACAAGGATGTGAATATAAGTAGTTTCTCTGGAAGGATCTTTGGTGGGAAGAAATGATGGGAGCTAAGATGTGAAGAAGGAGGCAGCCAATACAGAAGACAGGGTGTTAGTTTAGAGGGCACTGCTTGGGCAACTCTGTCTTCATCCACTGGGAACGTTTTAAATACATGCAGAACAGCCCTTAGTCATCCCATCCAAGTGCAAAAAGACCTGCACGGGATGAGTGTTGCTCTTATGGACATTGGTTACCTGGTCCCCATGGCCAAAGAAGCCAAGGAAGCTAATGGACACCCTCAGGCAAAGAGCTGCAGGCAGCTGCGGGAGGCAGCCACTGTGTGGACAAGACAGGGCTTGTCAGTGAAGAGACCAGAGGGCACCAACCCTCTCCTCTCCTCTCCTACCTATCATGACCCATGGGACCTGAAATACTGAGAAATTAGTGTAGTGCTGCCCATCATACACCAAGTGACTGCCAGGATGCCTTACTTTCCTGATCACTTACAGTCCCAACACTGATACTTCTTAAATAACAAGTAACTTCTGTCCCATGACTACTCCAACCCCACTCTTTCACTCCAGAAGTTTCAGTTCAAGCAAATCTTCTTCCAAGTACTCTTCAAATATTGCCAGGGACAAAGACATGCACCTTTAACAATGGATGGAGGATTATCAACAGTCTATACCTTGTGCCAAGAACAGCAAACAATTTTGTCCTCCAAGAAAAAATTCCCATTCCTTGGAGTCTCAGAAGGCATCGGATTTAAGAGTGCTCACTATCCTTGAAATCATTATTAATAAGCACAGCTTTACAAGCTGAACAACAATTGACAGTATATTGTGGTAGTGACAAAATAAAAAATGTAATCATGTTCCCATCCTATAAACATTAACAATTAACTATGCATCTTGAAATCAACCATATATAAATATATGTTATTCATATATATATTATATATATATGTTAAAGATTTTATTTATTTACTTGACAGAGAGAGAGATCACAAGTAGGCAGAGAGGAAGGCAGAGAAAGAGGAGGAAGCAGACTCATGAAGTGCAGACAGCCCAATGAGGGGCTTGATCCAAGGACCCTGAGATCATGACCTGAGCCAAAGACAGAGACATGAACCCACTGAGCCATCCAGGCACCCCCCCCTTTTATTTTTTGAGAAAGAGAGAGGGAACAAAGTCTGAATGGGTGGGGTGGGATAGTGGGAGAAAGAGAAACTTCTTTTTTTTTTTAAAGATTTTATTTATTTATTTGACAGAGAGATCACAAGTAGACTGAGTGGCAGGCAGAGATAAGGGAGAAGCAGGCTCCTGGCCAAGCATAGAACATGTTGTGGGGCTCGATCACAGGACCCTAAGATCAAGACATGACCTGAAGGCACAGGATTAAACCACTGAGCCGCCCAGGCATGGGAGAGGGAGACTCTTAAGCAGACTCCATGCTCAGTGTGGAACCTGATTTGGGTTTAGTCTCATGACCCTGAGATCATGACCTGAGGCAAAATCAAGACTCTGATGCTTAAGCAACTGAGCCACCCAGGCAGTCTCCCTATCAACTCTATTTTATCCCCTCAGTAATCTCTAAATAGCCTTTGTTGGTATTAACTGTTCTAGTATTATGACCATGATTGTTCTCCTCATGAATAGTTAGCCCCTAGAATGCCAGGCACCAACATCCCAGAGCACCATGGGATGACACGTCCATTCTAGATTAGAAAACTACATTATGATAGAATACATAATGTTATATATGTTTTACCTTAACGTAAAACATCTGTAATAGCTCCTTCTGTGATTTCTATATTGTTGTGTATTACTCAATTTCTGTAACATGAATGCTATTATTTAAATAAACAACAGAAGAGAATAGGTGTCCATTACTACTAAGTAATGGTAGCACTAATTATGCAACATTATGTATTAAAAAATAAAAAAATAATGATTATGAATAAACTTTAAAATAGGTTTAGATTACAACAAAACCAAATAGGAAAGACAAGACTGAACATTTCCATACACCTAGCAAAGTTTGCCAACTATTTTCATTTTCTTTTAATTTCATTATGGTTCACATATAGTGTTTGTTTCTAGAATACAACAGAGGGATTCAACGCTTCCATGCATTCTCCTGGGCTCATCAGGACAAGCAGCTCCTTCATCCCTATCACCTACTTCACCCATGCTGGCAACCACCACTTTGTTGTCTGTCGTGAAAAGTCTGGACAAAAGACCTGAGACTGAGGCAGGAATCCATCAAAATCCTAGAGGAGAACACAGGCAGCAATCCCTTTGACTTCATCCACAGAAACTCCTTACTACACACACCTACAAAGGCAAGGGAAACAAAAGTGAAAATGAACTTTTGGGACTTCATCAAAATCAAAAGCTTCTGCACAGCAAAGGAAAACCGTCAACAATCAAAGAGGCAACCCACAGAATGGGAAAAGGTATATGCAAATGACACTACAGACAAAGGGCTGATATCCAAGATCTATAAGGACCTTCTCAAACTCAACACCCAAAAGACAAATAGTCGAGTCAAAAAATGGGCCAAAGATGTGACGATACAGTTCTGCAAAGAAGACATACAAATGGCTAACAGATGCATGAAAAATGGTTCATCATCATTAGCCATCAGGGAGATTCAAATCAAAACCACACAGATACCACCTTCCACCACGTAGAATGGCAAAAACTGACCAGGCAAGAAACAGCAAGTGCTGGAGAAGTTGGGAGAAAGGAGAACCCTCTCACACTGTTGGTGGGAATGGAAGTTGGTACAGCCCATTTGGAGGTTCCTCAAAAAATGAAAAATAGAGGATATGATATTTCACACCAGGGCTGAACCTGTTCGAAAAATTGTATGTGGCCAAGTGATTCATGTTGGCTGGCTCATTTGTTCTCAGGATACCTCATTTTTCTCTTCCTGTCCTTCATCCTATTTAGCAGTAATAGGACATTCAAATATTTCAAATTTAAAAAGACATTCCACTTCCCCTTTATCCTCTACAACATTAATAGGACAATCAAATATTTCAAATTTAAAAAGACATTCCAAGCCGGGAAGAATGTAGAGTGAGTTCAATGAGTTTCAGGCTGAAGGAAAAAGATGTGACCATGAGGTGGCAGTAACATGCAACCCCCTTTCCTGGGGGGAATGACAGGTTTGCAAGAGGGGTGGTCCATCACAGTAATAATCCTTCCAATACTGGGGATATTGAACAGGATACACATGTGCCTAAGTAATGACTTTCTGCAGCCTGGCTGGGGGAGCGTGGTCTCTGCATCAGGGATTTAGAAAGCCAACAGTTGTTCAGGGTGTTTTAGAGCTGAAGGATTAATCTGGATTGCTTGATTGACTCACTGACTTTATTTATGATAAGAAAATACTGGTCACAGTTTCATGACATGCAGAATTGAAGCAGGCAGTCAATACATAAAGATCTGCTCTCCAGGGTTATGTTTTTAAAAGACTGGATGTGTAGAAAACAAATCTGACTTAGTCACCAGCCACAGGTCTTTAGCTCATGGGTTGCAGCTGCCAATACACAGGGGCCATCTCTGGCTCACTGATATCACAGAACAGAAACAGAATCTGTTACAATGAAGATGTAATATTTCATCATGAAGGTTTTTTTCAGAACAAAGTTCACAAATTACTCAAACTCATAATTTATTCTGTTGTGCTTTGCAGCAAATGAAAAAAATATTTTTAAATGAAAGATTATTTTGGGAGTGATTTAGATGTTACCTTTTGTGCAATAAACAATTTACATCTTAGGGGATCACAGGAAAATATTGAAAACCCAAACTCTGGAGGGATTCTAAATTTAGAGTAGTATATATTATTATAATGTCTATATGCCTAATCATATAATGATAATAAGATCTAGTCTTATATGTATAAAAAATTAAAAAAAAATTGTAATGCTATTACAACATTATGTTAGAACTGAAACACTATTGAGAATATTCAAAGAAAAATGCTATCCCCTGGTTATTGATGGGAAAAAAGATAAAGCCCATCAGCGAGGAAAAGCTTCAGTTATAAAAGATGTCATATTAAGAATGTCATAAGGCAGCACCTGGGTGGCTCAGGGGGTTAAGCACCTGCCTTCTGCTCTGGTCATCTCTCAGGGTCCTGGGATCTAGGCATGTAGCAAGCTCCCTGCTCAGCAGAGTCTGCTTCTCCCTCTGCCTAAGCCCCTCCATGCATGCTCTTTATTTCTCCATCTCTCAGATTAATAAAATCCTAAAAAAAAAGAATTGGGTCATAAAAACAGATGATACCTTTGTTGATTTTCTTAGCATGGAGAAGAAAAAAGAATATGTTAATTTATGAAATCAAAAAATGATTAAAAAAAGGATACCATCATAAGATTGCTTATATCCATACACTGCATTTTAACTAACTAGAACTTAAATAAAAATTTGAAAAGAAAAAGTAATTGCCCATATCCAGACATAAGATAATGGAGCAACTGCAGCATGTTTGGAAAAGAATGGAAGACATTTTTTTCTTCCCCCACAATGATTACGTCCACTTGCCCCTTGCTCAGCAAATAACCTTAACTTAAGAGGGAAGTCATCTCCATTTAGGAGACACAAACATGCATCTTTCATATTTCATATTCCAATATGCAAACTTTCAAAATTTCATACTTAGGATATATGATTTTTTCAAATTCAATGAACTTGAGAGATATTCTCAGGCCTTAGTCATGAAGAGAAAATCTCAAATAAACAAATACACCATAATTAAATGAAATCATACGATGCATATAGATTACACTTCTTTTGTAAGATGTCAAGGTGGCATGATAATTGCAAATGGGTTGGAAACGTTAACAGAGATGTAAACAACAAATCCTGAAGGGACACAAAGCTGCATGCTCAACAGAAGGTCTGCTTTCTTTACAAGTCACAAAGGAACCTTGAAAGTATGTGTAAGGCATGGAAAACTCAGGAAGGGCTATGAATATGATATCTGAATTAGAAAGAAGCAACAAAGGAAAAGAAAAAAGTGGGAAGTGCATGAATCAGTGGAGCTAAGCAACTATTTTAATATGTTCAACAAACAGGAGCAGCTTTTCTGTAATCACTGATTCACAAATTTTGCTTAGTACAATCTTCCGCATAATGAGAAGTGGTCTTGACACTTGTGAGCGAAGAGGGGGGGGGGGAGGTGAGGGAGAGAGAGAATCCCAGATAGGCTCCATACTCAGCACCGAGCCCGACTTGGGGCTCAATCTCAAAAGCTCGAGATCATGACCTGAGCAGCAATCAAGATTCTGCTGCTTAACCCACTGAGTCACCCAGGAGCCCTTGTAGGTTCTTTATGTACTTCAACTCCTATTGCTCTAGTGACCTCGGAATCCAATATGTTCTCTCTATGACAGACTAAAATAAAAGCGGAGGCCCTTTGAAGTCCCCATTGAGAGCTGGTATTTGGGCTGAGAAATCTGGAACACAGGCAAATCTGGACACTGGGACTGAAATCCAGGGGAAGTGCACAGCTGCAGGCAGGGTGGTGATGAAGATGCACAGGCCTAGTGACAGGGCTCCAGCTAGGGTGGCTCCTGGCCAACCCTGACTCTCCCATTAACAGTCTGACTCGGGCTGAGGCCAGGGCGGCCACCCTTCATAGGTTCTTCATCTTGTCTTCATGTTTTCTCACTGGGGGACTTAAAATCCTGTTAAAAAAAATTACCCCTCTCAGGGAAGCCCTCTTGAACTATACACAGTGACCAGGAAACCCATTCTATCATGCAGGCTCTCCACCAATTTGCGATGTTTCACTAGTTTTACAATTTCCTTGTACATTACTGTCCTCTATCTTCAAAGTTAGTCTCACACAAAGACCACAATACTGGGGACTCATCTGGCAAAATCTACAGAGATTTTCCAGCTCCCTGGGTCAAAGGGATTGCCGTCCTCCTAAATCTCAAGTCCACCCCTTTTTGGAAATCAGAGTCCCTACTTGCAGTTAGTCACTGGACACTGTGCATTCGACCACTGCCTCTCTCTGGACCCACAGTGGGATGTATTTCAATAAAGCAAAGATCGAGTTGCCTCTATTCAACCTAACCACGCTGCAGTAGATCAGACTTTTTCATAGTGCACTCCCAGGGGACACTTACCTTGACCGCCACACCTTGCAACCTGGAGATTCTGTTGGGAAGGATCTCCACAAAGATTCTCTCCAACCTCCCCCGAGAAGTCTCTCTCCAATACTGCTAATAAAACCTTGCACTCCCAAACTCCAGGGAATGGACGCTTGGGTCCACGGGACACCTTTAAAGGAAGAACCAAAGCCTGACTTGACCTATACATCATCTGGTCACAAGAAGGTTAATACTGCACCAACTGAAATACAAATAATCTGGGGAGACAGCCTTCCCCACATGTCTGGACCAGGCCTGCATTCCTCTCCTCACTATTGCTCCTTCTCCATATTCTGTGCAAAGAACACGTCATTTTCTGCATCTCTGAGTCTCTTGCAAAAGGAAGAAACTTCTTTGGATTATGGCCTTCCCAGAAAACACTAATTTTGATCTCGTGAGCATTTCTAGACATTTAGATGGTTGAGAATTCAAAAGTCATTCCTTTACCTCTACTATTAAATGGATCCCGATTCCAATCCAAATGCATGGTTTCTGAACTTACAACATAGCAGACCACTTTTGATAACACATAGAGTTCTAAACTGTTCTTTTGAAAGAACAATACTGTTTGGAAATGTCCCGTAAGTATTCCTAGTCTTACAACACGGTCTCTAATGAACACTTCATGTTTTTCAGTGTACTCTATGTCCCCAAACACGCTCCCTGATTTCATTCAGTGCACTCTGACAGTATTTCACTCTTTTGCTCATAGCCACTCGTGGAGGACACTTCCAGGAGGCATACAGGATTCTGAGTTGGCCTTCATATGGAGAAACCCTCTCTCCTTAAGTCCAAACAAGTGCCAATATATATTTTTAGCTGGCTCCTATCATATGTAGAGTCCTGGTTTAGAAACAACATATGCTTTGGAATTGTCTCCTTACTTTGGTTCTGTACTTGCTGTTCCTCAAATCCTTTGTGTTAACACCATCCCCAGTGAGGTGATGCTGGCTCACTGGTTTCAATCTTGAGGAGATACAACCTTCACAAGGGGAGTGGGTGAGAGTTTCTCCCTTTTAAACCTCTGTTCCTCAAGGCTCACTTGAGTAGTTTACAACTGTCATGCACATTCAACCAACATGGGATATGCCAACTAGAAAAGGGTTTGCTGGCACTGAAACACAAAACCACTAAATACAAAGAGCTTGACTGTTGATTTGAAATTCCTCCAAGGAAACTTTCCTGAAGTTTTAATTTATAGTACAATTAACTTACACACACTGTTGTATTCATTTCAGGTGTATAATCATGATTCAGCACTTCCATGCAATACCTGGCATTCATCACAAGAATACAACTCAGTCCCCATCGTCTGTTGAACCCATCTGCCCCACCAACACCTCCTTTCTCATTACCAACAGGTTGTTCTCTATTTAAGAGTCTGTTTTGTAGTGTGCCTCTTTTTAATTTCTCTTTGCTCATATGCTTTATATCATAATTTCCACAAATGAGTGAAATCATATAGTACCTACCTTTCTCTGACTGACTTATTTCGTTTGATCAGATGGGACAAAGTCATAAGGGGAATGTCACAGCAAAGGGAAGAGGTTTTGGTAGGGGGTGTTCTGACACACTACCACTCCAAATAAATGGGGAACCAACAGGAGGACAGGGACTTGATCTTGCACATGGGTGTCCCACTATTCCAGCTAGCAGAACTCTGTTCTCATCTCTCTATCCAGCCCCCCCACCTCCTTCAACAGGCCTCCCCCATGAAAAGCCATAAAGATTTGTACCACCAGATGCCTCCAATGCACTTCTGGTTCTTAACAGCCTTTCAAATTGCCCCCTGTCTCTGACAACAGTGAACCTCTCCGAAGTTCCCCAATGTGCCAAAGGATCAGTCACAGCTTCTTTGGCCTGCATTCAGTTTTCCTTCCTTCTCAAGAAACCCAACATTTGCTGATACTTCTAACCTTGAAGGTTACAAACTGGACGGCACTTTGTTTTTACCTGGGGCTCTGATTGCAGCAGTAATCTGCAAGTGGGCCCCAAGTGCATTCTTCTAAGACACCCTGAGAGTCAGCAAGCTGTGTTTTCAGCTCCCTACTACATGCTGCTCCTGTTCCTCTTGAGTCGGGATTTCTCCCAAGAAACAAGCCTGCTTCTGTAACAAACCCACCATGGCATCTCCGGTATGGCATTCCCGTGACCCCCCATCCAGGGATCCTTGAGTAAAATAGGTCTTGTTCAAATATCCTCGAGGAAAATGAGGACCAAACCGTGGGAACAACACCAAAAATGTAACAATGAGGCGGCTTACCTACCAGCAGGTTTCGGGAAGCCGCCCAGAGACCCCTCCTCAGCTCTTAGCCAACAGGGCCGCTTCTGCATCGCACCACAGGAGGCACCAACCTGCTGCAAAGCCCCAAGGGTCTTTCCAGGGTAGCATCAGAACTGGCTGCAAATGCAGCCCTGGCCCTCTGAGGGGCCCTGGGTCCTCAGCTGTTGGCAGAAACCCTTCTGACTGTGAGGAACGCAGCGTCAGATGATGCCATGGCGAACCTTCTGCTCCCTAAGTCGGCTGTGGTGCATGTGCAGATAGATAAAGCGCCCCTGCTGGCCTGAGGCGCTTGGGCGCCCTCTGCCTGCTTCCCTGGGAATCCCCGCAATGCTCTAAGCTGGGGCTGCTCAGCGGGAGGCACTGAGGCGACTCTGGTTCCAGGGAGCCTGTTCTGTACACCAGGGCAGGCCTCTGTGTCAGCGCCTCAGACACAAACAAATCACTTCTTTCTGTGTGAGTGAAGAATGAACCGAACTTGACAATGTCACTACATAATGTGTAGTGCTTGCTCCACTCCGTTCAATAATAAAGACTACTGACATACAAAATGGAAAGTTACAGGGGCACCTGGATGGCTCAGTGGGTGATGCCTCCACCTTTGGTTCAGGAAATGATTTCAGGGTCCTGGGAATGAGCCCTGCATCAGGTTCTTGGCTCACCAGGGAGCCTGCTTCCCCCTCTCTCTCTGCCTGCCTCTGCCTACATGGGATCTCTGTCAAATATGTAAATAAAAAATTTTTTAAAATGTAAAGATAGATGCGTTTGCCCACCAAAATTGTCATACTACACAATTACAATTTTTCTTTCCTCTTCTTCCTCTTAGGAATAATTTCCAGTCAGGTCAGGATATATGAAAGTACACTGATACAAGACATCACCTAGCACCATGATCTTGATCGTGAGAGTTTATTTTGACCATGCCAATAAAGGGTTCAGGGACACACAGGTGACAGGGTCAAAATGCAAACCTAGAGGTAGCTTCCCATGTGTTGTGAATTTACTGCATGTCTCTTTAGATCGTATTTTCAATGATAGGTGCTTTAGATATGGTAGATGGATGAAATCATTTCCATCAGTCTGGTAAGGAACCAATGTTACCTTCGAGTACTAATTGCCATCTCTTCACAGGCAGAAGAAAGCTTGGTGAAGTATGACATTTCTGCTTGGTTGTAGGAGAAGGCTGCAGGGATTGAAGCCATCCACCTAACATCCTGTGTCAGGATGGGCAGTGAACTTGAGGATAGCAACCCCTCATCCTACTGCACATTGATAGCTCCAGAGGGAGAATATGGACCTTATTATCAATACTCTGGGTTGACATCAGCTGTGCCTCTGTGTCAGTTCCAGGCTTCTGGAATTGAGATAGGCCCTGCTGGTACAGGAGGAATGCAGCAGGGACAGGGGCAGGGAGAGAGATAGCTCAGGGTCACCTCCCCACAGGGCAAGCACTAGACACTACCTGCAAAAGAGCAGCATGCTCTCCCTCAAGCCACCTCTCTCCCTGACAGATCCTGAGGCTGGGTCCCACATTTCCAGGCCAAATGACGGGGACTCACCTTCCCCAGTGAAATGGCCGCTGGAGGGAGATTGGAGCCCTGGGCTCAGAGAACTCTGATGCTCGGGATTCCTGCCTTTTCTTGCCCCAACACTGAAAGCCCCTCCTCCGTGGGCCATGGTTCCCCCTCCACACTCCTGGGCCACGTCCCACCTGTCTTCATGCAATTCCCCTTTGTCCCTTCCTCTCGCTATCCCTGTCACCTCTGACTCTTCCTCTCCTACATTCAGACACCTGGTGGTGCCACACTGTCTGGGTGCTGTTCAGAAGTCCATTGACAGAAAAGCGTATGATGAACCTGTTGACTTAAAATAATAAGGGTCATCGAGATCCCACACAGAGGAAGCATGAGAATCAGCTTGTCATTTTTCCAGCTTACATAATGTAAGCTCCACACTGACACCTAGTGAGGTTACAGAGATAAGTGGCGTTTCTAGAGATGTTTTAGGTGTAATACCTTGTCTGTTAATATGGGATGATTTGAACACCATAAATCTTTCTATCCAAAGTTGAATTACCAGGACTGAAGGCAGTCTATGTTTTTTTTTTAATTTTTTTCATTCATTTATTTTCAGCATAACAGTATCATTATTTTTTCAGCACAGCCAGTGCTCCATGCAATCCATGCCCTCTAGAATACCTACCACCTGGTAGCTTGACCTCCCACCCCCTCGCCACTTCAAACCCCTCAGATTGTTTTTCAGAGTCCATAGTCTCTCATGATTCACCTCCCCTTCCAATTTACCCCAACCCACTTCTAACTCCCCATGTCCTCTATGCTTTTTATTATGCTCCACAAATAAGTGAAACCATATGATAATTGACTCTCTCTGCTTGACTTATTTCACTCAGCATAATATCTTCCAGTCCCGTTCATGTTGCTACAAAAGTTGGGTATTCATCCTTTCTGATGGAGGCATAATACTCCATAGTGTATATGGACCACATCTTCCTTATCCATTCGTCCGTTGAAGAGTATCTTGGTTCTTTCCACAGTTTGGCGACCGTGGCCATTGCTGCTATAAACATTGGGGTACAGATGGCCCTTCTTTTCACTACATCTGTATCTTTGGGGTAAATACCCAGGAGTGCAATGGCAGGGTCAAAGGGAAGTTGTATTTTTAATTTCTTGAGGAATCTCCACACCGTTCTCCAAAGAGGCTGCACCAACTTGCATTCCCACCAACAGTGGAAGAGGGTTCCCCTTTCTCCACATCCTCTCCAATACATGTTGTTTCCTGTCTTGCTAATTTTGGCCATTCTAACTGGTGTAAGGTGATATCTCAATGTAATTTTAATTTGAATCTCCCTGATGGCTAGTGATGATAAACATTTTTTTCATGTGTCTGATAGCCATATGTATGTCTTTATTGGAGAAGTGTATGTCCATATCTTCTGCCCATTTTTTGATATGATTATCTGTTTTGTGTGTGTTGAGTTTGAGGAGTTCATTATAGATCCTGGATATCAACCTTTTGTCTGTACTGTCATTTGCAAATATCTTCTCCCATTCCGTGGGTTGCCTCTTTGTTTTCTTGACTGTTTCCTTTGCTGTGCAGAAGCTTTTGATTTTGCTGAATTCCCAAAAGTTTATTTTCACTTTTGTTTCCTTTGCCTTTGGAGACATATCTTGAAAGAAGTTGTTGTGGCTGATATCGAAGAGATTACTGCCTATGTTCTCCTCTAGGATTCGGATGGATTCCTGTCTCACATTGAGGTCTTTTATCCATTTTGAGTTTATCTATGTGTACGGTGTAAGAGAATGGTCAAGTTTCATTCTTCTACTTATAGCTGTCCAGTTTTCCCAGCACCATTTATTGAAGAGACTGTCTTTTTTCCACTGTATATTTTTTCCTGTTTTGTCGAAGATTATTTGACCATAGAGTTGAGGGTCCATATCTGGGCTCTCTACTCTGTTCTACTGGTCCATGTGTCTGTTTTTATGCCAGTACCATGCTGTCTTGGTGATCACAGCTTTGTAGTAAAGCTTGAAATCAGGGAACGTGATACTCCCCCATTTTATTTTTGTTTTTCAACATTTCCTTAGCGATTCGGGGTCTCTTCTGATTCCATACAACTTTTAGGATTATTTGCTCCAGCTTTTTGAAGAATACTGGTGGAATTTTTATTGGAATAGCATTAAAAGTATAGATGGCTCTAGGCAGTATAGACATTTTAACAATGTTTATTCTTCCGATCCAAGAGCATGGAATGGTCTTCCATCTTTTTGTGTCTTCTTCAATTTCTTTCTTGAGTACAGATCCTTTACCTCTTTGGTTAGGTTTATTCCCAGGTATCTTATGGTTCTTGGTGTTATTGTAGATAGAATCAGTTCTCTAATTTCCCTTTCTGTATTTTCATTGTTAGTGTATAAGAAATCCACTGATTTCTGTACATTGACTTTGTATCCTGCCACATTACTGAATGGCTGTATGAGTTCTAGTAGTTTGGGGGTGGGGTCTTTTGGGTTTTCCATATAAAGAATCATGTCATCTGCAAAGAGAGAGAGTTTGACTTCTTCATTACCAATTTGGATACCTTTTTATTTCCCTTTGTTGTCCGATTGCTGTTGCTAGGACTTCTAATACTATGTTGAACAAGAGTGGTGAGAATGGACATCCTTGTCGTGTTCCTGATCTCAACAGGAAGAACGCAAGCTTTTTCCCATTGAGGATGATATTTGCTGTGGGTCTTTCATAGATAGATTTGATGAAGTTCAGGAATGTTCCCTCTATCCCTACACTTTGAAGCATTTTAATCAGGAACAGATGCTGGACTTTGTCAAATGCTTTCTCTGCATCAATTGAGAGGACCATGTGGTTCTTCTCACTTCTCTTATTAATTTGTTCTATAACATTGATTGATTTGCGAATGTTGAACCATCCTTGTATCCCAGGGATGAATACCCCCTGATCATGGTGGGTAATCTTTTTTTTTTTTTTTAAGATTTTATTTATTTGACAGAGAGAGATCACAAGTAGGCAGAGAGGCAGGCAGAGAGAGAGAAAGAGGAGGAAGCAGGCTCCCTGCTCAGCAGGGAACCCGATGTGGGACTCAATCCCAGGACCCTGAGATCATGACCTGAGCCGAAGGCAGCGGCTTAACCCACTGAGCCACCAGGCGCCCCATCAGGTAATCTTTTTAATGTGCTTTTTGATACTGTTTGCTAGGGTCTTGTTGAGAATCTTAGCATCCATATTAATCAGTGATATTGGTCTGAAATTCTCCTTTTTGGTAGGGTCTTTGCCTGGTTTGGAGATCAGGGTAATGCTGGCTTCATAGAAGGAGTCTGGAAGTTTTCCTTCTGCTTCAATTTTTTGAAACAGCTTCCGGAGAATAAGTGTGATTTCTTCTTTTAACGTTTGGTAGAAGTCTGGGGAATCCATCAAGTCCTGGGCTCTTGTTTTTTTGCGAGGGTTTTGACCACCGCTTCAATCTCGTTACTAGATATTGGTCTATTCAGGTTGTCAATTTTTTCCTGGTTCAATTTTGCTAGTTTATAGTTTTCCAGGAATGCATCCATTTCATCTAGGTTGCTAAGTTTATTGGCTATAACTGTTGATAATAACTTCTGATGATTGTTTCTACTTCTTTGGTGTTCGTTGTGATCTCTCCCTTTTCATTCATAATATTATATATTTGAGCTTTCTCTGTTTTCTTTTGGATTAGTGTCGCCAATGGTTTATCAATCTCATTGATTCTTTCAAAAAACCAGCTTCTAGTCTTTTTTCTTCTCCGGCTGCTTGAAGCTTGGCAGCCATCATGAACGACACAGTAACTATCCGGACCAGGAAGTTCATGACCAACCGACTACTTCAGCGTCAACAATTGGATATTGATGTCCTTCATCCTGGAAAGGCAACAGTACCTAAGACAGAAATTCGGGAAAAACTAGCCAAAATGTACAAGACCACAACAGATGTCATATTTGTATTTGGATTCAGAACCCATTTTGGTGGTGGCAAGACAACTGGCTTTGGCATGATTTATGATTCCTTGGATTATGCAAAGAAAAATGAACCCAAACATAGACTTGCAAGACATGGTCTGTATGAGAAGAAAAAGACCTCAAGAAAACAGCAAAAAGAACGCAAGAACAAAATGAAAAAGTCAGGGGGACTGCGAAAGCCAATGTTGGTGCTGGCAAAAAGAAGTGAGCTGGAGATTGGACAATAGAAGGAGTAAAGATGCTGCAGTGGCTTTATTTTTGGTGATTGTGCAGATTTTTCATGAGAGGATTAATAAACTAAGAATGTTTAAAAAAATCTTCTAATTTCATTGATATGTTCTACTGTATCTATGGTTTCTACCTCATCGATCTCAACTCTAATCTTGATTATTTCCCTTCTTATGTGTGGAGTTGGTTTGATTTGTTGTTGATTCTCCAGTTCTTTAAGGTGTAGAGAGAGCTGCTGTGTTCTGGATTTTTCAATTTTTTTGAGGGAGGCTTGGATGGCTATGTATTTCTCCCTTCAGACCACCTTTGCTGTATCCCATAGGTTTTGGATGGAAGTGTCTTTATTGTCATTGGTTTCCATGAATTGTTTTAGTTCTTCCTTGATCTCCTGGTTGATCCAAGCATTCTTAAGCAAGGTCGTCTCTAGCTTCCAGGTTTCTGAGTTCCTTCGGAACTTTTACTTGTGATTGAGCTCCAGTTTCAAAGCATTGTGATCTGAGAATGTGCAGGGAATCATCTCAATCTTTTGATATCGGTTGAGTCCTGATTTGTGACCCAGTATGTGGTCTATTCTTGAGAAGGTTCCATGTGCACTTGAGAAGAATGAGTATTCTGTTGTTTTAGGGTGCAATGTTCTGTATATATCTATGAGGTCCATCTGGTCCAATGTGTCATTCAATGCTCTTGTTTCTTTATTGGTTTTCTGTTTCGATGATCTGTCTATTTCTGAGAGAGGCTTGTTAAGATCTCCAACGATTAGTGTATTCATATCAATATGACTCTTTATTCTTGATAAACAGTTTTCTTGTGTAATTGGCTACTCCCATATTGGGGGCATAGATATTTACAATTGTTAGATCATCCTGGTGGATAGTCCATTTCAGAATGATGTAGTGTCCTTCTGGATCTCTGACTACAGTCTTTAGTTTAAAATCTAATTTGTCTGATATGAGAATTGCTACCCCAGCCTTTTTTTGAGGCCCATTGGCACGAAAGATGCTTCTCCATCCCTTCACTTTCAGTCTAGGTGTATCTTTAGGTTCAAAATGGGTCTCTTGTAGACAACATATGGATGGGTCCTGTCGTTTTATCCAGTCTGCAACCCCGTTCCGTTTTATGGGCGCATTTAGGCCATTCACATTGAGGGTGATTATTGATAGATACGTTTTTATTGACATCATGTTACCTTTGAAGTCTTTCTTTCTGTAGATTGTCTCTATATTTCTGTTCAATGCGATTCTTGGGCTTTTTCCTCCTTTAAAGAAGCCCCCTAATATTTCCTGCAGTATCGGCTTGGTGGTTGCATAGTCTTTTAAGCCTTGCCAATCCTGGAAACTCTTTATCTCTCCATCCATTTTGAATGTCAGTCTTTCTGGATAAAGTATTCTTGGATGCATGTTCTTCTCATTTAGTGCACTGAATATATCTTGCCAGCCCTTTATGGCTTGCCAGGTCTCTGTGGACAGGTCTGACGTTATTCTGATGGGCTTTCCTCTTTCTGTAAGGATCTTCTTTGTCCTAGCTGCTTTCAAGAGGTTCTGCCTACAATTCTAATTCTTCATTCTTACTTTTAGGTGTTTCAAGGACTTTGAAGAATCTCTAATCTTGGGGGGAAACCTTTCGGCCTCTAGTACATAAACGCTGGTTCCCTTTCATGAGATTTGGAAAATTTTCATGAAGAACTTGTTCCACTATATCTTCTAGACTTCTTTCTTTCTCCTCCCCTTCAGGGATTCCAATAATTCTGACGTTGGAACGTTTCATGGCATCATTTATTTCCGTGATTCTGTTTTCGTGGCTTCTAAGCTGTTTGTTCCAGGCTTCTTCCTGATCCTTTCTCTCTATCTGTTTGTCCTCCAGATCACTAATTCTATCTTCTGTCTCAGTTACTGTACCATTGAGAGAATTTAGATTAGATTGGAACTCGTTGAGAGCATTGTGAAGCTCATCCCTGGTAGCTTTCAGCTCTTCCCTAATATTGAAATCATGATCTCTGGTCGTTTTCATTTCAGCCCTAATCAATTCCATTTGGTCACCCATGGCTTTCTCCAACCTAGTTATTGCTTGGATAATTGTTAGCCTGAATTCTCTTTCTGACATATTGTCTATGTTGATAGCCGTTAGCTCTGTTGCAGAAGGTTCATCCTCTGTATTTTTCTTCTGTTGGGCATTCCTGCTCCTAGTCATTTTGGTGATAGATGGCTGAATGGGTGTATCTGGGTGTATCGACTGTGGTGCAATCAAGGTGCATCCTGGAATGCTTCTGAGCAATCAGGGTTCCCCACCCAAATGAGAGGAAAAAGAAAAGGAAAAGAAAAAAGAGAGGGAGAGAGATAGGAACAAAAAGTGAGATAGAAGAAAAGGTTTAGCCCAAATGGGTCCTAGGTAAGATTTATGAAGTATACAAACAGACACAGACAAACAAAAAGACTGATAAAAGTATATGAGAAGAGAAAAAAATATATATATATTTACATATATATATATATATACATATATATATGCAAATAAAGGAAGTACCTCGTCAAAAAGAACCCCACATTTAAGATTTATATACTATCAGGACAAACACAAAATTATAGAAACACTGGTGGAGGAAAAGGGAGAGTGGTTGTAAATTCTGGGTGTGGGTGAGGAAGGTTGTTTTGATTTTTCCTGGATGTATCTTGATATCTTTGTTAAAGTACTCAACTTTCCTAAGATAAGGGGGGATTAGGAATTGGTTTGCCTATAGGTGTGGCATTGACTGGGGAAAGGGGATTACCTTGAAGTTTAACTCTATATGAATATTAGAAAACAAAAATTTAAAAAAGGAATAAACTAAACTAAAATTAAAAAAAAAGAAATTTAAAAAATAGAAATGCAAAAGGAAAACACAGGTGTATGTATCAAAAAGTTCAGGTTAGAAGGTTATTATGGAATTTGATGTACTGCACATCTTACTTTGACAGTAAATAGGTTAAAAAATTATCTATATAATAATAAAAAATTTAACTATATAAAAAAATTAGCCAGAATAGTGGGATAGAATTAATAATAAAAATTGTCCTATGAAGTAGTGGTGGTTGTTCTCTTGTCCTCTTTTTTTTTTTTTCCCCTTTCCTGGTTGGTTTTCTGGGGGAGGGTCCTGCCACGTGGGTTTTTAGCCACTGAAGTTCTCTCAGCTAAGTCCTCCCGCCCCCCTCAAGGGGGTGGGCTCTGAGGAAACTGTTTTTTTCAGGCTTTTGTTCTCTGGAGGTTTTTATATTTGTTCACTTTTGTTTTTCTTTCTTGCCTTGACCGCTTTTGATAGTTTTTGTAGGTTTAGAGGAAAGCAAACTGCACGCTGACCTCCCTCCCAGAGAGAAGCCTCAGTCAGGCTGCAGAGCCCATATAAATCTCCCCTTGGCCGCTGGCAGGGCAGGTTCCCAGTCGCGGTCCCCTGGGACTCAGGATTTTTTGCTTGTACCCAAAACCATGGCAGTGGCCGCTGTCTGGACAGCTCCAGACTGCCAGAGAACTTCCAAGCAGTGATCACACACTGAGATTTTCCTGCTGGCCCAGGCTGGGAGTGCCTGGTCTTTGGGATCCTAGAGCACCTGGCTGGCATTTGTGTGCACCTCTCTCAGGGGAGGGTGTGGGGCAGGACTTGGACTCTGATGGCACAGCAGGGCACTTGCCTGGGGACTGCAAACAGGCTGTGCTTCTGTTGGCTGGCAACCTCCCAGCGCCTCATGGGAGCCAGGCGCCATGCACTCTCAGGTGCACTGGTGGTTCAGGGACCTGGGTTCTCTGCTGCACTCTCTCTGGCTCTGTGCCAGGGGTAACTGTCCTGGGTCTGGGACAAGCCCCGACCCTAACAACCCCATCCCCGCAATTCTTCCCCTCCCCCCCCCCCGTGATCCTTTGCTCTTTTTGAGTGCTTTCTACCAAACTCCAGAGTTAATGCTGGTCCCCAGGTGCAGGGCACTCTCCTATTGGGATATTACTTTCCAATGGGTCGCTTCTGGAGGCTTCCTCCCCCTTTTGTTTATCTTCTGATATCAGTCTGACTTTCCCACTCCGCTTTACCTGTGCACTGGCGTGTTCTGCTCCAGTAGAGATCCAGACTTGTATAATTCTTATCTCAGGCTGATTTCGTGGGTGATTGGAGATCTTTGGAAGGTAATCAGCTCACTTTAGGGAGCAGGTTGAAAGGGCGCATCCTCCTACTTCCCCGCCATCTTGTCTCCCCCCTGGAAGTCTATGTTAATGCCACATATGCAGTATCATTTTCATTCATATCATACCGGTTATTCCTATGAGATTCCCTTTTGCAGTTTTATTCAAAAAGCTATTCAATTTCCAAATATATGGGGAAATCCTAGTTATCCTTTCTTGATTAATCCAGCACATTTGCAATTATGATCAAAGAACAACTCTTGTGGGTTTCATTCTTCTGAAATATATTGAGACTTCATTTACAATGTATAATTATAGTTGAATTCAATTCCTTCTTTGAAGTAGACTAATATCCAGGCAATCCTGGACTCCAGACTGGGGCCCATTCCCCCTTGGAGGGCCAGGATATAAGGAAAGGTAGAGCAAGACCTTCATTCATACTCACACCCCCTCCTACTAACTAGAGGGGATCAGGAGAGATGGTGGACCCAAGGATCTTCCAACACCTGAAGGGTAGGAGTCTGGAGCCAAGATGGATCTTGGGAAACCTTGGGGAGCAGAAAAGGAGGAAGGGACATGGAAAGTGGGAGCAGGGGAGGTAGGGTTGGATGAGAGTGAGTCTAGGACTGGATACAAAGATAAGGACTGGACGTGAGTTGAGGGTGAGCATATAACCAAGAAGTACCCTTATGGACAAAATGGAAGTCAAAGAAGAACCTTCAAGAGATAGGATGTTTGAACTCAGTAACAGTAGCACTGATAATGATACTACAATGTATGTCTCCTTCCAGCCTGAGCATTCCACTTTGTGTGACAAGTTGAATAATCTCACTATTATCTAGGTCACCCTACTGCCTTGCATGCGTGGATTTTCAGTTCTCCTACATAAGGGAAAAATGTAAGTTGGTTCTCATGACTGAGCTTTGAGATCTCCCAAGAATGTGTGTGTTTTAAAAGGTAGATCCTCTCCTGGGGCACAGAGAGACAACACCCACCATTGTTGGCAGCGCCAGGAGTTATGAGGGTTTGGGTGCCTCAGAAAGTGACTCTAAGACAAGGATGTGAGTACAAGTAGTTTCTCTGGAAGGATCTTTGGTGGGAAGAAATGATGGGAGCTAAGATGTGAAGAAGGAGGCAGCCAACACACAGGACAGGGTGTTAGTTTAGAGGGCACTGCTTGGGCAACTCTGTCTCCATCCAGTGGGAACGTTTTAAATACATGCAGAACAGCCCTGAGTCATTCCATCCAAGTGCAAAAAGACCTGCACGGGATGAGTGTTGCTCTTATGGACATTGGTTACCTGGCTCCTGAGCTCACTGCCATGGCCAAAGAAGCCAAGGAAGCCAATGGAAACCCTCGGGTAAAGAGCTGCAGGCAACTGTGAAGGCAGTCACTGTGTGTACAAGACAGGGCTTGTCAGTGAAGACACCAGAGGGCACCAACCCTCTCCTCTCCTCCCTATCATGACCCATGGTATCTGAAATATTGAGAAATTAGTGTAGTGCTGCCCATGATACACCAAATGACTGCCAGGATGCCTTACTTTCCTGATCATTTACAGTACCAACACTGATACTTCTTAAATAAAAAGTAACTTCTGTCCCATGACTACTCCAACCCCACTCTTTTACTCCAGGACTTTCAATTCAAGCCACTCTTCTTGCAAGCACTCTTCAAATCTTGCCAGGAACAAAGACATGCACCTTTAACAAGGGATGGAGGACTATCGACAGCGTATACCTTGTGCCAAGAATAATGAACACTTTTGTCCTCCAGGAAAAAATTCCTACTCCTTGGAGTCTCAGAAGTCTTAGGATCTGAGGCTTCAGAGTGCTCACTATCCTTGAAATCAGTATTAGTAAGTGCAGCTTTACAAGCTGACCAGCAATTGACAGTATATTGCAGTAGTGACAAAATAAAAAATCTAATCATGGTCCCTTCCTATAAACATTCACAATTAACTGTGTATCTTGAAATCAACCATTTATACATACATACATGCATATACATATATACATATACATATTTTTTGGAGAACAAGAGAAAATAAGACTGAATTGGTGGGGTGGGCTGGAAGGAGATGGAGAATCTTTTTTTAAAAAGATTTTATTTATTTATTTGACAGACAAAGAGATCACAAGTAGAGAGAGAGGCAGGTAGAGAGAAGAGAGAAGCTGGCTCCCCACCAAGCAGAGAACATGATGTGGGGCTCGATCCCAGGACCCTGAGATCAAGACCTGAACTGAAGGCAGAAGATTAACCCACCGAGCCACCCAGGCTCCCGAGAGGGAGAATCTAAACAGACTCCATGCTCAATGTGGAGCCTGATTTGGGATTAGTCTCATGACCCTGATATAATGACCTGAGGCAAAAATCAAGACTCTGATGCTTAACCAGTTGAGTCACCAAGGTGGTCCCCCCATATCAAATCTCTTTTGTCCCCTCCAGTAACCTCTAAATAGCCTTTGTTGGTATTCATCATTCTAGTATTACAACCATGATTTTTCCCTCCATGAGTAATTAGCCCCTGTAATGGCAGGCACCAACTTCATACAGCGCCATGTAAGGACACACCCATTCTAGATTAGAAACCTACATTATGATAGAATACAAAATGTTATATATGTTTTACCTTAACATAAAACATCTGTAATTGCTCTTTCTGTGATTTCTATGTTGTGTATTACTCAATTTCGGTAACATAAATGCTATTATTTAAATAAAACAACAGGGGTGCCTGGGTGGCTCAGTGGGTTAAGTCTTTGCCTTTGGCTCGGGTCATGATCTTAGGGTCCTTGGATGGAGACCCGCATCGGACTCTCTGCTCAGCAGGGACCTTCTCCCCCCCGCCTACCTGCCTACTTGTGATCTCTCTCTGTGTGTCTAATAAATAAATAAAATGTTTAAATAATATGAATGAATAGATAAATAAATAAATAAAACAATAGAAGAGAATAGGTGTCAATTACTAGCAAGTAATGGTAGGAATAATTATGCTACATTATGCATTAAAAAAATAAAAAAAGCAATGATTACTAATAAACTTTTCACTTTGTAATAGGTTTAGATTTACCAACAAAACCAAATAGAAAAGACAGGACTAAACATTTCCATACACCTAACACAGTTTGCAAACTATTTTGCTTTTTTGTAATTCTTTAATTCCAATATGGTTCACATATATTAGTTTCTGGAATACAACAGAGGGATTCAACACTTTCATGCATTCTCTAGGGCTCATCAGGACAAGCAGCTCCTTCATCCCTATCGCCTACTTCACCCATGCTGGCCACCATCAGTTTGTTGTCTGTCGTGAAGAGTCTGGATAAAAGAGCTCAGACTGAGGCAGGAATCCACCAAAATCCTAGAGGAGAACACAGGCAGCAACATCTTTGACCTCAGCCACAGTAAGTCCTTCCTAGATGCACCTCCAAAGGCAAGGGAAACAAAAGTGAAAATGAACTTTTGGGATTTCATCAAGATCAAAAGCTTCTGCGCCACAAACGAAAACCGTCAACAAAACAAAGAGGCAACCCACAAAATGAGAGAACTTATTTGCAAATGACACTACAAAGGGCTGATATCCAAGAACTCTAAAGAACTTCTCAAATTCAACACCCAAAAATCAAATAATCGAGTCAAAAAGTGGGCAGAAGAAGGGACCAGACACTTCTGCAAAGAAGACATACAAATGGCTAACAGATGCATGAAAAACTGTTCATCATAATTAGCCATCAGGGAGATTCAAATCAAAACCACACAGATACCACCTTCCACCAGGTAGAACCACAAAAACTGACAAGGCAAGAAACAACCAGTGTTGGAGAAGTTGGGAGAAAGGAGAACCCTCTCATACTGCTGGTGGGAATGGAAGTTGGTACAGCCACTTTGGAAAACAGTGTAGAGGTTCCTCAAAAAATGAAAAATGAAGGATATAATATTTTACACCAGGTCTGAACCTGTTAAAAAAAATTACATGTGGCCAAGTGATCCATGTTGGCTGGCTCAATTGTTCTCAGGATACCTCATTTTTCTCTTCCTCCCCTTCATCCTCTTCAGCAGTAACTGGACAATCAAATATTTCATTTTATAAAGACATTCCAAGACTGGAAGGATGTAGAGTGAGTTCAATGAGTTTCAGGCTGAAGGAAAAAGATGTGACAGTAACATGGAACCCCCATATCCTGGGGAACCGACAGGTTTGCAAGAGGGGTGGCCCATCACAGTATTAATCCTTCCAATACTGGGGACATTGAAGTGAGTACACATGAGCCTAAGTAATGCCTTTCTGCAGCCTGGATGGGGTGCGGGGTCTCTGCCTCAGGGATTTAGAAGGCCAACAATTGTTCAGGGTCTTTTAGAGCTGAAGGATTAATCTGGATTGCTTGATTGACTCACTGACTTTATTTATGATAAGAAAATGTTGGTCACAGTTTCACGACATACAGAATTGAGGCAGGCAGTCAATACCTTAACATCTGCTCTCCAGGGTTATGTTTTTAAAAGACTGGATGTGTAGAAAAAAAATCTGACTTAGGCACCTGTCAAAGGTTTTTAGCAGCTGCCAATACACAGGGGTCATTTCTGGCTCACTGATATCACAGATCAGAAACAGAATCTGTCACAACAAAGGTGTAATATTTCATCATGAAGGGTTTTTTTTGTTCAAAACAAAGTTCACAAATTACTCAAACTAATAATTTATTATGTTGTGCTTTGTAGCAAATGAAAAAAAATATTTTAAAATGAAAGTATATTTTGGGAGTGATTTAGATGTTAAGTTTTATGCAATAAACAATTTAAATCTTAGGGGATCACAAGAAAATATTGAAAGCCCAAACTCTGGAAGGATTCTGAATTTAGAGTATTATAGATTATTATAGTGTTTATATGCCTAATCATATAATGATAGTAAGACATAGTCTTATATGTATAACAAAATTCAAAAATAATTTGTAATGCTACTACAACATTATATTAGACCTGAAACACTATTGAGAATATTCAAAGAAAAATGCTATCCCCTGGTTATTGACGGGAAAACAGGTAAAGCCCATCAGTGAGGAAAAGCTTCAATTATAAGAGATGTCATATTAAGAATGTTTAAGGGGGGCGCCTGGGTGGCTCAGTTGTTAAGCATCTGCCTTTGGCTCAGGTCATGATCCCAGAGTCGTGAGATCAAGCCCCACATCGGGCTCCCTGCTCTATGGGAAGCCCGCTTCTCCCTCTCCCACTACCTCTGCTTGTGCTTTCTCTCTGTAAAACTAATAAATAAAATTGTAAAAAAAAAAAAAAGAGAATGTCATAAGGGGAGCACCTGGGTGGCTCAGTGGGTTAGAGCCTCTGCCTCAGGCTCAGGTCATCATCCCAGGGGTCTGGGATCGAGCCCTGCATCGGGCTCTCTGCGGAGCAGGGTGCCTGCTTCCTCCTCTCTCTCTGCCTGCCTCTCTGCCTACTCGTGATCTCTGTCTGTCCAACTAATAAATGGAATCTTTAAAAAAATTGTCATAAGGGTGCGCCTGGGTGGTTCAGGGGTTTAAGCACCTGCCTTCTGCTCTGGTCATTTCTCAAGGTCCTGGGATCTAGCCATGCAGCAGGCTCTCTGCTCAGCAGAGTCTGCTTCTCCCTCTGCCTAAGCCCCTCCATACATGCTCTCTCTTTCTCTGTCTCTCAGATTAATAAATAAAATCCTAAAAACAAAGAATTGGGTCATAAAGATAGATGATACATTGCTTGATTTTCTTAGCATGGAGAAGAATTAAGGATATGTTAATTTATGAAATCAATAAATGGTTAAAAAAAGGATACCGTCAAAAGATTGCTTATATCCACACACTGCATGTTAACTAAATAGATCTTAAATAAAAATTTGAAAAGAGAGAGGAGTCAAGATGGCGGAGAAGTAGCAAGCTGAGACTGCATCAGCTAGCCGGAGATCAGCTAGATAGCTTATCTAAAGATTGCAAACACCTGAAAATCCATCGGCAGATCGAAGAGAAGAAGAACAGCAATTCTGGAAACAGAAAAACAACCACTTTCTGAAAGGTAGGACCGGCAGAGAAGTGAATCCAAAGCGACGGGAAGATAGACCCCGGGGGGGAGCGGCCGGCTCCCGGCAAGCGGCGGAGCAACCGCGCACAAAATCAGGACTTTTAAAAGTCTGTTCCGCTGAGGGACATCGCTCCAGAGGCTAAACCGGGGCGAAGCCCACGCGGGGTCAGCGTGGCCTCAGGTCCCGCAGGGTCACAGAAGGATCGGGGGTGTCTGAGTGTCGCAGAGCTTGCGGATATTGGAACGGGAAAGCCGGCTACAGAGACAGAGCTGACAATAAGCTCGCAGCTCCGTGTTACCTTGAACCGGTCGCAGGCTCGGTGAGCTCGGAGCGCGGCCGGAGGTCAGGCAGACGGGAGTAACTTGGCGCTGTTCTCTGAGGGCGCACTGAGGAGTGGGGCCCTGGGCTCTCGGCTCCTCCGGGCCGGAGACCAGGAGGCCGCCATTTGTATTCCCGTCCTCTGGAACTCTACGGAAAGCGCTCAGGGAACAAAAGCTCCTGAAAGCAAACCCGAGCGGATTACTCACCCCGACCCCGGGTAAGGGCGGTGTAATTCCGCCTGGGGCAAAGACACTTGAGAATCACTACAACAGGCCCCTCCCCCAGAAGATCAACAAGAAATCCAGCCGAGACCAAGTTCACCTACCAAGGAGTGCGGTTTCAATACCAAGGAGAGCAGCAGAATTCCAGAGGAGGAGAAAACCAAGCACAGAACTCATGGCTTTTTTCCTGTGATTTTTTTTAGTCTTGCAGTTAATTTAATTTTTTCTTTTTCATTTTTTTTTCTCGCCTTTGGGTAAAATTTTTTTTTTTAACTGTTACCTTTTTCTTTTTTAACGATTTTTTACTAGTTTATCTAATATATATATATATATTTTTTACATTTTTCTTAGGTGTTTTCTTTTTTAAAAAAATTCTTTTCTTTTCTTTTCTTTTTTTTCTTTTCTTTTTGTTTTTTTTTCTTTCTTCCTTTTTGAACCTCTTTTTATCCCCTTTCTCCCCACTCACGATTTTGGATCTCTTCTAATTTGGTTAAAGCATATTTTCCTGGGGTTGTTGCCACCCTTTTAGTATTTTACTTGCCCCTTCATTTACTCTTATCTGGACAAAATGACAAGACGTAAAAATTCAACACAAAAAAAAGAACAAGAGGCAGTACCGAAGGCTAGGGACCTAATCAATACAGACATCGGTAATATGTCAGATCTAGAGTTCAGAATGACAATTCTCAAGGTTCTAGCCGGGCTCGAAAAAGGCATGGAAGATATTAGAGAAACCCTCTCGAGAGATATAAAAGCCCTTTCTGGAGAAATAAAAGAACTAAAATCTAACCAAGGTGAAATCAAAAAAGCTATTAATGAGGTGCAATCAAAAATGGAGGCTCTAACTGCTAGGATAAATGAGGCAGAAGAAAGAATTAGTGATATAGAAGACCAAATGACAGAGAATAAAGAAGCTGAGCAAAAGAGGGACAAACAGCTACTGGACCACGAGGGGAGAATTCGAGAGATAAGTGACACCATAAGACGAAACAACATTAGAATAATTGGGATTCCAGAAGAAGAAGAAAAGTGAGAGGGGAGCAGAAGGTATACTGGAGAGAATTATTGGGGAGAATTTCCCCAATATGGCAAAGGGAACGAGCATCAAAATTCAGGAGGTTCAGAGAATGCCCCTCAAAATCAATAAGAATAGGCCCACACCCCGTCACCTAATAGTAAAATTTACAAGTCTCAATGACAAAGAGAAAATCCTGAAAGCAGCCCGGGAAAAGAAGTCTGTAACATACAATGGTAAAAATATTAGATTGGCAGCTGACTTATCCACAGAGACCTGGCAGGCCAGAAAGAGCTGGCATGATATTTTCAGAGCACTAAACGAGAAAAACATGCAGCCAAGAATACTATATCCAGCTAGGCTATCATTGAAAATTGAAGGAGAGATTAAAAGCTTCCAGGACAAACAAAAACTGAAAGAATTTGCAAATACCAAACCAGCTCTACAGGAAATATTGAAAGGGGTCCTCTAAGCAAAGAGAGAGCCTACAAGTGGTAGATCAGAAAGGAACAGAGACCATATACAGTAACAGTCACCTTACAGGCAATACAATGGCACTAAATTCATATCTCTCAATAGTTACCCTGAATGTGAATGGGCTAAATGCCCCTGTCAAAAGACACAGGGTATCAGAATGGATAAAAAAACAAAATCCATCTATATGTTGCCTCCAAGAAACACATTTTAAGCCCGAAGACACCTCCAGATTTAAAGTGAGGGGGTGGAAAAGAATTTACCATGCTAATGGACATCAGAAGAAAGCAGGAGTGGCAATCCTTATATCAGATCAATTAGATTTTAAGCCAAAGACTATAATAAGAGATGAGGAAGGACACTATATCATACTCAAAGGGTCTGTCCAACAAGAAGATTTAACAATTTTAAATATCTATGCCCCCAATGTGGGAGCAGCCAACTATATAAACCAATTAATAACAAAATAAAAGAAACACATCAACAATAATATAATGATAGTAGGGGACTTTAACACTCCCCTCACTGAAATGGACAGGTCATCCAAGCAAAAGATCAGCAAGGAAATAAAGGCCTTAAATGACACACTGGACCAGATGGACATCACAGATATATTCAGAATATTTCATCCCAAAGCAACAGAATACACATTCTTCTCTAATGCACATGGAACATTCTCCAGAATAGATCACATCCTCGGTCCTAAAACAGGACTCAACCGGTATCAAAAGATTGGGATCATTCCCTGCATATTTTCAGACCACAATGCTCTAAAGCTAGAACTCAACCACAAAAGGAAGTTTGGAAAGAACCCAAATACATGGAGACTAAACAGTATCCTTCTAAAGAATGAATGGGTCAACCGGGAAATTAAAGAAGAATTGAAAAAAATCATGGAAACAAATGATAATGAAAATACAACGGTTCAAAATCTGTGGGACACAACAAAGGCAGTCCTGAGAGGAAAATATATAGCGGTACAAGCCTTTCTCAAGAAACAAGAAAGGTCTCAGGTACACAACCTAACCCTACACCTAAAGGAGCTGGAGAAAGAACAAGAAAGAAACCCTAAGCCCAGCAGGAGAAGAGAAATCATAAAGATCAGAGCAGAAATCAATGAAATAGAAACCAAAAAAACAATAGAACAAATCAACGAAACTAGGAGCTGGTTCTTTGAAAGAATTAATAAAATTGATAAACCCCTGGCCCGACTTATCAAAAAGAAAAGAGAAAGGACCCAAATAAATAAAATCATGAATGAAAGAGGAGAGATCACAACTAACACCAAAGAAATACAAACTATTATAAGAACATACTATGAGCAACTCTACGGCAATAAATTTGACAATCTGGAAGAAATGGATGCATTCCTAGAAACATATAAACTACCGCAACTGAACCAGGAAGAAATAGAAAGCCTGAACAGACCCATAACCAGTAAGGAGATAGAAACAGTCATTAAAAATCTCCAAACAAACAAAAGCCCAGGGCCAGACGGCTTCCCGGGGGAATTCTACCAAACATTTAAAGAAGAACTAATTCCTATTCTCCTGAAACTGTTCCAAAAAATAGAAATGGAAGGAAAACTTCCAAACTCATTTTATGAGGCCAGCATCACCTTGATCCCAAAACCAGACAAGGATCCCACCAAAAAAGAGAGCTATAGACCGATATCCTTGATGAACACAGATGCGAAAATACTCAACAAAATACTAGCCAATAGGATTCAACAGTACATTAAAAAGATTATTCACCACGACCAAGTGGGATTTATTCCAGGGCTGCAAGGTTGGTTCAACATCCGCAAATCAGTCAATGTGATACAACACATCAATAAAAGAAAGAACAAGAACCATATGATACTCTCAATAGATGCTGAAAAAGCATTTGACAAAGTACAACATCCCTTCCTGATCAAAACTCTTCAAAGTGTAGGGATAGAGGGCACATACCTCAATATCATCAAAGCCATCTATGAAAAACCCACCGCAAATATCATTCTCAATGGAGAAAAACTGAAAGCTTTTCCGCTAAGGTCAGGAACACGGCAGGGATGTCCATTATCACCACTGCTATTCAACATCGTACTAGAGGTCCTAGCCTCAGCAATCAGACAACAAAAGGAAATTAAAGGCATCCAAATCGGCAAAGAAGAAGTCAAATTATCACTCTTCGCAGATGATATGATACTATATGTGGAAAACCCAAAAGACTCCACTCCAAAACTGCTAGAACTTATACAGGAATTCAGTAAAGTGTCAGGATATAAAATCAATGCACAGAAATCAGTTGCATTTCTCTTACACCAACAGCAAGACAGAAGAAAGAGATATTAAGGAGTCAATCCCATTTACAATTGCATCCAAAACCATAAGATACCTAGGAATAAACCTAACCAAAGAGACACAGAATCTATACTCAGAAAACTATAAAGTACTCATGAAAGAAATTGAGGAAGACACAAAGAAATGGAAAAATGTTCCATGCTCCTGGATTGGAAGAATAAATATTGTGAAAATGTCTATGCTACCTAAAGCAATCTACACATTTAATGCAATTCCTATCAAAGTACCATCCATCTTTTTCAAAGAAATGGAACAAATAATTCTAAAATTTATATGGAACCAGAAAAGACCTCGAATACCCAAAGGGATATTGAAAAAGAAAGTCAACGTTGGTGGCATCACAATTCCGGACTTCAAGCTCTATTACAAAGCTGTCATCATCAAGACAGCATGGTACTGGCACAAAAACAGACATATAGATCAATGGAACAGAATAGAGAGCCCAGAAATAGACCCTCAAATCTATGGTCATCTAATCTTCGACAAAGCAGGAAAGAATGTCCAATGGAAAAAAGACAGCCTTTTCAATAAATGGTGCTGGGAAAATTGGACAGCCACATGCAGAAAAATGAAATTGGACCATTTCCTTACACCACACACAAAAATAGACTCAAAATGGATGAAGGACCTCAATGTACGAAAGGAATCCATCAAAATCCTTGAGGAGAACACGGGCAGCAACCTCTTCGACCTCTGCCGCAGCAACATCTTCCTAGGAACAACGCAAAAGGCAAGGGAAGCAAGGGAAAAAATGAACTACTGGGATTTCATCAAGATCAAAAGCTTTTGCACAGCAAAGGAAACAGTTAACAAAATCAAAAGACAACTGACAGAATGGGAGAAGATATTTGCAAACGACATATCAGATAAAGGACTAGTGTCCAGAATCTATAAAGAACTTAGCAAACTCAACACCCAAAGAACAAATAATCCAATCAAGAAATGGGCAGAAGACATGAACAGACATTTCTGCAAAGAAGACATCCAGATGGCCAACAGACACATGAAAAAGTGCTCCATATCACTCGGCATCAGGGAAATACAAATCAAAACCACAATGAGATATCACCTCACACCAGTCAGAATGGCTAAAATCAACAAGTCAGGAAATGACAGATGCTGGCGAGGATGCGGAGAAAGGGGAACCCTCCTACACTGTTGGTGGGAATGCAAGCTGGTGCAGCCACTCTGGAAAACAGCATGGAGGTTCCTCAAAATGTTGAAAATAGAACTGCCCTATGACCCAGCAATTGCACTATTGGGTATTTACCCTAAAGATACAAATGTAGTGATCCAAAGGGACACATGCACCCGAATGTTTATAGCAGCAATGTCCACAATAGCCAAACTATGGAAAGAACCTAGATGTCCATCAACAGATGAATGGATCAAGAAGATGTGGTATATATACACAATGGAATACTATGCAGCCATCAAAAGAAATGAAATCTTGCCATTTGCAACAACATGGATGGAACTAGAGCGTATCATGCTTAGCAAAATAAGTCAAGCAGAGAAAGACAACTATCATATGATCTCCCTGATATGAGGAAGTGGTGATGCAACATGGAGGCTTAAGTGGGTAGAAGAAGAATAAATGAAACAAGATGGGATTGGGAGGGAGACAAACCATAAGTGACTCTTAATCTCACAAAACAAACCGAGGGTTGCCGGGGGGAGGGGGTTTGAGAGAAGGGGGTGGGATTATGGACATTGGGGAGGGTATGTGATTTGGTGTGTGCTGTGAAGTGTGTAAACCTGGTGATTCACAGACCTGTACCCCTGGGGATAAAAATATATGTTTATAAAAAATAAAAATTAAAAAAAAAAAAGAAGAAAAAAAAAGATATTTAAAGGTTGTTCTAAAATCCCAAATTCTTTCCTCCTCCTCAGCATCCAAACCCAACAAGTTTTCTACTGTCATCAATACCAATATGCAAGACAGAAAGTATGAAATCTTTGCAGTACCAAGAAAAAGACCCAGGAAGATCACAGAGCAGTAACTAGGATGGCAGGGAAATTAACCAACTGTTTCTATACCTCATGACACCTGGATGAAGACCTGTTGAAAGTCCCCTTCCCACAGGAATCCCATTTCTAGCCTAAGAAAGCCCAAATGGGCTCTGCTTTCCAATTAAAGATGGCTTCAAGAATGTTTCTCCAACACCTAAACACTGACAATAACCAAGTGGTGAAAAAATAATGAATACTGTTATGCTGAAAATAAATTAATTAATTAAAAAAAAAAAGATGAAACAAAAAGGCCACAGAAAGTTGGTGCCACTTTTCAGAGTGTTAAGTCCTCTGATCTTGGAAATCTGAGTTCAAATCCCACTCAAGCAGAGACTTCAAAAAATTACACGAAAACCCTTAAAGAGAAGAGAGAAGTACCCTTTCCTAAAACAGTCTGACTTCAGTAATCTCCTAGATTCATTAAAAATTGGAATGTCAAACTCTCAACATCTGTAACTCTGGAACAAACTTCGAACATTTCTATGGCTTTTAAAAACAAAACCTCTCATGTGCTTCCAAAATTTGGTAAATCAGATTTTCTGTAAGAAACATGTAGAAACTGAAATGCATTTCATAGGAAGGTAATTATTCCATGCAATAAATACATCAGTATAAATTTGAATTTGGTTTTGGTCTTCACAGGTAAATTTCTCAAGTTCTTAGGAGTTTCCTAGCCATTTACTTGAACATCATCTAAGGGAACACTCAAAGCAGTACCACAGTAAAGAGGTTTGGCCTCTGCGGGATTCTACATGTTAAAAAACAAAAACAAAAAACAGGACACATAAATTAAACACAAACACTGCTTTAAATAACATTTCTAAACTTTCATGCCATTTGAGGGAACTCCCTGTTTCGGAGAGTGAAACAAAACCTATTCAGCTCCCATTAGGTGCTTTTTCTTTTCTTTTCCTTTTTAAATAGATTTTATTTACCTGACAGACAGAGATCACAAGTAGGCAGAGAGGCAGGCAGAGACAGAGGAGGAAGCTGGCTCCCTGCTGAGCAGAGCCCAATGCAGGGATGGATCCCAGGACCCCAGGACCATGACCCCAGCTGTGCAAGGCAGCATGGTCCAGGCCCAGATGTTGCAGGGTGCTAGTGGCGGCGCCCTGTCCACTCCCCAATCCCTGTTTCCGTCCCTGGAAAGTGTGGGTGGGTGGTGGCCCAAGCCATGGTTCCAGCCCAGGAATCGTAGGAAATTGCTATGGCTCACCAGTGCCTGTGTTTTGCTGTTTCTCCCCACTTTTTTCCCCTGCTCCAGGTCCCCACTCCTCGCTCCTCCTAAAGCCAAAAGGATCAGCAAAACTGCCACAGACAAAGGCTTTTGGGATTGGAGCGACTCCACCTTCAGAAGCTGCGCTGAAGCCTTAAAATGCAGTATCTGCAATGTGAGGGAAGCCACCTCCACCAGATACTTGAAGATCTGGGTTAGCTTTGGCAGAAGGACTTTTGTTGCTTAAGGTGTGGGAGAAGGTGGAGCGCTATCCTTGAGGTCCTCTTTCCAACTTGTTGATGATGGCTTTTTTGCATTTGGGGGTGGTTGATGTGTGGTTTTGATTGTGTCTATTTTGTGTGTATTTCCCCACCACAGCCTCTCCCTGTCCCTGGCCCACAGCAAGCCCCCCAGCCCTCCCTCCCTTCCACCCCCTGAGCTCTGAGCAGGTACCTGGTCAGTGATATGCTGTACCCCCACCCACCCACCCCTGCCCCAAGCGGGAAGTGGAACTGCTGGGAGGAAAAACGCAGTCCCCCTCCCTTCCCTGAGCCCTTCAATGGCCCAACCTCAGCTGGACCTCAGCCCCTGGGACTCAAGCTCCCAGGCCACCTCTGCTTTCACCACTGCAGCTGCCAGTCTCCCTGCCAGTCTCCCTCCAACCTGCACCGCCTTCTCCAAGTGACTGATGAGGGGCAGGGCCAGGTGCTGCACTGAGGCATGCAGTGGTGTAGCATGGCATGGCATGGTGTGCTGTGGCATGTGTCAAGCTGTCAGTGCACCTGCCTGGGTCGGTGTGCTAGCTCAGGTCGCGCGGGACTGCTGGTGACCTGGGGGCCGGGCAAGGTGGAGCCTGGGAGCCCCACAAGCAGTGATGGACTCTGGACCCCTCGTGTGCCCCTTAGGGGGCTGCATTTTCAGTGCCTGAGTTTTGTGATCATGGGTCTTTTAAGTATGAGTTTGCCTGAGTATGTATGACTTTTGTGATTATGTCAAATTTATTCCTAAATCATTTAAGGTTTGAATTTTTTGTAACTGGGATTGTTCTTAATCTCTTAATCTCATTTTTGCGCTGCTTAATTTTGGTGAATAAGACTACAACTTGTCTTGAGTACTGATCCTGCATCGTGGAACTATACTGGACATACTGACGTCTAATGGCAATTTTGCAGATTAATTTTGTTCTACAGAAGAATTCTACAGAAGAATTTTTTTGTATAGTATCTTATGAAAAAAAAAAAGACATTTTCACTTCTTCCACTCTTATTCATACTCCTATTATTCCGTTTTCTTGCTAATACCCAAGACAGAATTTCCAATAAAATGTGGAAGAAAAGTGGCTATTGCAGGCTTTTTTCCTTGTTCCTGACTTTAGGAAGGAACCATCTAGCCTTTTACTATTAAATATGTAAGTGTGGGTTTTCATATACAGCTTTTTATTACGTTAAGAAAATTCTCTTTTATTCAGTTGACAGATTATTATCACCAAATGGTGTTGACATTTAACCACTTTTTTCTTCTATATTTATGGAGGTAATCATGTGGTTTACCCTTTATTATATTAATATGGTATATTAATTATATTGATTAAATATAATTTTATTTCTTTATTTATTTTATTTTTTTTTTTTATTTTTTTTTTTTTAATTTTTTATTTTTTATAAACATATATTTTTATCCCCAGGGGTACAGGTCTGTGAATCACCAGGTTTACACACTTCACAGCACTCACCAAATCACATACCCTCCCCAATGTCCATAATCCCACCCCCTTCTCCCAAACCCCCTCCCCCCGGCAACCCTCAGTTTGTTGTGAGATTAAGAGTCACTTATGGTTTGTCTCCCTCCCAATCCCATCTTGTTTCATTTATTCTTCTACCCACTTAAGCCTCCATGTTGCATCACCACTTCCTCATATCAGGGAGATCATATGATAGTTGTCTTTCTCTGCTTGACTTATTTCGCTAAGCATGATACGCTCTAGTTCCATCCATGTTGTTGCAAATGGCAAGATTTCATTTCTTTTGATGGCTGCATAGTATTCCATTGTGTATATATACCACATCTTCTTGATCCATTCATCTGTTGATGGACATCTAGGTTCTTTCCATAGTTTGGCTATTGTGGACATTGCTGCTATAAACATTCGGGTGCATGTGTCCCTTTGGATCACTACATTTGTATCTTTAGGGTAAATACCCAATAGTGCAATTGCTGGGTCATAGGGCAGTTCTATTTTCAACATTTTGAGGAACCTCCATGCTGTTTTCCAGAGTGGCTGCACCAGCTTGCATTCCCACCAACAGTGTAGGTGGGTTCCCCTTTCTCCGCATCCTCGCCAGCATCTGTCATTTCCTGACTTGTTGATTTTAGCCATTCTGACTGGTGTGAGGTGATATCTCATTGTGGTTTTGATTTGTATTTCCCTGATGCCGAGTGATATGGAGCACTTTTTCATGTGTCTGTTGGCCATCTGGATGTCTTCTTTGCAGAAATGTCTGTTCATGTCTTCTGCCCATTTCTTGATTGGATTATTTGTTCTTTGGGTGTTGAGTTTGCTAAGTTCTTTATAGATTCTGGACACTAGTCCTTTATCTGATATGTCGTTTGCAAATATCTTCTCCCATTCTGTCAGTTGTCTTTTGATTTTGTTAACTGTTTCCTTTGCTGTGCAAAAGCTTTTGATCTTGATGAAATCCCAATAGTTCATTTTTGCCCTTGCTTCCCTTGCCTTTTGCGTTGTTCCTAGGAAGATGTTGCTGCGGCAGAGGTCGAAGAGGTTGCTGCCCGTGTTCTCCTCAAGGATTTTGATGGATTCCTTTCGTACATTGAGGTCCTTCGTCCATTTTGAGTCTATTTTTGTGTGTGTGGTGTAAGGAAATGGTCCAATTTCATTTTTCTGCATGTGGCTGTCCAATTTTCCCAGCACCATTTATTGAAAAGGGCTGTCTTTTTTCCATTGGACATTCTTTCCTGCTTTGTCGAAGATTAGTTGACCATAGATTTGAGGGTCTATTTCTGGGCTCTCTATTCTGTTCCATTGATCTATGTGTCTGTTTTTGTGCCAGTACCATGCTGTCTTGATGATGACAGCTTTGTAATAGAGCCTGAAGTCCGGAATTGTGATGCCACCAACGTTGGCTTTCTTTTTCAATATCCCTTTGGCTATTCGAGGTCTTTTCTGGTTCCATATAAATTTTAGAATTATTTGTTCCATTTCTTTGAAAAAGATGGATGGTACTTTGATAGGAATTGCATTAAATGTGTAGATTGCTTTAGGTAGCATAGACATTTTCACAATATTTATTCTTCCAATCCAGGAGCATGGAACATTTTTCCATTTCTTTGTGTCATCCTCAATTTCTTTCATGAGTACTTTATAGTTTTCTGAGTATAGATTCTGTGTCTCTTTGGTTAGGTTTATTCCTAGGTATCTTATGGTTTTGGATGCAATTGTAAATGGGATTGACTCCTTAATATCTCTTTCTTCTGTCTTGCTGTTGGTGTAGAGAAATGCAACTGATTTCTGTGCATTGATTTTATATCCTGACACTTTACTGAATTCCTGTATAAGTTCTAGCAGTTTTGGAGTGCAGTCTTTTGGGTTTTCCACATATAGTATCATATCATCTGCGAAGAGTGATAATTTGACTTCTTCTTTGCCGATTTGGATGCCTTTAATTTCTTTTTGTTGTCTGATTGCTGAGGCTAGGACCTCTAGTACGATGTTGAATAGCAGTGGTGATAATGGACATCCCTGCCGTGTTCCTGACCTTAGCGGAAAAGCTTTCAGTTTTTCTCCATTGAGAATGATATTTGCGGTGGGTTTTTCATAGATGGCTTTGATGATATTGAGGTATGTGCCCTCTATCCCTACACTTTGAAGAGTTTTGATCAGGAAGGGATGTTGTACTTTGTCAAATGCTTTTTCAGCATCTATTGAGAGTATCATATGGTTCTTGTTCTTACTTTTATTGATGTGTTGTATCACATTGACTGATTTGCGGATGTTGAACCAACCTTGCAGCCCTGGAATAAATCCCACTTGGTCGTGGTGAATAATCTTTTTAATGTACTGTTGAATCCTATTGGCTAGTATTTTGTTGAGTATTTTCGCATCTGTGTTCATCAAGGATATCGGTCTATAGCTCTCTTTTTTGGTGGGATCCTTGTCTGGTTTTGGGATCAAGGTGATGCTGGCCTCATAAAATGAGTTGGAAGTTTTCCTTCCATTTCTATTTTTTGGAACAGTTTCAGGAGAATAGGAATTAGTTCTTCTTTAAATGTTTGGTAGAATTCCCCCGGGAAGCCGTCTGGCCCTGGGCTTTTGTTTGTTTGGAGATTTTTAATGACTGTTTCAATCTCCTTACTGGTTATGGGTCTGTTCAGGCTTTCTATTTCTTCCTGGTTCAGTTGTGGTAGTTTATATGTTTCTAGGAATGCATCCATTTCTTCCAGATTGTCAAATTTATTGCCGTAGAGTTGCTCATAGTATGTTCTTATAATAGTTTGTATTTCTTTGGTGTTAGTTGTGATCTCTCCTCTTTCATTCATGATTTTATTTATTTGGGTCCTTTCTCATTTCTTTTTGATAAGTCGGGCCAGGGGTTTATCAATTTTATTAATTCTTTCAAAGAACCAGCTCCTAGTTTCGTTGATTTGTTCTATTGTTTTTTTGGTTTCTATTTCATTGATTTCTGCTCTGATCTTTATGATTTCTCTTCTCCTGCTGGGCTTAGGGTTTCTTTCTTGTTCTTTCTCCAGCTCCTTTAGGTGTAGGGTTAGGTTGTGTACCTGAGACCTTTCTTGTTTCTTGAGAAAGGCTTGTACCGCTATATATTTTCCTCTCAGGACTGCCTTTGTTGTGTCCCACAGATTTTGAACCGTTGTGTTTTCATTATCATTTGTTTCCCTGATTTTTTTCAATTCTTCTTTAATTTCCCGGTTGACCCATTCATTCTTTAGAAGGATACTGTTTAGTCTCCATGTATTTGGGTTCTTTCCAAACTTCCTTTTGTGGTTGAGTTCTAGCTTTAGAGCATTGTGGTCTGAAAATATGCAGGGAATGATCCCAATCTTTTGATACCGGTTGAGTCCTGATTTAGGACCGAGGATGTGATCTATTCTGGAGAATGTTCCATGTGCACTAGAGAAGAATGTGTATTCTGTTGCTTTGGGATGAAATATTCTGAATATATCTGTGATGTCCATCTGGTCCAGTGTGTCATTTAAGGCCTTTATATCCTTGCTGACCTTTTGCTTGGATGACCTGTCCATTTCAGTGAGGGGAGTGTTAAAGTCCCCTACTATCATTGTATTATTGTTGATGTGTTTCTTTGATTTTGTTATTAATTGGTTTATATAGTTGGCTGCTCCCACATTGGGGGCATAGATATTTAAAATTGTTAAATCTTCTTGTTGGACAGACCCTTTGAGTATGATATAGTGTCCTTCCTCATCTCTTATTATAGTCTTTGGCTTAAAATCTAATTGATCTGATATAAGGATTGCCACTCCTGCTTTCTTCTGATGTCCATTAGCATGGTAAATTCTTTTCCACCCCCTCACTTTAAATCTGGAGGTGTCTTCGGGCTTAAAATGTGTTTCTTGGAGGCAACATATAGATGGGTTTTGTTTTTTTATCCATTCTGATACCCTGTGTCTTTTGACAGGGGCATTTAGCCCATTCACATTCAGGGTAACTATTGAGAGATATGAATTTAGTGCCATTGTATTGCCTGTAAGGTGACTGTTACTGTATATGGTCTCTCTGTTCCTTTCTGATCTACCACTTGTAGGCTCTCTCTTTGCTTAGAGGACCCCTTTCAAGATTTCCTGTAGAGCTGGTTTGGTATTTGCAAATTCTTTCAGTTGTTGTTTGTCCTGGAAGCTTTTAATCTCTCCTTCTATTTTCAATGATAGCCTAGCTGGATATAGTATTCTTGGCTGCATGTTTTTCTCGTTTAGTGCTCTGAAAATATCATGCCAGCTCTTTCTGGCCTGCCAGGTCTCTGTGGATAAGTCAGCTGCCAATCTAATATTTTTACCATTGTATGTTACAGACTTCTTTTCCCGGGCTGCTTTCAGGATTTTCTCTTTGTCATTGAGACTTGTAAATTTTACTATTAGGTGACGGGGTGTGGGCCTATTCTTATTGATTTTGAGGGGCATTCTCTGAACCTCCTGAATTTTGATGCTCATTCCCTTTGCCATATTGGGGAAATTCTCCCCAATAATTCTCTCCAGTATACCTTCTGCTCCCCTCTCACTTTCTTCTTCTTCTGGAATCCCAATTATTCTAATGTTGTTTCGTCTTATGGTGTCACTTATCTCTCGAATTCTCCCCTCGTGGTCCAGTAGCTGTTTGTCCCTCTTTTGATCAGCTTCTTTATTCTCTGTCATTTGGTCTTCTATATCACTAATTCTTTCTTCTGCCTCATTTATCCTAGCAGTGAGAGCCTCCATTTTTGATTGCACCTCATTAATAGCTTTTTTGATTTCAACTTGGTTAGATTTTAGTTCTTTTATTTCTCCAGAAAGGGCTTTTAGATCTCTCGAGAGGGTTTCTCTAATATCTTCCATGCCTTTTTCGAGCCCGGCTAGAACCTTGAGAATTGTCATTCTGAACTCTAGATCTGACATATTACCGATGTCTGTATTGATTAGGTCCCTATCCTTCGGTACTGCCTCTTGTTCTTTTTTTTGTGTTGAATTTTTACGTCTTGTCATTTTGTCCAGATAAGAGTAAATGAAGGGGCAAGTAAAATACTAAAAGGGTGGCAACAACCCCAGGAAAATATGCTTTAACCAAATTAGAAGAGATCCAAAATCGTGAGTGGGGAGAAAGGGGATAAAAAGAGGTTCAAAAAGGAAGAGAGAAAAAAGAAAAAAAAAAAAAAAAAGAAAAGAAAAGAAAAGAATTTTAAAAAAAGAAAACACCTAAGAAAAATGTAAAAAAAAAAAAAAAATATATATATATATATATATTAGATAAACTAGTAAAAAATCGTTAAAAAAGAAAAAGGTAACAGTTAAAAAAAAAAAAAAAAATTTTACCCGAAGGAGAGAAAAAAAAAAAAAAAAAAAAAAAAAAATGAAAACGAAAAAATTAAATTAACTGCAAGACTAAAAAAAATCACAGGAAAAAAGCCATGAGTTCCGTGCTTGGCTTTCTCCTCCTCTGGAATTCTGCTGCTCTCCTTGGTATTGAAACCGCACTCCTTGGTAGGTGAACTTGGTCTCGGCTGGATTTCTTGTTGATCTTCTGGGGGAGGGGCCTGTTGTAGTGATTCTCAAGTGTCTTTGCCCCAGGCGGAATTACACCGCCCTTACCCGGGGCCGGGGTGAGTAATCCGCTCGGGTTTGCTTTCAGGAGCTTTTGTTCCCTGAGCGCTTTCCGTAGAGTTCCGGAGGACGGGAATACAAATGGCGGCCTCCTGGTCTCCGGCCCGGAGGAGCCGAGAGCCCAGGGCCCCACTCCTCAGTGTGCCCTCAGAGAACAGCGCCCAGTCACTCCCGTCTGCCTGACCTCCGGCCGCGCTCCGAGCTCACCGAGCCTGCGACCGGTTCAAGGTAACATGGGGCTGCGAGCTTACTGTCAGCTCTGTCTCTGTAGCCGGCTTTCCCGTTCCAATACCCGCAAGCTCTGCGACACTCAGACACCCCCGATCCTTCTGTGACCCTGCGGGACCTGAGGCCACGCTGACCCTGCGTGGGCTTCGCCCCGGTTTAGCCTCTGGAGCGATGTCCCTCAGCGGAACAGACTTTTAAAAGTCCTGATTTTGTGCGCGGTTGCTCCGCCGCTTGCCGGGAGCCGGCCCCTCCCCCCGGGGTCTATCTTCCCGTCGCTTTGGATTCACTTCTCCGCCGGTCCTACCTTTCAGAAAGTGGTTGATTTTCTGTTTCCAGAATTGCTGTTCTTCTTCTCTTCGATCTGCCGATGGATTTTCAGGTGTTTGCAATCTTTAGATAAGCTATCTAGCTGATCTATTTCTTTATTTATTTGAGAGAGAGAAAGAATGAGTGAGGAAACACAAGCAGGGGACGTTGGAGAGGGAGAAACAGGCCCTCTGCCGAGCTGAGAGCCTTATGCAGGGCTTGATCCCAAGACCCTGGGATCATGACCTGAGCTGAAGGCAGATGCCCAATGACTGAGCCACCCAGGTTCCCCTAAATATCACATTTTGAGCAACTTTGCATCCCTGAGATAAATCCTCTTTGGCCATAGCATTTTATGAGTTGCTGAATTCAGTTTACTAGCATTAGTATTGAAGACTTTTGTGTCTACAGTTCTAAGAGATATTGGTCTATAATTTCATTTTCTTGTGTTATCTTTACCTGGTTTTGGAATCTGGCTAATACGGACTCTCACAGAATGAATGCGAAGTGTTCTCTCCACTTCTACGTTTTGAATGATTTTTGAATCTTCCTTAAATGTTTTCACAGAATTCACCAATGTGCCATATGGTCCCAGATTTTTTTTATGTAAAGTTTTTGGATTACCTGTTCGATTATTTTACTTGTTTAAGTTCCATTAAGATTGTCTATTTTGGGGTTAAGATTAAGGAATTTGAGTCTATCTAGGAACCTGTCAAATTTCTTTAGTTTTCTAATTTATTAGCATGCAATTGTTCCTCGTATTGCAATTTAATTCTTTTTATTTCTATAAGGCTAATAGGAATGCCTCTCTTTCATTCCAGATTTTTTCATAATTTGGTATTTTTATCTTATTTTGGTAAGAATAGCCAAAAAATTGTCAATTGCTTATCTTTAAAGAATTACCTTTTGGGGCACCTGGGTATAAAATCTTTTTTTTTTAAAAAGAATTAGCCTTGGCGCCTGGGTGGCTCAGTGGGTTAAAGCCTCTGCCTTCAGCTCAGGTCATGATCCCAGGGTCCTGGGATCGAGCCCCGCATCGGGCTCTCCACTTCTTGGAGAGCATGCTTCCTCCTCTCTCTCTGCCTTCCTCTCTCTCTGCCTACTTGTGATCTCTGTCTGTGAAATAAAAAAAAAAAGAATTAGCTTTTGTATATATTGATTTTCTCTGTTGTGTCTTATTTCATTTATATGTGATCTCATCTTTCAAAATTTCTTTCCTTTTGCTTGCCTTTTAACTCATTCTTCCTTTATTATGTTTTTATTTTTATTTCTTTATTTAAGAGACTGAAAGAGTGAGTGAGAAAGGAAGAGTAGAGGGACAAAAGCAGTCCTCACTGAGTACAGAGCCCAACACGGGGCTCGATCCCACAACCCCGAGATCATGACCTGAGCCAAAACCAAGAATTGGTCACCTAACCAACTGAGCCACCTCTAAGCCCCTAATTTGTTTTTCATTTTGTCATTTCTTAAGATGATAGGTTATGAAAGTAACACTTTCTTCCTTTTTAAATATATGTTTACAATCCTAAGTTTCCCTCAAAAAAAAATTAACTGTATCCCATAAGACTTTGTATTTTATATTTTCACTTTCAAGAGATGAGCAAGTGACCGATTTTTGGCTTTCATTCATCTCAAGGTATTTTCTAACTTCTACCGTGATTTCTTTTTTGACTCATGTCTTATTTAGGAGTGTGTTATTTATTTTCCACATACTTGTGAATTTTCTGTTTCCTTTTGTGAATGACTTTTATTTTATTGCATGGAGTTAGAGACCATACATTGAGTGACTTTAGTTCTTCAAGATGTATACTACATTTATAGGTCTTTTGGTTTTTCAGACTGGATAATCTCAATTGATCTCTATTCATATTCCCTGATTATTTCATCTATTACTACCACTGAGCTCATCTGGAGAATATTTTGTTTCAGTTATAATGCAACTTTCATTTCATTCTAATTTTATTTTTATTATATTCTTGATTTGGTGTGGCACCATTCTTGTACTTCCTGTGTATTCTTTTTTTTAAGAGTTTATTTATTTATTTGACAGACAGAGATTACAAGTAGGCAGAGAGGCAGGCAGAAAGAGAGAGAGGAGGAAGCAGGTTCCCTGCTGAGCAGAGAGCCCAGTGCTGGGCTAGATCCCAGGACCCTGGGATCATGACCTGAGCCAAAGGCAGAGGCTTTAACCCACTAAGCCACCCAGGCACCCCAGTGTATTCTTTAAACATGGTTTTTCTTCAGTTCTTTAACATATGGATACAGAAGAATGACAGTTTTTGTCCACACCTTTATCCATTCATCCTGTATCTGGAGTTCTTGGGCAATGGCTTTAATTGAATGTATTTTGTTTTTTGTTTTCCTAGTGTATAGATAGCTATAATTCCCTTTTGCTGGAGTATTGTGCAATTTCTTGAGAAAATTAAGGTTTAAATTATATAATGTGGTAACTATAGAAAGTAGATTCTCCCCCTGGGTTTTGAAAGGTAGCCTAAACTTCAAGGCCAGATCTCCTGAGACTACATTTCACTGTTTCCTCCCTACATACACATATTTGCACACTTCATCTGACTGTATTTTAATTATTAAACTGGGTAGTGGAAAGCATATGTCTATTTACTTATTTACTGCTGTTTAATTTTGATGTTATTTTCTAATTATACAATGATTCTCTTTTAGCTGCTACTCCATGGAGTGTGCATCAAGAATGCAACAAAATTCTATTGGCTTTCTTACCACAAATGTTGTTTTTCATTTCACAGATGAAATGTGAAATTTTCACAAATGTAGGCTTTCATTTGACTTGAGCTCCCCAATACACTCAAATCAAGAAAGATTATTAAGTACATAGAAAAATGGGGATTCAAATTGTGTCATGCTTTCTGCCTACGCATAATAGACATGTGATGTAAAACGGATATCGAGACAAAATATTTAGCTTGGTTTTTAATCGTTGCACCTAAACACTGTCAGACTGCAGACAAATCAATCATTATGTTCTTATTTGTAAACTGAGAATAATATCAGCTCTACTTAATACTTTAATATTTATGCATTTTACATCAAATGTTACATATTTCTACATAAACGTTACAAAATGCATTTTATTGAGATAAAATGTGTATATTTTCTTGTGTACCTACGTAGTTACTATATAATAGATAGGGTTATAAATTACTTTCCCAAGGTCACACTCTCTTAAATTCTATATCTGAAAGTCAACCTTTTCTTTTTTGTTTTTTTTTTCCATATGAAACTATGCAAATTTATTACACAGATGTTCTTAGCTCTATTCACAATGCCACAAACTGGAAAACTACATATATACACAAGTATATGCATACATAAGCACATATGTATATATATACATGTATACACAATGGAATAATGTTTTTTTAAAATTTATTTCTTATTTATTTTCAGCGTAACAATATTCATTATTTTTGCACCACACCCAGGGCTCCATGCAATCCAGCACTCTCTAAAACCCACCACCTGGTTCCCCCAACCTCCCACCCTCCCTGCCCCTTCAAACCACTCAGATTGTTTTTCAAAGTCTATAGGCTCTCATGGTTCAACTCCCTTCCAATTTCCCCCAACTCCCTTCTCCTATCTCTCCATGTCCTGCATGCTATTTGTTATGCTCCACAAATAAGTGAAACCATATGATAATTGACTCTCTCTGCTTGACTTATTTCACTCAGCATAATCTCTTCCAGTCCCTTCCATGTTGCTACAAAAGTTGGGTATTTGTCTTTTCTGATGGAGGCATAATACTCCATAGTGCATACGGACCACATCTTCCTTATCCATTCGCCCGTTGAAGGGCATCTTGGTTCTTTTCACAGTTTGGCGACCGTGGTCATTGCTGCTATAAACATTGGGGTACAGATGGCCCTTCTTTTCACTCCATCTGTAACTTTAGGGTAAATACCCAGGAGTGCAATGGCCGGGTCATAGGGAAGTTCTATTTTTAATGTCTTGAGGAATATCCACACTGTTCTCCAAAGAGGCTGCACCAACTTGCATTCCCACCAACAGTGGAAGAGGGTTCCCCTTTCTTCACATCTCCTCCAACACATGTTGTTTCCTGTCTTGCTAATTTTGGCCATTCTAACTGGTGTAAGGTGATATCTCAATGTGGTTTTAGTTGGAATCTCCCTGAGGGGAGTGATGATGAACATTTTTTCATGTGTCTGATGGCCATTTATATGTCTTCATTGGACATGTGTCTGCTTTGCACCCAACAGGAAATACACACAACCAAAACCACACATCAACCACCCGAAAATGCAAAAAAAGCCATCCTCAACAAGTTGGAAAGAGGACCTCAAGGATAGCCCTCCACCCTCTCCCACACCTTAAGCAACAAAAGTCCTTCCACCAAAGCTAACCCAGATCTTCAAGTACCTGGTGGAGATGCCTTCCCTCACATCGCAGATGCTGCCTATCAAGGCTTCAGCTCAGCTTCTGAAGGTGCAGATGCTCTAACCCCAAAAGCCTTCCTCTGCAGCAGGTTCCCTGGTCTTTCTGGCCTTCTGAGGAGTGAGGAATGGGGGAAATGGGAGGGAAGAGACAGGGATCCCGTTAAAAAGGAGGAGAAACAGCAAAACACAGGCACTGGTGAGCCCTTGCAATTTCCCAGGCATCCAGTGCTTCAAACTTGGTTCAGAGACCGACCACCCACCCACCCATTCCAGGGACTGAAACAGGGACCCGGAGGGTGCAGAAGGGGAGACACTGGCTGGATCTGGAGGGAGCATGTAGAGGCAGCCAGAGGCCTGTGGCGGGTAATGGGCCAGCTCCTTCCCTCTGCCCTCCCAGGCTGGTTCCCTCCCTTCCTCCCTACCTGGGTAAATCTCCCTTTGCCTGGGAGGAATGGCCATGGCGGTGGCAGCGGCGGAGGGCCACTGAGGAGGAGCTGCCAGGGCTGCTGCACTCAGAGCCGCCAGCCTCCAGCGGGAGCGAAGGCGCCCACTGCTGCCACAGCCTCCTCCAGCCCCAGGATCTCCATTTTAGCAGCGCGGGCCTCCCTCTGCCCTGGATAGCCACGGAAACTTGTCTTCGCCAGGTCCCTCCAGCCCCCAGCCCTCCCTCCCCTCCACCCTCTCAGCTAAGAGCAGGTACCTGGTCGGGCTCTCCTTATCGCACAAGGACGAGGGTGGGCTCTACTCCCGCACGCCCCCCTCCCAAAGCCCAAAGTGGCGCCACTGGAAGGAAAATGCCATCCACGAAGTCCTCCCAAACCCGGCCCCCCTCCCTTCTCAGCGCCAGTCCTCAGCCCTACCTCTGCCCTTCCTCAGTTGCTGGCCCTCGAGCTCCCGCTGCGGCCGCTTGCACAGTCCCCGCAGCCGCTCCGCCGCTTCCATCTGCGTTGGTGCCATCTGCGCCGCAGCTGCCGCTTGAGTCGCCAACACCGCTTGTGCAGCCGACGCAGTCTGCGCCGACGCCGCTATGTGCTCCACCGCTGCTACCGCCGCCGCCGCCGCCGCTTGAGCCTTGGACGCCCAAGCGGTCGCCGCTGGTGCAGCCCAGCTGTCTGCGCCAGTGCTGCTTGCACCTCTAACACCGTCGTCTGTGTCGCCGCCCCTTCGGCCGCCAACACTGCCTGCGCGGCCGCCGATGCCGCTTGTTCCGTCGAAGCCACCACCGTCTGCACCGCCGCTTGCGCGGCCGAAGCCACAGTCTGCACCGTCGCTGCTACCGCCGCCGTTGAAGCCGCTGCCGTCTGCCCCGTCGCCATTGTGCGCCGAGGCCACTTGCACCGTTGACGCCGTCGTCGGAGGCGTTGCTGGTTCCGCCGCTGAAATCGTCTGCGCCGCCACCGACGCCGCTTGTGCCGCCGCTGAAGCCGCTGCCACTGCTATCCCCGCCGACGCCAACGCTTATGCCGCTGCCGCCACCGCTTGAGCCCCGGAGGCCTTCGGAGCCGAAGCCGCTTGTGCAGCTACGCCCCTTGGTGACCTCGAAGCCACTGTCTGCGGCGTCACTGCTTCCGCCGCCAAGGCCGCCTGTGCCTCTGACGCTGCCGCTTCCGCCGCCGCCACCATCTGCGCCGCCAGCGGCGTCAGCCCCCATAGCGTCGATGCCTCAGCTGGGGCATCAGCGGCCTAAGCGGCGTCTGAGGCGGTGCAGAGGGCGTTGGCCGGAGAAGAGGCGGCGGCGTCGCCAAACAGGCGCGGACGGCATTGGCGTCGGCGGCGCAAGCGGGCTGGGCTGTACAAGCGGCGTCGGGATTCAAGTGGCGGCGGCGGCGCAGACGGCGGCGGCGGCGGCGGCAGAGTAGGCGGCAGAGTCGGTAACAGCGGCGGTGCAGACAGCGGCGTTGGTGGCGGGGCCAACGGCGGTGGCTTGGTGGCGGCGGTATTGTGGGCCGCGGCGGCGGAAGCGGCGGCGGCGGAAGCGGCGGCGGCGCAGACGACTGCGTCGGCGGTTCAGGCGGCCTCGGGGCAGACAGCGGCGGCGGTGCACAAGGCGGCGGCTTCGGCGCCGGCGGCAGAGTCGGCGGCGGCCGTGGTAGCAGCGGCGGCGCAGACAGCGGGGTCGACGGTGCAAGCGGGGCGGTGCAGAGGGCGGTGGCTTCCGCGGCACAGGCGGCATTGGCGGCGGCGCAGGCGGTGTTGGCGGCGGAAGCGGCGGAGGTGCAAGCGGCGTGGGCGCAGACAGCGTCCGCTACACAAGTGGCAACGGCTTAGGCGTCGAGGGCTCAAGAGGCGACGGCGGCGGCAGCATAAGCGGTGTTGGCGGCGGTAGCCGTGGTGGTGCGGACAGCGGGGTTGGCAGCGTATGCGGCGGCGGTGCAGATGGAGGTGGCTTCCGCGGCGGCGGCACAAACGGCGGTGGCGGCGACGCAGGCGGTGTTGGCGGCTGCACAGACGACGGAGTGGGCGGTGCAAGCGGCACTGGCGCAGACAGCTGGGCTGCACAAGCGGCAACCGCTTGGGCGTTTTCAGCTCTAGCAGCGGCAGCGGCGGCGTTGGCGGCGGTAGCAGCGGTGGAGCAGACAGCGGCCTCGGTGCAGACTCGTCGGCTGCACAAGCGGTGTTGGCGACTCAAGCGGCGGCTGCGGCGCAGATGGCAGCAACGCAGATGGCGGCGGCGGCGAAGCGGCGGCGGGGGCCGCGCAAGCGGCGGCAGCGGCAGCTAAAGCTAGGGCCAGCAACTGAGGAAGGGCAGAGGTAGGGTTGAGGACTGGCGCCGAGAAGGGAGGGGCAGGTTTGGGAGGACTTCGTGGATGGCATTTCTCCTTCCAGTGGCGCCACTTTGGGCTTTGCGGGGGGGAGCGGGCGGGGGTAGAGCCCACCCTTGTCCTTGCGCTATAAGGAGAGCCCGACCAGGTACCTGCTCTGAGCTGAGAGGGTGGAAGGGGAGGGAGGGCTGGGGGCGAGAGGGGGCTGGCGACGACCAGTCTCCGTGGCTACTCAGGGCCGAGGGAGGCGCGCATTGCTAAAATGGAGATCGTCGGGGCTGGGGGAGGCTGTGGTGTCAGCGGGCGCGGTCGCTCCCGCTAGGGGCTGGGGGCTCTGGTGCAGCAGCCCTGGCGCCAGCTCCTAAGCGGCCCTCCGCCGCCCCCACCGCCATGTCCATTCCTCCCAGGCAAAGGGAGATTTACCCAGGTGAGGAGGGAGGGAGGGAGGGCGCCAGCCTGGGAGGGGAGAGGGAAGGAGCCGGCCCACTCCCCGCCACTGGCCTCTCCTGCCTCTGCATGCCCAGTCCAGATCCAGCCAGAGTCTCCTCTGCTGCCCCCGCCCCCAGCCCCACGCTGCAGTCCACAAGTCAGCCCGCTCCCCGCGCCCACCATGGCCTCTCTTGGGCCGCCGCCATCTCCCAAGCCTGTTTGAGGTAGCACAGTCTGGGCCCTGAGGTTGCGGGGTGCTCTTGGGGGCGCTTGGTGCACTCCCCGGTCCCTGTCTCGGTCCCTGAAAAGGGTGGGTGGGTGGTCTCTGAACCAAGTTTGCAGCACTGGATGCCTGGGAAATTTCGAGGGCTCACCAGTGCCTGTGTTTTGCTGTTTCTCCTCCTTTATAACGGGATCCCTGTCTCTTCCTTCCCCTTTCCCCCACTCCTCACTCCTCAGAAGGCCAGAAAGACCAGGGAACCTGCTGCAGAGAAAGGCTTTTGGGGTTAGAGCATCTGCACCTTCAGAAGCTGAGCTGAAGCCTTGATTGGCAGCCTCTGAGATGTGAGGGAAGGCACCTCCTCCAGGTACTTGAAGATCTGGGTTAGCTTTGGTGGTGGACTTTTGTTGCTTAAGGTGTGGGAGAGGGTGGAGGGCTCTCCTTGAGGTCCTCTTTCCAACTTGTTGAGGATGGCTTTTTTTGTATTTGCAGGTGGTTGATGTGTGGTTTTGGTTGTGTGTATTTCTTGTTCGGTGCAAAGGGGTCCTATTCCCAGCATGACTTGAGGGAGGACATTTGTCCAAGTTTTTGTCTCATTTCTAACGGGCTGGATTGGTTTGACACTTGTATCCATTGGGTTATTGGTATGGATGGGCTCAAAAAGAGAGGAAGCAGGGATTTTTCTGTGGATTGGAGGAGTTTAGACGTTTTCTTTTGACCATGTGTAGAGTGGTTTTAATTTGCCTGTCCTGAATTATGTTTTCTTCTCCTGAGCAATTTGGTGGTGGAGGTACAGTTATGCTGGTTGTTGTGCTTTTCCTGTTTTGAGCGGCAAATGTGTGTTCCTTTCTTGTGTTTGAAGAAAAACGTTGGGGTTGGATAAAGAAAGTGTAATTTTTTGGAAAGCTTAACTGTCAGTTTGTGTTTGTTTTCTGATGATCTCTGCAGTGTGGTGATGGGTGTCTTTCTAGACAGCGTTAAGGTACACATTTGTCTTTTTGGGCAGCACACAATCTTCTCTCTCTTGGGGCAAGAGGTAGTTACTTCTGTTGGTTATTACTGTAGGCTTTGCCATTTAGCTCTTTGGGTTGGGGATAATGTAAAGTTGAGACCTTTGTGTAGAGGCTAGTCTGCTTTTCCTTAGTTGCCTGCCATTTTCTGAGGCCAGGCCAGCTAACTTGTCAGTGTATGCTGTTAGTTGATGGGATGGGAGTTTTGAGTGACGTAGGTTCATTCTCTGCTTCAGTCAATGCTGAAGAAATTCCAAGATGAATAAAAACAATTTTGGTAGGGACGCCTGGGTGGCTCAGTGGGTTAAGCCACTGCTTTTGGCTCAGGTCAGGATCCTGGGGTCCTGGGATGGATTCCTGCATTGGTCTCCTGGCTCGGCAGGGAGCCTGCCTCTCTCTCCACCTCTGCCTGCCTTTCTGCCTGCTTGTGTGCTTTTTCTCTCTCTTTATGTCCAAAAAAACCAAAACCAAAACCAAAAACAAAACTATTTTGGTAAATGGCAGCTGGGTGAGGAAGTTGTCAACACTAACTCAGTTCGTTAGAACTTCAGGTAATAGTGGATCCCTGGATGTCTCCTCTGCAGTCTGAACTGAAACATGCTGTATTCTTTGGCTCTCAGTTTCTCTTTGGCTCTGTCACCTGGGCCTCTTTGGTTGTGTTGTCTTCCTCCCCATGGGGAAGTTCTCTTCTTCTTTTTAAGGGAAGGGGTTTTTTGTTTGTTTGTTTTTAAGGCCTATTTATTATCTTAAATATGCTTGTTTCCTTAAGAGAGTCTTTTTGGGGGCAGGGGAGGGCAGAGGGACAGAGAGAGAATGTCAAGTACACTCTGCACTGAGCCAGGAGCCAGACTGAGGGCTCCATCCCAGGACCCTGAGATCATGACCTGAGCCAGAGTCAGGAGTTGGATGCTTAGCCCATGGAGCCACCCAGGCACCCCTTTAAGTCAACTTTTTGAACCTCAGCATATATACAGAGAAGTGCACAGATCATAAGCCAAAAGCTTGAGGAACCTCCACAAGGGGAACACACCATGCGACTTATACCCAGGACCCCAGAGTCTGTGATAACCCTCTTGAGGGTCACTTCTGCCATGGTTCTTGACTGCCGTTGCTGGGGAGCTGTTGCGCATGTTCCTGAATTTGGTGTACGTGGAGTCATCCAGTTGGATGCACTCATGGGCCTGCCTTACGGAGAGTCATCCATGTTTGTGTGCGTGGTTGTGAGTTGACCAGTGCTGCTGTTTCATCCTCAGACTATTTTAGATCTCCACTCTGCGTGTAGACCCTTAGACATTCTAGAAATAGGATAGCTCCTTGGTGCCTTTTAATTACGTGCATTAAAACAGGTAATTTTTTAATGAACAAAAGGTGTTCATTTGAACACAGGTGTCTTCTTTCAGCTGTAGTGTAAGGATCAAGCCTGGTGTGTGGAACTTTTCTACAGCCCATTAACAGAGAAAGCTTTTGCCTCCTCGGTTGTAGAGTTCTATCAGTCACTGCTCTTTCAAGTCATTGGTGAAGTGGATAGAAAATGCCTGCTTTCAGGGAACCGAAAGGATGTTGAAAAGGTGAGACAAAAAAGGTCTTCAGTGGTGGGAGGCACACCCTTGGAATAAGTGAGTCCATGGGAGACATAGTTGGTCTGTGTGGGTACATTGGGAAAGGCCTTACTGAATCTGGGATTTATGATTCTTGGAGGTCATTTGTTGGGCAGGCCAATACACGTTAGTTTTTTGTTCCCTCCTCCATCCTTTTTCAGCTATTCCTTCACTCCAGAGGTCATCCACACCTTTACACTTCTCCCCACAGGCTGGTAACTCCTATTTACTGTATAATAACCATCACCAGCCTTATGCGTCCAGGCCCAAGGCAGGCAAATCCAACTCTCTCTGCTTGATTCACTGGCAGTTTTCATGCCTTTTCTTTTCTTTCTTTCTTTGGTTTTTTTTTTTTTAGAGATTTTGTTCATTTATTTGACAGAGATCACATGTAGACAGAGAGGCAGGCAGAGAGAGATAGAGGAGGAAGCAGGCTCCCCACTGAGCAGAGAGCTGGATGTGGGGCTAGATTCCAGGACCCTGGGATCATGCCCTGCACCCAAGACAGAGGCTTTAACCCACTGGGCCACCCAGGTGCCCCTCTCGTTGCCTTTGAAATAAAGTCCAAATGCCAAACATCACGGGGAGCTCCTGATTCAGTTCTTTTGTGTTCCTTTAGGATTTCTGCAAGCTGACTGCCACCAATCCCCATCTGCCCTCCACATATAGGGGTCTGTGTTTCCTGCCAACTGCTTTTGTCTTGGGCTTGGACCATGGGACCTCATTTCCATACCTTCACACCTTCTCTTCCTCTGGATTTTCTCTGAAATGCTTTACCTTGCTTCTGTGTCCTGCCTCACTACCATTTGGAATCCTAGATGTCTCCGGAAGCCTTTTCATCAATCCAGTCAGTGTAGCTCATCTTTGTAACACTCGAGTTGTATTTTTATTGGCTTACCTCACCCTCCAAATCGTGTACAATTAGTTTAACACTTGAACAGAAGTTTTATTGGATCTCTGATTACATTTTACCATTTTTGAGGGTAGGACCTTTTGAAAACAAAACAAAACAGTACAAATAAACCTAATGATTTTGAGGGGGGTGGGGACAGAGGGAGAGAGAAAGTTTTAAGCAGTCTTCATGCAGACTCTGAGCCCCACATGGGGCTCCATGATGACCCTGAGATCCTGAGCGTCTGACCCTTAACTGATTTGAGTCGTGTCAAAGAAGAATTGTCAATAAAGACACTGCAAGAAAACTGCAGTGTTAGTCAGAAATCAGGAATAGTGGAAATCATAAGGTAAACAAGGGAAATTTTAATTTTTCAACAAGATTAGATAATGCTCTCTTTTCCCTCCCTTTCTCAGTTTAGAAAAACTATTTAAGTGATCCTTTGGTTGAGAAAAGTAACTGGTAGAAGGGATATGTTAAAAATAATCTTACTTAAAACTTCATATTAAGAGCATTCGCAATACATTTTAAGATGAAGTTACTTTTGCAGGGTTAGGAAATTAAAGGGGGTGTAGGCTGCCAGTATTATCAGCCTGTATTGGATCTTCAAATCTGTCAAGTACTTGGTGGTTAGTCAGGGAGAAAACCAAACATAAACCTGATGACTGCTTTTTGAGAAGAGATGAGATTTCCTATGTACGGTAGAAGGTTTATACACTGTTCATTCTTTTCTAGAAGTAAAAGTTGTCGAATATCATAAGTCTGCCAGAATATCCGAGGTTTCAAGAAATAAAAATTCAGCTTAAAACGACCTTCAGTCAAAACCAAACCGTTCTGTGGTCTTGGGGTGCCTGGGTGGCTCAGTTGGTTAGGTATCTGCCTTTGGAACAGGTCAGGATCCTGAGGTCCTGGGATTGAGCCCCACGTCGGGCTCCCTGCTCAGAAGGTCTTACTTGGAGAGAAATGGGGCACTTACCCAGGTGGATAGGAGGTAGCTACCGTAGTAACACCTGCTTGTAGCCGGGTTAATACCCATGTGTTCACTTTGAATTTCAAACCTTAATAAGCATGAAGGTTGGAACTCGGTTTATCTGGTACTACCAAAGCCTCTTTTGAATTTTTATCCCACGAAGGAGAGAGATTATCAGCACATTGGTAAAATTTAAAAAATAAGTGATGTATTTGTAGGGTATGTTCCTGTATCATTCCATATATTCCTGATTCTCCTTTCTTTTGGTTGTGAAGGTGGTAATACATGCTTGGATGGAATTAGGGGACAAAACAACATGAAGGTCACTTTTATTCTGCCCATGCAGAATTACTTTTATTTGACCAATTTATTTGTTTATTCCCTGGACCACAAATATTTGCATAATTATAGTTTTCCTGGCGCTGTTTAATATGCTAGTTCATTGAATTTTGAACGTGCTATAGGTGGTAGTTCCATGTAGAAATGGGGGTATCAGGCAGTGTATGATCCAAAACTAATTGAGTCTCTGGTTTGAAAGACATCAGTTCTGACCTGTTGGTTCTCTGTGGTTCATTTTGGGTTTTTCTTCTCTAAGGAAATTTTTTTGTGATCACTTCATAGTTTTAGGTATTCCTTTTTGTAGGAAAGAAAGCTAACATCCAGTTTCCAGTTTTCTTTTTGTTTTGTTTTGTTTTGCTTTGGGGGAGAATGAAAATATGTCTCTGGATTCTTAGGATCTGTGGCATGATTAACTTTGCTGAAGTCTTTCATGAAAAGAAAAGGTATGGAAGACAATCCAGATTTAATGTTTTTCTACTAAACTTGTTTAACATTGTGGTGCTCCAACGTTCCTATGTATCGGAATCCCCTGGAATGCTTGTTGAAATACATTGCTTGATTTCCGGCTCTACCCACCACCTTCTGGGTTTTTTTTATGAAATAGGTCTGGGGTAGGGTCTGTGAATTTGCATTTATTTCTTAGAAGTCACCAGGTGATGTTAGTGCTGCTAGTGCTGGTCTAGAGAGCGCTATTTGGAACTATTGGTTAGATGACCTTAAATGCGAAAGAGAGGCCAGCCATGTTTCTTAATGAAACTGGAGATAGTTTTATTGTTACAGAAAATTGACGTCTTGGTATTTCACAGGGAATTTAAGAGAAGTGATATCCATTCACGTATTAATTCATTAATTAATTAATTAAAATGATTTTATTTGACGGGGGAGGTGGGGGAGAATGAGGAAGCACAAGCAAGGAGAGAGGCAGGCAGAGGCAGAATCAGGCTCCCTGCTAAGCGGGAAGCCCCATGAGGGACTCGATCCCAGGACCCTGGGATCATGACGGGAGCTGAAGTCAGTTGCTTAAGTGCCTGAGCCACCAAGGCATCCCTGAATTCATTTTTTTCACTTAGAGCTGGAATTAGATGTGGTTTCTTCATAAAGACATTGTGTGTAGTAGAAGAGCACTTATCAATTGGGGAACCATATCCACTAAATTTTTATCATCCACATTGAAAAGTCAGATATTGTCTTGGGCTATTAATATGTGTTGGATTTCAGATACATGTAGTTTTTTTTTTTGTTTTTTTTTTTTTTATATACAATTTTTATTTGTCAATTATACTGCAATGAAGATGAAGAAAATAAAAACATCTACTAGAGAAAGAAAAAAAGGAAGAAGTTTAGTTGTTAACGTATGTGAGATACATGTAGTTTTAAAGGATGTTTCTTTTTAACCTATGTTTGAGCCAAGTTTGATAGTCAGTAAACTAACCTTTCAATAGAATGTTGGCCAAAGAATATGAATAGGTAGTTAAAGAATGACAAATTAAGTTCAGAAACATGAGAATTATATAACTTCTATTACTTCAATACAAAACAATATTTTTGGGAAGTCAAATTTTAAAGACTACAAAATTGTTAGTGCATCTAGTAAGAAGTGGACATTGTAACAGCCTTGGTGGCTAAGATAAGCTGCTTTACATTTTCTGAAGGCCAGTTGGTAGCAATTCCTTTAAAAATATTTGTAGCTTGTGACCCAACATTTGCACTAGGAATTAGTGTTCTCTGAATATGCATTTTCTGTGTAAATTTATTTGTTACATCGTTATTACAACAAAAAATAGCTTCCTGGCCAATATACTCATTAAATGTTGGTAGTATGCTTCATGAGGGGCAGGTCTTTTGCTAAGACCACAAGGGTCTGTGGCCCAAAATGTAGAGTTTGATAGTAATTCTTGCTGCAAGTTAAAAACAAACAAACAAAACAGTCTACATAGAGGTCAGGGAATTGATACAAAACTGTGTTATAGTTACAAATATTTTGCAGGTCTTAAAAATGTCAGCTTTACTTTTCGTATGGTAAAACTGGAAATAACCCAAATGTCCTTCAGTACAAGAGTGGCACATCCATACCAGATGGAATACTTCTCAGCAATTAAGAAGGAACAAACTCTGGATGCATGCAACAACTAGTGTGGATTTCAAGGGCATGATGCTGAGTGAAAAAAAGCCAGTCTGTACAGTTCACACACTGTAGGCAGCCATTCACGTTTTTGTTATCACAAAGTTAGATTAGCAGTCACCAGAGGGTTAGGGCTGGTGAGGTTGGGGGTGGAGTGGGTGGTTGTGACTGGAAAGGGTTACTGAGAGGGAACGTTTTTGTGTTGCTGAAATCTGATCTTGATTGTGGTGGTTGTTACCTGAATCTACACTTGTGATAAGGTGACCTAAAATGGTACACATGTGTTCCAGTGTCCGTTTCCTGGTTTTGATGTACTGTAATCCAGAGGTTGCAACCCTGTCTGGGAAATGGGGTGCAAATTATATGGGACTTGATACTGTTTTTGCAACACCCTGTGGCTCTGTAGTTATTTCAAAGTAAAATGTGAAGTTTTAGAAAGAATATATAATAAGAGGAAGTGTTCACAGTATTAGAATAAAACAAGTTCCAAAGTGAGAAAACATATGATCCCACTTTAATATTTCATATCACTTAATACATTTACCTGGAAGTAATGAGTGATCAAAATATTCTGAGCAGTAGCATGGTGGATTCTTTTGGATTCTTTTGTGAGTGTTAGTATGCTTCTCTATAATGTCGATAGTTTAGATGAGCTGGTATCACTTTTGTTGTTTGAAAAACAGTATTCATAATAAGTTCCAAAAATCTAATTCTGGAATGTTGAAATTTAAATAACAGTTACATTGAGATTGTAAAGTTTTGTTTATATTGGTTACACCAAGTTAGCATTTAAATAGCTCTTAGCTGAGATTAGAGAGTACATTTATCCTCTAAAACGTGTTGTGTATGTAAATGTAAAGCTCTTTTTTGCTCTTGGTATTACAAATGTCCTGTTTGATGTTCTGACTCCCCAGTGTTGTCCAATGTAAGTATATACATTGCAGGCCACATGAAATTTCAAGCTTCATTAACCACAGTGAGAAAGTAAAAAGCAGGCGAAATGATTATTTTTAAAGATTCTATTTATTTTTTGTCAGAGAGCAATAGTGAGAGCAAGAGCTAGAGCAGTTGTGCTCTCAAGCCAGAGAGCTCCTGTGGGCACATGCACAATCCAGGGGGAGGGGCAGGCAGAGGAGGCCGACCAGGCAGAAATGAGAAGCAGGCTCCCTGGTAAGCAAAGAGTGGATGTGGAATTTGATCCCAGGACTCTGAGATCAGGACCTGAGCTCAAGCTTAATTACCTGAGCCACCAAGGTGTCCTTTGGTGAAATCTTTTTTAAGAAATTTAGTTTGTTTAATCAGTTATATCCAGAATATTATTATTTCAATATGTAATCAGTATAAAATCACAGTGAGATGTTTTACATTCATTTTATCATACTGTGATAAAAATCATACTGATGTGGGAAACAGAGGCAGAAGAAGAATTATTAAATTTCCTTACCTCCTGAAAAGCCCTTAGAACAGGCAGCGACTCTCCTCTAGGGACTCAAGTACCCACACCTTAAGGGCTTGCTAAGGGCAAAGGGCAGTCCTAGCCTGACGGACCCCCTCTCCCTCACCAGGACCCTGTGAGCACTTTAACAATTCCTTTGGAAACTTTACCTCTGAACCTGCCAGATAGTGCTGATGATCATTCCCAAGCATATGGCCTACTGATAGACATGTAAAAGGTCTCACAAAAAGGTGTTACTACTATTAGTGAATAACCTTTCCCCCCCCAAAATAGCTGGCCCCTCAAGGTCCTAGAAACCTTGCTTCCAAAATTCCTTAGAGACTGACACCATGTCTAAACCCTTCCCCACCTTATAGATATATAATAGACCACTCCTGAGAACCCCAGGGCAGCATCTTTTCCTGCCCACACGTCCTGTCCCCATTCATTAATACATCACTATTTTGCACCAGAGAGGCCTCAAGAATCCTTTCTTGGTTCTGAGCTGCAGACCTCACCCCACCAAACCTCAACTATGTTCTAGAATTTCATCATTTGGCATCCAGCAGGGGCTGTGGGTCTTTACATTTGGACTCTGAGCTTTGGTGCAAAGTTGGTGAGTCCGTTCTCGCTTCTTCCTTTACTCTCACTTCAGGGCTTTTCAAGGAGTATGGTCTAATTGGAATACTTGCATGTCAGTTGCTCAGGCTTTAATCCTCTAGCCCGTGGCTACTCCACAGGGAAGAAAACTTCAGATTTTTGGCTGGAAGTTAGTACACTGGCCGGAATGTTAATAAGACCCAGAAACTTGATGTCCTCTCTTTATTCCTGTTCTTACATAAAGTTGTCTTTCTTGGGCACGGGGCAGCCACCTCAGTCACCAGGAAGGACAGCTGCCAATCTTAATACTCCCATGTGAGTTTTCTTCCTGATTGATCTAATGTGATCTCCTCCACATGCCTGGCCTCGCCACTTCCTGCCATGGGACTGCCACTGGGAGATGGCCAAAAGCACCCCCAATTGAATTAAAATGCAACCAGGAATCGTTTCCTAGGGAAGTGAGCGGTAAGGACCCCATGTGTTGAAATGTCACATAGACCATGATGGGTTTCAGTCTTTACTGTTTCACGTCAGGGTCTTCTCCAAACTACTTAAAGCTATGAAATTGTGTAATTTCCCCTTGCCAAACATTTTTTTGTTTCCCATGGTTTAAAAATGGTAGGGAAGCCACACAATTTATAGAGTATAGGATGGCACAATATCCTAGTCCATTCACCGGGCACCCATCTGTAACCTAGGATGCGATGGGGAAGAAGAGGGATGCTGGCATCCCTCCAGGGCCTTTTATGGCAGGAATGCCTTCCCGAGAAGGTTGAATGGTGATCAATAGCGAGGTCTTGAGGGACACCTTCTTGAGGGTGGCTTTTGACATATGGGCAGCTCTGACATATCCTGTGTGGGACGCCACCCAGGCATCAGGGAGGATTTGGTAATGGACCTTCTTTCCTTTTCTGGGAGCATGGCCTCAGTAGAATTCTTCAGTCCCATGGACTCTACCGTGGGATGCTTTTGAACCCACTGGAAATAATTTGGATTGCAAAACTTAGGAGAGGACTGAGCTCCTGTAACACTGCATGGCCTCAGTGGGATCTATCAGTTAGATCTCCTGTGCAGGAAAAGGGGTGAATGAACCTAGGGTGCCTTCATTGTTCATGCCTAGGCCATCATTGCTCTACACCAGGACCCCGACCTAAGGGCGTTTTACAGAATGTGTTTGCCTGAACGAGTGAGCTAGTCAACTCCCTCCTGATATATTGGGTGATAATTCCGGTCAATAAGCCTTCTAGTAAACCCAGGTTGCTAGGCCACCCCTAGGAAAGGGGACTCTGAATTTCCCTCTCTCTGTTTCTCCTCATAGATGGGGGGAGGCTTCTCCTTTACTCATTTCTGTGTTAATGGCTAAAACTGGAGGCAACTATGGTTAGTCTAACTCAAGATGCAGACTTTGAGGAATATTCCCAGGCAGCTGCCAAAACTCCCTTTGTTTCAGGGAAATTCCCTTTCTTCTTTGGCCTGACATGGACTGCTTAACCCCTCCTTCCTGGCGGGAAAACATGGCTTCTGCTCCTCTATTGGAGCTGTCCTTTTAACCATTGCTGCTTCTCTAAGGTTTGCTCTTCCAGACTAAGGAAACTTTATTCTTAAGAGGTCTGTGACTTAGAGCAATGTAAAAATATTTATTTGTAAATAAAGCCTTCAACTTTTCTCTCTATCTGAACCCTCTAAAACTCAAAAGGTCTCAGGAAGTACTTTCCTCCATGGCAATCAGTCATTTGAATAAGTTCAATAAGAATCTGTTTTCCTTGTAACAGAACACCATGGGAAACATGGGACATTTTGCCAAGGCTTTGACTGGAATGCCCTATTTGAGAAAGACAAAAAGAACAACTCAGATATGACCAGACAGCATTAAGGAGCTAAGGTTGCCTTTTTGAAACCTGGAGCCATAAAGCCCCTTGAAACTGTTGGCCCAATACCTGGCTTACAGTGTTCCCAGCAGCCTCACCAGGTGAGTAAAGAATGTCACTTTCTGGCAGGTGCTGGAACCTTGGGATACCCTGGGGGACCTCAAGAAGAGGAATTCACCCAAATCCACAGGTATTGCAGGCATGTCTGATGGCAAGTACATGGCTTGGCTTCTGGCCTGGAGAGGCTATAAAAAGTTCAACCTAGAAATTCCTTACAAGAAGTTCCAGTAAAGCAGATTCTAAAAGATCTATATGATCGCTCACTGTTCTTGCTGGGCTTATGTAAATAATTAGGCCACATTTGTTAAAACTGGACTTGTTTTTCAAATAAACTAGTCCTGATTTGCCTATCTCTGGAAATGAGGGTTATTTTAGAGAGAAATTTACGTTTTAATAACACACCTTTATGAAGGTTACATTCTAGATTGAATTGTCTTTAAATGTTTGTTTACCTAAGCAAGAGAATTTGAGGTGAACTTCAGAAAAGTTGCACAATAGCTCATTCAGAGGATCTTCTTGCATTTTTATTCTGTGGGGATAATAACAAGAGCCCATGGCACTTCGTTAAACCACTGGAAAATAAAATTGATTCCCAAACAATTGTATAACTTAACTATCACCTTGACCATTGTACTTCTCTATACAGCATAACTGTTCAGATGTTACTGATCTTGCTTACTGTATTTGGCCAGATTTAAGATGCCCTTTTTTAAAATACAAATGATAGTTGGTTTACTGATGCCATGAGTTTTCATGAAAAGAGTAAGAAAATCTAGGTGTGCCATAGTGCCCACTAGCACTTTGTAATTGCCAAAGCCTTAAAAAGTTAAATATTTCCTGCATTCAGCCTGGCATCCAAAATCTTCTGGAAAGGTAGAAAAAACTAATCATACTTTAAAATGTCATATTACTAAGCTTATTCTATAAACCCAGGAAAATTGAATTACTCTCCTACCAATAGGACTTCTCATGGTGAGAACTGCTCCAAAACAACCTGTAGGACTCAGCCCTTTTGACTTATTATATAATAATATTATATAATAATTATTATAATTATTATTATATAGTAATGAGTTATTATATATATGTATATAAAATATATGTATTTAAAATATCTCTTTCCATAGATCTGTTATTAGATGAAGATTATAATGCCTTATTAAATACTCACTAGAGGCTGCTTTAACGTATAAGATACTCAATGAAGATACTAATCATGTACTCCCCAAACCTGATTTAATTATAGCTGAAAACCCACCCCATGTAAATCTCAGAGACATGGTTTATTTAAAAAAAAATTGGAAGTCACATACAACAGAAAGCCTACATCCAAACTGGAAAGGTCCATATCGGGTCATACTATGTACTCCCACTGCAGGAAAGCTAGAAAGATACTCTTCATGGGTGCGTATATCTAGAGTAAAACCCTAACCTCCTTCACAGAAACCGAGTGAGCAAATGAATGTGCCTTCTTACTCCTCTGAGCCCATAGAAGACCTCAAACTTCTTTTCAAACCAAAATGAAGGTTGTAATTCTCTTTATCTTCCTTTCACCTATCTTACCTGACCATTCCTTTCTACCGTGGGCACAGCAGTACACTGAACTACATAATCAGTTTGTTGGATATGTGGAATTTTGCCTATGTCAAGTACATCCAGGTTACCCTGGTGTGTTTTCCCTTTACAGGGCACTGATTGGCATTCTCTGCAGGATTATATTTCAGATATAATATATGGAGACAGTATGTACCAGGATAACTCTATCACTAATCCAGGTGTTTCTTCCTGGCCCATCCTCAGTGAAACATAGAGTTCACCAGGACTCCATGACCAAACTTTTTCATACTCTCAAACTATTAAAGTCTTAACTGACCTTATAAGCCTACAAATTAATACCCAACAACTAGGGCCTAAGCCTAAGATACAAAACCCTCCTCATTGCTATACCAAGGATGGCATATATCAAATTTGGGATACATATTTGTGGGTCCTACCCACCATTGGACAGCTCAGTCAAAAGGCAGTTTTATGCCAGGAACAAAGAAATCATACATATGATACATGGGCAAAATGCACACGACATCTAGCACGGCTATCATTAGAAATATGTTCTGAAATAATAGTATTCCAGGCTACTGACTGGTTTGCTACTGATTGGGTAAGGTGTCCTGGCATTAGATGGACAGCTCCAGACGGAACCCACTGGCTATGTGGAACTAACCTGTGGCCCTGGCTTCCTCCAGGGTGGATAGGTTGCTGCACCTTAGGATTTGCCTGGATTCATGGGTGCGATACTAAAATCATCACTACTCCAGCTAATCTCCCAGTTTAAAGCAAAGATGGACACGATCTGTTTTTAAGTGCTATGATCACTTCACATCCATTTTTGCCCAATCTTTGGGACTAGAGGATGTCATTTGGCATATAGAAGCCCTTAATAAATATACTGCAAAGGCACTCAGTGATTCACTACATAGCGTCTCCTTACTTAATATTGAAGTCTCACAGATGCACAAGGCAGTCCTACTTAATAAGATGGCCTTAGATGTCCTGACAGCAGCATAGGGTGACACATGTGCAATTATCAAAGCAGAATGCTGTGTGTACTTCCCAGAATATCACAGAAATGCCACAGGACTAGTAAAAATAAGAATACCCAGATTGAGACTCTTCAGGATCCTTCTCTCTCTCTTAGTGATTGGTTAAGTTCCTGGTTTAAAGGAGGACTGTGGCCAACAATTAAATATCTCCTTTTTGGCGTTCTCATCCTTACGGCCTTGATAATCTTAATGTGTTGCCTTGTTCAGTGTTTCTCTGCTTGGTGCCAAGCTCCATTGCTGCAATGACTTCATGACGACAGATGATACTTATACCACACACAGAGACACTTCCTCACTGTCAGCGCTGGATTCAGCTGCCTCCCTCTTCTGTAACTTCCTTACACATTCCTCAACTGATCAATGTTGACCCAAGTAGGTAGGGACCACTCTACACCCCTATTCAGCAGGAAGAAGTTACAGAAGATGAGACCTTCCATCTTCAACTACTGTAAAGATTTAAGGGTCAACATAGTTCAGGGGGGAATGATGTGGGAAACAGAGGCAGAAGAAAAATTATTAAATTTTCTTACCTACTGACAAGCCCTTAGAACAGGCAGAGTGACCCTCCTCTAGGGACTCAACTACCCCCCACCTTAAGGCTTTGCTAAGGGCAAAGGGCAATCCTAGCCTGCCTGACCTCTACCCGCAACCAGGATCCTATAAGTCTACTTTAACAATTCCTTTGGAAACTTTATATCTAAACATCCAAGATAGTGTTGATCAACATTCCCAAGCATATGGCCCACTGGTAGACATTGAAAGGGTCTCACATAAAGGTTTAATTACTGGTAATGAATAACCTTTTCCCCAAAACAATAGCTAGCCCCTCGAGGTCCTAGAAACTTGCTTCCAAAATTCCTTAGAGACTGACACCATCCCTAACTTATTCCCTCCCCAACTTATAAGTACATCATAGACCAATCCTGATAACCCCAGGGCCTCTCTTCTTGTCTACCAAGCCTGTAAATGTACAAAGAACGCCTCAGCATTCTTTATGAAGAACTCATTTCTGATTTTGGTGAATCTTAGCAGCAGGAAATTCTGCAATTAGAGTGTTTTTTTTTTTCTTTATTGAACATTTGTGAGGATTGTGGAATGTGGCTGTCCAGACTAAGTGAAATTCGATGTAATGATGTTTCATAGATTTTTTTTTTTCTCAGTACTTTAGGGTGTCTTAAAAGTTTCAGTATATACAGTGTCTGTTTATTGCCATTACTTTGTGGATAAAAGCTTTAAAAATATCACATTGAAGGATATTATGTATGTGTAGACATATGCAGGTTGGGATTTTAAACGCTGGGTTGCAGTTAATTGAAGTTCACTGAAATTCATGGAACTGGATGATTTCTTGGTTCCGCCAGTTATACTGTGATTTATGTCAGTTTTGGAAGTTTCTAATGCAATAATGAAATATCTTGTTGCCAAATTACTTGTCTAAAGTTTATTGAAAGTAATTTATTGGTAATGTCTCACTCCTCCACCCCCAGGATATGTCAGTAGCTATTTATACATTTCCAAATCTCTTATAGGAAGGTTTTCTCTGTTAAAACTTGTTGGCAAGAGTATGTGTAGTTGGAGATGCCGGGTGGGTCAGTCGGTTAAGCGGATGCCTTTTGCTCAGGTCATGACCCCAGGGTGCTAGGATTAAGTCCCTCATCTGGCTACTTTTTAGGCGGGGAGCCTTCTTCTCTCTCTCCCTTTGCCTGCCACCCTGCCTGCTTGTGCTCTCTCTCTCAAATAAATAAAATATTTTTTTAAAAAGTATGTACAGTGGAAATTTCCTTATTTAAGTTATAATTAAGCTTTATATTTTGAAATCCTTCACTAATAATCCTTCATTTATGGACTTAAATATATTTGCCCTTCTCTTTCCCAGTCTAAGAATTTAAACTCATCACAGACTGACCAGATGACTAGATGCAGTAATCCTCCTATTTACAGATCTTTAAGATAAGAGTTTTCTGTCAAAACACCTGGTGTGGAAGGTGTATTCCCTACAGAATCGTGTACTACAGCCTGAGGGGTCATCATAGTCTTTGCTGTTTAATTAAAAGAAAGACTCGGTGCTTCGCTTTTTCTTTATCGTTCGTTCTTTTTTTTTTATTTTGTTTTTGGAAAGTGTATTACTGAAATAGTTAATACTGTGTGATGCCCCAAGTTAACGTTTGGTTCTGTTAAAACAGGTGTACATTTGCACTTTTTCATGCTTAGTGTTTATTGAATGGCCATTATTTTTTTTAACGATTTTATTTATTTATTTGACAGACAGAGATCACAAGTAGGCAGAGAGGCAGGCAGAGAGAGAGAGAAGAGTTAGCAGGCTCCCCGCAGAGCAGAGAGCTCCATGCGGGGCTCGATCCCAGGACCCTGGGATCACGACCTGAGCCAAAGGCAGAGGCTTTAACCCACTGAGCCATGCAGGCGCCCCTTGAATGGCCATTATTGAGGGAGTAATCAGAACAACAGATGGAGAAGGAGCTTTACTGGGTAACAGGAAGAAGAGTGGGACACCTTATCAAGTCTTCATCGGTAACATACACTCACCCTAATACGAATGCTGATAAGGGCCACCATTTAACCTGCATTTAATAAATGGGCAGTATATTAAGCCTATTTCATGGATTGTCTCATTTAATCCTTTTAAGGGTGTGATTCTTCGCTCCATTTTTCAGATAACAAAATGAGCCTTAGAGTTTACATTTCCAGCTGGGTTTATATTGTACTATTGCACTTGACTCAGATCTTTTCCTACTTCACGTTCATATTGTTTTTAATAATTTTTTTTCTGAAAACGGTATTGCCATCACTACAGCCACCAGTCTGTATGCATCATTAGACACACACTGTAGCAGTCAGATGCCAAGTTCTGTTGTTTTATTATTCCTAAGGTCACTACCACCTTAATTTAAGTCCTCATTCTTTAATTTTTCAGTTCAGTGTGACCTTCATTAATTGCAAATCTCTATAGTACAGACCTACACCTGGACTCTTGGAGTAGCTTTGCTCAGCCATGTGTCCAGTGATCTCTCTAGGAAACATAGAGCTCACATAGCTTGTCTGCCTAGAATTCTTGGTTGCTGCCTGATGGCTGCCTGATTGCCTGAGGAGGTATTGCCTTTTTTCCTTGAACGACCTGTGAGGCCTGGTCACGGTCTGGCTCTGTCCTACCTACCAGCTCATCTTTGCCACTTCTTACCATGCACCTTCAGGTTAAACTTGTGTTCCTCAGCATGTTCTCTCATGTCCCTGTGTTTCCTGAAGACTTTCCACCTCTTAGTTTTACTGGTAAAAGCCACTTTTAGATGTAAGACCAAGCTCATGTAAACTCTTTTGGGAATCCTCTTGATTCCTTTTTTTCTGTGGTCATTGAAGAAGTATGTGTATTTAATTTTATGGTGGAATTTCCTTTTTACATTTTTGCCCCAGATTTAAATTGGAAGCCCACTTGGCCAAGGATTGTGCCTCCGACACACTGTTAAATCTTCAGAGGCAAGGTCCTAATGTGCTACAGCATTTGTACTCTTAGGTATAATTTCAAAGTGTAATCCATTCTCCCAATCTCTAGTTTTAAAATGTTTCCTTTTAAAAATAATGTCCTATATTGGTCAGTTTTTTCTGCAAATAGGGTATGTCTATAAAAATTTTATAAGGCACTGGGGGGGGGCACCTGGCTGGCTCAGTGGGTTGAACTGTTGCCTTTGGTTCAGGTCATGATCTCAGGGTCCTGGGCTCGAGTCCCGCATCAGGCTCTCTGCTCAGCAGGAAGCCTGCTTCCCTCTCTTTCTCTCTCTCTGCCTGCCTCTCTGCCTACTCTGTCAAATGAATGAATAAAATCTTAAAAAAAAAAAAACTAAAAAAAAAAAGCACTTGGGGGGGCGCCTGGGTGGCTCAGTGGGTTGAGCCTCTGCCTTCAGCTCAAGTCATGATCTCAGGCTCCTGGGATCGAGTCCCTACAGCAGGCCCCTGCTCCGCAGGGAGCCTGCTTCCCCGCCCCCCCAAGCCCTCTCTCTTTGCCTCTCTGCCTACTTGTGATCATTGTCTATCAAATAAATAAATAAAATCTTTTTTAAAAAAGCACTTGGCAAATGACTTAGATACACTGCCAATATTCGTTTACTTCTTCTCTTTAGTTTTTAATTTTACTCTTTGTGTAGCCCCTCTTTAAAATTTTGTTTGTTTTTATTTAATTTCTTTTCAGTGTAACAGATTTCATTGTTTATGCACCACACCCAGTGCTCCATGCAATACCTTCCCTCCATAATACCCACCACCAGCCTCCCCCAACCTCCCACTGCCCTACCCCTTCAAAACCCTCAGATTGTTTTTCAGAGTCCATAGTCTCTCATTGTTCATCTCCCCCTCCAATTTCCCTCAACTCTCTTCTCCTCTCCATCTCCCCATGTCCTCCATGTTACTTGTTATGCTCCACAATTAAGTGAATCTATATGATAATTGACTCTCTCTGGTTGAATTATTTCACTCAGCATAATCTCTTCGTGTTCATGTTGATACAAAAGTTGGGTATTCATCCTTTCTGATGGAGGTATAATACTCCGTAGTATGTATGCACCACATCTTCCTTATCCATTCATCCGTTGAAGGGCATCTTGGTTCTTTCCACAGTTTGGTGACCATGGCCATTGCTGCTATTAACATTGGGGTAGAGATGGTCCTTCTTTTCACGACATATGTGTCTTTGAAGTAAATACCCAGTAGTGCAATTGCAGGGCCACAAGGAAGCTCTATTTTTAATTTCTTGAGGAATCTCCACACTGTTGTCCAAATTGGTTGCTCCAATTTGCATTCCGTCCAACAGTGTAAGAGGGTTCCCCTTTCTCCACATCCTCTCCAACTCATGTTGTTTCCTGACTTGCTAATTTTGGCCATTGTAACTGGTGTAAGGTAGTATCTCAGTGTGGTTTTAATTGGAATCTCCCTGATGATGAACATTTTTTTATGTGTCTGATAGCCATTTGTATGTCTTCATTGGAGAAGTGTCTTTTCATGTGTTCTGCCCATTTTTTTGAGATGATTACCCGTGTGTATTGAGTTTGAGAAGTTCTTTATAGATCCTGGATATCAGCCTTTTGTCTGTATAGTCATTTGCAAATATCTTCTCCCATTCCGTGTGTTGCCTTTGTTTTGTTGAGTGTTTCTTTCTTGTGCAGAAGCTTTTGATATTTGACATGGATTTCTTACATGCAGATATGATTGTGTTTCTTTTTTGTAAATATTGTAGTCTTTGCCTTTTTAAAGAGACAATTTTGGGTTTTTATGATCATTGATATGCTTTGTTTTAAACCTGTCTTGCTATTTGTTCTCTGTTTTTCCCACCCATCCTCTTTCCTCTTTTCTTCTACTCTCTTTGGCTTAGTTGAATTGGTTTTTGTTTTTGTCTTTAAATCCAGTTTTTATCATTTCTTCTTAGCTATAACTCTCTGGTTTTAGTTGTTCGTTTAGTATACCTCTTTAGTATGTATCTAAGGTTATCTTCCAGATTTTTTCCCTATCCAGGTCACCCCTGACCAGCTTGGGGATTAGGGATGCCAGCCCGATATAGAGTTGAAATCCCAATATAACTTATGAGTCCCCCAGAACTTACATACTTCCAGCCTACTGTTTACAGGAACACTTACCAATAACATAAGCAGTCAGTTAACGTATTATGTATGCTGTCTATATTTTACACTGTATAATGTGGTGAATTAAGTTAGAGAAAAGAAAATACTAAGAATATCATAAGGAAGAGAAATACTATATGAAAAATACAGTATTTTTCATACCATGTATTTTTTGAAAAGAAATCCACTTGTAATTGAACCCACGTAGTTTAAACCATGTTGTTCAAGGTTCATCTGTAGTTGAAGAGTACAGGTATGTGGCCACTTTCCTGTAACTAGCCTTTCTGCGATAGTGCTGTTGTAATCCTCCGTAAAAAAAAAAATTTATATAGTCACTTATCTTTTAAAGTTATTGCAAAATATATGAGAAGAAATCTTTCCTATTTTCCCACTCCGTACAAGTTCTGGTGCTCTCCATTCCTTTGTGTAGAGCCAGATTTCCATGGGGAATATTTTCATTCTGCCTGAAGGACCTCTTGTAACATTCTTTTTTTAAAAAAAAAAGGTTTTAATTATTTATTTGACACAGAGAGAGATCACAAGTTGGCAGAGAGGCAGGTAGAGAGAGGGGGGGAGGCTGCCTCCCTGCAGAGCAGAGAGCCTGAGCAGGACTCGGTCCAAGGACCCTGAGATCATGCCCTGAGCCTAAGTCAGGGGTTAACCCTCTGAGCCACCCAGGTGCCCCTTCCTGTAACATTATTGTAGTTTGTGTCTGCCAGTGATTTATTCTTCTATTTATTTCTCAGTTTTTATTCTGCTTTTCTTCTGATAACAGCTTTTTGAGCTATAATGCATATATAGTACGGTTCATGTAGTTAAAGTGTGTGGTTCATTGGTCTTGAGTGTATTGGCAGAATTATGAACTGTGACCTCCTTTCATCACCCCCAAAAGGAATCCCCTGGTTTTTCCTTGTCACTGTTCAGGGTGCCCCCAGTCCCAGTGCACACAGCCATCCCCAGTGCTAGGGAACCCCTGATAATCCCTCTCTCTAAAGATTCAGGGTTCTGGGTATTCTGTATAAATGGAATCAGATGACATGTGGTCTCTTGTGACTGGGTCCTTTCACTATCATCATGTTTCTAAGGCTCACCTTGGAAACATGTATGTTGTAGCATGTATCAGTACCTACTCCTGTTAATAGCCAGATGATATTCTGTTGTATAGGTAAACCACCTTTTGGCTATGAATGAATAATGCTGCCATAAACGTGAGTGTACACGTTTTTGTATGGATCCATGTTTTAATTTCTCTGGGATTTAGGCTTAGACTCAGAATCACTGGGACAAATGGTAACTCATTAACCTTTTGAAGTATAGGCTGTTTTCCAATGTGGCTGCACCATTTCATGTTGCCAACGGTGTATGAGGCTTCCAGATTCTGTCCTTGTTTTGAAAGACGTTTTCAGTGGGTATAGAATTCTGGGTTCAGTTTATTTCTTTCAGTACGTTAAAGATGGTGTTCCATTGCTTTCTGGGTTTCATTATTTCAGATGAGTAATCTGCTGCCATCTACCACCCCCTTTTTTCCTTGTCTACAAGGTGTGTCTTAGTTGCTTCTAAGATTTCTCTTTATCCTTGGCTTTTAGCAGTTTATGATGGTCCTTGGTGTTTTTTTCTACATGTTTCTTGTGCTTAGGGTTTGTTGAGCAGCACTGTGCTTTCTACTTAAAGCCTGTAGTCTGTTGGGAAATAAATAAGGAACATTTTTATAAAATTAACTAATGTTCAATCTACATTCCTAATGACTATAGTTGCAGCTGGCCCAGAAGAGCTAGAATTCTTTGAATTGCCCCGGGTACTGTTTTTCCTCCATGGAAAAATTGCTTTAGAATGGACCTTAGAGATCATTTTATCCAGTCATTACATCCAGGAATCCAGTGAGCTTAAGTGACTGGCCCCAAGTCATGAAACAGGTTAGTAGTAATAGAACCTGGACTAGACTTCTGGACTAGTTTTGTCCTCTTCTGCCAAGTCGTATCACCTTTCTGACAGACCAAGCATTAGGAAGATAATAAGAGGCATTCCTCTATACTCTGCAGTATGAGTGCTATTTGCCTTAGATTTTATGGTTTCTTTACATTGAAGATTCAGAACTGTGGTAGACACGTATGTATTTCATAACGAAATAAGAACTGTTTCTTCTCAATTCCAGCCCTCATTTTTCTCTGTGGAAAGCACTTCCATGAAATACTCCCCGTTACAGTCTGAACTATCTTAGACTTCCAATACTTGGGTGTTGTCATAGGAAGCCCTGTGATTTGGTTTGCACAACAGGGAAATTTGATACAAGGGGATTCAGGGTGTGAATTAGCTTTCTCTTGATTTGTCTGTGGACCTAATGTCTCCCAGTGGGAGATATTTATGAATGTGGGTGGTGATTTGTTGTTGTTGCCATCACATGCATAAAACTCCCTAAGATTTCCTTTGTTTTTCAACTCCTTTCCTTTGATTATTCTTCTCCGATGATTTTCTTCATAGATGATTGTGGAGCTCCTGTAGTACTTTGGCAGAGGAGGAATGCTTTACATGCTTTTATCCTTTTTGAAGTTTATGAGATTAGCTCTACAAAACATGCATTGGAAATACTAGATTGTCTCGTCATATGGAACATCTGGTTGTCTTGGAGTTGAAGTTTGATCAGTATGGTTATATGAGGCTTTCAGAAGTACATTTAGAAGTACATGAATAGAGGATTTGTTATAGAAGTTTGAATGGAGTTTGGAAAACTGAAATGTTAAAATATTTTAAAGAATATACTTAAGAAAAGGATGTTTTTTTAAAGGTTAGATATACATATACAGAATAGTCAGATTAATCCTTCTTGGTGTACAGGTCTGTGAATGTTCATGAACTTATTAACCCTGTAATTACAAGCAGTAATAATATTTGCATCATCCCCAAGAGAACCATTTTGTTTTTCATCATCAACAGTGTAGAATTTCGTTTGTGCATCCTCAGTATTTGACATTGCTGGTTCTTTGTCCTTTTGTAATACCAATATAATAGATATAATGGTCTATCTTTGTAGTCTTAATTTGCATTGCCTTAATGACTAATGATAAGTGTCTTTTAATGAGTGCTTTTTTTAAAAGATTCAATTTATTTTACAGAGATCACAAGTAGCCAGAGAGGCAGGCAGAGACAGAGAGGGGGAAACAGTCTCCCCACTGACTGGAGATCCCTAGGTGGGGCTCCATCCCAGAACCCTAGGATCATGACCTGAGCCGAAGGCAGAGGCTTTAACCCACTGAGCCACCCAGGCACCCCATCCTTTCATGTGTTTTTATGCAAGTCACCCATCTATCTCTGGGGAAATGCCTTCAGATATATTTTTTTTGCCCATTGCATTTATTACTCAGCTTTCATACAGGTTTTCATATATTCCAAATAACAGTTTATTAGATACATATTTTGCATATTTTCTCTCCTAGTCATTGGCTTTTCATTTTCTTCGTGGTGTCTTTCAGTGGGAGAGGGAATTTGAGGAAGGTGGTCAAAAGGCACAAATGCCAAGTTAGAAATAAGTACTAAGGATGAAATGTACAGCATCATGACCATGAGTCTGTTGTATTATGTATAGGAAAGTTGTTAAAGGAGTACATTCTGAGAGTTCTTACCCAAGGAGAACTTTTTTCCTTTTTATTGTATTTAGAGAAGATGATGGCTGTTTCAAACTTGTAATCATTTTATGACATATGTAAATCAAATCTTCATGCTGTTCACCTTAAACTTTTATAGTGGTATGTGTCAATTATTTCTCAAACCTGTGGAAATGTCCTCTTTCAAAAAATGGAGATTTTTAATTTTTTAAAACTCAATATATGTATTTTTTTCTTTTGCATGTTATGCTTTTTATGTTTTGTTTTTTTTGAAGATTTTGCTTATTTGACAGAGATCACAAGCAGGCTGGGAGGCAGGCAGAGAGAGGGGTGTGTGGGGAAGCAGGTTCCCTGCTAAGCAGAGAGCCCGATGTGGGGCTCCATCCCAGGACCCTGGGATGAGGACCTGAGCTGAGGGCAGAGGCTTTAGCCCACTGAGCCACCCAGGCACCCCTGCTTTTTATGTTTTATCCAAGGAATCTTTGCCTAGACATGGTCCTAAATATTTTCCTTTACTTTTTCTCAGAAGTTTTATAATAACTTTAGTTTTACAATTTGGTATTTAATCCATTCTTATATATGGATAAGAATATGGATTGAGGTTCTTAATTTTTATGTATGGACATCCCACCTTTTTCTGTACCAGTTATTGAAGACTCTCTTTTCTCTAATGAGTTAAATTGGTATCTTTGTTCAAAATCAAATGATCCTATGTATGCATGTATATGTATCTGAACCTTGTGTTTTTGCCAATACCACACCATCTTTAATTACTATTAGCAGGCATCATAAATCATGAAATCCAGTAACATCAGTCTCTCAGCTGGGTACTACTTTTTCAGAATTTTAAAAAATTACTTTCTTACTCATTTAGAGTCTATGAGGTCCTCTTTTTTCATCCTCATTTCTGTGAAATTTGGTGAGATTGTGACTGGATTGCATTGACTCTGTAGCTAGCACTGTCCAGTAGCAATAAGAACTTCTTGGAATGAGGGGGATGTTTCCCATCTACTCTCTCCAGTATGGCAGTGATTGACAACATGTGACTTGAGCACTTGGAAAGTGATTAGTGAAATTGAGGAAACGAATTCTAAATTTTATGTGATTTTAATTAAGTGCAAATGTAAATAGCCATGTTACTAGTGACTGCTGTGTTGTGTTTCATATCTACAGGTCATTTTGAGGAAAATTGATTTTAACATTAATAAGTTCTCTCACCTACAAGCATGGTATACCTCTTATTCAGTTAAGTCTCTGATTCTTTCATCAGTGTTTCGTATATTGTAGCGTACAGATCTCCTACATATCTTTTTACATTTATCCCTGAATAGTTAATGTGTTTTTTATGCTATTAAGTTGTACTTTATGTTTTATTTCCAGTTGTTGGTAATATGTCAATAATATTGTATTTATTTTAGTATTTTTATGTTTCAGGTATGAAAGAACTTTGCACTCCTGGTAAAAACTCAATTCTTTATTACATTTTACCCTTTTTATGTATTGCTGGATTCAATTTTCTAATTTCTTAAGGAGTTTTGGTTCCATATTCTTGAGAGAGCTGGATCGTTCTCTTGTGTTGTCTTTATTTTTGGTGTTCTGATAATGCTGACTTCATAACACTGAGTTGAAAAGGGTGTTCTTTTGGGAAGGAAGAATTGGTGAAGAATTCTTTCTTAAATTTTTGGTGGAAATTCACCAATGAAGTTGTCTTGTTGGGGGTATTCTTTTGGTTTTGTTGTTTTAGTTGTTGAAGTCTTTAAGTACAGATCAGTTATTTTAAATATATATAGGTCTTATACTTCACCTATTTTTAAGTAACCTTTGATAATTGGAGAAATTCTTTGAGACATCTCATCTAAGCTGTCACATACACAAATTGTAAGTTTCCCTTATCCTTTTAATATCTATAAGACTTGTAATGATGTCTTTTTCTTGATTCTTGGTAGAATTTGCATCTTCTTTTTTCCTTTGACTTAATGTAGTTTTCCGTTTTTGAAACCTTTGGAAAGACTATCTTTTAAACTAGTAGAAAAAGATGAAGTAATACTCATTCCCTAAATTTAAGAAATGTTAACTCTTTTTGTGCATTTGATTTGGATAGTTTCTTTAATTAAGATTTTATTTATTTATTTGCCAGAGAGAGAGAGAGAGAGTGAGCGAGCACAGGCAGGCAGAGTGGCAGCAGAGGCAGAGGGAGAAGCAGGCTCCCCACCGAGCAAGGCGCCTGATGTGGGACTCGATCCCAGGTCGCTGGGATCATCACCTGAGCCAAAGGCAGCTGCTTAGCAAACTGAGCCACCCAGGCGTCCCTAATTTGGATAGTTTTGATTAAAATATTCAAACACTGAACAATTTGCAGGAATTGAAACAGTGAGTACGTCTTCTTTTTCTCCCTCAGTGACTTTCCGAACCACTGTTACTGAAGGAGATCTACATCATTCCTTTGCATATTTCTGTATTTTTTGGTACATATTTATATGAATTCATCATCTGTATAAACCTTTTTTCTAGTTGGAAAAACTGTCTAAATGGTGTACTTTACGTATCTTTTTGCACCTTGGGTTTTTTGTTTTTGTTGTTGTTGTTATTTGACTTAGCTTTGTGTGACATACAACCATGTTGATACTGAATCTAGCATGCATAAACAGAATTCCAATTTTCTTGTAGAATACCAACAGTTTGGGGTTATCAGGTTTCAGGTCTAGAAAAGAGAGTGGAAAATGGGAGGGTGGTAAATGGTATTCGAATCTGTTACTGTACATTTTCCTTATCCAGAAGTATAAACTTCTTTTCGTATGTTTGGTAGCTGTTTGAAATTCTTCTGTTTGTTAACTGTGTTGGAATGTTAAGAAAGTATAATCTTCTGGACATTGTTCCCAGAGTTATAATTTGAACTTTGGTGTTCCTTTCATTTAGTGCCTTTATACACTTTTCTTATGTTTTCTGTCCTTTGTCTTGTTACCTGTAATTTCAGGGTGCAAAAGGACCAGAGTATGTGCCCGTCTTGATTTTCTTTCTTTTATAAGTTTCAGGTAATGTAAGGATGTTACAGTTTTCAGATGGCTCCTTTACTGTTGCTTTTTACTTTGAAATGGGAAGGAAAGCTTCTCCACCTTTACTCTCTGCCTTTCTTTTTCTGGCAGCATCCATTGCATGTGAAGACTTGCTGGGTGCCATCAGTAGGTCACCAGGTGGAAAGGGGATAGCTTTGCATGCTTTATGTGGAGTTAAGAGACAAATCGGGCTCCCAAAAGATTTCCACTAACCAGATATCCTATCAGATGGGAGTTGAGGGTGTCAAGGTGCTAAGAACCTAGGTTGGTGATTTGAACTGACTTGGTAAACTTGGAATTAATAATAAAGTGTATGCCTTTGTGTGTGTCCTACAATCTCGAAGGCATGGCTTCATCTGTACCATACCTTTCTGATTGAAGAGATTGTTCCAGGGTTTTTGGTTAAAAATTTAAATCCACCTCTAGAGATTGTTTTTTGCAGCTCGATGTAGAAGATTTCAGTGCTGAATTTCTTTCCTGTGTTTGTTCTCTGGTGTTTAAGAATCAGTAGCTAATGGTTGTTTGAAATCACTTTTCTTTGGTCTGCTGTGTGGAGGGTTTATACCCCATAAAAAAGATTCATATATTGCAAAACTTCAAACATGATGCGGCCTCAGAATATGTGAGCTACCGGTATTCTGTAGAGGTAGCAGTGCAAATATGCTATGTGGAAATTTTTTTAACTTTAAAAAAATTTTATCTTGAAATACTTGTAGATTTATATGCAGTTATAAGAAATACTAGAGACATCTCACATCTCCTATAACCTTTATCCTGTTTTTCCCGGTGTTAATGTCTTGAATGACTGTAGGAAACAGTAACACATTCAGAAACTTGACACCGACACAATCCAGACTTTATTTAAATTCCCAAGTTTTACTTAGACCTATCTGTGACATTGTCAGGTAGAGGAAATGAGAAAGAAAGAGAGTGTATGCGTAATTAGTTGTAGGTAATGTTACCATACATGTAGTTTGGAATGCCACCATCACAGTGAAGATACAGAGGAAGTCCGTCACAAGAATCCCTACAGCCCAGTCCTCTGCTCCCAGCCTCTTCGGCAACCACTCATCTGGCCTCTCTCCAGTGATGTTGTCATTTCAAGAAAGTTTTGTAGAAGGAATCCTATATATGTTACCCATTAAGTGTGGACTTTTTTTCACTTAATCATAATTTATTTAAGGTGAATTCAAATTGTGTGTTTTACTAGTTATCCCTTTTTACTCTTCAGTTGGTATTCCATGCTGTGGACATACTGAGGCTATAATATCCACCCATTGTAGGTTATTTGAGTTGTTTTTCAGTTTTGGGCTATGATCAGATAAAGCTGCTAGAAACACTTACGTAAAGGTTTTGGTGTGATAATAGGTTTTTCTTTCTTTAGAATAAATGCCCAAGACTATACTTACGGAGCAATGTATTGACTGTTTTTTTTTTTTTTTTTTTTGACCATGTAGATGAGAATGAAATACCTGCTGTTAGACATTGCTAAACAATACACCTTAAATGGAAAACTGTCATCTTAAGTTCCTTTTAATTCTATTACAGTTTGTGTTTGAAAACACAATTTTTTGCCTTTGGTAACTGTGAGAATTTGTTGAAAACTAAATTAGCTTCTACTAAAAATTTTGAAGGGTTGGGTTTTCACTTATAACAGCATTTTTTTAATATTATTATACACAATTCACCTGTCAAACAATTTAGCGAGTTTATACATGTGTCCATTAAACAGATATTTGTGGAAAGAGGGAGAGAGAATCCTGAAGCAGACTCCCCACTCACGATGAAGACCAACGCTGGGCTGGATGCCAGGACCCTGAGTTCGGGACCTGAGCTGAAACCAAGAGCTGACCGTGCATACCATTTGGTTTAAATGGTAAAGATGTTTGTTAATTCCCAAGATACCCATTGAAGGGCAAAGGTCAATATGGCTTCAGATTGCCTTAGAGATCCAGGCTCCCTCTGCTACTTCTTGTTTCCCTAAGACTGGTTCCTCACAGTTGGCAGAAGACCTTCACTGGTAATTTGGGCTTCAGTTCCTGGCTTAGAACACTAAAACTTTGGTTCCTTGTAGCGTACACCATGGAGAGTTTAGGCTACCATAGCATTTTCCAGGTTGTGTAGATCAGAGTTCAGGCTACTGCACCATTTTCTACGTTGTAGCTATTATGTTTATTGGTTCCTGGTTTTCCCACTGCGACCTGCCTAAGGGATGTGAAGGAGTGGTACCTATTACAGAGCTGGGGGAAAGGCTTAGGAAGTCATTCAAGTGAGTTTTAGGAAACAATCTTGGAGCTCTTTTCCCATAGACATAGAACTTGGGGTCGAGCAGAGTTGTCTGACTGGCTCTTGCCAGTGAGTTTGCTGAGGGAATAAATGGTGGCAGTTCTTCTAGGTGAGGTATGAGGTGAGATGCTGTGCTCTGTAGGGTCCTGGGAAGGGAGTTACGCACCTGAGCAAATAAAGAGAAGAAACGGCCACTGGCGAGGGGTGGAACGGTGAGGGGCTGTGTACGTGAGCACCAAGACAGATGGCTGAGTCTGCTGAGGTTTGTAATGGTGCATGAAATGTGCCTCTGATGACCTTTGGAGGTAGCTGATTGTCCTCCTTGACCTGCTTCCTGAGAACTGGGCCCGAACCTATTGACCTCCCCTCACCTGCCTCGCTTCTTCCCCTCTAGGTCTGCAGTAAGCGTCAGCTACTGGCATGATCCTTCCATCCAGCATTTTATAAGACTGTCTAAGGAGAAGAAGGCCTCCAGAATTAACAAAGGCAAGTGACTCCCTCCCTCCCAATGTCCCCTCATCAGCCCAGAGGCCTGAGGTTTTAGGGGTTCATTCTTCAAAAGAGAGAGTTCCAGTGTTCACTCTCTCCCGTGGCATATGAAAGCGCTCATTTCCCAACATCCTCACCAACACAGGGAACTTTTCATTGTGGTTCATCTGTTATGCAAAAAATGTGATCTTACGTATATTTATGTTATTGTATTCCTCTTATTTGGGGGCTGAAATTAAGGATCATTTTTATATGCTTAAGAGCCATTTCTAGTATCTTTTACAGTGAACTGTCCAAGTAAGGAATCACCTTTTTGGCCATATTAAAGTGATAATAACACTATTAGGCTCTGCAAGTCCCTTCTATCAAGGAAGGCAATGAAAAGATTTGAGATGGGAGGGTGACTCATTCTCGATCAGATTGAGAAGTTAGCCAAATGACCCCAAGTCCTTGGGGATGCAGGGAATCCTGGCCAAAAAGATAGAGCCTCTGGGTAGATTTTGTAAGAAATGCAAAGAAAGTTTAAAGTGACAATAAGGACAAGGACCTTCCTTTGAGCTGAGGGTGAACCCAGGCTTTAGGAAGATGGGACCAGGGCTGCCTAAGAGGCCTGAAGCCTCCATTCGGGGCTCCTGAGGCAGCTTTCGTAACCAGAGGCGTGGCCCTCCCTTGGAGCCATGGGGACCTGGGTTCCTTGAGGCAGCGAGTCAGCAGCCTGCCTGCCTTCTTTCTCTGCATGGGCTGGCATGTCCAGAGTGCTTCCCAAGTAGGGTGTGGTGAGCATCATTTCAGTTTTTGTTTCAACATCCAGTCTGTTGTGGATGATACTGTATAACACACAACAAAAAAGATTTCCTAGAAATAAAATGCAAGATAACCTGTAAACTACAAGCTCAAATTATTTATTAGGAGAATCAATAGACACAGAACTCCTATATCACATTGCAGTACATTTCTAAATGCTGCTCAGGTTTTGTTCTTAAGATAGTTACACTTTAAGCAACAGGGCTGTAGAACACAGATTTTATCTCCCTTTCCCCCTTTTATTCGCCATCTCCTTTACCCACGCTCCTCACCCTGGAGCCGAATAAGTCCATTTTGGGGGCAATGTTTGCTCGTGCCTTCCTTTCCTGCAGTCAGTCTGTGAGGTCAGTTTATAAGCATAGAGAGTTTTACCCACACAGGTTGGAGATGAAGGGAACATGGTAAGAAATACATCTTTATTTTATTTCATTTTGCTTGGACATTTATCTGCCCCATATTCTGACCGCAAAATATTATATCGTCTTGACCTCGCATGTTGATGTTTAGCTGAGTCCTCAGTAGTTTGCACCTGGGCACGAAAAGCATATTTCGAAGAGGAACATTAAGATCTGATGTTTTGATGTAAAACACTTGTCCTTCCTGTGTACAATCATGGGACATTTTATGGTAATCTTTAAAGATTTCCTTTATTTATTTATTGGAGAGGGAGAGCATGAGTGGGAGAGCCAGAGGGAGAGAGAAAAACAGGCTGTCATCAGAGCAGGGAGCAGATCCTGACCTGAGCCAAAGGCAGATGCTTTACCGACTGAGCCACCCAGGTGGCCCAAGGGACATTTTTATTTCTAAGATCTTTATTTCCACCATTAAATCATTAAATAGATTGTAGTTACTTTGGTTCCAGCAGGTTTAAGTTAAAAAGAAGAGAATGCGAAAGTCTTGATTTCTCCCATGAGTGCACAGGAAAATCACTGACCCCAAAGAAGAGCAGCCGAATCCTCATTGGCTCTTCTCCTAGGGCGGGCTCTGCAGGGATGCTTTCTGATCTCACTGAGAGATAACTTGTCTCTGTGTCTCTGTCTCAGGATATTTTGCTTGAGTCTATGGCGTCAGTCAGCTGATAAGGGCATTTCTGCAGAAGACAGAATGTCATTGTCAAATTCTAAATCTTGGGACTGGGATGGAGACCACCTTCTGGAGATTAAAGGTAAGTGAACATTCGCCCTCTTCTTTCCCGAGTTGTTTCATTTGTGAAGGTGGCCGCCTGGTTCAAAATGTTAAAAATATATTAATAGGTGACTGCCTCTCTCCCACGCCTATCCCCAGCTACTTGCACCAGCTGCCACCGTCAGCCACGTACTTGATGTCACCTGGTCCCCGGTGAAGAATGGGTGCCTGGCTTCTCATCCTTTGCTGTTATCAACAGAGCTCCTGATAAAAACCCTTATCGACGTGTCCTCTGCATGAGTGGAAGACCCCGCCAGTGGGACTGTGAGCGCTAGACCCCCGTGTCTGCTGTATTCACAATCACAAAGATTTTATTGTCAGCGTGACAGTGTCTTCAGTACAGTTTAGAGATGTGCAAGGCTGGTGATAGTGATATGTACAAAGGCCTTTCATAGCTGCTCCCTGATTTCATCCCTCACCTGCTCGGTTAACGATCAAGAACAGTTTTATCTTCTCTCACAGGAAATGAGACGGGTCCGGTTAGTGGCAGAACCAGGACCAAATTGACTGCAGGTCCCACAAGTCCAGGTTGCTTCCGTGTTTCTCTGTACAGAGCCTTGTGCTTGCTCAGGGAGGTCTTTGTGGTCCAGCAGTCAGTGGTGCCTGTACCTCAGTGGCCATTGTGTGGTGGAAGGAGCTGGATCAGAATGTAGGGGCAGATCATATGCAGTAGGAACAGATGCCACTGGAGAAATGCCTCCTCTCAGCCCCACGTCCTTTCTAATTGGTCCCGAGGTTTGTTTTCTCCTTCGTGTCATATAGTTGGGTTGATCAGGAATACATCTGACATTTTCATTTCTGGTCCAGGTACACTGAGTCTTAGGTACCCCTTCCAAGGATAAGGTTATCTGGCAGTAATAAGGACTGCAAATAGCACAGGGTAGAAGAGATTTAGTGGAGGTGTTTTGGATCAGTCCAAAGGGTTTTTTAAAAAACTCAAGTCCCCTTGAAACAAAAGAATGCCTGTTCCAATCATCTTCATGTTCATTCCCTGCTAGAGGGTAAAACTCTTGACACTTGCCACTTGACAATGGCAAGGTCTCCAGTATCTTGTAGGTCTTCCTTAGCATAGGAAAGTTCTTTTGAAACCCTTCCCTCTCCTTACCTCCCCCACCTTTCAAGGGTGTATCAGTTCCCCCCACAACACTGATGCCACTCTTTCTGTGCACGGATCCTGTCCCCGTGCTTTAATAAAACCACAATTTTGCACCAAAGAGGTCTCAAGAACTCTTTCTCGACATCGGCTCTGGACCTCACCCCACCAAACATCTCCTACATTCCAAACCTCTATGACTGCTCCCCTGTCTACCTGCCATTTGGCATTATTTCTATCTTTTCCTACAAATGACGGCAAAGGAGGCACTGCTAGGCTTTAGGGGACAGGCATCAACTCTGGAACAGGATCAGTGCACATGAAGATCATGGAGTGGAGTAGCAACCAAATTAAACACAAAACAAAGCCACTAAGCGAAAAGTTATGGGGGAGGGACCCGCAAACCCTCAATTGCAAGTTTAGAAAATGAGAGGGGAAGGAAAAGCATTTTGGTACACGCACACCAGAAGAACTGTAACATGTGCTTTGGCCAAACCTCACTCCCCATTTGACCCAATCGTTGGGGGAAAAAACAAAAAAGCAATAGCTGTGGAAGACTCACACTTGGGTATCTCATCCAGAATAAGCAGTCAGTAGGTCCAGTACAGCCAGCAGCCCTAAAGACCTTGAAAGCTGTGCCCCAGATAACTGGGCATATGACCATCACCTCCAGGAGCTCTCAAAACCACCACTGAGTGATTCCTATTCCAACAGCCAGTTGGTCTACAAACCCTGGTGTCTGCTGTCATTTCATAGTGGATATTGTTTCCCGTCAGGCATTAAAGCAGAAACCAAAGAAACCTTGAGAGGATCTGCATCCAAACCCAGAGGGAGAAAGGATTTTTTAAAAGCTCTTTAAAAAAATAAAAAGAAAAATAAACCTAAAAGTCGGCCCAAAGCGTTTCCACAGTTCTATCCTCCCAGAGGCCTGGGTTTGGAGGCAGCAGCACCTCTACAGTCCCTCCATGGATAGCAGGAACTCCAGAGGCAGATCCTATGGGCCCGGACCTCCAATTAATTCTTTCTTGCAATTAGGCACTTGGAGGCTGAGGATCTGCATAGGTAGGGTGCCCCCAAAAGGCAGAGAACTCCTCCCCCAGAGCACAGCGTCCATGGGGCCTCAGGCATATCAGTGCCCAGAGTTTTCGCACAGGGCAAACCCTGGTGTGGGGGGCAGGGGAAGGCTCAGGTGCAGTTCCCCCAGGGCGATGCTGGGCATGGCCAGGACAGAGGGTGGTGGACACCCCCTGCAGGGGTCATCTTGGAAAGGCCAATCCACCAAGTAGCTCTTCCCAGAGTCTGGCACCGGCCCAAGCTGGCCTCCAGTCTGTGGCTTGGCGCAGACCCAGACCAGGTCCCCTTTTGCCTGGTGCGTGGTGGTGGCAGGGGATGGGAGCCCGCCACCAGGAGAGCCGCCAGCCCTCCCATTCTGGCTCCTGACCTCACCTGGCACAATCCCAGCCCGAATGGGCGTATTTACAGGCCAGGGTCTGGTTGGCCAGCTGCTTCACGCAGCAGAATTGCTTCTTCATCGTGGCAATGGGGTGGGCAGCGGGTCTCCCGCGGGGCAGCTGCCAGTGCAGTTCTTAACCCTATCCCCTAGACTAGCATCAGTTAGGACTGGCAAGGGTGTTGGAATCAGGACTCTGCTGCTGCACACCTGCCACTCTGTGCAGGCGGAGGACCCGCGGACCAGGCGTATCCACCATTCTGCCCAACGCCTGCCTGGTCTAGGTGCACAGCTGTGGGAGGTGATAGAGGCGCAGCGTGGGCAGTGGCCAGTGAACCACCAGAGCAAATAATGACCAAGCTGTCCCTGAAGAACTGATGGGGCAAGGAGAGACAGAGTACTGTGGAGCCACTGGAGGCTGGAAATACACAAAGTCTCCATGAGGGCCACCCTCTGTGCAGATATAGACCTCCGGAAGTGCTCTGAGGATCCTCTCTCCTAGCTGGATGTATGTATATGACCCTGTAATTTACACCAGAATGAAAAATGTACTATTGGGTGGAAAGACCATACCACAGGACTTTGTGTATTGTGATCCCACTTAGGGGAAGTAGAGGGCCATGTGCATTTTCTGGGGCTAGGGACCTGGGTGCAGTCAGGCACGATCATGCACTAGGGGCACACCCTGGAACGGCACCAAGGAGGACAAGGGGCCCAGGCCTGGGTGGGAAGTTGTGGGGATGAGCTGTGGGGACAGGGACCCGGACCAGTGGCCAGAGGGCCTTGGCTGTTCGGAGCTACCTGACCAGCAGAGGCGTGTGGAAGTGAGCGGCAGGAGGTGGCGTGGGGGGGTGGGGGGTAGGGAAGGGGCATGCAGGCATTGCCTGGAAAGGTCTGTATGCTTAGGCACAAGGGAGCTCTGGAGAGGGGGGTGGGGGAGGGAATTGCAGGCGTTGCCTGGTAAGGTCTGTATGCTTAGGTACACCTGAGCTCACAGAAGGGGGCGGCGGAGGGGCATGCAGGTGTTGCCTGGAAACCTCTGTAGGCTTTTGATTCTTAGCCTTGCGCAGCTTGGGGTTCTGGGACACTTGGCGGGGTAGTCCGACTGGGCTGGACGCTTTTGTACCGCGGACCAGGACAGTTGTATGACCGTCAGATGTTCTCCTGGGCTGGTAGGCTGGGCTCTGGCCTAGGCCATTCCCTAGGGGCCGTGGACAGCAGCCAAACCTCTTTGACCAGGGACATCGATATTAAGAGACATGTGCTGGGGAAAGGGACTTTCCCTGGGGATGCCAGGGATTTGGCTGATGTCATCTCAACCCAGACACAGATCAGTAGACTCCTCCATGAGATTGAAACATTGGAGGCTGAAGTAACTCATTGGAAGAAGTTGTGCCAGTGTTCCACCCAGGGACCAAATACCATCAACACAGAAATACTGTGGAAACTGAAGAGCCACATCAGGGACCTAGAGCAGCGGCGGAAGCGGGAGCTGGACAAACATCAGCTGGAGGTGGCGGGGTTGCAAAACACCCACCGGCAGAAGCTAGCAGACCTCACTGACCGGCACTGCCAACAACTTAGAGACTATCAACGGATGGATCGGCTCTCCAAAGAGAAGACTGGGAAACTCACTCAAATTATCCAGCAAAAGGATTTGGAAATTCAGGATCTTTCTAGGAAAATCTCTGTGGCTTCTCACTGCCAGAATGGGCACGTGGAACAACTTCAGCGCCAATTGCAAGAGTGTACTTTGAAAAGCGAACAGGTCTTGGTGGTCCTAAATGAGAAGACGAGGGAGAATAGCAATCTGAAAAGGAACTATCACAGAATGACCAATCGACTTGCTGCCAAAGAAGCAGAACTCCAGAAGATGCAAGAGGAAAATCAAAAACTGTCCACTAGAATAGAAAGCAGTTACATAGAGGTGTTTAGAGAAATGATTCGGTATTTGTCACACATTATTCGAGAAAAAGACCTGGAAGTGGATGCGTTAAGTCAAAAATGCCAGACTTTAATGACAATCCTGCAGACACCCTGCACTGGTCATGCGGTTGGAGGAGTTTCTATTGATCAGTTCCAGCAGCTTCTACAGGAACGGGACACATTAAGACAGCGGGTGACAATCATGGAGGAGTGGAAAGAGCAGGTGCTGACCATGGTCCAAAATATGAAGCGTGAGTCACCCCAGCTTCAGAGAGATCTGCGACAACTCCAGGCATGGGCTTGCACCAACAGCGAGGTTCTGAAGCTGCAGACAACATCTCTTGACCAGATCCACACTTACCAAGGACATGAAATACACTTACAAGAGCTAGAGAAGGAACTGGCACAACTTCAGCTCCGCATCGGGGAGCTATGCAATGCCAAGGACCTCCTTTTAGGGAACCTTGACGCGATTTTCCTCCCTCCCTCCAGCGACACTGAAGAGGCAGCCGACTCTCTGAAGGCCGTTAAATCTGACCAAGTGAGTGAGTCTTCTCAGGTGCTCCAAGAGGAGGTAGAAGAGCTCAGAAAATCAGTGCAAGGAAAAGATAAAAAGATTCAAACCCTCCAGGAAGATCAGCAGAGACGGATTGCTTCAGGGGCTGCTACGGGGGAAGGAGAAGGCAAGCCACAGGAACACAGCGATTCCGATTCCCACATGGAGCAGCAGAAGGAGAAACAGGCTGTTCTACAAGATTTCCCTCAGGCTCAGGACCTCCGAATCCCAGCAAAAGTGAGGAACTGCTTTCTTTACAGGAGAAGCTCAGGGGCCAACTGAGTGAGAATGAGCTGCAGAGGCAGGCAGTCACCAGCCTGAAGGAGAGGATAGCAGATTTTGAAATGGATGTGTGTCTGCTGAAAGAGGAAAATGGAAAGATGGTGGAAACATGTAGAGAAAAGGACATGGAAAAACAGGCCTTGCAAGAGACAAATCGGCTTCTGTCAAAGATGCAGAGGGAGGAGGAATCCCAGCCTGCTGTGATGAAAGAGAAGGCACTTTCTCTGGAGCAAGTGCTGGGAGAGAAAGAACACGTAGAGAACGGGGAATTGAACTGGCATATGGAGGTCATTCAGTCAAAGCAGGAAAAGGCAGTTTTGGATCAACAGGAGAGAGATGATGTCGTGTTGGCACAGAAACAGAAAGAAATGGAAACCTGTGCCCACCAGAAGGAGGGTCACCAGTTACATGAGAGAGAATTGCGCCTAACCCAGGAGCTGGAGAGAGGATGGCACCTCGCTGCAGAAGCCCAAGATTCTCGTTGCCTGGAAAGTTTGGCTTCAGAAGACCAAGTGGCTCAGATAAGAGAGGAAGTGACGGTCCTGCAGGGAAAACTCGTTTTGTCTTCCGCTGCCATGGAAAAGGGCAACCATAGAGCCAGTCTGCGGTGGAGTTGCTGCGGGAGCAATTGCACATGGTCACCCAGCAGAAAGAGGAAGCTGCGCTCCGGCTTGCTGCCTCCCAGGAAGAGGGAAGGCACTATGATAGAAGGCTAGTGAACCTCAAGCTGGAACTCACTGAATGGATGGAAAAGGCAGACACCCTAGAAGGAAAACTGAAGTCGTTACAGGGACAATGGCATCAAACAAATGTTGACTTGGAGGTGAAGGAGGACCAACTCCAAGAGTTCAAGAAACAGAATGATGTCCAGCAGGAAATACTGGACGACACACAGAAGAAACTCTTGACCTTAGTAAGTAAGGCTGAAGGAATGGTGGACAAAACCCTCCTAAGGAGACTCTTCGTGGGATCTTTCCAGGCAGCTGATGCGGAACGGCAAGAAGCATTGAGGTTGATGGCAAGCACACTGGGGATCCAAGAAGACCAGCTGCGGCAGCTGCGTGGTCAAGAGCCTGCGGGTGTGCCCAGTGGGGTGACTGGGGAGCCTGGATCCAGAAGCGCCCCCAATGCACCTGGGAAGCCAAATCACCAAGCTGTGGCCAATTCTTTTTCAGGACTTTTTGTCCAGTCTCTAGAAGGGGAATCTCATTCAGCTTCTCCATCGCCAAACACCTCTGCTCATGACATGAAACCCCCAGATTCAGGAGGAACAGGACAACTGTCTAGGAAACAAGGCCCACCACGACTGAATGCTACCCTGGGATCCACACCTGGAAAAAAAGATGTCAAACCCCGAACCACAGCTGTGTCTCTTATTAACGCACCTGGACCGGAAATGGATGGGTTGGAGCACCTTCTTCTAAATGTTATCTCTGATTCTTTACCCAGATACATGCCCTATATACTGTCACCTGCCAAGAAGGTTGGAATGGCAGCCAAAGACCTCTCAAAGAAATAGATGATTGTCAAGCCAGAGACGAGACAATGCTTTGAAGATCCCAAGTCACTCTGTGTCTACCTTAACCCCAAATGCCCTTTTTCAAAATGTAAACTATTTGCAGTTCTGCTTTCAGCTTAATAAGCATAGTATTTTATGAGTTAACCAAAAAAGGGGTCATTTAATAACTGCAGAAGTATTTGCCAAAATGAAAACAGTGGTGACTTCTTTTTCTTTTTTTAAGATTTTCTTTCTTTCTTTCTTTCTTTCTTTCTTTCTTGACAGAAATTGGGAGCACACAAGCAAGGGGAGAAGCAGAGGGAGAGAGAGAAGTAGGTTCTCCACTGAGCAGGGGAACCTGTGACCTGATCCTTGGACCCCGGGATCATGACCAGAGCCAAAGGCAGACAGTTAACAGACTGAGCCACCCAGATACCAGAACAGTGGTGACTTTGTTAGGACAGCCGACACTGCTGGGCTTGGGGGCTGTGGTCAAAGGATTCTTCCAATAATGTCTGCAATGCTTTAAGGTTTTCACAAGGGTCAGGTGTCTTCGTATATCTGATCTAGGGAACACATCAACTCGTTTTAGTCTTCCAAATTTATCAAATCACGAGTACACACTCCTTATATGGGAAACAAAGTGAATGGCACGAAAGTACAAGATGAATATAAGGTTAAAAACAAAAAGGCAAGTTTGCTTTTCCCAGGTAAGTCTCATTTCTGTTAGCTTATTTTTTAGTTTCTATTTTTTCAAAATCATTTCCTTTTCTGTTGTCTGCAAAAGCACTCTATGGGTAACCTGAGTCCTCTTGGGCCTTATGTATATTTTTCTAGTTAGGAGTATTGTATTCTCTGACTTGTTTTATTTTTTTCCCTCCAAATCACTCTGCCTTGGAGACCATTTGAAATGGGAATGAATCCCATCTTATTCTTTAAAAGAAAATCCAGCTGCTTATGGTTCTACCCTACATTATGCAAATAGCTCCCCTTGATTAGCATTTAAGCGGTTTTTACCTGGAATATCCATGGTCAACTCCCTTGTTCATTTCTTCAAAAGCCCCTTCAAATCTTCCTTTGCCCTTCGAGGCGAATTGTTCCATTGCACCTTGGAAATGATCCATTCAGATTTCTTTAAGGACCTCATTCCATTTTCCATTCTGCTCTCTCTTCAGCCTGCCAAATATGGTCATTCCTTCCCTGCTTTCCTGTTGTCAGTGCTCTGATTCAACCACTGCTGTCTCAGACTGGTGCAGTAGACTCCCTAACGATCTTGCTGGTTCCACTCTTAACCTCCCTTGAATCCATTCTGAACTCTGCTGTCAGGATGAACTGAGATGAACATGTGACGTTACTTCCCTTCTGTAATTACTGGAGAGTTTCCCCACTGCCTGGGGTTTGACCTTTAAGAGAGCATCCAAGCCCTTGCCTTTGCGGCCTTCCTTCCTCTTCATCGTTCACATAAAGGCTGCCCTTTAGCTCCAGGTGAATTCTTGCAAGCCCCAAATAGATTATTATCCAAACAACTTCAAGTCCATGAGCCTCCTCTTTGTGCCTTGACAGAGGTACAAGTGAGAAAGATTTCATCCTCTTCTTCACCCGTTGGCAAAGGGAGGGATTCCAGCCCTAAAGCTATGCAATGTCCACATGCAACATAGCTGAGATCCACCGTAATTTGTTACCGACCTATCCTCATGGCCCAGGGAAGGAGGACACACACATCATGCAGGGCCATAGGGGACGTTGCACCTGGGAACAGAATGGACAAGGGCTGTGGGTGCAGACTATGTAGTAAGAGGAGAGTGAAGGTGAGCCCTACTTCCTGCAGGAGGGAATGACTGGTTTGCTGGATCATTCCACAGGCTGTCAGGGAACTGGAACTTACTACTTGGGGAGAAACTGTGCCTGGTACCTGTGCTTAGGAGGCCTTGTTGGCCAGAGGATCTGATTTGTGGGAGCAGAGTGAGAAGAGAACATGGAGTGAGGCCATTTGAGGCCATCTGAATCTTAATCAAACTCGGGCTTTCCATCACAGTGGACTCTGGTATTTGGACATCCATTTCATCTGAGACCCTTAGTGCATAGTAAAGTGCTTCTCCAGGACGTGAAGCTGTACTGTGAGCAGGTGGGAGACGTGGTCATCAAAACGAAAATGTAATATCTTCCATAGATGTTCACGCAGTTGATCCCAAGGAAATCCCTGGGTGGCCAAGGGGTAGAAGGAAGAGCTGAAGTCCTCCAGCACCATGGAATCTGGCAATGCACTGTGGACAGAAGCCTCCACCTCCACCTGCAGGTAGGATAAGCAGACTTTGGCTTCAGCCTGTAGCAAGTAGGCCTTGGTGACTCTATTAAGCTGGTGGGGGTGCCATGACCCAGAGAATAATAGACAGCTGGATAGGAAGGCTCAGAGCCTGTGAGAGACTCTGTTTCCAGGAGAGCCCAGTGCATGGCCTGCAACTGCTGCTTTCATGGTCTATAACCCAGGTCCAAGGAGGGCTGTATCTTGCATTGGGATCCCATGGACAATTGACAGATAGCATGGGTGGTCCAGGGACTCCAGGAAGGAGAGAGGAGGCTTCTGAAGCCTTTTCTCCTGGGCAATAACAGGTGATTTTTTTAAAAAAAGATTTTATTTATGTAGTTAAGAGAGAGCTCTGACTGGAAGAGGGTGTGGAAGGGAGAGGGAGAAGCAGGCTCCCCACCAAGCAGGGAAGCCCCCTGCCAGGCTTGATGTCAGGATCCTGAGTTCAGGACCTGAAAGTAAGGCAGATGCTTCACCAACTGAGCCACCCCATCACCCTCAACAGGTCATTTTTACTTGCCTTTTGTTGAGGGGAGACCCTCCTGACTTCATTGTGAGCACAATGACAAGTAACAGCCTAAATGGGCTTCTGTAAAATTTATAAACAAGGAATATGTTGCCTCAGAACCCAAAAAGTACTGAAAGATGTTGGACTTCTATGTCCTTTTTTTTCTTTTTTAAAGATTTAATTTGTTAGTTGATAGAGCACGAGAGAGAGAGAAGAATAGAAGGGGCTGGCAGGGGCAGAGGGAGAGGGAGAAGCACGCTTCCCGTTGATCAGGGAGCCTGATGCAGGGCTTGTTGCAGGACCCTGAGATCAGGACCTGAGCTGAAGGCAGACACTTAACTGACAGAGCCACCCAGGAACCCCCGCATTTGTAGGTCCTTAACAAGTTTGTCAAATAAATTTCCTCACAGTAGGATGTCTTTTTTTTTTTTAAAAGATTTTATTTATTTACTTGTCATAGAGAGAGAAGCGAGACCAAGCACAGGCAGACAGAGTGGCAGGCAGAGGCAGAGGGAGATGCAGGCTCCACACCAAGCAAGGAGCCCAACGTGGGACTCGATCCCAGGATGCTGGGATCATGACCTGAGCCAAAGGCATCCGCTCAACCAACTGAGCCACCCAGGCGTCCCACAGTAGGATGTTTTAAATGTGATGTCACACCTATGTTCCTGGAGAAAGATGGGTGTAGTAAGTTCCTACCCACAAAGGTTGCCTATGATAGCAGAGCGGTTTGGATGCTCTTTGTATAACAAGGTATATCATGTGTCCTTCAAGGTTGAGGCAAACATGCCTGTGAGGATGTTGAAATAGGCACTGATCAGAACATCTTGGCCAAATCTATCATAGCGAAGTATTCACCATCTTTAAATTGGTTGGGCTCCCTCATTTTTAAAAAAATTTTTTTTAAATTTTATTTATTTATTTTCACAGAGAGAGATCACAATTAGGCAGAGAGGCAGGCGGGGGTGTGGGGGAAGCAGGCTCCCCACTGAGCAGAGAGCCCAATGTGGGCCCGATCCCAGGACCCTGAGACCATGACCGGAGTTGAAGGCAGAGGCTTTAACCCACTGAGCCACCCACGTGCCCCATCCCTCATGGTTTTTTAAATGACTTTATTTCTTTATTTTAAAGAGAGAGCAAGAGAGAGAGAGAGATAGCAAATGAGCGGGGGTAGGGGGTGATGGCGGGAAGGGAAGGGCAGAGGCAGAGAAAATCCCATGTGGACTCCACCCCGATGTAGCTGGACATGGGACCCAATCCTATGACTCTGAGATCATGACCTTCGCCAAAAGCTTAACCCACCGAGCCCCCCAGGTGTCTCAGATGTTTTAAGGGGACTGGGGTTTATTTTAATCAGGTATGGTAAGACAGGCAGATATACAAGTAACTCTCACAACGGAAGAAGTGTTTTTGGACTCACAGATCCCATGAAAGGAGGTGCTGGGAGGCATGGAGGGCCGCCCCGGGAAGCACCAGGCTTGGTCAGGAGAAAGAGGAAGTGAAGGGACAATAGGGGGCAGACCCTTTATCATGGATTCCGTGGGAAGGGGCAGGGGAGTCTGGGTAAGCACGTTTAAGACTGCCTAGTTTGTGTCATCTCAGTGGGTTCTGGGACACAGTGGTGTCTGGAGTAGTCTGTCCTTACCCCTGGGGTGATCAGGGCAGGGCATAGTGGCCCAGAGTGTAAGAGTTTCTTACAAGAGGTGGTTGGGGTTAAAGCCTCTGATTTGGTTGCTTTACCTGTGAAAGGTTTGCTGGCAGGCAAGCTGCTGACCATCTCTAGGAATTCAGTAAGCCTGCCAAGGACAGTCCCTCCAAAGTCAGCAAGGCCTGAGATGTCAAAGCATTAAATACAGATGATAGAAAATATGGTTATTATATTTGCTATAAACAGGATTTGAGCCCTCATAATAATTCCATTAAGGTTAGGCAACCAGTGCCTCCTAGCAACATTAGAGTTCATTCAGAACCTATGATGTAGTGGCACAAAAGCCAGTCGGCCTCCTTTTATTTTTGCCAATTAAATTATTTTAGTAAATTTTGGATTTCTTTTTTATCAAAGATTTTATTTATTTATTGGAGAGAGAGAGAGAGAGCGCAAGTATGTGTGATAGAGCAGGCCTCAGGGGGAGTAGCAGGGAGAGGTAGAGGGAGAAGCAGACTGACTCCTTGCCCAGCAGGGAGCTTGATATGTGGCTCTATCCCAGGATCCTGGAATCAAAACCCAAGCTAAAGTCATTGACTAACCATGTGAGCCACCCAGGTGCCCCTGTAAATTTTGGATTTACAGTTGGGTCAAATTTTGAACCTATGTTGAATTAGTCGGGGCAGGTGGGGGGTGGGTTCTGCCTCCTGTATTCAGATTTCTCTCTTCCACTCCTCCTATGCTTGGGTCTGTTTCTTCCTGGAAGAAGAAACCCCTGTGGGGTGGGGGAGTGTCTCATTACCCTGCTCCTCTTTCTCGGGTTTTTTTTCCCAGAGTGTCTCAAATCAGCATCATCAGCCTTGGAGCTTCCGTTGTGGCAATGGTTGTATGGTTTCAAGTCTCCTGGTGTAAGTCAAGTGGGAATTGATCCCCTCACTGTGCCACAGGGGTCCCCCGTATGTTTCCCCCATAATCCTGAGGATCAGGATCCTGTGCCAAACAGATTAGGCAATGGGGTGGTCAGTGGAAAGGCACAAGACCCACAGTCTAGTCGTTGATGAAGTAAAACCATCTTCTGCTACAGCCCTACCTTCTCTCAGTATAGACTGTTTCCCTTCCCCCCTTTTCCCTCTCTACAGATTTCCTCAGGATAGATTTTCATTTCTAACCACACAAAGCCATGAGATTTTGTTTCTGTACCCATCTAATCACATGGAGCACATGCTCTGCATGTTTATGGGGAAAGGGAGCTGGTTTGGTCAGCCCACAGATGGCCATCCTCTTCTTGTGGGAATGCCAGTCCATCTCCCATTGTTCGAGTCCACAGCCAGGAAAATCATTCTTTCCATGGCCAGAGTCAGAGCCTCAAGCCCCCGAATCACAAGATTAGTCTTTTGATGAGCTGGGGAGCAACAACACTACGAGAAAGGCAAGTGTGCTGGTGAGGTGTTTGGCACTGGGAGAGAAGTGGAACACCAAATGCCCCCCCCTCCACTTTTCTGTTTTTAATCAGCTGGTGGGCCCTGGGCTGCCATGGATGTCTACCTGAAAACCTTGAGGGCTCAGGAAGACACATGGTAACAGGGAGAGGAGTGGCAGCTCGGAGTCGGGCAAGGCCACTCCCAATGCCTGAAACACAGTGACTCGGGAGGCTGCTAGGGAGCCATTCTTACATTTCCCTGGGGCCGCGGTCTCCCTCCTTTGCACCCACAACACAGAGGGTCAGCCCCAGGACTGTGCTTGAGGTGCATTGTCCCCCATAGACCTGTACATCAGCCCCAAGCACTGGGCCATCACCCAGTCCCTGGAACTTCAAGCACACAGGTCAGCTTGCCCTGCAGTTGCCAACCTCAGGGTTGTGACTAGTAAACTGTTGGAGACCAATGCAGGCCACATAGGTGACACCTCTTCCCCAGATACAGCCAATTTTCATTCATTCTCACCTTTTTGGCAAGGATGGGGTATTATTTTGGAAATGGATGGCGACCTCCATTTGAGAGAATAGAACATGAGCCAACACAACTTGCCAGTGATTGCCAGTTCCCTCCCAGATCGTCATTGTCACCCCTGAAGGCAGTGACTTAGCAAAGCAGTAGGCCAAGCTGACCCCATGTCTTCATTTAATGTGGGGACACCCTGTTTGTGATGCCACTTGTTTGAATCACCTTCTCCTCAGGTCCCTGATGAGGCCTGAGGAGACCTGCTCCAGATGTTTGGGGATCCCCTGACACCTGCTACATGTGATTAACAACAGTTTACTAGTCACATATACTCACACTTCAGGGGAGAGGATACCAAACACGGTGCAGGACTGCACAGAGATTGCACTTGGGAACAGAGAGAAGGAGCAGCGCCTTGGAAGGACAGACTTGGTTGAAACAAGAGGGCAGGCAAGTCCTGGTTCCCATGGGAGGGTATGAGTTGCTTCCTTGAAAAATTCAGTGGACTTCTAGAGAACTGAACACTACTCCCCAAAATCCAGTAGGCTCTATGTCTGGTCCCTGTGATGAAAAGGGTGTTTGGTTAAGAGACCTCCCCTGTGATAGGGAGAGGAGAACGTGCATGATGCCATTTGAGTCCCTCCTTGATCTTCAGGTGTCAAGATAGCCCTTATTACAGAATCTTAATTTCAGGACTTATGCCATAAGAGGGTATGACAAAGTAATTCTTACCTTATGTAAAGTAACTTGTATTCCTCTATGCTAGCAATGAATATGTGGGCTCCACAATCAAACACACATTCACAATTACTCGTACAAAGAAACTACTTCGGGATAAATCTAACAGTGCCTGTCCAGGCATCCCATGCTGAAAGCTATTTAGCACTGATACAGGAAGTCAAAGATATAAATAAATGGAGAAATGCACCATGCTCGTGATTTGGAAGACTAAGCATTGTAAAGATGTCAATTCTCCCCAGACTGATAGAGTTAATGCAGTTCCTATCAAAGTCCTGTCAGCTTTGTTTGTTTGTGTTGAAATAGACAAAAATATTCCAAAATGTATGTGGAAGGACAAAGGAATTAGAGTAGTTTCAAAAACTATTTTGGAAATAATACTAATGTGTGAACACAGTCTACAGAGTTTCATAAGTGAGTAGTTAAAATAAGGAAGGCTGTGTGCTATTTGCAGGACAGATACATGGGACCGAGCAGAACAGGGGCACCTGGGTGGCTCAGTGGGTTAAAGCCCCTGCCTTTGGCTCAGGTCATGATCTCAGAGTCCTGGAATGGAGCCCCACATTGGGCTCTCCCATCAGCAGGGAGCCAGCTTCCTTGTCTCTCTCTGCCTGCCTCTCTGCCTATTTGTAATCTCTGTCTGTCGGGTAAATAAATAAAATCTTCAAAAAAAATTAAAAAAAAAAAAAAGAACAGGGCAGAACAAAGAACCCAGGAATAGTCTCCACAAATAAGCCCAACTGTATTTTGAAAAGGGCACTAAAGCAACTCCAATGGGAGAAAACTGGGTTTGTACTCTTTACAGCCTTCTAAAGCTTGTGGAAGTCAGAGAGGCCAAACTCAGAAACAGCATCAGCAGAGAAGGATGATGGTGGTGTGACCCAGGCCCTACCAGGTGGGAATGGGGAAGGAGAGAGATTGGGTGACCCGGGTTGTGTGGGTGGGGTCCAAAGAGCTATCTATTGATGGTTTCCAAAGGCCTAGGGAGATGGGAAACTGTCCAATCAGCATGTGGGCACAGGCGCCAATGAGGGGGAGGGTTGTTAGGATAGCTGACGGGGGGGCGGGTCACCAATATGCCTCTGCTGAGTGCGGGGCGACCAGCTCCCATTTTCCAGCTTTCTGTGAGGCTTGCTTCTTGCCTGGCATCTCTGGATCCCTCTTCCTTGCCCCGGTGGGTGCAGAACCTCCAGACCCATGGCCACTGGCCTGAGGATGCCCTTTTTCACCTCCTGTACTTCCTCTTCAAGGTTGACGCAGAGGATGACAGATTGAGCGGCCCCTGGGAAGATGCTTCTCTGTGCAGAGGTACCTGTGGGGCATGATGTCAGGACCCTATGTCCTTGGGGCTAGGGCCTTGCTGGTAGGCAGCCTGTGTCTCAGGAATACACTGGATTGCCAAAAGGTATCTGTCAGCTCCTGCGCCCCTCGTTTCGTATCTGTGAGGGGCCCAGAGCAGGGCTTCATTTATGGAGCTGCTAATTATCTCAAATGTGTTGTGAGAAAGGGAGAGTGGGAATGCAGCCTGAACCAGGCACATGGTCTTTCGGCCTTCTTGGGGCTCAAGTCCTGCTAAAAACCCGATGTGAAGCGAGTGAGTTGTAGTTTTGATGGGGGAGAAGTTTCGGTTCTCCCTCTTCAATAGTCACATTCCACTAGGGGTTGTCAGGATCTCCACTGTGCACCTGAGATAGGGACAATTAGGGGTGTGTGTGTGTGTGTGTGTGTGTGTGTATGTGTAGGGGGAATGGCCTTTTGGATGGGTAGTGGGCCTTCAGTGACTGGAAAGCCTGATCAGTAGGACTGACAGGATGTGTGAGGGACTCACCAACTGGTTGGAAAAGACAGGAAGGATATAATGATCCGTGAAATTCATCATTACTATTTTGCATTGAGTGCTGAAAAATACAGCGTGCATTAGAGTTTATCCTTTACTGAGTAGTGTTTAAGCTGAGACCAGAAGGCTAAGAAATAAAAGGCGGATGTGGGAAGGTGTTCAGTGAGAGCAGGGAAGGCTGTGTACTGTTACAGGAACTGAGAGAATGTCCTTGAATCTCGGGCCACGTGGGGACTGTAGGGTGGGGAAAACCAAGGTTTGGGGTGAGGACTTGGACTTTTTGTAGGTTCTTGGAGACTAATCATAGTGATTTAAAACATGATGCCCAGGCCCAAGCTGATCCTAGCTCTGCCTCTTATGAGCCGTGTTACTCTACCATTGTAGGTCTCATTTTCCTGAAGGAAAAAATGGGGGTGATAATAATCCCACTTCATAGATGATTGTAAAGATGAAATGATATTTAACGTTAATAAAACACTCAGAGCCATGTCTGACATGTAGTAGGTGTCGGTGGTTGATTCAAGAAATAAATAGGGGCACCTGGGGGACTCAGTGGGTTAAAGCTCTGCCTTTGTCTCAGGTCATGAACCCAGGGTCCTGGGATCCAGCTTCACATTGGGCTCTCTGCCAACAAGAGGCTGGATCCCAGGACCCTGAGATCAGGACCTGAGCTGATACCAAGAGTCGGATGCTTTGCCAAACTGAGCCACCCAGGCACCCTTACAGGGCATGTTGCCTTAGGAAAATAAATTGCAAGGATAAAGAAAGAGGAGGGAGAAAGTGAGGCCTGTAATTAAAAGAGGCTTGAGAGGCTTGTTAACCGATTGCAAGGTATGGGTCTTATCCTCACTCAGGATTTAACAAATACAGAGAGTCAAAATATTTATGACATAATCAGCTAAATTTCTTTTTTTCCCCAAGATTTTACTTATTTAGAGAGAGATCACAAGTAGGCAGGGGCAAGGCAGAGAGAGAGGAGGAAGCAGGTGCCCCGCTGTGCAGGGAGCCCAATGCGGGGCTCGATCCCAGGACCCTGGGATCATGACATGAGCCGAAGGCACAGGCTTTAACCCACTGAGCCACCTAGGCGCCCCAATCAGCTAAATTTGAACTGTGACTTGACATGTCATGATATTGCGAAATTATTTTGAAATGTTTAAAGAGTGAGGATAGTTTTGCGGGCATATCTATGTGTGTGTCCATCAAGGGCAATTTTGCTCCCTAGGTGTTTGGCAAAGTCTAGGACATATTCGGTGGTCATAAGCACAAGTGAGGAAGAGGCTCTCTGCACCTCATGTATGGAGATCAGGGGTGCTGCTAAGCATCGTAGTATACTCAGGACAGCGCCCTCAGCAAAGAATGATGGGGCCCAATATGTGGGTCATGCCAAGGTTGTGTAAGCCTGTTCTGGAGACAGGTGTTGACGTAGCCATGGGTTCAATGACAGGATGAAGATAGTTGTTTCAAAATGTTATGGGGGCTGTGGGGATGGGCTGTGAACTGAGAATTATTTAAGTTATTGACAGGAGTTCCTTATACCAGTCTCTCTATTTGGGTGTGTATATATGTATCTATCTGTATGTTTATATCGTGTGTGTGTGTGTGTGTGTGTACAGTATGTGTGTATATTATATGCAATTGTATATTTCCATAACAAAAGCTCACAAGCTTGCTAGGGGTGATGTAGAGTCTGTGTTCACGTGGAATCTGGTGCCAACACGTGGGGAGGGTGGACAAGCTGAGACGGGGGTTCGCAGGAGCGGCAGCAGTGGCGTCCTTAGCAGGCTTGGTCTGCAGTGGAATGTTGGTGGTGTCTGGCTGTCGAGCTTCCCTTTATCCCTGTTGTATTTTCATTTTTTTGTCTTGTTTTTTGGCCTTCCTAACAACCTTCCAATAAATTCTTTTTCTGTTAAATTTAGTCAGAACCAGTTTCTGTGAAGCAAGAATTCTGACTTACACAAGAAAAGGGTGAAGCTGATGTATAGAGAAAAGGTGATCTGACTGTGGGAGGAGAGAGAGGAATTAGGAGAAACAGATATATAAAAATATATGTGTCATTTATATATCTAACAACTAAAATTTACAGAGTGTATATATAGATAGATAGATAGATAGATATAGATAGATAGATATATCTATATCCACATACATATGTATATAATATTTGAGAGAAAGAGAATCTCATGGTTTCTGTTTTTCTTGTTCTTAACCTCTATCCCTCTCAAGACAACAGTTTAATTCTTGTCCAGGGATATTATGAGATAGCCCCATTTTTTTAATATAAGAAACTCTCCTTTCTACTTCAATAAATGCAAGTGGTTTTCTGTCACCTGCAACCCACGGAAGCTCAGCATAGTTTAGATTGTGATGTGCTCACCTAACCACGTCTTTGCTATACTTGCTTTTTCTCACTGCTGTGCAGAGGTTCCACAAATGTCTGTTTCATGGGCACACGATTGTCATTTGGCTCCAGACAAGGAATGAATGTGCTGTTCATGGCAGCAGAGGCACTCTGGTCTTCTTGGCCTTTCCAATAATCATTGTAAGTGGACACATTTATTGAGAGTTCATTCTGTCAATTGTGCCTGTCTTCCATAAGTTTTGCCAGTAAGCCTCAGTCTCTCTGAACACCCCTGACTGTAGGGTCCTCAGTCCTTGGGTTTGTGAGGCACAAGGAATGAATGAATCCAGCGGGGTCCCTTGAGTGACAGCCTGACGGCCTCTCCTGGTGGGTCCTATACCAACAGACAAAGGCCATTGCAACTTCATTGAGGAAGGTGGCATATAATGTGAAAGAGTGTACAGGCAGGATAGCCTGGGTTTTCCGAGAACAGGCTTTGAGTCAAATAGCCTTAGACTATCACCCTATTTCTACCCTGTGCTCCTGTGCTTCCTTAGGCATGTTTTTTGACCTCTCTATCCTCGGTTTTCTTGTCTATAAAATGGACTGTTTTATGGATTAAATGAAAAAAATGTATATATATGTAAATTCACAGAGAAGATGGCATATGGGGAGCCATGTAGAAATGGTATTTTTATTATTACTCAACATTGTGGTTAATATTATAGGAAAGTTCTTCTGGTATAAAGAGCATGAAGCACGAGATGCTCCATTTGGCCCCTTCCAGGCCCTGTGGTTTCCATGATGCCACTTACTCATCAGCTTATTGATCTTATGCATGGGTGACCCCTTCTGGGCCAGCACATTAATTATGCAGCCTTGGTAGCTCCCAGGGGCCTGGTCTTGTGGGGAGGGTTTTTGTGTTGGAGCTGTTGGGTACTGGCTACCTGGACTCCATCACCTTCTACCTGTGTGACACTCGGGACCTAATCACCCTGTGAGAGGAAAGCAATTCTGGCTGTTCCTTTGGGTTGTTGATGATGATTAGATGGAATGGTACATATAAAAAGCCTGGAACATGTCAAGAAATGTTTGACCTCATTCGATTTTCTTACTCTTTTTTACTAGCTCCCAGAACAGCCCACTTCTACCCATTTCTGTTTCAGAGAGGTGAAGTGATTCTGCGAAGGCCATAGTGTTAGGCGAATAAGGTGAGGAAAAGACATTGCAGGTGTTGTGAAGAGCATGAGTAAAAACTGGGGAGTAAGAACCCGCTGTGAAGCTGCAGGTAACCAGGCATAGCTGGAGAGCCAGATGTGGGTGAGGGAAGGGTGAGGGATGAGTTTAGGAAGGACTTTGGATGTTGTGCTGAAAGACAGTGGGTCCCTGAGGGACTTTTAAGTTGGAGTGACCTCGTTTAATTTGCATTGTCAGAGCATTCCTGAGGAGAGGTTGGAGGAGGAGCCAGTAGAGACAGATTGACTCCAGAGGAGGAGGATTTTCTCTGAGGGATCATGGCAGCCAGTGCAGAGGGTTTGAAGCAGGAGTGAAAGGATCTGGGTCCTTAAGGAAGGCACAGCCCACTGGGGAAGAAGAGGCCTGCATGGGAGGGAAAATGATGTAGTACAGTGCCCATCACAGATGCCAAGAGCATGTAGCCTGGAACTGCCGGTCACACAGGACTATGGTGATGGGTTCCATATTCACGGAGCAGTGCATTCAGATCAGATGGGATCAGAGCAATAGATTCTGCCAGTTCTGCTTTGGTCAGTAAAACTCAGGATTTAGCTTCCTAAAGTCCTGCTTTGTTAGGACTGCTCTCTCTTCTCAAGGGGTATATGTGTGTATTGGAATAAGGGACCAACATCCTAGTTACAAAATCAGGAGAGAAACCTTATTTTTGTCTGTGAGATTCTACCTGCCTCCAGCCCTCAAATGAGAGTGCAGCATTGTTTGTCATCAGGCAGATGTGATTCCAAGTTCACACCCTGCCACGTCACTGTATGACCTTGAGAAGAAAACCTCATTTCTGGGTCCTCGGTTTTCTTATATAGACAGTGGGAGTTATTATGCTGTCTTCTTCCTAGAGTTGCTGTGAAGATGAGATAGTGCATGTGTGTTTGTTATCTCAGAACATAGCGTGAAGTGCAAAATGGACATTAAGCATTGTTTCTTGCCTTGTCATTCGTGACCTTGTGCCCAGGTCAGATAGTTTGGGTTCCCATCCTGACATCAAGTCGTGAGAGCCATTTTGTTTCTATACAGATTTCAGTGACTACAAGAGAGTCTGAATACATGACCAAACAGACTTGAATTGTCCTCAGTAGTTCGGAGCCTCCGATTTCCAGGAATGTTTCAAGGATCCCCCTGGGGGCATAGCCCACATGGAACTCACTCAGAAGCTTTTTGGGACTTGGTGACCCTTCTCACTGTGATAATGGCACAGCTGAATTTCCCAGAAGGGATCATTAATCAGAGCAGCCACTGATCCTACAAAGGCAGAGCTGAGCTCTTTGCCAGGCATCTAGGACAAATAGGATTCTTGCTTATGATTCTTGGTTTCAGTCCACCAGGGAGAGAAGGAGAAGCAGACTCCCCCTTTCCATGGAGTAGGTCATGGTTCGATATAGACCATGGATTAGTTTTCAACTTCCCTTACCTCTAAACTCAGCACTTGCTTCCTTCTACCCTGTATACCCCACAAATCAGAACAAATGCTGAGCTGCTGGTATATATGATGGGCCTGAGGAGGAGGAATGCCAAAAAGTAGAGCAAGGACATATCCCATATCTTCTTGCATATTCACTGTATGTCCACTCCAGGGTTTTGATCCTGTGAATGAATAAGAAAAAGAAATAATAAATGGAACTTCATGAGTCTATGCTTTTCTTCACAGCATCCTTCCTTTCAAATAAAATCCAGAAGCCATATGCAACCATGCCAAGTCATCTGTGTCACTCAAGTGTAGAGCCCGTCTCCTGCAGTGAAACATGCAGATCAAATGTGAATGCTTTTCTGTTGCTGTCTAAAGCTGCTTTCTACCAGGATGGCACTGCAGAGCTCATTGCTTCGAGGAAAGGACAAACATGGAAAAATTAGTCCTCAATTTCAGTTCACAAAAGGGAAACTGAAGATCTCTTGCATGCAGAATAGAACCAGGACCTATTGACTCTGCTGAAGAATTTATGATCTTGAGTATATCATTGACATTGGCCCCAGTTTTTTTGTCTGTAAAATGGGGAGATGAAGTTAGATCAAGTGTCCCAGTAGGTATAGTCTTGGCTCTTGGCTTTCTGGGTTGGATAATACTGATTGTGGAAGCTGTTCTGTGCATCGCAGAATGTCTAGAAGCACCCCTGGCCTCGACTCAGTAGACGTCAATAGGATTTTCCTTACTGTGACCAACGGTGTCTCTAGACGTTGCCAGATATCCTTTGGATATAAAATCACCCTGGTTGAGAACCACTGGATTAGATCTGTTAGATGATAAGCAATTTAAAATTTTCCAAGCTGGAGTGAGAGTCAGGGCTCTGCTATCTCCTGGTACCTAGCCCTGTGTGTGGCATTGTGGCAAGGATTCAGTACAAGCTGAACAAGTGAGATGAAATAGACAGTTCCTTCCAGTTCTAGGTCAGTTCTTTGGCAGCAAGAGAATCACTAGATGGTAACGATCTTATCACCCATGTGACTGCCTCTATTTGGGTACTGTTTAACATTCCTGGATAGAAGTAGACTAAAAATACCACCCGGTGCTATGAAACAAATAGGTCTGTCTGGAAGTTTAGCAACAAATAGTGACTATAATTATCAAGGAGTGTCCACTCAATTTCGACAGCAATCTCAGATCGTGTCCCCTGAAAGATAACTCTGAATTTTATGAATATGACAAAAAATTTAGTTGAGAAAAATGAGTCCAGATCTTGGAATATCATGATCTGAACCAACGTCAGACACTTATCCTGGTGAGCCACCCAGGTGCCCTCAGCCTGTTTTTTAAAATGGGATTTTACTGGAATACTGCCATACTCATTTGTTAACAGATTGTTTAGGGCTTCTTTGGTAACACCAATGGCAAAGTGGAATCCTTGGGACATAGAATCTTTAGCAAGTAAAGTCCAAAGTATTGACCATGTGGTCCCCTTATAAAGAAGCTTACTGGCCCCTCTTGTAGAGCACAAGTTTTCTCAGGGATGCCCTGTTGCACAGTAGGAAATATGCTTATATTTAATGAGCATGTGTTAGGTTGCGCCATATTAAATTGTCATCTTTGTAGGTCAAAATGGTCAGATATTGGTACTTATATATATGGTCCACATAATGTAACTTTCCAAGCATAGATACATGGAGTACAGTCTGTGCCCTTAAGGACACGCACATAGGTACACACATGCACACATGCTACTGCTGTCAGTGAATGTAGGAATCGTTATACTAGAGGCACAAACTCAGTATTTCAGGAGCACAGAGTAGCGTGTGCACGGTTACCAGTAAGGGTGAGGGAAAGGGACTAGAAACTTGAGAGGCCTCCAGAGAAGTGGCTGTGTTTCTGGCTGCTGTGCATTTGAGCTGCACGTCATGGCACCTGTAGGATTTGTATTGGGTCAAAAGAAGCGTTTTCTACAGGGGTGGGGGTGGGATTGACATTGAGCTATAAGAAACATGCTGCATTCTTTCGTTCAAGCACAATTGCCGTTCATCCTGGAAAACAGTTGCTTAGAATTAGAGGACATTAAAGATCGAGTGAGCATGACTCCCTAATTTTTAGATGAAGGTTGGAGGCAAAGGGATCGGTTCAAGGTCTCCCTGCTGTTGACCAGTTGTTTTTTTGGCAGGACTAGAGCCTATGTCTTCTACGCCCCAACTCAAGGTGATGTCCATCAGGCCACTCGGAATGCCAAGGTAAGAGTCAGAGAAATCACCTACTAGGGACAGTGGTGGCAGCCAGGCCTGGGCTTGCATTCTGGCTCTGGTACTCACTGTCTCTGTTACTCATCACAGGGTTTGTGAGCCAGAATTGCCTCCTACACAGACGCCCTCAGAGTAGAGGTTTAGAAAGCTCAGAGTCTGAAACCAGACTCTCTGAGTTTCATCCCTGCACCACTATGTGCTAGCTATGTCACCCTGGGCACATTACTTAACTTATCTGGGCCAGTAATATAGTGATAGTACTACTACTTACCTCACTGAGCTATAGGACTGAGTGATTTTAGGATTAAATGCAGGCATAAGGCACACAGAAAAATGCCTGGGACATGCTGAGTTCTATATGCTAACCTTATTAGAAGAAAAACAGTGGATTGGGACATCTCAGTGGCTCAGTTGGTTAATAAGTGTGTGCCTTTGGTGCAGGTCATGATCCCTTAGCCCTGGGATGCAGCCCTGCCATGGGCTCCTTGCTCAGCAGGGGGCCTGCTTCTCCCTCTACTACTGTTCTCTTTGCTTATGCTCTCTCATTCTCTCTCTGACAAATAAGTAAATAAATAATAAAATCTTTCAAAAAAGAAAAAAAAAGTGTAACCTAGGACTGTTCTAAGAACCAAGGAGAGTAATTTAGGGGAAGCCTTTTTCCATACTTGTAGAACAATACAAGTAGAAATGTATTTTTCTTCTCTTTGTAAATTGAAAGACTAGCATCCTGGAGATTGATGGTGATGATTTTCATTTCTTACAGCCTTACTATTTGCCAGGCACGTGACTTCTATTAGTTAAGCGTCACAAGATCCAGAGATGGTTCTTAGTTTTGGCTGACAGTTGTGACTGCGTAGCAGAGTGTAGGAGGACAGAGTGGTGTGGACTCTGGGGCCAGGCTGCCTGGGTCTGAATCCTTGCTCAGCCTCTTACTGGCTGTGTGAACCCAGCTGTGTTGCTTACACCCTGAGCCTTGGGTTTCTAGTCTATAAATGAGAATGATGAATATAGTGGTTTTGAGGATTAAAGGAGATAATTTTGTGAAGTGCTTAGGACAGTGTTTGATGTATACTATTTGTTTAAGGAAGAATGAAATCGAGAAGCAGACTCCTTGCTGAGCAGGGAGATGGATACAGGGCTCAGTCTCAGGACTCTGAGATCATGATGTGAGTTAAAGGCAGATGCTTAACTGACTGAGCCGCCCAGGTACGCCTGTCATCACCATTTTCACTATTACTGTAGGTAGAGTGCTGTGGACATTCAATATATGCTGGGGATTAACTCTGTTGATATTATTGATATCACTAGTAGAGCACAAAGCCTTGTACACAGTAGGCACTCAGCACACAGGGAATCAATGAATGCATACTCTAGAGCCAGGCTGCTCAGATTCCCATTCCGGCTCCACCACTTTAGAGCTTTGTGATCAGGCAACTTATTTAATCTCCTTATGCTTGTTTCTGTCTCTGTAAAAGAGGGTCTCAAAGTCCTAAATTAATGGGGTTGCTGTGAGCAGGATGTAAGCCAGCCCATGCGCGCACGCGCCTACACACACACACACACACACACACACACACACACACACACGTGAGGTCACACTGCCCTCTGCTGACCACCCCGTGTAAATGCACATGTACGTCCCCTGGGCCTCCTTCCACCCTAGGTCCAAGGCATCCCTGTACCTGCCTTAATGCGCACAGACACAAGGACGGACCTCTGTGTCCTCCTTACCTCCCTTCAAGTCGGGTCCGGGCTGCTCCCCACAGCTGATTCAGCACCTCAGGATGTTCGCTCAGGTCGTTCTCCCCCTCCATGGGCCCGATGAGGTTCCTGCAGGATCGATGGCTCTTGCTTGGTTTCTGAGCAGCTGCCCAGGCCAGGAGACCCAGGCCTTCAGGGCTCGGGTTTTGAAGGCTCCCATCTACCTCTGGCCTGCAGGAAAACTGTCGCAGGGAGACAGATACCTGGGACCTGGTTCTGTCATGGGCCCCAGACATGAAGAATGCGCACTCCATGATGAGGAATACAACACTCGCACGCTCCCCAGAGTTTCTCACCTCACTGCCTCTGCTCAGAGAGGTGGGTGAATATTTAACCCTCCCCAAGCTCTAGGTCTTGACTCTAGCAGTTTCCCTTGGCCTGAAACATAATGGAACTCTCAATCTTTAACTTAAATATTGATGCAAATTCTGCATACTCTTCCCATTTGATTAGCATGTTTCCATCTGAACCCTGCATTTAGCCCATCCATGTCTGAGCCTTTCAGGGACTCCTATGGTGTCAATCCGCACTATTGGTCAGAGGGAGGGTCTTGCCACACTTGCCAGCCAGTCCTGGAATGTGGTTGCAGGACCACGTGAGGGTTTACGTTCTTTAGAGCAGAATGCTGGACACCAAGACCGCTGCTCTCATCCAGAAAAGAGGATGCCTGACACACCATTAGAATTTTCATAGGAATTGCACTGAATCTATAGATTGTTTGGGGTAGTATGGGCATTTCAATCATGGTAATTCTTCCAACCCATGAGCATGGAGTATGTTTCCATTTGTTTGCATCTTCTTCGATTTCTTTCAGCAGTTTCTGGTAGTTTTCAGTATACAGGTCTTTGCCTCCTTGGTTAATTAGACTCTAGGTATTTTTTTTGATCCATTTATAAATGGGATTGCTTTCTTACTTTATCTTTCTTATAGTTCATTTGCCTTTACCACTAACTGGTCTCAAGTTTTACCTTTATCTCTCTTGCCATCAGTAACCATTATTCTGACTTCTAAAACCATAGATCAATTTTGCCTTCTCACTTATACAAATGGAGTCATACAGTCTGTGCATCTTTGTGTCTCACTTCTCTTCAAATAATGCCTGTGAGATTTATACATGTCATTGTCTGTATCTGTACCAATAGTTCATTCTTCATCATTTTGTAGAATCCCATTCTTTGAACATACCTAAAATGTACTTCACTCTACTTTTGGTGAGAGAATGGAATTGTTTCCAATCTGGGATAACATGAATAAAGTTGCTATACATATTATAGTACATGTCTGTTGCTGAATACTTGCAGAGATTTTATGATTGATATATATCCAGGAGTAGAGATGCGGAATCGTAAGGTGTACATAGTTTAAGTTTGATTACGTTATTACCACACAGTTTTTTAATGCCTAACATATACTCCTACCACAGTGGAAGCTGAATAAAATTGAATAAAAGTTCCAATTGCATAATTATGCTGAGCAAAATAAGTCAGAGAACAACAAATATCATATGATTTCACTCATGGAAAATCATTGATGAGCACTGGATTTTGTACTGTGTGATGAATTACTAAATCCTGCACTTGAAACTAATATTATACTTTATGTTAACTAACCAGAATTTAAAATAAAATTTAATTAATTAAAAAGTTCCATTCGCTCCATACCCTCAACAACACTTTGTATTATGAATCTTTCAAACTTCAGTTATCCCTATAAGCATGCAGTATTATTTCATCAGAGTTTTCGTATAATTTTAAGGGCCATGTAGTAGTTCCTTCTGTCAAGATGATAAAGTTTTTTAGTTTACTAATCTTTAATTGTTGGAAGCTTGTTTTTGTTTTCTTTTTAATTCTTTACAAAACACCTGGATGATCATTCTTTAATATAAAATTTTTCTGTGCCAATATCAGAAATGAAAAGAGAGTTATCACTACATAGGCAACTGGGTGGCTCAGTGGGTTGAAGCCTCTGCCTTCGGCTCGGGTCATGATCCCAGGGTCCTGGGATTGAGCCCTGCATTGAACTCTCTGCTCAGCGGGGAGCCTTCTTTCTCCACTCTCTCTCACCCTGCCTCTCTGCCTACTTGTGATCTCTGCCTGTCAAATAAATAAATAAAAATTTTTTTTGAAAAAGAGTTATCACTACATATCTTGCACTTAAAAAACTTAGGGGCGCCTGGGTGGCTCAGTTGATTAAGTGTTTGCCTCAGCAGTTTTGGCTTAGGTCATGGTCTCACGGTCATGGAATCGGGCCCCAAGTTGGGCTCTGTGCTCAGGAAGGAACCTGCTTGAGATTCTCTCTCTCCCTCTACGCCTGTACCAATCTCTCACAATCTCTCTCTAACATACATAAATCAATCTTCTTTAAAAAAAAAAAAGATAACAAGACAATACTACGAGCAGTTTTATGTCAACAGATTCAACAATGTAGACGAAATGGAAAGATGCCTTGAAAAATATACCTTAGTGGTGCCTGCGTGGCCCAGTCGGTTAATCCTCTGCCTTTCGCTTTGGTCATGATTTCAGGGTCCTGGAATTGAGCCCAGATTGGGCTCCCTGCTTCCCCCTCCTCTGCCTGCCTGTCGACTTGTGATCTCTCTCTCTGTATCAAATAAGTAAAATCTTTAAAAAATATATATAACACCACAAAATAAAACAAAAATCTGAATGATTCAATATCTATACTAATAATTGAAATAATTATTAACAACTTTACCAGAAAGAAAGTCCTAGATCCAAGTAGTTTTACTGGCAAATCCTATCAAACATTTATGGAAGAAATAACACCAAAATTAAAAAACCGTTTCAGACAGTAAAGGAGCAAGTAACACTGGGTGTTATGAGGTTTTAAGCCTTTGCCAATGTGAAAAGTGAAATCACTTTAATCTTATTTGTCCTTTCATTACTAATAAGATTGGATATTCTTTTAAAGATTTTTGTTTGTTTTTTCAGAGAGAGACAGTGAGAGTGGGAACACAAGCAGGGGCAGTGGGAAAGGGAGAAGCAGGCTTCCCACTGAGCAAGGAGCCTGATATGGGGTGTGATCTAGCCATGACCTGACCCAAACGGAGATGCTTAACAACTGAACCACCCAGGCACCCCAAAATGTTTCTTTTTTTAAAAGGAAATGTATTTATTTGAGAGAGAGAGAGAGAGAGAAAGATACCACAAGTAGGCAGAGGGGCTGGCAGAGAGAGAGCAGGGGAAGCAGGCTCCCTGTTGAGCAAAGAGCCTGATGTGGGTCTCGATCCCAGGACTCTGAGATCATGACCCAAGCTGAAGGCAGGGGCTTAACCCACTGAGCCACCCATGTGCCCCAGATTGAAGTTTTTTGTATATTTGCTGTCCTTTTCCCATTTTAAAATCTTTGAGAGAGGGAGAGAGAGCAAGGGAGAGAGAACACACGTTTGGAGGGGAAGGCAGAGGAAGAGAAAGAGTCAGAGAAGAGAGAATCTCAAGCAGGTTCCCCACTGCATGGGGAGCCTGGCACTGACATGGGGCTCAGTATGACAACTTAAAGTTCATGACCTGAGCCAAAATCCTTCAAGAGTTGGACCCCTACCTGAGTGAGACTGAGCAGAGGGTGGTGTGCTCAATATGAAAGTAAAAGTGCTCAGTTCACAGTCCCTCTACCTCCACGCTATGGTCTAAAATACCTGCTTGTCATTAGAGCACTTTTGACCTAAGTTATCATTCAAAGATTGCAACTGTGGAGAGACGGATCATGAATTCAGTCACTTCTCATTTACTAGATTTTCAGTAGTGCCCTAAGGCACAAGGAGAAAAGGTAGTTTGGTTTTGATGGAGAAAGGAGACAGGTCGTGAAAAACCAGAATATAAAAACGATAAAACACAGTCCTGAAGGAGGCCCCATGCAGCCTGATAAGTGGAGTTAAAGAAGCAAAACAAGCCCTCTGGCAAAATACTTCATTACACACCAGGGCCTGTACCATATTTATCTGGGGGATAATCTGTTCAGGGAATCAGAAATGTAATAAGACAAAGAAAAGTGCAGGATTATAATTCTTCTTGGAGAGACTGAGAGTGTGTGGCTGGAAGTAATTTGGGATATTGTCTAAGAAACCCATAAAGGACACATGAGTCAAAGGAGGAAGTTGCTAACCACCTACCTGAGCAAAGAAGATAAGTCCAGCTGCAGGGCTTTGCTTCTGACTGAGAGGGGCATGCGAGTTTAGGGCCAGAGGTGCTCTGCTTGGCACTCTAGGGATGAGGCTGCACACTGTTGCCTCTATCTTTCTTTTTCATCCTTCTCCACGCAGCAAACAGCTTTTCCTCCAAACAGATGTTGAACAAGTGTCTAAAGGATGTTGGTTAAATTTTCATTATGAAGAATATCAGGGTCCATGAAGGGCTGCCCATCTCAGTCTCACCCTGGCTGCAGGAAGGTGGAGAGAAGAGAAGTGGAGAGATGCTGCACTTTTCCTGGTACTCACATGAATCCTCAAGCTCTCCAGCTTGCTCCCTCCTCCCTTCCTGACAAAACAAAGAGAAAAAGAAGAAAAGGGTAAAAGTCGGAGGATGTATTCGGTTATAAAACACCAGAACTCCTTTCCCCTGCCTATAATGTAAGGGTGATAGAGCTCCGACATCTCCAATCCCCCATTCCAAAATTGGAGAAGCTCTGAAAAATAAAACTGCTTCTCTTATCTCATTTGATGCAAAACCTGACCTATCAGGAAGTGAAACTCTCTGAGGTCTTTATCCTAGTCAGTAGACATATTCATATATTTCAATGCAGAAATATTTACTGGTATGATTTCAAGATGCAGCTCCATCGTTTTATGTACCAGATCACCTTTATAAAAGCTGAGAAACAGTGAAATCTAAAACAGGTTAGCCCTATGCTTTTCAGGTAAGAAATAATATTGAAAGATATTTCAGAAGCGATAAGTGAAAGAATGTTCACAAAGCACCCAGAACATGCCTGACACCCAAGAAACAGGAATTTCATTTCCTTCTGCCCATGTTTGGCTTGTTTGGAGAGGGAGCCCTTCTTCAGAAATTAGCTCCAGGCTGGATAACAGGAATCAGATATTACCAATGAGGTACAGAGTGAAAATATTTGCAACTTCTACAACAGAGATCTAATATCTCTAACATATCCAGAACTCTTAAAGAAGAAAAAGACCAAACTTGGTAGGAAAATAGGAAAACTACACGAATAGATAGTTTACAGGAAATGATAAGCAAATGTTCCTTAAACATTAAAAAAAAACAAAACACAGAGGGTTACAAAAGGGAAGGGATGGGGTGAAAGGGTAATTGCATGATCGGTCCTGAGGAGGGCAGCTGTGGAGATAAACACTGGGTGTTACATGCAACTAATGAATCTTTGAACACTGCATCAGAAACTAATGATGTAGTATATGTTGGTTAATGGGACATAATAACAACAATGATGATAATAATAATAATAAATAAGCCACCCTTGGGAGACTTCTTGTTTTCTGCTCTCTTCAACCCAGGTCCCTGTTCCCTCTTCTGGGTGCTCTCTCCTTCGTTTCAAACTCCTGTCCGAGAACCACAAGTTGAACAATGTAGAAAGCAAAGCAGGACCAAACTGCAACAACAATCAAATACACAACCAGAGTAGGAGGTTCCAGCCCTCTCTCAGCAACTCAGCACAGTCTACAGAGCATCCATAAAATACAGATCTTGATGGCAAACCATCTGAATCCCACAGCTGTCTCCATACATCTGTCCACATCCACTGTGGAGGACACGTTGATTTTAGGCACAGAAACCATTAGAAAAATGTTCCCGATTTACTTTGGCCATAAGGGAAATTTCAATCTGTTTCAGAGGCATGAAATCACACAGAGCATGTTGTGGTAACATAATGTGCTAGAAATCACTGATAAAAAACTAACCAGAAATTCCCATATGTTTAGACATAGAGAAGTACCTCTAACAATAAAATAGGAGTAAAGAAATAGAAAAGAAAAAGAGCTACATTGGAACCAAATGATATGAGCATGATACAATCATAATCAAATGTGTCTTTGGCAGAGAATATCTTGGAAATGTGGTGTGAGAACACTATATGGTCTCAAAATCATGCCTCATAGACTGAACCCTATAAATCCTATGTGATGAAGGAAATCACAAACCCATCCTGACATAGGCCTCCTGTCATTTGCTACCAATATCCCACGTCCCTCCTCCGACCCTGCACAGTCCCCCAGATGGACTGGCACCATGTGGTATCCCCAAGAGGCTCCACCAAGCATTTCAGGCATTCCTCTGACTCAGGAAGTTGGAAGCAGTCTTGTAGACATGCTCTGACCAGTAATATGTGTGAGGGAGTGAGATGTGCCATCTCGAACAGAACACCTGGGACTGAATCAGGTTCCCCCTCTGTCCATCTCCTATAGCACCCGGCAGTTACCTATAGTGGGTGCTCTATTATTCTGGTCCCACGAAGACCGTGTGGACATGTGGCAGGTACTAGAAACAGACTTCCCTAATAGAAGCCACTAAGGCACAAGGCTACAGGTTACTCACAGTAACATCTGGCCCTTCCTAACTGGCACGCATCCCTCCCGTCTTCTCTCTGTGAGGCAGCACAGCCTAAAAGGCGAAGCATGAACTCTGTTGTCTGAGACACAGGGTTTGACCTCCACCTCTGCCCATGTCTTCACTCCAACCTCATGCAATTTACTGTGAGTCTCTGAGCCTCCATTTCTACTCTATAAGGTGGATGGTTATACCGTCTCAGGTTTGGGGTGATTAAGGAAATCATACATGTAAAGTTTGAGTCAGCAACTGGCACATACAGTAAATGCTCAATACATTTTTGCTGTATACCTTTATGTCTTGATTGTAAACATTCTGAAAGCTCAGAAATGTATTGTGACAAAGGAAGGACTTGTTCAATTTTTGGCTTGTGCATCCTTTTGAACTATGTTTTTCAACAAATAGTGTAATATTTACATTCATTGACAGTATTTTTTCTTTTAACAAGGTTCTGTGCACTTTTAAAGTTCCAAATTATAGCTCTGCCTCGCTTTTTAAATTATTTAATGTTAAATATTGCCGATAATTTAATCATTTTTCTATTGTGGGGCATTTTCATAGGCTGCACATGGCATCAAAAACAAATGAGGTAGATTAAAGTATATCATGTATTACAGGCTAGAATAAACACTTTGTTCACTTTTGTTTATTATGTATCTATATATGTCTACATATATGTATATATGTATACAATTTAAGATATACTCCCAGAGACTCTAAGATGGTGGAGAAATAGGAGACCTTCATTTCATCTGGTCACAGGAATTCAGTTACACAGTTATCAGATCATTCTGAACACCTGTGAACTCACCCATAGATGTAAGAAAAGAGTAGCTCCAACTCTAGAAATATAAAAGTGACCTCTTTCTACAAGGTAGGACCTGTGGAGAAGTGAATTCGCGTTGATATATGGGAAGATAAACTGCAGGGAGGTACCAGAAAATGATATAGTAGAGGACTGCAAAGTAAGGACTTTTAGAAGTTTGCTCTGATGAGGGCCATTCCTGCCTGAACGGTACCCACGTGGTAAAGCAGGGCAGAATCCTAGGTGGGACAGTGTCATCTCGAGATGCCCAAGGCCACAGAAATAACAGGGTTCCTGAGTGTGGCAGAGGTCCCAGGCATCAAAGCGGGGACTCTTGCTGGAATCATCAAGCCCCAGAGTGGAGTCTCAGCTCCAGGCTGCCATAAGCCACGAATTGTGGCACAATCAGTGCCAGCAGGGACTCAGCAACAGCACACAGGCAAGATCCATCCTCCTCCCAGAAGGAGTGGCTTGGGTGTGCCCTGAAGGAGTCTGTAGGGTTTGGAGATTCAAACAGGGTCCCACCCTGAGATACAAATGCTCAGTCACAGGCCGGGTGAGCACAGAGAGCAGATGGAGACCAGGGAGCCAGGAACGATTCACTGCTTTTCTCTGAGGGTGCACTGAGGAATGGTGCCTCAGACACTTGGATCCCGGCCTGGACTTTGCAAGGCTTCCTTTTTCATACTCATCCTCTAATGAGGCACAGCGAACCTTCAGGGAACAAAAGCCAGAGCAAACCAGAGTAGATTACTTAGCTTGGCACCTAGGCAACAGCAGTGCAATCCTGCCCCGGGGCAAAAATGCCACAGAATCAAGGCAACAGGCTCCTTCCCCAGAGGATCATCAAGAACACACAGCCAAGTTTACTGATCATTGAGAATGCCCAAACCCCAGTGCTAGGGGAATATAGCATATAGAATTCATGGGTTATTTTCCCCACGATTTTGTCCTTGGCTTTTTAAAAAATATATATTTTTTATTGTGTTGTTAGTCACCATCAAATATATCATTAGTTTTGGAAGCAGTGTTCCAAGATTCATTGTTTATGTACAACAGCCAGTGCTCCGTGCAATACATGCCCTCCTTAATACCTACCACCAGTCTCACCCATCCCCCCCAACGCCCTCCCCTCTAAAACCCTCAGGTTGTGGGGCACCTGGTGGCTCAGTGGGTTAAGCTGCTGCCTTCGGCTCAGGTCATGATCTCAGGGTCCTGGGATCGAGTCCTGCATTGGGCTCTCTGCTCAGCAGGGACCCTGCTTCCCTCTCTCTCTCTGCCTGCCTCTCCATCTACTTGGGATTTCTCTCTGTCAAATAAATAAAATCTTAAATATATATATATATATATATATATATATATATATATATATATATCCCTCAGGTTGTTTCTCAGTCTCTCATGTTTCATCTCCCCCTCTGATTTCCCCCAATTCACTTTTCCTTTCCTCTGCTGATGTCTTCCATGTTATTCCTTATGTTCCACAAGTAAGTGAAACCATATGATAATTGACTTTCTCTGCTTGACTTAGTTCATTCAGTATAATCTCCTCCAGTCCCATCCACACTGATGCAAAAGTTGAGTATTCATCCTTTCTGATGGCTGAGTAATATTCCATTGTATATTATGGACCACATCTTCTTTATCCATTCACAGTTTTGTCTTTCAGTTTTAATTTTTTGTTCTCTTTCTTTTTGTCAACCAATTTATTTTATCCACACTTCTTTAATCTTAACTTTCACTTTTGTACTTAACTTTGTAAATATTTAAGTTCCTCTTTCTTTATAATTTTAGGGTGCAGTTTCCTCAAACACACCAAAATACACCTAGAATCTAGGGTATTATTCTTTTTGCTTTAACTGCCTAATCATACTGTCTTTTCTTCCTCTTCCTCTTTCTCTTCCACTTCTTCTTTTTATATGTTAAGTATTTTAGTTTAGTTTTGTTTTGTTTTGTTTTCTTCAAGTCTTTTTAAATTTTCATCTTCATGGATACATTCTATCCTTTCCATATATTTAATTTTATTTTTCTGTATATACCTGTGTACATATATATAAATATATATATAAATGTATATACTTATACATTTATATATGTATACATATATATGTTACAAGATTAAATATGTGGAAATCTGTAAATTTGTAAGATATAGAAGTATTTTTCATAATGTATATTATATAATACTGTATAGTGTATGTATTATTTAGTTATATATATATTTCATATATATATTTTTGCAAGATTTTCTTTCTATACAATTTTGAGGTGGTTTTTTCTAACAAACCAAAAGATACACTCAGGATATGTAGTGTATTGCTCTGTTTTCCCTACATATCCCATGATATTCTCTCTGCTCTGTTCACATGGCTAACTTCCCTTTTTTTCCCTCTTTTTTTTTGTTTTTGGACTTTTAAGTTTCATTTATAGGTAATACAATGGCACTAACTTCCTATCTTTTTATAGTTACTCTGAATGTAAATGGATTAAATGGATAATCAGAAGGCACGGGGTATAGGATAGGATGAAAAGGCCAAGACCCATCCATAATGTTATCTAAAGAGAATCAGTTTAGACCCAAAGATACCCCCAGACAGAAAGTGATGGGGCTTGGAAAAATATTTATCATGCTAATGGACATCAAAAGAAAACTGGGGTAGCAACCTTTATCAGACAAATTAGATTTTATGGGCACCTGGGTGGCTCAGTGGGTTAAAACCTCTGCCTTGGCTCAGGTCATGATCTCAGGGTCCTGCGCCCGAGCCCCACATCAGGCTCTCTGCTCAGCAGGAAGCCTGCTCACCCCCCACCTGCCTACTTGTGGTCTCTGTCAAATAAATAAATAAAATCTTAGAAAATTCAATTTTAAACCAAAGACTGTCATAAGAGATGAAGAAGGCTACTATATCATACTTAAAGGCTTTATCAAACAAGAAGATCTAACAATGATAAATACTTGTGTTGCTAACACAGGAGCAGCCAATTATATAAGCCAATTATAGCAAAATTAAAGAAACACAGCAACAATAATACAATAGTAGTAGGAGACTTGAACACCCCACTTACAGGAATGGACCTATCATTTAAGCAGAAAATCAACCAGGAAACAAGTGTTTTGAATGATAAAGGGCACCAAGTGGACTTCACATATATATTCAGAACATTCCATCCTAAAAAAAAAAAAAAAAAAAAAAAAAAAAAAAAAAAAAAGACATTTTCTTGAGTACACATGGAACATTCTCCACAATAGATTACATACTGGGTCACAATCACATTTCAACCAGTACCAAAGACTGGTATTATTCCTCACATATCCTTAGACCCCAGTGATGTGTGAATTTGTAACTTAATCATGAAAAGAAATTTGGAAAGAACTCACATGGAGGCTAAGAAGCATCCTACTAAAGAATAAATGGGTCAACTAGGAAATTAAACAATAATAGAAAAAATCATGGAAACAAATGAAAATTTAAAAAGAAGATCCTAGCAAGCAGGATCCAACAGCACATTAAAAAGATTATCCGCCAGGACCTGGTGGGATTCATCCCTGGGCTACAAGGATGGTTCCACATTTGCAAATCAATCAATGTGATACAACAAATTAATATGAGAAGAGAGAAGAGCCACATGGTTCTCTCAATCGATACAGAAAATGCATTTGACAAAATCCAGCATTCGTTCCTGATTAAAACACTTCAAAGTATAGGGATAGAAGGAACATCTCTGAACTTCATCGAATCTATCTATGAAAGACCCACAGCAAATATCATCCTCAATGGGAAAAAGCTTGCAGCCATCTCGTTGAGATCAGGAACAAGACAAGGATGCCCACTCCACTCTTGTTCAACATAGTATTAGAAGTCCTAGCAAAAGCAATCCGACAACAAAGAGAAATAAAAGGTATCCAAATTGGCAATGAAGAAGTCAAACTCTCTCTATTCGCAGATGACATGATTCTTTATATGGAAAACCCAAAAGACTCCACCCCCAAACTACTAGAACTCATAACAGCAATTCAGCAACGTGGCAGGATACAAAGTCAATGTGCAGAAATCAGTGGCTTTCTTATACACTAACAATGCAAATACAGAAAGGGAAATTAGAGAATCGATTCCATTTACTATAGCACCAAGGACCATAAGATACCTGGGAATAAACCTAACCAAAATTAACAAAACAGGAAACAAGATGTATTGGAGAGGATGTGGAGAAAGGGGAACCCTCTTCCACTGTTGGTGAGAATGCCAGTTGGTGCAGCCTCTTGGGAGAACAGTGTGGAGATTCCTCAAGATATTAAAAATAGAACTTCCCTATGATCCTGACATTGCACTCCTGGGTATTTACCCCAAAGATACAGATGTAGTGAAAAGAAGGGCCATCTGTACCCCAATGTTTATAGCAGCAATGGCCATGGTCGCCAAACTGTGGAAAGAAACAGATGCCTTTCAACGGACGAATGGATAAGGAAGATGTGGTCCATATACACTATGGAGTATTATGCCTCCATCAGAAAGGACGAATACCCAACTTTTGTAGCAACATGGACGGGACTGGGAGAGATTATGCTGAGTGAAATAAGTCAAGCAGAGAGAGTCAATTATCATATGGTTTCACTTATTTGTGGAGCATAACAAATAGCATGGAGGACATGGGGAGTTAGAGAGAAGTGGGTTGGGGTAAATTGGAAGGGGAGGTGAATCATGAGAGGCTATGGACTCTGAAAAACAATCTGAGGGGTTTGAAGTGGCGGGGGTGGGAGGTCGGGGTACCAGGTGGTGGGTATTATAGAAGGCATGGATTGCATGCAGCACTGGGTGTGGTGAAAAAAATAATGATACTGTTATGCTGAAAATAAATAAATTCTTTTTAAAAACCACTCAATGAACCATCTGACATTTGGCAACTGGATTTCATGCAATTTCCTCATCTCATGGATAAAGTAGGTGTTAGTTAATGTGCCTATGTCTTCTCACTAGACAAACGCTTTCCCTTGGAGAAAGGCCAATGACTCTTCTGCAGCTAAAATCTTGTTAGAAAAAAATTACCCTCCCAGGGAAGCCCTCTTGAAGTATACACAGTGACCAGAAAACACATTTTACCCTGCAGGCGTTTCACCAATTTGCGATGTTTTGCTAGTTTTAGAACAATTTCATTGTATGTTACTGTCCTCTATCTTCAAAGTTAAGCTCACAGAATGACCACATTACTGGGGACTCCATTGGCAAAATCTACGGAGACTTTCCAGCTCCCTGGGTCAAAGGGATTGCTGTCACTCCTAAATCTCATGTCCACCCCTTTGTGGAAATCAGTCTCTCCCCCTGGGAGATAGTCACTGGATTTGATTTGAATTCGATGTGCATTCGACCACTGCCTCTCTGGACCCACAGTTGGGAAAAGGGGATGTATTTCAATAAAGCAAAGATCGAGTTGCCTCTATTCAACCTAACCATGATGCAGTATAGCAGACTTTTTCTCAATGCACTCCCAGGGGACACTTACCCTGACCGCCACACCTTGCAACCTGATTCTGTTGGGAAAGATCCCACAAAGATTCTCTCCAACCTACCCTGAGAGGCCCCTCTCCAATACTGCTAACCAAACCTTGCACAGCCAAACCCCAAGAAAATCGATGGTTGGGTCCTCAGGACACCTTTAAAGAATTCGCCAAAGCCTGACTCAACCTGTACATCGTCTGGTCCCAAGAAGGGTGCTACTGCACCAACTGAAATACAAAATATCTGGGGAGACAGCCTTCTCCACATGTCCGGGCCAGGCCTGCATTTCTCTCCTCACTATTGCTCCTTCTCCATCTTCGGTGCAAAGAACATGCCACTTTCTGCATCTCCCAGTCTCTTGCAGAAGGAGGAAACTTCTTTGGATTATGTCCTTTCCAGAAAACACTTATTTTGATATTGTGAGCATTTCTAGACATTTAGAAGGTTGAGAATTCAAAAGTCGTTCCTTTACCTCTAGTATTAACTGAATCCTGATTCTAAGCCAAATGCATGGTTTCTGAATTTACAACATATCAGACCGCTTTTGATAACACATAGAGTTCTAAACAGTTCTTTTGAAAAAAACAATACTATTTGGGAATGTCCCGGAAGTATTCCTATTCTTGCAACAAGTTTTCTAAGGAACGCTTCATATTTCAGTGTACTCTATGTCCCCAAACACACTCCCTGATTTCATCCGGTGCACTCTCCCAGTATTTCACTATTTCGCTATGAAGCCACTCATGGAGGAGACTTTCAGGAGGCATACAGGACTCTGAGTTGGCCTTCATTGGGAGAAAATCTTTCTCCTTCAGTCCAAACAAGTGCCAATAAATATTTTCAGTGGCTCTTTTAATACACAGGGTCCTGGTTTTGAACTAACATGTGGTTTGGAATTGTCCCCATGCTTTGGTTCTGCCCTTGTTGTCTCTCAAATCCTGTGTAGAAACACTGTCCCCAGTGAGGTGATGCTGACTCACTGATCTCAGTCTTGAGCAGATACAAACTTCACATGGGAAGCTGATGAAAGTTTCTGCCTTCTAACCCTCCCTGCTCCTCAGTGGTTACTTGAGTAGTTTACAACTGTGATGCACATACCCTCCAACATGACACATGCCAACCAGAAAAGGCTTTGCTGGCACTGAAACACAAAACCACTAAATACAAAGAACTTACTGTCAATTGAAATTCCTCCAAGGAAACTTTCCTAAAGTTTTAATTTATATTACAATCAACTCACACACTGTTCTATTCATTTCAGGTGTATAATCGTGATTCAGTACTTCCATGCAACTCCTGGCAATCGTCACAAGAATAAGCCGCAATCCCCATTACCTGTTGAACTCATCCCGCCCACACACCTCCTCTATGATTACCAACAGGTTGTTCTCTAGTTAAGAGTCTGTTTCTTAGTTTGGCTCTTTCTCCTTCTCTTTGCTAGTATGTTTGATACCATAATTTCCACAAATGAGTGAAATCGTATAGTACCTATCTTTCTCTGACTGACTTATTTCGTTTATCAATGCAAATCATGATCAGACGGGACAAAGTCATAAGGGGAACGTCACAGCAGAGGGAAAAGGTTTTGGTAGGGGGTGTTCTGACACACTACCACTCCAAATAAATGGGGAACCAACAGGAGGACATGGACTTGATCTTGCACATGGGTGCCCCACTATTCCAGCTAGCAGAGCTCTAGTCTCATCTCTCTCCAGCCCCCTACATCCTCCAACAGGACTCCCCCACGAAAAGCCATAAAAATTTGAACTATGAGATGCCTCCAATGCACTTCTTGTTCTTCTTTCAAATTGCCCCCTGTCTCTGACAAGAGTGAACGTATCCGAAGTTCCCCAATGTGCCAAAGGATCAGTCACTGCTTCTTTGGCCTGCATTCAGTTTTCCTTCCTTCTCAACAAACCCAACATTTGCTGATACTTCTAACCTTGAAGGTTACAAACTGGACAGCAGTTTGTTTTTACCTGGGATTCTGAATCCAGCAGTAATCTGCAAGTATGCCCCAATTGCATTCTTCTAAGACACCCTGAGAGTCAGCAGGTTGTGTTTTCAGCTCCCAACTACAGGCTGCTCCTCTTCCTCTTAATTTGAATCGGGATTTCTCCCCAGAAACTGGTCTGCTTCTGTAAGAAACCAACCATGGCATCTCAGTTATAGCATCACAGAATCCCTCCATCCACAGACTAGGCCCTAAGTAAAATAGGTCTTATTCAACTACCCTCGAGGAAAACGAGGAGCAAACCATGGGAACAATACCAAAAATGCAACAACGTGGTGGCTCACCTACCAGCAGGTCTCAGGAAGCAGCCTAGAGCCCCCTCCTCAGCTCTCAGCCAACAAGGCCGCTTCTGCATCGCACCACAGGAGTCACCAACTGCTGCAAACACAGCTCTGGCCCTCTGAGGGGTACTGGGTCCTAAGCTGGTGGCAGAATCCCTTTGGGCTCTGAAGAACCCAGCCTCAGATGATGCCATGGTGCGCATTTGGCCCCATGAGGCTGCTGTGCCCATGCACAAACAGCCCCCTGCCAGCTGGAGGTGCGCGGTCGCCCTCTGCTGGATACTCTGGGAATCTCTGCAAAGCTCTAAGCAGGGGAAGGGGTCAGCTCTGAGGCAGTTCTGGTCCCAGGGAGCCTGTTCTCTACACTGAGACAGACCTTTGTGACAGCGCCTCAGACACAAAGAAACTGATTCCTTCTCCTTTCTGTGTGAGTGATGAATGAAGCCAAATTTAACAATTTTATTATGTAATGTGTAGTGCTTGCTCCACTCCCTTCAGAAATGCTACAGGGGCGCCTGGGTGGCTTAGTGGTTTAAAGCATTTGCCTTTGGCTCAGGTCATGATCCCAGAGTCTTGGGATCAAGTCCCACATCAGGTTCTCTGCTCAGTGGGTAGCCTGATACCTCCTCTCTTTCTCTCTCTCTCTCTGCCTGCATCTCTGACTACTTGTGATCTCTGTCAAATAAATAAATAAAATCTTTAAAAAAAATACAGACTACAGACGTACAAATGTAAAGTAACAGATAACTTTGTTTACCCACCCAAATATTCCTACTACATAAATCACTGACACCCATTACACTATTTTAATTTTTTTTTCCTTCTTCCTTTTAGAAGAATTTCCAGTCAGGTCAGGGTATATGAAAGTCCACTGAATCAAGACATCATCTAGCACTATGATCTTGAATGTGAGACTTTCTTTTCAACCTTGCCAATAAAGTGTTTCGGGACACAGAGGTGACAGGGTCAAAATGCAAAGCTAGACAAAGCTACACAGGCATTATGAATTTACTGCATGTCTCTTTAGATCATGTTTTCAATGAAAGGGGATTTAGACACAGTAGATGGATAAAATCATTTCCATCAGTCTGGTAAGGAACCAATATTACCTTCGAGTACTAATTGCCATCTCTTTACTAGCAGAAGAAGTCTTGGTGAAGTAGACGTTTCTGCGTGGATGTAAGAGAAGGCTGCAGGGGTTGAAATCATCCACCTAACATCCTGTGTCAGGATGCTCGTTGGACATATATCTAAGTGTATAATTACCATACATACATTTCATATACTTGTTTTGTATATACTTCTATATGATATGTACTTGTATCATTATGTATCTATTTCTACATTCAGATGGTTTAACCATCTAAATCTTCTGCATCCTTACTGATTTGGGGTCTGCTTTTTATCAGCTGCTGAGTGAGGGCTGTGAAAATTTGCCTCAGGGAAGATTTTATTTTTCTTGGAGTATTTTTTTAAAGGCTGTTTTATTTAGGAGAGAAAGCATGAGTGGGGAGAAGGGGAGAGTGAGAAGGAGAAGCCGACTCCCAGTGCATGGGGAGCTGGATGTGCGGCTCCATCAAAAGTCCCTGGGATCATGACCTGAGCTGAAGGCAGATGCTTACCTGACTGAGCCACCCAGGTGCTCCTCTACTTGCAGTCTTGTCAAACACTCCTTTATAGGTTTGACGTCTATGTAACTAAGATCCACAGTTTTACTTTCCTGGGTAAACTACAGCTTTTTTCATTTTGTACCAACTTTCTTTGTATCTATAATGCTTTTGGACTGATATCACTATAGTCAGAGCAGCATTTCCTTCATTGCTGTTTGCATGGTTCATTGTTTTCCCACTGTTTTATTTTCCAAATATCCATAACGCTAATTATTGGAGGATTATCATATCAAATTTTACAATGGTTGGTCAGTTGGTTGGTTGATCAAGTTGAGGATTTTTATCTGATCTTCCTGTCCATTCGCGTTCATTGGGACCCTTTTCTCTTCAACTTTACATTCACCATCTCATGATCTGCTCTTTATTTGTCCAGAATTCTCTATTTTTGCTTCTTTTGGAAATCAGTTATTATCTGATATCATACCCTTCACTTTGATTCTGCCCCATGAGCAACATGGGAATAGCCTAGTTTTACTAGAAGGAAGTGGTGTTAAGTTCGCCATGGTTCCCACACTCCATGTCTTGTTCTCCAACATCATTTCACCCAAAGACCTTAGCATCTACTGAAAACTGGTGGCTGAATTTTTACATATGCTTTTGCAAGATGATTTCTTCTTTCCACTTTCTACTTCTGTCTTTATTTCCGAGCAATCTTTCGCTTCTCTCCAATCCTGATTCTAAAGGTTCTCTTAAGTAGTACTCTAGATTTACAGATTATTATTCAGTGTTGGGAAAGCACTCCTGCTGTGATACATTTTGGTGCAGGTTGTCTTGATTTGGTCAATGGTGACCCTTTCAAGCTGGCTCCTGCATCCTTTTCACATGAAGATATCCTCCTTCTCAGTCCACACAGGTTCAGACACAGAAACCCAGAGGCTGAGGAAGAATTCCCATCTGCTTGGGTAAAAAAGTCTCTCAGTCTATACCAGAGTCCAGGAAGTTTGGGAAACAACCTGAAGGGTCTGATCAAGGTCCTAGTTGATAAGTAACCTCATCAGAGGTGGACTAAAAAGGCCCTGACCTGAGGTCAATAGCGTCTTCCCCCAAGACAGGCACTCTGACTACCCTTTCCTAGGAGGGCCTGATTTTTTAAAAAATATTTTCTCTCCTCCATGGAGAATATTTTGAGTTCTATTAGGATTGAATACCCCCTTTCTCCCTTCACCAGTAACAATCAAGTGGCAAGTGGCTCTACAAAAGCTTGGAGAGTCTTGAGTGAAAGGGAAGTCTCCCTCTTGGTTGATATCCTAGTTTCCTCCCTCCCTAGCTGTGTGCCTGTCGCTGAGCCTCAACGTGCTCACTTTCAAAATGGGGAGGACAATGAGATTTATGTACTGTAGGGCACTGTCCCCTGAGAACAGATTCATTAATAAAGGTCTTTGGAGCATAACTGACATAAACAATCAATAAACATGACATCCCATTACTTACATTTCCTTCCCTCGCATTTTTTTTTTCCTGGCTTCACAGCTGGATCATCTAGGTCACTATCCTGCCTTGCATGCATAGATTTTAAGTTCTCCTACCCAAGGGAAAAATGTAAGTTGATTCTCATGACTGAGCTTTGAGATCTCCCAAGAATGTTTGTGTTTTAAAAGGTAGATCCTCTCCTGGGACACAGAGGGACAACACCCACCATTGTTGGCAGCACCAGGAACTATGAGAGTTTCGGTGCCTCAGAAAGTGACTCTAAGACAAGGATGTGAGTACAAGTAGTTTCTCTGGAAGGATCTTTGGTGGGAAGAAATGATGGGAGCTAAGATGTGAAGAAGGAGGCAGCCAACACACAAGACAGAGTGTTAGTTTAGAGGGCACTGCTTGGGCAACTCTGTCTCCATCCACTGGGAACGTTTTAAATACATGCAGAACAGTCCTGAGTCATTCCATCCAAGTGCAAAAAGACCTGCATGGGATGAGTGTTGCTTTTATGGACATTGGTTACCTGGCTCCCGAGCTCACTGCCATGGCCAAAGAAGCCAAGGAAGCCAATGGACACCCTCAGGCAAAGAGCTGCAGGCAACTGCGGGAGGCAGCCACTGTGTGGACAAGACAGGGCTTGCCAGTGAAGACACCAGAGGGCACCAACCCTCTCCTCTCCTCTCCTCCCTATCATGCCCCATGGGATCTGAAATACTGAGAAATTAGTGTAGTGCTGCCCATCATACACCAAGTGACTGCCAGGATGCCTTACTTTCCTGATCACTTACAGTCCCAACACTGATACTTCTTAAATAACAAGTAACTTCTGTCCCATGACTACTCCAACCACACTCTTTCACTCCAGAAGTTTCAGTTCAAGCAACTCTTCTTCCAAGCACTGTTCAAATCTTGCCAGGAACAAAGACATGCACCTTTAACAAGGGATGGAGGATTATCGACAGTCTATACCTTGTGCCAAGAGCAGCGAACAATTTTGTCCTCCAAGAAAAAATTCCCATTCCTTGGAGTCTCAGAAGGCATAGGATTTAAGAGTGCTCACTATTCTTGAAATCATTATTAATAAGCACAGCTTTACAAGCTGAACAGAAATTGACAGTATATTGTGGTAGTGACAAAATAAAAAATGTAATCATGTTCCCATCCTATAAACATTAACAATTAACTATGCATCTTGAAATCAACCATACATACATATACATTATTCATACACACACACACACACACACACATATATATATATATACATATATAAAAGATTTTATTTATTTACTTGACAGAGAGAGAGATCACAAGTAGGCAGAGAGGCAGGCAGAGAAAGAGGAAGCAGACTCATGAAGCGCAGACAGCCCAATGAGGGGCTTGATCCAAGGACCATGAGATCATGACCTGAGCCAAAAACAGAGACATGAACCAACTGAGCCATCCAAGCACCCCCACCCCCTTTTTTTTTTTTTGAGAAAGAGAGAGGGAACAAAGTCTGAATGGGTGGGGTGGGATAGTGGGAGAAAGAGAAACTTTTTTTTGATTTTATTTATTTATTTGACAGAGAGATCACAAGTAGACTGAGTGGCAAGCAGAGATAAGGGGAAAGCAGGCTCCCCACCAAGCATAGAACATGTTGTGGGGCTCAATCACAGGACCCTAAGATCAAGACATGACCTGAAGGCACAGGATTAAACCACTGAGCTACCCAGGCACGGGAGAGGGAGACTTTTAAGCAGACTCCATGCTCAGTGTGGAACCTGATTTGGGCTTAGTCTCATGACCCTGAGATCATGACCTGAAGCAAAATCAAGACTCTGATGCTTAAGCAACTGAGCCACCCAGGCAGTCTCCCTATCAACTCTATTTTATCCCCCTCAGTAACCTCTAAATAGCCTTTGTTGGTATTAACTGTTCTAGTATTATGACCATGATTGTTCTCCCCGTGAATAATTAGCCCCCAGAATGCCAGGCACCAACTTCCCAAAGCACCATGGGATGACACATCCATTCTAGATTAGAAAACTACATTATGATAGAATACATAATGTTATATATGTTTTACCTTAACGTAAAACATCTGTAATAGCTCCTTCTGTGATTTCTATATTGTTGTGTATTACTCAATTTCTGTAACATGAATGCTATTATTTAAATAAACAACAGAAGAGAATAGGTGTCCATTACTACTAAGTAATGGTAGCACTAATTATGCAACATTATGTATTAAAAAATAAAAATAACAATGATTATGAATAAACTTTAAAATAGGTTTAGATTTACCAACAAAACCAAATAGGAAAGACAGGACTGAACATTTCCATACACCTAGCAAAGTTTGCCAACTATTTTCCTTTTCTTTTAATTCCATTATGGTTCACATACAGTGTTTGTTTCTAAAATACAACAGAGGGATTCAACACTTCCATGCATTCTCCATGGCTCATCAGGACAAGCAGCTCCTTCATCCTCATCACCGACTTCACCCATGCTGGCAACCATCACTTTGTTGTCTGTCGTGAAAAGTCTGGAAAAAAGACCTGAGGCTGAGGCAGGAATCCATCAAAATCCTAGAGGAGAACACAGGCAGCAATCCCTTTGACTTCATCCACAGAAACTCCTTACAACACACACCTACAAAGGCAAGGGAAACAAAAGCGAAAATGAACTTTTGGGACTTCATCAAAATCAAAAGCTTCTGCGCAGCAAAGGAAAACCATCAACAATCAAAGAGGAAACCCACAGAATGGGAAAAGATATGTGCAAATGACACTACAGACAAAGGGCTGATATCCAAGATCTATAAGGAACTTGTCAAACTCAACACCCAAAAGACAAATAGTCGAGTCACAAAATGGGCCAAAGATGTGACGATACAGTTCTGCAAAGAAGACATACAAATGGCTAACAGATGCATGAAAAACTGTTCATCATCATTAGCCATCAGGGAGATTCAAATCAAAACCACACAGATACCACCTTCCACCACGTAGAATGGCAAAAACTGACCAGGCAAGAAACAGCAAGTGTTGAAGAAGTTGGGAGAAAGGAGAACCCTCTCAACTGTTGGTGGGAATGGAAGTTGGTACAGCCCATTTGGAAGTTCCTCAAAAAATGAAAAATAGAGGATATGATATTTCACACCAGGGCTGAACCTGTTCGAAAAATTGTATGTGGCCAAGTGATTCATGTTGGCTGGCTCACTTGTTCTCAGGATACCTCATTTTTCTCTTCCTCCCCTTCATCCTCTTTAACAGTAATAAGATAATGAGATAATAATAAGATAATGAAGCAACTGCATTCAAATATTTCAAATTTAAAAAGACATTCCACTTCCCCTTTATCCTCTACAACATTAATAGGACAATCAAATATTTCAAATTTAAAAAGACATTCTAGCCGGGAAGAATGTAGAGTGAGTTCAATGAGTTTCAGGCTGAAGGAAAAAGATGTGACCATAAGGTGGCAGTAACATGCAACCCCCTTTCCTGGGGGGACTGACAGGATTGCAAGAGGGGTGGTCCATCACAGTAATAATCCTTCCAATACTGGGGATATTGAACAGGATACACATGTGCCTAAGTAATGCCTTTCTGCAGCCTGGCTGGGGGAGTGGGGTCTCTGCATCAGGGATTTAGAAAGCCAACAGTTTCTCAGGGTCTTTTAGAGCTGAAGGACTAATCTGGATTGCTTGAAGGCTCACTGACTTTATTTATGATAAGAAAATATTGGTCACAGTTTCACGACATACAGAATTGAGGCAGGCAGTCAATAACTAAACATCTGCTCTCCAGGGTTATGTTTTTAAAAGACTGCATGTGTAGAAAACAAATCTGACTTAGGCACCAACCACAGGTCTTTATCTCATGGGTTGCAGCTGCCAATACACAGGGGCCATCTCTGGATCACCGATATCACAGAACAGAAACAGAATCTGTTACAATGAAGATGTAATATTTCATCATGAAGGTTTTTTTCAGAACAAAGTTCACAAATTACTCAAACTCATAATTTATTCCATTATGCTTTGTAGCAAATGAAAAAAATATTTTTAAATGAAAGATTATTTTGGGAGTGATTTAGATGTTACGTTTTGTGCAATAAACAATTTACATCTTAGGGGATCACAAGAAAATATTGAAAACCCAAATTCTGGAAGGATTCTAAATTTAGAGTATTATAGATTATTATAATGTCTATATGCCTAATCATATAGTGATAATAAGATCTAGTCTTATATGTATAAAAAATTCAAAAAATTTGTAATGCTATTACAACATTATGTTAGACCTGAACCACTATTGAGAATATTCAAAGAAAAATGCTATCCCCTGGTTATTGATGGGAAAAAAGATAAAGCCCATCAGTGAGGAAAAGCTTCAGTTATAAAAGATGTCATATTAAGAATGTCATAAGGCGGCACCTGGGTGGCTCAGGGGGTTAAGCACCTGCCTTCTGCTCTGGTCATCTCTCAGAGTCCTGGGATCTAGCCATGTAGCAGGCTCCCTGCTCAGCAGAGTCTGCTTCTCCCTCTGCCTAAGCCCCTCCATGCATGCTCTTTATTTCTCCATCTCTCAGATTAATAAAATCCTAAAAAAAAGAATTGGGTCATAAAAACAGAATGATACCTTTGTTGATTTTCTTAGCATGGAGAAGAAAAAAGAATATGTTAATTTATGAAATAAAAAAATGGTTAAAAAAGGATACCATCATAAGATTGCTTATATCCATACACTGCATGTTAACTAACTAGAACTTAAATAAAAATTTGAAAAGAAAAAGTAATTGCCCATATCCAGACATAAGATAATGGAGCAACTGCAGCATGTTTGGAAAAGAATGGAAGACATTTTTTCTTCTCCCACAATGATTACGTCCACTTGCACCTTGCTCAGCAAATAACCTTAACTTAAGAGGGGCGTCATATCCATTTAGGAGATACAAACATTCATCTTTCATATTTCATATTCCAATATGCAAACTTTCAAAATTTCATAATTAGGATATATGATTTTTCCAAATTCAATGAGCTTGAGAGATATTCTCAGGCCTTAGTCATGAACAGAAAATCTCGAATAAAGAAATACACTATAATTAAGTGAAATCATACGATGCATATAGATTACACTTCTTTTGTAAGATGTCAAGGTGGCATGATAATTTCAAATGAGTTGGAAATGTTAACAGAGATGTAAACAACAAATCCTGAAGGGACACAAAGCTGCATGCTCAACAGAAGGTCTGCTTTCTTTACAAGTCACAAAGGAACCTTGAAAGTATGTGTGAAGCATGGAAAACTCAGGAAGGGCTATGAATATGATATCTGAATTAGAAATAAGCAACAAAGGAAAATAAAAAAGTGGGAAGTGCATGAATCAGTGGAGCTAAGCAACTATTTTAATATCTTCAACAAACAGGAGCAGCTTTTCTGTAATCACTGATTCACAAATTTTGCTTAGTACAATCTTCCGCATAATGAGAAGTGGTCTTGACACTTGTGAGCGAAGAGGGAAGTGGGGGGAGATGAGGGAGAGAGAGAATCCCAGATAGGCTCCACACTCAGCACCGAGCCCAACTTGGGGCTCAATCTCAAAAGCTCGAGATCATGACCTGAGCAGGAATCAAGATTCTGCTGCTTAACCCACTGAGTCGTCCAGGGGCCCCAGCAGGTTCTTAATGTACTTCAACTCCTATTGTTCTAGTGACCTCAGAATCCAATATGCTCTCTCTATGACAGATTAAAATAAAAGCTGAGGCCCTGAGAAGGCCCCACTGAGAGCGGGTATTTGGACTGAGAAATCTGGAATGCAGGCAAATCTGGACACTGGGACTGAAGTCCCAGAGAAGTGCACAGCTATAGGCAGGGTGGTGATGCAGATGCGGAGGCCTGGTGACAGGGCTCCAGCTAGGGTGGCTCCTGGCCAACCCTGACTCTCCCACTAACAGTCTGACTCGTGCTGAGGCCAGGGCGGCCACCCTTCATTGGTTCTTCATCTTGTCTTCATGTTTTCTCACTGGGGGACTTAAAATCCTGTGAGAAATATTACCCCTCCCAGGGAAGCCCTCTTGAACTATACACAGTGACCAGGAAACCCATTCTACCATGCAGGCTCTCCACCAATTTGCGATGTTTCACTAGTTTTACAATTTCCTTGTACATTACTGTCCTCTATCTTCAAAGTTAGTCTCACACAGTGACCACGTATTGTGGGGACTCATTTGGAAAAATCTACATAGACTTTTCAGCTCCCTGGGTCAAAGGGATTGCTATCCTCCAAAATCTCAAGTCCACCCCTTTTTGGAAATCAGAGTCCCTAGTTGCAGATAGTCACTGGACACACTGTTCGTTCGACCCCTGCCTCTCTGGACCCACAGTGGGATGTATTTCAATAAAGCAAAGATCGAGTTGCCTCTATTCAACCTAACCACACTGCAGTAGATCAGACTTTTTCATAGTGCACTCCCAGGGGACACTTACGTTGACCGCCACACCTTGCAACCTGGAGATTCTGTTGGGAAGGATCTCCACAAAGATTCTCTCCAACATCCCCCGAGAAGTCTCTCTCCAATACTGCTAATAAAACCTTGCACTCCCAAACTCCAGGGAATGGACGCTTGGGTCCACGGGACACCTTTAAAGGAAGAACCAAAGCCTGACTTGACTTATACATCATCTGGTCACAAGAAGGTTAATACTGCACCAACTGAAATACAAATCATCTGGGGAGACAGACTTCCCCACATGTCTGGACCAGGCCTGCATTCCTCTCCTCACTATTGCTCCTTCTCCATATTCTGTGCAAAGAACACGTCATTTTCTGCATCTCTGAGTCTCTTGAAAAAGGAAGAAACTTCTTTGGATTATGGCCTTTCCAGAAAACACTAATTTTGATCTTGTGAGCATTTCTAGACATTTAGATGCCTCTACTATTAACTGAATCCTGATTCTAATCCAAATGCATGGTTTCTGAACTTACAACATAACAGATCACTTTTGATAACACACAGAGTTCTAAACTGTTCTTTTGAAAAGAACAATACTGTTTGGAAATGTCCCGTAAGTATTCCTAGTCTTACAACACGTTCTCTAATGAACGCTTCATGTTTTTCAGTGTACTCTATGTCCCCAAACATGCTCCCTGATTTCATTCAGTGCACTCTCACAGTATTTTACTATTTTGCTCATAGCCACTCGTGGACGACACTTCCAGGAGGCATACAGGATTCTGAGTTGGCCTTCATATGGAGAAACCCTCCCTCCTTCAGTCCAAACAAGTGCCAATATATATTTTTAGCTGGTTCCTATCATATGTAGAGTCCTGGTTTAGAAACAACATATGGTTAGGAATTGTCTCCTTACTTTGGTCCTGTACTTGCTGTTCCTCAAATCCTTTGTGTTAACACCATCCCCAGTGAGGTGATGCTGGCTCACTGGTTTCAATCTTGAGGAGATACAACCTAACAAGGGGAGTGGGAGAGAGTTTCTCCCTTTTAAACCTCTTTGTTCCTCAAGGCTCACTTGAGTAGTTTGCAACTGTCATGCACATTCAATCAACATGGGATATGCCAACTAGAAAAGGCTTTGCTGGCACTGAAACACAAAACCACTAACTACAAAGAGCTTGACTGTTGATTTGAAATTCCTCCAAGGAAACTTTCCTGAAGTTTTAATTTATAGTACAATTAACTCACACACACTGTTGTATTCATTTCAGGTGTATAATCATGATTCAGCACTTCCATGCAATACCTGGCATTCATCACAAGAATACAACTCAGTTCCCATTGTCTGTTGAACCCATCTGCCCTACCAACACCTCCTTTCTGATTACCAACAGGTTGTTCTCTAATTAAGAGTCTGTTTCGTAGTGTTCCTCTTTTTAATTTCTCTTCACTCATATGTTTTATATCATAATTTCCACAAATGAGTGAAATCGTATAGTACCTACCTTTCTCTGACTGACTTATTTCGTTTGATCAGACAGGGCAAAGTCATAAGGGGAATGTCACAGCAGAGGGAAGAGGTTTTGGTAGGGGGTGTTACAACACACTACCACTCCAAATAAATGGGGAACCAACAGGAGGACATGGACTTGATCTTGCACATGGGTGTCCCACTATTCCAGCTAGCAGAGCTCTGTTCTCATCTCTCTATCCAGCCCCCCCCCCCACCTCCTCCAACAGGCCTCACCTATGAAAAGCCAGAAAGATTTGTACTACCAGATGCCTCCAATGCACTTCTGGTTCATAACAGCCTTTCAAATTGCCCCCTGTCTCTGACAAGAGTGAACCTCTCCGAAGTTCCCCAATGTGCCAAAGGATCAGTCACAGCTTCTTTGGCCTACATTCAGTTTTCCTTCCTTCTCAACAAACCCAACATTTGCTAATACTTCTAATCTTGAAGGTTACAAACTGGACAGCACTTTGTTTTTACCTGGGGCTCTGATTGCAGCAGTAATCTGCAAGTTGGTCCCAAGTGCATTCTTCTAAGACACCCTGAGAGTCAGCAAGCTGTGTTTTCAGCTCCCCACTACATGCTGCTCCTGTTCCTCTTGAGTCGGGATTTCTCCCAAGAAACAAGCCTGCTTCTGTAACAAACCCACCATGGCATCTCCGGTATGGCATCCCCGTGACCCCTCCATCCAAGGATCCTTAAGTAAAATAGGTCTTGTTCAAATATCCTCGAGGAAAATGAGGACCAAACCGTGGGAACAACACCAAAAATATAACAATGAGGCGGCTTACCTACCAGCAGGTTTCTGGAAGCCACCCAGAGCCCCCTCCTCAGCTCTCAGCCAACAAGGCCGCTTCTGCATCGCACCACAGGAGGCACCAACCTGCTGCAAAGCCCTGAGGGTCTCTCTAGGGTAGCATCAGAACTGGCTGCAAATGCAGCTCTGGCCCTCTGAGGGGCCCTGGGTCCTCAGCTGGTGGCAAAAACCCTTCTGACTGTGAGGAACGCAGCGTCAGATGATGCCATGGCGAACCTTCTGCTCCCTAAGTCGGCTGTGGTGCATGTGCAGATAGATAAAGCGTCCCTGCTGGCTTAAGGCGCTTGGGCGCCCTCTGCCTGCTTTGCCTGCTTCCCTGGGAATCCCCGCAATGCTCTAAACTGGGGCTGCTCAGCGGGAGGCACTGAGGCGACTCTGGTTCCAGGGAGCCTGTTCTCTACACCAGGGCAGGCCCCTGTGTCAGCGCCTTAGACACAAACAAATCACTTCCTTCTTTCTGTGTGAGTGAAGAATGAACCGAACTTGACAATGTCACTACATAATGTGTAGTGCTTGCACCACTCCGTTCAATAATAAAGACTACTGACATACAAAATGGAAAGTTACAGGGGCACCTGGATGGCTCAGTGGGTGATGCCTCCACCTTTGGTTCAGGAAATGATTTCAGGGTCCTGGGAATGAGCCCTGCATCAGGTTCTTGGCTCACCAGGGAGCCTGCTTCCCCTTCTCTCTCTGCCTGCCTCTGCCTACTTGGGATCTCTGTCAAATATATAAATAAAATATTTTTTTAAAATGTAAAAATAGATGCGTTTGCCCACCAAAATTATCATATTACACAATTACCCTACTGTAATTTTTCTTTCCTTCTTCTTCCTCTTAGGGATAATTTCCAGTCAGGTCAGGATATATGAAAGTACACTGATACAAGACATCATCTAGCACCATGATCTTGATAGTTTATTTTGACCATGCCAATAAAGTGTTCAATGACACATAGATGACAGGGTCAAAATGCAAACCTAGAGGGAGGTTCACATGTGTTATGAATTTACTGCATGTCTCTTTAGATCGTATTTTCAATGAAAGGTGCTTTAGATAGGGTAGATGGATGAAATCATTTCCATCAGTCTGGTAAGGAACCAATTTTACCTTCGAGTACTAATTGCCATCTCTTCACAGGCAGAAGAAAGCTTGGTGAAGTATGACATTTCTGCTTGGTTGTAGGAGAAGGCTGCAGGGATTGAAGCCATCCACCTAACATCCTGTGTCAGGATGGGCAGTGAACTTGACGATAGCAACCCCTCATCCTACTGCACATTGCTAGCTCCAGAGGGAGAAGATGGACCTTATTCTCAATACTCTGGGTTGAGATCAGCTGTGCCTCTGTGTCAGTTCCAGGCTGCAGGACCTGGGGCCTGGTTCTGGAACTTGAGATAGGCCCTGCTGGTGCAGGAGGAATGCAGCAGGGACAGGGGCAGGGAGAGCGATGGCTCAGGGCCACCTCCCCACAGGGCAAGCACTAGACACTACCTGCCAAAGAGCAGCATTCTCTCCCTTAAGCCACCTCTCTCCCTGACAGATCCTGAGGCTGGGTCCCACATTTCCAGGCCAAATGACGGGGACTCACCTTCCCAAGTGAAATGGCCGCTGGAGGGAGATCGGAGCCCTGGGCTCAGAGAACTCTGATGCTCAGGATTCCTGCCTTTTCTTGCCCCAACACTGAAAGCCCCTCCTCCGTGGGCCATGGTTCCCCCTCCACACTCCTGGGCCACGTCCCACCTGTCTTCATGCAATTCCCCTTTGTCCCTTCCTCTCGCTATCCCTGTTACCTCTGACTCTTCCTCTCCTACTTTCAGACACCTGGTGGTGCCACACTGTCTGGGTGCTGTCCAGACGTCCATTGACAGAAAAGCGTATGATGAACCTGTTGACTTAAATTAGTAAGTGTCATGGAGATCCCACACAGAGCAAGCATGAGAATCAGCTTGTCATTTTTCCATGTATGTACATAATGTAAGCTCCACACTGACACCTAGTGAGGTTACAGAGATAAGTGGCGTTTCTAGAGATGTTTTAGGTGTAATACCTTCTCTGTTAATATGGGATGATTTGAACACCATAAATCTTTCTATCCAAAGTTGAATTCCCAGGACTGAAGGAAGTCTATATTTTTAAAACATTTTTTTCCATTTATTTATTTTCAGCATAACAGTATCATTATTTTTTCACCACACCCAGTGCTCCATGCAATCCGTGCCCTCTAGAATACCCACCACCTGGTAGCTTGACCGCCCACCGCCCCGCCACTTCAAACCCCTCAGATTTTTTTTCAGTGTCCATAGTCTCTCATGATTCACCTCCCCTTCCAATTTACCCCAACCCACTTCTAACTCCCCATGTCCTCCATGCTTCTTATTATACTCCACAAATAAGTGAAACCATATGATAATTGACTCTCTCTGCTTGACTTATTTCACTCAGCATAATCTCGTCCATGTTGCTACAAAAGTTGGGTATTCATCCTTTCTGATGGAGGCATAATACTCCATAGTGTATATGGACCACATCTTCCTTATCCATTCATCCGTTGAAGGGCATCTTGGTTCTTTCCACAGTTTGGCGACCGTGGCCATTGCTGCTATAAACATTGGGGTGCTGCTATAAACATTGGGGTACAGATGGCCCTTCTTTTCACTACATCTGTATCTTTGGGGTAAATACCCAGGAGTGCAATGGCAGGGTCATAGGGAAGTTGTATTTTTAATTTCTTGAGGAATCTCCACACCGTTCTCCAAAGAGGCTGCGCCAACTTGCATTCCCACCAACAGTGTAAGAGGGTTCCCCTTTCTCCTCATCCTCTCCAATACATGTTGTTTCCTGTCTTACTAATTTTGGCCATTCTAACTGGTGTAAGGCGATATCTCAATGTAGTTTTAATTGGAATCTCCCTGACGGCTAGTGATGATGAATATTTTTTCATGTGTCTGATAGTCATTTGTATGTCTTTATTGGAGAAGTGTATGTCCATATCTTCTGCCCATTTTTTGATATGATTGTCTGTTTTGTGTGTGTCGAGTTTGAGGAGTTCATTATAGATCCTGGATATCAACCTTATGTCTGTACTGTCATTTGCAAATATCTTCTCCCATTCCATGGGTTGCCTCTTTGTTTTCCTGACTGTTTCCTTTGCTGTGCAGAAGCTTTTGATTTTGATGAAGTCCCAAAAGTTCATCTTTGCTTTTGTTTCCTTTGCCTTTGGAGACATATCTTGAAAGAAGTTGCTGTGGCTGATATCGAAGAGATTACTGCCTATGTTCTCCTCTAGGATTTGGATGGATTCCTGTCTCACATTTAGGGCTTTTATACATTTTAAGTTTATCTATGTGTATGGTATAAGAGAATGGTCAAGTTTCATTCTTCTACTTATAGCTGTCCAGTTTTCCCAGCACCATTTATTGAAGAGACTGTCTTTTTTCCACTGTATATTTTTTCCTGTTTTGTCGAAGATTATTTGACCATAGAGTTGAGGGTCCATATGGCTCTCTACTCTGTTCTACTGGTCCATGTGTCTGTTTTTATGCCAATACCATTCTGTCTTGGTGATCACAGCTTTGTAGTAAAGCTTGAAATCAGGTAACATGATGCTCCCCCATTTAATTTTTGTTCTTCAACATTTCCTTAACAACTCGGGGTCTCTTCTGATTCCACACAAATTTTAGGATTATTTGCTCCAGCTTTTTGAAGAATACCAGTGGAATTTTGATCAGAATAGCATTAAAAGTATAGATTGCTCTAGGCAGTATAGACATTTTAACAATGTTTATTCTTCCGATCAAAGAGCATGAAATGGTCTTCCATCTTTTTGTGTCTTCTTCAATTTCTTTCATGAGTGTTCTGTAGTTCCTTGAGTACAGATCCAAAGAGGTAATTTGGTTAGGTTTATTTCCAGGTATCTTATGGTTCTCGGTGTTATTGTAGATAGAATCAGATCTCTAATTTCCCTTTCTGTATTTTCATTGTTAGTGTATAAGGAATCCACTGATTTCTGTACATTGACATTGTATCCTGCCACATTGCTGAATGGCTGTATGAGTTCTAGTAGTTTGGGGGTGGGGTCTTTTGGGTTTTCCATATAAAGAATCATGTCATCTGCAAAGAGAGAGAGTTTGATTTCTTCATTACCAATTTGGATACCTTTTATTTCCCTTTGTTGTCTGATTGCTGTTGCTAGGACTTCTAATACTATGTTGAACAAGAGTGGTGAGAGTGGACATCCTTGTCGTGTTCCTGATCTCAACAGGAAGAACACAAGCTTTTTCCCATTGAAGATGATATTTGCTGTGGGTCTTTCATAGATAGATTTGATGAAGTTCAGGAATGTTCCCTCTATCCCTACACTTTGAAGCATTTTAATCAGGAACGGATGCTGGACTTTGTCAAATGCTTTTTCTGCATCAATTGAGAGGACCATGTGGTTCATGTCTCTTCTCTTATTAATTTGTTCTATCACATTGATTGATTTGCGAATGTTGAACCATCCTTGGAGCCCAGGGATGAATTCCCCCTGGTCATGGTGGATAATCTTTTTAATGTGCTGTTTGATACTGTTTGCTAGGGTCTTGTTGAGAATCTTAGCATCCATATTCATCAGTGATATTGGTCTGAAATTCTCCTTTTTGGTAGGGTCTTTGCCTGGTTTGGAGATCAGGGTAATGCTGGCTTCATAGAAAGAGTCTGGAAGTTTTCCTTCTGCTTCAATTTTTTGAAACAGCTTCCGAGAATAAGTGTTATTTATTCTTTGAAAGTTTGGTAGAATTCTCTGGAGAATCCATCAGGTCCTGGGCTCTTTTTTTTTTTCTGAGGGTTTGAACACCACTTCAATCTTGTTACTAGATATTGGTCTATTCAGGTTGTCAATTTCTTCCTGGTTCAATTTTTCTAGTTTATAGTTTTCCAGGAATGCATCCATTTCATCTAGGTTGCTAAGTTTATTGGCTATAACTGTTGATAATAACTTCTGATGATTGTTTCAACTTCTTTGGTGTTTTTTGTGATGTCTCCCTTTTCATTCATAATATTATGTATTTGAGCTTTCTCTGTTTTCTTTTGGATTAGTGTCGCCAATGGTTTATCGATCTTATTGATTCTTTCAAAAAACCAGCTTCTAGTTTCATTGATACGTTCTACTGTATCTATGGTTTCTACCTCATCGATCTCAGCTCTAATCTTGATTATTTCCCTTCTTATGTGTAAAGTTGGTTTGATTTGTTGTTGATTCTCCAGTTCTTTAAGGTGTAGTGAGAGCTGCTGTGTTCTGGATTTTTCAGTTTTTTTGAGGGAGGCTTGGATGGCTATGTATTTCCCCCTTCGGGCCGCCTTTGCTCTATCCCATAGGTTTTGGATGGTAGTATCTTCATTGTCATTGGTTTCCATGAATTGTTTTAGTTCTTCCTTGATCTCCTGGTTGATCCAAGCATTCTTAAGCAAGGTGGTCTCTAGCGTCCAGGTGTCTGAGTTCCTTCGGAACTTTTTCTTGTGATTGAGCTCCAGTTTCAAAGCATTGTGATCTGAGAATGTGCAGGGAATCCTCTCAGTCTTTTGGTATAGGTTGAGTCCTGATTTGTGACCTAGTATGTGGTCTATTCTTGAGAAGGTTCCGTGTGCACTTGAGAAGAATGAGTATTCTGTTGTTTTAGGGTGGAATGTTCTGTATACATCTATGAGGTCCATCTGGTCCAATGTGTCATTCAATGCCCTTGTTTCTTTACTGATTTTCTGCATGGATGATCTGTCTATTTCTGAGAGAGGTGGGTTAAGATCTCCAACGATTAGTGTATTCATATCAATATGACTCTTTATCTTGATTAACAGTTTTCTTATGTAATTGGCTGCTCCCATATTGGGGGCATAGATATTTACAATTCTTAGATCATCTTGGTGGATAGTCCATTTCAGAATGATGTAGTGTCCTTCTGGATCTCTGACTACAGTCTTTAGTGTTTAAAATCTAATTTGTCTGATATGAGAATTGCTACCCCAGCCTTTTTTTGAAGCCCATTGGCATGAAAGATGCTTCTCCATCCCCTCACTTTCAGTCTACGTGTATCTTTAGGTTCAAAATGGGTCTCTTGTAGACAACATATGGATGGGTCCTGTCGTTTTATCCAGTCTGCAACCCTGTTCCATTTTATGGGCGCATTTAGGCCATTCACATTGAGGGTGATTATTGATAGATACGTTGACATCATGTTACCTTTGAAGTTTTTCTTTTTGTAGATTGTCTCTATATTTCTGTTCAATGCTATTCTTGGGCTTTTTCCTCCTTTAAAGAAGCCCCCTTAATATTTCCTGTAGTATCGGCTTGGTGGTTGCGTAGTCTTTTAAGCCTTGCCGATCCTGGAAACTCTTTATCTCTCCATCCATTTTGAATGTCAGTCTTGCTGGATAAAGTATTCTTGGATGCATGTTCTTCTCATTTGGTGCCCTGAATATATCTTGCCAGCCCTTTCTGGCTTGCCAGGTCTCTGTGGACAGGTCTCATGTTATTCTGATGGGCTTTCCTCTGTACGTAAGGATCTTCTTTGTCCTAGTGCTTTCAAGAGGTTCTGCCTACAAATATAATTCTTCATTCTTACTTTTAGGTGTCTCGAGGACTTTCAAGAATCTGTAATCTTGGGGGGAAACCTTTCGGCCTCTAGTACATAAACTCTGGTTCTATTCATGACATTTGGAAAATTTTCATGAAGAACTTGTTCCACTATATCTTCTAGACTTCTTTCTTTCTCCTCCCCTTCAGGGATTCCAATAATTCTGACGTTGGAATGTTTCATGGCATCATTTATTTCCCTGATTCTGTTTTTGTGTCTTCTAAGCTGTTTGTTCCAGTCTTCCTCCTGATCCTTTCTCTCTGTTTGTCCTCCAGATCACTAATTCTATCTTCTGTCTCAGTTACTCTAGCACTGAGAGAATTTAGATTACATTGGAACTCATTGAGACCATTGTGAAGCTCATCCCTGGTAGCTTTCAGCTCTTCCCTAATATTGAAATCATTGTCTCTGGTCGTTTTCCATTCGGCCCTAATCAATTCCGTTTGGTCACCCATGGCTTTCTCCAACCTAGCTATTGCTTGGATAATTGTTAGCCTGAATTCTCTTTCCAACATATTGTCTATGTTGATAGCCATTAGCTCTGTTGCAGAAGGTCCATCCTCTGTATTTTTCTTCTGTTAGGCATTCCTCCTCCTAGTCATTTTGGTGAGAGATGGCTGAACGGGTGTAGCTGGGTGTATTGACTGTGGTGCAGTCAAGGTGCACCCTGGAATGCTTCTGAGCAAGCAGGGTTCCCCACCCAAATGAGAGGAAAAAGAAAAGGAAAAGAAAAAAAGAGGGAGGGAGAGAGACAGGAATGAAAAGTGAGATAAAAGAGAAGGTTTAGCCCAAATGGGTCCTAGGTAAGATTTATGAAGTATACAAACAGACACAGACAAACAAAAAGACTGATAAAAGTATATGACAAGAGAAAAATATATATATATATATTTGCATATATATATGCAAATAAAGGAAGAACCTCATCAAAAAGAACCCTACATATAAGATTTATATACTATCAGGATAAACACAAAATTACAGAAACACTGGTGGAAGAAAAAGATGGGAGAGTGGTTGTAAATTCTCAGTGTGGGTGAGGAAGGTTGTTTTGATTCTTCCTGGATGTATCTTGATATCTTTGTTAAAGGACTCAACTTTCCTAAGATAAGGGGGGATTAGGAATTGGTTTACCTATAGGGGTGGCATTGATTGGGGAAAGGGGCTTACCTTGAAGTTTAACTCTATATGAATATTAGAAAATAAAAATTAAAAAAAGGAATAAACTAAACTAAACTAAAATTTAAAAAAAAGAAATTAAAAAAATAGAAATGCAAAAGGAAAACACAGGTGTATGTATTAAAACGTTCAGGTTAGAAGGTTATTATGGAATTTGATGTACTGCGCATCTCACTGTGACAGTAAATAGGTTAAAAAATTATCTATATAATAATAAAAAAATTAACTATATAAAAAAATTAGCCAGAATAGTGGGATCAAATTAATAATAAAAATTGTCCTATGAAGTAGTGGTGGTTGTTCTCTTGTCATCTATTTTTTTTTCCCTTTATGGGTTGGTTTTCTGGGGGAGGGGCCTGCCACGTGGGTTTTCAGTCCCTGAAGTTCTCTCAGCTAAGTCCTCCCGCCCGCCTCAAGGGGGTAGGCTCTGAGGAAAACTGTTTTTTTCAGGCTTTTGTTCTCTGGAGGTTTTTATATTTGTTCACATTTGTTTTTCTCTCTTGCCTTAACCGCTTTTGATGGTTTTTGTAGGTTTAGAAGAAAGCAAACTGCACCCTGACCTCCCTCTCAGAAAGAAGCCTCAGTCTGGCTGCAGAGCCCATATAAATCCCCCCCTTGGCCGCTGGCAGAGCAGGTTCCCAGTCTTGGTCCCTGGGGACTCAGGATTTTTCGCTGTCTGGGCAGCTCCAGACTACCAGAGAAGTTCCAAGCAGTGATCACACACAGATTTTCCTGCTGGCCAGGTTTTGGAGTGCCTATTATTTCTGGTCCTAGAGCACCTGGCTGGCGTTTGTGTGCACCTCTCTCAGGGGAGGGTGCGGGGCATGACTTGGACTCTGATGGCACAGCAGGGCACTTGCGTGGGGACTGAAAAAGACTGTGCTTCTGTTGGCTGGCGATCCTCCCAGCCCTTCACGGGAGCCGGGCGCACTCTCAGGCCCACTGGTGGTTCAGGGACCGAGACCTGGTTTCTCTGCTGCAGTCTCTCTGGCTCTGTGCCAGGGGTAACTGTCCTGGGTTTGGGGACTTAAGCCCCGACCCTAACAACCCAATCCCAGCAATTCCCCGCCCCCCCACCCCCCGTGATCCTTTGCTCTTTTTGAGTGCTTTCTACCAGACTCTGGAGTTAATGCTGGTCCCCAGGTGCAGGGCACTCTCGTATTGGGATATTACTTTCCAATGGGTCGCTTCTGGTGGCTCCATTTGTTTATCTTCTGATATCTGTCCGACTTTCCCACTCCGCTTTACCTGCCCACTGGCGTCTTCTGCTCCAGTAGAGATCTAGACGTGTATAATTCTTATCTCAGGCTGATTTGGTGGGTGATTGGAGATCTTTGGAAGGCAATCAGCTCACTTTAGGGTGCAGGTTGAAAGGGCGCCTCCTCCTACTTCCCCGCCATCTTGTCTCCCCCCTGGAAGTCTATGTTAATACCACATATGCAGTATCATTTTCATTCATATCATACCGGTTATTCCTATCAGATTCCCTTTTGCAGTTTTATTCAAAAAGCTATTCAATTTCCAAATATATGGGGAAATCCTAGTAATCCTTTCTTGATTAATCCAGCACATTTGCAATTATGATCAAAGAACAACTCTTGTGGTTTTCATTCTTCTGAAATATATTGAGACTTCCTTTATTTCCAATGTATAATTATAGTTGAATTCAATTCCTTCTTTGAAATAGACTAATATCCAGGCAATCCTGGACTCCAGACTGGGGCCCATTCCCCCTTGGAGGGCCAGGATATAAGGAAAGGTAGAGCAAGACCTTCATTCATACTCACACCCCCTCCTACTAACTAGAGGGGATCAGGAGAGATGGTGGACCCAAGGAACTTCCAACACCTGAAGAGTAGGAGTCTGGAGCCAAGATGGATCTTGGGAAATCTTGGAGAGCAGAAAAGGAGGAAGGGACATGGAAAGTAGGAGCAGGGGATGTAGGGTTGGATGAAAGTGAGCCTAGGACTGGATCCAAAGATAAGGACTGGACATGAGTTGAGGGTGAGTATATTACCAAGAAGTACCCTTATGGACAAAATGGAAGTCAAAGAAGAACCTTCAAGAGATAGGATGTTTGAACTCAGTAACAGTACCACTGATAATGATACTACAATGTATGTCTCCTTCCAGCCTGAGCATTCCACTTTGTGTGACAAGTTGAATAATCTCACTATTATCTAGGTCACTCTATTGCCTTGCATGCATGGATTTTCAGTTCTCCTACACAAGGGAAAAATGTAAGTTGGTTCTCATGACTGAGCTTTGAGATCTCCCAAGAATGTGTGTGTTTTAAAAGGTAGATCCTCTCCTGGGGCACAGAGAGAGACAACACCCACCATTGTTGGCAGCACCAGGAGTTATGAGGGGTTTGGGTGCCTCAGAAAGTGACTCTAAGACAGGATGTGAGTATAAGTAGTTTCTCTGGAAGGATCTTTGGTGGGAAGAAATGATGGGAGCTAAGATGTGAAGAAGGAGGGCAGCCAACACAGAAGACAGGGTGTTAGTTTTTAGAGGTCCCTGCTTGGGCAACTCTGTCTCCATCCACTGGGAACGTTTTAAATACATGCAGAACAGCCCTGAGTCATCCCATCCAAGTGCAAAAAGACCTGCACGGGATGAGTGTTGCTCTTATGGACATTGGTTACCTGGCTCCTGAGCTCACTGCCTTGGCCAAAGAAGCCAAGGAAGCCAATGGACACCCTCAGGTAAAGAGCTGCAGGCAACTGCGGAAGGCAGCCACTGTGTGTACAAGACAGGGCTTGTCAGTGAAGACACCAGAGGGCACCCAACCCTCCTCTCTCTCTCCTCTCCTCCCCTATCATGACCCATGGGATCTGAAATATTGAGAAGTTAGTGTAGTGCTGCCCATCATACACCAAATGACTGCCAGGATGCCTTACTTTCCTGATCACTTACAGTCCCAACGCTGATACTTCTTAAATAACAAGTAATTTCTGTCCCATGACTCCTCCAACCCCACTCTTTCACTCCAGAAGTTTCAGATCAAGCAACTCTTCTTGCAAGCACTGTTCAAATCTTGCCAGGAACAAAGACATGCACCTTTAGCAAGGGATGGAGGACTATCGACAGCATATACCTTGTGCCAAGAATAATGAACACTTTTGTCCTCCAGGGAAAAAATTCCTATTCCTTGCAGTCTCGGAAGTCATAGGATCTGAGGCTTAAGAGCGCTCACTATCCTTGAAATCAGTATTAGTAAGTGCAGCTTTATAAGCTGAACAGCAATTGACAGTAGATTGCAGTAGTGACAAAATAAAAAATCTAATTATGGTCCCTTCCTATAAACATTAACAATTAACTGTGTATCTTGAAATCAACCATTTATACATACATACATGCATATACATATACATATTTTTTTTTTTTTGAGAATGAGAGAAAAAAGACTGAATTGGTGGGGTGTGCTAGAAGGCGATGGAGAATCTTTTTTTAACAAGGTTTTATTTATTTATTTGACAGACAAAGAGATCACAAATAGAGAGTCAGGTAGAGAGAAGAGAGAAGCAGGCTCCCCACCAAGCAGAGAACATGATGTGGGGCTCGATCCCAGGACCCTGAGATCAAGACCTGAACTGAGGGCAGAGGATTAACCCACCGAGCCACCCAGACACCCGAGAGGGAGAATCTAAACAGACTCCATGCTCAATGTGGAGCCTGATTTGGGATTAGTTTCATGACCCTGATATAATGACCTGAGGCAAAAATCAAGACTCTGATGCTTAACCAATTGAGCCACCAAGGTGGTCCCCCCATATCAACTCTCTTTTAGCCCCTCCAGTAACCTCTAAATAGCCTTTGTTGGTATTAATCATTCTAGTATTACAGTCATGATTTTTCTCTGAATGAGTAATTAGCCCCTGGAATGGCAGGCACCAACTTCATAGAGCGCCATGTAAGGGCACACCCATTCTAGATTAGAAAACTACATTATGATAGAATACAAAATGTTATATATGTTTTACCTTAACATAAAACATCTGTAATTGCTCTGTGATTTCTATATTGTGTATTACTCAATTTTGTTAACATAAATGCTATTATTTAAATAAAACAACAGGGGTGCCTGGGTGGCTCAGTGCGTTCAGTCTTTGCCTTTGCCTCGGGTCATGATCTTGGGGTCCTTGGATGGAGACCCACATCGGACTCTCTGCTCAGCGGGGACTTGCTCCCCCCCACCATCCTGCCTATCTGCCTACTTGTGATCTCTCTCTCTGTGTCTAATTAATAAATAAAATGTTTAAATAATATAAATGAATAGATAAATAAATAAATAAAACAATAGAAGAGAATAGGTGTCAATTACTAGTAAGTAGTGGTAAGGAATAATTATGCTACATTATGCATTTAAAAATTAAAAAAAAAGATTACTAATAAGCTTTTCACTTTGTAATAGGTTTAGACTTACCAACAAAACCAAATAGAAAAGACAGGACTAAACATTTCCATACACCTAACACAGTTTGCAAACTATTTTCCTTTTTTTTAATTCTTTAATTCCAATATGGTTCACATATATTAGTTTCTGGAATACAACAGAGGGATTCAAGACTTTCATGCATTCTCTAGGGCTCATCAGGACAAGCAGCTCCTTCATCCCTATCACTTACTTCACCCATGCTGCCAACCATCAGTTTGTTGTCTGTCGTGAAAAGTCTGGATAAAAGAGCTCAGACTGAGGCAGGAATCCACCAAAATCCTAGAGGAGAACACAGGCAGCAACATCTTTGACCTCAGCCACAGTAACTCCTTACTAGATGCACCTCCAAAGGCAAGGGAAACAAAAGTGAAAATGAACTTTTGGGATTTCATCAAGATCAAAAGCTTCTGCGCCACAAACGAAAACCATCAACAAAACAAAAAGGCAACCCACAAAATGAGAGAACTTATTTGCAAATGACACTACAAAGGGATGATATCCAAGAACTATAAAGAACTTCTCAAACTCAACACCCAAGAAACAAATAATCGAGTCAATAAATGGGCAGAAGATGGGACCAGACACTTCTGCAAAGAAGACATACAAATGGCTAACAGATGCATGAAAAACTGTTCATCATCATTAGCCATCAGGGAGATTCAAATCAAAACCACACAGATACCACCTTCCACCAGGTAGAACCGCAAAAAATGACAAGGCAAGAAACAACCAGTGTTAGAGAAGTTGGGAGAAAGGAGAACCCTCTCATACTGCTGGTGGGAATGGAAGTTGGTACAGCCACTTTGGAAAATGGTGAAGAGGTTCCTCAAAAAATGAAAAATGAAGGATACTATATTTTACACCAGCGCTGAACCTGTTAAGAAAATTACATGTGGCCAAGTGATTCATGTTGGCTGGCTCAATTGTTCTCATGATACCTCATTTTTCTCTTCCTCCCCTTCATCCTCTTCAGCAGTAACTAGACAATCAAATATTTCATTTTATAAAGACATTCCAAGACTGGAAGGATGTAGAGTGAGTTCAATGAGTTTCAGGCTGAAGGAATAAAATGTGACAGTAACATGGAACCCCCATATCCTGGGGGACTGAGAGGTTTGCAAGAGGGGTGGCCCATCACAGTATTAATCCTTCCAATACTGGGGATATTGAAGTGAGTACACATGAGCCTAAGTAATGCCTTTCTGCAGCCTGGATGGGGTGCGGGGTTTCTGCCTCAGGGATTTAGAAGGCCAACAGTTGTTCAGGGTCTTTTAGAACTGAAGGATTAATCTGGATTGCTTGATTGACTCACTGACTTTATTTATAAGAAAATGTTGGTCACAGTTTCACGACATACAGAATTGAGGCAGGCAGTCAATAACTAAACATCTGCTCTCCAGGGTTATGTTTTTAAAACACTGGATGTGTAGAAAACAAATCTGACTTAGGCATCAGCCACAGGTCTTTAGCTCATGGGTTGCAGCCTGCCAATACACAGGGGCCATCTATGGCTCACTGATATCACAAAACAGAAACAGAATCTGTTACAATGAAGATGTAATATTTCATCATGAAGGTTTTTTTTTTTTTTTCCAAACAAAGGTCACAAATTACTCAAACTCATAATTTATTCTGTTGTGGTTTGTAGCAAATGAAAAAAAAATATTTTAAAATGAAAGAATATTTTGGGAGTGATTTAGATGTTAAGTTTTGTGTAATAAACAATTTACACCTTAGGGGATCACAAGAAAATATTGAAAGCCCAAAATCTGGAAGGATTCTGAATTTGAGTATTATAGATTATTATAGTGTTTATATGCCTAATCATATAGTGATAGTAAGTTCTAGTCTTATATGTATAACAAAATTCAAAAATAATTTGTAATGCTACTACAACATTATATTAGACCTGAAACACTATAGAGGATATGCAAAGAAAAATGCTATCCCCTGGTTACTGACGGGAAACAGGTAAAGCCCATCAGTGAGGAAAAGCTTCAATTATAAGAGATGTCATATTAAGAATGTCATAAGGGGGGCGCCTGGGTGGCTCAGTTGTTATGCATCTGCCTTTGGCTCAGGTCATGATCCCAGAGTCCTGAAATCAAGCCCCACATTGGGCTCCCTGCTCTATGGGAAGCCTGCTTCTCCCTCTCCCACTCCCTCTGCCTGTGCTCTCTCTCTCTGTAAAACAAATAAATAAAATTTAAAAAAAAAAGATGTCATAAGGGGAGCACCTGGGTGGCGTTAGAGCCTCTGCCTTAGGCTCAGGTCATGGGTTAGAGTCTCTGCCTTAGGCTCAGGTCATGATCCCAGGAGTCTGGGATTGAGCCCTGCATCGAGCTTTCTGCGGAGCAGGGAGCCTGCTTCCTCCTCTCTCTCTCTGCCTGCTTCTCTGCCTACTTGTGATCCCTGTCTGTCCAACTAATAAATGGAATCTTAAAAAAAAAAAATGTCATAAGGGTGTGCCTGGGTGTTTCAGAGGATTAAGCACCTGCCTTCTGCTATGGGCATTTCTCAAGGTCCTGGGATCTAGCCATGCAGTAGGCTCCCTGCTCAGCAGAGTCTGCTTCTCCCTCTGCCTAACCCCCTCCATACATGCTCTCTCTTTCTCTGTCTCTCAGATTAATAAATAAAATCCTAAAAACAAAGAATTGGGTCATAAAGATAGATGATACATTAGTTGATTTTCTTAGCATGGAGAAGAAATAAGGCTATGTTAATTTATGAAATCAATAAATGGTTAAAAAAAAGGATACCGTCAAAAGATTGCTTTATATCCATACACTGCATGTTAACTAAGTAGAACTTAAATAAAAATTTTGAAAAGAAAAAAAATAATTGCCCATATCCAGACATAAGATAAATGGAGCAACTGCAGCATGTTTGGAAAAGAATGGAAGACATTTTTTTCTTCCCTCACAATGATTACGTCCACTTGCACCTTGCTCAGAAACTAACCTTAAGAGGGCCATCATCTCCATTTAGGAGATGCAAACATGCATCTTTCATATTCCATATTTCAATATGCAAACATTCAAAATTTCATACTTAGGATATATGATTTTTCCAAATTCAATGGACTTGGGAGATATTCTCAGGCCTTAGTCATAAACAGAAAATCTCCAATAAATACACTATAATTAAATGAAATCATATGATGCATATAGATTACACTTCTTTTGTAATATGTCAAGGTGGCATGATAGTTTTAAATGGGTGAGAAACGTTAATAGAGATGTAAACAACAAATCTTGAAGGGACACAAAGTTGCACGCTCACCAGAAGGTCTCTTTTCTTTACAAGTCACAAAGGAACCTAAAAGTACGTGTGAGGCATGGAAAACTCAGGAAGAGCTATGAATATGATATCTGAATTAGAAATAAGCAACAAAGGAAAAGAAAAAAGTGGGAAGTGCATGAATTGGTCGATCTAAGCATCTATTTTAATATCTTCAACAAATAGCAGCAGCTTTTTTTCAAATGCTGATTCACAGATTTTGCTTAGTACACTCTTTCGCATATTGAGAAGTGGTCTTGACACTTTAAACAGAAGAAATCTCAGTGGAATCCTGCGAAAGAGCTCTTCCTGAACTCTTTAACCAATTTAAAACTGCTGAAGATTGTTACCGACTCATGACAAAATTAGAAAACATGGCAAATCTCAGTTGAAAAGAGATAAGCAGGGGCACCTGCATGGATCAGGTCTTGATGTCAGGATCCTGGGATCGAGTCCCACGTTGGAGTCCCCACTCAGTGTTGAGTCACCTTCTCCCTCTGCCTCTGCCTCCCCCTCCTCACCACTGTACTTGCATAAAATCATTAAAAAAGAAAACAGAGAAAAGGAGATGAGGTAAAAGGCACGTTTTGAAGATATTATTGATGAGTTTCCTTCCAATGATCACGAGAAAGGATCAATAAAACAATTCCTGTTTTCCTTGTAAATTTAACCTTAAAAAAATGAAAGGTTTATGGAATCAGGGACCTGTCAAGTTTGCACTTGTTTTCCAACTACTGTAACATTGTTGGAAAAAAATAAACACTGAAAAGTAATAAAAGCATCAGTGCAGGACAGTCTGTGCTTTTACCTGGGGTACTGGGTCTAGCAGAACTCAGAGAGCGGGATCCCAGCTCCTCCTTCTAGAAGGTCCTGAAGGTCAATGGTTTTTGCATTCCTGGCCCAACCCAATGTAGCTCCAGTTTCTCTGAAGCTGAGTCACGATTTCTCCCCAGAAACAAGTCGGCATTGGTGAAAAACCAACCACAGTATTTCTGTTGCAGTGTCCCGTGACCTCTCAATCCAGAGACCCCTGAGTAAAATAGGGTCTTCAAATGTCCTCAGGGACAATGAGGACCAAACCCTGGGAAGAGCCCCAATATGTCATTGCCTGTACTTTCTCACCTACCAGCATGTTCTGGGGAAGCTCCCAGAGCCCCCTACTCAGCACTCAGCCAACAAGGCCGCTTCTCTGTCACACCTCAGGAGGCAGGAATTTACTGCAAAGGCCCCAGGGTCTCCCCAGGGCATCGGGTGAACCGGCTGGAAATACAGCTCTGGCTCTCTATCCTGGGGCAGTGAGAATGGAGCTGGACCCCATGACCTGGGGAAGAAGGAGGGCTCTGCTGCAGAAGGGATTGGGAAAAAAGGGCCTAAAAGGGGACAGAAGCATACACACCCAAATCCTCCTGCTGCTGCTGAGGAAGGGATGGGTCTCCTTTCGGGGACCTCTGCCCTGCCCATCCCTCAACAGGGAAACTGTGGGAGGACTGTGGGGCATCATGGGTCTTACCACAAACACTGCCACCATCAGCTCCACTCAAGGCCCCCCTGTGGTTGGGGGGCAGCTGGTTAGGTGAAAACCCTGCACAAAAAGCTGGTTTAATGCAGGGCCTCCTCACCAGGCTCTCAGGGCCTCACAAGACACTTCATTCTCTGCTCACTGTCACAGTAGACCACTGCATAGGGACAGCCACCTGTCCTGCTGATCACTACCCCCCTAAACAAGAGGGTGCCATGTGCTCAAGAGGATCTGTCACCAGAGTTAATACAAACACCATCAGATCTAAATTCAACCTGGGCCCCCTCCCCAGAAAGTCCCTTGCAGTAGAAGTACCACGAAGGGTAATCTTGCTCTATCCTCCATTCCCCACTGCTGCCAGGGTGTTATCTGTCTGAAGGCTTCACCCTGTGCCCTCGAAGGAGAGGGACTGTAGGTCCCCCTGAAGGGAGATGCTGACACAGAGACAGAACCATGAACAGTTTATTGGGGAGATACCAGGAGAGACAAAGCACAGGGTACAGGATGGGCAGGGAAAGCATTCAGACCACCAGGAAGAAACATTCATATCTTGACTAGATATAAACTCATTGGAGCCTGGTTGTTGGAGGTCAAGGAAGTCTTCAGATTACAGAATGATTACCCTGTAAGGCAAAAGGATTTGGGTTAGTACAATGGGAACTTATGTTTTCCTAAATGCTCTCTGCCTTCCATACTGTATCTGAGGCCTTGGATGAACACTTGGGTGTGTGGCCACATCTGTGAGTCTGTATGTAATAGACAATAACTGTCTTCACATCTCACATAGAAATATCTGATTGTACCTGTTCTCTTAACTATATTTTACTACATTGTGGCTAGGACCTGACATTTAATAGAAAAAAGGGGGCTCTTTGCCTTGTCTTTAAAATGAGAATTGCCACTACCGGGGCTGAGGTATTACACTCTTAGTGTATTTTATGGACTTAAACAAACACTTTTTGATGCTCATTGGCATGGAGCTATTTTCATTTAAACAGTGAGAATGGTGAATGGTCAGAGCCTAGATTCTTTGCCAATTATTATTATTATTTTTTCTTTTTGAGACAGAGACAGAGAAAGCACAAACTTGTGAGTGAAGAGGGATGGGGGAGAAGTGAGGGAGAGAGAGAATCTCAGATAGGCTCCACACTCAGCACCGAGCCCGACTTGGGCCTCAATCTCAAAAGCTCGAGATCATGACCTGAGCAGGAATCAAGATTCTGCTGCTTAACCCACTGAGTCGCCCAGGGGCCCCAGCAGGTTCTTTATGTACTTCAACTCCTATTGTTCTAGTGACCTCAGAATCCAATATGTTCTCTCTATGACAGATTAAAATAAAAGCTGAGGCCCTGAGAAGGCCCCACTGAGAGCTGGTATTTGGACTGAGAAATCTGGAATACAGGCAAATCTGGACACTGGGACTGAAGTCCCAGAGAAGTGCACAGCTATAGGCAGGGTGGTGACGCAGATGCGGAGGCCTGGTGACAGGGCTCCAGCTAGGGCTGCTCCTGGCCAACCCTGACTCTCCCACTAACAGTCTGACTCGGGCTGAGGCCAGGGCGGCCACCATTCACTGGTTCTCCATCTTGTCTTCATGTTTTCTCGCTGCTGGACTTAAAGTCAGCCAGACAAGAATCCCCAAAGGCCAAGTTAAATTTCCAAATCTCCACAACACTCTTTCACATGGTTCAGAATTTTCAGAAATTCAGGGAAAACAACGCTCTTCACAGACTATGAGTGAAGGGATTCATGGCAAAAACGACATTCTGAGACAAATAACGGGCGTGATCCACACTGTGTGAGTGAACACATGCTGCAGTCGGTGTGGACGGCATGGTGTCTTCACACTCACTCTCAAGCTGCTGGCCTGCCGGGAACGGCCTCACCCTCCCTGAGAGAAGCCCAGCCTCTCCCTGAGCACCTCGGGCCTTCTGGGCATCCACAACCTCCTGTTTCTGTGTGACTCAGGGCTCCCTCCCTTCTTTCTGGATACATCTCTAGTTCTTCCCTTATACAGAAACACACGGTCTATGTCCTGTCATCAGTGTGTCCCTCCCTTCTCTCAGACACACACCTTCAATTCCTCACATTAAGGCCTTATCCCTCCTGGAGCACAGAGCATCATCTCCATACCATATGTGTGTGATACCTGCTGTGCCCAGCATTCGGAGAAGGGCAGGTCTCTGCCACCACAAGGAACCTACAACCCTCTCAGTATGACTGGAAGACAAGGTCCATCAATTCTAAGTACAGAACAACCAGAAGAAAGTTACCATGTCTTTAGCAGTCTTCACTCCCTCATGACACGAGAGGCCTGTGGGCAGCACCGCTGGTCCTTGTGGAGGACGCTCCAGCATCTGTATCTGACCCACACCATGGAAAAGACAGAAGCTTCTCCACCTGGAAGTGACTGAGCAACATTCCAGCAAACCCTCTACACCTGCCTCCGGCATCTGCCACTTTTTCTTTCATTCTCACCTCCCAGACCAGACAAGAGCATTATCCACAAGTTTCTAAGCTACAGAGGACAAGGGCAGACCCCTACGCTAATGAACAATGAAGGGACCACTTCCCTGTGTCAGGCGTTTATACAACTAAGGAAATGACAGCTTAAACCCTACACACTGCAGATGAAGTGAGAGGTGTTTCATCCCTCCCAGAACAACGTATGCGGATGCAGGATGTGTACGACGGTAACAGACAGATGTCTGCCATTGTGCAAGGGAGACACTTCCTTTCCAACAATGGCAACTGCCCACTGCTTAGTGTGCGCAAATAGCCAGGCACAAGCACGTGTGTCCTGAAGAACTTCAGAATCATACAGCGTCCCCAGCCTGGTTTCCCCTTGAATGTCAAGCCCTGAACACAAACTCTGCCTTTGCTCCACTGACACAACCAGAAGGTGATGATCTGGAAATAGACGCCTGTAAGCTCTGCATGAAGACTTGCCACTTTGAACGGGAAACGACCACACACAGACCCCAGGATATACCCAACACACAGAGGTCAGGACACTGTGCTGCCCAGAGAGGAACAGGACTCCAGAAATGGGTACAACTGAAAACGCCCCAGCATTTACTTGGTTCTTCTCTGGGACCTTCTTGAGCATGGTGCTGCTATTGTCCCCTTGAGCTCCACAGGCTTCTGATTGGGACCAAAGGCCGAGAAGGGACAGAGGTGGTTTCAGACTGACGATCACACAGGATTCAAGCCAACCCTCTACCCCTGCCCCAGCCTATTCCCCTCTCTCCTTCCGGAGGGTCCACTGTGTTTCTCACAGGACTCCCCGGACCCCTGTGGACGAAGGCAGGAACTGTCCATCACCCTCGCAGATACAACCACTCTTCCTGGGACATATGTTTCCAGAACTAATCTATAATGCTGGACAACTGGGGGTCTCCACATGTGAGACTGATGTGAAGGTTGTGCTTCGTCCAGCCCAGAGCCCAAAACATCGTGTCTGTGTAGTGCACCTGGGCAATGCTTCTATGTCTGTCCTCTGTGGAATGTCACTTTTCTGCTCCATAGTAGATGCCTGCTGCCCAGTTCTGTATGGTGAACCAGACAGTCCATGAGATGGACGTCAGACAAAGTGGAGGAATGTTACCATGTCCTCACTTGGGCTTATTGCTGCATTGCAAAGCCTTGTGGTACCACCTCTCCATCCTCTCCACCGACAGAAGTGGTTCAACTATGAATAAGCTCTATGACCCATGTCAATTCAGATCATCTCACCTTGTGGTGGAGGAACGAAGTGTGGCCGAGGCCCCCATGTCCACCACTGTGGAGGTGGATGAGGAGGAGGGAAGTCTGGTACATTCCACCCCATGTGGTAGGGCATACGGAGGAGCCCTGGGCAATGAGGGAACTCTCTCACACCTCTAGCAACCTGCAGAACAGACAAGAAAATATTTTAGCAAAACAGACAAAAGTTGCAACACCAAGAAAAGAAACCAAAAGAAAGAGCTCCCAGCATCCGGCTCCTTCTCCAATACCACCTTCCAGGAGAGCTGCATCATGCTAGAAAACTTACATGTCCCTCCCAGCTGGGGCCAGTACAATGAGGGGGGAGACGGCAATGGCTGTTACAGGAATAGCCTGTCACCACACATCACTGCCCATGTCGGCCCACATTATCCAGCAAGAAGTAGTGTCTTCAAGATGAAAAAGGATCATTGCAAACTAAAGCAGCACATTCCAGACACGGAGGCATCGACATCCTGAACAATACTTCCTCTATCCTCCTCAGACACCAGAGAAGATTTTGCTTTGGGCCGAATAAAGAGAATGTGACGAAACTGAATGCCCCTTCTCCACAAAGTTTCTGAGCCACTTGAGGGGAATCGTTGGCGTATAAGTCCCTGACTCTCCCCACGCTGCCTCGCTCCTGACAAAGGGGTCCTCTACTCTCTACAGTTTCTGTCCATGGCTACAAAGACACTTGAGGAATTAGGGACTTGTGGTCTGACAGGGGCACTCGAAAAGTGTTGTCCGAGGAACATGATATCAAAAACCTTTATTTACACTGAGCAGCTGTGCTTGTCTTTTTTTTTTTTTTTAAGATTTTATTTGACAGACAGAGATCAGAAGCAGGCAGAGAAGCAGAGAGAGGAAGGGAAGCAGGCTCTCTGCTGAGCAGAGAGTCTGATGTGGGGCTTGATCCCAGGACATAGGATCATGACCTGAGCCTAAGGAGAGGCTTTAATGCATTGAGCCACACGGGCATCCCCTGTGGTTGTCTGAAAACACAGTCATTTGGAAATTTCAACCTACTGAGTTCCAGAGTCATTTTGTACAATGGGAAATGAAGATGGGAAGGCCATATGAGAGAATTCACAAAAGGGTATATGCTTCCCAGTGGAAAACTCCACACGTGTGATGAGAAAAGAAATCAACTCTCACAGTAACTTAGGACCCAATGACCTGCTCCTGGAAACCCAGCTGAAGGGCTGGGAGGCAGTGATCACGCATGTAATCACTGATGTCCCCCTTCAGAACGTGTGACCCAGTGTGCGATTATGACAGTGCACATAAGAGCTTTGACACTTCAAAATACTTGTAGAAAGGGTCTTAAGTGGGCTGGTTCTGCAAGGCACGTTTTCCAGCAGAAGTAAAATGGAGATGACTTGTGAAACATGCCCTGAGAACATTGCAGACTGCAAAGGAGACAGTATAAAATGCAGAGAGAGTTTTCCCCAGTTTCCGTTTGTGAGGATTACCAGACCCATCTATCCCCAGCATGAGCACAACACCAGTGCACCTGAACGTAACCTAAAGGGAGTCGGGCTGGCCAGAGGACTTCACTGTGGAGGGAGGGGCCCTCCTCCCCCAGTTACTTCCCCGGAGTGCACTGTGGGCAGGCAGGGGTACACATCCGCACACACATCTTCCCCACCACCATGTTCCAATACTATAGCATCTGTGCCAGAACGGCTATCCGCCCCCTGGGTCTCACCTAGCACCTGGGGTGAAGAGATTCCATGGGGAAAACTACTGTCACCACATGTTAATATAGATCTGCACACCTCGACAGAGACAAGAGTGTGACACCAAGGATAATCAACTAAGGAAAAAAACTCCATTCACGACAGGCCAGTATCTACAGCTGGGACCACACCTCCCCCATCACAGCAAACAGAGCAGCTCCTTCTATACATTGAGAACAAACAAAATGATAGGCCCTGGAAAGCCTGTTGTCCACACATGGAAGTGCATGTGCTTATGGGTCAACCGGAAGCCCACCAGCATCCCCCCTGAACAGCTCTGCTTCCCTCCCTCCCTGACAATGGGATCTCCTACACTCCACAAGGGCTGTCCATGGCCACAGACACCGCTGAGGAGATAGGAGTGTCCGGAGTCCTGCAGAGGACCTGGAAGAGTGCTTTCTGAGAGTAACAGGACCCCTTTGAGTGAGCGAGACCAGCTCTGTGGATCTACGTCCCCGACATTCGGACAGTCCTTAGCTCAGGCACAGAGCAAATGCCTAGTCTTTGGTGCTGAGAACCCACTGATGGGCTGATTCGATACCCCCAAATGGGAACCAGTGTGTCTGGAGAGCACAGGCAATGCTCCCAAGATGGGTCGGGAGAGACCCTATGAGTTGGCACAGCCATCAGACCCCATCAGAACCCGCTCATGGAAGCACAAGTAAAACACGTGTGAGGTGTGGGCCTTGCAGAGAGTCACTGGGATTCCCTCTTCAGGGCTGCTGCTCCAGGGGGTGTTTTCTATGACACACCTGGCACCTGCCAGAGTTCATCATCATCTCACCCAGGGGCCAACTGGAGGGATTCCAGCTGTCGTCTTCATCCACTCAGAAGGGACACATGGGAGGTCACAGCTCACCTTCTCCACAAACACTCAAGCTGCCCAAAGCATGTGGGGCAAGTGTGACGCGGTCCTGGCTTTTCCCATTTTCCATCTGAGGACCTCTGCAGATACCCTCCCAGGTTAGTCTCCTGACCCGAATACTAAAAATGCTCCAGCTCCCGCAGGAAAGCAAACCGCAAGGAGTCAGCCGGACTAGCTGACTTCACTGTGGGGTGAGATGTCACCCTCCTCGAGTTATGTACACATACACATACACGCACGTACACACACACACACATACACACACAGATGCATGAGGTGAGCATACTACCATCACGTGTCTCAAAGCATCTACAGCTTTGGGAGGAAGCACAAAATTGAAGATCTCTAACGGAGCAGGCGGAGGCTCCTGGGTGAACAGCGTGCACTCTGAAAGGGATGATCGCAGGACACACACCAAGGCCACAGGCTAGGATAGGGACCTGTCCACACTTCAATCCATTTCAGAAACGGACACAACTAAAAATGCCCAAGTACTTTCAGTATGCATCTCTGGGTTGCTTTGAGGGCTAGTGCTGCTGTTCATCCTGGGAACCACTCTAGATGCTAGATCAGACAAAGGTCAGAGTTTTTATTGTGGTTTCGTGCCCTCCATGCCTTCCTCTCCCCATCTTGCACTCTTTCCCACACTTGGGTCCCTTATCAGAGAGTTTTCACCGTGACTCAAGTGAGTCCTTTGCAACGAGAGACACCAGTCTCCTCTTGCCTGAGACACTCCAGGGCCCTGGTTCCAGTGTTTCAGTAAGTAACCCATCACGTGTAAACAGGTTGGGGTACAACTGGCTATCAACACTAAAATTGGGGTGCTTAACACACATCAGAAAAAAATCACTTTATCTTCATAGATTAAACCCCTAAGTGAGAATAGCCTTGCGTGGGGACATCCACAAACCCTCAACATGAACAGCCCATGTTCTCTTCTCAGGCCACAGGTGGATGGTTCATTTGTCCTCCTGCAGTTGGGACCTAGAATGCGTGACTAGCCAACAAATAAACATTTCAGGGAAGAAACAGACTTTGACATTTGTATAGTCACGAAAAAAGAAATCATAGACAGATTGAGCAATAAAGCAATGGCATTGCACCGACGACATGAGAGGATTAAAATATATTTCATTGCTCAATATGGTCCTATAGATGACAAATAAAACAAAAATATAGAAACCTCCATAATGAGTAAATAAATGCCCTTTTTCACAAATAGTCTTTTTTTTTTTTTTTTGTCAAGGTTTGACCACTGAGTCAAGGTGGGAAGGGCGCTCGTCTCGCACCTTCTCAGGCTCAGCTCTTCCGAAGGGGGTAGCAGGTGGAAGGTGTGGAGCGGTGTGAGCTCCACCTGTCACGGGGGCAAGTGTCCTGCTGCCTGGGGACATATAAGAAAAGCAACCTCCTGTCACCCCTTCAGACAACCTGCAGGCTTGTGATTCTCTCCAGGACACACAGCAATCACCCACAGGAACAGGAAGGACACCGTGTGGTTTCACAACAGAAATCAGGCTGCTTCATTGTACATCGTGCTCCCTACCTTGCCACACAGGTTTCTGCGACTCAGGCCTTCCCTGCATCAGTTCCCGCCTCACGGATCCCACAGGCAGCATCTCCCTTTGCATCATGCGCAGTCTTGAACACAGAAAAAGAATGGACATCTCTAAGAATTACAACACCACGTCCTCTCCTAGGCAGTAAACAGCATAGCCGTCACCTCTCCAAACACCCGTAAAAACGCACATCAAACTCTCACACCTGTATTTCAGGTAGGCGTTCTCCCTGCTCTGCTGCATCATCCTTATTTCCCAATACCGAGCCTTCATCTGCGGCAGAAAAACACACCCACCTTCAGTTGTGCCCGACTGTGCCGCAAACGAAGATGAGGAAAAGGAAAATACTTACCCAGTTAGCCAGAGCGTTCCTCTCTTGAACTGCGATCTGAAAAAGCCAACACACCAGAAACCCATGTTCAGGGCTCTAAGGGCCACGACCATCACCTGCAGGAGGCACCAAGGGGTCAGTGTGTTGGACACAACTGCGGTTACCTTGTGGTTGAAGGTGAGGTTAGACTCCTGCAGCTCTTCCCGCATTTCTTCCACTTCTTGTCTGTGAGGGGGACAATTGTTTTCTTCAGACAAAACCCAACACTGGGTGTGATTTTCAATCATCTGCCAATGTGGCCATCCTCCTCTTATCTGTCCCCTCATACAATTGATCCTGACACAGGAAACACTTTCACCTAACTATAATTGGACTGTGGGATCAAAGCTGTTCTTACAGGCCTTTCCTTCATCATTTTTTCTTTGCCTGCGGGATCAATACCGACAAAACTTCCTTACCCGTTTTCAATATTTCCCTCAGTTATCACATGACAAATGTCTTTTGTCATGAAGCTCTATTCTCCTTTAACTTCTATCCTCGCTATGGTTCCCAGGTTTGCAAAGACCAGCACCATCAGATGCCACTACCGGGCTTATGGGAAAGACTCATCCTAGGACAAACTGTTTTCCTCCAAACACCACCACCTCAGGGACGCTGGTATGGAGCTAGTTTCCACAGTCAGGCCAACACTGGGGATCCGGATATGTTTAGTAATGTAATTGTTTTGTGCCTTATCTTTCTGTGTCAGTTAATTTGCTCTGGATACATCCTCTGAATTTTAGTGTATATTACTTAATTGAGTCCTCAAAATGTACAAAGATTAACAATCCAGAGGGAGGGAGGAGTCAAGATGGTCGAGAAATAGTAGGCTGAGATGACATCAGGTAGCAGGAGACGAGTAAATAGCTTATCAAAAACATTCCAAACACCTACAAATCCAACAGGAGATCGAAGAGAAAAAGAGCATCAATTTGAGAAACAGAAAATCGACTACTTTCTGAAAGGTAGGACCCACGGAGAATGTGAATGCAAAGCAACGGGAAGAGAGTCCCCTGGGGGGAGGGTCCGGCTTCCTGACAAGCAACAGAGCACAAAACCAGGACTTTTAAAAGCGATGTGCACTGAGGGATGTCACTCCAGATGCTAAACCGGGCTGAAACCCGAGCAGGGACAGCGTGGCCCCAGGTCCTGCAGGTCACAAAAGGCCCGGGGGTGTCTGAGTGTCATAGAACACGCAGGTATTAGAGCGGGGAAGCCAGCAACAGAAAGAGAGCCAAGGAGTGACCTCTCAACTCAGCGTTACCTTGAACCGTAATCCATGGCACAGGATATGGGGAGATCCCCCCAAAAGAGCTCAGCGATCTAAGGGTTTCGGAGACTCCAGGTGGAGCTGTGTGCCAGAGACAGAGACACTTGGTCACAGCCTGGGTGAGGTCTGAGCGCAGCCCGGAGGCCAGGGAGAGGGAAATGATGAGTGCTTTTCTCTGAGGGCACACTGAGGAGTGGGTCCCTGAGCTTTTGGCCCCTCCAGGACAGAGATTGGGAGGCCTCCACTTTCATTACTGATCTCTGGAACTCTACGGAAAGTGTTTAGGAAACAAAATCTCCTGAAAGCAACTCCAGCGGATTACTTATCCTGGCCTATGGAAAGGGTGGTGCAATTCCGCCTGGGGCAAAGAGACCTGCGAATCATTACAACAGTCCCCTCCCTGAGAAGATCAACAAGAAGTCCAGCCAAGACCAAGTTCACTTACCAAGGAGAACAGCGGAATACGAGAGGAGGCTAAAGCAAACCATAAATTCACGGCTTTCTCCTCATGATATTTTAGTCTTGCAAAGTTAATTATTTTAACTTTACTTTTTTTATCTTCAGCTAATTTTTTTAAACTTTTACCCTTTCTTCTTTTAACGTTTTTTTAACTAGTTTATCTTAACAATACTTTTCATTAAAAAAATCTTTTTCAAACCTTCATTATTATTGTCATGTTATCCTTCATTGTATCTAACTTCAGTTTCTGTATACACGTAGGTTTTTTTCCTCTAAAAAATTTGGGGTACAACTTCTTCTAATAATTGAAACTACACCCTAAATCTACCACCGGGCTTGTTCTACTTTCCAGCCTGAGCAATTCTTCTCCACTTTCTTTTTCTTTATTTTCCCAACCAACTTACATATCAACTCTTTCTTTAGAAATAAAAAAAAATTTCTTTTCATCTTAATAGTCATATTCCGTCCTTTCATTGTGCTTACTCTTATATATGTTTTCCATCCTTTAAAATTTGGGGGAGGTAATTTCTTGTAAGAGACAAAAAATACACCCAAAATTAAGTGAATGACCCTGTTCTAGTCACCAGCCTAATATGTATATATATTTTTCTTTTTTATATTATTTCATTATTTGTATTCTTTTTTAAATTTTTTTCCCTGAACTACCTTTTTTCCCCCTTTCTCTCCCACCATGATTTGGGGTCTCTTCTGATTTGGCTCAAGCACACTTTCCTGGGGTCTTTGCCACCCTTTTAGTATTTTATTTGCTCCTTCAAATATTCTTATCTGGACAAAGTGACAAGGCAGAAAAACTCACCACAAAAAAAAAGAACAAGAGACAGTACCGAAGGCTAGGGACCTAATCAATACGGACATTGGTAATATGTCAGATCTAGAGTTCAAAATGACGATTCTCATGGTTCTAGCCACGCTCTAAAAAGGCATGGAAGATATTAAAGAAACCCTATCTGGAGATATAAAAAACCCTTTCTGGATAAATAAAAGAACCACAGTTTAACCATGTTGAAATCAAAAAAGCTATTAAAGAGGTTCAATCAAAGATGGAGGCTCTTACTGCGAGGATAAAAGAGGCAGAAGAAAGAATTAGTGATATAGAAGACCAAATAACAGAGAATAAAGAAGCTGAGCAAAAGAGAGACAAACAACTACAGGACCACTTGGGGAGAATTCCAGAGATAAGTAATACCACAAGACAAAACAACATTAGAATAACTGGGATTCCAGAAGGAGAAGAAGAGAGAGCAGAGCAGAAGGTCTATTGGAGAGAATTATTGGAGAGAATTTCCCTAATATGGCAAAGGGAGCAAGCATCAAAATCCAGGAGGTGTAGAGAACCCCCCTTGAAATCAATAAGAATAGGTCCACAACCCGTCATCTAATAGTAAAATTTACAAGTCTTAGCAACAAAGAGAAAATCCTGACAGCACCCCGGTACAAGAAGTCTGTAACATACAATGGTAAAAATACTAGATTGGCAGTAGACTTATCCAAAGAGACCTGGCAGGCCAGCAAGGACTGGCAAGATATATTCAGAGCAATAAACAAGAAAAATATGCAGGCAAGAATACTATATCCAGCTAGACTATCATTGAAAATACAAGGAGAGGTAAAAACCTTCCAGGACAAACAAAAACTGAAAGAATTTGCAAACACCAGACCAGCTCTACAAAAAATATTGAAAGTGGTCCTCTAAGCAAAGAGAGAGCCTAAAAGTTGTAGATCAGAAAGGAACAGAGACAACATACAGTAACAGTCATCTTACAGGCAATACAAGGGCACTAAATTCATATCTCTCAATAGTTCCCCTGAATGTAAGTGTGTTAATTGCCCCAATCCAAAGACACACGGTATCAGAATGGATAAAAAAACAATACCCAACCATATGCTGCCTACAAGAAACTCATTTTAGACCCTAAGACACCTCTAGATTTAAAGTGAGGGTGTGGAAAACAATTTACCATGCTAATGAAAATCAGAAGAAAGCTGGGGGTGGCAATCCTTCTATCAGATCAATTAGATTTTATGCCAAAGACTATAATAAAAGAGATGAGGAAGGACACTATATCATACTCAAAGGGTCTCTCCAACAAGAAGATCTAACAATTTTAAATATCTATGCCCCTGACATGGGGAGCAGGCAACTATATAAACCAATTAATAGCAAAATCAAAGAAACACATCAACAATAATACAAGAAGAGTAGGGGAATTTAACACTCTCCTCACTGAAATGGACAGATCATGCAAGCGAAAGATGAACAAGGAAATAAAGGCCTTAAATGACACACTGGACCATCACAGATGTATTCAGAACATTCCATCCCAAAGCAACAATACATATTCTTCTCTAATGCACATGGAACATTCTCCAAAATAGATCACATCCTGGGTCACAAATCAGGTCTCAACCGGTATCAAAAGATTGGGATCATCCTCTGCATATTTTCAGACGACAATGCTCTGAAGCTAGAACTCAATCACAAGAGGAAAGTTGGAAGGAACTCAAATGACAGAGAAAGGAAGCTAAAGAGCATCCTATTAAAGAATGGATGGGTCAACCAGGAAAATAAAGAAGAATTGAAAAAAAAAAATCATGGAAACAAATGACAATGAAAACACAATGGTTCAAAATCTGTGGGACACAGCAAAAGCAGTGCTGAGAGGAAAATATATAGCGATACAAGCCTTTCTCAAGAAATAAGAAAGGTCTCAATTATACAATCTAACCCTACACCTAAAGGAGCTGGAGAAAGAACACCAAAGAAAACCTAAACTCAGCAGGAGAAGAGAAATCATAAAGAACAGAGCAGAAATCAATGAAATAGAAACAAACAGGGGCGCCTGGGTGGCTCAGTGGGTTGGGCCTCTGCCTTTGGCTCAGGTCATGATCCCAGGGTCCCGGGATCGAGCCCTGCAATGGGCTCTCTGCTCAGCAGGGAAGCCTGCTTCCTCCTCCCTCTCTCTGCCTTCCTCTCTGTCTACTGCTACTTGTGATCTCTCTCTGTCAAATAAATATACTTAAAATCTTTAAAAAAAACAAACAAACAAACAAAACAATAGAACAAAACAATGAAACTAGGAGCTGGTTCTCTGAAAGAATTAATAAGATTGATAAACCCCTGGCCACACCTATCAAAGGAAAAAAAAAAAGGACCCAAATTAATAAAATCACAAAGGAAAGAGGAGAGATCAAACCAACACCAAAGAAATACAAACAATTATAAGAACATATTATGAGCAACTCTTCGCCAACAAATTTGACAATCTGGAAGAAGTGGGTGCACTATTAGAGACAATATTATCTACCACAAGTGAGCCAGGAAGAAATAGAAAACTTTAACAGACCCATAACCAGTAGGAAGATTGAAATAGTCATCAAAAATACCTAAACAAATAAAAGCCCAGGGCCAGATTGCTTCCCAGGGGAATTCTATCAAACATTTAAAGAAGAATTAATTCCTATTGTCCCGAAACTGTTCCAAAAAACTGAAATGGTAGGAAAACTTCCAAACTCGTTTTATGAGGAGGCCTGATCCCATCACCTTGATCCCCAAACTAGACAAGAGAATTACAGATAAATATCCTTGATGAACACAGACGCAAGAATTCTCACCAAAATACTAGCCAATAGGATCCAAGAGTACATTAAAACGATTATTCTCCACCACCAAGTGGGATTTATTCCAGGGCTGCAAGATTGGTTCAACATCTGCAAATCAATTAATGTGATACAATACATTAAGAAAAGAACAAGAACCACATGATACTCTCAATAGATGCTGAAAAAGCATTTGACAAAGTACAGCATTCCTTCCTGATCAAAACACTTCAAAGTGTTGGGATAGAGGGCACATATCTCAATATTATCAAAGCCATCTATGGAAAACCCACTGCAAATATCTTTCTCAATGGAGAAAAACTGAGAGCTCTTCCGCTAAGGTCAGGAACACGGCAGGGATGTCCATTATCACCACTGCTATTCAACAGAGTACTAGAAGTCCACGCCTCAGTAATCAGACAACAAAAAGATATCAAAAAACATCCAAATCAGCAAAAAAAAAAAAAAAAAAAAAGTCAAACCCTCACTCTTTGCAGATGATATGATACTATATGTGGAAACCCCAAAAGACTTCACTCCAAATCTGCTAGAACTTGTACAGGAATTCAGTAAAGTGTCAGGATATAAAACCGATGCACAGAAATCAGTTGCATTGCTTTACACAACAACAAGACAAAAGGACGAAAATTAAGGAGTCAACCCCATTTACAACTGCACCCAAACCATAAGATACTTAGGAATGCACCTAAGCAAAGAGGCAAAGAAACTATACCCAGAAAACTCTAAAGTACTCATGAAAGAAATTGAGGAAGACACAAAGAAATGGAAAAAGGTTCCACGCACCTGGATTGGAAAAACAAATATTATGAAAATGTCTTTGCTACCTAAAGAAATTCACACATTTAATGCAATCCCTATCAAAATCCCATCCATTTTTTTTTTCAAAGAAATGGAACAAATAATCCTAAAATTTATATGTAACCAGAAAAATCCTCAAATAGCCAAAGCAATATTGACAAAGAAAGCCAAAGTTGGTGGCATCACAATTCTGGAATTCAAGCTCTGCTACAAAGCTGTCATCATCAAGACAGAATGGTACTGGCACAAAAAGAGAAACATAGATCAATGGACCAGAAGAGAGAACCCAAAAATAGACCCTCAACTCTATGGTCAACTAATCTTCAATAAAGCAGGAAAGAATGTCCAATGTCCAAATGACAGTCTCTTCAACAAATGGTGTTGGGAAAATTGGACAGCCACATGCAGAAAAATGAAACTGGACCATTTTCTTACACTACACAGGAAAATAGACTCAAAATGGACGAAGGATGTCAATGTGAGAAAGGAGTGCATTAAAATCCTTGAGAATACAGGCAACAACATCTTCGACCTCAACCACAGCAACTTCTTCCTAGAAACATCGTCAAAAGGAAGGAAATCAAAGGCAAAAAAACAAATATTGGAACTATTGGAACTTCATCAAGACCAGAAGCTTCTGCACAGCAAAGGAAACAGTTAACAAAACCAAAAAACAACTGACAGAATGGGAGGAGATATTTGCAAACGACATATCAGATAAAGGGCTAGTATCCAAAAATCTATAAAGAGCTTTGGAAACTCAACACTCAAAGAACAAATAATCCAATCAAGAAACGGCAGAGGACATGAACAGACATTTCTGCAAAGACATCCAGATGGCCAACAGACACATGAAAAATTGCTCCACATCACTCGGCATCAGGGAAATACAAATCAAAACTACAATGAGATACCACCTCACACTAGTCAGAATGGCTAAGATTAACAAGTCAGGAAATGACAGATACTGGCAAGGATGCATAGAAAAAGGAACACTCCTACACTTTTGGTGGGAATGCAAGCTGGTGCAACCACTCTGGAAAAGAGCATGGAGGTTCCTCACAAAGCTGAAAATAGAGCTACCCTATGACCCAGCAATTGCACTACTGGCTGTTTACCCTAATGATACAAACGTAGTGATCTGAAGGGCCATGTGTACCCGAATGTTTATAGCAGCAATGTCCACAGTAGCCAAACTATGGAAAGAATCTAGAGGTCCATCAAACACATGAGTGGATAAAGAAGATGTGGTATATATATACAATGGAATACTATGAAGCCATCAAAAGAAATATCTTGCCATTTGTGACGACGTGCATGGAACTAGAAAGAATTATCCTTATCGAAAGAAGTCGATCGGAGAAAGACAACTATCATATGGTCTCCCTGATATGAAGAAGTGGAGATGCAACGTGGGGGATTTTGGGGTAGGAAAAGAATAAATGAAACAAGATGTCACAAAATAAACTGAGGGATGATGGGGGGAAGGCTGTAGGGAGAGGATGGTGGGGTTATGGACACTGGGGAGGGTATGAGCTATGGTGAGTGCTGTGAAGTGTGTAAGCCTGGCGAATAATAGACCTGTACCCCTGGGGCTAAAAGTACATCATAGGTTTATAAGAAAATTAAAAAATTAAAAAAAAATTCCAAAGGGAACTTTTCAGAAGCCAATAGTATGTAGTGTCTGAACTTACCTGTACTTCTCCATTTCTTCTTCAGTTACTTTCAGATATTTGTCGGCAGCTAACAGCTCATTCTTAGTTGCATTCAATTCATAAAGTGTCTCTTCTAGCTTCCTAAGATGGGAGAGATATATACATTGTGCAGTAGCCAAGGTCCTGAATTTTTGCCATTTATTCTTCCAGCACACTTGATGGCCTATGTTGGAATGTCCCCGCTAAAAGCACAGGCTGACAACACAACAGGGAAATGAATGAAGGCCCCATTTAGGGTTGAAGAAACATCGAACTCTGGCTGCTGGCCAAGCTCCCTGTAATCGGGGCTGTCTTTTTACTTGTCTACTTTAATTCATTCACCATGTCACCAAATAATGCACTCTGTGCCCTCTTGGAATACGTCTTTGGTTTGAGATGGTGAAGGCTCATTTCAATTAAAAGTGAAAAGCCAAGCCTGACGAGCTACACTCATTAGGATGAATAGGGGCCCATCATTAGTCTCCGTGGGGAGCCCTGATCCTCAGACCAAGGCTGTGCCCCCACATTCAGCCCACAGGAACTCCAGAATATGGATTCACTGGTATGGAAACTCACTCCCACACATCTCTAGGCTTTAGAAGTACAACCCCGGGCCCCTCGTAAAAGATCCTGGTGTAGGAAAAGGCCAATCTTAGTGCAGAAAATATGTCCTCAAATAATCCATGTGAACTGTCACATACTCTGGATGTTATCTCAGTGGAACAGAGTTCAGATGTAAAGCTGACAACTCCATTGACTCTACCTTTATTTAAAAAAAAGATTTTATTTATTTATTTGACAGAGAGAGATCTCAAGTATGCATAGAGGTAGGCAGAGACGCAGGGGGGAAGCAGGCTGCCCACTGAGCAGAGAGCCCAAAGCAGGGCTCCATCCCAGGACCCTGGCACCATGAACTCAGCCGAAAGCAGAGGCTCTAACCTACTGAGCCACCCAGGCGCCCCAAGTCAACCTTCTTGACTAAGACCAACTTCATGGAAGGTGAAGGCAGCAAACGGTGATGCTTAGAAAAGTTGGTCTGCTGGACTGCCCTTGACTCTTTTTTCATGGTGTTCATTCACAAGGTTTCAACAGGACACTTGTCAAGAATCTCAGGCAGAAAGACTTAGGGACAGACAAAAGCTCTAGAAAGAGAAGGACAGGAGCATCTGCTTCTGGTCTCTCAACCATCCTTCAGCAAATGTCTTCTGGAGTGGCAGTCAGTGTGTGGCTCAGGGATATGGTGTTGAAGAGAGAGAGGTGGTGAGGACACTGGACCTGCCCCAAGAAGTTCCTGAAGTATGTAAATTAAAAGTAAGACTCCTTTCTTTGCCTTAATTGTGTTCTAACAGCAGACATAAAAGTAATGCAATATTATTATTATTATTATTATTATTTCAAAGATTGATTTGAGAGAAGGAAAGAGTGAGGGGAGTGGGTCTTTACCAATGAACAGAACCCAAGTGCCTGTGAGAGAGAGTGGCCCCCACCCCTGATGTGGGAAGGAATAACACAAAGCTGAGTCTCCAGGGTAGACAGGGAACAGTTTTGCTTTTCCACATGAATGAGGGACTCCAACGTCCTTATCTCCTCCTGAGAAATAAAAGGACACACTGGACAAGAGAGAAAACTTGTGAGTGAATGCACCCAATTTCTAAAGAGCACATGAAGAAACATGATAATAAGATGGAGAAGAAGGAAGCCTAAGAGAAAGCCAGCCTGGCAGTGGGAGCCAGTTTCCGGAGGACACATCAGTGAATTCTAGAACAGGTGAGTGAATACAAAGTAAATGGACAAGCAATCTTTTGGGGACAGGTTGGAATGCAAGTGAAGATCTCGACCAGCCAGCAAAGATGAGACTTAGTGAAACTGCAGGCTTTGGTTGGGATCCAAGAGACATACACATAGAAAATCGTGTGGAGGGGCACCAGTATGGCTCAGTCATTATCTGCTTAAAAGTATTTGGTACAGGTCATGATCCCAGGGTCCTGCAATAGAGCGCCACACTGGACTCCCTGTTCGGTGGGAAGCCTGCTTCTCCCTCTCACACTCCCCCTGCTTGTGTTCTCTCTCTCATGGTGTCTCTTTCTGTCAAATAGATTTAAAAAAATCTCTTAAAAAAAGAAAGAAAGAAAGAAAGAAAGAAAGAAAAGAAAAGAAAAGAAAAGAAAAGAAAAGAAAAAGAAAATCAGGTGGACAGGAAATACCCTGGCCTTCTAAGGTATTGGGCTGCAGCGAATTATCTCAGTTGTACACCAGATAAAGGGACCCAGTATTGCTGGAGCCCCAGCGCACTTTCCACAAAGAAACTTTCCCTGTACCTGCAGGAAGAGAAATCCATTTTTATCTGCACATTCTGGACCCAAGTCTCATACTGAACAAGAAATGGAACTAATGCAGGAGTGGTCAGAGCACGTGATGAGTGTTAAAATGAAAGGACAATGTAGACTGACCCAGAGGGGATCCACGTATCAAAGTGATTAATGCTGGTACCTTCCCCCTTCTTCCCCAATGAATCACACAATAACATGTGGCAAGTCATTAGAACAAAAAGGAAAATTCAGGTTACACAAATCAAGACAGGAAGGGCAGGCACAATTCTACAGAATGCATTTGGCAAAAGTACGCAAAAGATCCAATTCCAGAAGATCCAAATACTTGCCGCCACGAAAATTCATACAACAATATCTATGACAACACAGCAATAGCTTACTCTTCTGCAGTCAGTTTTCGGTTTTCAGAGAACTCCACCACCATATCCAATTTCTTCTTTAGCAGGTTCAATTCTGCTTCTTTAGCTGTTTTCTGAGAACTCAGGGCATTACACTGGTCTTCCAGGAATGTTTTCCTTTCTGTAAAGGATGAGTGTAATTTTCTATGTTTGTGCCATGACCTGACAACTTGGTTTCAATGGGGAAAGGAGAAGGGCAAGGCCGTGAAGGCAGAAAGGCATTCTCTCCCTGCCCAATGCAAACTCATTGCCACCATATGGAGATTTCATCCCCCCAAACAAGGTACCTTTCAGTTCTTGGTTTTTTGATGTCAAGGCTGTCAGCTCTTGATCCGCCAGTGCATCTTGGGCCTTTAAGACAGATTTGAGAAAAGTCATATGAGGGCACGTAACAGAACAGGATCATGGAGGGCAACAAAGAAAGTCATTGAGGCATAAATGGAATAATGGGCAAGTAAAGAAACTAGTTCATGTCAAAAAACGCACAAATGGCTTTCTTAGAGAAACTGATATAAAATAATATTCTACTATACAAATTGGGCTTGCTATCATCCTTCACTGCTCATGTATTTTTGTGGGATTTTCTACGTAACTTGGAGGGCAGCGCTGAATGATGTGATGATTACCCAGCTGTGAAATAAACCATACTTCCTAGGCCTGCAAATTGCAAATCTCATTGGGGTTTTCCTAAGTGAAATCACAGCTCACGGTTCAGTAGGAGTTGCTGTTCCCAGACGCCCACGCTCTACTGCGCAAACAGCACAGGAGTACACTGCACTCAACTCACCCAATGAACCGAAAGCCTCCCAAGCCACATTATAGTACAACTAACACCTAACTTTTACCACATCCACATTCTTGATATTCTTTTCTCTCTAAGCTTGTAAGAGAGCCTGTTTACAATGAAGAGAGTCCTTCAAATTTTCATTAATCTCTTCCACCTTTTTGATGTTCTCCTTCAAGAAAAACATATTGAATGAGTAACAATGATTCATTCCTTGGGGCACCTGGGTTGCACATGGGTGGCCCAGTCTGTGGAGTGTCTGACTCCTGTTTTCGTTTGCCTCAAGTCCTGATCTCAGGGTCATAGGATTGATCCCTGCATCAGGCGAAACACTCGGCACGGTGTCTGCTTGGCATTCTCTCTCTGTCTCCTTCAGAACCCCTCCCCTCACTCTTTCCTTCTCTCAAATCAATCTTTGAAATAACAATAATTTTAATAATAATAATAATATTAATATTTTATTACTTTTATTTCTGCTGTTAGAACACAATTCAGGCAAAGAAAGGAGTCTTACTTTTAATTTACGTACACCAGCAAGGGAACGCTTATATTCTCTCTTCGTTTCTGCTTGCTTCTTGCTTCCCTGGCCTATAAAAATTATGAAAAAGAATCAGAAGTCCAAAATAGCATGTTAAAGAAACCTATATTTGTGATTCCTTTCACAAAGAAAGAGGCAGTACTCTACATTTGTGAAGCTTCTCTTACTCAAGGACCATTTCTGGGTTGCATGATATAGATCGATAGAATGAACCACCAGAGGGTAAGTAACCAATATGAAATCACAAAAAAATATTTGAAAGGACACGCATACCCTCTCCTCCCAACTCACTATGTTTTTTTCAAGATCCCTGTTTTCGTTTTTAAGGTCATTAATCTTCATCTTGATTTGGTCTAAAGTAACTGAAAGGAGAAAAAAGAATTTTAAGATAATTAGCAAAAACAGCAACATAGAATAATCCCAATATATTAGAGTACATTCTCTGACACTTGGGTGTCACTAACTTGCTAGCATTCCCATTGTGCCTGAAGGAAGCATGTTGTAGCAGCATTTGAAACCTAAGACTTTCTATATCAGTGAGATTCCTACTTAAAATGTTTTTCAAACATAGAAAAAGAAACAATCGAATGCTTTCTCATTTTTCTCCCACCTGTAAGCACCATTCTTGGAAAATTCAAACCTTGCATATGCTAATGTCATCGCCAGAGATGTGACCAAAAAATCAAGCATACTAGCAACTAACATCTCTCTCCTCCAGTGATTCAGATACAAAAGCAGGTCCCTGCAAACAACCCATACTGAGCAAAACTATACTTTGTTCCTGCTCAGTGGAACGTCCACTTCCAGGTCCTACTTGGAATTCCCACACAAGGAAAGCTCAAGATGTCAGGTGAGTGACAACTCACAGTCCTTCAGAGACTTTCTGCTGCTCCCAGATCACCTTTCATGGACCCCAGGCTGGGGGCTCTGGAGGACAAGATCTCTGCTATAAACACATTTGGGTACAATCTCCAATTTGCAGAGAGTCTTTAGAGGCCCTGGATAATACACAAGCCTGAGAAGACAAGCTTTTTTCATCACAACAGGAGAATGTTACCCTCCACCCTTAAGGAAAAACAACACTCATGAGGAGACTGATGGCAGCTGCATAACACTTGTAAGGTCTAGAACACAGACTCCTCTAAGAGCCAATTAATTTTCTCATCGTGGGGCACCTGGGTGGCTCAGTTGGTTAAGGGTCTGCCTTCTGCTGGGATCAGGATCCCGGGTCCTGGGATCACATCCCACATCCAACTCTCTGCTCAGCAAGGACCTGCTTCTCCCTCTCTGTCTGCCTCCCACTCTGCCTGCTTGTACTCTCTCTCTCTCTCTATATATATATATATATATATCAAGTGAATAAACAGAATCTCTTAAAGAAATAATTCTCTCATCTTGCCTCAAAGTGCAAACTTCTCTTCTCCTGACCCACTGTGAGCGCTTTCCTGCTCTGAGACCTCTCTTCTCACCAGTACCACTTCCACACTCACAACAACAAACAACGACATTCAATGATTTCCTAAGTGCCAGGTGGCCACCCAGGCCGTCAACAGCCAGCACCATGGAATCACCACAATCCATGAGCCCCACACACTATCCATTATTCCTGCTGGCACAGGCTCTATTCCATTCATTCTCCCCTGGCAGGCAAGGTCCCCTCCACTTCAGACTTAAAACCACAGTTTACTTCTCTCCTGTAAACACACGCTCTGCATGGCAATATCTGCCTTCTTCTCTACGTGTAGCCGGTTTGCTAGACTCAGAGAGTTTTCTCCTCTTGACATTTCACCAAGAGCCAGCTCATGGTGAAGTACTCACTCCAGACCTCACACTGTCATCATCACTTGCCTCCTAAACATCTCTCTGCAAAATTACACCTTGTATTCTCCCTAGTCCCACGAAGAGTTCCTTCTCCTGGTCTCTTAGAGATGGCAACTCCCTCCACACTGTCACTTAGACTCCACATGGGGAAGAGAAGCATTTTCAAGACTTAAGTCAGTGAGACATCAGAAGTCACCATATTCATCCCTCATCAAATTAAACACACATCAAATACGGGTACTGAGAATTTTTGGCAAAGAAAACTGAAGCCCCAAATCTTACCTTCATATTTATGAGGCTTTATCTAAGAGAGGAAGAAACAAAGGTAAGCTGGATGACAAAACATATTATGAGTAATAATCTATAGTACAGATAGTACCACAATTATAATCCAAAGATATGACAACAATCACTTTGCTTAGCAGCATGAATTCACAGGATTAAAAAGGAAGATAAAATTAGAATTTCTGATGAAGTCATCATGGTTCACAATCAATTTATGATAAAGAGCACAAGTGTGTTTAACTTATTTTTGCCCCCAAATTCTATTCACATAGTAGTCAATGAATGTTCAACCTATTCAATGTTGACAAGGGATCATGCAGACATTGAAAATATATCCATTACTTCATTATTTCCCTAGCTTTTTTTAATGTTAGTCACCACACAGTCTGTCATTAGTTTTTGTTTTCTTTTTTTTAATTTATTTTTTATTTATTTTCATCCTAACAGTATTCTTTGCTTTTGAACCACACCCAGTGCTCCATGCAATCCGTGCCCTCTCTAATACCCACCACCTGGTTTCCCCAACCTCCCAACCCCAAGACTTAAAATCCCTCAGATTGTTTTTCAGAGTCCATAATCTCCCATGGTTAACCTCCCCTTTCAATTTCCCCCAACTCCCTTCTAACTCCCCATGTCCGCCATGCTCCACCAATAATTGAAACCATATGATAACTAACTCTGCTTGTTGCCTTATTTCACTCAGCATAATCTCCTCCAGTCCCATCCATGTTGGTAAAAAAGCTGGGTATTCGTCCGTTTTGATGGAGGCATAATACTCCATTAGTGTATATGGACCACATCTTCCTTATCCATTCGTCCGTGGAAGGGCATCTTGGTTCTTTCCACAGTTTGGCGACTGTGGCCATTGATGCTATAAACATTGGGGTACAGATGGCCCTTCTTATCACTACATCTGTATCTTCGGGGTAAATACCCAGTAGTGCAATGGCAGGTCATAGAGAAGCTCTATTTTTATTTTCTGAAGGAATCTCCACACTGTTCTCCAATGAGGCTGCACCAACTTGCATTCCCACCAACAGTGGAAGAGGGTTCCCCTTTCTCCACATCCCCTCCAACACATGTTGTTTTCCCGTTTGGTTAATTTTGGCCATATCTCAATGTGGTTTTAATTTGAATCTCCCTGAGGGCTAGTGATGATGAACATTTTTTCATGTGTCTGATAGCCATTTGTATGACTTCATTGGAGAAGTGTATGTTCATACCTTCTGCCCATTTTTTGATATGATTATCTATTTTGTGTGTGTTGAGTTTGAGGTGTTCTTTGTAGTAGATCCTGGATATCAACCTTTTCTCTGTACTGTCATTTGCAAATATCTTCTCCCATTCCGTGTGTTGTGTCTATCTTTTTTTTTAATATAATTTTTTATTTTTTATAAACATATATTTTTATCCCCAGGGGTACAGGTCTGTGAATCACCAGGTTTACACACTTCACAGCACTCACCAAAACACATACCCTCCCCAATGTCCATAATACCACCCCCTTCTCCCAAACCTCCTTCCCCCAACAACCCTCAGTTTGTTTTGTGAGATTAAGAGTCACTTATGGTTTGTCTCCCTCCCAATCCCATCTTCTTTCATTTATTCTTCTCGTACCCACTTAAGCCCCCATGTTGCATCACCACTTCCTCATATCAGGGAGATCATATGATAGTTGTCTTTCTCCGCTTGACTTATTTCGCTAAGCATGATACACTCTAGTTCCATCCATGTTGTCGCAAATGGCAAGATTTCATTTCTTTTGATGGCTGCATAGTATTCCATTGTGTATATATACCACATCTTCTTGATCCATTCATCTGTTGATGGACATCTAGGTTCTTTCCATAGTTTGGCTATTGTGGACATTGCTGCTATAAACATTCGGGTGCACGTGCCCCTTTGGATCACTACGTTTGTATCTTTAGGGTAAATACCCAATAGTGCAATTGCTGGGTCATAGGGCAGTTCTATTTTCAACATTTTGAGGAACCTCCATGCTGTTTTCCAGAGTGGCTGCACCAGCTTGCATTCCCACCAACAGTGGAGGAGGGTTCCCCTTTCTCCGCATCCTCGCCAGCATCTGTCATTTCCTGACTTGTTGATTTTAGCCATTCTGACTGGTGTGAGGTGATATCGCATTGTGGTTTTGATTTGTATTTCCCTGATGCCGAGTGATATGGAGCACTTTTTCATGTGTCTGTTGGCCATCTGGATGTCTTCTTTGCAGAAATGTCTGTTCATGTCCTCTGCCCATTTCTTGATTGGATTATTTGTTCTTTGGGTGTTGAGTTTGCTAAGTGTCTATCTTTTATTGACTGTTTCCTTTGCTGTGCAGAAGCTTTTGATTTTGCTGAGGTCCCAATAGTTTATTTTGGCTTTTGTTTCCTTTGCCTTTGGGGACATATCTTGAAAGAAGTTGCTGTGGCTGATATCGAAGAGATTACTGCCTATGTTCTCCTCTAGGATTCGGATGGATTCCTTTCTCACGTTGAGGTCATTTATCCATTTTGAGTTTATATTTGTGTATGGTATAAGAGAATGGTCGAGTTTCATTCCTCTACATATGGCTGCCCAGTTTTCCCAGCACCATTTATTGAAGAGACTGTCTTTTTTCCACTGTATATTCTTTCCTACTTTGTCAAAGATTATTTGCCCATAGAGTAGAGGGTCAATATCTGGGCTCTCTACTCTGTTCCACTGGTCTATGTGTCTGTTTGTATGCCAGTACCATGCTGTCTTGGTGATCACAGCTTTGTAGTAAAGCTTGAAATCAAGTAACGTGATGCCCCGCATTTTATTTTTGTTTTTCAACATTTCCTTAGTGATTCGGGGTCTCTTCTGATTCCATATAAATTTTTGGATTATTTGCTGCAGGTATTTGAAGAATACTGGTGAAATTTTGATTGGAATGGCATTAAATTTTGATTGGTATAGATTGCTCTAGGCAGTATAGACATTTTAGCACTGTTTATTCTTCCGATCCAAGAGCATGGAATGGTCTTCCATCTTTTTGTGTCTTCTTCAATTTCTTTCACTGGTGTTCTGAAGTTCCTCGAGTACAGATCCTTTACCTCTTTGGTTAGATTTATTCCCAGGTATTTTATGGTTCTTGGTGTTATTGTAGATAGAATCAGTTCTCTAATTTCCCTTTCTGTATTTTCATTGTTAGTGTATAAGAAATCCACTGATTTCTGTACATTGACTTTGTATCCTGCCACATTACTGAATGGCTGTATGAGTTCTAGTAGTTTGGGGGTGGAGTCTTTTGGGTTTTCCATATAAAGAATCATGACATCTGCAAAGAGAGAGAGTTTGACTTCTTCATTGCCAATTGGGATACCTTTTATTTCTCTTTGTTGTCTGATTACTGTTGCTAGGACTTCTAATACTATGTTGAACAAGTGTGGAGAGAGTGGGCATCCTTGTCGTGTTCCTGATCTCAACGGGAAGGCTGCAAGCTTTTTCTCACTGAGGATGATATTTGCTGTGGGTCTTTCATAGATAGATTTGATGAAGTTCAGGAATGTTCCCTCTATCCCTATACTTTGAAGCGTTTTAATGGAATGGATGCTGGATTTTGTCAAATGCTTTTTCTGCATTAATTGAGAGGACCATGTGGTTCTTCTCTCTTCTCATACTAATTTGTTCTATCACATTGATTGATTTGCAAATGTTGAACCATCCTTGTAGCCAAGGGATGAATCCCACCTGTTTATGGTGGATAATCTTTTTAATGTGCTGTTGGATCCTGTTTGCTAAGATCTTTTTGGGAATCTTAGCATCCATATTCACCAGTGATATTGATCTGAAATTCTCCTTTTTGGTAGCGTCTTTGCCTGGTTTGGGAATCAGGGTAATGCTGGCTTCATAGAAAGAATCTAGAAGTTTTCCTTCTGCTTCAAATTTTGAAACAGTTTAAGGAGAATAGGTGTTATTTCTTCTTTGAAAGTTTGGTAGAATTCCCCAGGGAATCCGTCAGGACCTGGACTCTTGTTTTTGGGAGATTTTAGATCACTGCTTCAATCTCGTTACTAGACCTTGGTCTATTCTGGTTGTTGAATTCTTCCTGGTTCAATTTTGGAAGTTTATTGTTTTCCAGGAATGCATCCATTTCATCTAGGTTGCTAAGCTTATTGGCATATAAACTGTTGATAGTAACTTCTGATGATTGTTTCTACTTCCTTGGTGTTCGTTGTGATCTCTCCCTTCTCATTCATAATTTTATGAATTTGGGCTTTCTCTTTTTTCTTTTGGATTAGTGTGGCCAATGGTTTATTGATCTTATAGAATCTTCCAAAAACTATTGATACGTTCTATTGTATCTCTGGTTTCTACCTCATTGATTTCAGCTCTAATCTTGATTTCCGTTCTTATGTGTGGAGTTGGTTTGATTTGTTGTTGATTCTTCAGTTCTTTAAGGTGTAGAGACAGCTGCTGTGCTCTGAATTTTTCAATTTTTTTGATGGAGACTTGGGTGGCTATGTATTTCCCCCTTAGGACTGCCTTTGCTGTATCCCATAGGTTTTGGACCAATGTGTCTTCATTCTCATTCGTTTCCATGAATTGTTTCAGTTCTTCTTTGATCTCCTGGTTGATCCAAGCATTCTTAAGCAAGGTGGTCTTTAGCTTCCAGGTATTTGCGTTCCTTCGGAACTTTTCCTTGTGATTGAGCTCCAGTTTCAAAGCATTGTGATCTGAGGATATGCAGGGAATCATCTCAGTCTTTTGGTATCAGTTGAGTCCTGATTTGTGACCTAGTATGTGGTTTATTATTGAGAAGGTTCCAGGTGTACTTGAGAAGAATGAGTATTCTGCTGTTTTAGGATGGAATATTCTGTATATATCTATGAGGTCCATCTGGTCCAATGTGTCATTCAATGCTCTTGTTTCTTTATTGATTTTCTGCTTGGATCATCTGTCTATTTCTGAGAGAGGCGTGTTAAGATCTCCTACTATTAATGTATTCATATCAATATGACTCTTTATCTTGATTAACAGTTTTCTTGTGTAATTGGCTGCTCCCATATTGGGGGCATAGATATTTACAATTGTTAGATCATCTTGGTGGTTAGTCCCTTTAAGGATTATGTAGTGTCCTTATGTATCTCTGACTACAGTCTTTAGTTTAAAATCTCATTTATCTGATTTGAGGATTGCTACCCATCCTTCGTTTGAGGCCCATTGGAATGAAAGATGCTTCCCTTCACTTTCAGTCTGGGTGTATCTTTAGGTTCAAAATGGGTCTCTTGTAGACAACATATGGATGGGTCCTATCGTTTTATCTAATCTGCAACCCTTTGCCATTTTATGGGAGCATTTAGGCCATTTTTATTGAGAGTGATATTGATAAGATACATTTTTATTGACATCGTGCAACCTTTTAAGTCTTTCTTCCTGTAGATTGTCTCTATATTTCCCTTCAATACTATTCTTAGGATTTTTCCTCTTTTATAGAACTTCCCCGCTTAAGATTTCCTGCAGCGTTGGCTTGGTGGTTGCATAATCTTTTAAGCCTTGCCGGTATTGAAATCTCTTTATCTCTCCATCCATTTTGAATGTCAGTCTTGCTGGATAAAGTATTCTTGGCTGCATATTATTCTCATTTAGTGCCCTGAATATCTTGCCAGCCCTTTATGGCTTGCTAGGTCTCTGTGGACAGGTCTAATACTATTCTCATGGGCTTTACTCTGTAAGTAAGGAGCCTCTTTGTGCTAGCAGCTTTCAAAAGATTATACCTACAATTATGATTCCTCAATTTGACTATCAGGTGTCTTGATGTTTTTCTGGAATCTATAATCTTGGGTGGAGAACATTTGGCCTCTAGTACATGAATGCTGGTTCCATTCACTAGATTGGGAAATTTTCATGAAGGACTTGTTCCACTATATCTTCTAGACTTCTTTCTTTCTCCTCCCCTCAGGGATTCCAATAATTCTGACGTTGGAACGTTTCATGGCGTCATTTATTTCCCTGATTCTGTTTTTGTGGTTTCTAAGCTGTCTGTTCCAGGCTTCATCTTGATCTTTCTCTCTATCTGTTTGTCCTCCAGATCACTAATTCTATCTTCTGTCTCAGTTACCCTAGGTTTGAGAGAATTTAGATTAGATTGGAACTCATTGCGAGCATTGTGAACATCAGCCCTGGTAACTTTTAACTCTGCCCTAACATTGTGAACATCCTGTCTGGTCGCTTTCAGCTCGGCCCTAATCAATTCTGTTTGGTCATTCATGGCTTTCTCTATCCTAGCTATTGCCTGGATAAATGTTAGCCTGAATTCTCTTTTCGACATATTGTCTATGTTGATAGCCCTTAGCTCTGTTGTGGAAGGTCCATCCTCTGTATTTTTCTTCTGTTGGGATTCCTCCTCCTAGTAATTTTGGTGAGAGATGACTGAACAGATGTAGCTGGATGTATCGACCGTGGTGCAGTCAGGGTGCACTCTGGAACACTTTTGAGCAATCAGGATTCCACAACCAAATGAGAGAAAAAAAGACAAGAAAAAGAAAAATGAATAAGAGATAGAGACAGGAAAGAAAGGGAAGATAAAAGAGAAGGTTCAGCCCAAATGCGCCTCAAGGTAAGATTTATGAGGTATACAATGAAAAACAGACAAACAAAAAGACTGATAAAAGTATATAACAAGAGAAAAAATATGTAAAATATATGCAAATACAGGAATAACCTCGTTGAAAAGAACCCCACGTGTAAGATTTATATACTATCAGGACAAACACAAAAACACAGAAACACTGGTAGAAGAAAAAGATGGGAGAGTGGTTATAAATTCTCAGTGTGGGCAAGGAAGGTTGTTTTGATCCTTGCTGGATGTAATTGATATCTTTGTTGAAGGACTCAACTTTCCTAGGATAAAGGGGGATTAAAAATTGGTTTATCTTTAGGGGTAGTATTGATTGGGGAATGGGGATTACTTTGAATTTTAACTCTATATGAATATTAGAAAATAAAAATAAAAAAGGAATAAACTAAACTAAACTAAAATTTTTAAAAATTCAAAAAATAGAAGTGCAAAAGAGAAACACAGGTATATGTATCAAAAAGTTCAGGTTGGAAGTTTATTATGGAATTCGATGTGCTGGACAGCTCTCTGTGATGGTAAATAGGTTAAACAATTATCTATATACATAAAAGGAGCCAGAATAGTGGGAGCAAATTAAAAATAAAAGTTGTCCTATGAAGTAGTGGTTGTGGTTCTCTTGTAGTCTTTTTTTTTCTTTTCTTTCCTGGTTGGTTTTCTTGGGGATGTGCCTGCCACGTTGGTTTTCAGTCAGTAATGTTCCCTGAGTTAAATCCTCCAGGCCCCCTCTAGGGGGTGGGCTCTGAGGAAACTGGTTTTTTCAGGCTTTTGTTCTCTGGAGGTTTTTATGTTTGTTCACCTTTTTTTCTCCCCTCTCGCCTTGACCTCTTTTGATGGTTTTTGTAGGTTTAGAGGAAAGTAAACTGTACCCTGACTTCCTTCTCAGAGAGAAGCCTCAGTCTGTTCTTATGTGGGTGTGGCAGAGCCCATATAAATTTCCCCTTGGTTGCTGGCATAGTAGGTTCTGAGTCGCGGTCCCTGGGGACACAGGATCTTCTGCTTGTACCCAAAAGCATAGCAGCGGTGGCTTGTCGGGGATCTCCAGACCGCCAGAGAGGTTCTAAGCAGCGATTGCACACTGAGATTTTCCCGCTGGCCCAGGGTGGAAGTGCCTAGTCTTTCTGGGTCTAAGAGCAACCGGCTTGCATGCACCTCTTTCGGGGGAGGCTGTGGGTTGTGTGCATGTCTCAGGGTCTGAGAATGGGTGCAAGTCCGAAAGCTCCAGGCTGGTCCTTCGTGTACCTCTCTCGTGGGAGAGTTGGGGCGCTCTGAAACAATGGCGGGTATTAAAGAGCGCTGGCTTGGCCTTTGTACCTCTCTCAGGGGAGGATGAGGGACACGCACATTAGAGGCTCTGTAGCAGGGCTCACACGTTCTGCCATCCTGCGTGGCTCCCATCCCCTCACAGGAGCCAGAACCCATGCAATCTCGGCTATGCTGGCAGCTCTGGGGCCAAGATCTGGTTTCTTTGTCACACTCTCTCTGTCTCAGAGGCAGGGGAGGCTGTTCTGGGACCAGGGACTTAAGCCCTGCCCAGAGCTTCCCTGATTCCCACAATTTACACCCCGTGTTCCTTTGCTCTTTTAGAGTGCTTTCAACCAGTCTCTATGGTAATGCTGGTCCCCAGACACAGGGCACCCTCGCTCCTTTCCAACTGGTCAGCTCTAGTGGCTCCCTCCCCCTTTTGTTTATCTTGCAATATCAGTCCGCCTTTCCCACTCCACTTTACCTGCTCATTGCTGTCTTCTGCCCCTGTAGAGACCCAGATGTGTAAAATTCTGATCTCAGGCTGATTTCATGCGTGATCAGAGTTCTTTGGTAGGTAATCAGCTCACTTTAGAGTACAGGTTGAAAAGGTGCCTCTTCCTACTTCCCCACGCCATCTTGTCCCTTCGGTCATTAGCTTTTGATGTAGTGTTCCAGGATACACTGTTTGCGTGTAACACCCAGTGCTCCATGAAATAGGTACCCTCCTTATTACCCATCACCAGGCTCCTCATACCCCTCTCCTCTAAAACCCTCAGTTTGCATCCCAGAGTCCATAGTCTCTCATGGTTCATCTCCCCCTCTGACTCCCCCCCCCCCCGATTCATTTTTCCCTTCCTTCTCCAAATATTCCCTATGCTATTCCTTATGTTCCACAAATAAGTGAAACCACAGGATAATTGACTTTCTCCACTGGACTTATTTCACTTAGTATATTTCCCTCACATTTTTGCAGCCCAGTATCTGCACTGAAGTACAGAATTTGGGACTATTTTAAAATCCTGAAAGAAAGAAAATGGAAGGAAGGAGGAAAGAAGGAAGGCAGTGTCAAGGATATGCCACCTCTTTCCTTCTCTACAAAGCTATCTTGAAACCTTACAAAGAGTTGGCTGTTTGCTGAATTCACACACAGTTATGGCATATGAGGTGCTATGAAGTTTCCCAGACTGTTTAAATGCAGTGTCATCAAAAAGAAGTAAAAGCCATCGGTTGAGATAAAGAGTGGCCCATTATGAGATGAAGCATAAGCCATGACAGAAATGACAGCTGATGGTTCCAAAAAGGGGAGTGAGGCAATTCAGATTTGAGTCACCCTCATGTTATTATAGCTCAATAACATCTAGGCAAGACCTCATTTTGACACCATTAACATATTTCCTGGTTTAAAAGTTTTACAGGATGATGAGAGGCTGGGGCCAACCCCCAAATCTTGCCAAGATATTGGAATATCACTATGCTATCAATAAACCAGTCATAGTATGTTGTTGGGGAGAGTGCATCAGGGGAGGGGAATCAGAAAGCCATGGTTATTCCTTTAATTTCACATGTTGATTAGGAACCTCTGAGCTCCCGTGGCCCATGTCACCAGCCCCATGGGCAGGGGAAGTGGAAAGGTCAATGGCTACACCAAATATATAATATTTTTCTTTTCTCTTTGAAGGGAAGTTTTCTCCATTGTGAGGGAGAGGAGGAATAGTCCCACGGAGAAAGAAAACTCAAAAGAGTTCTTTCTTCTTACAAAGGTCTGCCCTCAAATGAAAAAACTATGTCTCCAGAGTCTAACTGGGGGTTTCCCAAAGACTAAGCCACAGAGGTGAGGGAAATACTAAACTCCAGTGCCATCTCCTCCCTGTCTCACTGGCGAGGACCTCAGTCTAACCTCGAGCCAGAGGAGCAGAAAACCTCACACTAACTCCCACTTACCTCCCTTCCTTCAGCAGGACACGGTATCTAGCTTCCAACACAACCCTACAAGGCATGTTGCAGGTAAAAACCATGACAGCAAGCACAAGAATCACACTTCCTGTGGCAGAAGTGATGGGGAGAGCAGGCTGGACTTTAAAATCTCTTCGATGTATGATACTGGGTCTCAGGGAAAAGTGCACAAGAGGAAGAAGAGATGGTAAATGTGGGCAGAGATAGGAAACTCTAAGATTGTAACATGTTGTCTAGAAAGACAACAACACCATTATAAAAATCAAGAGTGCTTGCACTGGCTTCATGAAGAGACTCAAAATAAACCAGAGGAAAGAATCATTGACAGGAAAGAAACTTCCAAAAGAGAAAGACAAATAGAAAAATTACACAGACAACACAGAAAACCCAAGACTGGTAGGTCATTACAAAATCTGTAACACACACATAACAGGAATACCTATTCCTATAGGAGAGGTATTTGAAGCAATAATGACAGAGGATTGTCCGAAATTAATGGAGTTACCTAAAAAACATCCAGGAAAATCAAAACATTGAAAGAAGGATAAATACCAACACACACACACAAACAACAAACCAAAACCACCAATGTTTCCTAATCTAGAATATTCAGCTACATATAATTAAAGACAAAGAAATTGTTCTGGAAATCTGGAGCAGGGATTGGAAGTGGGTGTGGGAAGGGGAGAGGTGAGCAGTAACACCCTACTCCAGAGAAAAAGGATAAGAACAACATCACACTTCTTTTCAGAATCCATGCCATCAGTCTTGTGATTGCCACAGATTCAGTATTAATTTATGTTCAAGGCAGGAAGAAAGCAGGAATCTGTCTCTTTAATATATTAGGGAAGCTAAAGCTTTCCTAGCATGCCTACAGTAGAGTTCCACACAGATTTCGTTGTCCAGGGTCATGGTACATACTTATTCTTATCTTAAAACATTTCACTTTTCAAACTATATATTGAGGTTGTGAAGAAAGGAATGGGAATTATCTAACCAATGAGCTGTGGGTTGGAACTCTTTTTAATGTGTGCTGCATTGAAACAAATTAAATTGATTATATTCTAGTTACATATGTTCCTGAACCTTATCATAACTTTGGAGAAATAAGAACAAAGCATGGAAGAAATTGTGATTTCAACACAATTTAATAAATACTCATTTAACATCCACTATATGCTATAAAAATATTTATTTCTGTGTGAGCAAAACGATAGCTAAAATAAGTCTCTTAGTTCAATTCTCCTAAATGACTATTCTTTTGCAAATTATTTCACATGAGACATTTTGTGCACTAAGTGAAAATAAAGTTTCTTCACCCTATTTTGTCTTTATTTCTCCAAAGTGCATTCACAAAATAAATAGAGTTTATAATACTGTTATCTTACTTGAATAAGAAGAAATATGCAATGTTAATGTAACATAAATGCTTAATTTCACTTCAGTCAGAACACTGCAAATGTATCTAGCAACACTTCTGCCTCATTGGTATTTAGAAAGTCTGAATACTCAATACTTTTCACAATTTGCTGATCACTTAGAATAATATATTCATCAAATAAGTGTACGCTTGGTTCAGCACCAAATGGCAAATTCAAAAAGGAGGTATTAGAAAACATCTTTAAAACGTTTGCAAATGGTACATATAAATTTTTCTTGTTCCCTTGTTTATCACGTTGATGAGTTGCTATACATATCCATCTAGGAAACCATCTAAGAATAGTGGCTTAATCACATCTTATATAAGTGTGTGTGTGTGTGTGTGTGTGTGTGTGTGTGCACGTGCGTGCGCGCATGCATGTGTGGTTATAGTTTAGTTTCATTCATCCAAGAAGCACCAAAATATATATTTTTATCTTCAGAAATATGTAAAGATTCATAGATTAATGAGACATTGGGACTATTCTTGTGGAATGACAAATTTGGAAAAAACAAATATTTGAAACCAAGGGACTAGTTTGATAAGGGTGATACTAGTTGATTATTTAAAGCACAGTTTGACAAGTATCCAAATCACATTACTCAGTTGTTTAGTGACTTGAAAGTAGTGGACATTCTGAAATGAGACATGTTTTATTTCAAATGATCTAGTGTTGTAATTATATCCTTTAAGCCCTTCCGTTACCCCTAGGGTATATAAAAATCACAGAGAAGATTGAAATGATATGGTTTCTTCATTTTCCTTATATGTATATGTTATTAATATCAAGAAGGTTTTAGTAATGCTGTTAAATTATCGGTTATTTTTTTAAATCAGCATCCTCTATGTCCTCTTAAACTATATTCCACACTAACAGTGTTTTGTCTTTTTGTTTCACAGACTATAATTGTTATTGTTGTTGAATTTGCAAAAGGTGAATTGAATAAAAATAGTGACCTGGAGTTACTTATTGTCATCTGTGCAATTCAAATTTTTTAAGTAAAAAGAAAAAAATCTATCTAGTAAATGAAAAATAGCTTCTCATTCTTGGTTTATTTTGAAGAAAGAAAGGCTACAGAAATGCTAAACAATATATAACTGGCTGGAATTTGAAAATTCTCCTCAACAGAGTCACCAAATATTGATTTTCATTTCATTTCAGTTAACAACATAAAAAGAACAAGGCACATCTTGTGATTATCATCACATATTCTGGTTGTAAAACCATACATCTCCTTCAATTCAAGAAACCTTGGGATAGACGCATGATTTCTTTCCAACAGAAATAAAACTGTCCAAATAAATGTGTTAAACTGGTGTGCTCACTTAAAGAAAGGTTTCCAGCTGATACAGGCGATAGTTCTAGCTGATATGTTTGATTGCTCTCATGCAGGCAATTATAAAGCCAGAAGAAGAAGCAGCACATAGAATCTGACTTCCAAAACCACAGCCTGACTGAGGGTATGCTCAAATGTGACAGTCTTTGATGGAGGACACTTGTAGTGAAAATCTGCTAAAATAAACCTAGAAAGAAAATAGCAAGAGTGGTTATTCAGAAACACACACACACACACACACACACACACAGGCAAAAAGAACAAAGGGACACTGACTAAAACTGGAAACATGGATTAGATTTTTCATAGAATGTCTCTAGGTCAATTTTATTTCTACTTATAAACTTCTATGTTCTCTATCTTCATCTCCTCTCCCTCCTTACTTTTATACATCCACTTAAGGTTTACTGCCTTCACCAAGAAAGTGCTCAATAAGCTGTCAATGTTTAAGATAAGCATAGTAGGGGAAACAGGGTTTTCTCCCAGCTACCATTTATCACAGTCCACTGAATTAGTGAAAATTGGGTAAACTAGGCAGAATTTTTTTTTAATTTATGCTGTTCATTTGATTTTATTTTGAGTTTGATATTTCACAAATTATAATCTGATAGATTATAAAGAAAAGATATAATAGACACCTCTCAGTATTTTATTTATAATATGAACTTCTGAAACATTTCCTATAAACATATAAATCAAGACCATTTAGCAGGAGAAAAACGAGCTTATATTCTCAATTATATTATAAGTAGCTTAAGCTTTCCAGTTTTCATATGTATTTGTTGCTGTTGTCGTTTTGCTTATATGATGTCACTATATTATTCTTAATGTGATATATTAATTTTTACTGATATTTCTCACATAGAATTTAATGAATGGAAAACTCCACTGTTTTGGGATATAGAGCATGAACTATGTCAGGCAATTCTGTACATCTCATTCTTAACTTTTATTTCTATGCCTGAGTTCAGAAGCCAAAACAATCATTGAAAATAGAATGGGGGAGAATTTCATATTTTCAAAAAATAACCTAGTGGTTAAAATCAAATGTAAAAACCACCAGAATATAAAATAAATTTTGAGATTTTGCAAACGGCTAAAACTATAATAATCCACTGAAGCCCTGACATAAAGTATTCTCACAAATAAAGGTTAAAAGATGGCACCTTCAGCATTTCCTGAAGGCACATTATGTCTGGGTAAATATATCAAACCATCAAAATGAATAGGAGCCCCATGTGTCCACTTAAATTAGTTGGCCATCCCACTTTTGGAGTTGTTGCTCATCACGAACTGACATTTTCCATCATTTGCAACTGACAGGAAAAACTACCCAGAAATGACCTCAATATGTTGGTTTGTAGAACCACAGAGCATGAAAATTCCAGCTGATCTGAACCAATGAATGCAATAGGGATAAATGCTTTCATGTCAACTTTAATGGGATTCTTTGGCCATATGTAGAAGAAAGAGTTGTAAAGTTTTTCACAAAGCTAAAGTGAGAAAAAAGAAGGAAAGATAATGTTTCCAGGAGAATCACACTCCAAATACAGCCTTGTTCAATAGTCACCATGTAGCGTACCTCACTTGATGGTAGTAGTATCCATGTGTATGCTTGTGGTCCATTTTCAAGTAGGTGGTTTTATAAAGGAAACATGGGAATTAACAGCATTAAGTTAATAAGGACATAAAAATGATTATCCCACTATTATGAAGATCTGAAATTCATCTTTGATTTGTCCAGGAGAGTAAATACCTATTTCACAGCCACAAATATCTATAAAGGTATATTGCTCTGCCTGTTATTGTAACTAATTTTACCACTTAGGAAACAAAGGCAGATGGAAATTATTGTGAAAGATATACCTGATAATGATAATTATTGATGGACCAACTGAGACCAATTTCTGAATTCCATAAATTCTTAGCCAGGAGGTTTGTGTTTGCAAATGTGACTGCTCTTCAGAAAATATGCTTGTTTAATTGCTACAAGAAGTTAGGAAGAAAGTGTTTTTTTTTATATATATATATACAGTTAACAGTAAGAACAACACTTAAGTTTTAAACAGAAGAATCTCTAAATACACTGATTCTGTTCACCACTGTATAAGATTGGATCACAGAAATTTTCTCCAAATTGTCATTTACTTATGCTTATGGCTGGGTTATATCTACATGGTAAGTAACATAGTAAAAAATGCCATGGTTTCTTTTTTTACCCACAGAACATTTTGATTTTGATTAATGGATTTTAGTGCCACATTAATATTATCATGCCTGATTTGAAGTTTTAAACTATTACTCATCCTTATAACTAAAAATATCTTGACATATATTATTTCATCTTTGACCTTGATTTTCGGTTTTCAACAGTATTTTATAGAATGGATTGAGGATTAAAATGTATTCTTGACATTACATAGGCAACATATTATTTTCATTTTGAAGCTATGTAAAATTTTAATGACTCATAAATCTATACATGGCTCCCTATGGTATAGAAGTTATGATGAACCTTCTAAGAAATTTAGGCATATGGTGTTAAAATATGACCTGTCATACTGCACTGTATTATAGATTAAGCAGGACGAGTTTCTGGTAAGTTTCTATAGAAATTTAAAGTAGTATTCAATAAAAAAATCTATCAAATGCTTTTTTTTAATTTTTTTTTTTTATTTTTTATAAACATATATTTTTATCCCCAGGGGTACAGGTCTGTGAATCACCAGGTTTACACACTTCACAGCACTCACCAAATCACATACCCTCCCCAATGTCCATAATCCCACCCCCTTCTCCCAAACCCCCTCCCCCCGGCAACCCTCAGTTTGTTTTGTGAGATTAAGAGTCACTTATGGTTTGTCTCCCTCCCAATCCCATCTTGTTTCATTTATTCTTCTTCTACCCACTTAAGCCTCCATGTTGTATCACCACTTTCTCATATCAGGGAGATCATATGATAATTGTCTTTCTCTGCTTGACTTATTTCGCTAAGCATGATACGCTCTAGTTCCATCCATGTTGTTGCAAATGGCAAGATTTCATTTCTTTTGATGGCTGCATAGTATTCCATTGTGTATATATACCACATCTTCTTGATCCATTCATCTGTTGATGGACATCTAGACAGCCACTCTGGAAAACAGCATGGAGGTTCCTCAAAATGTTGAAAATAGAACTGCCCTATGACCCAGCAATTGCACTATTGGGTATTTACCCTAAAGATACAAATGTAGTGATCCAAAGGGGCACATGCACCCGAATGTTTATAGCAGCAATGTCCACAATAGCCAAACTATGGAAAGAACCTAGATATCAAATGCTTTTAATTCACAAAAATATAGCTTTTTTGTATTTCTGTGCAGTTTTATAAATAGAATAAATGTTGAGATTGAATAAAAAATGATGAAAACAAAGAAATAATTTAACAACTGCTTTTAAGATGAAATATGCATTCGTTTACTTTGAAATTGTCCTGATAATGTTTATTTATGGTGCTGTCCAGTTCACAGAAAGCCATAAAACTTACATAAAGTAGTGAAGCAGACAAACCTTTCTTCAGGAACTCTCACTTTTACTGATTTTGATATTGAAAAATGCCTCTTTTTTGGTCAACTGCTATGTTGTCTCACTCAAGACTGCTTAGTGACATGTTGCATTTGATGCTTTTTTCTTATATTTTTATCAATATCAGAATGACACATTTTTTCTTCTCTTGGAATGTTGGTCAATAGACAAGTATACCATAAAAAAATCAGACTTGAAAAACATTTTCAACACTATGTCTGACATCTGCATTTTGAGTATTTAATCTCAAATCTTTTAGTTCTGAGATATTTTATTAACTATTTCATTGTTATGAATCTGTTTCCTTGTCTTTGGAATAGGTGTAAAAGTCATCACCAGGCAAAGTTGTATTGATAACTAAAACATAATAGCAGCAAGTAAATAACTTATATAGAAAATTTGAACTTGTAGCCATTTACACTTTGTAGCAGTGGATTAGTTTAATTCCAAAAATCCATAATTGTTCCATTATGTCATGTGTGTCACAGACTTGTTATATGTCTATTAATTCCCTTCCTCCTCCAAGCATGGGGCACATTATTAATGTCAAGTTGTCTTTTCTGGTGAACTTTGAAATAATGCTAGAATCTTTTTCTGCAACTGTATATTAGAGTTGTCACAAGAAAAAAAAAGTCAAGAAAAGCAAGATTAATATATGCACTATATCCTGCCAACATTCTCCAAATTTTCCTTGTCACTTCCTAAATAAAAATGTATTTTTAATAGAAAAAATGTTGAAGTAAAGATAGTATTTCATTAATCCTTTAATAAGTCTCTATTCTTCCTAAGTGAATTTTTTATTCCACAATTTTTTAAACCTCAAGAATCTTTATTGTCATGTGTTATGTGTTTATTGTTTTGTGAAGCAGGACACTTAGCAGAGTGTCAGAAGTCCATTTCTCACCAGTTTAATGGGGGAAAAATAAATGCATTTTCTCATGATATAGAATATATGGAATAGGGGTGCAACACTGATTTTAGGATTTGAAGCAATGTCATTAGGATTCTGTTTCTTCTCTTTCTTCCATTTGTTTCCCTTTTCTTCTGAGGTGTATTATCCATTAGCAGTGAACATGTTTCTAGAAAGTCCCAGGCTTTTATAATTTTAAGGGTTATGACCTCAGTAGTAAGTTCTCAATTTTCTCTAGCAGCCTAATAATATCTGGAAAGGGAACTTGGCTCTATGCAGGTCATAAACCAACTCCTGGACCAATCCCTGTGTTCATGGTGATAACATACCCCAAGACCTGCAAGTCACTTCTATGGCTTACTCAACAAGAACAGAGAAGACAGTTCACTACTCCCCCTCCAATAAAAGAAGTCCATTTTAACACAATAAGAGGGGGAAAATGACCACTTCTAGTCTTCTTAAAAATCTCATTACTAATTTATTTTTCATAAAGCAATGAAACATTTTTTTCCTTAATGAAACATTTTTATTGAGAAAAGCCATGTAAAAAAATATTGGGAAGATAGAACCTTTTAAATCGTTGATTTTAGCAGTTTATCAGTGACTTTGTTTTTCAAAATGTACAAAATCTCCACTGTGGAATTGTCTTGCTCTTGTAATATATGCCCTTCCCTATACCACTTAAGGAATCTGGGCAGTAATATAATCAGTTATAGATTGAGTGTGTTAAGTAGGCAGAGGCAAGCAGAGAGAGAGAGAGGAGGAAGCAGACTCCCATTGAAGCAGAGAACTTGATGTGGGGCTCAATCCACGACCCTGGGATCATGACCTGAGCTGAAGGCAGAGGCTTTAACCCACTGAGCCACCCAGGTGCCCCTAAATTTTCTATATAAGTTAAAGACTAAATGCCTTTTGTTTTTTAAAAGATTTTAATTATTTGACTGACAGAGATCACAGGTAGGCAGAGAGGCAGCCAGAGAGAGAGGGGAAGGCAGGCTCCCTGCTGAGCAGAGAGCCCAATGTGGGGCTCGATCCCAGGACTCTGGGACCATGACCTGAGCTGAAGGCAGAGGCCTTAACCAATTAAGCCACCCAGGCGCCCCTAAATGTCTTTATATATATATATATATATATATATATATATATATATATGAATACACAACATAAATACTCATGTACTAATTATTAAAATATACTCCTGAAAATATATATACTTCTGGTTGAAAAGACTATCCAGTGAAAAAAAGAGACACCCTCTTCAGCAAAGTGTTGGGAAAACTGGATAGCAACATGCAAAAGAATGAAACTGGACAACGTTCTTATACCATACACAAAAATAAGTTCAAAATGGATTAAAGACTTAAATGTGTGATAGAAATCAATTAAAATCCTAGAAGAGAATATAGGCAGTAACTTCTTTGACATCAGCCACAGCAGCTTCCCACTACATATGTCTCCTGAGACAAGGGGAGAAAAGTAAAAGTAAAGAATTGGGACTTCATCAAAATTAAAAGCAGCAAAAAACAAAACAAAACAAAAAAACTCTGCAACGCAAAGAATGCAATCAACAAGATTAAAAAGCAATCTGTGCAACAGAAGAAGATATTTGAAAATGACATATCTATTAAAAGATTAATAATCAAAATCTATAAAGAGCTTCTAAAACTCAACACCCCAAGACACTCCAGTAAAAAAAAAAAAAAAAGGCATGGGTGCCTGGGTGGCTCAGTGGGTTAAAGCCTTCAGCTAGGTCATGATCCCAGGGTCCTAGGATGGAGCCCCACATTGGGCTCTCTGCTGCGCAGGGGGTCTGCTTCTTCCTCTCCCTCCTCCTGCCTCTCTGCCTACTTGTGATCTCTGTCTGTCAAATCAATAAATAAAATTTTTTTTTTTAAAAAATAGGCAGAAGACATGTATGGGCATTTTTCCGAAGAAGACATCCAGATGACGAACAGACACATGAAAAGATGCTTATCATCATTCATCATCAGGGAAATACAAATCAAAACCATGATGAGATATAAACTTACACTAGTCAGATTGCCTAAAATTAACAGCACAAGAAACGAAGGGTGTTGGAGAGGATGCAGAGAAAGGAAAACCTTCTTACACTATTGGTGGGAATGAGAACTGGTGCAGCCACTCTGGAAAACAGTATGGAGTTTCCTCAAAAAGTTAAAAATAGAACTGTCCTACTACCCAGCAACTACTACTAGTAGGTATTTGCCCAAAGGATACAAAAATACTTACTCAAAGGGGTACATGAAACCTGATATTTACAGCAGCATTGCCAACAATATCCGAATTATGGAAAGGACCCAAATGTCCATTTATAAATGGATAGAGAAGATGTGGTAATATCCATATCTGTATCTTTAATGGAATGCTACCCAGCCATAGAAAAGAATAAATCTTGTCATCTGCAACAGTGTGGGTGGAGCCAGGGAGTACAATACTAAGCAAAATAAGTCAGTCAGAGGAAGACAAATACCATATGATTTCACTCATATGTGGAATTTAAGAAACAAAACAAATGATCAAAGGGGGAGAAAAAGAGAGGAAAACCAAGGAACAGACTATAGAGAACAAACTGATGGTCACTAGCAGGGGGGGGGGGGGGGGAAGGGTTTTAAAATAGGGGAAGGGTTTGTTTAAATAGGTGATGGGCTATAAGGAGGACACTTGTGATGAGTACCGGTTGTTGGATGTAAATGTTGAATCACTAAATTGTACACCTTAAACTAATATTACACTGTATTTTAACTGGAATTTAAATAGAAACTTTAGAAAATGTACTCTTGCTTATCTGAAACGATTGAAAATAGTGAATAAGTTACTAACATTCAGTTTAGCAAAAGCTCTTAAGATTGTAAAGGTCTTTTTTATTTTTTATTTTTTGAACTTGTAGTGATGGTCTTATAAATAGTACTCTTATGTTTCCCTCTAAAGCTGAGAAGCAGACAAAGTGTTGGTAAAATGGAAATTAAAATACCACTTCCATTACTGGTGAAGTGACTTGGTAATTTAACTAGATCTATAGGCAAATGGGCCTAAACTTAGACATACTTAATTCCCGGGTCATGAGTACTATTGGTCAGACCTTCTCCTGCAGGAAGAGAACCTGCCCAGACCATTTAGTGCACAGAAGAGAGAACACGGATTCTCTGCATGGGGCTCCCTGCTTAGTGGGGAGTCTGCCTTTTCCTCCTCCTCTCCCTCAGTGTGCCTTCTCTATTTTCCTCTCAAAGTATTAAATAAATCTTTTGAAAAATGTTGAGATAAAGAAAGATTTTCAGTAGTTAAAAAACTCCAAACTGGTTTCAGGGGAAACTCATGAAACACTTTCTCTTAGTTAAGGACTGAGGATGAATTGAGAGGTGAAGTAGAGTAGATCTGGGGCTGGGGACAGAGGCAGAGAACCAGACGCATGTGAAGATTGAAATGAAGTGAGGCTTGTCTATAATAGAGAGGAAAACAGAAAGTAAATGACGGATGACAAGAAGTTGGAGCAGTAAAAATAAACTTATGATTCATTAACTGTTGAGCCTGTCAGGTTGTCTCTCAAAAGAAGTTTTATTGGAAAATAGGAAACAAAAATATCAAACACAACATAGGAGCACATTCTGCAAAATCATGAAATTCCATCTATGTGGACTGAAGCCATAGTAAATTGATGAAGGACAAACATTCGTATAGGAATGTTGAGGTAGTTTTTACCAGTGAGAGAGGTGGATACCAAGACAGTAAAGAAATAAAGTGAGTGAAAGAGATATAAAGAGAGAGAGAGAGAGATCAAAAGATAAATTGATATGTGTTAATACACCCACATATGCTCTCAGATAAATGGCACTAATAGTTTTAAATAAAATTTTTGACATAAATATTTCCTTGGAATATCCATTTTCTGCAGACCCCTGACAATAAATGCCAGTACACATGATTTCTTGGGAGAAGCTGTCATTTTTCTTTTCGTTTGAATAGGAGGTCAATCTTTCAATATTTCTATTGTTTAATAATCAAGAGGGTGGTTGTAGACTCTCTATGATTAATGGATTTTAACAACACAATAATTATGTTGTCTAACTTGAAACTTTATTCCATCATTCAGCCAGGTATTGTGTTTCACACTTCTTGAAATAGGACTTGAAGGTTGAAATAGGTTAGATGAAGGACAGTGAGAGGTAGATTTTTATTTCCTTCCTGAAATTGACTTTAGTTCTGATTAATGATTACTAAAGCCAAATTCTAAAGGTTTCAAAGAGGCACATGATTTCTAATCTTTAAAACCTGGGACACAGGCTCCTTTATGATCTGAACACAGGGCACATTTCCAACCTCATCTTTTACATTTACAGACACAGTGCAACAAAATCCTTGACCTCACAGGCATTCCAGGCCTTTGGGCTGTTTCTCAGCATGGATCCTTCTGCTTCTCCCAGCTACCTCAGACTCAGTTCAAACACCACATATATTACTCTTTAAAATTATCCTTAAACCTCTAAGGAGAGTTTCCTATTCTTCCCTTTCCTATCCTCACAGCACACATCACCTAAAACATTTTTTAAATCATCCTTAATACTCATATGGTCTGGTAACTTGAAAAAATGCACACATTACATAATGGTCCTTACAGGTACACAGTTTGGCCAACTATGTGTATATTTTTTTCAGCATCAGCTTGGAGAGTTTAGAGAGTTACTATCATATACTAGGGGTCTGATCCCTGTAGCTTGTATAAACAAATAAAAGAATGAAAAAAATTAAGACATATGAAGTGGGAGTTAAAAGAATCAGACTGTAAGATGGGAGAGTGTGAGAAGATAGTCACAGATCAGAATTTCTGTGTGCATTTGTCACGTGTAGCCCTATAGCCCCAGAGACTTCCAGCACACAGAGAGCTGAGTTGAAGGTAGTGAGAGTGTAAGAGGTCCATTATTTGTGAAGTTAATATGTATTCATGGATATCACAGTCACATTTAGTGACAACAGGAGTTATAAAATTGAGGAAAACTGTGAGCTAGATTCTGTTTTCCTTTGGTTAATCATACAGGATAAAAAAAATAATTTAGAAAAAAATGTCATTGTCAAGATTAAGAAAAATAGTTCAAGATTTCCTCACTTAAGTAAGTGCCTTCTTTCAATGAATAGGGCCCCAAGTAGATGTTTATCTTTCCTGCAGAATGCAATCTCCCACAAATGGCTAATCAATACACAGGTACAGCAATCCCTTTATGGAGCTTACACAGGAACACAGCTTAGCTTAAGATCCAACTTACATTTTGGAGTACTGCTAGGGATTTAATATCAGACTCTCTGGATCCATTTTTGCATGTAACATAAAAATTACTCAACTCTACCAATGGGCAAGATAAAACTAAAATACTAAATCTTTTCTCATGTGCAGTGCTGTAAACATGCTTCCTTGCATTTTTGCTTAAGAAGAACAGGAGGGCAGGGTCAATATAAAAACCACAATTTATGAATTAGTCTACCTGTAATTTATATCACAAATATTACTTGTATTATAGTTAACACAGGCTTTTCTGCCTCTTCCAAAAAGCTAGTGTGATTTAGGTATTCTATTGAAGAACCATGCAAGTCTTGAACTGTTATCTTATCTACCAGAAATAATAATCTTAAATATTTACTCAAATGTTTTCTTTTTTAAAAATTATTTTTATTAACATATAATGTATTATTTGCCCCAGGGGTACAGGTCTGTGAATCTTCAGGCTTACACACTTCACAGCACTCACCATATCATATACCCTCCCCAATATCCATAACCCAACCACCCTCTCCATACCCCACCTCCCCCAAGCAATCCTCAGTTTGTTTTGTGAGATTAAATGTCTCTTATGGTTTGTCACCCTCCTGATCCCATCTTGTTTCATTTTTTTTCTTCCCTACTCCCACACAACCGCCTGCCTTTCTTCTCAAATTCCTCATATCTGAGAGATCAAATGATAATTGTCTTTCTCTGATTGACTTATTTCACTTAGCATAATACCCTCTAGTTCCATCCACGTCTTTACCCAAGATTTTAAGAGAATATATGAGCAAATTTTTTCACATCTTAAAAAGTCTACAGTTTCTTTTTAAAACATCTTGGAGTTTCATGAATTCTTGCCGTCTTGAAAGATGATTTCAATATTCCTGAGGGCATGTTAGGCCTCTCATTTCCTCCATCTCTTCTAATGTGTCCTGTCATCTTAGTTCCACTTGAGTTAATGTTTTAACTCCAGCTACTTTACTACACCCTCATGAATTCAGACGCTGACCAAGAGTGTATAAAATATTGACCACTATTCTTATGCATGTAGTAAGTATGAAATAAATAGTTAATGTAGATAGTTACGCATCCATCTGCTCACCTTCTTGGTTCCCCAGTAACAATGAAATGAAAGGGAGACATTGAACCTACCCCCCCCCTCCTTTTTAAATTTAAATTCAATTAGCCAACATATAATACATTATAGTTTTTGGCAAAGTGTACAATGATTCATTAGTTGCATATAACACCCAGTGCACATCACATCACCCAGTTATACCACAGCTCCTACCTCCCTTTCCACAACTCTCAGTTTGTTTCCCCAGAGTCAAGAGTCTCTCATGGTTTGGCTCCCTTTCTGATTTCTTCCCATTCAGTTTTTCCTCCCTTCCCCTATGATCCCTACTTACTCTATTTCTTATATTCCACATAGGAGTGAAACCATAGATAATTATCTTTCTCTGACTTATTTCACTTATTATAATATCCACCATTTCCATCCATGTTGGTGTAAATTGAAAAATTTATTGGAACAAATTTTAATTATTATACCAACAATAAGTTTCCTCTTTTGGGGTACTTTTATTGGGATTCACCTTGCTAGTATTTCTTCTTTCATGGAAAACTATTTTGTTCTCCTTACTGTCTAATGTCTACAGACAGTTGATTGATATAGTTTAACCATTTATATAGTTGTCCACGGAGGTAGGGCTAGTTTAGTACTAGTTACTCCATTCTGACTAGATTCAGAAATTCCACATTTTTGTGTTTCCTCCTCTCCCAGGATTGTCTTTACTCTCATCTCTTTTTTAATGATCTCTTGTCTTTTTATATGAAGTATTATCTCAAGTATAGACTCCTGGGTGAAAACTTTGAACACTATCCCTGTGTGATGATAGCAGGTTTCATCTTTGATTTCCTCAGAATTTTATTCAAAAGTCTATAATTTATATTATATAACTGTCAGTTTAGCTCTATTCTCCCATTACAACTGTGAACATGAGTACTCTGAGGGCAAAAACTATAAATTGCCTACCTTTCCAACTATCCTAGATCATTGTACATATTAAGCATAATAAATAAATGGAGGAAGGGTCTGAATTCTCTAATTCCTTAAGCATTCTAGGTTGCTTCTCCTTTTTGACATTTTCAGTTATTATCATCTTAAGAAAGTAAATCCAAGCATATAACCCTGTGAATAATGTCTTATGTATTATTTTTGTTTTTAAAACAAATTATTAGTTACATTCTACAGGTAACATTGAGTTTTACACACACACACACACACACACGGAGAGAAAATGGGAGAAAGACAATTTCATAGGAAACTAGTTCTTTTCTAAGATGATTTGTGTGTGTGTGTGTGTGTGTATACAGAGAGCCTATAGATTTGTAAACTTGCCACCATCTCTACTGTTTGCCTATCTTCTTGTGCCTTCTAAAATTCAAGGCAGGTGCCATTCCATGGAGAAACCATCAAAACACACACACACACGCACACACACACCATCACCATCACCATCACCATCACAAGTATATCAAGACTCTGAGAATTTGTTCTAAAGCTTACATATTTTTTAAGGTTTTATTTATTTATTTGACAGAGAAAGAGACATCACAAGTAGGGAGAGAGGCAGGAAGAGAGAGAGGAGAAAGCAGACTCCCTGCTGATCAGAGAGCCCAACAGGGGACTAGATCCCAGGACCTTGGGATCATGACCTGAGCCGAAGGCAGAGGCTTTAACCCACTGAGCCACCCAGGCACCCCTAATGCTTATATTTTATAATTATGATGCATTGTATTTTAGTTTGATCTCATTATCTTTACTACTGTTCTTTGAACTCCTTAGGGAAAGAAACTGTGTCTTGCTGATGCCTTGATTCACAGGCATCTAGTGCAGTGTCTGACATATAATACACAACCAACAACAAAATGTTTGGTCAATCATGTTCTTTCTTAACATATTTCTTTGTGATTTTCCTCTTTTTAGTGTTTATTACACTCCATTCTTTCAACCTTTATTCTTTGTCAGTTTTGCAAGGGTTATGAGTTTCATTTAGGGATTCTCTGCTATTCATTTTTACAATTATACCCAGAGTTATTAACCACACTTTCCTTTCCTTTCTTTTTTTTTTCTTCAGTCTTAATATTCATATGTATTACATGTAACTCAAGATTGTTTTTGAAATATGATTTCCTATTACCTTCACTGTCTTTTTCCTATTAAATCATCTAGGCCATTCTATGCTAGTTTGCCTCAAGGATAATATGCCATAGAATAGACCATAAAAAATGGGACTCTATTCTTGGATTTTAATTTCCTAAACCCTAGCCACCTAAAGGAATATAAAAGAGTCATAGCAGAGACAAAATATGTATCAGGATACACAATTTGTAGAAACAATATTTTCTTCCTGCTTCCCTCCCTCCAAGACTAGAAAAGACTTTTTTAGGCTTGAGAAGGCAAAGAAATTCAATGGAAAAACAAGAACGAATGGGATTCCAATGATAGGTGGTCTACACCACATCTTATAAGATTGAAATATTTTAAAGATAAAAACAACTTTACATGACTGTCTGAATAAAATCATTAGATAAAGGGTAGCAACATCTAATAAAGAATTGTCTGCACAATGTGTGTAAGCAAGCTGAGCCTTATAAATAGTGTTTTCTTTTTGTTAGACCAACACAGTGAGCAAAATGATTCAAATACAACCAGCTGGAAAAGAGTAGTAGTCAGGGTATACCTATAAACCTGTAACAACTAAAAGAAATTAAAAAAAAAAAAAATGGGATTGGAGAACATCCTTACAGCATTTTGTGTGGATCAGTGGACAGTGACTAGAGACCATTATGGATATGTTAGTGGAAGTATAATGTGGCTATTTGACTTAGAAAAGAAGAATTACTGCCCCCCTACTTACTGATCCTATGACACAGTCTACACACCCAGACCTAAAGCTAGGAGGAAAAAAAATAATAATAATTTCAAAGTTATTTCCACTGTGGCAGCAAAAGGAGGATTAAAGATGGGTTTTGAAGTAAGATTTATACTTACCCACATATACTAATTTTTTTGCAACTTAAACAAAATGAGGTATCAAGATGAAAGATGTTTTATGCATTGTTTCATTTCGCATAAACAGATAAAGTCACATATTCAAAACAAAGATATAGAAGCCCCTCGGGAGTCATATGTTTTGGCTGTCTGTGTTTAAATATGAAATGTTAGGCATCACTACATATATTATAGGTCATAATGATGCTAAAAATTGCTTAGCAAACTCCAGATTTTCTCATTATAAGACAGTCTTTGTAGGAAGACTGGAAAGGCAGATTTAATTCAGAAAGAAATAATAAATTAAGGATTTCATTATTTCAGTGAAATAATTATCTAGAATAAGATGATGAAAGATGGCAAGTTTTCTAAGAACAATCTTGCTCTATTTTTGTGATTTTATAAATATTATCTTGTTTTTTTTCCTAATCAAAGTAATGAACATAAGCTTACTGTATATAATTGTTCCAAATACTCCAAGCATCATCAAATTTGAAAATGGCAATGCAGTCATGTTAGTTCCAAGTTTTTGTTTGCCTTGTTTTGGTTCCTTATACCAGTGAAAGAAGTTAGGGCTTTTTATGCAGTTAATTTGTGTCTAAATAATAGTCTTACATGCACTCTTAAATCAGTTTTAAATTTTTCCTCGAAACCACTGTTATTGCAAAGCATGGGCAAACTAATGTACCATTGCAGCAACTGCCATTATCCTGCTGACTCAAGTTTCAGCCCACATTCTTTGCCCCTGCTCTTGCTAAGATTAAGCTCTGTGATGAGTTTTTCTATCTCCTGACTCCCAGCTCTCACTTTTGAGGCTATTCACAACAACTTTATTCTTTTGAGAAAATTTAATTCTCAAACGAATAAGAATATCCTAGCTGGCTAGAGCTAGGATAGATGGATAATTTTTGGAAAATTTTCTATCCTAGCTCTAGCCAAACTCATGAACCTTATTGTATGATTTAATTATCCTATATTATATTCATAAGTATGTAAAATATCAGTATGAATATAATCCAGTCTAATTTCAATTTATTTCACTTCTGTTAAAAACAGTTAAACAAAAGTCATTAAAACTGATTTGAAGTGTACCTGGGTGGCTCAGCTCATTAAGCATCTGCCTTTGGCTCAGGTAATGATACCAGGGTTCTGGGATCTAGCCCCCACATCAGCTTCCCTGCTCAGCAGGAAGTCTGCTTCTCCCTCTCCCCACTCCCTCTGGCTTGTAATAGTTCTCTTGCCCATCTCTCTTCTTGTGTCAAATAAATAAATAAAATATTTTAAAGAAATGATTTGAGGTAAAAGTTTGAGAATATACATAATAAGAATTGATAAATGCCATATATATAATGCCGTTAAAAAGATTGAAAGTAAATTCATTTCTGAATCTCCAAGATGTTCACTAACCCAAGCAATCCATGAATTTAAATCTTATATGTGTTTGAAACCTGAAAGAAAGATTTATTGAGTACACAATTTACAAATCAACAGAATAAAGGCCTTTAGTACAGTGGAGTGTTTATAAAGGATAATATAAACTCAAGTAAACCAGTTACCCTCAAGGCAATATTCATTTTAAAACTCATTTCAAAGTAAAAATATATTTATATAAATTTATACATTAATTTTTATATATTATATGTAAATTTATATATTTATTTTTTTTAAAAGATTTTATTTATTTATATGACAGAGATCACAAGTAGGCAGAGAAAGCAGAGCAGAGAGAGAGGAGGAAGCAGACTCCCTGCTGAGCAGAGATCCCAGGACCCTGAGATCATGACCTGAGCTGAACACAGAGGCTGAACCCACTGAGCCACCCAGGCACTCCTATATTTATGGGGTTTTTTTTAAATTAAATTTATTTATTTTCACCATAACAGTATTCATTATTTTTTTCACCACACCCAATGCTCCATGCAATCCGTGCCCTCTATAATACCCACCATCTGGTACCTCAACCTCCCACCCCCCCGCCACTTCAAACCCCTCAGATTGTTTTTCAGAGTCCATAGTGTCTCATGATTCACCTCCCCTTCCAATTACCCCCAACTCCCTTCTCATCTCTAACTCCCCATGTCCTCCATGCTATTTGTTATGCTCCACAAATAAGTGAAACCATATGATAATTGACTCCCTCTGCTTGACTTATTTCACTTTCTCAGCATAATCTCTTCCAGTCCCCCATCCATGTGGCTACAAAAGTTTGGATATTCATCCTTTCTGATGGAGGCATAATACTCCATAGTGTATATGGACCACATTTTCCTTATCCATTCGTCCGTTGAAGGGCATCTTGGTTCTTTCCATAATTTGGCGACCGTGGTCATTGCTGCTATAAAACATTGGGGTACAGATGGCCCTTCTTTTCATTCACGACATCCTATCTTTGGGGTAAATACCCAGGAGTGCAATTTGCAGGGTCAAAGGGAAGTTCTATTTTTAATTTCTTGAGGAATCTCCACACTGTTCTCCAAAGAGGCTGCACCTACCTGCATTCCCACCAACAGTATAAGAGGGTTCCCCTTTCTCTGCATCCCCTCCAAAACATGTTGTTTCCTGTCTTGTTAATTTTGGCCATTCTAACTGGTGTAAGGTGTTATCTCAATGTGGTTTTAATTCGAATCTCCCTGAGGGCTAGTGATGATGAACATTTTTTCATGTGTCTGATAGCCATTTGCATGTCTTCATTGGAGAGTCTCTGTCCTCTGTTCATATCTTCTGCCCATTTTTTTATATGATTGCCTGTCTTGTGTGTGTTAAGTTTGAGGAGTTTCATTATAGATCCTGGATATCAAAGCTATGGTCACCAAGACAGCATGGTACTGGCATAAAAAACAGACATATAGACCAGTGAAACAGAGTAGAGAGACCAGATATGGGCCCTCAACTCTATGGTCAATTAATCTTCGACAAAACAGGAAAAAATATACAGTGGGGAAAAAGACAGTCTCTTCAATAAATGGTGCTGGGAAACTGGACAGCTATATGTAGAAGAATGAAACTCGACCATTCTCTTACACCATACATAAAGATAAACTCAAAATGGATAAAAGACCTCAACGTGAGACAGGAATCCATCAGAACCCTAGAGGAGAACATAGGCAGTAATCTCTTTGATATCAGCCACAGCAACTTCTTTCAAGATATGTCTCCAAAGGCAAAGGAAACAAAAGCGAAAATAAACTTTTGGGACTTCATCAAAAGCAAAAGCTTCTGCACAGCAAAGAAACAGTCAAAGAAAAACAAAGAGGCAACCCCCGGAATGGGAGAAGATATTGCAAATGACTGTATATTTATGTTTTATATATAAAGTATATGTCTTTAAAAGTGTGTCTTTAGATCGTAGTTGAATGTTTTTGGATGTTTTGGTTCATGATCTGGTCTTTGGGTGAAAGCTTATTCCAAGTTAACATTTGTTTTGAAGAAACAAATGGATTTGAATTCCCTTAATGAAATATGCCAAGATTCACGTGTCCTATTTCTTTGGCTATTTCAGAATGGTGACTTTTTATGTATGTTCTGTTATTCCTTCTGGACCTTTTTTTTCAAAATTCACTTAACATTAGCTGTTCACCATGACCATGTATTTAGCTTATAACCTGAATCTGACCCCGGATTGCTGCTAAAAGATCTCAGTGTCCCAACGGTTATGATGACATAGAGTTGAATACTAGTGTATATTGCATTTTGAAGACCATAAAAGACAATACAACTGCCCCAAGTTACTCTTCTAGGGTAACAGCAGTGAGATATTCATACAGATAAATCATGTGAAAGTAATTCAAACTCAGTAAATTTATTATTTATTTATTTACATAATACATATAATATAATAAACTAGATTTATTCTTATTACATTTCATGTCATCTATACACTATAGCTATAATAACTCAATGTGTTTGATATTGTTGCTTACTACACTTTATGGAACCATATACTTTTAGTGTTAGTTAATAATTTAATAATTGATGGATGTTTCAATTCTTAATTTTGAAATATGGCAAGCTATTCCTTTGTTCAATAATTATTTTCTAAATAAAAAGTATTTTTGTTTGTTTTGGTTTGGTTTTGCTAGCTTGTATACTTGTCTTTGTACCTCAGTCTCAGAGATTTGAACATCTTTCACTTTGGAAATACTGTTAGTTAATTCTGGGTATCAGAATTGAAAAGTGGCTCTCAACCACTTATCCAACTTTTAGCAAACCTATGCTAAAGGGCACTGCCTTGGAGAAGCTAATTTGCCCTGTGGCTGCTCTGCAGAATTGCCTTCTGACACTGAGGTCACTTTTACATTTGTGATCTTGCCATTCAAGGAAACTCACAAGTACTCCTTTGTCACATAATACAGTACCCACAAATGTAAGGCATAATTATTTCATAAATATTTTCTCCTCCTCTGGAATTCTAATGTTCTCCTTGGTAAGTCAATTTAGTCTTGGCTGGATTTCTTGTTGATCTTCTGGGGGCAGGTCCTGTTGGTGATTCTGAAGTGTCTTTGCCTTAGGTGGACATGCACTGCCCCTTACCAGGGGCCATGCTAAGTAATCTACTCGGGTTCACTTCTGCGAGCTCTTGTTCCCTGAACGCTTTCAGTAGAATTAGGAGGACAAGAATGAAAATGGCGGCCCTCCCAATATCTGGCCCGGAGGAGCCGATATCTCGGGGCCCCCACTCCTCAGTTCACCCTCAGAGAAAAGCGCTTAATCATTCCTGTCTCCCTGGCCTCCGGCTGTGCTCTGAGCTCACCCAGTCTCTGACCAAGTGTCTCTGTCTCTGGCACATAGCCTTTCCTGGGATCACAATTCAAGGAAACCCTGAGTTGAGAGCTCACTCCTCAGCTCTGTGTCTGTAGTCAGCTTCCCTGCTCTAATACCTGTGAGCTCTGTGACACTCAGACACTCCCAATCCTTCTGTGACCCCGTGGGACCTGACACCACGCTGTCCCCGCATGGGCTTCACGCCAGCTTAGCCTCTGGAGTGATTCCCCTCAGTGGAGCAGAGTTTTAAAAGCTCTGATTTTGTGCTCTATTGCTCCACCACTTGCTGGGAGCCAGACCTTCCCCCCTGCAGTCTATCTTCCCATCTCTTTAGATTCAGTTCTCTGCCAGTCCTACCTTTCAGAAAGTGGTCGATTTTCTGTTCCTAGTATTGCTGTTATTCTTCTCTTCGATCTCCCGTTGGATTTGTAGCTGTTCAGAATGGCTTGATATGCTATTGAGCTGATCTGCTACCTGATGTCGTCTCAGCCTGTTACTTATCTGCCTTCTCCCTCCTTAATGGACAATCTTTGCCTTGAAGCCCTCCACCGACCTGAATGAGTAATTCTCATAAATGAACTGCACTCTGAAGGCCTTGTACTGAATCCTCTTTTCTTCTAGGTTTTCCATGTCCATTGGAACAGTACCCTTTACCAATCACAAGTGTTTCCTCCTCAAAATCCTTTGTGCTTCTAATTCCTTTTTATAATATCCAAACTGCCAGAATATTAATATCTAATTAATTATGGCTAATTTGACTTATACGTCAAGCTCCACATGCAATCAATTTTCTCTCTTCTTCTTCATTAAAAAAGTAATACTCAATTAAATGTTGCAGTAAGTTTGGGAAGTGTTTGGTAGTATTGAACAATTTCCTTTTCAGATTAAATATGGATCCAGAAGTTTTGGTGAGACTCACACTGATGATTTTTCTTTATATATTCTGGCTACTGCTAAAGCAATAAGCACAGCATAATCAAAAGTGAGTAAAGTAAACATTTCACCTTGGGAGTCTCCATAAATAGATGCACCTTAATGCATTTTTGGATGCATTTGACTTGAGAAAGTATTTTTTCATGTCCTGGTGAAGAATTTGAACACCATTTTCAATGTGCCTCATAATATGTCCTTGTTTTCTTAGTCAAAAAATTAAAGGAATAACATATTGGAAAAGCGTCAGACTCCAGTAATCAAACTATTTGTAATAAGAAAGTTCCTTTTTAAGAGCTCCCATCTTTGTAAGAAATTCTGAGCATTAAAATTCATGATAGCTTGATTCTAAAGAAATAGATCCATGTGATTTTAGGAAAAGAATATATTTCTCATAGATACCACTTTAACAAGTCATTTAAATCATAAAAATATTGTCTTTGCTGGTATTATCAGTGTCATAGGAAATGATATCATCTCATCTTTCATGTCATAACTCAGAAGAAACACCTTTAGTCTTGTCATACAGCATACTTCAATACATTTCCTTAAAAGGGTTTTTTTTTAAAAAATATTTTAGGTTTTTTTTTCAACTCTAAATTTTGTGTAAATATACACAATTTCACTGCTACTCTTCAGAAAATTTAAAAAGAGAAAAAGACCAAATAATTTCCAAGCAAACTTTTCCTCAGTAGCTAACATTCCCTTCTACTTTCACTTACCTGATGATGAGTAATGTTGAGCATCTTTTCATGTGTCAACAGACACATGACCATCTGGATGTCTTCTTTGGAAAAATGTCTTTTTACGTTTTCAACCCATTTCTTAACTGGATTATTCATTTTTGTTGGGGTGTTGAGTTTGAAAAAATTCTTTATAGCTTTTGGATATTAAGCTTTTTCAGATATGTCATTTGCGAATATCTCCTCCCAGTAAAAGGTTGCCTTTTACATTTGTTGATTATTACCTTTGTTGTGCTGAAGATTTTTATCTTAAAATCCCAATAGCTCATTTTTGCTTACCTCAGAAGACATGTCTAGTAAGTTTATATGACCTAGGTCACAAAGGTTGCTAACAGGATTGCTGCAGAATTTAAATGTTTTCCTCTCTCTCATTTAGGTCTTTTAATCCATTTTGAATTTATTTTCATGGATGGTGTAAACAAGCATACAGTTTCACACTTTTGGATGCTGTTGTCCCAACACCATGTGTTGAAGACACTGTCTTTTTTCCATTGGATATTTTTTCCTGTTTTGTTGAAGACTATTGATCATACAGATGTGTGTCCATTTCTGGAGTTTCTGTTCTGTTTCATTTATCTATGTCTGTTTTTTGAGCCAGTACCATCCTATCTGGATGACAACAGCTTAAAGTCTGGAACTGTGCTGACTCTTGGCTTTTTCTTTTTCAGGATTACTTTGGATATTTGTGATCTTTTATGGTTCCATACAGATTTCAGGATTGTTCTAGGTCTACAAAAAACATCGGTGATTCTTTCCATAGTTTGGCTATTGTGGACATTGCTGCTATAAACATTCAGGTGCACATGCCCCTTTGGATTACTATGTTTGTATCTTTAGGGTAAATACCCAATAGTGCAATTGCTGGGTCCATCAACAGATGAATGGATCAAGAAGATGTGGTATATATACACAATGGAATACTATGCAGCCATCAAAAGAAATGAAATCTTGCCATTTGCAACAACATGGATGGAACTAGAGCGTATCATGCTTAGCGAAATAAGTCAAGCAGAGAAAGACAACTATCATATGATCTCCCTGATATGAGGAAGTGGTGATGCAACATGGGGGCTTAAGTGGGTAGTAGAAGAATAAATGAAACAAGATGGGATTGGGAGGGAGACAAACCATAAGTGACTCTTAATGTCACAAAACAAACTGAGGGTTGCTGGGGGGAGGGGGTTTGGGGAGAAGGGGGTGGGATTATGGACATTGGGGAGGGTATGTGCTTTGGTGAGTGCTGTGAAGTGTGTAAACCTGGTGATTCACAGACCTGTACCCCTGGGGATAAAAATATATGTTTATAAAAAAAATTAATTAAAAAAAAAACATCGGTGATATTTTCATGGGGATTGCATTAAATGTGTAGATTGTTTTGTCTAGTCAAACATTTTAACAGTATTTGTTCTTTCACTCCATGATCCTGGGACTCAGCCATCAAAAATAATGAAATCTTGCCATGTGCAACAATGTGAATGGAGACTATTATGCTAAGCAAAATAAGTCAGAGAAAGACAAGTACCATATGATTTCACACATATGTGGAATTTAAGAAATAAAACAGATGAACAGAGGGGAAAGAAAAAACAAAAAACAAAAAATGATGGAGAGGAAGCATACCATAACAGACTCTCAAGTATACAGAACAAACTGAGGCTGCTGGAGGGGAGGTGGGCAGGGGATGTGCCAAATAGATGATGGGTATTAAGGAGGGCACTTGCTGTGATGAGTAGTGGATGCTATATGTAAGTGATGAATCACTAAATTCTAGTCCTCAAAACAATATTACACTATATGTTAACTAACTGGAATTTAAATAAAAATTGAAAAAAATAATAAGTAGGATGGTCTGGGTAGCTCAGTTAGTTAAGCATTTGCCTTTGACTCAGGTCATGATCTCAGGGTCCTGGGATCAAGCCCCACATTGGGTTCCCTACTCTGCAGGGACCTTACTTCTCCCTCTCCCTCTGCTACTACTTTTGCCTGTGTGCTTTATCTCTCTCTCTCACAAAAAAATTAATAAAATCTTTAAATAACAATAGTAACAGTAATAATAATAAATACAAATTAAAATATAAAATAAAAAGTATTTTGCATGAAAATAAAATTTAAAAAACTTAAAATTTCACTGTTTTGTTCTACTATGTTTCCATTGTTTTCCCACAGTTAAATTTTATTCTTAGCATATTTTTCTTATTTATTTACTTATTTATTTATTTACTATGGTAGAAATTATTGCAATCCCAACAAATCCATCTACAAATTCTACTGATTTTGAAGGTTTAAAAATTTGCTAATGGTAAGGTAATTTTAAGTGAGTTGCTGTATTTTGTAAGTAATTTGACTATGAAAGCAATTTAAAAGTGAAAGGATGTGTGGTTTATTCTCTTTTCCTGCCTTTTTATCTGCTTGTAATCTTATTTGTGACTCAAAAACTTAAAATATAAGTTCATTAGTTTTAAGTGAAGTATTACTCTCTTGTCAGTAAGAACGATATTTCTCAACAACTTCACAAATACTGTTTTTGGTCCTGTAGTATATACTTCTTTAAGTTTCTTCACATTTTAACAAATAAGTTCATAATAACTTTGCTTTGAGTATCCTACTTACCAAAGAGTATAGATTGTTTAATACTATAATAGTGAATAGAACATGTAAACTAAAGCTGGTATACAAAAGTAACCTAAATTTTTAGTTACTATGTCCATCACAGTCAATAAGATATTTTTGAGTACTTTCTATTCATCTAGCTTCCATCTAGATGTCAAAGATAAAAAAATATTTCATATTTACAGCCCTCATGTTATTTAAATATTAAAAAAAGACAGGACAAAAGGCTAAGTGGGAAAGGAGAGATAAATAAAAACATGTTAAGGATAATAAGAAAAATATTACCTTTTCTTTTTAAAGATTTTATTTATTTGACAGACAGAGATTACAAGTAGGCAGAGAGGCAGGCAGAGAGAGAGGGAGGGGGAAGCAGGCTCCCTGCTGAGCAGAGAGCCCAACGTGGGGCTCGATCCCAGGACACTGGGATCATGACCTGAGCCGAAGGCAGAGGCTTTAACCCACTGAGCCACCCAGGTGCCCCGAAAAAATATTACCTTTTTTTCTATATTCTTCCTTTATTTATATACTTAGCTAAAATCCTCAATATTTCATTATGAATATAATAATTTATTGAATATTTAATAGTTGAATAGAATCATTTAACAGTGCATGTACTCCTTTATTGGACTATCAAAATAATACCCATCTCCATTGTCTACATAATTTCTTAGCATTTATAATAATGATAAAGTCCCTGTTATTTATTTTTATTTGTTATTTATTTATTTATATTATTTTGTCCTCCTAATGTTTGTGAACCTAACTGAAGGCATTTTTTAGCATAACTTGAAAAAGGAATGTTTTAACTGGGTTCTGTCTAACTACTGAAAATTTTGAGGTTACATATTTGCTCAGAAGTTTGCTTGGTAACTTAAGAAGATAATACAAATAATTCAAAATCATTTGAAGTAGTAAGTAATCCCATCTCCCCTCATATTAATGTTACTGAAACAACAAACTCTCTAAAAACAAGGGATATATCTTCAATATTTAGGGTATAGCCTATCAAATAATGGATGCCAAGTATACAGTGGAATGGTGGCATACATTAATATATTGTTAAATATCAGGGTTGACCTTCTTGATATAATTCCTTAATTTTTATCAATAAATTACTAAAATTTCTGTTTTTTATTAAAAATAATTTCATACATATTTATTATACTAAAAGGCAATGGTATTTTGTTTAAACAAATTTTCTTGTTAGGAAAAATCACTTTCCTTTACACTCATGAATGTTGCTTTCTCCAGCTTTAGTAGCTAGTTCTAATTGTCTGGAATGTGTTAAACTATTATATGAATTTTCATGTTACATCATCCTAGATTTGTTGAAGGTTTCTAACTCTTACAAGCTGTACAGGCAAAGGAAGAGAGAGAAAAACAAAACAAAACAAAAGAATGAGAATCCCTTCTTTGGATATGCTGAAATGCCAGAAATGGAATTTTAAATGTAGATGAGAGTTTAAATGTTATAAGTTGAAGCATTGTTCTATAACACAGAATACTGAGATCTGAGGAGGTAACTAATTCAGCTTTTCTGAGCCAGGTCTGGCCTCAGCATTGATTTAATCCCGATCACCTTGCTCAGATAGTGTCTATTCACATTCAATTAATTTATTTCCACTTTATTGTTTCCAAACGAAGCATCCTTATAGTTTTTCTTGTTCTGCTACAATAGCTTCTTATCTTCAGTAATCTAGAAAATTATATTTTTTCTAGATCATACTTTTTTAAAGAGATTTTTTAAATATCATTTATTTATTTGAGAGGGGGAGAGAGAGAATGAGAGTGAGCACAAGCAGGTAGAAGAGCAGAGGGAGAGGGAGAAGGGGACTTTCTGCTGAGCAGGGAGCCCAACGTGGGGCTCTATCTCAGGACCCTGTGATCATGACCTGAGGTGAAGGCAGACACTTAACAAAAAGAGCACCCCATTTCTAGATCATTCTTGCCATATATATATATATATATATATATATTTAAGTTATGAGCATGTGAGAGATTATTCCTGATTTGAATGTGTTTTACAAAGAGCCATTTATTTAACTGTCCTCTTTGATGATGATTGAGATTTAAATCTTTAGGATTTTCTTTTATACTTTTCTGTCAAGAGTAGCCTTTTAAATTTCATTTTGCGTCATGGTCGATAGTTGGCACAATGTAAATGGAAACTTCTTTATGAAAGAATAAATAGTCAATGAAAAATACAGTGCACTATTAAATGAACTAAACAAATCATTTCCTAAAATATAGTTATATAGGCATACAGAATCTCCCAGAGAAAAATAGTAAAGAAGAACAAATGAATCTTATTTACTATATTTTGTTAGGCTATCCAGAATGTTGTTGTGTTTCCAAATGTGTATGTTTTTATTTTTTAAATAATTAAGATTTAAAGGGGAACCTTGATGGATCAGTTAGTTAAGAGGCTGACTCTTGGTTTTGGCTCAGATCATAATCATGGGGTGCTGGGATCAAGTCTTGCACCAGGAGCTACACTCAGCAGGGAGTCCACTTGAGACTTTCTCCCTCTGCCCATCCCCCTGCTTGCTTTCTCTCTCTCTCAAATAAGTAAATCTTTTAAAAATAATTATAATTTAAAGAAATAAACAAAATTCAAGGCAAATCACTACATAGAGAAAATAACTATTGGTTTTTGGATATTTACAAATAATTTCTTTGTAAATATATGTTTACAAACAAATTCAAATTGCAGGTTCAATTTAGTATCCAGAATTTTCACTGTGCATTATATTCACCATGCACTATATTATCATGGGGTTAACAGTGGTCCATAAATTTAATTATAACTTATGGCTGGTTTCAGTCTATGATATACTACTATCTGGGAGTGTGCTGTTTCTCCCTGGTTTCATGTTTTTTTGCAGGGGGAAACTCTACTATGATACTTCTCACTTACTGATCCTACATATTCATGAATTTGAGAGAAAAAATAGGCCCTGTGTGTATTAGCAACTAATGGGATATATTTTGATATTTACATGCTTACACATATTATGTGTTATAGTCTTCTCTTTTACATGCAGTAAAAAGGTTAACCCCTTTTCTGCAGAGATCTGAAGATGTGAAACAGTGCTTGAGTAGCTGAATTCATCTAATTCGAATTTCTTGCAGATCTAAGACCTATTGTTTTTCACTTGACTGCCTCCTTTTTCATCTGTCAATTTGTTACAAATTCTGGTACTGAAGAGAATACATTGGGGCTCCTGGGTGGCTCAGTGGCTTAAAGCCTCTGCCTTCGGTTCAGGTCATGATCTCAGGATCCTGGGATCAAGCTCCACATCGGGCTCTCTTCTCAGTGAGGAGCCTTCTTCCCCCTCCCTCTCTCTCTGCCTGCCTCTCTGCCTACTCGTGATCTCTGTCTGTCAAATAAATAAATAATAAAAAACATCTTAAAAACAAAGAAGAGAATACATTATTTATTAAGCTTCTTAAAAAAATCTATCAATCTCAATGTACTTATAAACTTATATTTTTTAAACTTTATCTTTTCTAATGTTTGATTAGTGTTAATAAATATGATAAAATTTTACAGATAAATTATTGTGTATGTGAGAAATGATTTTAGATCAGCATTACAGAAAGGTTTTATTATGGGAGAGGAGTCAAGATGGCGGAGAAGTAGCAAGCTGAGACTGCTTCAGCTAGCCGGGGATCAGCTAGATAGCTTATCTAAAGATTGCAAACACCTGAAAATCCATCGGGCAGATCGAAGAGAAGAAGAACAGCAATTCTGGAAACAGAAAAAACAACCACTTTCTGAAAGGTAGGACCGGCGGAGAAGTGAATCCAAAGCGACGGGAAGATAGACCCCGGGGGAGGGGCCGGCTCCCGGCAAGCGGCGGAGCAACCGCGCACAAAATCAGGACTTTTAAAAGTCTGTTTCCGCTGAGGGACATCGCTCCAGAGGCTAAAAAACCGGGGCGAAGCCCACGCGGGGGGTCAGCGTGGCCTCAGGTCCCGCAGGGTCACAGAAGGATCGGGGGTGTCTGAGTGACGCAGAGCTTGCGGGTATTGGAACGGGAAAGCCGGCTACAGAGGCAGAGCTGACAGTAAGCTCGCAGCTCCGTGTTACCTTGAACCGGTCGCAGGCTCGGTGAGCTCGGAGCGCGGCCGGAGGTCAGGCAGACGGGAGTAACTGGGCGCTGTTCTCTGAGGGGGCGCACTGAGGAGTGGGGCCCTGGGCTCTCGGCTCCTCCGGGCCGGAGACCAGGAGGCCGCCATTTGTATTCCCGTCCTCTGGAACTCTACGGAAAGCGCTCAGGGAACAAAAGCTCCTGAAAGCAAACCCAAGCGGATTACTCACCCCGGCCCCGGGTAAGGGCGGTGTGTAATTCCGCCTGGGGGCAAAGAGACTTGAGAATCACTACAACAGGCCCCTCCCCCAGAAGATCAACAAGAAATCCAGCCGAGACCAAGTTCACCTACCAAGGAGTGCGGTTTCAATACCAAGGAGAGCAGCAGAATTCCAGAGGAGGAGAAAGCCAAGCACGGAACTCATGGCTTTTTTCCTGTGATTGATTTTTTTAGTCTTGCAGTTAATTTAATTTTTTTTTTTCTTTTTCATTTTTTTTTTTTCTCGCCTTCGGGTAAAATTTTTTTTTTAACTGTTACCTTTTTTCTTTTTTAACGATTTTTTACTAGTTTATCTAATATATATATATATATTTACATTTTTTCTTAGGTGTTTTTTCCTTTTTTTTTTAAAAATTCTTTTCTTTTCTTTTTTTTTTTTTTTTCTTTTCTTTTCTTTTTTTTTTTTTCTTTCTTCTTTCTTTCTTCTTCTTTTTCTTCCTTTTTGAACCTCTTTTTATCCCCTTTCTCCCCACTCACGATTTTGGATCTCTTCTAATTTGGTTAAAGCATATTTTCCTGGGGTTGTTGCCACCCTTTAGTATTTTACTTGCCCCTTCATTTACTCTTATCTGGACAAAATGACAAGACGTAAAAATTCAGAAAGGTTTTATTACGTCAAGATGCATGAGGACTTGTAAGTTTTCTAATAAATAGCACAAAATTAATTTTTAATTATAATTTAAACAGAATTTGAAGAGACAGCCCATTCATTATTCTTATCTATGTTGATGCTTGCTATTTTTGAAAATCTTGCTAAGTTGATCAACTTTGTAATTATTTTTTTCTGCATTTAATTTATTAGTAACATATGAAATGATTAATTAGCAATTATCTTTTTCCATATCCTCAAAAAAATTTTTAAAAATTAGAAGTACTACATGACCTGTGTTCATTCCATTAATTTTCTGTTCTCATTTCCTGTTACTATTCCATCTATTCATTATGGTCACAGTGGCTTATTTTTTAATGTGTGCATAAAAATCTATATGTATATGGATTTAAAGTTTTCTCCTGCCCCAAATTTGATAATTATTTATGTAGAGCTGTATCTTGTTATTTTCAATGACGAGTTTTTTTATCTTATGCTAGTACATTCACTTTTGCAAATAAGATCTTTAAAATCTTCACTGTTTCCATTCTACTACAATGTGTTTGTATGTTATATTATTCCCAGTAATTTAGTTTTTATATTTAGACAAAAATGAACATTTCTAATTTCCCTGAGAAAATTTTATAAACCCTCCTTATATACTGTTTATTTATTATTTTTTTTTAAAGATTTTTTATTTATTTGACAAAAAGAGACACAGCAAGAGGGAACACAAGCAGTGGGGAGAGAGAGAGGGAAAAGCAGGCTCCCTGCCAAGCAGGGAGCCCAACCAGGGGCTCGATTTCAAGACCCCTGGATCATGAGCTGAGCTGAAGGCAGATGCTTAATGAAGCAGCCACCTAGGCATCCCTGTTAATTTATTGTTAATAAGGTGTTTCATCTAATCACTACCTCTCAGCATTACAATTTATTAATTATTTCTTCAGATTAACATACACTTATTATGATGAGCACTGAATAATGTATAAAATTGTTGAATCATTGTATTTTATACTTGAAACTAATATAACACTGAATATTAGCTATATTCATATTAAATTTTAAAAACAATAAAAATCAGTAAATTTACTGTGAAAAATATGCTTATTATTTAATTATTCATCTTTAATAGTATTATTAGTAGTACATATAGCTAGTATTACTGTTCTAATTGCAGAGTTGTGTGTGTGTGTGTGTGTGTATGAAGTGCCTCTTATTTCATTTTCCCAGTTTTAAAATCAGTGTGTTAACATTCTTTGAAATTTTTAAAAAGATAATTAACATTTTGACTTTTTTCTTCAAAATATAATGCTATCTTTATTTCTTTGATTTATTTACCCATTTACAAATGATAATAATTATGTATATTTTTTTCTGAATATTTCCTATGTCTTTTTTACTTATCACATATTTTCCCAAACTGATGATATGTTATAATTAGTATTTGATTCTAGCTGTTTTATGCTCTTAATTTTACATTAACTCTTTCATTATATATTTTAAATGATCATAAAATGATGGGTTTCTTTTCAAAAATCTTTAATAAACAATACATTGCCTGCTTATATCAGAATTTTATTTAACATATATTCAATCCATGTGTTTAAGGAGCCACACTTAAGAATAAGAATAAAAATCTTATTACACAAATTGCCTCAGCAATAGGCCATAGAAAATATGAAACAAGAATAGGCATTCTTGAAAACAAAGTCTATTAGATTAAAGTGAAAATACCACATGAAGGAAAAATTATACTTGAATTATTAAAAATAAACTGAAAATGTAGATATCAAATGGAAACTTCTGGAATATATTAACATTATATAAATGCACCAGAAAGAGATGGTAATCGTGGAAATGTATTCAAGTTAGTACATGAAGAAAGTCTAAAGAGAGCCTTCTCGGGTCTGAGAGGAAAATATATAAATTTAAATGATCAGAGAGAAAACAAGGACAAAACACAAATGCAAGAGATATAATATATTTGTAGTTAAATAATTAAAAATATTTGATGGCAATTTATTAAGACTATTAAGTAAGTACTTAAGTAAAAATAAGTACTGGTGGAGCCTGTGTGGCTCAGTCAATAAAGCGTTTGCCTTTGGTTGAGGTCATGCTCCCAGGGTCCTGGGATTGAGTTCCATGTTGGATTCCCTGCTCAGTGTGGAGCCTGCTTCTCCCTCTCCCTTTGCCTGACCCTCCCTCTGCGCCCCCTCCCATTCCTGCCTGTGTGCTCTCTCTCTCTCAAAAATAGGTAAATAAAATCTTTTTTAAAAAATCTAAAAAACTAAATTAAAATAAGTTAAACTCAGCAACAGAGTTTTGGAGGGAAGGAGGGTGGGGAGCTGGGTGAGCCTGGTGGTGGTATTATTATGAAGGGCATGTATTGCATGGAGCACTGACTGTGGTGTGTAAACAATGGATTTTGGAACACTGAAAAAAAATTAAAAAAAAAAAAGAGTAGCCCATGTTCTAAATGAAAGGAGCTTGGAAGTCATCAATCTATCCTAACAATAAATAGGAAGCTGAACAGACTGAAATATCAACAACTTTTCTTGGATCCTTTAGAGAGGTGAGGACCCAGGGCAAGCTACTGTATGCAAACCTGGAGAAACAGAGGAACATAAAGTAGAGTCACAAGTGGAAACTGTTGTAGGAACTAGTGGCACAGGTAGGGAACCCTGAACTGTAATTTATGAATTGCATGGAGGCCCTGTGTGGACGTGAGAGTTAAAGACTCCCAGAAAAACAATCATGAAAATATTAAATACCCACTACAAACCTATTAGAGTGGATATACATATATTTTAAAATCTGACAATACCAACTGCTAGCAAGGATATAGAGCAACATAAATTCTCAGTCATTGTTGGTGGATATTACAAATGACACAATTCATTTGGCAAGAAAATTTAGTAGCTTTTTAGACAGACTCTTACCATGTGATTTAGTTATAGTGCTTCTAGGTATTTATCCAAATGATTTGAATATCTATGTCCACATGAAAACGTGCACATGAAGGGAAACAACTAAGATGTCATATAATAGGTGAATAGAAAAAAAACTATGGTATATTTATACAATAGAATATTTTAAACAATGAAAACAACTATTAAGATATGGACAGATATAGAAGAAATTTAAACAAATTTTGCTAAGTGAAAGAAGCCAATGTGATTCCAATTATATGACATTTTGGAAAAACCAAAACTATAAATACAGTAACAAGATCAGTGGTCAAGATGGGATGTATGCAAGATGAAGTAAGTGAACTGCAGGGAAATTTTTTTAGGTTGGTGGAACTGTTCTTTTTTTTTTTTTTTTTTTCTTTTCTTTCTTTTTTTTTTTTTTTAAGATATTTATTTATTTATTTATGAGAAAGAGTGTGTGCAAGTGAGGGGAGGGCTGAGGGGGAGAGGGAGAAGTAGTAGAAACCCAAGAAGACTCAGCACTTATCATGAAGCTAACATGGGACCTGATCTCATGAAGACACCAAGATTATGACCTGAGACAAATCAAGAGCCTGTTGTTTAACTGATTGAGCCATCCAGGTGCCCGTTTCCTTGAATTATTCTATATGATGCTTAATGATGGATATATGACATTATGCAGTTGTTAAAATTCCAAAACTTTAATGGCAAGAAGTAAACTTTAGGTTAATTCTTAGGATTTCGAGGACTAGAGGAAGGAATGCAGATTTAGGCAAGAGAATCTAATTGTATTACAAATACATGCAACAACTTTGCTGAAGAAGATGGAGTAACTGGTGCTAATATATATATAATTTTAAAAATGTCTAGAGCCTGTAATACTAATGGCAAAAGAATGTGCATGTAAGCACTGTATTTTAATTAATAAAGTTTTTTCCCCCCGTGGGAGTAGAGCTTAATTTTTCCTAATATATAATAAATGTATACTGAAATTGAAAAATTAAGTAAGTGGAAAATATTTGGTAGTATCTAGGTTTGCTACTATTGAAGTGGCAATTTATAGATCTTCAAGGGGAGGAGGTTACCACTGGATTCATGTGACAAAGGATTAGAGATGAAGATGTTAGTATGAACTCATGTTTGGCTTCATATAGGTACAGGTAGTTTCATTAGAAATATTTATACATATGTATATATGTACATATCCACAGGTTGGTTAACACATATACATTGCCTTTGTCTGCCAACCAAAAATCCATAAAAACAATGACAGTAGCAACGACACAAAGCACTCAGATCTTGGTTCCTAATAAAATGAGTCAGAGTTCCTTGAACAAATGGATGAGTTCAGTGTTGGATTGTCTGGCTTATATGATGAGTCTGGAGCATATTGTAGAGTCATAAATTTAGGAAATATAAGGAGAAGAGAAGAGTGTAGAGGGAGAAAGGAAGGAAAAATGACAAACACCATATAGATGAAGGTAGATCAAGGAGACACATTAGAATTCCCTAATAGTTAAAACTGGAAAAATTCATGCAAAAAAATATATAAATTAGTATTGGATTGCAAGCCAAAATATAAAATGAATACCTATAAGTCCATACTAATATAAATAAATGACTGAAAAAATAAATGAATAAGAATAAAAAAAATCATGCAGCATTCTACATAATTTATGCCAATATTCTGGCTTCAGTGAGGGGTGTCATAGCTCCTTCTCCTTTAGGGTGAGTTGTGCATAGTGACTTCCTTCCAAAGAGTACAAGATCAAAATAGTGAAAAAATAATACTTTAATAGTAGAGAACGCTGACAAACACTACATCAGTCAAGAGATCTAGGTCAATATCAACTAAGCTGAATCATATTGATAGTACTTACCCTTTATATGATAAGATTAAAATGTCAATTCACCTTTGTGGTCTTTCTCTTCATAAGCCATAACCCTAGCCTAATTATGACAAAAATAGTGGAAAAATTCTGATTCTGTAGGAGCATCTTACAAATAAAAACACACGCAAAAAAAAAAAAAAACCCAAAAAACAAAACTGGCCAGTACTCCTCAAAAATTTCAAAGTCATCAAAAAGGAAAAAAAATTTAAGAAACTGTTATAGACAAATGGAGCCTAAGAAGAAATGACAAATGTCTTCAAGAAGACATAGTGATATCATGGGATAGAAAAAAATAAATGAGGTAGAATCAAGGAACTTTCAATAAATTATGGACCTTAGTTAATAAATAATCTAACAATATTGGTTCATTTTTTCATTGACCATATCAAATGCATCATGCTAATATAAGATGTTAACAATAAGAGAAACTTGGGGGTGATAGATAAGATGAGGTCTCTATACCATCAAAGCTGGGGACATCATAATTCTTGACTTCAAATTATATATTACAAAACTGTAATACCCAAAACAGTATGCTTTTGGCATAAAAATAGACACAAGATTAATGGAGGAGAATAGAAAACTAAGAAATGGATCCACAACTATATGGTCAATTAATCCCTGACAAATGATGCAAGAATATACAATGGGAAAAAGTCTCTTCAACAAATGTATTGGAAAAAACTGGATAGAAGCGTGCAAAAGAATGAAGGTGGACACTTCTCTTGCACCATCCACACACACACACACACACACACACACACACACACATATGGATGAAAGACCTAAACGTGAGACCTGAAATTCTAAAAATCCTAGTGGAGAACGTAGCCAGTAACCTCTTTGACTCTGGCCATAGCAGCTTCCTTCTAAATGTGTCTCCTGAGGCAAGGGAAACATAAACAAAAATAAACTATTGGAACTACTCAGTTTTTTAAAAATAAATTTAAAACTCATCTAAAGAATAAAGTCCATTATAATATAAAATGGAAAACAAAACAAAACTTACAGACAATTATGATATCAAAGCTGAATTTCCCAAGCCAAATCCAAGTTTCTTCCAAGCCAAATCCCAGATTAGGATCTCTGCAGCCTGTCCTATTAGAGGAAAGGTTGACTTCTCTACTTTGAGCCTTCTTACTTTTCAGTTGTTCACAGCTATTCATTTTGCTGCCTTTGCATATCTGAAGTAGGAATGGAAGAGAAATGATAAAGAGATAATAATGATAAAATTCTGACATCTAGAAACCACAAAAGAGGGATGAACCTGGGACTGGAGTCAAGAAAGATTATTTTTAGAGGGAAATTTTGGCATGGCATATGTTGTCATAAGTGATGGGTATTATTCAACATTAGCCTAGAATAAGGTAGTCAATTAGTTTGATGCCTACTGAGATTTCCTTTTTGGGACTTATGCCCCCAACTACCAGCCTATGTGGGTGTCCTTGTCTGCAAACTGCTTACAGCTGGACTGGTCCACAGAAGGTATGCTGAGTTACCTGGAGCTGATTTACCAAAGTTGCTTGGAGATATGCCACTCCTGAAAGGGGATAGCTCTTGTCAGTGAATAATGGAAGCATGTAAAAATGTCTGTGCCCTGAGTCAGAACATTTAGTTGATGCCCTTTATGCTCTTAAACTCTTCCGGGAATCAGGATAAAGCTGGACTTAGCTGATGCCTTGGTTGGCTCATTCACATCCCAAATACTATCTGTACTCTGTTCTGAACAGTTTCATATGAGCAAATTCTCTTGGTAATAACTTGAGTAAGAATCTCTATTTTAGTACAATACTTCTAGAGAATATACCTAAGAGAAAGAAAAAAAAAAATGCCTCAAACTTTGTACCTACCTCTCCTTTCTTCTTGTATGTGTGGCTTCATCCAACGTCAATCCAATTTTTATGATGAAGTCACCTTCTCTCCTCAACCTACCATTTTTCATGGCCTTTAGCAAAGAGAAATCTTTTAGGTACTCTGTTATTTTCACCCTGAATGAAATTCAAACAGAATCATTAACAGTGTTATCTAACTAGGACAAGAGTTAAATATATCTATTTAAATATATGTCCATACTTACATATTTATATATACTACATACATCTTAACATGAGATTAAATATATGCAAAATGTAATGTATGCCTGTGTATATAAATAAGTACATATAATATATACAATAAATATATAATGCTCATATATTAATATCACCACATTATAATTCATATATAATTTAACAGTATAATTTTTATCATTTGTAGACATCATTAATAAATTCACATGGTTTAATATTAGTATTATGACAATTATAAATAAAGGGTTTTTACAAGATTTAGAGATGATAATTTCCAAAATTTTAGTATTCACTTCAGTTTTCTTTAGACTATTATTTTTTTTAATAAAGAAAATACAGAGGCTTTTTGTTTCAATAAAGAAAGGCAACAACATGCCAGAAATGCCATGTTGCCTCCAATATGGTAATATATTCCTTTTGAAGACTGTTTTACTGTGGACAGAACATAGTTTAAATTCTGAGTACACAGGAGACAGCAGTTGGCATGTGCTCTTCAGTTTGACAAATCAACTTAGGTTTTATACAGCTCAGCACATCTTTATTAGTACATCAAGCACTGTTATGGCTCAGAACAGAAAGAGCCATGCTTAGGTATTCATGGGAGGTGGAGTAGTTAAGGAGAAAGTTTCTATAAAGTGTAGATTATTAAAAAAGCATACAGTTTTGTGATATCCTCTCATCTCCACCACCCCAGCAAAATGGTGATTCCAAAATTAATCTGTTAAAATGATTATTTTGATTCACGTAGAAAAAAGTCATTCTTTAAGTACTGAGTAAATGCAAGATACTGTGTTATGTCCTAGGTTTGCAGGATTAAATAAGACATATCATTTCATTAAATATATGAATATATAGGAATACATGAATATATATAGATATATCTATATATATATATAATACATGAATATATTATATATATATATATATATATATATATATATATTTGCCCTCTAACCGAAGATATTTCTTCTGATCGAAGAATACATTCAATGTTACCAATGTGCAGAAATGGACAAAGAGACATTATTGAATGATTTTCTTTATCCTTTATCATCCACAGAGATAATAAAATGTTTGTTGTTCTACATAATTCTTTTTTTTTCCTAAGATTTTATTTATTTATTTGACAGACAGAGATCACAAGTAGGCAGAGAGGCAGGCAGAGAGAGAGAGAGAAAAGAGAAAGAAGACTCCCTACTGAGCAGTGAGCCTGGTGTGAGGCTAGATCCCAGGATCCCAGAATCATGACCTGAGCCAAAGACAGAGGATTTAACGCATTGAGCCACCCAGGTGCCTGACACTACATAATTCTTAAAGGGACTACCCACCAAGAAGATCTAATAACTGTAAATATTTATGCCCCCAATATGGGAGAAGCCAATTACATAAAAAATTGTTCATCAAGATAAAGAGTCATATTGATATGAATACATTAATAGTAGATCTAAACATGCCACTCTCAATAACAAACAGATCATCCAAGCAGAAAATCAATAAAGAAGCAAGAGCATTGAATGACTCATTGGACCAGATGGACCTCATAGATACATACAGAACATAACACCCTAAAGAACAGAATACTCATTGTTCTCAAGTGTACATGGAACCTTCTCCCGAATAGACCACATACTGGGTCACGAATCATGGCTCAACCAATACCAAAAGATTGAGATTATTCCCTACATATTCTCAGATCACAAAGCTTTGAAACTGGAGCTCAAACACAAGGAAAACACCTGGAAACTAAAGACCATCTTGATTAAGAATGCTTGGATCAATCAGGAAATGAAAGAAGAACTTAAATGATTCATGGAAACCAATGAGAATGAAGACACTTCAGTCCAAAACCTATGGGATACAATGTTGGTCCTAAGAGGAAAATACATAGCCATCCAAGCCCCCCTCAAAAAAATTGAAAAATCCAGAATACACCAGCTGTTTCTACACCCGAAAGAACTGGAGAACCAATGACAATTTAAGCCAACCCCATGCACAAGAAGGGAAATAATCAAGATTAGAGCAGAGATGAGTGAGATAGAAACTAGAGATACCATAGAATGTATCATGAAACTTGAAGCTGTTTTTTTGAAAGAAATAATAAGATGGATAAACCATTGGCCAAACTAATCAAAAAGAAAAGAGAGAAAGCCCAAAGTAATACAATTATGAATGAAAAGGGAGAGATCCCAACTAACACCAAGTAAATAGAAACCATCATCAGAAATTATTATCAACAGGTATATGCTAATCAGTTAAGCAACCAAGATGAAATGGATGCATTCCTGGAAAACTATAAACTTCCAAAATTGAACCAGGAAGAAATCAACAACCTGAGTAGACCAATATCTAGTAACGAGATTGAAGCAGTGATCAAAAACCTCCCAAAAAACAAGAGCCCAGAACCTGACGGATTCCCTGAAGAATTCCACCAAACGTTCAAAGAAGAGATAATACCTATTATCCTGAAGCTGTTTCAAAAAATTGAAGCAGTGGGAAAACTTTCAGACTCTTTTTGTGAAGCCAGCATTACCCTGATCCCCAAACCAGGCAAAGATCCCACCAAAAAGAATTTCAGACCCTGATGAGTATGGATGATAAGATTCTCAACAAGATCCTAGCTAATAGGACCTAACAGCACATTAAAAAGATTATCCACCATAACCCGGTGGGATTCATCCCTCAGTTGCAAGGATGGTTCAACATTCACAAATCAATCAATGTGATAGAGCAAATCAGTAAGAGAAGAGAGAAGAACCGTGTGGTCCTCTCAACTGGGGCAGAAAAAGCATTTGACAAAACTCAGCATCTGTCCCTGATTAAAACACTTTAAAGTATAGGGATAGAGGGAACATTCCTCAACTTGGTGAAATCTATCTATGAAAACCCACAGCAAATATCATCCTCAATGCGAAAAAGCTGATAGCCTTCCTGTTGACATCAGGAACATGACAAGGATGCCCACTCTCACCACTCTTGTTCAATATAGTATTAGAATTCCTAGCAACAGCAATCAGACAACAAAGAGAAATAAAATGTATTCAGATTGGCAATGAAGAAGTCCAAACTCTCTCTCTTCGCAGATGACATGATACTTTATATGGAAAAACTCAAAAGACTTCAGCTCCCAAACTAATAGAACTCAAAAAGCAATGCAGTAATGTGGCAGGATACAAAATCAATATACAGAAATCAGTGGCTTTCTTATACACTAACAGTGAAAATACAGAAAGAGAAATGAGAGAATCGATTTCTTTTACTATAGTACCAAGAACCATGAGATACCTGGGAATAAAGCTAAGCGAAGAGGTAAAGAATCTGTCCTAGAGGAACTATAGAACACTCATGAAAGAAACTGAAGAAGACACAAAATGATCGAAGAGTATCCATGCTCATGCATCAGAAAAGCAAACATTGTTAAAATGTCTATACTGGCTAGAACAATCTATACCTTCAATGCCATTCCAATCAAAATTCCAATGGCACTTTTCAAAGAGCTGGAGCAAACAATCCTAAAATTTGTATGGAATCAGAAGAGACTGAAAATTGCTAAGGAAATGTTGAAAAAGAAAAACAAAACTGGGGGCATCACATTGCCTGATTTCAAGCTTCACTAAAAAAATATATAGTGGAAAAAAAGACAGTCTCTTCAATAAATGGTGCTGGGAAAATTGAATAGCTATGTGTATAAGAATGAAACTCAACCATTCTCTTACACCATACACAAAGATAATCTTGAAATGGATAAAAGACCTCAACGTGAGGCAGGGATCCTTCAGAATCATAAAGGAGAACATAGGCACTAACTTCTTCAATATTGGCCACAACTTCTTTCAGGATATGTCTTCAAATGCAAAGGAAACAAAAGCAAAAATGAATTTTTGGGACTTCATCAAGATCAAAAGCTTCTGCACAGTAATTCTGAAACAGTCATCAAAGTAAGGAGGCAACCCAGGGAATGGGAGAATATATTTGCAAATGACAGTACAGACAAAAGGCTGATATCCAGTATCTATAAAGAACTCCTCAAACACAACACACACAAAACAGATAATCATGTCAAAAAATGGGCAGAAGACATGAAAAGACACTTCTCCAATGAAGACATACAAATGGGTAACCGACACATGAAAAAATGCTCATCATCATTAGCCATTTGGGAGATTCAAATTAAAACCACATTGAGATACCACCTTACACCATTTAGAATGGCCAAAATTAACAAAACAGTAAACAACATGTGTTGGAGAGGATGTGGAGAAAGGGGAACCCTCTTACACTGTTGGAGGGAATGCAAGTTGGTGCAGCCACTTTGGAGAACAGTGAGGAGATTCCTCCAGAAATTAAAAATAGAGATTCACTATGACCCTGCAATTGCACTACTGGGTATTTACCCCAAAGATACTGATGTAGTGAAAATAAGGGTCATCTGTACCCCAATGTTTATAGCAGCAATGGCCATGCTCGCCAAACTGTGGAAAGAACCAAGATGACCTTCAATGGATGAATGGATAAGGAAGATGTGGTCCATATACACTATGGAGTATTACACCTCCATCAGTAAGGATGAATACCCAATTTTTGTAGCAACATGGACGGGACTGGAAGAGATTATGCTGAGTGAAATAAGTCAAGCAGAGAGAGTCAATTATCATATCGTTTCACTTATTTGTGGTGCATAAGAAAGAAAATGGGGAGATGGAGAGGAGATGGAGAGGAGAAGGGACTTGGAGGAAATTGGAAGGGAAGACAACCATGATAGATTATGGACTCTAAAAAACAATCTGATGGTTTTGACGGGGCAGGGGTTGGGAGGTTGGGTGAGCCTGGTGGTAGGTATTATGGAGAGCACATATTGCATGGAGCACTGGGTGTGATGCATAAACAATGAATTCTGTTACACTGAAAGAAATTAAAAAAGAAAAAAAAATAATGATTGGAGAGACAAGGACCTTCCCATGTGGCCACTAAGCTGGTCCTGCAAGGAATATTAAGGGCAGTTCTATAAATGGAGAAAGACCCCAAGAGTTATATAGAACGTAAATTTACAGAGATAATCTATAGAAAAAAGGACTTCACAAGTACATGATCATAATAAAATCATATCTTTCAACATAAGTGTCCTAAACATGCCCATAAAATAATACAGGTTTGCAGATTGGATAAAAAGAGAGAACCCATCTATATGCTGTTTACAGAGGACTCAGTTTTAACCTAAACACACTTCTAGATTGAAAGTGAAGGGGAAAGAGAACCATCTTTCATGTCAATGGACTGCAGAAGAAAGCTGGGGTATCAATTCTCCTAAGACAGTTTATATTTTAAGCTAAAGACTGTAGTCCAAATACAGAAGGACATTATATCATTCTTAAAGGGTCTATCCAGCAAGAAGTTCTAACAATTCTAAATATCTATGCACCCAGCATGGGAGCAGCCAATTCCATAAGCCAGCTGTTAACCAAAATAAGGAGATATATTGATAATAATAAATTAATAGTAGAAGACCTCAACATTCCATTCTCAGAAATGAAGAGAACATCTAAGCAGAATATCATCAAAGAATCAGATCTTTGAATGACACACTGGACCAGATATACATGTTCTCATAGATATAAACAGAACACTCCACCTTAAAACAGCAGAATACTCATTCTTCTCGAGTACACATGGAACTTTCTCCAGAATAGACCACATACTGGGTCACAAACCAGGTCTCAACCAAAACAAAAAGATTGAGATTATTCCCTGCATTTTCTCAGACCACAATGCTTTGAAATTGGAACTCAATCACAAGAAAATTTTGGAAGAAATTCAAACACTTGGACCATCCTGCTTAAGAATGTTAACATCAATCAGAAATCAAAGAAAAACTTAAACAATACCTGGAAACCAGTGAGAATGAAAACACATCAATCCAAAATCTATGGGCTATGACAAAGGCGGTCCTAAGGGAAAATACATAACCATTGAAGCCTCACTCAAAAAATTAGAAAAATCCTGAATACACAAACTCTCCTTACACTTTAAGGATCAAGGGAAGAGCAATAAATTAAACCTAACCTATGCATAAGAAGGAAAATAATTAAGATTAGAACAGAGATCAAGAATTAGAACCCAGAAATACAATAGAGCAGGTCAATGAGACTAGAAGCTGGTTCTCTGAACGAAATCATAAGATTGATAAACCACTGGGGACATTTTCCAAAAGAAAACGAAAGGACCCAGATTAATAAAACTATGAATGAGAAGGTAGAATTCATGACTAATACCAAGGAAATAAATACAATTATCAGAAATTATTATCAACAGCTATATGACAATAAATTAAGCAACCTGGAAGAAATGGATGCACACATAAACTTCCAAGACTGAAACATGAAGAAATTGACAACCTGAGTAGAGCAATAACCATTAATGAGATTGAAACAGTGATCAAAAATCTCTTGAAAAACAAGAGTCCAGGGCCTGATGGATTCCCTGGGGAATTCTATCATATATTCAAAGAATAATCAATACTTATTAACCTGAAGTTGTTTCAAAAAATAGAATGAAAAATTCCAGACTCGTTCTATGAGGCCAGCATTACCTTGATCCCGAAACCAGGCAAAGACCCCATCATAAACGAGAATTTCAGACCAATAGCCCTGATGAATATGGATACCAAGATTCTCAACAAGATCCTACCTAGTAGGATCCAACAGTATTTTAAAAAGATTATCCATCATGACCAGGTGGGATGTATCCCTGGGATGTAAGAGTGACTCAACATTCCCAAATCAATCAATGTGATAGAACACATAAATAAAAAAAGAGAGAAGAACCATATGATACTGCCAATTGATACAGAAAAAATAATTTGACAAAATGCAGCACCCTTTCCTGATTAAAACTCCTCAGGATATAGAGATAGAGGGAACATTCCTCAATTTCATAAAGTCCATCTATGAAAAACCAAGAGTGGATATCCTTCTCAATGGGGAAAAATTGAGAGCCTTTCCATTCAGATCAGGATCATGACAAGGATGCCCACTCTCACCACTATTGTTCAACATAGTAGTCGAAGTACTAGCAATGACAATCAGAAAACAAAGAGAAATAAAAGGTATTCAGATTGGTGAAGAAGTCAAACTCTCTCTCCTCCAAGATGGCATGATACTTTATCTGGAAAACCCAAAAGGCTCCATCCCTAAATTACTAGAACTCATACATCAATTCAGTAATGTGGCAGAATACAAAATCAATGCAGAGAAATCAGTTGCTTTCTTATACACTAACAATGTAACTGTAGAAAGAGAAATTATAGAATCGATTCCATTTACAATAGTACTAAAAACCATAAGATAGCTTGGAATAAACCTAACCAAAGAGGTAAAGTATCTATACTCTATAAACTATAGAACGCTCATGAAGGAAATTGAAGACACAAAAAGATGGGGAAAAAATTCCATGCTCATAGATCAGAAGAATAAACATTGTTAAAAAGTCTATGCTTCCCAGAGAAATCTATACTTTCAAGGCCATCCTGATAAAAAAACCATCGGCATTTTTCAAAGTGCTGAAACAAACAGTCCTAAAATTTTTATGGAACCAGAAAAGATCCTGAATCACCAAGAAAATGTTGAAAAGAAAAATAAAGCTGGGGTCATCACATTGCTTAATTTCAAGCTATATTATAAAGTTGTGATCACCAAGACAGCATGGTAATGGCACAAAAACAGACACATAAATCAATGGAACAAAATCAAGAGCCTAGATATGGACTCTGAACTCTATGGCTGACTAATCCTCACCAAGGCAGGAAAAAATATATCCAATGGAAAAGTCAGTCCCTTCAATGAATGATGCTAGAAAAATTGGACAGCTATATACAGATGAATGAAAATTGACCATTCTCTTACACATGCACAAAGATAAACTCAAAAGGGATGAAAGACTTCACTGTGCGACAGGAATCCATCAAAATCCTTAAGAAGATAGGTAGTAACCTCTCTTTGACATTGGCCACAGCAACTTTTTCAAGACAAGTCTCCAAATGCAGGGAAAACAAAAGATAAAAATAAACTTTTGGGGCTTCATCAAGATAAAAAACAAACAAACAAACAAACAAACAAAAAAACCAAAACAAAAAACAAACAAACAAAAAACTTCTACACAGTAAAGGAAACAGTCACCCCAGAGAGCAAAGAGTCACCCCAGAAAATGGGAGAAGATATTTTCAAATGACACTACAGACAAAGGGCTGATATCCAAGATCTATAGAGAATTTCTCAAACTCAACACCCAGAAAGCAAATAATGTAGTCAGATACTGGACAGAAGACATGAACAGTCACTTCTGCAAAGAAGAAGTGCAAGCAGAAGAGCAACGGAGCACAAAATCAGGACTTTTAAAAGTCTACTCCACTGAGGGACATCACTCCAGAGGCTAAACTTGGGTGAAGCCCATGCAGGGACAGCGTCGCCTCAGGTCCCATGGGGTCACAGAAGGATCAGGGGAATCTGAGTGTTACAGAGCTCACAGGTATTAGAGCAGTGAAGCTGCCTACAGAGACAGAGCCGAGGAGTGAGCTTTCAACTCGGTGTTACCTTGAACTGTAATCCGTGGCACAGGCCACTGCTCTGTGAGTGGGGTCCCCACAAGATCCAGGGAGACACCCACTGGAAGAGTTAAGGTATCTGTGGGGTTTGGAGACTCCAGGCAGAGCTGTGTGCCAGAGACAGAGACACTTGGTCACAGGCTGGGTGAGCTCAGAGCGCAGCTAGATGCCAGGGAGAGGGGAATAATTGAGTGCATCCCTCTAAGGGTGCACTGAGGAGTGGGGCCCTGAGCTCTTGGATCCTCCAGGTGGGAGATTGGGAGGCCGCTATTTTTATTCCCGTCCTCCAGAAATCTACAGAAAGCGTTCAGGGAACAAAAGCTCTCGAAAGCGAACCCAGAGGATTACGTAGCCTGGCCTCTAGTAAGGGCGGTGCAACTCTGCCTCTGGCAAAGACACTTGAGAATCACTATAACAGGCCCCTCCCCCAGAAGATCAACAGGAAATCTAGCCAACACCAAATTCAATTACCAACGAGAAGAAGGAATTCCAGAGGAGGAGAAAGCAAAGCATGGAATTCATGGCTTTCTCCTAGCATTCTTTAGTCTTACAAAGTTAATCAATTTTTAAAAATTTTACTTTTGTTTCTTCTGCTAATTTTTTTTAACTTTTACCCTTTCCTCTTTTAACTAGTTTATCTTAACAACACCTTTCATTTAAAAAAAAAAAACTTTTTTGAACCCTCATTATTACAGTCATATTTTATCCTTCATTGTATCTAACTCTATTATTTGTATACACTAAGGGGTTTTTCTTCTAAAAAATTTGGGGTAAAACTTCTTCTAATAGATCAAAATACACCCTAAATCTAGCACCTGGCTTTCTCTAGTCTCCAGCCCAAGCATATTCTCTCCACTTTCTTTTTCTTTATTCTCGCAACCAACCTATCTTATCAACTCCTTCTTTAGAAATTTACAAAAAAAATTTTTTTTTGTTCATCTTTATATTCATATTACATCCCTTCATTGTGTTTACCCTTATATATGTTTTTCATTCTTTAAAATTTGGGGAGATAGTTTCTTCTAAAAGACCAAAACACTCCCAGGATTAAGTGGGTGACCCTGATCTAGTCACCAGTCTAACATGTATATTTTTTTCTTTTTATATTTTTTCTTTGTTTTCTATTTTAATTTTTTTTTCTGAACTTACTTTTCTACACCCCCCATTATTTGAGGTCTCTTTTGATTTGGTTAAAGCACAATTTCCTGGGGTCTTTGCCACCTTTTAGAATTTTATTTGCTCCTTCATATATTCTTATCTGGACAAAATGACAAGGTGGAAAAACTCACCACAAAAAAAAGAACAATAGGCAGTACCAAAGTCTAAGGACCTAATCAATACAGAAATGGTAATATGTCAGATCTAGAGTTCAGGATGACAATTCTCAAGTTCTAACAGGGCTCAAAAAAGGCATGGAAGATATGAGAGAAATGCTCTCCAGAGAACTAAAAGCCCTTTCTGGAAAAATAAAAGAATAAAAATCTAACCAAGTTGAAATAAAAAAAAGCTATTAATGAGGTGCAATAAAAATTGGAGGCTCTTACTGCTAGGATAAATGAGGCAGAAGAAAGAATTAGTGATATAGAAGACCATTTGGTCTTCATTTGCTCTACAGAGAATAAAGAGGAGGAGCCAAAGAGAGACAAAAAACGACTGGATCATGAGGGGAGAATTCGAGAGAAAAGTGATACCATAAATGAAACAAAAAGAAAAATAGAAATTCCAGAATTCTAAATTTTCAATTTAGAAAAATTGAGATTCCAGAAGAAGAAGAAAGAGAGAGGGAAGGAGAAGGTATATTGGAGAGAATTACTGTAGAGAATTTCCTTAATATGGTAAAGGGAACAAGCATCAAAATCCAGGAGGCACAGAGAAACCCCCTCAAAATCAATAATAGGTCCACACCCCATCATCTAATAATAATATTTACAAGTCTTCATGACAAAGAGAAAATCCTGAAAGCAGCCCAGGACAAGAAGTCTGCAACATACAATGGTAAAAATATGAGATTAGCAGCAGACTTATCCACAGAGAGCTGGCAGGCCAGAAAGAACTGGCATGATATATTCAGAGCACTAAATGAGAAAAAATGCAACCAAGAATACTATATCCAGCTAGGCTATCATTGAAAATAGAAGGAGATATAAAAAGCTTCCAGGAAAAACTAAAACTAAAAGAATTTGTAAAAACCAAACAGGCTCCACAAGAAATATTGAAAGGGGTCCTCTAAGCAAAGAGAGAGCCTAAAAGTAGTAGATCAGAAAGGAACAGAGACAATATACAGTAACAGTCACCTTACAGGCCATACAATGGCACTAAATTCATATCTCTCAAGTTACCTTGAATGTAAATGGGTTAAATGCCCCCAGTCAAAAGACACAAGGTGTCAGAATGGATAAAAAAAAAAAACCCATCAATATGCTGCCAACAAGAAACTCATTTTAGAACCAAAGACACCTCCAGATTTAAAGTGAGGGGGTGGAAAACAATTTACCATGCTAATGGACCTCAAAAGAAAGCTGAGGTGGCAAGCCTTATATCAGATCAATTAGATTTTAAGCCAAAGACTATAATAAGAGATGAGGAAGGAAACTATATCATACTCAAAGGGTCTGTCCAACAAGATCTAACAATTTTAAATATCTATGCACCTAAAGTGGAAGCAGCCAACTATATAAACCTATTAATAACAAAATGAAAGAAACAAATCAAAAATAATATAATAATAGTAGGGGACTTTAACACTCCTCTCAGTGAAATGGACAGATCATCCAAGCAAAATATCAACAAGGAAATAAAGGCCTTAAATGACACACTAGACCAGATGGCCATCACAGATATATACAGAATATTCCATCACAAAGCAACAGAATACATATTCTTCTCTAGGGCACATGGAATATTCTCCAAAATAGACCATATCCTGGGTCATAAATCAGGTCTCAGCTGGTATCAAAAGACTGGGATCAGGGCACCTGGGTGGTTCAGTGGGTAAAAGCCTCTGCCTTTGGCTCAGGTTATGATCTCAGGGTCCTGGGATTAAGCCCAGCATTGGGCTCTCTGCTCAGCAGGGAGCCTGCTTCCTCCTCTCTCTCTTCTTGCCTCTCTGACTACTTGTGATCACTCTGTCTCTGTCAAGTAAATAAATAAAATCTTTTTTTAAAAAAAGACTGGGATCATTCCCTGCATATTTTCAGACTACAGTGCTCTCAAGCTAGAACTCAATCACAAGAGGAAATTTGGAAAGAACAAAAATACATGGAGACTTAAGAGCATCCTTCTAAAGAATGAATGGGTCAACAATTAAAGAAGAATTGAAAAAAAAATCATGGAAACTAATGATAATGAAAACACAATGGTTCAAAATCTGTGGGACACAGCAAAGGCAGTCCTGAGAGGAAAATATATAGCAGTACAAGCCTTTCTCAAGAAATAAGAAAGGTCTCAATAACACAACCTAACCCTACACCTAAAGGAGCTGGAGAAAGAACAGCAAAGAAAGCCTAAACCCAGCAAGAGAAAAGAAATAATAAAGATAAGAGCAGAAATCAATGAAATAGAAACCAAGAAACAAAACAAAACAAAACAAAAAATAGAACAAATCAATGAAACTAGGAGGTGGTTCTTTGAAAGAATTAATAAGACTGATAATCCCCTGGCCAGACTTATCAAAAAGAAAAGAGAAGGGACCGAAATAAATAAAATCATAAATGAAAGAGGAGAGATCACAACTAACACCAAAGAACATACTATGAGAAACTCTATGCCAACAAATTTGACAATCTGGAAGAAATGGATGCATTCCTAGAGACGTATAAACTATACAACTGAACCAGGAAGAAATAGAAAAACTGAAGAGACCCATAACCAGTAAGGAAATTGACAGTCATCAAAAATCTCCAAACAAACAAAAGCCCAGGGTGAGACGGCTTCCCAGGGGAATTCTACCAAACATTTAAAGAAGAACTAATTCCTATTCTCCTGAAACTGTTCCAAAAAATAAAAATGGAAGGAAAACTTACAAACTCATGTTATGAGGCCAGCATCAACTTGGTCCCAAAACCAGACACGGTTACCATCAAAAAAGAGAATTACAGACCAATATACTTGATGAAAACAGATGTGAAAATTCTCACCAAAATACTAGCCAATAGGATCCAACAGTACATAAAAAGGATTATTCACCACAACAAAGTGGGATTTATTCCAGGACTGCAAGATTGATTCAACATCCACAAATCAATCAATGTAATACAATACATTAATAAAAGAAAGAACAAGAACCATATTATATTCTCAATAGATGCTGAAAAAGCACTTGACAAAGTACAGCATCCCTTCCTGATCAAAACTCTTCAAAGTGTAGGGGTAGAGGGCACATACCTCAATATTATCAAAGCCATATATGAAAAACCCTTGGCAAATATAATTCTCAATGGAGAAAAACCTAAAGCTTTTCCATTAAGGTCAGGAACATGGCAGGGATGTCCATTATCACCACTGCTATTCAACATAGTACTAGAAGTCCTAGCCTCAGCAATCAAACAACAAAAAGAAATTACAGGCATCAAATTGGCTAAGAGAAGTCAAACTATCACTCTTTGCCAATGATATGATACTATATGTGGAAAACCCAAAAGACTCCACTCCAAATCTGCTAGAACTTGTACAGGAATTAGGTAAAGTGTCAGGATATAAAATCAATGCACAGAAATCAGTTGCATTTCTATAAACCAACAACAAGACAGAAGAAAGAGAAATTAAGGAGTCAATCCCATTTCAATTGAACCCAAAACCATAAGATACCTAGGAATAAACATAACCAAAGAGGCAAAGAATCTATACTCAGAAAACTATAAAGTACTCATCAAAGAAATTGAGGAAGGCACAAAGAAATTTTTTTAAAGATTTTATTTATTTATTTGATAGAGCGTGAGATCACAAGTAGGCAGAAAGAGAGAGAGATGAGGAGAAGCAGGCTCCCTGCTGAGCAGAGAGCCCAATGCGGGACTCGATCCCAGGCTGCTGGGATCATGACCTGAGCCTGGATTGGAAGAACGGATACTGTGAAAATATCTATGCTACCTAAAGCAATCTACACATTTAATGCAATCCCTATCAAAATCCCATCTATTTTTTTTTCAAAGAAATGGAACAAATAATGCAAAAACTTACATGGAACAAGAAAAGACCTTGAATAGTCAAAGGAATATTGAAAAAGATAGCCAAAGTTGGTGGCATCACAATTCCGGACTTCAAGCTCTATTACAAAGCTGTCATCATCAAGACAGCATGGTACTGGCACAAAAATAGACACATAGATCAATGGAACAGAATAGAGAGCCCAGAAATAGACCCTCAACTCTATAATCAACTCATCTTTGACAAAGCAGGAAAGAATGTCCAATGGAAAAAAGACAGCCTCTTCAACAAATGGTGTTGGGAAAATTGGAAAGCCACATGCAGAAAAATGAAATTGGACTATTTCATTACACCACACTGTAAAATAGACTCCAAATGGATGAAGGACCTCAATATGAGAAAGGAATCCATCAAAATCCTTGAGAACACAGGCAGCAACCTCTTCGACCTCAGGTGCAGTAATTTCTTCCTAGGAACATCGCCAAAGGCAAGGGAACAAAGGGCAAAAATGAACTATTGGGACTTCATCAAGATCAAAAGCTTTTGCACACTAAAGGAAACAGTCAACAAAACCAAAAGACAATTGATAGAATGGAAAAGGATATTTGGAAATGACATATTAGATAAAGGGCTTGTATCCAAAATCTATAAAAAGCTTAGCAAACTCAACACCCAAGGCACAAATAATCCAATCAAGAAATGGGCAGAGGACATGAACAGACATTTCTGCAAAGAAGACATCCAGATGGCCAACAGACACATTAAAAAGTGCTCCACAAAAAAAAAAAAAAAAAAAAAAAAAAAAAAAAGTGCTCCACATCACTCGGCATCAGGGATATACAAATAAAAACCACAATGAAATACCACCTCACACCAGTCAGACTGGCTAAAATTAACAAGTCAGAAAATGACAGATGCTGGTGAATATGCAGAGAAAGGGGAACCCTCCTACACTGTTGGTGGGAATGCAAGCTGGTTCAACCACTTTGGAAAACAGCATGGAGGTTCCTCAGAAAGTTGAAAATAGAGCTACCTTATGACCCAGCAATTGCACTACTGGATATTTACCCTGATGATACAAGCGTAGTGATCCAAAGGGACGCATGCATCCGAATGTTTATAGCAGCAATATCCACAATAGCCAAACTACATAAAGAACCTAGATGTACATCAACAGATGAATGGATAAAGATGAAGTGGTATATATACACAATGGAATACTATGAAGCCATCAAAAGAAATGAAATCTTGCCATTTGTTACGACATGGATGGAACTAGAAGGTATTATGCTTAGTGAAATAAGTCAGTCGGAGAAAGACAACACTCTTATGATCTCCTTGATATGAGGAATTGGAGATGCAATGTGGGAGGTTTGGGGGGTAGGAAAAGAATAAATGAAACAGGATGAGATTGGGAGGGAGACAAACCATAAGAGACTCTTAATGTACAAAACCATCTGAGGGTGGCTGGGGGTAATGGGGTAGGGAGAGCGTGGTGGGATTATGGACATTGGGGAAGGTATGTGCTATGGTGAGTGCTGTGAAATGCTTAAACCTGGCATTTCACAGACCTGTACCTCTGGGGCTAGTAATACATTATATGTTTATAAAAAATAAAAAAAGTTGTTAAAGACATATAAATGGCTAACAGACAAATGAAAAAATGTTCAACATCATTATCCATCACGGAAATTCAAATCAAAACCATGTTGAGATATCACCTTACACTAGTTAGAATGGCAAAAATTAACAAGGAAGGAAACAACAAATATTGGAGAGGTTGTGGCAAAAGGAGAACCCATTTACAGTGTTGGTGGAAATGAAAGTTGGTACAGCCACTTTGGAAATTAGTGTGGAGGTTCCTCAATAAGTTAAAAATAGAGCTACCCCCATGACCCAGCAATTGCACTACTGGGTACTTACCCCAAAGATATATATGTCGTGAAAGGAAGGTCCATATAAACCCCAATGTTCACAGCAACAATGTCCACAATAGCCCAACTGTGGATAGAGCTAAGATTCCCTTCAAAAGATAAATGGATAAGAAATATGTGGTCTGTATATGCAATGGAATATTACTCAGCCATCAGAAAGGATGAATACCCAACTTTTGAATCAACATGGATGGGACTGTAGCATAGAAAGTTAATTATCTCATTGTTTCACTCATTGCAGAATATAAGGAATAGCATCAAAATATGGGGAAAATGAACAGGTGGGTAAATTGCACTGGGAGGCGATCCATGAGGGACTATGGACCCCAGGCTACAAAATGAGGGTTTTAGAAGGGAGTGGGTTAGGGGATGGGTGAGCTCAGTGATGGGTATTAAGGAGGGCACAGACTGCATGGAGCGCTGGGTGTTATATACAAAGAATGAGTCATGGAACCACTACATCAAAACTAATGATGGTATATGGTGTATGGTGACTAACATAACATAATAAAATTTTAAAAATCTAGTTTGTGTGATGTAGGGTGCTTGTCTGGCTTTCTTTTGATGTCCATTAGCATGATGATAAGTAGTTCTCCATCAACTCACTTTTTCTCTGCAGGTGTCCTCAGTATGGGATTAGTCCCTTCTAAAAAGTATATAGATCTTGTTTTATAATCTATTCTGATACCCAATGTCTTTTGTTTACATCCAGAGTGATTATTGATAGACATGAATTTAGTTCCATTGTATTACCTGCAAAGTCAATGTTTCTGGAGATTTTCTCTGTTCCTTTATAGTCTTTATTGCTTTTGGTCTTTCTTTCCTACTGAAAGAGTCCCCTAAATGTATTTTGCAGAACCAGTTCAGTGGTTTAAACAAACTCCTTTTGTTTTTGTTTGTTTGGGAAACTCTATCTCTACTTTCATTCTGGGCAGCCTTGCTGGATAAAGTATTCTTGGCTACATATTTTTCCCATTCCCCATACTGAATACACCATGACACTCTCTTCTGGCCTGCCAAGTTTTTGTGGAGAGATCTGCTGCCAACCCTTTTGTCTTCCCTTGTAAATTAGGAGTTTCTTTTCCTTGAATGCTTTCTGGATTCTTTCTTTATCTCTGTATTTTCAGATTTTACTATAATGTGTTGGTGTGGGCCAGCTTTTGTTGAACTTGATGGGAGTTCTCTGTGCCTCTTGGATTTTGATATCTGTTTCCTTCCCCAGATTACATAAGTTTTAGCTATAATTTGCTCAAATATACCGTCTGCCCTCGTCCCCCTCTTCTGGACTCTATGTCATGAATATTATTAGTCTTTAAGGAATCTCTAAGTTCCCTAAGTCTACATTCATGATCTAATATCTTTCTTTCCCTCTTATTTTGAGCTTCATTTTTGTCACAATTATATATATATACTTAATTGTTCCTTTGCTTCCTTGCTTCTGCTGGTCACTACATTCAGTCAGTTTTGCATATGAACTATTGCATTATTTTTTTTTATTTTGGATAATTCATTTTTAGGTCTTTTATTTCTGAGGTATGGAACTCCCAGGATTCTTCTGTGCTTTTCTCAAGTCCAGCTAGTATCTTTATGATTATTGTTACAGATTCTGGATCAGGAATATTATTTATATCTGTTTCCATCAGGTCACTGGCCATGACCTCTTCTTGTTTTTTCTCTTGTTTCTCTTATTTTGTTTTCTTGTTTCTCTTATTTTGGGATGAATTCTTCCATCTTTGCATTTGTCCAAAGTTTCTGTCTTCTTTTGGGTGTTAGAAAAGCCTGTTATGTTTCCTGCTTCTGAGAGTAATGGCTTTATGAAGAAGTGATCACATACTACTAAGGGTCTGGATTTTCAAGAAGTGTTTCTGGTGTATGCTCTTTGTACTCTGCTGATGTGTTGTTGCTGCTCTTCCCTTCAGCCTGCAGTGGGGAGAGTTGGAACCTTATCCAGTCTGTGGCAAGTTTCAACTAAGTCTACTTTGGTTTACCTCTTTTTTTTTTTTTTTTGATAATCCCACTTTGGAATTTATTTGAACTGTCACTAGTACTTTTTCTTTTTTCATTCCAGCGTAACAGTGTTCATTGTTTCTGCACCACACCCAGTGCTCCATGCAATACCTGCCCTCCTTAATACCCACCATCTAGCTCAGCCAACCTCCCACCTCCCACTCCGTCAAAACTCTCAGGATGTTTTTCAGAGTCCATAATCTCTCATGGTTCACATCCCCTTCCAATATCCCCCAATTCCCTTCTCTTCTCCATCTCCCCATGTCCTCCATGTTATTTGTTATGCTCCACAAAAAAGTGAAACCATATGATAATTGACTTTCTCTGCTTGACTTATTTCACTCAGCATAATATCTTCCAGACCCATCCAAGTTGCGACAAAAGTTGGGTATTCATCCTTACTGATGAAGGCATAATACTCCATAGTATATATGGACCACATCTTCCTTATCCATTCATCCACTGAAGGGCATTTTGGTTCTTTCCACAGTTTGGTGAGCATGGCCATTGCTGCTATAAACATTGGGGTACAGATGGCCCTTCTTTTCACTACATATGTATCTTTGGGGTAAACACCCAGTAGTGCAATTGCAGGGTCATAGAGAAGCTCTATTTTTGATTTCTTGAGGAATCTCCACACTGTTTTCCAAAGTGGCTGCACCAACTTGCATTCCCACCAACAGTGTAAGAGGATTCCCCTTTCTCCACATCCTCTCCAACACATGTTGTTTCCTGTCTTGCTAATTTTGGACATTCTAACTGGTATAAGGTGGTATCTCAATGTGGTTTTAATTTGAATCTCCTTGATGGCTAGTGATGATGAACATTTTCTCATGTGTCGGTTACCTATTTGTATGTCTTGGTTGGAGAAGTGTCTGTTCATATCTTCTGCTCATTTTTTGAAATGATTATCTGCTTTGTGTGTGTTGAGTTTGAGAAGTTCTTTATAGATCCTGGATATCAACCTTTTGTCTGTACTGTCATTTGCAAATATCTTCTCCCATTCCTTGGGTTGCCTCGTTGTTTTGTTGAGTGTTTCCTTTGATGTGCAGAAGCTTTTGATCTTGATGAAGTCCCAAAAGTTCATTTTTGCTTTTGTTTCCTTTGTGTTTGGAGACATATCTTGAAAGAAGTTGCTGTGGCTGATATTGAAAGGTTACTTCCTATGTTCTCCTCTAGGATTCCGATGGATTCCTGTCTTATGTTGATGTCTTTTATCCATTTCTAGTTTATCTTTGTGAATGGTGTAAGGAAATGGTCCAGTCTCATTCCTCGACATATAGCTGTCTAATTTTCCCAGCACCATTTATTGAAGAGACTGTCTTATTTCCACTGTATATTTTTTTCCCGCTTTGTCGAAGATTCTTTGACCATAGAGTTGAGGGTCCATATCTGGGCTCTCTACTCTGTTCCACTCGTCTGTGTGTCAGTTTTTATACTATTAGCATGCTGTCTTGGTGATCACAGCTTTGTAGTAAAGCTTGAAATCAGGTAATGTGATGCCCCCAGTTTTATTTTAGTTTTTCAACAATTCCTTAGCAATTCAGGGTCTCCTCTGATTCCATAAAAATTTTAAGATTATTTGCTTCAGATCTTTGGAAAAAAAAAACTGGTGGAATTTTGATCGGAAAGTATAGATTGCTCTCGACAGTAGAGACATTTTATCTTATTTTATTTTATTTTTTATAAACATATAATATATTTTTATCCCCAGGGGTAAGGGTCTGTGAATCGCCCTGTTTACACACTTCACAGCACTCACCAAAGCACATACCCTCCCTAATGTCCATAACCCCACCCCCCTTCTCCCAACCCCCCTCCCCCCAGCAACCCTCAGTTTGTTTTGTGATATTAAGAGCCACTTATGGTTTGTCTCCCTCCCAGTTCCATCTTGTTTCATTGATTCTTCTCCTACACACTTAAGCCCCATGTTGCATCACCACTTCCTCATATCAGGGAGATCATATGATAGTTGTCTTTCTCCACTTGACATATTTCTCTAAGCCTGATACCATCTAGTTCCATCCACGTCGTCGCAAATGGCAAGATTTCATTTCTTTTGATGGCTGCATAGTATTCCATTGTGTATATATACCACTTCTTTATCCATTCATCTGTTGATGGACATCTAGGTTCTTTCCATAGTTTGGCTATTGTGGACATTGCTGCTATAAACATTCGGGTGCACGTGCCCCTTCGGATCACTGCGTTTGTATCTTTAGGGTAAATACCCAGTAGTGCAATTGCTAGGTCATAGGGCAGTTCTATTTTCAACATTTTGAGGAACCTCCATGCTGTTTTCCAGAGTGGTTGCACCAGCTTGCATTCCCACCAACAGTGTAGGAGGGTTCCCCTTTCTCTGTATCCTCGCCAGCATCTGTCATTTCCTGACTTGTTGATTTTAGCCATTCTGACTGGTGTGAGGTGATATCTCATTGTGGTTTTGATTTGTATTTCCCTGATTCCCAGTGATATGGAGCACTTTTTCATGTGTCTGTTGGCCATCTGGATGTCTTCTTTGCAGAAATGTCTGTTCATGTCCTCTGCCCATTTCTTGATTGGATTATTTGTTCTTTGGATGTTGAGTTTGCAAAGTTCTTTATAGATTTTGGACACTAGTCCTTTATCTGATATGTCGTTTGCAAATATCTTCTCCCATTCTGTCAGTTGCCTTTTGGTTTTGTGAACTGTTTCCTTTGCTGTGCAAAAGCTTTTGATCTTGATGAAATCCCAATAGTTCATTTTTGCCCTTGCTTCCCTTGCCTTTGGTGATGTTCCTAGGAAGATGTTGCTGCGGCTGAGGTCGAAGAGGTTGCTGCCTGTGTTCTCCTCAAGGATTTTGATGGATTCCTTTCGCACATTGAGGTCCTCCATCCATTTTGAGTCTATTTTCGTGTGTGGTGTAAGGAAATGGTCCAATTTCATTTTTCTGCATGTGGCTGTCCAATTTTTCCAACACTATTTGTTGAAGACGCTGTCTTTTTTCCATTGGACATTCTTTCCTGCTTTGTCGAAGTTAACCATAGATTTGAGGGTCTATTTCTGGGCTCTCTATTCTGTTCCATTGATCTATGTGTCTGTTTTTGTGCCAGTACCATGCTGTCTTGATGATGACAGCTGTGTAATAGAGCTTGAAGTCCGGAATTGTGATGCCACCAACGTTGGCTTTCTTTTTCAATATCCCTTTGGCTATTCGAGGTCTTTTCTGGTTCCATATAAATTTCAGGATTATTTGTTCCATTTCTTTGAAAAAGATGGATGGTACTTTGATAGGAATTGCATTAAATGTGTAGATTGCTTTAGGTAGCATAGACATTTTCACAATATTTATTCTTCCAATCCAGGAGCATGGAACATTTTTCCATTTCTTTCTGTCTTCCTCAATTTCTTTCATGAGTATTTTATAGTTTTCTGAGTATAGATTCTGTGCCTCTTTGGTTAGGTTTATTCCTAGGTATCTTATGGTTTTGAGTGCAATTGTAAATGGGATGGACTTCGTAATTTCTCTTTCTTCTGTCTTGCTGTTGGTGTAGAGAAATACAACTGATTTCTGTGCATTGATTTTATATCCTGACACTTTTCTGAATTCCTGTACAAGTTCTAGCAATTTTGGAGTGGAGTCTTGGCTTTTCCACATATAGTATCATATCATTTGCGAAGAGTGATAATTTGACTTCTTCGTTGCCGATTTGGATGCCTTTAATTTCCTTTTGTTGTCTGATTGCTGAGGCTGGGACTTCTCATACTATGTGGAATAGCAGTGGTGATAATGGACATCCCTGCCATGTTCCTGACATTAGCGGAAAAGCTTTCAGTTTTTCTCCATGGAGAATGATATTTGCGGAGGGTTTTTCATAGATGGCTTTGATGATATTGAGGTATGTGCCCTCTATCCCTACACTTTGAGGAGTTTTGATCAGGAAGGGATGCTGTACGTTTTCAAATGCTTTTTCAGCATCTATTGACAATATAATATTGTTATTGTTCTTTCTTTTTTATGTGTTGTATCACATTCATTGATTTGCAGATGTTGAACCAACCTTGCAGCCCTGGAATAAATCCCACTTGGTCGTGGTGAATAATCCTTTTAATGTACTGTTGAATCCTATTGGCTAGTATTTTGGTGAGAATTTTCGCATCTGTGTTCATCAAGGATATTGGTCTGTAGCTCTCTTTTTTAATGGGATCCTTACTGGTTTTGGGATCAAGATGATGCTGGCCTCATAAAATGAGTTTGGAAGTTTTCTTTCCATTCCTATTTTTTGGAACAGTTTCAGGAGAATAGGAATTAGTTCTTCTTTAAATGTTTGGTAGAATTCCCCCGGGAAGCCGTCTGGCCCTGGGCTTTTGTTTGTTTGGACATTTTTAATGACTGTTTCAATCTCCTTACTGGTTATGAGTCTGTTCAGGTTTTCTATTTCTTCCTGGTTCAGTTGTGGTAGTTTATATGTTTCTCGGAATGTATCCATTTCTTCCAGATTGTCAAATTTGTTGGTGTCGAGTTGCTCATAGTATGTTCTTATAATAGTTTGTATTTCTTTGGTGTTAGTTGTGATCTCTCCTCTTTCATTCATGATTTTATTTATTTGAGTCCTTTCTCTTTTCTTTTTGATAAGTCTGGCCAGGGGCTTATCAATTTTATTAATTCTTTCAAAGAACCAGCTCCTAGTTTCTTTGATTGTTCTATTGTTTTTTTGGTTTCTATTTCATTGATTTCTGCTCTTATCTTTATGATTTCTCTTCTCCTGCTGGGCTTAGGGTTTCTTTCTTGTACTTTCTCCAGCTCCTTTAGGTGTAGGGTTAGGTTGTGTACCTGAGACCTTTCTTGTTTCTTGATAAAGGCTTGTACCACTATATATTTTCCTCTCCAGATTGCCTTTGTTGTGTTCCACAGATTTTGAACCATTGTATTTTTATTATCATTTGTTTCCATGATTTTTTTCAATTCTTCTTTAATTTCACAGTCGGCCCATTCATTTTTTAGAAGGATGCTGCTTAGTCTCCATGTATTTGGGCTCTTTCCAAACTTCCTCTTGTGGTTGAGTTCTAGCTTCAGAGCACTGTAGTCTGAAAATATGCAGGGAATGATCCCAATCTTTTTGATGCCGGTTGAGTCCTGATTTAGGACCGATGATGTGATCTATCCTGGAGGGCCATGTGCACTAGAGAAGAATGTGCTTTCTGTTTCTTTGGGATGAAATGCTCTGAATATATCTGTGATGTCCATCTGGTCCAGTGTGTCGTTTAAGGCCTTTATTTTCTTGCTGATCGTTTGCTTGGATGATCTTTCCATTTCAGTGAGGGGAGTGTTAAACACCCCTACTATTATTGTATTATTGTTGACGTGTTTCTTTGTTTTTGTTATTATTTGGTTTATATAGTTGGCTGCTCCCACATTGGGGGCATAGATATTTAAAATTGTTAGATCTTTTTTTGGACAGACCCTTTGAGTATGATATAGTGTCCTTCCTCATCTCTTATTATAGTCTTTGGCTTAAAATCTAACTGATCTGATATAAGGATTGCCACTCCTGCTTTCTTCTGATGTCCATTAGCATGGTAAATTCTTTGCCAACCCCTCACTTTAAATCTGGAGGTGTCTTCGGGCTTAAAATGAGTTTCTTGTAGGCAAGGGTATCCATTCTGATACCCTGTGTCTTTTGATTGGGGGCATTTAGCCCATTAACATTCAGGGTAACTATTGAGAGATATGAATTTAGTGCCATTGTATTGCCTGTAAGGTGACTGTTACTGTATATGGTCTCTGTTCCTTTCTGATCTACCACTTGTAGGCTCTCTCTTTGCTTAGAGGACCCCTTTCAATATTTCCTGTAGAGCTGGTTTGGTGTTTGCAAATTCTTTCCGTTTTTGTTTGTCCTGGAAGCTTTTAACCTCTCCTTCTATTTTCAATGATAGCCTAGCTGGATACAGTATTCTTGGCTGCATGTTTTTCTTGTTTAGTGTTCTGAATATATCATGCCAGTTCTTTCTGGCCTGCCAGGTCTCTGTGGATAAGTCAGCTGCCAATCTAATATTTTTACCATTGTATGTTACAGACTTCTTTTCCTGGGCTGCTTTCAGGATTTTCTCTTTGTCACTAAGACTTGTAAATTTTACTATTAGGAGACAGGGTGTGGGCCTATTCTTATTGATTTTGAGGGGCATTCTCTGAACCTCCTGAATTTTGATGCTTGTTCCCTTTGCCATATTGGGGAATTTTTCCCCAATAATTCTCTCCAGTATACCTTCTGCTCCCCTCTCTCTCTCTTCTTCTTCTGGAATCCCAATTATTCTAATGTAGTTTCGTATTATGGTGTCACTTATCTCTCGAATTCTCCCCTTGTGGTCCAGTAGCTGTTTGTCCCTCTTTTGCTCAGCTCCTTTATTCTCTGTCATTTGGTCTTCTATATTGCTAATTCTTTCTTCTGCCTCACTTTTCCTAGCAGTGAGAGCCTCCATATTTGTTTGCACCTCATTAATAGCTTTTTTGATTTCAACTTGGTTAGATTTTAGTTCTTTTATTTCTCCAGAAAGGGCTTTTATATCTCCCGAGAGGGTTTCTCTATTATCTTCCATGCCTTTTTCGAGCCTGGCTAGAACCTTGAGAATTGTCATTCTGAACTCTAGATCTGACATATTACCAATGTCTGTATTGATCAGGTCCCTAGCCTTCAGTACTGCCTCTTGTTCTCTTTGTTGTGGTGAATTTTTCCGCCTTGTCATTTTGTCTAGATAAGAGTATATGAAGGAGTAAGTAAAATACTAAAAGGGTGGCAACAACCCCAGGAAAATATGCTTTAACCAAAACAGAAGAGATTCCAATTCGTGAGGGGGGAGAAAGGGGATTAAACTAGGTTCAGAAAGAAAGAAAGAAAAAGAAAAGAAAAGAATTTGAAAAAGAAAATGAATAAAGAAAAGTATAAAAAGAAAAATATATATATTAGATAAACTAGTTAAAAAACATTAAAAAAGAAAAGTGTAAAAGATAAAAAAAAAATTAGCAGAAGAAGAGAAAAAAATGAAAAAGAAAAAAAAATTAAATTAACTGCAAGACTAAAAAATCACAGGGAGAAAGTCACGAGTTCCGTGCTTTGCTTTCTCCTCCTCTGGAATTCTGCTGCTCTCCTTGGTATTGAAACTGCACTCCTTGATAGGTGAACTTGGTCTTGGCTGGATTTATTTTTGATCTTCTGGGGGAGGGGCTTCTTGTACTGATTCTCAAGTGTCTTTGCCCCAGGCGGAATTGCACTGCCCTTACCAGGGCCCAGGCTGAGTAATCCGCTTGGGTTTGCTTTCAGGAGGTTTTGTTCCCTGAGCACTTTCCGTAGAGTTCAGGAGGACGGGAATACAAATGCCATCCTCCTGGTCTCCGGCCCAGAGGAGCCACGAACCCAGGGCCCCTCTCCCGAGTGCGCCCTCAGAGAACAGCGCCCAGTAACTCCCATCTGCCTGACCTCCCGCCACACTCCGAGCTCACCGAGCCTGTGACCAGTTCAAGGTAACACCGAGATGTGAGCGTACTGTCAGCTCTGTCTCTGTAGCTGGCTTCCCCATTCCAATACCCGCAAGCTCTGCGACACTCAGACACCCCCGATCCTTCTGTGACCCTTCGGGACCTGAGGCCACGCTGACCCCACGTGGGCTTCGCCCTGGTTTAGCCTCTGGAGCGATGTCCCTCAGCGGAACAGACTTAAAAGTCCTGATTTTGTGCTCCATTGCTCCGCTGCTTGCCAGGAGCCAGCCCCTTCCCCCGGTGTCTATCTTCCCGTCTCTTTGGATTCACATCTCCGCCAGTCCTTCCTGTGGTTGTTTTTCTCTTTCTAGAATTGCTGTTCTTCTCTTCGGTCTGCTGATGGATTTGCAGGTGTTTGCAATCTTTAGATAAGCTATCTAGCTGATCTCTTGCTAGCTGAATTAGTCTCAGCCTGCTACTTCTCCGCCACCTTGACTCCTTCCCAGTAGAGACATTTTAACAATGTTTATTCTTCCAATTGGAGATCATGGAATTATCTTCCATCTTTTTGCGTCCTCTTCAATTTATTTCATGAGTGCTCTGTAGTTCCTCGAGTACAGATCATTTACCTCTTTGGTTAGGTTTATTCCAAGGTATCTTATGGTTCTTGGTGCTGTATTAAATGGAATTAATTCTCTAATTTCCCTTTCTGTATTTTCACTGTTAGTGTATAAGAAAGCCACTGATTGGGATGCCTGAGTGGCTCAGTCGGTTAAGCGTCTGCCTTCAGCTCAGTTCATGATCCCAGCGTCCTGGGATCGAATCCCACATCAGGCTCCTTGCTCTGCAGGGAGCCTGTTTCTCCCTCTGACTCTGCCTGCCACTCTGCCTCCCTGTACTCTATCTTGCTGACAAATAAATAAAATCTTAAAAAAAAAAAGAAAGCCGCTGATTTCTGTACATTGACTTTGTATCCTGCCACGTTATTGAATTGCTGTATGAGTTCTAGTAGTTTGGGGGTAGAGTCTTTTCAGTTTTCCATATGAAGAATCATGTCATCTGCGAAATGAGAGAGTTTGACTTTTTCATTGACAATTTGGATACCTTCTATTTCTCTTTGTTGTCTGATTGCTATTGCTAGGACTTCTAATACTACTTTGAACAAGAGTGGCGAGAGTGGTCATCCTTGTCGTGTTTTTGATCCCAACGGGAAGGCTGTGAGCTTCTTCCCATTGAGAATGATAATTGCTGTGGGTCTTTCATAGATAGATTTTGTAAAGTTCAAGAATGTTCCCTCTATCCCTATACTTTGAAGCATTTTAATCAGGAATGGATGCTGGGTTTTGTCAAATGCTTTTTATACCTCAATTGAGAATACCATGTGGTACTTCTCTCTTATCTTATTGATTTGTTTTATCACATTGATTGATTTGCGAATGTAGAACCATACCTGTAACCCAGGGATGAATCCCACCTGCTCATGGTGGATAATCTTAATGTGCTGTTGTATCCTCTTTGCTAGGAACTTGGTGAGTATCTTAGCATCCATACTCATAAGTGATATGGTCTGAAATTCTCCTTTTTGGTGGGGTCTTTGCCTGGTTTGGGGATCAGGGTAATGCTGGCTTCATGAAAAGAGTTTGGAAATTTTCCTTCTGCTTCAATTTCTTGAAACAGCTTCGGGAGAGTAGGTATTATTTCTTCTTCAAAAGTTTGGTAGAATCCCCCAGGGAATCTGTAAGGTACTTGGCTCTTGTTTTTTGGGAGGTTTTTGATCACTGCTTCAATCTCGTTACTAGATATTGGTCTATTCATGTTGTCCATTTCTTCCTCATTCAATTCTGGGAGTTTATAGTTTTCCAGGAAATCATCCATTTCATCTAGGTTGCTGAACTTATTGGCATATAACTGTTGATAATAACTTCTGATGATTGTTTCTACTTCCTTGGTGTTACTTGTGATCACTCCCTTTTCATACATAATTTTATTAATTTGAGCTTTCTCTCTTTTCTTTTGGATTAGTGTGTCCAATGGCTTATCGATCTTATTGATTCTTTAAAAAAAAAAGCAGCTTTTAGTTTCATTGATATGTTCTACTGTATCTCTAGTTTCTACCTCATTGATCTCAGCTCTAATTTTGATTATTTCCCTTCTTATGTGTGGAGTTGGTTTGATTTGTTGTAGATTCTCCAGTTCTTTAAGGTGTAGAGGCAGTTGGTGTATTCTGGATTTTTCAATTTTTTTTGAGGGAGACTTGGATGGCTATGCATTTCCCCCTTAGAACCGCTTTTGCTGTATCCCATAGGTTTTGGACTAAAGTGTCTTCATTCTCTTTGGCTTCCATGAATTGTTTAAGTTCGTCTTTGTTTCCCTGGTTGATCCAAGCATTCTTAAGCAAGGTGGCCTTTAGCTTCCAGGTGTTTGAGTTCCTTCCAAACTTTTCCTTGTGGTTGAGCTCCAGTTTCAAAGCACTGTGATCTGAGAATATGCAGAGAATAATTTCAGTATTTTGGTATCCGTTGAGTCCTGATTTGTGACCCAGCATGTGGTCTATTCTGGAGAAAGTTCCACGTACACTTGAGAAGAATGAGCATTCTGTTGTTTTAGGGTGGTATGTTCTGTATATATCTATGAGGTCTATCTGGTCCAATGTGTCATTCCATGCTCTTGTTTCTTTATTGATTTTCTGCTTGAATGATCTTTCTATTACTGAGACAGGTGTGTTAAGATCTCCTACTTAATGTATTCATATCAATATGACTCTTTATCTTGATTAACGGTTTTCTTATGTGATTGGCTGCTCCCATATTGGGGACATAGATATTTACAATTGTTAGATCATCTTGGTGGATAGTCCCTTTAAGAATTATGTAGTGTCCTTCTGTTTCTCTGACTACAGTCTTTAGTTTAACATCTAATTTATCTGATATGAGAATCACTACCCTGGCCTTTTTTTGAGGCCCATTGGCATGAAAGATGCTTTTCCATCCCTTCACTTTCAGTCTGGGTGTATCCTTAGGTTCAAAATGGGTCTCTTGTAGACAACATATGGATGGGTCCTGTCATTTTATCCAATCTGCAACCCTGTGTCATTTTATGGACACATTTAGGCCATTCACATGGAGTGTGATTATTGATAGATACGTTTTTATTGACATCGTGTTACCTTTGAAGTCTTTCTTTCTGTAGATTGTCTCTATATTTCTGTTCAATGATATTCTTGGGACTTTTCCTCCTTTGTCGAACCCTCCTTAATATTTCCGGCAGTGTCGGCTTGGAGGTCACATACTCTTTTAAGTCTTGCCGGTCTTGGAAACATTTTATCTCTCCAGCCATTTTGAATGTCAGTCTTTCTGGATAAAGTATTCTTGGCTGCATGTTCTTCTCATTTAGTGCCCTGAATATATCTTGCCAGCCCTTTCTGGCTTGCCAGGTCTCTGTGGACAGGTCTGACGTTATTCTGATGAGCTTTCCTCTGTACATAAGGAGCTTCTTTGTCCTAGCTGCCTTCAAGAGGGCCTGCCTCCAATTATAGTTCTTCATTCTTACTATTAGGTGTCTCGAGGGATTTCGAAAATCTGTAATCTGGGGGGAAACTGTTCTGCCTCTAGGACATGAACGCTGGTTCCATTCACGACATTGGGAAAATTTTCATGGAGAACTTGTTTCACTATATCTTCCAGACTTCTTTATTTATCCTCCCCTTCAGGGATTCCAATCATTCTGATGTTGGAATGTTTCATGGCATCATTTATTTCCCTGATTCTGCTTTCATGGCTTCTAAGCTGTTTGTTCCAGGCTTCCTCCTGATCCTTTCTCTCTATCTGTTTGTCCTCCAGATCACTAATTCTATCTTCTGTCTCAGTTACCCTAGCTTTTAGAGAATTTAGATTAGATTGAAACTCATTGAGAGCATTGTGAACATCATCCCTGGTGGCTTTCAGTTGTGCCCTAATCAATTCCCTTTGGTCATCCATGGCTTTCTCCAACCTATCTATTGCCTGGATAATTGTTAGCCTGAATTCCCTTTCTGACATATTGTCTATGTCGATATCGATTAGCTCTGTTGCAGAAGGCCCACCCTCTGAATTTTTCTTCTATTGGGCATTTTGGTGAGAAATGGCTGAACGGATGTAGCTGGATGTATCAATCATGGCTCAGTCAAGAACGCTTCTGAGCAATTAGGGGTCCCCACCCAAATGAGAGAAAAAAGAATAGAAAAGGAAAAAAAGAGAGAGATCGAGAGATACAGGGAAAAAAGGGAAGAAAAAAGAGAAGGCTCATCTCAAATGGGCCCCAAGGTAAGACTGATAAAGTATACAAACAAAAACAGACAAGCCAAAAGACTGGTAAATGTATATGACAAGGGAAAGAAAAAATATACATATATATATGCAAAAAAAAGAAAAGAAAAAAAAAGAACCTTGTCAAAAAGAACCCCAATTATAAGATTTATATACTTTCAGGACAAACACAAATACACAGAAACACTGGCAGAAGAAAAAGATGGGTTAGTGGTTATAAATTCTTAGTGTGGGCGAGGAAGATTATTTTGATTCTTCCTGGATGTATCTTGATATTTTTGTTAAAGGACTCAGGTTTCCTAAGATATGGGGGATTAAAAATTGGTTTATTGGGGCACCTGGGTGGCTCAGTGGGTTAAGGCCTCTGCCTTCGGCTCGGGTCATGATTGAGCTTGGGTCCTGGGATCGAGCCCCGCATCAGGTTCTCTGTTCAGTGGGGAGCCTGCTTCCTCCTCTCTCTCTCTCTCTCTCTCTCTCTCTGCCTGCCTCTCTGCCTACTTGTGTTCTGTCAAATAAATAAATAAAATCTTTTTTAAAAAATTGGTTTACCTATAGAGATAGCATTGATTGGGGAAAGGGGATTACCTTGAATTTTAACTCTATACGAATATTTAAAAATAAGAATAAAAAATAGAATAAACTAAACTAAACTAAAATTTTTTAAAAATTTAAAAATAGAAAAGCAAAAGAAGACCACAGGTATATGTATCAAAAAGTTCAGGTTAAAAGGTTATTATGGAATTTGATGTACTGGACATCTCACTGTGATGGTAAATAGGTTAAAAATTATCGATATAATATTTTTAAAAAATGAACCAGAATAGTGTGAACAAATGAAAAATAAAAGTTGTATCTATGAAGTAGTGGTGGTCTTTTTTTTCTTTCTTTTTCTTTTTTTTTCTTTTTTTTTTCCTGGTTGGTTTTCTGGGGGAGGGGACTGCCATGTGGGTTCTCAGGCATTGTTCCCTGAGTTAAGTCCTCCCGCCCCCCTCAAGGGGGTGGACTCTGAGGAATCCGATTTTTCAGGCTTTTGTTCTCTGGGGGTTTTTATGTTTGTTTCTTCTCACCTTGACAGGTTTTATGGTTTTTGTAGGTTTAGAGGAAAGCAAACTGCACCCTGAACTCCCTCTCAGAGAGAAGCATCACTCCTGGGTGCTGCAGGGCACATAAGTTCCGCCTCAGCCCCTGGCAGAGCACGTTCTGAGTCGCGGTCCCTGGGACACAGGAGCTCCTGCTTGTACCCCAAATCATGACAGTGATGGCTGTCTGGGCAGCTCTGGACCATCAGAGAGATTCCAAGCAGCAATCGCACACTGAGATTTTCCCACTGGCCTTGGCTGGGAGTGCCTGGTCTTTCCGGGTCCAAGAGTGCCGGACTGGCACTTTCACGTACCTCTCTCAGGGGAGGGTGTGGGGCACATGCATCTCAGGCTCTGATAGGAGGGCACGGCGCTCACATGGAGAGTGCCAAAAGGCTGTGCTTCTGCCAGCTGGTGAGGCTCCCAGCCCCTCATGGGTGCCGGACCCCACCTGTTCTCAGGTGCGCTGGCGGCTCAGGGACCAAGACCTGGCTACTCCGCCGCACTCTCTCTGGCTCAGCACCAGGGGTGGCTGTCCTAGGTCCAGGGACTTAAGCCCTTGTCCCTAACCACCCCATTTCCCACAATTTCCCCCCCGCGATCCTTTGCTCTTTTTGAGTGCTTTCAACCAGACTCCAAGTTAATGCTGGTCTCCAGTCACAGGGCTCTCATATTGGGGTATTACTTTCCAATTTGTCGCCTCTGGTGGCTCCCTCCCCCTTTTGTTTATCTTCCCATATCAGTCTGACATTCCTACTCCAGTTTACCTGCCCACTGGCATCTTCTGCCCCTGTAGAGATACAGACATGTATAATTCAGATCTCAGGCTGATTTTATGGGTGATCGGAGTTCTTTGGTAAGTAATCAGCTCACTTTAGGGTACAGGTTGAAATGGTGCCTCCTCCTACTTTCCCACCATCTTGTCTCCCTTCGTGGTTTACTTCTTAATAGAGGTCTGATCCTATTTCCACTAGAGCTGAAGCTTTACAGCTCTCTATGGTAAATGGACTTGGTATATGGGGGTTTGTGATGGTCTTCTGGGAGGGGTGCTGTTACTCTGACTCTCAGGCACATTTGCACTACTAATAAAACACCTGCAGAGTGAAGGGTACTATAGGTTGGTATAAGCAGCTCTAGCCTTCACTGGGGGTGCTGTGATGTTCATTGAAGTTCATCTTCAGTCTGATGTCAGGTGATTGGCAGGGGATAAAAAAAAAATGGTGTCAGCCCACTCTCTCTTCCCTGGAGAGGAGAGTTCATATCCACTGCTGTCCTGATGCCCTCACAGAGGAGTGAACAATCTCCCCTCATGTGTCCCTGTCATCCCTCAGTTCACAGTCTTCACTCTGTCTGTGTCTGGGTCATATGCACAACCAGTGGTGTAGTGCTCCCAGCTTTTATTTCAGGCATGCAGGCATAAGTTTCAAAACTACAAATTTCAGGTCCTGAATTTCAGGGCATGTATCCACACTGATCCCCAAGGGGAGGTCTTGCCATGCTGTGGGTGGTGCTGTTTTGTCCCAGAAGAGCAGTCTTATGAACATGCAGGGTCTTGGTTTATGTTAAATCATAGCAAAAAGGTGGCATCCAGGTTAATTGTCCTCATCAGGTGCCTCTCTCTCTATGCTAATGAAAGGGAAGTGCAATGGCACCTGCTGGCTCTTTTGTCTGCTGAGAGGCGGTGCCACCTCTCTCAAATGCACTCCAAGAAGGGGAACTATCTCTCCCAGTATGACCCAAGGGATCCTCAGACCATGCTGTCTGCTCCTGGGCTTCTGCCCTATTTCTTCACAGGAGTATCTCTAGACCCTCCAGGCTCCACCGTGGCAATTGCATTACTTTCTAAAACTTCAGACTTTGAGCTTTGCAATAATCAGCTCCTCTTGTTTTCCAAGTCAGTTGTCTTGGGCAAGTGTTAATCCCCTGTAGATTGTGTGCTGTCTTTCTCTCTCTTTTCATGATCAGTCCTCCCTCCCCTCCCCAGCACTTGTGGTTCTTTTCTTTCCCAAATCGTGTCTCCACGCCTTCTACCTTCCATGATATGGCCTCTTTTCTCCCTCTAATTGTGCAGTTTGTTCTCTCAGTCCTCAGATTGATTTATTTGGTGTTCAGAATGATTTCATAATTTATCTAGCTGTATTCAAGAGAGGGGCAAGGATAGGGTCATCCTACCACTCTGCCATCTTAATCTCAACATTTCAGGAGTTGGAGTTTAGAGTAAAGCACAGCAAAAAGCTTGGGTCCAGATTAGCGCCATCAGCAGGTGTCTCTCTCCCTATGCTTAAGGGGCAGGGGATTGTAATGGTGCCAGCAGGCTCTTTTGTCCCCAGAGAGGCAATGACAACTCTTCCAGATGCACTTCAAGGAGAAATCATCTCTCCCAGTGCATCTCAGGGGATCTTCAGATTCTGCCTTCTGCTCCAGGACCTCTGCCTTCTGCCATAGCAGAACTGCAGTGCTCACCAGGTTCAACACCAGCCACAGCATGGACTTATAAAATTCATTTTTGAGACACAGTTTGGGGGAGAAGGAAGCCACAAGTTCTGGTTGTTAACAACTCATGATAATTAGCCCCTCTCTTTTTACCAGTCAGTGATTTTGGGGAAGTGTTTTCTTTGTGCGATAACCTGTGCACTACTGTCTATCTCATGCCTCTCTGTGATCAGGGCTCCCTCCTTCTGCATCCCCCACCCCTACAAACCTCTTCTCCCCTGAATCATGTCTGCACACCTTCTACCTTCCACAATGTGGCCTCCTTTCTCCCTCAAGTTGTGTGGTTTGTTATCTCAGTTCTCAGATTGATTTATTGAGTGTTCACATGATTTGATATTTTTCTGTGTTTGTGAGACAAGAAAAGCATAGGGTCACCCTACTATGGCACCATTTTAACTCCCACCTGAAATTTTAGCACTATTATTTAGCACTACCAATTTATTAAATTTTAGCACTACAGTTGAGAATTATTTGACCATATATATAAAGGTATACTTCTAGACACTTTATTTTATTGCACTGGTGTATATGCCTATCTTCATGCCACATTGTTTTTGTTTTTTAATTACTGTAGCTTTCTATAAGTTTTGAAATCAGGAAGTGTGAAATATCCAGTTTGTTTTGTTTGACTTTTCAAGATGGTTTTGTCTATTGGACGATTCTTGAAATTCCATATGGATTTTGGATGGATTTTTTTCTCTTTCTGAAAAAAAAAATCCTCTGGAATTTTGATGAGAATTGCCTTGAAGCTGTGGATTACTTTGGACAGTATAAACATTTAATAAAATTAATTATTCCAATCCCTGAATATAAATGTCTTTCCATTTTTGTCTAATCTCTTTCATAAATCTTTTATAGTTTTCAGTGTACTTTTTTTGGCCTTCTTTATTAAATTTATTCCTAGTTATCTTATTATTATATATGCTCTTGTAAATGGAATTATTTTCTAATTTTCTTTTTTTGTTGTTTATTATTAGCAGATAGAAATGCAACTGATTTTTGCATGTTGATTTTGTATTCTGCAATTTCACTGAGTTCACTTACTAGTTCTAACACTTTTATATTTTATCTATTTTCTCTCTATATATGGAACACATTTATTTAAATTGAACTAAGGTTGACATAGCATAAAATTAACCATTTTAAAATGAATAGTTGTGTGGCATTTACTACATTCACAATGTTGTACAACCATCACCTCAGTCTAGTTCCAAAACATTTTCATACCCCAAAAGGAAGCCCTGGATCTAATAAGCAGTTGTTGGGGTTGGGGATGGGTTAGCATGATTGTGGGGATTAAGGAGGGCAAATATTGCATGGAGCACTGGGTGTGGTGCATAAACAATAAGTCTTGGAACACTAAAAAAATAAAAAATATTTTATCTTTTTTTTAAATTTTTTATTTATTATAAACATATATTTTTATCCCCAGGACTACATGTCTGTGAATCACCAGGTTTACACACTTCACAGCACTCACCAAATCACATACCCTCCCCAATGTCCATAATCCCACCCCCTTCTCCCAAACCCCCTCCCCCCGGCAACCCTCAGTTTGTTTTGTGAGATTAAGAGTCACTTATGGTTTGTCTCCCTCCCAATCCCATCTTGTTTCATTTATTCTTCTTCTACCCACTTAAGCCTCCATGTTGCATCACCACTTCCTCATATCAGGGAGATCATATGATAGTTGTCTTTCTCTGCTTGACTTATTTCGCTAAGCATTATATGCTCTAGTTCCATCCATGTTGTTGCAAATGGCAAGATTTCATTTCTTTTGATGGCTGCATAGTATTCCATTGTGAATATATACCACATCATCTTGATCCATTCATCTGTTGATGGACATCAAGGTTCTTTCCATAGTTTGGCTATTGTGGACATTGCTGCTATAAACATTCGGGTGCATGTGTCCCTTTGGATCACTACATTTGTATCTTTAGGGTAAATACCCAATAGTGCAATTGCTGGGTCATAGGGCAGTTCTATTTTCAACATTTTGAGGAACCTCCATGCTGTTTTCCAGAGTGGCTGCACCAGCTTGCATTCCCACCAACAGTGTAGGAGGGTTCCCCTTTCTCCGCATCCTCGCCAGCATCTGTCATTTCCTGACTTGTTGATTTTAGCCATTCTGACTGGTGTGAGGTGATATCTCATTGTGGTTTTGATTTGTATTTCCCTGATGCCGAGTGATATGGAGCACTTTTTCATGTGTCTGTTCGCCATCTGGATGTCTTCTTTACAGAAATGTCTGTTCATGTCTTCTGCCCATTTCTTGATTGGATTATTTGTTCTTTGGGTGTTGAGTTTGCTAAGTTCTTTATAGATTCTGGACACTAGTCCTTTATCTGATATGTCGTTTGCAAATATCTTCTCCCATTCTGTCAGTTGTCTTTTGATTTTGTTAACTGTTTCCTTTGCTGTGCAAAAGCTTTTGATCTTGATGAAATCCCAGTAGTTCATTTTTTCCCTTTCTTCCCTTGCCTTTTGCGTTGTTCCTAGGAAGATGTTGCTGCGGCAGAGGTCAAAGAGGTTGCTGCCCTTGTTCTCCTCAAGGATTTTGATGGATTCCTTTCGTACATTGAGGTCCTTCATCCATTTTGAGTCTATTTTTGTGTGTGGTGTAAGGAAATGGTCCAATTTCATTTTTCTGCATGTGGCTGTCCAATTTTCCCAGCACCATTTATTGAAAAGGCTGTCTTTTTTCCATTGGACATTCTTTCCTGCTTTTTCGAAGATTAGTTGACCATAGAGTTGAGGGTCTATTTCTGGGCTCTCTATTCTGTTCCATTGATCTATGTGTCTGTTTTTGTGCCAGTACCATGCTGTCTTGATGATGACAGCTTTGTAATAGAGCTTGAAGTCCGGAATTGTGATGCCACCAACGTTGGCTTTCTTTTTCAATATCCCTTTGGCTATTCGAGGTCTTTTCTGGTTCCATATAAATTTTAGCATTATTTGTTCCATTTCTTTGAAAAAGATGGATGGTACTTTGATAGGAATTGCTTTAAATGTGTAGATTGCTTTAGGTAGCATAGACATTTTCACAATATTTATTCTTCCAATCCAGGAGCATGGAACATTTTTCCATTTCTTTGTGTCTTCCTCAATTTCTTTCATGAGTACTTTATAGTTTTCTGAGTATAGATTCTGTGCCTCTTTGGTTAGGTTTATTCCTAGGTATCTTATGGTTTTGGATGCAATTGTAAATGGGATTGACTCCTTAATATCTCTTTCTTCTGTCTTGCTGTTGGTGTAGAGAAATGCAACTGATTTCTGTGCATTGATTTTATATCCTGACACTTTACTGAATTCCTGTATAAGTTCTAGCAGTTTTGGAGTGGAGTCTTTTGGGTTTTCCACATATAGTATCATATCATCTGCGAAGAGTGATAATTTGACTTCTTCTTTGCCGATTTGGATGCCTTTAATTTCCTTTTGTTGTCTGATTGCCGAGGCTAGGACCTCTAGTACGATGTTGAATAGCAGTGGTGATAATGGACATCCCTGCCGTGTTCCTGTCCTTAGCGGAAAAGCTTTCAGTTTTTCTCCATTGAGAATGATATTTGCGGTGGGTTTTTCATAGATGGCTTTGATGATATTGAGGTATGTGCCCTCTATCCCTACACTTTGAAGAGTTTTGATCAGGAAGGGATGTTGTACTTTGTCAAATGCTTTTTCAGCATCTATTGAGAGTATCATATGGTTCTTGTTCTTTCTTTTATTGATGTGTTGTATCACATTGACTGATTTGCGGATGTTGAACCAACCTTGCAGCCCTGGAATAAATCCCACTTGGTCGTGGTGAATAATCTTTTTAATGTACTGTTGAATCCTACTGGCTAGTATTTTGTTGAGTATTTTCGCATCTGTGTTCATCAAGGATATCGGTCTATAGCACTCTTTTTTGGTGGGATCCTTGTCTGGTTTTGGGATCAAGGTGATGCTGGCCTCATAAAATGAGTTTGGAAGTTTTCCTTCCATTTCTATTTTTTGGAACAGTTTCAGGAGAATAGGAATTAGTTCTTCTTTAAATGTTTGGTAGAATTCCCCCAGGAAGCCATCTGACCTGGGCTTTTGTTTGTTTGGAGATTTTTAATGACTGTTTCAATCTCCTTACTGGTTATGGGTCTGTTCAGGCTTTCCATTTCTTCCTGGTTCAGTTGTGGTAGTTTATATGTTTCTAGGAATGCATCCATTTCTTCCAGATTGTCAAATTTATTGCCGTAGAGTTGCTCATAGTATGTTCTTATAATAGTTTGTATTTCTTTGGTGTTAGTTGTGATCTCTCCTCTTTCATTCATGATTTTATTTATTTGGGTCCTTTCTCTTTTCTTTTTGATAAGTGGGGCCAGGGGTTTATCAATTTTATTAATTCTTTCAAAGAACCAGCTCCTAGTTTCGTTGATTTGTTCTATTGTTTTTTTGGTTTCTATTTCATTGATTTCTGCTCTGATCTTTATGATTTCTCTTCTCCTGCTGGGCTTAGGGTTTCTTTCTTGTTCTTTCTCCAGCTCCTTTAGGTGTAGGGTTAGGTTGTGTACCTGAGACCTTTCTTTTTTCTTGAGAAAGGCTTGTACCGCTATATATTTTCCTCTCAGGACTGCCTTTGTTGTGTCCCACAGATTTTGAACCGTTGTATTTTCATTATCATTTGTTTCCATGATTTTTTTCAATTCTTCTTTAATTTCCCAGTTGACCCATTCATTCTTTAGAAGGATACTGTTTAGTCTCCATGTATTTGGGTTCTTTCCAAACTTCCTTTGGTGGTTGAATTCTAGCTTTAGAGCATTGTGGTCTGAAAATATGCAGGGAATGATAAAAATATTTTATCTATTTTTAAATATACATTTATTTATTTATTCATTAGAAAGAAACAGAGAAAAAGAGAGAGACAATGAGTAAGGGGGAGTAGAAGAGGGAGAGGAAGAAGTAGACTTTATGCTAAGAAGGGAGTCTGATGCAGGACTAGATCCCAGGACCCTGAAATCATTACCCAAGCCAAAGGCAGATGCTTAAACCACTGAACCACACAGGTGCCCCTATATTTTATCTATTTCATAACTTTATGTCTTCAAACATAGATAACTGATATTTTCTAATTCTTCCATTGCAATTTGGATCCCTTTTGTTTCTTTATTCTTGTGTAGTTGTTCTGACTAGCACTTCCAGTATTACATTTAATAGAAATGGCATAAGCAAACATTACTGCCTTGTTCTGCTTTGGGGGAAATGTTTTCACTATTCATATGGTGTTAGATGTGGATTTTTCCCACATTTTTCATACATTTTAATGTTCACATAAATTTTTCTTTCATGTTGCTAATGTGCTATATTGATCGGTTTTAGTATCCTGAACCATTCTTGCATTCCAGGACTAAATTGCACTTGATGTGATGTATAATACTTTGAAGATGTTACTGAATTCTTTTTGCTTATATTTTGTTGAGGTCATTTGCTTCAATATTCAAAAGAGATATTGGCCTGTACTTTTCTCAGAGTGTCTTGGGCTTTACTATCAAGGTAATTCTGTCACCAAGGAAATGCTGAAAAATAAAAACAGAGCTGGGGGCATCACATAGCCTGATTTCAAGCTATATTACAAAGCTGTGATCACTAAGACAACATGGTACTCGCACAAAAATGGACACATAGACCAAGGGAACAGAATGGAGAACTTTGGTCAACTAATCAAGAAAAAATCTCCAATGAAGATATGACAGTCTCTTTAATAAATGGTGCTGGGGAAAATGGACAGCTATTTATAGAAGAATGAAATTCAAGCATTTTTTAACACCATACACAAGATAAATTCAAATGGAAGAAAGACCTCAATGTGAGACAAGAGTCCATCAAAATCCTAGAGGAGAACATAGGCAATAACCTTTTTGACATTGGCCACACCAACTTCTTTCAAAATACGTCTCTAAAGGCAAAAGAAACAAAAACAAAAATGAACTTTTGGGACTTCATCAAGATCAAAAGCTTCTGCACAGCAAAGGAAACAGTCAACAAAACTAAGAGACAACCCATGGAATGGGAGAAGATATCTTCAAATGACATTACAGATAACAGGCTGATATCCAAGATCTATAAAAAACTTTTTCTCAAACTCAACACTCAAAAAAGAAATAACCAAGTCAAAAAGTGGTCAGAAGACATGAACAGACACTTCTCCACAGAAGACATACAAACGGCTAACAGACACATGAAAAAATGAAAAAATGCTCAACATTATTAACAACCAGGGACATTCAAATCAGAACCCCATTGAGGAGCACCTGGTTGACTCAGTAGTTAAGCATCTGCTTTTGGCTCAGGTCATGATCCCAGGGCCCTGCGATCAAGACCCACATAGGACTCCCTGCTCAGTGGGAAGCCTACTTCTCCCTCTCCCAATTCCCTTGCTTGTGCTCACTCTCTCTCTCTGTGTCAAATAAATAAATAAAATCTTAAAAAAAACACTGAAATACCACCTTACACCAGTTAGAATAAAAAAAAAAATTTAACAAGGGAGGAAACAACAAATGTTGGTGAGGATGTGGAGAAAGGTGAGCCCTCTTACACTGTTGGTGGAAATGCAAGCTGGTAGAGCCACTTTGGAAAACAGTATGGAGGTTCATCAAAAAAGTTAAAAATAGAGCTACCCTATGACTTAGCAATTGCACTACTGGATATTTATCCCAATGATATAGACGTAGTGAAAAGAAAGGGCACATGCATCCCAATGTTCATAGCAGCAATGCCCCCAGTAACCCAACTGTGGAAGAGCTGAGATGCCCTTCAGCAGATGAATGGATAAAGAAGATGTGGTCCATATATACAATAGAATATTAATCAGCCATCAAAAAAGATGAATACCTAACTTTCACATCAACATGGATGGAACTGGAGGGGACTATTCTAAGTGAAATAAGTCAAGAAAAGAAAGTCAATTATTATAAGGTTTCACTCATTTGAGCAACATAAAGAATAACATGGAGGATATTAGGAGAGGGAAGGGGAAAACAAAGGGGGGAAATTGGAGGGGGAGATGAACCATGAGAGACTATGGACACTGAGAAACAAACTGAAAGTATTGGTGTTGGGGGGAGATGGGAGAGCCCAGTGATGGGCATTAAGGATGGCACATATTGCGTGGAGCACTGGGTGTTATACACAAACAACGAATCGTGGAACACTACATCAAAAACTAATGATGACTAACATAACACAATAAAACAAAAACAAGTAAATGTTTGTTATAATCCACCAATGATGCCATCTGGTAGTGGATTTTCTTTGTTGGGAGGTTTTTGATTACTGATTAAATATCCTTATGAGGTACAAATCTATAAAAACTTATTCATGATTCATTCTTGGTAGGTTGTGGGTTTTTATGAATTTGTTAATTTCATCTAAGTCATCCAAGATTTTTATATACAGTTGTTCATAGTATTCTCTTTTTTTGTTCATAGTATTCTTTTATAAGCCTTAATTCTGTAAAATTATTAATAATATCTACTCTCATTTCTAATGTATGTTATTTGAGTATTCTCTTTTTTTCTTAATAAATCTAACTAAGGATATGTGAGTTTTGTTGATCATTTCATAGAACAAGTTCTTGGTTTTGTTCATTTCCTTTATTATTTTCTATTTTATTTATTAAAGTTCCAATTTTTATTTCCTTACTTCTTATAGCTTTGGATTATTTTTTCCTGGTAAGCTGATCATTTTTTAATTATATAATGTTCTTTTTTACCTCTCATAACAGTTTTTGACTTTGTCTACTTTGATACTAGTTTGTTACTTTGTTTCTTTTGGTTACTATTTGCCTCTTATTCCATCCTTTTTCAGCTTAAGCATGTCCCTAGATCTAAGTCTCTGGTTGACAATGTACACTTAGATTATGGTGATTTTTTTTTTTCTTTGTAGATAGATTCAACCTACATACGTCTTTATTGGGGAGTTTAATTTATTTACAATTAAAGTAATTATTGTTGCTGAGAAGCTTATTGCAATTTTGTTGTTGCCTGTGTTTATAGTTTTATTGTTCCTCATTTTCTCCACTACTACCTTCCTTTGTGTTTAGTTGCTTTTTTGTAGTTACACATTTCATTTCCCTTCTCACTGAATTTGGTATATCTTCCATGTATATTTTCTTTGTGGTTGGTTACCATAAGGATTACATAAAACAGCTTAATGTTATAATAATTTCAAATTTATAGCAATTTAACTTCCAATGTATATAGCAGCTACACCTACAGTTCTGTCTCCCTTACTTTATGTTAGTGATGCCACAAAGTACCTCTTTATACAATGTGTACCCATTGACAAAGATGTATAATTATTTTTAGTTTTTTATCTTTTAAATCAGTGGAAAACAAAAAGGGGTGAGTCACAAACCAAATTAGAATAGTACTGGTTTTTATATTTGTCAATATATTTACCTTACTTAGAGAACTTTATTTTTTTGTATTACTTTGAGCTTTTCTCTAGCACTTTTTCATTTCAACTTGAAAGACTCCATTTTTTGTATGGCAGGTCTTGTAGTAAAAAGTGGTTGCTTGTAAATGCCATAATTCCCTTAAGAGTCACTCTTCCCAGCTTCTTGGGGCCTTAGCTTTTATATTCTATTCCTCTACCAGCATTTTCTTATCCCCATTGTCTGTGGCTCTGTAAAAACCATAAAGCAATGTTCGTTGCTTCCCATGGCCTTTCATAGCCTGATATCTGATTTCCATGTTAAAAAACACAGAGACCAATCCTCCAGACAACACTCAGATAGGTTACAACATTGAAAAATAGGTCCACTCTGCTCTCTGTCTTTAGCAAATAACTGCTTCCTTCAATCAACCTAGGCTGGGAGGAAGTGGCTCAAGGGTGAGTAAAATTGCCACAAAATAGCTCTTTCCTGTGGCTTTTCCTTAATTGGGCATATAGTTGGGTGCTGCAGATATTTCTCTGACTTCTAGAACTCATAAAGTCATTTGTTCAGTCTCTAGTTGTTGTTTTTATTTTTTTTTTCTTATAGAACATGTGGGTTTGGATCATCCTAGACCACAGTCTTGGTTTGAATTTTATCTCTCACTTAAAAAAAATATTTTATTTATTTATTTGACACACAGACTCACACTTGTGAGTAGGCAGAGAGGCAGGTAGAGACAGAGGAAGAAGGCAGAGGCTTAATCCACTGAGCCACCCAGGCACCCTCTCTTTCACTTTTTAATAATTTCACTGATACAGAACTTCAGATTGGTGGTTTTCTTCTTTCAATACTTTATACATTTACTGTCTTTGTGCTTGCATTGTTTTAAAGAGAACTTTGATGTAATTATTATCCATGATTTGTTAGAGGTATGGCCTTTTTTTTCCTTTCAGGAATTTCTCTTTGATTTTATGCATTTTAAATATGATATACATAAGTATAGACTTTTCTAGCACTTAATCATAGCATTCTCTGAGATTTCTAGATCTGTGGTTTAGTGTCTATCATTAATTGTGGGAAATTCTCATTCATTATTGCTTCAAATATTACTTGTTTCTTTCTCTCTTCCATTTCTGGTATTCTGCTTATACCTATGTTATGGCTTTTGTCCCACTGTTCTTGGTTATTTTGTTATGTTTTTTTTTTTTTCTCTCTTTACATTTCAATTTTGAAGAGTTCTACTGATATTTCTTCCACTCCTTTATTCTCTTCTTGGCTGTGTCCAGTCTAGTAATGTGCACACCAAGGCATTCTTCATTTCTATCATTTCTTTTACACCCTTCCTTAGAATTTCCATTTCCTATCTGTTCTTGCATGTTGTCCATTTTTTTCATTAGCACCCTTAGTATATTAGTCACAGTTCTTTTAAATCCCAAGTCTGACAATTCCTTCTCTGCCATATCCAGGTATAGTTCTGATGCTTGTTTGTCTCTACAAACTGTTTTTATTTCAGTATGCATGTAATTTTTTGAAAGACAGAAATGTTATTCTGGGTAAAGGGAAAAGGCAAATAGTTCTTTAGTGTGAGGTTTTGTATTTATGTTGCTAAGGGTTAGGCTAAGTTGCTATTTCTTGTAAGTGTCAGTGAGTAAAATTTCCACTAATGTTATTGTTTTTGTCTTTTCTGTTGTTATTGGTCTTTCTAGAAATTGTTTAATATATGTGCTGCTGAAGCGAGCACTCTAGAAATTGTTTAAGTAAAGTCTATGATGTTCAGTTCTTTCAATTGTATTCCCATTATTACACAGGAGTCTGACTGATGTGATGATACAGTATGAGGGAGGGATTCCGAGAGTATTCTGTTATCCTATGCTTAGGTCTCAGTGTGTTAAGGTGTTTCTGCTCAATGGCTGTAACTTTTAGAAGTACTTTTCATTTCCCTCCCTACCCCCACAAGTTGACACAGGAAGGTTAGTACTGTATGGTAACTAACATAACATAATCAAAAATAAAAAAATAAACAAAAATTTTTAAAAAGGAAGGCTAGAGGAGACTGGAGTTGGGTGTTTCCCGTCTCCCAGCTTAGTTATGTTCTGGTAAAATCTCAGTCAGTTAGATCCTGGGGAACATTTCTTCTGAGGGCAGGCCTTCTTAAAAAGAACAAAATTCTTTGATTGTATTTCAAAACATGCTTCCTGCAGGAAGCATGAAGGGATTTTCCTCCATTATCTACTCTGAGAAACTGGTAGGGCTCCTGGTGGTAAAACATAAAATTGCGGAGTTACTCCTAAGATTGGGTATAGTTAGAGGGTTCTTTTTTTTCCCCCTTCACTCTTAAACTTCTGCACACAGAGTCTCCAGTAATTCTTCAATTAAATTTTAAGTTTTCCTACCTGGTACTGGTTCCCATGAAAGTTTTGCTCGTGGGTTTCTGCTCTGATAAACTGTGATTCCTCTGTATCTGCCTGTCTTTCTAATTTGGGGGGAAGTAGTTTACCCTGTGATCTCAATTCTCTGATGGATCTTTTAAAAAACCTGTGGATTTTCAGGGTTTATTTTCAGCTCTTTTCTTGTTCATTGGATGGAAGTAATGTGCTTCAGGCTCCTTACATGTTGGGACAGAAACACAAATTCCTTCAGTGTGTTTTAAAATGTCCTTTGAGACTTCCTGTTTGTTACATGGATTGTGTAAAAGTGCATTTATTAATAACAGTGTTCAGAAATTTTTACTGTTATTGTTCTATTATTGATTTCTAGTTTCATTACACTATGATAAAACACACATTGTGTATGATTACAATTCTTTTAAATTTGTTGAGTTTGTTTTGTGGTCCAGGATTTTTTTTTTTTCTTTTCGGATATATGTTCTCTGAGAACTTGAAAAGAATATGTATTCTACTGTTGTAGAATGGAGTGCTCAATATATGTCAATCAGATCCTGTTTGTTGATTGTATTTTTCAGAACTATATTCTTGGTGAATTTCTGCCTAGCAATTTTATCAGTTGCTGAAAGCTGGAACTGCAGTCCCTAACTATTATTTTGTTATTACTCCTTTCATGTCTATCCGTTTTTATTTTATGTAGTTTGAATTTCTTTTGTTTGATTTGTACACATTTAGGGTAATTATGACTTTCTGATGAATGAATCCTATAGTCATTATATTATATCCCTTTTTATAGTAATTTTCTTTGTTATAAAGTATACTTTACTGGATGTTAATATAGCTAATACTTTTTTCCCCATCCTTTTTTTTTTCAATCTACCTATGTTGAATTTGAAGTGTTTTTTAATATGCAAGTTTGCATTTTTAATTCCATTCTTCTAATCTCTGTCTTTGATTGATATGTTCAGACCATTTACATTTAAGGTAATTTTTGAAATGTTAGGGCTTAAGTAGGCCATTTTATTATTTCTCTGTGTTTCCTTTGGTTCTTATTCATGGCTTCCCATGGGTTACTTGCACATTTTTTAGATTTCATCTTGATTTATTTATAGTGCTTGCAAGTGTACCTTGTTATATAGTTTTGTGGTGGTTTTCTGGGTACTAAAATATACATAATATTAACATTTTATCACTCTGTAAAGTGTGAAAACTTTACTTCTATTTAGGTTCTTTATCCTCCTGTTTTTTGAATAGTATTGTCATGTATTAGATGGTGTTATAGTTTTTGTTTCACTTGTCAAATATAATTTATAAACTCCTAAGGAGAATAGTTTATATATAGTACCCATGTTTCTGCTTTCTATTGCTCTTTCTTTCTTCCTGATGCCCCAGTATTTCTTTATTTCTTTATTTTTGTTGAATAAATGTATTTAGCCAGTCTTTATGAATAGGTCTGCAAGCAACAAATTCTTTGTTTTCCTTTATCTGGGGATATTTTATTATGCATTCCTGAAAGAAAGTTTCATTGCCTTTGGAATTTTGCAGTTTAGAGTATTTTCTCTCAGCAGTTGGTGAATGTTCTTCTTTCTGGTTTCTATGTATTTATATAAAAAAATCACATTCACTTGAATTAGTAGTCTACTATAAAATCCTATAGATAATGTGCCATTTCTCTCTGGCTGTTTTCAATATATTTTTATCTTCAGTTTTCAGAAGTTTAATTATGTGTCTAGGAATGAATTTGTTTGGGCTTATATAATTTGGGTTCTGCTCAGCTTCTTAAATCTACAGATTTGCATCTTTTACTAAATTTGGGACATTAATTTATTCAAATACTCTTTCATTTTCCACTCTATCTTTTCCTTCTCTGATTTAAGAGATGTAAATGTTTTCTTTTCTTTGATTTAATTTAATTTTATTTTCAGTGCTCCAAAATTCATTGCTTTTGCACCACACCCAGTGCTCCATGCAATACATGCCCTCCATAATACCCACTACCAGGCCCACCCAACACTCTATGCTCTCCCCTCTAAAACCCTCAGTTTGTTTCACAGAGTCCACAGTCTCTCATTGTTTGTCTCCCCCTCCGATTTCCCCCAATTCAATTCTCTCCATCTCCCAGTGTGTTATTTCTTATGCCCCACAAGTAAATGAAACCATATGATCATTGGCTCTCTTTGTGTGACTTATTTCATTTAGCATAATCTCTTCCAGTCCCATCCATGTTGATATAAAAGTTGGGTATTCATCCTTTCTGATAGAAGCATAATATTCCATTGTATATACGGACCATATCTTCTTTATCCATTTGTCCATTGAAGGGCATCTTGGTTCTTGCCACTGTTTGGAGACTGTGGCCATTGCTGCTAAGAACATTGGGGGTACATATGACCCTTCTTTTTACTACATCTGTATGTTTGGAGTAAATACCCAATAGTGCAATTGCAGGGTCATAGGGTAGCTCTGTTTTTAATTTCTTAAGGAATCTCCACACTGTTCTCCAAAGTGGCTGTACCAACTTGCATTCCCACCAGCAGTATAAGAGGGTTCCTCTTTCTCCACAGCCTCTCCAACACTTTTTGTTTGCAGTCTTGTTTATTTTGGCCATTATAATTGGTGTAAGGTGGTATCTCAATGTGCTTTACATTTGAATCTCCCTGATGGCTACTGATGAAGAACATTTTTCTTCATGTGTTTATTAGCCATATGTATTTCTTCATTAGAGAAGTGTCTGTTCATGTTTTCTGCCCATTTTTGACATGATTATCTGTTTTGTGTATGTTGAGTTTGAGGAGTTCTTTATAGATCTAGGATATCAGCCCTTTGTCTATAGTGTCATTTGTGAATATCTTCTCACATTCCATGTGTTGCCTCTTTGATTTGTTGACTGCTTTCCTTGCTGTGAAGAAGCTTTTGATTTTGATGAAGTCCCAAAAGTTCATTTTCATTTTTGTTTCCTTTGCCTTTGGAGACATATCTTGAAAGAAGTTACTGTGGCTGATGTTGAAGAGGTTACTGCCTATGATCTCCTCAAGGATTCTGACATATTCCTGCCTCATGTTGAGTTCTTTTATCCATTTCAAGCTTATCTTTGTGTATGATATAAGAGAATAGATGAGTTTCACTCTTCTACATATAGCTGTCCAATTTTACCAGCACCATTTATCAAAAAGACTGTCTTTTTTTCCCCCACTGGATATCTTTTCCTGCTTTGTCAAAGATTATTATTTGGACATAGAGTTGAGGGTCCATATCTGGACCCTCTAGTCTGTTCAACTGGTCTACGTGCCTGTTTATTTTTTAAAAAAATATTTATTTGACAGAGATCACAAGTAGGCAGAGAGGCAGTCAGAGAGGGGGGAGGGAGCAGGCTCACAGCAGAACAGAGAGCCAGATGCAGGGCTTGATCCCAGGACTCTGAGATTCTGACCTCAGCCAAAGGCAGAGGCTTAACCCACTAAGCCACCAAGGCGCCCTTATGTGTCTGTTCTGTGTCAGTACCATCCTGTTGTGGTGATCACAGCTTTGTAGTAAAGTTTGAAATCAGACCACATCATGCCCCCAGTTTTGTTTTTCTCTTTAAATATTTTCTTCTCCCATTCTGTCAGTTGTCTTTTGATTTTGTTAACTGTTTCCTTTGCTGTGCAAAAGCTTTTGATCTTGATGAAATCCCAATAGTTCATTTTTGCCCTTGCTTCCGTTGCCTTTGGCGTTGTTCCCAGGAAGATGTTGCTGCGGCTGAGGTCGAAGAGGTTGCTGCCTGTGTTCTTCTCAAGGATTTTGATGGATTCCTTTCACACACTGAGGTCCTTCATCCATTTTGAGTCTATTTTTGTGTGTGGTGTAAGGAAATGGTCCAATTTCATTTTTCTGCATGTGGCTGTCCAATTTTCCCAGCACCATTTATTGAAGAGGCTGTCTTTTTTCCATTGGACATTCTTTCCTGCTTTGTCGAAGATTAGTTGACCATAGAGTTGAGGGTCTATTTCTGGGCTCTCTATTCTGCTCTAGGAAGTATAGACATTTTAATAATGTTTATTCTTCCAATCCATAAGCAAGGAATGCTTTTCCATCTTTTTGTCTTCTTCAAATTCTTTCCCGTGTGTTCTGTAGCACCTCGAGTACAGGTCCTTTACCTCTTTGTTGAGGTTTATCACAAGGTAGCTTATGGTCCTCGGGGCTATAGTAAATGAAACGAATTCTCTAATTTCCCTTTCTGTATTTTCATTGTTAGTGTATAAGAAAGCAACTGATTTCTGGACATTGACTTTGTATCCTGCCACATTACTGAATTGCTGTATGAGTTCTAGTAGTCTGGGGGTGGAGTCTTTTGGGTTTTCCATATAAAGTATCATGTCATCTGCGAAGAGAGAGAGTTTGACTTCTTCATTGCCAATCTGAATACCTTTTATTTCTCTTTGTTGTCTGGTGCCATTGCTAGGACTTCTAATACGATGTTGAACAAGAGTGGTGAGAAGGGCATCCTTGTCATGTTCGGTATCTCAAATGGAAGGCTGTGAGCTTTTTCCCATTGTGGATGATATTTGCTGTGGATTTTTCCATAGATAGATTTTATAAAGTTGAGGAATGTTCCCTCTATCCCTATACTTTGAAGAGTTTTAATCAGGAACAGATGCTGTAACTTGTCAAATGCTTTTTCTGCATCAATTGAGAGGATCATGTGGTTCTTTTCTCTTCTCTTACTGATTTGTTCTACCACATTGATTGATTTGGGAATGTTGAACCATCCTTGCAACTGAGGGAAGAATTCCACCTGGTCATGGTGAATAATCGTATTAATGTGTTGGATTCTACTTGCTAGGATCTTACTGAGAATGTTAGCATCCATATTCATCAGGGATATTGATCTGAAATTCTCCTTTTTGGTGGGGTTTTTGCCTGGTTTGGGGATCAGGGTAATACTGGCTTCATTAATAAAGTCTGGATGTTTTCCTTCTGCTTCAATTTTTTGGAACAGCTTCAGGAGAATAGGAGTTATTTCTTCTTTGAAAGTTTGGTAGAATTCCCCAGGGAATCCATCAGGTCCTGGGCTCTTGTTTTTGAGAGGTTTTTGATCACTGCTTCAACCTCATTACTAGATATCATTCTATCCAGGTTGTCCATTTCTTTCTGGTTCAATTTTAGAAGTTTATAGTTTTCCAGGAATGCATCAATTTCATCTAGGTTGCTTAACATATTGGCATATAACTGATGATAATAATTTCTGATGATTGTTTCTATTCCCTTGGTGTTAGTTGTGATCTCTCCCTTTTCATTCATAATTTTATTAATTTGGACCTTCTCTATTTTCTTTTTGATTAGTTTGGCCAATGGTTTATCAATCTTATTGAATCTCTCAAAAAACCAGCTTCTAGTTTCAGTGATGCATTCTACTGTATCTCTAGTTTCTACCTCATTGATCTCTGCTCTAATTTTGATTATTTCCCTTCTTGTGTGTGGAGTTTGTTTGATTTGTTGTAGATTCTCCAGTTCTTTAAGGTGTAGAGACAGCTGGTGTATTCTGGACTTTTCCATTGTTTCTAAGGGAGACTTGGATGGCTATGTATTTCCCCCCTTAGGACTGACTTTGCTGTATCAAATAGGTTTTGGACTGAACTGTCTTCATTCTCATTGGTTTCCATGAATTGTTTAAGTTCTTCTTTGACCTCCTGGTTGATCCAAACATTCTTAAGCAAGGTGGTCTTTAGCTTCCAAGTGCTTGAGTTCCTTCCAAACTTTTCCTTGTCCTTGAGCTCCAGTTTCAAAGCATTGTGATCTGAGAATATGCAGGGAATAATCTCAGTCTTTTGGTATCAGTTGAGCCCTGATTTGTGACCCAGTATGTGGTCTAGTCTGGAGAAGGTTCCATGTACACTTGAGAAGAATGAGTATTCTGTAGTTTTAGGGTGGAATGTTCTGTATATACTTATGAGGTCCATCTGGTCCAAAGTGTCATTCAATGCTCTTGTTTCTTTATTGATTTTCTGCTTCGATGATCTGCCTATTACTGAGAGTGGCATGTTAGGATCTCCTACTATTAATGTATTTATATCAGTATGACTCTTTATCTTGATTAACAGTTTTCTTAAGTATTTGGTAGCTCCCATATTGGGGGCATAAGTATTTACAATTGTTAGATCTTCTTGGTGGACCATCCCTTTAAGAATTATGTAGTGTCCTACTTTATTTCTAACTACAGTCTTTAGTTTAAAATCTAATTGTTCTGATATGAGAATCACTACCCTAGCCTTCTTTTGAGGCCAATTGGCATGAAAGATGCCTTCACTTTCAGTCTTGATGTATCCTTAGGTTCGAAATAGGTATCCTGTAGACAACATATGGATGGGTCCTGTTGCTTTATCCAATCTGCCACCCTGTGTCATTTTATGGGCACATTTAGGCCATTCACATTGAGAGTGATTATTGAGAGATATGTTTTTATGGACATTGTGTTACCTGTGAAGTCTTTGTTTCTATAGATTGTCTCCATATATTTCTGTTCAATGATATTCTTGGGATTTTTCCTGTGTTATATAACCCCCCTTAATATTTCCTGCAGTGTCAGCTTGTTGGTCACATACTCTTTTAAACCTTGCCAGTCTGGGAAGCTCTTTTTCTCTTCATCCATTTTGAATGTCAGTCTTGTTGGATAAAGTATTCTTGGCTGCATGTTCTTCTCATTTAGTGCCCTGAATATGTCTTGCCAGCCCTTTCTGGCTTGCCAGGTTTCTGTGGACAGGTCTGATATTATGCTGATGGGCTTTCCTCTGTACGTAAGGAATTTTTTTTTTGAACTAGCTGCTTTCAAGAGCTCCTGTCTACAATTACGATTCATTATTCTCACTCTATGGTGTATTGAGGTCTTTCTAGATTCTATGATCTTGGGGGGAGCCCTTTCTGCCTCTAGTACATGAACTCTGGTTCATTCATGAGATTAGGAAAATTTTCATGGAGAATTTGTTCAACTATATCTTCTAATATTCTTCCTTTCTCCTGCTTCTCGGGGATTCCAATGATTCTGACGTTGGGACGTTTCACAGCATCATTTATTTCCTTAATTCTGTTTTTGAGGCTTCTAAGCTGTTTGTTCCAGGCTTCTTCCTGATCCTTTTTCTCTATCTGTTTGTCCTCCAGATCACTAATTCTATCTTCTGTCTCAGTTACCCTAGCTTTTAGAGAATTTAGATTAGATTGGAACTCATTGAGAACATTGTGAACATCATCCCTAGTGGCTTTCATTTCTGCCCTAATCAATTCCATTTTGTCATCCACGGTTTTCTCCAACCAAGCTATTGCCTGGATAATTGTTAACCTGAATTTCCTTTCCGACATACTTTCTTTGTCCATATCCTATAGCTCTGATGCAGAAGGCTCAGTCTTTGAATTTTTCTTCTGCTGGGCGTGCCTCCTTTTAGTCATTTTGGTGAGAGATGGCTGAACAGATGTGAAGCTAATGTATCAACTGTGGTGCAGGCCAGGTGTACCCTGGAATGCTTGTGAGTAATCAAGAGTCCCCACCCAAAAGAAAGAAAAAGGAAAAATAAAAAGGAGAGAGAGACAGAAAAAAAGAAAGATAAAATTTTAAAAAGTCCCACTTTAAATGGGCCACAAGGTAAGATTTACGATGTACAGCAATAAAAACAGACAAAGAGACTGACAAAAGTAGATGACAAGAGAAAAATAAATAAATAAATAAATAAACAAAACAAAACAAAAAAAGAACCTCATCACTAAGAACCCCAAGTATAAGATTTTTATACTACCAGGTCAAAAACAATTACACACAAACACTGGCAGAAGAAAAAGATGGGAGAGTGGTTATAAATTCTCAGTGTGGGCGAGGAAGGAGTTTTTGATTCTTCCTGGATGTATCTTGATACCTTTGTTAAAGGACTCAACTTTCCTAAGATAGGGGTGGATTAAAAACTGGTTTGCCTATAGGGGTAGCATTGATTAGGGAAAGGGGATTATCTTGAAGCTTATCTCTATATGATTATTTTTAAAAAATGAATAAATTAAACTACACTAAAAAACTTTGAAAAATCAAAAAGCAAAAGTAAAACAAGGATATATGTATGAAAAAGTTCAGGTGGGTGGGACAAGATGGTGGGGAAGTAGGAGGAGGTGCCATTTCAACCTGTACCCTAAAATGACCTGATTACGTACCAGAGAACTCTGATCACTCATTAAATCAGCCTGAGATCAGAATTATACATGTCTGGATCTCTACAGGGGAAGAAGATGCCAGTGGGCAGGTAAAGCAGAGTGGGAACATCGGACTGATACCAGAAGATAAACAAAAGTGGGAGGGAGCCACCAGAGGCGACCAATTGGAAAGTAATACCCCAATAGGAGAGAGCCCTGTGACTGGGGACCAGCATTAACTTGGAGTCTGGTTGAAAGCACTCAAAAAGAGCAAAGGATCACAGCGGGGAGGGGGGGAATTGTGGGAATCAGGGTGGTTAGGGACAAGGGCTTAAGTCCCCAGAACCAGGACAGCCTCCCCTCACACTGAGCCAGAGAGAGTGCGACAGAGAAACCAGGTCTTGGTCCCTGAGCCACCAGCCCGCCTGAGAACGAGTGCGGTCTGGCTCCTGTGAGGGGCTGGGAGCCTTACCAGATGGCAGAACAAGGAGCCGTGCTACAAAGCCTGAGATGCGGGCGCCCCTCACCCTCCCCAGAGAGACGTGTGCGAGGGCCCAGCCTGGTGCTCTTAGACCCACGCCACTGTATCAGAGCCTGAGATGCACACCCGCCCTAAACCATCCCCTGAGAGAGGTGCACGCAAACCTGACACTCTTAGATCCAGAAAGATCAGGCACTCCCAGCTCAGGCCAGCGGGAAAATCTCAGTGTACAATTGCTTCTTGGAAACTCTCTGGTGGTCTGGAGCTGCTCAGACAGTTGCCGCTGCTGTGGTTTTGGGTACAAGCAGAAGATCCTGCTACCCGGGGTGAGGTTCCATGACTCACAACCTGCTATGCGAGCAGCCAAGGGGGAATTTATATGGGCTCTGCAGCACCCACAGGGGACCAGGCTGAGGCTTCTCTCTGAGAGGGAGCTCAGGGTGCAGTTTGCTTTCCTCTAAATGTACAAAAACCATCAAAAGCAGTCAAGGCGAGAGAGAAAAAAAAAGTGAACAAACATAAAAACCTCCAGAGAACAAAAGCCTGAAAAAAACAGTTTCCTTGGAGCCCACCCCCTTGAGGGGGGCGGGAGGACTTAACTCAGGGAACATCATTGACTGAAAACCCACGTGGCAGGCCCCTCCCCCAAAAAACCAACCAGGAAAGAAAAAAATAAAGACTACAAGAGAACAACCACCAACCACCACTACTTCATAGGACAACTTTTATTTTTAAATTATTCCCACTATTCTGTTTCACTTTTTTATATAGATAATTTTTTAACATATTTACCATCACAGTGAGATGTCCAGCACATCAAATTCCATAATAACCTTCTAATCTGAACTTTTTGATACATTCACCTGTGTTTTTCTTTTGCATTTCTATTTTTAAATTTTTTTTAAATTTTAGTTTAGTTTAGTCTAGTTTATTCCTTTTTATTTTTATTTTCTAATATTTGTATAGAGTTAAACTTCTAGGTAATCCCCTTTCCCCAAGCTATGCTACCCCTATAGGTAAACCAATTTTTAATCCCCCTTTATCTTAGGAAAGTTGAGTCCTTTAACAAAGATATCAAGATACATCCAGGAGGAATCAAAACAACCTTCCTCGCCCCACTTAGAATTTATAACCACTCTCCCATCTTTTTCTTCTTCCAGTATTTCTCTGTATTTGTGTTTCTCCTGACAGTATATACATCTAATACTTGGGGTTCTTTTTGACGAGGTTCTTCTTTTATTTGCATATATATATATATATATATATATTTTTTTTTTTTCTTTCTCTTGTCACATAATTTTATCAGTCTTTTTGTTTGTCTGTTTTTGTTTGTATACTTCATCAGTCTTGCATTGGGGCCAATTTGGGCTGAACCTTCTCTTTTGTCTTCCTTTTTTTCCCTGTCTCTCTCTTTTTTTCTTTTTCTTTTCTTTTTTCTCTCATTTGGGTGGGGAATCCTGATTGCTGAGAAGCATTCCAGGGTGCACCTTGACTGCACCATGGTTGATACATCCAGCTACATTCGTTCAGTCATCTCTCACTAAAATGATTAGGAGGAGGAATGCCCAACAGAAAAAAAAATACAGAGGATGGGCCTTCTGCAACATAGCTAATGGCTACCAACATAGACAATATGTCAGAAATAGAATTTAGGCTAACAGTTATCCAGGTAATAGCTAGGTTGGAGAAAGCCAATGATGACCAAATGGAATTGCTTAGGGCAGAACTGAAAACCACCAGTGATGATATTCACAATGTTAGGGCAGAACTGAAAGCTACACGGGGTGAGGTTCACATTGCTCTCAGTGAGTTTCAATCTAATCTAAATTCTCTAAAAGCTAGGGTAACTGAGACAGAAGATAGAATTATTGATCTGAAGGACAAACAGGTAGATAGAAAGGATTGGGAAGAAGACTGGAACAAACAGCTTAGAAGCCACGAAAACAGAATCAGGGAAATAAATGATGCCATGAAACGTTCCAATGTCAGAATGATTGGAATCCCTGAAGGGGAGGAGAAATAAAGAAGTCTAGAAGATATAGTGAAACAAGTTATCCATGAAAATTTTCCGAATTTCCCCAATCTACAGAAAGAAATACTTCAAAGGTAACTCGATGTCAATAAAAACGCATCTATCAATAATCACTCTCATTGTGAATGGCCTAAATGCACCCATAAAATGACACTGGGTGGCAGATTGGATAAAACGACAGGACCCTTCCATATGTTGTCTACAATAGACCCATTTTGAACCTAAAGATACAGACTGAAAGTTAAGGGATGGAGAAGCGTCTTTCATGCCAATGGGCCTCAAAAGAAGGCTGGGCAGCGATTCTCCTATCAGACAAATTAGATTTTAAACTAAAGACTGTAGTCACAGAGACAGAAGGACAATACATAATTCTAATGGGACTATTCACCAAGATGATCTAACAATTGTAAATATCTATGCCCCCAATATGGGAGCAGCCAATTACATAAGAAAACTTAATCAAGATAAAGAGTCATATTGATATGAATATAATATCAGTAGGAGATCTTAACACGCCTCTCTCAGAAATAGACAAACCTTCGAAGCAGAAAATTAATAAAGCAACAAGAGCATTGAGTGACATATTGTACCAGATAGACCTCATAGATATATACAGAACATTCCACCCTAAAACAACAGAATACTCATTCTTCTTAAGTGTACATGCAACCTTATCCAATCTAGACCACATACTGGGTCACAAATCAGGACTTAACCAATACCAAAAGACTGAGTTTATTCCCTGCATATTCTCAGGGAATATAAATTCCAGCTTTGAAACTGGAGTTCAATCACAAGAAAAAGTTTGGAAGGAATTCAAACACCTGGAAGCTAAAGACCACCTTCCTTAAGAATGTTTGGATCAAACAGGAGATCAAAGAAGAACTTAAACAATTCATGGAAACCAATGAAAATGAAGCCACTTTGGACAAAAACGTATGGGATACAGCAAAGGTGGTCCTAAGGGGGAAATACGTAGCCATCCAAGCCTCCCTCAAAATAATTGAAAAATCCAGAATACACCAGCTGTCTCTACACCTTAAAGAACTGGAGAATCAACAACAAATCAAACCAACTCCACACATAAGAAGGGAAATCATCAAGATTAGAGCAAACATCAAGGAGGTAGAAACCAGAGATACAGTAGAAAGAATGAAACTATAAGTTGGTTTTTTGAAAGAATGAATAAGATTGATATACCATTGGCCACACTAATCCAAAAGAAAAGAGAGAAAGCCCAAATTCATAAAATTATGAATGAAAAGGGAGAGATCACAACTAACACCAAGGTAGTAGAAACAATCATCAGAAGTTATTATCAACAGTTATATGCCATTAAGCTAAGCAACCTAGATGAAATGGATGCATTCCTGGAAAACTATAAACTCCCAAAATTGAACCAGGAAGAAATGGACAACCTGAATAGACCGATATCTAGTAATGAGATTGAACCAGTGATCAAAAACCTCCCACAAGACAGGAGTCCAGGACCTGATGGATTTCCTCAGTATTCTACCAAAATTTTGAAGAAGAAATAACACCTATTCTCCTGAAGATGTTTCAAAAAATTGAGGCAGAAGGAAAACTTCCAGACTCTTTCTATGAAGCCAGCATTACCCTGATCCCCAAATCAGGCAAAGGCCCTACATAAAAGGAGAATTTCAGACCAACATCACTGATGAATATGGATGCTAAGATTCTCAACCAGATCCTAGCAAGCAGAATCCAACGGCACATTAAAATGATTATCCACCATGACCAGGTGGGATTCATCCGTGGGCTACAAGGATGGTTTAACATTTGCAAATCAATCAATGTGATAGAACAAATTAATATGAGAAGAGAGAAGAACCACATGGTCCTCTCAATTGATGCAGAAAAAGCATTTGACAAAATCCAGCATCCGTTCCTGATTAAAACACTTCAAAGTGTAGGGATAGAGGGAACATTCCTGAACCTCATAAAATCTATCTATGAAAGACCCACAGCAAATATCATCCTCAATGGGAAAAAGCTCGCAGCCTTCCCATTGAGATCAGGAACACGACAAGGATGCCCACTGTCACCACTCTTGTTCAACATAGTATTAGAAGTCCTAGCAACAGCAATCCGACAACAAAGAAATAGAAGGTATCCAAATTGACAATGAAGAAATCAAATTCTCTATCTTTGCAGACGATATGATTCTTTATATTGAAAACCCAAAAGACTCCACCTCCAAACTACTAGAACTCATACAGCAATTCAGCAAATTCACGTGGCAGAATACAAAGTCAATGTACAGAAATCAGCAGCTTTCTTATACACTAACAATGAAAATACAGAAAGGGAAATTAGAGAATCGATTCCATTTACTATAGCACTAAGAACCATAAGATACCTGGGAATAAACCTAACCAAGGAGGTAAAGGATCTGTACTCAAGGAACTACAGAATACTCATAAATGAAATTGAAGAAGACACAAAAAGATGGAAGACCATTCCATGCTCTTGGATCAGAAGAATAAACATTGTTAAAATGTCCATACTGCCTAGAGCAATCTATACTTTTAATGCCATTCCAATAAAAATTCCACCGGTACTTTTCAAAGAGCTGGAGCAAATAATCCTAAAATTTGTATGGAATCAGAAGAGACCTTGAATCGCTAAGGAAATGTTGAAAAACAGAAATAAAACTGGGGGCATCACGTTACCAGATTTCAAGCTTTATTACAAAGCTGTGATCACCAAGACAACCTGGCACTGACATAAAAACAGACACATAGACCAGTGAAACAGAGTAGAGAGCCCAGATATGGACCCTCAACTCTATGGGCAAATTATCTTTGACATAGGATGAAAAAATATCCAGTGGAAAAAAGACAGTCTCTTCAATAAATGGTGCTGGGAAAACTGGACAGCTATATGTAGAAGAATGAAACTCGACCATTCTCTTACACCGTACACAAAGATAAACTCTAAATGGATAATAGACCTCAACGTGAGACAGGAATCCATCAGAATCCTAGAGGAGAACATAGGCAGTAATCTCTTCGATATCAGCCACAGCAACTTCTTTCAAGATATGTCTCCAAAGGCAAAGGAAACAAAAGTGAAGATGAACTTTTGGGACTTCATCAAAATCAAAAGCTTCTGCACAGCCCAGGAAACAATCAAGAAAACAAAGAGGCAACCCACGGAATGGGAGAAGATATTTGCAAATGACAGTACAGACAAAGTGTTGATATCCAGGATCTATGAAGAACTCCTCAAACTCAACATACAGAAAACAGACAATCATATCAAAAAATGGGCAGAAAATATGAACAGACAATTCTCCAATGAAGACATACAAATGGATATCAGACACATGAAAAGATGTTCATCATCACTAGCCTTCAGGGAGATTCAAATTAAAACCACATTGAGATACCATCTTAAACCAGTTAGAATTTCCAAAATTAGCAAGATGAGAAACAACATGTGTTGGAGAAGATGTGGAGAAAGGGTACCCCCTTTCACTGTTGGTGGGAATGCAAGTTGGTGCAGCCACTTTGGAAAACAGTGTGGAGATTCCTCAAGAAATCAAAAATAGAGCTTTCCTATGACCCTGCCATTGCACTACTGGGTATTTACCCCAAAGATACAGATGTAGTGAAAAGAAGAACCATCTGTACCCCTATGTTTATAGCAGCAATGACCATGGTCACCAAACTGTGGAAAGAACCAATATGCCCTTCAATGGATGAATGGATAAGGAAGATATGGTCCGTAGACACTATGAAGTATTATGCCTCCATCAGAAAGGATGAATACCCAACTTTTGTATCAACATGGATGGGACTGGAAGATACTATGTCGAGTGAAATAAGTCAAGAAGAGAGAGTCAAGTATCATATGGTTTCACTTATTTGTTGAGCATAACGAATAGCATGGAGGATAAGGGGAAATGGAGAGGAGAAGGGAGTTGAGGGAAATTCAAAGGGGAGGTGAACCATGAGAGACTATGGTCTCTGAATAACAATCTGATGGTTTTGAAGGGGCAGGGGTGGGAGGTTGGGGGAACCAGGTGGTGGGTATTAGAGAGCGCACGGATTGCATGGAGCACTGGGTGTGGTGCAAAAACAATGAATACTCTTATGCTGAAAAGAAAGAAAATATTTTTTAAAAAGTTCAGGTTAAAAGGTTATTATGGGGGGCGCCTGGGTGGCTCAGTGGGTTAAGCCGCTGCCTTTGGCTCAGGTCATGATCTCGGGGTCCTGGGATCGAGTCCCGCATCGGGCTGTCTGCTCAGCAGGGAGCATGCTTCCCTCTCTCTCTCTCTCTCTGCCTGCCTCTCCATCTACATGTGATTTCTCTCTGTCAAATAAATAAATAAAATCTTTTAAAAAAAGGTTATTATGGAATTTGATGTTCTGGACATCTTGCTGTGATGGTAAATAGGTTAGAAATATACATATATCTTTCTAAGATATATATATATATATATCTTTCTAAGATATATATATCTCTTTCTAACATATATATATATATATATCTTTCTAACATATATATATCTTTCTAAGATATATGTATATATCTTTCTATGATATATATATATGTATGCATGTATACATACATATATATATATGATGATAATAACCAGAATAGTGGGAATGAATTAAAAACAAAAGTTGTATCTATGAAGTAGTGGTGGTTGTCCTCTTGCCTTTTTTTTTTTTGGTTGGCTTTCTGGGGGAGGGGCCTGCTGCATGGTTTTTCAGGCAGCATTCCCTGAGTTAAGTCCTCCTGCCCCCATCAATGGGATGGGCTCTGAGGAAACTGGTTTTTCAGGCTTTTGTTCTTTGGAGGGTTTTTTGTTTGTTCATTTGTTTTCTCTCCCCTTGGAAGCTTTTGGCAGTTTTTGTAGGTTTAGAGGAAAGCTAACTGCACTCAGACCTCCTTTTCAGAGGGAAGCCTCAGTTTCTTCCCCTCTGGGTGCCCTGGAGCACATAATGTCCCCCTCTGCCACTGGCAGAGCACATTTCCAGTCACTGTCTCTGGGGTCACAGGAACTCCCGCCTGTACCCCAAACCATGAGATATACTAGCTGTGGCTGTCTGGGCAGCTCCAGACTGCCAGAGAGGTCCCAAGCAGTAATAGCGCACTGAGATTTTCCCACTGGTCTGGGCTGGGTGTGCTCAGACTCTCAGGTGCAAGAGAGCACCGGCTGGTGCCTGCATGCACCTCTCTCAGGGGTCAATGTGGGGCATGACTCAGACTTTGGTCATGTGGTGCGCCTATGGAGAGTGCAAAAGGCTGTGGTTCTTCTGGCTGGCGAGGCTCCCTCACCCTCACAGGCACTGCCCCTCAGACGCTCTCAGGTGTGCTGGTGACTCAGTGACCAAGACCTGAGTTCTTTGCTGCACTCTCTCTGGCTCAGCACCAGTGGTGACTGTCCTGGTCCTGGGGACTTAAACCCCTGTCCCTAACCGCCCTGATTCCCACAATTTCCCCACATGATCCTTTGCTTTTTTTGAGTGCTTTCAAACAGACTCCAAGTTAATGCTGGTCCCCAATCACAGGGCACTCTCGTATTTGGGTATTACTTTCCAATGCATCGCTTCTGGTGGCTCCCTCCCCCCCCCTTTTTTTTTATCTTCGGATATCAGTCTGGTGTTCCCACTCTACTTTACATACCCACTGGTGTCTTCTGTCCCCGTAGAGATCCAGAAGTGTATAATTCTAACCTTGGGCTGATTTCACAGGTTATCAGAGTTCTTTTGTAGGTAATCAGCTCATTTTAGAGTACAGGTTGAAATGGCACCTCCTCCTACTTCCCCCCTATCTTGTCTCCCCCAATAGTTTCAATATTTGATTCATGTTGATGTTGCTGTCTGTTGGTTGTCTTTTCTTATTCAGATTGTGATTTTCCTGGCTCTTGGTATTATGTGTGATCTTCTACTGCATCCCATGTATTTTGTTTAGTATGTTAGGAGAATCCGGGTTATATTTAAATCTGTTGTTTGGAAAGCAACAGAAGAGTAGGGGACCCTCACTTCATCAGGTGCCTTGAATTCAGTTAGATATCTATCAAATCATTCTGAACACCTGTGAATTCACCCTGAGACCTACGAAAAGAATTGCTACAAATCTACAAATAGGAAAGAGACCACTTTTTGCAAGTGTCACAGAAAGCCATCAGGGAATAAAAGCCACAGAGAGCAACCTGAAGCAGCTTACACTGAACCCGACCCCCTGGCAAGCAGTAGTGCAACTCCCTCCAGACAAAATCATCTGAGAATCAATTCAATAGGCCCCTCTCCCATACCAGCAGGAACATCAGGTGAGTACCAAGTTTATGAATCACACATAACTGAAAAACTTCTGTGCTAGGGAAAAAAAGTACATGCAATTTGAGGTTTCTTATGATACTTTAGTCTTTAAGCTTAAATTTTTTTGCCTTTTTTTACCCTTTCCCCATTCAAATAGTTTATTTTATCAACTGTTTTTAAAATCTTCTTAATTTTCATTTTTACTTTTACATTTTATAGATATATTCTTCATTTTTTGTTTCCTTTCACTGTATTCAATTTTTTTGTATATGTATTTTTTTTCTTTACAATTTTAGCATCTAGTGTTTGTTATATCATATTCTTTCTTCCCCCATCCCTTTTTTCCCCTCTTTTGGTTTCTGATTTCTTCTGTTTTCTCTAGTCTATACATCATTGTTGTGGTTGATACTTTTGATTTTGTTCTCTCATTCATCTATTCTTCTCTGAACAAAATCATTAGAAGGAGGTATCCACAACAACACAGAACCAGCGATAAAACTATCTGCCATATACTTAATCCATATGGATATAAGTAAAATGTCAGATCTATAATTCAGAATAATGATTATAAAGTTACTAGTTGGACTTGAAAAAAGCATTAAAAAAGCAGAATCCCTTAATGCAGAAATAAAATCTAATCAGACCACAATTAAAAATGCTTTAACTGAGATGCAGTCTAAAATTGAGGCTGTAATGACTAGGTTAAAAGACACAGAAAAGAGAGTCAGTGACATAGAAAAAAAAAGGATAGGAAAGAAGCTGGGGAAATGAGAGAAAACAATTAATGAACCATAAGGGGAGGCTTTGAGAAATGAGCAACACCATAAAGTGAAACAATATTACAATTACTGTAATCCCAGAGGAAGAAGAAAGAGACTGGGTATGTTTGAGCAAATCATAGCTGAGAGCTTCCCTAATATGGGCAATGAGACAAGCACTCAAGTCCAGAAGCCAAAGAGAACTTCCCTCAAAATCAATAAAAACATATCAACACACTGACATATAATAGTGAAGCTTGCATATTTCATACACAAAGAGAAGATCCTGAAAGAAACTTGAGGCAAGAGCTCCTTAACCTACAAGGGTAGAAATATGATACTGGCAGAAGATGTAACCAGTGAGACCTGGCAGGCCAGAAAGTGCTTGTATGATATATTCAGGGTAATAAATGAGAAAAACATGCACCCAAGAATACCTTTTCCAGAAAGGCTGTCATTCAGAATGGAAGGAGAGATAAACACCTTCCAGGACAAACAGAAACATAAAAAAAATTGTGATCCATAAAAGAACCTTTCAAGAAATATTAAAAGGGATCTTATAAGTGAATCAAGAGCCCAAAAGTAACATAGACCAGAAATGAACAGACAATATAGAGAAACAGTGACTTTACAGGTAATATAATAGCCCTAAATTCATATCTTTCAATAGTTACTTGGAATGTAAATGGGGTAAGTGCTCCAATGAAAGACACAAGGTATTAGATTGGATTAAAAAACAAAACCCATCCATATTCTCTGTACAAGAGACTCATTTTAGGCAAAATAACATTTCTAGATTGAAAGTGAGGGGCTGGTGAACCATTCCCCAAAGCTCAAAAGAAAGCAGAGATAGCAATTGTCTTATCAGACAAATTATATTTTAAATGAAAGACTGTATTAAGAGATGAAGAGGGACACTGTATCACACTAAAATGGTCTATCCAACAAGAAGATCTAACAATTATAAATATTTATGCTTCTTATTTGGGAGCATCCAATTGTATCGACCAATTAATAACCAAATTAAAGAAACACATTGATAATAATACAATAATAGTAGAGGTTTTCAACACCCCATTCACACCAAAGGACAGATCACCTAAGCAGAAGATCAACAAGGAAACAATGATGTTGAATGACACATTGGACCAGATGGGCTTCACGGATATATACAGAACATTCTATCCTAAAGCAACAAAATACACATTCTTCTTGAGTGTACTTGGAACGTTCTCCAGAAGAGATCACATACTGTGTCACAAGTTAGTTCTCAGCTGGTATCAAAATATTGGGATCATTCCTGGCATATTTTAAGATCACAATGCTTTGAACTTGAACTCAATCACAAGAGGCAATTTGGAAGGAACTCAAACACCTGGAGTTTAAAAAGCATCCTACTATATAAAGAATGGATGGGGCAATTGGGAAATTAAGGAAGAATTAAAAAAATTCGTGGAAACAAATGAAAATGAAAACAACTGTTCAAAACCTTTAGGATGCAATAAAGGCAGTCCTATGATGGATGTATATAGCAATACAAGCCTTTCTCCAGAAATTATAAAAGTCTACACAAGCTAATATTAACCTAACAGCTGGAGAAAAAAAAATATCAAATAAAGCCTAAACCCAGTAGCAGAAGAGAAATAATGAAGATTAAGGCAGAAACTAATGCGATAGAAACCAAAATAATATTAGAACAGATCAATGAAACTGGAAACTGATTCTTTGAAAGAATTAATATTATCAATAATCTCTTAGCCAGACTTATAAAAAATAAAAGAGAAAGGACCCAAAATAATAAAATCATGAATGAAAGAAGAGAGATCATGACGAACATCAAGGAAATACAAACAATTTTAAGAAAATATTATGAGCAAATACATGCCAAAAAATTAGACAACCTGGAAGAAATCGATGCATTCCTAGAAACTTACAAACTGCCAAAAATGAAATAGGAAGAATTAGAAAACCTAAACAAATAAGCAAGGAAATCGAGGCAGTAATCAAAAATTTCCCAAGAAATAAGATTCCAGGGCCAGATGGCTTCCCATAGGAATGCTACTGGACATTTAAAGAAGAAATAATGACTATTCTTCTGAAGATGTTTTAAAAAATAGAAATTGAAAGAAACCTTCTCAACTCATTTTATGTGGCCAGCATTAACTTGAACCCCAAACCAGACAAAGACCCCAGCAAAAAGGAGAATTATAGACCAATATCCCTGATGAATATGGATGCCAGAATTCTCACCAAGAATAGAATCCAAAAGTACATTCAAAAGAGATTATTCACCACACCAAGTGTGATTTATTCCTGGGATGCAAGGGTGGTTCAACATATGCATATCAATCAACCTGATACATCATATTAATAAAAGAAAAGACAAGAACCATATGATCTTCTCAATTGATGCAGAAAGAGCATTTAACAAAATATAGAAAACTTTCTTGGTTAAAACTGTTCACAGTGTAGGGATACAAGGAACATACCTCAATATCATAAAAGCATCTATGAAGAGCCCACAGTCCATATCATTCTCAATGAGGAGAAACTGAGACCTTTTCCCTTAATGTCAGAAACAGCAGGGATGCCCATTCTCACCACCATTGTTCAACATAGTACTAGAAGTCCTAGCCTCAGCAATCAGGCAACAAAAATAAATAAAAGGCATTCAAATTGACAAAGAAGAAGGTAAACTCTCACTGTTCCCAGATGACATGATGCTTTATGTGGGCTACCCAAAAGACTCCACCCCAAAACTCCTAGAACTCATATAGGAATTGAGCGATTGCAGGATATAAAGTCAATGCACAGAAGTAATTTACATTTCTATACACTAACAATAAGGCAGAAGAAAGAGAATTCAAGGAATTGATCCATTTACAATTGCACCAAAACTTAAAGATACCTAGGAATAAATCTAACTGAAGAAATAAAGAATCTGTACTCTAAAAACTATAGAACACTTATGAAAAAAAAATTGAGGAAGACACAAAGAGACAGAAAAACATTCCAAGCTTGTGGAGTTTCCAGGAGAATAAATATTGTTAAAATGTCTATGTTATCCAGAGCAATCCACACATTCAGTGCAGTCTGTATTGAAAGACCATCAACATTTTTCACAGCGTTGTAACAAATAATCCTAAAATTTGTATGGAACCAGAAAACACCCCAAATAGCCCGAGGAATGTTGAAAAAGAAAAATGAAGCTGGTGGCATCACAATGTCTGACTTCAAGTTATATTACAAAGTTGTAATCATCAAGACAGTATGGTATTGGAACAAAAACAGATACATAGATCAGTGGAACAGATTTGAGAATCAGAAAAATTGTCCCTCAAGTCTATAGTCAACTAATTTTTGACAAAGCAGGAAAAAAAGACTATCTCTTCAAAAAACGGTGTTGGGAATATTGGACAGCTACTTGTAGAAAAATGAAACTGGACTATTTTCTTATACCATACACAAAGATAAACTCCAAATGGATGAAAGCCCTTAATGTGAGACAGGAAGTCATCTGAATCCAAGAGGACAATACAGGCAACAAACACTTTGGCCTTGGCCACAGCAATTTCTTGGAAGACACATCTCTAAAGGCAAGGGAAACAAAAGCAAAAATGAAAAGCTTCTGAAAAGCAAAGGAAATAGTCAGCAAAGCTAAAAGGAAACTTATGGAATTGGAGAAAATATCTGTAAATGTCACACCAGAGAAAGGGCTAGTATCTAAGATCTATAAAAGAACTCATCCAACTCAACACCCCTACTGCCAAAAATAAAAACAAAAAATGCAGTCAAGAAATGGGCAGAAGACATGAACGGGCATTTCTCCACAGAAGACATACAAATGGCCAACAGACACATGAAAAGTCTCAGCAACACTCAAAATCAGGAAAATACAAATCAAAACCACAATGAGATACCACCTCACACCAGTCAGAATGACTAAAATTGACCAGTAAGGAAATAATAAATTTTGGAAAGGATGTGGAGAAAGGGGAACCCTCTTATACTTTTGGTGGGAATGCAAGCCTGTACAGACACTCTGGGAAATAGTATGAAGGTTCCTCAAGAATTTAAAAATTTCTACGACCCAACAATTGCACTACTAGGTATTTTCCACAAAGATTCAAATGTAGTGATCTGAAGGTGCGCCTCCCAATGTTTAGAGCAGCAATGTCGATGATAGCCAAACTGTGGAAAGAGCTGAGATATTCATTGACAGAGGAATGGATAAAGAATGTGTCATATAACATTTACATTGATGTGCATGGAACTGGAGGCTATTATGCTATTATGCTGAGCAAAATAAATCAATCAGAGTAAGGCAATTATCATATGTTTTCACTCATATGTGAAGAAGATCATAGAGGAAGGGAAGGGAAATTGAATGTAAAGTAATCAGAGAGGGAGATAAACCATGAGAGGCTCTTAGCTATAGCAAATAAACTGAGAGTTGCTGGAGGAGACTTGAGTTGGGGAGATGGAGTAATTGGATGATGGTTATTAAGAGGGCACGTGATGTGATGAGCACTGGGTGTTATTTGTAACTGATGACTTTTTTGTCTCTACATCTGATACTAAGTATGTTCTCTATGTTGACTACTTGAATTTAAATTAAAAAAATATTGTTTTAGTAGACAGTTACCTTAAATTAGGCATGCAGATTCTGGCCTACTTTTGTCATCTGTGGTTTCACTGGGAATTTAAGTTTTAGAACCTGTGTCATTGTATTTTGGTCTGCTTGATTTATCTTGTACCTCTGGGGATCTCACTGGTTTCTGTTTGTGCTTCTTCAGAAGGTCAAAGGGATTCCCCCCAGGCCTATTGCTGAGAGTCTCTAAATGGGGTATGAGAATCTTAAGCCTGAAAAGAAAAAGAGGCTTCACTGGCTTGTTCCTTGTATTGACAGAGTCTTCCCTGCTCATGGAGATGGAAGTGGCTTCCTGGGAGGAGTGCTTGTTGTGGAAGTGCCACCCTTGTTGATGTCTCCTGACTGCTCCAATGTATCTGGTTGGGAAAGGGCAGAGATGGAGAACCCACCCTTCACTTAGATGATTACTATTAGGGGTCTTGATTAATCTTCCCTGCTAATGCTGCAAGTCTTACCTCTTATTAGAGGGAATCCTGTCTAAATCTGAGGGAGAAAGTAGCCTACGTGGGCTGCCTCCTGTTTTAAGTTTGGGGTCACGAAATGCCCCAGCTGGACTGATTTCTTCTTTGGGGTTGTTACACCAGTCCTGCTGTCCCAAATCAGTTCTTTTTACTAGCTTTCAGATCTACTTTGACTGCTTCTTGTTACAAGGTGTTTACATTTGTACTTACAATGACCAGTGAGAAATGAGTCTACAACACCTTCTCTGGATGAGAAGTCCAATCAACAAGTTTTTGTAGAATGAAGTTCTGAACAGAGACAATATTTTAGAGTCAGTTTTGGGTTCCAAAACCTACACTAGCTTGGTGAATTAGACACAGGACTTCAGCTATTTAAGCAACATGAAATATATTTAAAGCTCCCAGCTCAAGGCCTTGCACTCATTAAGTAGGTGTTCAATCTTTCCCTACAAATCATCTCATTCAAACCAATTGTTTTAAACATAAGGCAACAGAGGCCTAGAGAAAAGAAGGAGACTTTCAAATGTGATGTGACTCACATATACCCAAGTGACATTTCATCCCCCAAACTCAAAAACATACTCTGTCTATTCTTGATTTGGTTCCTTGCTTCCATATGGTAGTTCTGGTTCAGTTAGACATGATTTGAAGATTGAAACTAATAATATCATCATATATTTGAAAACCACCTCCAAAATTACAATATGCTTTGCATTTATAATTTCCCTTGATTGCCACAATCATAGTGTGGAACTAGCAGGGTAGAGATTATTACTATTTTGCAAATAAGAAAACATAGTAAATTAAGGGGCTGAGACTTATATGGAAGTGGTTTTTCACCTTTTCCCCTGTGAAGGGGACATGAGGTGACATGTCCCCTTACTGGGTGACATGAGGCTGCAGAAATAGTTGACTTTGGACCACTTAACTTGCCATGACCCTATCTATTTATAATCCAATGGTTTACTTTATGACTATACAGTGGATGGATTCCAAATTCAGGCTTATATTCCACATATAGTAGAGTACCCTGATAACCTGGAGCTCAGATTACCCTTGAAGAGGTTGTGGGTAAGAAAAATCCTATCTTCGGGACACCTGGGTGGCTCAGTTGGTTGAGCGACTGCCTTCAGCCCACGTCATGATCCTGGAGTCCCGGGATCAAGTCCCACATCAGGATCCCAGCTCCATGGGAAGTCTGCTTCTCTCTCTTTCTCCCCTCTCATGCTCTCACTCTCTCACTCTCCCTTTCTCTCAAATAAATAAATATAATCTTTAAAAAAAGAAAAAAGAAAAATCCTTTCTTCATAGATCACCTTAGGGAAGGGGATATCTTAAATCAGAAAGGAGGTTGCTGAATTCCAATAAGGGAGAATAGGGTGCACTACATGATACTAAGATGGAAATTTGTTGTAGGATAAATCTATAGCTTGGTGGAACAATAAGGAGTTGGTTGAACAAGACTATAACTCATACAATGAGACAGTATGTGGACATTAAAAATGATACTGACTTACATTTATTGAAACAAAAATCTTTAAATTTAAGCAAGAAACTTACATAGGAGTGTGTAATATAATTCTATTTTTTTCTATGTGTGAATGTACTTTTATCATCTGCATAGAGTAATTATGATTCTTTTTTTTCTTTTGGTTCTCTGTATTTTAAAAACATTCTGTAAAAAAATTTCTTAGTTAATTATAAAAGAGAGCCATAGCCTAATACACTTGCTATAAACTGAATGTTGGGCTGCCCCCAAAATTCATGTTGAAATTCTTAATAAATTTTATTCTATTCTTTCAGTGTTCCAAGATCCATTGCTTATGTACCACACCCAGTGCTCCATGCAATACATGTCCTCCTTAATACACACCACAAGGCTCACTGGCCCTCCAATCCCCCTCCCCTCCAAAACCCTGTTTGTTTCTCAGAGTACACAGTTTCCCATGGTTCATCTCCCCCTCCAATTTCCTCCCCTTCACTTTTTCATACCTTCTCCTAATGTCCTCCATGTTATCCCTTATTTCCACAAGTAAGTGAAACCAAGTGATAAATGACTTTACCTGCTTGACTTATTTCACTCAGTATAATCTCTGGTCCCAACCATGTTGATATAGAAGTTGAGTATTCATCCTTTCTGATGGAGACATAATATTACATTGTATATATGGACTACATCTTTTTTATCCATTAGTCTGTTGAAAGGCATCTTGGCTCTTTCCAAAGATTGGCTATTGTGGACATTGCTGCTATGAACATTGGGGTATATATGGTATTTCTTTTCACCACATCTGTATCTTTGGGGTAAATATTCATGTCTAAATGCCCTGCAATTGCAACATCATGGGATAGTTCTATTTTTAATTTTATGAGGAAACTCCGCACTGTTTTCCAAAGTGGCTGCACCAATTTGCATTCCCAACAATATTTGCATTCCTCTTCAATAGTTGTTGTTTCTTGTCTTGTTAATTTTGGCAATTCTAACTGGGGTAAGTTGGTATCTCATTACAGTTTTGATTTGAATTTCCCTGATGGCTAATGTTGATGAAGAACATTTTTTTATGTGTCTGCTAGCCATTTGTATATCTTCTTTGAAGAAGTGTCTGTTCAAGTCTTCTGCCCCTTTTGACACGATTATGTTTTTTGGGAATTTGAAAAGTTCTTTATAGATCTTGGATATCAGTCCTTTGTCTGTAGTGACATTTGAAGATAGCTTCTCCCATTCTATGGTTTACTGTTTCCTTCGTTGTGCAGAGGATTTTGAGCTTGATGAAGTCCCAAAAGTTCATTTTTGCTTCTTTTGTTTCCTTTGCCTTTGGAGACCTGTCTTGAAAGAAGTTGCTGTGGCCAATGTCGAAGAGGTTACTGCCTATGTTCTCCTCTAGGATTCTGATAGATTTCTGCCTCACATTGAGGTCTTTTATCCATTTCGAGCTTATTATTTTTTGTATGGTGTAAGAGAATGGTCAAGCTTCATTCTTCTATTCATAGCTGTCCAATTTTCCCAGCATCTTTTATCAAAAAGATTGTCTATCTTCCACTGTATATTGTATCCTACTTTGACAAAGATTATGTGACCATAAAGTTGAGGGTCCATATCTGTGCTCTCTACTCTGTTACACTGGTCTATGTGTCTGTTTTTGTGCCTGTATCATGTTGTCTTGGTGATCACAGCTTTGTAGTAAAGCTTGAAATCAAGCAATGTGATGCCCTCAGTTGTTTTTCATCTTCAACATTTCATTAGTAATTCAGGATCTTTTCTGGTCCATACAAATTTTAGGATTGTTTGTTCCAGCACTTTGAAAAATGCTGGTGGAATTTTGATAAGTATGGCACTGAAGGTATAGATTGCTCTAGGCAGTATAGACATTTTTACAATGTTTATTCCAATCCAAGAGCCAATCCAATGGTCTTCAATCTTTTTGTCTTCAATTTCTTTCATGAATGTCCTGTAGTTCCGCAAGTACAGATCCTTTACCTCTTTGATCAGGTTTAATCCAAGGTAGCTTATGATTCTTGGTGCTATAGGAAGTGGAATGGATTCTCTAAATTCCCTTTCTATAGTTTCATTGTTAGTGTATAAGAACAACATGGACGGGACTGGAAGAGATTATGCTGAGTGAAATAAGTCAAGCAGAGAGAGTCAATTATCATATGATGTCACTTATTTGTGGAGCATAACAAATATCATGGAGGACAAGGGGTGTTAGAGAGGAGAAGGGAGTTGGGTTAATTGGAAGTGGAGGTGAATCATGAGAGACTATGGACTCTGAAAAACAATCTGAGGGGTTTGAAGTGGTGGGGGTGTGGGAGGTTGGGGTACTAAGTGGTGGGTATTATAGAAGGCACGGATTGCATGGAGCACTGGGTGTGGTGAAAAAATAATGAATACTGTTTTTTTGAAAATAAATTGAAAAAATTTTAAAAATAAATAAATATATAAAAAATAAAACGAATAAGGAAATTTTTAAAAAAAAGAAAGGAAATGATTTCTGTGCATTGATTTTGTATCTTGTCATATTTTTTTTTTTTTTTTAAATATTTTATTTATTTATTTGACAGAGAGAGATCACAAGTAGGCAGAGAGGCAGGCAGAGAGAGAGAGAGGGGAGGAAGCAGGCTCCCTGCTGAGCAGAGAGCCCGATGCGGGACTCGATCCCAGGACCCTGAGATCATGACCTGAGCCGAAGGCAGCGGCTCAACCCACTGAGCCACCCAGGCGCCCTGTATCTTGTCATATTACCAAAATGCTGTATGAGTTCTAGTAGTTTAGAGGAGGAGTCTTTTGGGTTTTCCATTTAAAGTATCATGTCATCTGCAAAGAGAGTTTGACTTCTTCACTGCCAATTTGAATACCTTTTTGATTTCAGCTTGGTTAGATTTTAGTTCTTTTATTTCTCTAGAAGGGGCTTTTATTTCTCCAGACAGTGTTTCTCTAATATCGTCTATGCCTTTTTCAAACTCAGCTAGCCCCTTGAGAATCGTCATTTTGAACTCGAGATGGGAGATGTCACCAATGTCCATATTGATTAGGTCCCTAGCTTTTGGTACTGCCCCTTGTTCTTTTTTTGTGGTGGGTTTTTCCACCTTATCATTTTATCCAGATAAGAATAGATTAATGAGATAATAAAATACTAAAAGGGTGGCAAAGATACCAGAAAACTGTGCATTAACCAAAGCAGAAGAGACCCCAAATCGTGGGGAGATGAAGGGGATAAAAAGTAAAAAAAAATTTTTTTTTAATTAAAAAAATATATATATATGACTGGTGAATAAAACAGAGCCACCCACTTGATTTTGGGTATATTTTGGTCTCTTAGAAGAAACTATCTCCTTAAATTTTAAAGAAACATATATATATATATATATTGTATATATATACAATATATATATATATTTTGTGTGTGTGTGTGTGTGTATATATATATATATATACACACAAAAATAAGGGTAAACATGATGAAGGGATGGAATATGACTGTAAAGATGAAAATTTTAAAAAATTCTAAAAAATAGAATTGATAAGATAAGTTGGTTGGGAAAAGAAAGGAAAACAAAGTGGAGAGAATTTGCTCAGGCTGGAGACTGATTTAGGGTATATTTTGTGCTAGATTTAGGGTATATTTTGATATTAGAAGTTGTATCCCAAAATTTTTTAGAAGGAAAAATCCTATATGTACACAAAAAATAAAGGTAGATACAATTAAGGATAAAATGTGACTATAATAATGAGGGTTCATAAAGACTTTTTTAACGAAAGGTATTGTTAAGATGAGCTTTCAGAAAGTGACTGATTTCCTGTTTCTAGAATTGCTGCTCTTCTTCTCTTCAATCTCCTGTTGGATTTGTAGGTGTTTGGAATGTTTTGATAACTACCTAACTGAACTCCTGCGACCTGATGTCATCTCAGCCTGTTACTCCTCTGCTATCTTGACTCCTCCCCTCTGAATACCTTTTATCTCTTTTTGTTGTCTGATTGCTGTTTCTAGGACTCCTAGTACTCTGTTGAACAAGAATGGTGAGAGTGGGCATCCTTGTCGTGTTCCTGATCTCAATGGAAGACTCTCATTGTTTCCCCATTGAGAATGATATTTGCTGTGGGTTTTTCATAGATGGATTTTATGAAGTTGAGGAATGTTTCCTCTATCCCTATACTCTGAAGCATTTAAATCAGGAAAAGAGGCTGTATTTTGTCAACAGCTTTTTCTGCATCAATTGTCAGGACCATGTGGTTCTTCCCTCTTCTTTTACTGATTTGTCCTATCACATTGATTGATTTGAAAATGTTGAATCACACTTGCAAGCCATGTATAAATCCCACCTGGTCATGGTGGATAACCTTTTTAATGTACTGTTGGATCCTATTAGGATCTTGTTAAGAAACTTGGCATCCAAATTCATCAAAGCTACTGGTCTGAAATTCTCCTTTTGGATGGGGTCTTTGCATGGTTTTGATAGTCATAGTAAGAATCTGTAAGTTTTCCTTATGTTTCAGGTGTTTTGTTTTTTTTTAATAGCTTCAGGAGAATAGGTATTACTTCTTTTTGGAATATTTCATAGAATTCACCAGCGAATCTGTCAGATCCTGGAATCCTGTTTTTTGGGAGGTTTCTGATCACTGCTTCAATCTTGTTACTAGTTACTGGTCAATTCAGGTGGTCAATTTCTTCCTGATTCAGTCTTGGAAGTTTATCAATTTCCAGAAACACATCCATTTCTTCTAGGTTGCTTCATTGACATATAGCTGTTGATAACAATTTCTGATGACGGTTTCTATTTCCTTGGTGTAAGTCGTGATCTCTCCCCTTTCGTTCATAGTTTCATTAATTTGGGTTCTCTTTCCTTTCTTTTGGATTAGTTTGGCCAACGGTTTATTGATCTTATTGATTCTTTCAAAGAACCAGCTTCTAGTTTTGTTGATGTGTTCTACTGTATTTCTAATTTCCTTTTTTTAATTAATTTATTTATTTTCAGAAAAACAGTATTCATTATTTTTTCACCACACCCAGTGCTCCATGCAATCCGTGCCCTCTATAATACCAACCACCTGGTACCCCAACCTCCTACCCCCACCCCCGCCACTTCAAACCCCTCAGATTGTTTTTCAGAGTCCATAGTCTCTCATGATTCACCTCCCCTTCCAATTTACCCAAACTCCCTTCTCCTCTCTAACACCCCTTGTCCTCCATGATATTTTTTATGCTCCACAAATAAGTGAAACCATATGATAATTGACTCCCTCTGCTTGACTGATTTCATTCAGCATAATCTCTTTCAGTCTCGTCCATGTTGCTACAGAAGTTGGGTATTCATCCTTTCTGATGGAGGAATAATACTCCATAGTGTATATGGACCACATCTTCCTTATCCATTCATCTGTTGAAGGGCATCTTGGTTCTTTCCATAGTTTGGCGACCGTGGCCATTACTGCTATAAACATTGGGGCACAGATGGCCCTTCTTTTCACTACATCTGTATCTTTGGGATAAATACCAAAGAGTGCAATTGCAGGGTCATGGAGAAGTTCTATTTTTAATTTCTTGAGGAATCTCCACACTGTTCTCCAAAGAGGCTGCACCAACTTGCATTCCCACCAACAGTGTAAAAGGGTTCCCCTTTCTCCACATCCCCTCTAACACATGTTGTTTCCTGTTTTGTTAATTTTTGCCACTCTAACTGGTGTAAGGTGATATCTCAATGTAGTTTTAATTTGAATCTCCCTGAGGGCTAGTGATGATGAACATTTTTTCATGTGTCTGATAGCCATTTGTATGTCTTGATTGAAGAAGTGTCTGTTCATATCTTCTGCCCATTTTTTGATATGTTTCCCTGTTTCGTGTGTGTTGAGTTTGAGGAATTCATTATAGATCCTGGATATCAACGTTTGTCTGTACTGTCATTTGCAAATATCTTCTCCCATTCCGTGGGTTGCCTCTTTGTTTTCATGACTGTTTCATTTGCTGTGCAGAAGCTTTTGATTTTGATGAAGTCCCAAAAGTTTATTTTTGCTTTTGTTTCCTTTGCCTTTGGAGACATATCTTGAAAGAAGCTGCTGTGGCTGATATAGAAGAGATTACTGCCTGTGTTCTCCTCTAGAATTCTGATGGGTTCCTGTCTCACGTTGAGGTCTATTATCCATTTTGAGTTTATCTTTGTGTATGGTGTAAGAGAATGGTCGAGTTTCATTCTTCCACATATAGCTGCCCAGTTTTCCCAGCACCATTTATTGAAGAGACTGTCTTTTTTCCACTGGATATTTTTTCCTGTTTTATCGAAGATTAATTGACCATAGAGTTGAGGGTCCATATCTGGGCTCTCTACTCTGTTCCACTGGTCTATGTGTCTGTTTTTATGCCCGTAACATGCTGTCTTGGTGATCACAGCTTTGTAATAAAGCTTGAAATCAGGTAATGTGATGCCCCCAGCTTTATTTTTGTTTTTCAAAATTTCCTTAGTGATTTGGGGTCTCTTCTGATTCCATACAAATTTTAGGATTATGTGCTCCAGCTCTTTGAAGAATGCCAGTGAAATTTTGATCAAAATGGCATTAAAAGTATAGATTGCTCTAGGCAGTAGAGATATTTTAACAATGTTTATTCTTCTGATCCAAGAGCGTGGAATGGTCTTCCATCTTTTTGTGTCTTCAATTTCTTTCATGAGTGTTCTGTAGTTCCTCGAGTACAGATCCTTTACCTCTTTGGTTAGGTTTATTCCCAGGTATCTTATGGTTCTTGGTGCTATAGTAAATGGAATCGATTCTCTAATTTCCCTTTCTGTATTTTCATTGTTAATGTATAAGAAAGCCAGTGATTTCTGCACATTGACTTTGTATCCTGGCACATTGCTGAATTGCTGTATGAGTTCTAGTAGTTTGGGGGTGGAGTCTTTTGGGTTTTCCATATAAAGAATCATGTCATCTGCAAAGAGAGAGAGTTTGACTTCTTCATTACCAATTTGGATACCTTTTATTTCTCTTTGTTGTCTGATTGCTGTTGCTAGGACTTCTAATACTATGTTGAACAAGAGTGGTGAAAGTGGGCATCCTTGCCTTGTTCCTTATCTCAACGGGAAGGCTGCAAGCTTTTCCCCATTGAGGATGATATTTGCTGTGGGTCTTTCATAGATAGATTTTATGAGGTTCAGGAATGTTCCCTCTATCCCTATACTTTGAAGCGTTTAATTAAGGAACGGATGCTGGATTTTGTCAAATGCTTTTTCTGCATCAATTGAGAGGACCATGTGGTTCTTCTCTCTTCTCATATTAATTTGTTGTATCACATTGATTGATTTGCGAATGTTGAACCATCCTTGTAGCCCAGGGATGAATCCCACCTGGTCATGGTGGATAATCTTTTTAATGTACTGTTGGATCCTGTTGGCTAGGATCTTGTTGAGGATCTTAGCATCCATATTCATCAGTGATATTGGTCTAAAATTCTCCTTTTTGGTAGGGTCTTTGCCTGGTTTGGGGATCAGGGTAATGCTGGCTTCATAGAAAGAGTCAGGAAGTTTTCCTTCTGCTTCAGTTTTTTGAAACAGCTTCAGGAGAATAGGTGCTATTTCTTCATTGAAAGTTTGGTAGAATTCCCCAGGGAATCCGTCAGGTCCTGGGCTGTTGTTTTTTGGGAGGTTTTTTGATCACTGCTTCAATCTCGTTAGTAGATATTGGTCTATTCAGGTTGTCAATTTCTTCCTGGTTCACTTTTGGAAGTTTATAGTTTTCCAGGAACGCGTCCATTTCATCTAGGTTGCTTAGCTTATTGGCATATAACTGTTGATAATAACTTCTGATGATTGTTTCTACTTCCTCGGTGTTCATTGTGATTGCTCACTTTTCATTCATAATTTTATGAATTTGGGCTTTCTCTCTTTTCTTTTGGATTCGTGTGGCCAGTGGTTTATCGATCTTATTGATTTTTTTTCAAAAAACCAGCTTCTAGTTTCATTGACACGTTCTACTGTATCTCTGGTTTCTACCTCATTGATCTCAGCTCTAATCTTGATGATTTCCCTTCTTATGTGTGGAGTTGGTTTGATTTGTTGTTGATTCTCCAGTTCTTTAAGGTGTAGAGGCAGCTGGTGTATTCTGGATTTTTCCATTTTTTTGAGGGAGGCTTGGAGGGCTATGTATTTCCCCTTAGGACCGCCTTTGCTGTATTCCATAGGTTTTGGACAGAAGTGTCTTCATTCTCTTTGGGTTCCATGAATTGTTTCAGTTATTCTTTGATCTCCTGGTTGATACAAGCTTTCTTAAGCAAGGTGGTCTTTAGCTTCCAGGTGTTTGAGTTCCTTCTGAACTTTTCCTTGTGATTGAGCTCCAGTTTCAAAGCATTGTGATCTGAGAATATGCAGGGAATAATCTCAGTCTTTTAGTATCAGTTGAGTCCTGATGTGTAACCCAGTATGTGGTCTATTCTGGAGAAGGTTCTGTGTGTACTTGAGAAGAATGAGTTTCTGTTGTTTTAGGGTGGAATGTTCTGTATATATCTATGAGGTCCATCTGGTCCAATATGTCACTCAATGCTCTTGTTGCTTTATTGATTTTCTGCTTCGAAGATCTGTCTATTTCTGAGAGAGGCGTGTTAAGATCTCCTAGGATTAGTGTATTCATATCAATATGACTCTTTATCTTGGTTAACAGTTTTCTTAAGTAATTGGCTCCTCCCATATTGGGAGCATAGATATTTACAATTGTTGTATCATCTTGGTGGATAGTTCCTTTAAGGATTATGTAGTGTCCTTCTGTATCTCTGACTACAGTCTTTAGTTTAAAATCTAATTGATCTGATATGAGAATCGCTACTACAGCCTTCTTTTGAGGCCCATTGGCGTGAAAGATGCTTCTCCATCCCTTCACTTTCAGTCTGGGTGTTTCTTTAGGTTCAAAATGGGTCTCTTGTATACAACATATGGATGGGTCCTGTCATTTTATCCAATCTGCATCCCTGTGCCATTTTATGGGTGCACTTAGGCCATTCACATTGAGAGTGATTATTGATAGATACGTTTTTATTGACATCGAGTTACCTTTGAAGTTTTTCTTTCTGTAGACTGTCTCTATATTTCTGTTCAAAGCTATTCTTAGAATTTTTCCTCTTTTATAGAACCCCCCTTAATATTTCCTCCAGTGTTGGCTTGGTGGTTGCATAGTCTTTTAAGCCTTGCCCGTCTTGGAAACTCTTTATCTCTCCATCCATTTTGAATGTCAGTCTTGCTGGATAAAGTATTCTTGGCTGCATGTTCTTCTCATTTAGTGCCCTGACTATATCTTGCCAGCCTTTTCTGGCTTGCCAGGTCTCTGTGGACAGGTCTGACGTTATTCTGATGGGCTTCCCTCTGTAAGTAAGGAGCCTCTTTGCCCTGGTGGATTTCAAGAGATTATACCTACAATTATAATTCCTCAATTTGACTATCAGGTGCTGTGATGGTTTTTTGGAATGTATAATCTTGGGTGGAGACCTTTCAGGATCTAGAACATGAACGCTGGTTCCATTCACGATATTGGGAAAATTTTCATGAAGGAATTGTTCCACTATATCTTCTAGACTTCTTTCTTTCTCCTCCTCTCAGGGATTCCAATAATTCTGATGTTGGGATGCTTCATGGCATCATTTATTTCCCTGATTCTGTTTTTGTGGCTTCTACGCTGTTTGTTCCAGGCTTCCTCCTGATCCTTTCTCTCTGTTTGTCTTCCAGATCACTAATTCTATCTTCTGTCTCAGTTACCCTAGCTTTGAGAGAGTTTAGATTAGATTGGAACTCATTGAGAGCATTGTGAACCTCCTCCCTGGTAGCTTTAAGCTCTGTGATAACATTGTGAACATCCTGTCTGGTTGCTTTCAGTTCAGCCCTAATCAATTCCTTTTGTTCATCCATGGCTTTCTCCAACCTAGCTATTGCCTGCATAAGTGTTAGCCTGAATTCTCTTTCTGACATATTGTCTATGTTGATAGCCATTAGCTCTGTTGCAGAAATTCCATCCTCTGTTTTTTTCTTCTGTTGGGCATTCCTCCTCCTAGTCATTTTGGTGGGAGATGACTGAACAGATGTAGCTGGATGTATTGACCATGGTGCAGTCAAGGCGCACCCTGGAACACTTCTGAGCAATCAGGATTCCCCACCCAAACGAGAGACAAAAGAAAAGAAAAAGAAAAAAGAGAGAGAGAGAGAGACAGGAAAGAAAGGGAAGTTGAAAGAGAAGGTTCAGCCCAGATGGGCCCCAAGGTAAGATTTATGAAGTAGACAAACAAAAAGAAACAAAAAGACTGATACAAGTATATGACAAGAGAAAAAAATATATATGCAAATAAAGGAAGAACCTCGTCAAAAAGAACCCCAAGTGTAAGATTTATATACTATCGAGACAAACACAAAAACACAGAAACAGTGGTGGAAGAAAAAGATGGGAGAGTGGTTATAAGTTCTCAGTGTGGGCAAGGAACGTTGTTTTGATTCTTCCTGGATGTATCTTGATATCTTTTTTAAAGGACTCAACTTTCCTAAGATAAAGGGGGATTAAAAATTGGTTTACCTATAGGGGTAGTATTGATTGGGGAAAGGGGATTACTTTGAAGTTTAACTCTATATGAATATTAGAAAATAAAAATAAAAAGGAATAAACTAGACTAAACGAAACTAAAATTTTAAAAAATGAAATTAAAAAAAATAGAAATGCAAAAGAAAAACATAGGTGTATTATCAAAAAGTTCAGGTTAGAAGATTATTATGGAATTTGATGTACTATACAGCTCATTGTGATGGTAAATAGGTTAAAAAAATTATCTATATATTAAAAAAAAGAACCAGAACAGTGGGAACGAGTAAAAAATAAAAGTTTTCCTATGAAGTAGTGGTGGTTGTTCTCTTGTCATCCTTTTTTTTTTTTCCTTTCTTGGTTTGTTTTTTGGGGGAGAGGCCTGCCACGTGGGTTTTCAGTTAATGATGTTCCCTGAGTTAAGTCCTACCGCCCCCCTCAAGGGGGTGGGTTCTGGGGGAACTGGTTTTTTTCAGGCTTTTGTTCTCTGGCGGTTTTTATGTTTGTTCACTTTTTTTTTTTTTCTCTCACCTTGACCGCTTTTGATTAGTTTTAGAGGAAAACAAACCGCACCCTGATCTCCCTCTCAGAGAGAAGCCTCAGTCTGGGTGCAGAGCCTAAATAAGTTCCCCCTTGGCCACTGGCAGAGCAGGTTCAGAGTTGCAGACCCTGGGGGCACAGGATCTTTTGCTTGTACCCTAAGCCAAGGCAGTGTCAGCTGTCTGGGAGCTCCCGACCACCAGATGGGTTCCAAGCAGCAATGGCATGCTGAGATTTTGCCGCTGGCCGGGGCTGGGAGTGCCTGGTGTGCCTGGTCTTGCTGGGTCTAAGAGTGCCCAGCTTGCGTGCACCTCTTTCAGGGGCAGCTGTGGGTCGTGCCCACGTCTCAGGCACTGAGAACTGGGTGAGGGTCCGAAAGCCCCAGGGTGGGCTTTTGCGCATCTCTGTCAGGGGAGAGTTTGGGGCGTGCGGCTTAGGCTTTGAAACAATGGAGCGGGTCAAAGAGCTCTGGGCCTTTGTAACTCTCTCAGGGGAGCATGAGGGATGTGCATGCATATCTTAGGCTTTGTAGTAGGTCTCGGGGCATTCTGCCGACCCGCATGGCTCCCACCGCCTCACAGGAGCCAGAACCCATGCATTCTTGGGGCGCTGGTGGCTTAGGGAGCAAGACCTGGTTTCTCTGCCACACTCTCTCTGCCTTAGCGCAGGGGAGGCTGTCCTGGGAACTGGAACTTAAGCCCTTGTTCCTAGCCACCCTGATTCCCACAATTTCCCCTCACGATCCTTTGCTCTTTCGGAGTGATTTCAACCAGTCTCCAAGTTAATGCTAGTCCCCAGATGCAGGGCACTCTCGCTCGTATTGGGGTATTACTTTCCAATAGGTCATCTCTGGTGGCTCCCTCCCCCTTTTGTTTATCTTCCGATATCAGTCCGCCTTCCCACTCCGCTTTACCTGCCCACTGGCATCTTCTGCCCCTGGAGAGATCCAGACGTGTATGATTCTGATCTCAGGCTGATTTCATGGGTGAATGGAATTCTGTGGTAGGTAATCAGCTCACTTTGGGGTACCGGCTGAAAAGGCGCCTCCTCCTACACCCCCGCCATCTTGCCCCCCCTGTATTTCTAATTTCTTACTCATTGATCTCTGCTCTAATTTTAGTTATTTCACTTCTTGTGCACAGGGTTGACTTAATTGTTGTTGAATTTCCAGTCCTTCATTGTGTAATGAAAGTTGGTGCATTTTGAATTTTTCAGTTTTTTGAGTGAGGCTGGGATTTCTCCCTTAGGACTGCCTTTGCCATATCCTATAGGTTTTGGACCAATGTGTATTCATTGTTAATTTGTTAATTTTGGCCACTCTAACTGCTGCAAGGTGTTATCTCAATGTGGTTTTGATTCTAACCTCCCTAATAACAAGAGCCCAGGACCTGACAGATTCCCTGGGGAATTCTACAAAACTCTCAAAGAAGAAATAATACCTATTCTCCTGAAACTGTGAAAAAAACGGAAGCAGAAGGAAAACTTTCAGACTCTTTTTATGAAGCCAGCATTACCCTGATCCCCAAACTAGGCAAAGACCCCACCAAAAATGTGAATTTCAGACCAATAACCTGATGAATATCAATGCCAAGATTCTCAACAAGATCCTAGCTAATAGGATCCAACAGTACATTAAAAGGTTATCCATCATGACCAGGTGGGATTTATCCCTGGAATGCAGGAATGGTTCAACATTCACAAATCAATCAAAGTTATAGAACAAATCAATAAGATAAGACAGTAGTGATGAGGGAGCAGGAGGTTGGCTGAGGACAAAGCAAGAGCTGGCGCCTTGCACCCCCCCTTTCATCCGCTCCCCTCCATATGTGTAGCATTCCTCAGGCACCCCTGACTGCCATAAAATGATAAATAGTTAACTTGCTGAGATCAAAATCCTGCACGACAGGAGTCTCCCTTGGTTTACAAATGTCCTTGAGATTACAACAAAGAAGTTACCTTATCAATAGCCCAATTTCCAAAGACACAGAACTCAGTTCCTCAAGCCCTAATGTCACCCTACCCTCCATAAAAAACCGAAGGAGGTGGAAGTAGAAGGAAAAGTGAATAAAGTTGAATTTCTTCTAAACCTAAATCTCATTAACAAGGATGCTTGATAGCAGGAATGTAACATTCCACCAGGAGACTCTCAATTGTCTTTACTTGATAGCAACTAAGCCTTCAATATCCTGATAGTATTCTTTGCCCCAATAGCCCTTCTGAACATCCCTTTGTCCTCACCTACCCAACTCCTGTGTATATAACCAACCACTCCTAACAACGCGGGGCAGCCGCATCTCTGCCTGCCCACGGGCCCTGTCCCCGTGCTTTAATAAATCACCTTTTGCACCAACGACGTCTTAAGAATTGTTTCTTTAGTCGTCGGCTCCGAACCTCCTCACCCCACCGAACCTGACTTAGGTTCTGGGACTTCATCAGTAGAATCACATGGTCCTCTCAATGGATGCAGAAAAAGCATTTGACAAAATCCAGCATCCATTCCTGATTAAAATGCTTCAAAGTATATGGATAGAGGGAACATTCCTCAACTTCATAAAATCTATGAAAAACCCACAGCAGATATCATACTCAATGGAAAAAGCTCAGAGCCTTCCTTTGAGATCAGAAACATGACAATGATGTTTATTCTCACCACTCTTGTTCAACATAGTATTAGAAGTCCTGGCAACAGCAATCAGACAACAAAGAGAAATACATTGTATTCAAATTGGCAGTGAAGAAGTCAAACTCTCTCTCCACAGATGACATGATACACTATATGGAAAACCCAAAAGACTCCACCCCCAAACTACTAGAACTCATACAGCAATTCAGTAATGTGGCAGGATACAAAATCAATGTACAGAAATCAGTTGTTATCTTATACACTTACAATGAAAATACAGAAAGGGAGATTAGAGAATCAATTCCATTTATAATAGCAAAAACAATAAGATACCTTGGAATAAACCTAACCAAAGAGGTAAAAGATCTATACTTGAGGAACTACGGAACACTTAGGAAAGAAACTGACAAAGACACAAAAAGATGGAAAAACATTCCAGGCTCATGGATCTGAAGAATAAACATTCTTAAAATGTCTATACTGTCTAGAGTAATCAATATTTTCAATGTCATTCTGATCAAAATTCCGCTGGCACTTTTCAAAGAACTGGAGCAAACAATCCTAAAATTTGTATGGAATCAGAAGAGACCCCAAATTGCTAAGGAAATGTTGAAAAAGAAAAACAAAACTGGGGGCATCAAGTTGCTCGATTTCAAACTTTACTACAAAGCTGTGATCACCAAAACAGCATGGTACTGGCACAAGAACAGACACATAGACCAGTGGAACAGAGTAGAGATCCCTGATATGGACCCTCAACTCTATGGTCAAATAATCTTCAACAAAGCAGGAAAAAATATCCAGTGGAAGAAAGACCTTCTCTTCAGTAAATGGTGCTGGGAAATTTGGACAGCTATGTGTAGAAGAATGAAATTTGACCATTCTCTTATACCATACACAAAGATAAACTCGAAATGGATAAAAGACCTCAACGTGAGGCAGGAATCCATCAGAATCCTAGAGGAGCGCATAGGCAGTAACCTCTGCAACATCAGCCACAGCAACATTTCAAGATATGTCTCCAAAAGTCAGGTGTATTTCTGTATTACTCTATCTTCTCTCCTGCCCTCCCCCTAACTTCTCCACAACTGGGAATCTGTGAGTATTTATATAGGCTTTCTAAAGAATCAGAGTAAAAAAAGAAGAAAACAATTGAAAGGCAACAGAACTTTGGAAAAAAAGGATACTTTGGGGTCACCCCAATAGCCTTAGAATACACCAGGGTACAGGGCACCAGGATTAAAATGGAAACTGTTGGTTTTACACTGGACAAATTCTGAACCTGTTTTTATTTAGTCCCAGCAAAACACACAGGCCTAAATTAGACAGCTGCCTTCAAAGTGCACTTGCTTTGTGAACGCAAGTCACAAATCACAGAGCATGTAACATGCTTGCACTGACATCTAAAGGAGACATGGACTGCTGTGATTGGTGACAAAACTAACACTTCCTATTCAAGGTGAAGGCACAGTCAGTCTCATAGGCAGGGAATGAGAGGACATATTCTCTATGGCTTGAAAATTACTTTTTTTTTTTTTACTTAGAAAAGCTTCTATGAAACCATAAAAAGCCTTGTAACAGACCTGCCTTTATAAGGACAACAAACAAAGGGGTCCTTTCAAATCCAAATCTTTTCCATTGTCATTTATATCTGGTGACACCTAAAAGCTAAGCCATTTATTCACATGAGAGGTGATACCAAACAGACATAATGGACAAGGGAAAAAATTGGGGTTGTAGAGGATCCTTAGCTTGTCCTTTTAAAGGCTGGTCTGTTTTCAAGGCTGTTGATAAATACCATATGATTTCGCTCATATGTGGAATTCCAGTAAAAGAGAACAGATGAACATAGGGGAAGGGAAGGAAAAATAAAACAAGATAAAAACAGAGAGGGAGGCAAACCATAAGAGACTCTTAACTATAGGGATCAAACTGAGGATTGCTGGAGGGGAGGTGGGTGGCTGGAATGTGGAATGAGTGATGGGCATTAAGAATGTCACTTGAAGTAGTGAGCACTGGGTTATATGAAACTGATGAATCACTAAATTCTACCCATGAAACTAATAATATGTTATATTAACTAAATTAAATTTAGTCCAAAAATTGAAACAAACAAACAAAAAAAACAACCCAACCAACAAAACACAATAACCTCTTAGGAAAAAAAATTAAGGCTTAACCCAAGTCTCCTTTTTGTTTGTTATTAAATGTCTTTATCAAATGGCAGCTCTGAGAAAAGAGCAACCAGATTCGGTTGGAATCCTATCTACCTGTATCATAAATAGAATTCTGGGAGAGAGGTCCAAGGGAAAGAAAAGGATTTGGTACAACGGAGATCAAATCTTACACATTGGGAATTAAGAGAAAGTCAGAACAATCTTCCTAGATTTAAATCTGAAGTCCAGAGAAGTAGTTTTCTTAACGGTAATTTACATTTTCTACATAATTGCCTGGTCAAAGGCTACTTTATAAAATGCTCTCACAGAAAGATTTTCCAGTGGTGTATCAAACCTTAACAGCATCACAAAAAGGTGTTATGCGTTTAATAAAATCAGTGTTAACAAAAATCTGACATAGTTACAAATTTTTCTTTCTCCTTATTTCAGGCTGAATGTAAATATCTACTGATTTGGTTTGAAAAACACTTCTTTTCTTTTCTTTTTAAAATTATAATTTAATTTCTTTTCAGTGTTCCAGAATTCATTGCTTATACACCACGCCCAGGACTCCATGCAATACATATCCTCCATAATACCCACCGCCAGGCTCACCCAACCTCCCACCCGCCTCCCCTTCATATCCCTCAGTTTGTTTCTCAGAGTCCACAGTTTCTCATGGTTCATCTCCTCCTCCAATGTCCCCCAACGCACTTCTCTCCATCTTCCCATGTCCTCCGTGTTATTCCTTATGCTCCACAAATAAGCAAAACCATATGATAATTGACTTCCTATGTTTGACTTATTTCACTTAGTATAATATCTTCCTGTCCCATCCATGTTGATACAAAGGCAGGGTATTCATCCTTTCTGATGCAGGCATAATACTCCATAATATATATGGACTGACCATCTCTTCTTTATCCATTCATCCATTGAAGGGAATCTTGATTCTTTATATAGTTTGGAGACTATGGTCATTGCTGCTATAAACATTGGGGTACAGTGGACCTTCATTTCACTACATCTATCTCTGGGGAAAATATCCAATAGTGCAATTGCAGGGTCATAGGGAAGCTCTATATTTAATTTCTTAAGTAATCTCCACATTGTTTTCCAAAGTGGCTGCACCAACTTACATTACCACCAACAGTTTAAGAGCATTCATCTTTCTCAGCATCCGCTCCAACACATGTTGTTTACTGTCTTGTTAATTTTGGCCATTCTAACTGGTGTAAGGTGATATCTCAAGGTGGTTTTGATTTGAATCTCCCTGATGGCTAATGATGATGTACATTTTTTCATATTTCTGTTATCTATTTGTATGTCTTCTTTGGAGAAGTGTCTGTTCATGTCTTCTACCCATTTTTTTTTTAAACGTGATTATCTTTTTTGTGTGTGTTGAGTTTGAGGATTTCTTTATGGATCTTGGATATCAGCCCTTTGTCTCTACTGTCATTTGAGAATATCTTCTCCCATTTCATGGGCTGCCTCTTTGTTTTGTTAAGTATTTCCTTTGCTATGCAGAAGCTTTGATCTTGATGAAGTCCCAAGAGTTCATTTTCGTTTTTGTTTCCTTTGCCTTTGGAGACATATCTTTTTTTTTTTTTTTTTTTTTTTTTTTTTTTTTTTTTAAGATTTTATTTATTCATTCGACAGAGAGAGATCACAAGTAGGCAGAGAGGCAGGCAGAGGAGAGAGGAGGAAGCAGGCTCCCTGCTGAGCAGAGAGCCCCATGCGGGACTCGATCCCAGGACCCCGAGACCATGACCCGAGCCGAAGGCAGCGGCTTAACCCACTGAGCCACCCAGGCGCCCCTGGAGACATATCTTGAAAGAAGTTGCTGTGGCTGACATTGAAGAGGTTACTGCCTATGTTCTCCTCTAGGACTCTGATGGATTCCTGCCTCACATTGAGGTCTCTCATCCATCTCGAGTTTATCTTTGTGTATGGTGTAAGAGAATGGTTGAGTTTTATTCTTCTACACATAGCTGTCCAATTTTCCAAGCACCATATATTGAACAGACTGTCTTTTTCCACTGTATTTGTTTTCTTGCTTTGTCAAAGATTATTTGACCATAAAGTTAAGTGTCCATATCTGGGCTCTCTATTCTGTTCCACTCTTCTATGTTTCTGTTTTTGTGCCAGTATCATGTTGTCCTGGTGATAATAGCTTTGTAGTAAAGCTTAAAATAAGGCAACGTAATATCTCCAGTTTTGTTTTTCTTTTTCAAAATTTCTTTAACAATTCGGGGTCTCTTCTGATTCCATACAAATTGTAGGATTGTTTGTTCCAGCTCTTTGAAAAATGCTGGTGGAATTTTGATCAGAATGAGATTGAAAGTATGGATTGCTCTAGGCAGTATAGACTTTTAACAATGTTTATTCTTCTGATCCAAGAGCATGGAATGGTCTTCCATCTTTTTGTGTCTTCTTCAATTTCTTTCATGACTGTTCTGTAGTTCCTCAAGTACAGATCCTTTATCTCTTTAGTTAGGTTTATTCCCAGGTATCTTATGGCTCTTGATGCTATAGTAAATGGAATCGATTCTCTAATTTCACATTCAGTATTTTTATTGTTAGTGTATAAGAAAACAACTGATTTCTGTGCATCGATTTTGTATCATGGCACATTACAGAATTCCTGTATCAGTTCTAGAGTTTGTACGTGGCGTCTTTTGTATTTTTCATATAAAAGATTATGTCTTCTGCAAAGAGAGAGAGTTTGACTTCGTCACTGCCAATTTGAATACAATTTATTTCTCTTTGTTGTCTGATTGCTGTTGCTAGGACTTCTAGTACTATGTTAAACAACAGTGGCAAGAATGGGAACCCTTTATAAAATCTAATTTATCTGATATCAGTTCCTGATCTCAACGGGAAGACCGTCAGCTTTTTCCCATTGAGAATGATATTTGCTGTGGGTTTTTCATAGATTTTATGAAGTTGAGAAATGTTCTTTCTATCCCTATACTTTGAAACGTTTCAATCAGCAAAGGGTGCTGGATTTTGTCAAACCCTTTTCTGCACCCATTGAGAGGACCATGTGATTCTACAGTCTCCTCTTATTGATTTGTTCTACAACTTCAGTTGATTTGTGAATGTTGAATCATGCCTGCATCCCAGGAATAAATCCCACCTGGTCATGATGGATAATCTTTTTAATATGCTGTTGGATCCTATTTGCTGGGATCTTGTTGAGAGTCTTGGCATCAATATTCATCAGGATATTGGTCTGAAATTCAATTTTTGGTGGGGTCTTAACCTGGTTTGGGGATCATGGTAATGCTGGCTTCATAAAAAGAGTCTGGAAGTTTTTCTTCTGTTTCTATTGTTATAACAGCTTCAGGAAAATAGGTATTATTTCTTCTTTGAATGTTTGGTAGAATTCCCCAGGGAATCTGTCAGGTCCTGGGCTCTTGTTTTATGGAAGGTTTTTGATCACTGCTTCAATCTTATTACTAGATATTGGTCTATTCAGGTTGTCAATTTCTTCCTGTTTCAATATTGGAAGTTTATAGGTTTCCAGGAATGCATCCATTTCATCTAGGTTGCTTAACTTATTGGCATATAACTGTTGATAATAACTTTTGATGGTTGTTTCTATTTCCTTGGTGTTAGTTATGATCTCTCCCTTTTCATTCATAATTTTATTTTCAGTTCTCTTTTCTTTTGGATTAGTGTGGCCAATGGTTTATCGATCTTATTGATACTTTATGAAAACCAGCATCAGTTTCATTGGTGCATTCTACTGTATCTCTAGTTCTATCTCATTGATCTCTGCTTTAATCTTATTTCCCTTTCTGTGTGTGGGTTTGAATTAATTTGTTGTTGATTCTCCAGTTCCTTAAGGTGTAAAGACAGCTGGTGTATTCTGGATAATTCCATTTTTTTTTTTTTTGTGGGAGACTTGAATGGCTATGTATTTCCCCCTTGGGACTGCCTTTGCTGTATCCCATAGATTTTTGGACTGAAGTGTCTTCACTTCATTGGTTTAAGGACTTTTAGGATTTCCTGGTTGATCCAAACATTCTTAAGCAAGGTGGTCTTTAGCTTCTAGGTGTTTGAGTTCCTTCCAAATTTTTCCTTGTGACTGAGCTTCAGTTTCAAAGCATTGTGATGTGAGAATATTCAGGGAATAAGCTCAATCTTTTGGTATTGGTGGAGTCCTGATATGTGACACAGTTTGTGGTCTATTCTGGAGAAAGCACCATGTACACTCGAGAAGAATGAGTATTCTCTTCCTTTAGGGTGGAATGTTCTTTTTATCTCTATGAGGTCCATCTGGTCAAATGTGTCATTCAATGGTCTTGTTTCTTTATTTATTTTCTGCTTGGATGATCTGTCTATTACTGAGAGTGGCGTATTAAGATCCCCTCCTATTAATGTATTCATATCAATATGACTCTTTATCTTGATTAACAATTCTTACATAGTTGGCTCCTCCCATATTAGTGGCATAAATATTTACAATTGTTACATCTTCTTGGTGGAGAGACCCTTTAAGAATGATGTAGTGTCCTTCTTTATCTCTGACTTTAGTCTTTAGTTTAAAATCTAATTTATCTGATATGAGAATCACTACCCAGGTTTCCTTTCAGGCCCATTGGCATGAAAGATGCTTCACCATACCTTCACTTTCAGTCTGGATTTATCCTTAGGTTCAAAATGGGTCTCTTGTAGACAACATATGGATGGATCCTGTCTTCTCCAATCTGTAACCCTGTGCCATTTTATGGGAACTTTTAGGCCATTCATGTTAAGAGTGATTAGATACATTTTTATTGACATCACGTTGCCTCTGAAATCCTTGTTTCTATAGATTGTCTCTGTAATTTTCTGTTCTATGACATGCTATGGCTCTTTCTTCCCTTATAGAGCCCCCCTTAATATTTCTTTCAGTGCCAACTTGGTGGTCACATGTTTTAAACCATGACAGTCGTGGAAGCTCTATATCTTTCTATTCAATTTGAATGTCAGCCTTGCTGGACAAAGTATTCTTGGCTGCATGTTCTTCTCATTTAGTGCCTTGAACACATCTGGCCAGCCCTTTCTGGCTTTCCAGGTTTCTGTGGATAGGCCTGACATTATTCTGATGGACTTTCCTCTGTAGGTAAGGAATCTCTTCCCCCTACCTGCTCTTAAGAGTTCCTGTCTAAAATTATAATTCATCAGTTTCACAATCAGATGTCTCAAGGCCTTACTAGATTCTATAATCTTGTTGTCAGTCCTTTATGCCTCTAATACATGAAAACTGGTTCCATTCACCAGATTGGGAAAATTTTCATGGAGAATTTGTCCACCTATATCCTGTAGTCTTTCTTTCTCCTCCCCCTCAGGGATTTAAATTATTCTGACATTGGAATGTTTCATGGCATCTCCCTAATTCTGTTTCCATGGCTTCTAAGCTGTTTATCCCAGGCTTCCCCCGATCCTTTTTCTATATCAGTTTGTCCTCTAGATCACTAATTCTGTCTTCTGCCTCAGTTACCCTAGCCGTTAGAGAATTTAGATTAGATAGGGACACATTGATAGCATTTTAAATTTCCTCTCTTGTGGCTTTCCCTTTTTTCCTAATTGATTCCATGTTATCATTAATGGTTTTCTCCAACCTAGCTCGCCATTGCCTGGATAATTGTTAGCCTGAATTCCCTTTCTGACATACTGTTTATGTCCATATCCAATAGCTCTTATGGAGAGGGCCCAGTGTCTGAATTTTCCCTCTGTTGAGCATTCCTCCTTCTAGTCATTTTGGTGAGAGATGGCTGAGGAGATGCGTAGCTGAATGTATTAACCATGACCCAGGCAAGGTGCACCCTGTATCAAAAAAAGTTCAGTTTAAAAGGTTAGTACGGGGGCGCCTGGGTGGCTCAGTGGGTTAAGCCGCTGCCTTCGGCTCAGGTCATGATCTCGGGGTCCTGGGATCGAGTCCCGCATCAGGCTCTCTGCTCAGCAGGGAGCCTGCTTCTCTCTCTCTCTCTCTCTCTCTGCCTGCCTCTCTGTCTACTTGTGATCTCTCTCTGTCAAATAAATAAATAAATATATCTTTAAAAAAAAAAGGTTAGTATGGGATTTGTTGTATTGAACCTCTTGCTGTGATGGTAAATAGATTTAAAAAACACTTAAAAAGTAGAAAGAACAAGAATAGTGTGAACAAATTAAAAATAAAAGTTGTATCTGTGAAATATACAGGTTTCTGGGCAATACCAGGAGCTTAATATCTTCTTTTCCCCTGATTTTGGGGTTTGCAGTTTCATGGGGGACCCTGTTGTGGTTGTCCTCTCATTTTTTGTTGTTGTTGTTGTTGTTTGATTGGTTGGTTTTTGTCTGGCTTTCTGGACTAGGGGACTGCTGTGTGGTTTTTCAGGCAGTCTTGCTTTGATTGAGTCTTCCTGCCCTCTATCAAGGCGCTGGGCTCTGAGGAATCTGGTTATTCAGGCTTTTGTTCTTTGGAGGTTTTTTTTCTTTTTTGTTTTTGTCCCCTCCCCACTTGGTGGCTTTTGGTGGTTCTTCAAATGTTTAGAATAAAACAAACTGCACCCAGAACTTCGTCTCAGAGAGAAGCTTCAATCTGTTCCCCTCTGGGTGGGCCAGGGCACACAGACTCCTCTGCCACCTCCCACTGGCAAAGCACATTCCCAGCCACAGTCTCAGGGGTCACATGAGCTCCCACTTGTCTCTGTATTCCAGTGCTACTAAAACCATGAGCAATATTGGGCCAGGGAACCCGCTTCCAGTGGCTGCTTTTGCCAGGGCTGTTGTCCAGGATCTAGGCAGCTGGAGAGATCCCATCCATAGATAGAGTACTGAGATTCTCATGCCTGCCTGGGCTTGGAGTGTTCAGACCCTCGGCCAGTCCTAAAGACAACTGGCTAGCACCTGCACAGACATCTCTTCAGGGGAGGGTAGGGAGCATGGTTCAGGCCCCAGTCATGCAGCATACGTGCAGAGTACAAAAGGCTGTGGTTCTAGGGAGCACTGGCTGGCATCCTCCCAGAATTTATTATGTGTGCCGGTGGCTTAGGGACCACAGCCTGGAGGCTTCATTGCACTCTCTCTGGCATGAGATGTTACCAGCAGTGGCTGTCCTGAGTCCATGGGCTTAAGCCCATGTCCATGACTGCCCAGTTGCACCAGTTTTCCCTTAAGATATTTTGCTTTTCTTTAGTGCTTTTAACCAGACTCCAAGTGATGGTCCCCAACCACAGGGCACTCTTGTATTGGGATATTAGTTTCCAATGGGTTGCTTCCAGTGGCTCCCTCCCCCTTCTGCTATCCTCTGATATCAGTCTGATCATTCAAACTCCGCTGCTTTAACTCACCACTGGCATCTTCTTTCTGAGAAGACGTATAGATCCAGAAGTGTATAATCCTACATCTCAGGCTCATTTCATGGGTGTTCAGAGTGTTCTGTTAAATAATCAGCTCACTTTAGGGGACCAGTTGAAACAGCGTCTCCTACTTCTCCTCCATCTTCCCCCCTTCCCTGTAAAACAGCTCTTAAAAAGACTTGGATTTATTCTGGTTGGACATGTTCAGGGAAAGATTTTACTTTCAGTGAATTGTGAGCTGTGTCTCAGACAAAAGGTGTCCATGCATGTTTTTTTTAATTACATTTTATTCTTCCAGTGTGCCAAGAATCATAGTTTATGCAATACACCCAGTGCTCCATGTAATACCTGCCCTCCCTAATACCCCACCAGCAGGCTCACCCATACCCCCATCTCCTCCCCTCCAAAGCCCTCGGTTTGTTTCTCAGAGTCCACAGTCTCTTATGCTTTGTCCCCCTCTGATTTACCCCAACGCATATTGATAGGAAATGTTGTAAACTAATGTTGGAAACTAATATCCCAAACATTGAGCACACAGATAAGATCTTTAGGCTGAAACTGAAACACTTTTGCAAAAAAAAGCGGTTTTTTTTATTTTAATTTTAATTTTGAAATACCAGTGCTAATTTTTACCAATTCTGTTTCTTTTTTTTATTTAAATTTAATTATCCAACATATTACATCATTAGTTTCAAACGTAGAGTTCAATAATTCATGAGTTGCATAAAACACCCAGTGCTCATATCATGTGTGCTCCTTAAGGCCCATCATCCAGTTACCCCATCCCCCCCACCTCTCCTCCAGCAACCCTCAGTTCATTTCCTATACTTGAGTGTCTCATGATTTTTTTTCTCCCTTTATGATGATTTCCCATTCAGTTTTCCTTCCCTTCTGCTATGAGTCACTGCATTCTTTATGACACATATGAATAAAACTGTATGATAATTGTATTTCTTTGATTGACTCATTTCCCTCAGCACAATACCCTCCAGTTCCATCTACATTGATGTAAGTGGTAAGATTTCATCATTTCTCAAGGCTGAATAATATTCCTTTGTGTGTGTGTGTGTGTGTGTGTGTGTGTGTATCTTCATCACCCATTCATCTGTCAATGGACATCTCAGTTCTTTCCACACTTTGGTTATCTTGGACATCATTGCTATGAACATTGGGGTACATATGCCCCTTTAGATCATTACATCTGTATCTTTGGGGGCAAATACCCAGTAGCGCAATTGCTGGGTCTATTTTTAACTTCTTGAGGAACCTCCATACTGCTTTCCAGTGTGGCTCTACAATCTTCCATTCCCACCAACAAGGTAAGAGGGTTCCCTTTTCTTCTCATCCTCTCCAACATTTGTTATTCCCTGTCTTGTTAATCTTTGCCATTTGAATGGGTGTAAGGTGATATATCTCATTGTGGTTTTGATTTATATTTCACTGATGTCAAGTGATGTGTCTTGTTAATTTTGACCATTCTAATTGGGTGTCTGTTCATGTCTTCTGCCCATTTTTTGATGTGATTATCTGTTTTTGGGTGTGGATTTTGAGGAGTTGGTTATACATCTTGGATATCAGCCCTTTGTCTGTAGTGTCATTTGCGAATATCCTCTCTCATGCCATGGGTTGCCTCTTTGTTTTGTTGACTGTTTCCCTTGCTGTTCAGAAGATTTTGATCTTGATGAAGTCCCAAAAGTTGATTTTCACTTTTGTTGCTTTGCCTTTGGAGAAATGTTTTGAAAGAAGTTGCTTTGGCCAATGTTTGGAGAGGTTACTGCCTATGTTCTTGCCTTCATAGGACTTCAATAGTCCTAGGACTATTAGGACTAGGGCTTCAATAGTGTCTTGCCTCATGTTGAGGTCTTTTATCAATTCCTAGTTTACCTTTGTGTATGGTATAAGAGAATGGTCAAGTTTCATTCTTCTATACATGGCTGTCCAATTTTCTCAGCACCATTTATTGAGGAGACAGTTTTTTTCTACTACATGATTTTTCCTGATTTGTCAAAGATTATTTGATCATAGAGTTGCAGGTCCATATCTGGGATCTCTACTCTGTGCCACTGGTCTATGTGTCTGTTTTTGTGCGAGTACCATGCTGTCTTGGTGATCACAGTTTTGTAGTAAAGCTTGAAATCGGGCAATGTGTTGCCCCCAGCTTTGTTTTTCTTTTTCAACACTTCCTTAGCAATTCAGGATCTCTTCTGGTTCCATACAAATTTTAGGATTGTTTGTTCCAGCACTTGAAAATGCTGTTGGAATTTTGATTGGGATGGCATTGAAAGTGTAGATTTCTCTGAGCAGTATAGACATTTTAACAATGTTTATTCTTCAGATCCATGCGCATGGAATGTTTTTCCATCTTTTTGTGTCTTCTTCAATTTCTTTCATGAGTGTTCTGTAGTTCCTCAAGTACAGATCCTTTACCTCTTAGGTTAAGTTTATTCCAAGGTATCTTATGGTTCTTGATGCTATAATAAATGAAATTGATTCTCTAATTTCCCTTTCTGTATTTTCATTGTTAGTGTATAAGAAAGCAACTGATTTTTGTGCATCAGTTTTGTATCCTGCCACATTAATGAATTGCTGTATGAGTTCTAATAGACTGATATCTAGTAAAGATATTTTAAGCAGTGATCAAAAATCTTCCAAAAAACAAGTGCCCAGGAACTGATAGATTCCCTGGGGAATTCTACCAAACATTCAAGGAAGAAATAATACCCATTCCCTGAAGCTGTTTCAAAAAAGGAAGGAAGAAAGAAAGAAAGAAAGAAAGAAAAGGGAAACTTCCAGAATCCTTCTATGATCCCCAAACCAAAGAACCCATCCAAAAGGAGAATTTCAGACCAACATCCCTGATGAATATGGATGCCAAGGTTCTCAAAAAGATCCTAGCTAACAGGATCCAACAGGACATTAAGAAGGTTATCCACCATGACTAGGTGGAATTTATCCTTGGGATTCAAGGGTGATTCAACATTCACAAATCAATCAACGTGATAGAACAAATCAGTAAGAGAAGAGAAAAGAACCACATGGTCCTCTTAATGGATATAGAAAAAGCTTTTGACAAAATACAGCATCTGTTCCTGATTAAAATTCTTCAAAGTATATGGATAGAGGGAATATTCCTCAATTTCATAAAATCTATCTTTGAAAAACCCATAGCAAATATCATTCTCAATGGGAAAAAGCTGACAGCCTTCCCTTTGAAATCAAGGAACACAACAAGGATGCCCACTTTTGCCAATATTGTTCAACATAGTACTAGAAGTCCTAGACACAGCAATCAGACAACAAAAAGAAATAAAAGGTATTCAAATTGGCAAAGATGGGGGACGTGGGTGTCCCAGTGAGTTAAGCCTTTGTCTTTGGCTCAGGTTATGATCTCAGGATCCTGGGATTGAGGCCTGCAATGGGCTTTCTACTCAACAGGGAGCCTGCTTCCCCCTCTCTCTGCCTGCCTCTCTGCCTACTTGTGATCTCTCTGTGTGTCAAATAAATAAATAAAATCTTTAAAAAAATCAAATTGGTAAAGATATCAAGTGATGTGGGGTATTTTTTCATGTGTCTGTTTGCTATATGTACATCTTCTTTGGAGAAGTATCTGCTCATGTTTTCTCTTCATTTATTGACTGAACATAGATCGTTGTCTTTTGGGTGTTGAATTTAAAAATTCTTTATAGATCTTGGCTGCCTTTTAGTTTTCTTGACTGTTGTCATTGCTGTGCAGAAGCTTTTTACCTTGATGAAGTCCCAGAGTTCATTTTTGCTTTTGTTTCCCTTGCCTTTAGAGACAAGATGTTGCTGTGACCAAGGTCAAAGACTTTACTGTCTGTGTTCTTTTCTAGGTTTTTGATGGATTCCTTTCTTTTTTAATTTATTTTTATTTATTTTCAGCATAACAGTATTCATTATTTTTTCACCACACCCAGTGCTCCATGCAATCCGTGCCCTCTATAATACCCACCACCTGGTACCCCAACCTCCCACCTCCCCACCACTTCATGGTTCACGTCCCCTTCCAATTTACACCAGCTCCCTTCTCCTAACTCCCCATGTCCTCCATGCTATTTGTTATGCTCCACAAATAAGTGAAACCATATGATAATTGACTCTCTCTGCTTGACTTATTTCACTCAGCATAATCTCTTCCAGTCCAGTCCATGTTGCTACAAAAGTTGGGTATTCATCCTTTCTGATGGAGGCATAATACTCCATAGTGTATATGGACCACATCTTCCTTATCCATTCGTCCGTTGAAGGGCATCTTGGTTCTTTCCACAGTTTGGCGACGGTGGCCATTGCTGCTATAAACATTGGGGTACACATGGCCCTTCTTTTCACAACATCTGTATCTTTACACAGGAGGGCAATTGCAGGGTCATAGGGAAGTTCTATTTTTAATTTCTTGAGGAATCTCCACACTGCACCAACTTACATTCCCACCCACAGTGGAAGAGGGTTCCCCTTGCTCCACATCCTCTCCAACACATGTTGTTTCCTGTCTTGTTAATTTTGGCCATTCTAACTGGTATGAGGTGGTATCTCAATGTGGTTTTGATTTGAATTTCCCTGATGGCTTATGATGATGAACAATTTTTCATGTCTGTTAGCCATTTGTATGTCTTCTTTGAAGAAGTGTCTGTTCATGTCTCCTGCCCATTTTTTGACATGATTATCTGTTTTGTGTGGGTTGAGTTTGAGGAGTTCTTCATAGATCTTGGATATCACCCCTTTGTCTGTAGAATCATTTCCAAATATCTTCTCCCATTCCGTGGGTTGCTTCTATGTTTTGCTGACTCTTTGTTGTGCAGAAGCTTTTGATCTTGATGAAGTCCCAAAAGTTCATTTTCACTTCTTTTGTTTCCTTTGCCTTTGGACACATGTCTTGAAAGAAGTTACTGTGGCCGATGTTGAAGAGGTTACTGCCTATGGTCTCCTCTAGATTTTGATAGATTCCTGTCTCACATTGAGGTCTTTATCCATTTTGAGTTTATACTTGTGTATGGTGTAAGAGAATGGTCGAGTTTCTTTCTTCTATACATAGCTGTCCAATTTCTCCAGCAACATTTATTGAAGACACTGTCTTTTTTCCACTGTATATTTTTTCCTGCTTTGTTGAAGATTACTTGACTATAGAGTTGCTGGTCCATATCTAGGCTCTCTACTCTGTTCACTTAGTCTATGTGTCTGTTTTTGTGCTAGTACCATGCTGTCTTGGTGATCACAGCTTTGTAGGAAGGCTTGAAATCAGCCAATGTAATGCTACCAATTTTGTTTTTCTTTTTCAAGATTTCCTTAGCAATTCAGGGGTCTCTTCTGGTTCCATACAAATTTTAGGATTGTTCCAGCAGTTTGAAAAATTCCAGTGGAATTTTTATCAGGATGGCATTGAAGGAATAGATTGTTCTAGGTAGTATAGATATTTTAACAATGTTTTTCTTCCAATCCATGGGCATGAAATGCTTTTCCATCTTTTTATGCCTTCTTCAATTTCTTTCATGAGTTTTTTGTAGTTTCTCAAGTACAGATCCTTTACCTCTTTGTTTAAGTTTATTCCCAGGTAACTTATGATTCTTGATGCTATAGTAAAAGGAATCGATTCTCTAATTTCCTTTTCTATATTTTCATTGTAGTGTATAAGAAAGCAATTGCTTTCTGTCCATTATACCACGGAAATAGAAAGAATCATTAGCAGTTATTATCAACAGTTATATACCAACAAGTTAAGCAACCTAGAAGAAAGAGATGCATTCCTGGAAACGTCTAAACTTCCAAGACTGAAGCAGGAAGAATCTGACAACCTGAATAGACCAATGTCTAGTAACGAGATTGAAGCAGTGATCAAAAACCTCCCAAAAAACAACAGCACAGGTACCAGGACCTGACAGATCCCCTGGGGATTCTACCTCCCAAAAAACAACAGCACAGGTACCAGGACCTGACAGATCCCCTGGGGAATTCTACCAAACATTCAAGGAAGAAATAGTACCTATTCTCCTGAAGCTGCTTCAAAAATAGAAATAGAACGGATCAAATTTGTTCTCTGAGGCTAATGTTACCCTGATCCGCAAATCAGGCAAAGACCCCATGCAAAAGGAGAATTTCAAACTATACCCCTGATGAGTATGGATGCCAAGATTCTCAACAAGATTCTAGATAGGGGCGCCTGGGTGGCTCAGTGGGTTAAGCCACTGCCTTCGGCTCAGGTCATGATCTCAGGGTCCTGGGATCGAGCCCTGCATCAGGCTCTCTGCTCAGCAGGGATCTTGCTTCCTCCTCTCTCTGTGCCTGCCTCTCTGCCTGCTTGTCATCTCTCTCTGTCAAATAAATAAATAAAATCTTTAAAAAAAAAAGATCCTAGATAATAGGATCCAACAGTACATTAAAGAGATTATCCACCATGACCAAGTGGGATATATCCTTGGGATGCCAAGGTGCTTCAACATTCGCAAATCAATCAATATGATGCAACACATCAATAACAGAAGAGAGAAGTACCATATTGTCGTTTCAATGCATACAGAAAAAGTATATCATGAAATCCAACATCTGTTCCTGCTTAAAACTCTTCGAATTATAGGGATAGAGAGAACATTCCTCAACTTCATAATATCTAGCTATGAAAGTCCACAGCAAGTACCTTTCTCAGTGGGGCAACACTGACAACCTTCCCTTTGAGATCAGGAACCAAACAAGATTGCCCATTCTCACCACTGCTGTTCAACAGAATACTAGAAGTCCTAGCAAGAGCAATCAGAAAAAAAAAAAAAAAAGGTATTCAAATTGGCAAAGAAGTCAAATGCTCTTCCTTCACAGATTACATGATAGTTTATCTGGAGAACCCAAAAGGTTCCACCCCCAAACTACTAGAACTCATATAGCAATTCAGTAATATGGCTGGGCTGCAGGATTTCTTTTTTTTTTTTTTAATTTTTATTTTTTATAAACATATAATACATTTTTATCCCCAGGAGTACAGGTCTGGGAATCGCCAGGTTTACACTTCACAGCACTCACTATAGGACATACCTTCCCTAATGTCCATAACCCAGCCCTCCTCTCCTGACCACCCTCCCCCCAGCAACCCTGTTTGTTTTGTGAGATTAAGAGTCTCTTATGGTTTGTCTCCCTCCCAATCCCATCTTGTTTCATTTATTCTTTTCCTCCCACCCAAACCTCCCACATTGTATCTCCACTTCCTCATATCAGGGAGATCATATGAGTGTTGTCTTTCTCCAATTGACTTATTTCCCTAAGCATTATACCTTCTAGTTCCATCCACGTCTTCCCAAATGGCAAGATTTCATTTCTTTTGATGGCTGCATAGTATTCCATTGTGTATATACACCACTTCTTTTTTATCCATTCATCTGTTGATGGACATCTAGGTTCTTTCCATAGTTTGGCTATTGTGGACATTGCTGCTATAAACATTCAGGTGCACGTGCCCCTTCAGACCACTACGTTTGTATCTTTAGGGTAAATACCCAGTAGTTCAATTGTTGGGTCATAGGGTAGTTCTATTTTCAACTTTTTGAGGAACCTCCATGCTGTTTTCCAGAGTGGTTGCACCAGCTTGCATTCCCACCAGCAGTGTAGGAGGGTTCCCCTTTCTCTGCATCCTTGCCAGCATCTGTCATTTCCTGACTTGTTAATTTAAGCCATTCTGACTGGTGTGAGGTGGTATCTCATTGTGGTTTTGATTTGTATTTCCCTGGGCTGCAGGATTTCTGCTGAATAAGCTGATAGCTTTTTGGTGTTTTTCATTTGTATTATTGTTTTCTCTTTTCTTGCTAGTTTTGAAATTCTACTACTTTTTAAAAAGATATTTATTTATTTAGTTAGTTAGTTATGAGAGAGACAGAGATAGAGCATAAATGTGGGGAGGGGCAGAGGCAGAGGGAGAAGCAGGCTTGATAGCAGGCTCTTAGATCATTATGTGAGCCAAACACAGATGCCTGACTGACTACTCACCCAGGCATCCTTCTATTACTCCTTTTTGCCATTTTATTTATGTGTCTTGGTGTGGATCCCATTGGGTTGTTTTTGTTTGGAACTCTCTGTTCCTCCTGGATCTGGATATCTGTTTCCTTTTCCATATTAGGAAAATTATCAGCTATTATTTCATTCAAATACATTTTCTGCCCTCTTTTCTCTTCTTCTGGGATCCCTAAAATGCAAATGTTACTATACTTGATGATGTCACTGAGTTCCCTTAAGCATTTCTCATTTTCCTTTATTAATTTTTCCTCTTTACTCTTCAGCTTGGTTGCTTTCCATTTCTCTGTCTTCTAGCTCACTGATCCATTCTTCTGCCCCTTCTAATAGTCTGTTGATTCATTCTAGTGTATTTATTTCACTTATTGAGTTCTTCATCTCTGACTAGTATTTTTTTTTCTATCTCTTTGAAGTTCTTATTGAGATCTTTTATTCTTTTTTGAAATGCTGTATCTTTATGACCATTACTTTAAATTCATTATCAGGTATATTATTTATCTCCATTTCAATTAGCTCTTTTGCTCTGGTTTTCCCCTGTTCTTTCATTTGGGACATATTCCTCTGTCTTCTCATTTTGTGTAACTCTCTGTGTTTGTTTCTATGTATTAGGAATGTCAGCTGCATCTCCTGATTTTGAAAGTAGTGTCCTTATGAAGAAGAGGTCCTGTGGTGCTATGTAATGTAATGTAATTAACCAGAACCAGTTCTTCAGAATTTTCTCTTATGTGGGTTTTGTATATCCTACTGGTGTGGCTGATCTTCATTTTTCTTTAGTCTAGTTGGCTATAGTGGCCCACTTTGCCAGTTGTGGGCAGTGTTTGGTACCTGTGCTGTTAAGAGGCCATTCTGGTACAACCATGGGTTTATAGTTTGTTAGTGTCAGCATTAAGACTAAATGCCTACCCTCAGTCCCTCTGCTGGGACTGCAGTTGCACTGATCCTCAGAGAGCTTTCCTGGGAGGCTTTCATTGTCAGTCAGAGCCTGATGTCCAACCAGATTTTCGTCCACAGTCTGTCTATTGGGGCTGTAATATCATCAACCTGCAGGGTGCTTTCCCTTCCTTGTCCCCTGAGAGGTTTTTTTGGGTCAGCAGACCAGCAGCCTGATCCAATGCCTACCCCTACTCTGTCTTCCGGGCCTGCATTTAAACTCTTGTAGGTGGTTATCATCCCCTCTCCCCCAGGTTAGAATCACTTCATAGTAGCACCAGTCTTAAACAAGGCTGCAAGCAGGATTTGTTTTGGAAGGATGAACTTTAGAGGATGCCTGAAGAGTAGGGTGGGTGGATGTGAAGGTAGAGCACATGTTGTTAGAAAGTTAGGTGGAGGGCAAAATCTCTGCCCCTCCTAATCTTTCCAATGTGGTGTCTCCTCTATGATTAACAATGTAAAATCTCATCTGCCAGGCTTTAGGACCTTCTCTGGGTTAGTTGCGCTGATATGGCTGTTATCTAGGTGTGTTCATGGCACAAGGTGAGCTTAGGATATTCCTACTTTGCCATCTTCCCAGAAGTTTTTCCCTGATGAGATTTTTAAAAAGGTAATGCAATTATACGTTTAGAATATGCAGGATATAAAAGCAAAATGGAAAAATGGAAAGCTTAACACACTCTCCTCGTTACCCACCCATTCATTTCCTCTTTTCAAAGGTTATCACTGTTTTGTATATGTGTATGATTTTCTGATTTCCAAAAAAAAAAAAAAAGACAATGAGATGCTTATACCCTACAACAGGATGTCTTAACCAGAGTCCATGAACCTATAGGTGTACACAGATACCCTTTGGGGGAAACTGTGAAACCTCTGGTATTATAACTAAAACTGTGTATGTGGGCTGTTTCATGTACACTTATGTGCATATATGCAACTTTGGGAGAAGAAAGTTCATTATTTTCATCAGACTTTCAAAGTGGTCTATGACCCCAACAAAATTAAGAATAGCCATTGTAAAGTATCATGGAGTCATTATGTTATCCTTGAAAGTGAAAATATCCACTGAAGGTATCATGAGGTATTAGGTCATAACCTAAATGTGTGAATTTTAGTCTTAAATTCTCTGAGACTCAGTTTTCTCATCTGTAAAATACAGCTAATGCCTAACCAATAGGATTCTTATAAGTGTAAAAGGAAATAGCTATATGTAAAGTCTCTGGCACATAGAGGTATTTCATAAACTTTAGTGTTTCTTTCCCTTGTCCACCGTGCTTCCAGTAATAAAATTGTATTTATCAGAAAAGAGGACTTTTATAAATATAAGACCTTTGAGGATCTTTAACAGTAGGGTTTTCATTTTTAAAAAAATTATTTTTGTTATCATATAATGTATTATTTGCCCCAAGGTTACAGGTCTGTGAATCATCAGGCTTAGACATTTCACAACACTCACCATAGCACATACCCTCCCCAATGTCCATAACCCAACAATTCCACCCCTACACACCACATCACAGCACCCCTCAGTTTGTTTTGTGAGATTAAGAGTCTTATGGTTTGTCTCCCTCCCTATCCCATCTTGTTTCATTTTTGTCCTTCCCTACCCCCACACTACCCCACCCTGCCTCTCAAATTCCTCATATCTCAGAGATCATATGAGTGTTGTCTTTTTCTGATTGACTTATTTCGCTAAGCATGATATCCTCTAGTTCCATCCACGTCATTGCAAATGGCAAGATTTCATTTCTTTTGATGGCTGCATAGTATTCCATTGTGTGTATATACTACATCTTCTTTATTCATTCATCTGATGATGGACATCTAGGTTCTTTCCATAGTTTGGATATTGTGGACATTGCTGCTATAAATATTTGGGTGCAAGTGCCCCTTTGGATCACTACGTTTGTATCTTTAGGGTAAATTCCAAGTAGTGTGATTGCTAGGTCAAAGGGTAGCTCTATTTTCAACTTTCTGAGGAACCTCCATGCTGTTTTCCAGAGTGGTTGCACCAGCTTGCATTCCCACCAACAGTGTAGGAGGGTTCCCCTTTCTCCGCATCCTCACCAACATCTGTCATTTCCTGACTTGTTAATTTTAGCCATTCTGACTGGTGTGAGGTGGTATCTCATTGTGGTTTTTATTTGTATTTCCCTGATGCTGAGTGATGTGGAGCATTTTTTCACGTGTCTGTTGGCCATGTGGATGCCTGCTTTGCAGAAATGTCTGTTGATATCTTCTGCCCATTTCTTGTTTGGATTATTTGTTATTTTGGTGTTGAGTTTGATAAGTTCTTCATAGATTTTGGATACTAGTCCTTTTCCTGATATGTTATTTGCAAATATTTTCTCCCATTCTGTCAGTTGTCTTGGTATTGTTGACTGTTTCCTTTGCTGTGCAAAAGCTTTTGATCTTGATAGTTCATTTTTGCCCTTGCTTCCTTTGCCTTTGGCGTTGTTTCTAGGAAGAAGTTGCTGTGGCTGAGGTTAAAGAGGTTGCTGCCTGTGTTCTCCTCAAGGATTTTGATAGTAGTAGGGCTTTTGAAGCACTATATCAGGTGATGAAGAAAGATGTTTGTAGGGAAGGGGCAGACGTTTATAATCTACTGTATTAGTGACAACAGCAGGATCCCTGCACATCATTGTGAAATTTATATAGCTTTTCTTCTGTTCCCAATTCTTTCCAACCATTCCTTTTTCCTATGCCAGAAACTGTGAGCCCATGATGAAGGTTGTACATGCCCTTAATTAGGGAATTTATTCTCTCAGCATCTGAGAAGTCCTTTGACCAATCCTCTTCACTTTGTGGGTGTCAATGGAGACCTGAACACCTTGATAGATAATGGTACCTTGTCCATGAAAGGAGGCCTCTGAGCTCAAATGGATCAAGTGAAAAGCCAGTTTTCAAACCTTCACCATGACTGTTGTGGGATCACAGGTAGCCTTAGGGTCATAAACATTTATGGGGATAGGGTATTTTCTGGAAACATGGGAATCTCTGAATCCAGGGCAATCTATGGAGCCAGAGGCATCTCTGAGGCTGCTCTGGAGACATCAGCACTTTTTTTTTTTTTTTAGCACTTTTGAGGCCATGAGCTTCTCTGAGAGCATGGTTATCTCTGGGGACATAGGCATCTTCAAGGTCAGTACCAAGGTAGCAGGCTGCTCTTAGCAACAGTGAGCTACTCATCTGTTGCCATGCTAGGTTTACCTACAGCACCAAAAATGTTCCTTGTCCCAAAAAATGCTATGCTGCTTTTCCAACTGGTTTAAATGGGTGAACCTGGGGCATTCTCTCCTCCCACTTAAGAGTCTGGAGTGTGACTTATGACCTTTACTGATTAAGCAACAAGTAAATGCATGTTAAGCAGTCCAGAATTCAGGCAAGAGGAAGAATATACTATTGTTCTAGAATGGGATTTAGCTTTAGAAAGTTGCCTTCCAGCTGAATTATTAGGCTGGTTCTCTTTTCCTTAATGATCAACCTCCTTGACTTTTCCACCCTCACTGCTATAGCATGAGAACAATGTGAAAATATTATTACTGTTTAGAATTAAGATCCTGTTAAGGGGATATATAGATGGTATATAGCAGGTAATTGAATTGCAGAATGGCTGAAAAGGAAATTTTACTTTTAGATACATTCAGTTACAGGATGTATGCTAATGTTGTTGCCAATAGAGACCCCAACCTTTGCCTGAGAAATAAATCAGAATGATCCTTAATTGTTAGCATGGGTGCTTGATGATTTAGAATATACAAGGAAATAGTTAGGTTATAACATTTACTGTCACAACCCACACCCCAGTTAGGTCGATTTCTATTACTCAGCCAATTCCCTTTTTCATAGGTATCCCATAGATAAAGTTGAATCCACTAAACTTTAAAATGATTAATTCTCAATTAGTGGTATCTAAACAACACTGATTAATAGCCTTTTCAGCATCATTTTGGGAGACAACTGAAAATCTCAGTGCTTTAGACCCTGGCTTATACATGGCCTATGTGCCCATCTAGGTTTTCCTAAAACAAGCCTTTTCTTAGGTCTTTTTATGAAGACCAGTGGATTTTGCTTCTGTAGATATCACATCAAGTTTGTGGATTTTTAGATACAATTGGCACCACTTTTAAAAATCTGGTGGTTTTGGTTAAAGCCTCTTCCTTCGGCTTGGGTCATGATCCCAGGGTCCTGAGATCGAGCCCCACATCAGGCTCTCTGCTCAGCAGGGAGCTTGCTTCCCCCCTCTTTCTTCTGCCTGGCTCTCTGCCTACTTGTGATCTTTGTCTGTCAAATAAATTTTAAAAATCTTTTAAAAAATTTATTTCTTACAGAGAAAAGTAACTGATATGGTGATACATTGGAGATGTCTATGTTTACAACTGGATGTGGTAGTAAGAGAAATGGCTCTTTCACTAAGACATCTATTTTTGAGCTTAAACTTGACAGAGTATTTGGAATGAACATCTTGGGTGAAGACCAGAATTTTCTTGGCAGTGGGAGCTCTGAAAATGCTGACACATGACCTAAACCACCTTATGATCATCAAGACAGTTTGGTATTGGCACAGAGACATACATAGATCAATGGAAGAGAGTAGAGACCCGAGAAGTGGACTGTCAACTCTGTGATCGACTAATACTCAACAAAGCAGGAAGAATATCCAATGAAAAGACAGTCTCTTCAACAAATGGTGCTGGAAAAATCAGAAAGCCACATGCAGAAGAATAACACTGGATCATTCTATTATGCCATACACAACGATAAACACAAAATGGATGAAGGACCTAAAGGTGAGAAAGGAATCCATCTGATTCCTTAAAATTTTGGGATTATTTGCTCCAGCTCTTTGAAGAATACTGGTGGAATTTTGATCAGAATGGCATTAAAAGTATAGATTGCTCTAGGCAGTATAGACATTTAAACAATGTTTATTCTTCTGATCCAAGAGCATGGAATGGTCTTCCATCTTTTTGTGTCTTCTTCAATTTCTTTCATGAGTGTTCTGTAGTTCCTCGCATACAGATCCTTTATCTCTTTGGTTAGGTTGATTCCCAGGTATCTTATGGTTCTTGGTGCTATAGTAAATGGAATCGATTCTCTAATTTCCCTTTCTGTATTTTCATTGTTAGTGTATAAGAAAGCCACTGATTTCTGTACATAGACTTTGTATCCTGCCACGTTGCTGAATTGCTGTATGAGTTCTAGTAGTTTAAGGGTGGAGTCTTTTGGGTTTTCCATATAAAGAATCATGTCGTCTGCAAAGAGAGAGAGAGTTTGACTTCTTCATTGCCAATTTGGATACATTTTATTTCTCTTTGTTGTCTGATTGCTGTTGCTAGGACTTCTAATTCTATGTTGAACAAGAGTGGTGAGAGTGAGCATCCTTGTCATGTTCTTGATCTCAACGGGAAGGCTGCAAGCTTTTTCCCATTGAGGATGATATTTGCTGTGGGTCTTTCATAGATAGATTTGATGAAGTTCAGGAATGTTCCCTCTATCCCTACACTTTGAAGCATTTTAATTAGGAACGGATGCTGGATTTTGTCAAATGCTTTTTCTGCATCGATTGAGAGGACCTTGTGGTTTTTCTCACTTCTCTTAATTTGTTCTATCACATTGATTGATTTGCAAATGTTAAACCATCCTTGTAGCCCAAGGATGAATCCCACCTGGTCATGGTGGATAATCTTTTTTTTTTAAAGGTTTTTTTTTTTTTAATTTATTTATTTGACAGACAGAAATCACAAGTAGGCAGCGAGGCAAGCAGAGAGAGAGGGGGAGGCAGGCTCCCTGCTGAGCAGAGAGCCCAATGCGAGGCTCGATCCCAGGACCCTGAGATCATGACCTGAGCTGAAGGCAGAGGCTGTTGGATCCTGTTTGCTGGGATCTTGTTGAGAATCTTAGCATCCATATTCATCAGTGATATTGGTCTGAAATACTCCTTTTTGGTAGGGTCTTTGCCTGGTTTGGGGATCAGGGTAATGCTGGCGTAATAGAAAGAGTCTGGAAGTTTTTCTTCTGCTTCAATTTTTTGAAACAGCTTCAGGAGAATAAGTGTTATTTCTTCTTTGAAAGTTTGGTAGAATTGGTTTTTGGGAGGTTTTTGATCACCGCTTCAATCTCGTTACTAGATAGTGGTCTATTCAGGTTGTCAATTTCTTCCTGGTTCACTTTTGGAAGTTTATAGTTTTCCAGGAATGCATCCATTTCATCTAGGTTGCTTAGCTTATTGGCATATAACTGTTGATAATAACTTCTGATGATTGTTTCTACTTCCTCGGTGTTCATTGTAATCGCTCCCTTTTCATTCATAATTTTATGAATTTGGGCTTTCTCTCTTTTCTTTTGGATTAGTGTGGCCAATGGTTTATCGATCTTATTGATTCTTTAAAAAAACCAGCTTCTAGTTTCATTGATACGTTCTACTGTATCTCTGGTTTCTACCTCACTGATCTCAGCTCTAATCTTGATTATTTCCCTTCTTATGTGTGGAATTGGTTTGATTTGTTGATTCTCCAGTTCTTTAAGGTGTAGAGACAGCTGCTGTGTTCTGGATTTTTCAACATTTTTGAGAGAGGCTTGGATGTTGGTGGAAATGCAAGTTGGTGCAGCCTCTTTGGAAAACAGTGTGGAGATTCCTTAAGAGACTGAAAATAAAGCTTCCCCATGACTCTGCTATTGCACTACTTGCTATTTGCTCCAAAGATACAGATGTAGTAAAAAGATGCGCCATCTGTACCCCAATGTTCATAGCAGCAATGACCACAGTCGCCAAACTGAAAAGATCCAAGATGTCCTTCATCAGATGAATGGATAAAGATATGGTCCATATATACACTGGAATATTATGCCTCCCTCAGAAAGAATGAATACCCACCTTTTGTATCAACATGGGCAGGACTGGAGGAGGTTATGCTGAGTGAAATAAGTCTAGCAGAGAAAGTCAATTATCATATGGTTTCACTTACTTGTGGAGTATAAGGAATAACTTGGAGGACATTAGGAGAAGGAAAGGGATAGTGAATTGGGGGAAATCAGAGGGGGAGACAAACCATGACAGACTGTAGACTCTGAGAAAGAAACTGAGTGTTTTGGAGGGGCAAGGGCTGGGGGGATGGGTGAGTCTCCTGGTGGTTATTAAGGAGGGTATGTATTGTGTGGAGCACTGGGTGTGGTGCATAAACAATGAATCTTGTAGCACTGAAAAAATAAAGTAAAATAAAAATTTAAAAATATATGCAGAAAATTGAAAATGCAAAAGTAATGGTTCAATCTATTGGGATACAGCAAAGCCTGTTTACGAGGGAAGATTATAGCAATACAGGATTATCCCCAAAGGAAGAAAAATCTTCAATAAAGCAGCTGACCTTACCTCTAAAAGACCTAAGAAAGAAGATCAAACAAAGTCCAAAGCCAGTAGAAGAAGGGAAATTATAAAGATTGTAATAGACATAAAAGAAATAAAAACAAAAAATAGAACATAAAAATGAAACCAGAAGCTGATTCTTTGAAAGGATCAACAAAATTGATACTCATTAAAATCAGTATCTCTGTCAGAGATACTCATGAAGAAAATACCTGAGGAAATAAAAACAGAAAGGAAGGAGGGAAAATAACCATCACCACAAAAATATAAAGGAGTTATATTCCTTTATATTCTTCCTCTTCCAAAACAGTAGCAGGAAGAATTAGAAAATTTGAACAGAATACTAGCAACAAAAATGAATCAGTAATCAACAAACTGCAAACAAAAAAAACATCCAAAAGCAAATATATTCACAGGTGAATTCTACCAAACAATTAGAATTAATACTCATTATTCTCAAACTATTACCAAGCATAGAAGAGAAAAGAAAGTTTCTCAATTCATTCTATAATGCTGGATTTACCCTGATATTGAAACCAGACAAAGACACTATGAAAAAAGAAAACTATAGCCAATAATTCTGATGAACATAGGTGTAAAAATCCTCAATAAAATATTAACAAACAAAATTCAGCAATATATTAAAAAAAAACCTATTCACCACAATCAAATGGGGTTTATTTTGGGGATGGAAGTGGGGCCAATATTCACAAATCAATGAGCATGATAACTCACATTAACAAAAGAAAGAATAAACACCATATGATGATCTCAAAAGATGCACAAAAAGACATTTGACAAAGTACCACATACATTTATGATTAAAAATAACTCTTGGCAAAGTAGGTTTAGAGGGAACATATCTCAATATAATAATGGTTGTATGCAAAAAACTCACAGCTAATTGCATCATTATGAAAAACAGATCTTCCTTCTAAGATCAGAAACAAGACCAGGATGTCCACTCTCACCAATTTTATTCAACATAGTACTGGAAGTCCTAGTCATAACACACACACAAAAGAAATAAAAGGGATCCAAATTGATAAGGAAGGTGTGAAACTGTCACTATTTTCAGATAAAATAATACCATATAAAAAACTCTAAAGACTCCGCCAAAAATATAGCAGAACTAATTCATGAATTCAGTGGTCACATCACACAAAATTAATATACATAGATCTGTTGCATTTCTCTACACTGATAATGAAGTAGAATATAGAGAAATTAAGACTACAATTCCATTTATAATTGCACAAAATATAATAAAATACCTAAGAATAAACTTAACTAAAAAGGTAAAAGACCTATACTTGAAAACTATAAAACACTTGGCGAAAAAATTTGAAGAGGACACAAACACATAGAAAGATATTCCATGCTCATGGATTGGAAGAATTAATATTCCAATATCCACACTACTCAAACCAATCTACAGATTTGATGCAATCCCTATCAAAATACCAAAAACATTTTTCACAGAGCTAGAACAATTATCCTAAAATTTGTATGGAATAATAAAAGACCTCACATTGTCAAGACAACCTTGAAAAGAAACAAAACTGGAGGTATCATAGTCCCAGATTTTGGAATATACTACAAATCTGAAGTATTCACAACAGTCTGGTATTGGCGCAAAAACAGACACAGAACAATGGAACAGAAGAGAAAGCAAAAATGAAGCCATACTTAAAAATAGACCTATGATAAAAGAGGCAGGAATGTACATATGATGGGGGAAAACAGTCTCTTCAATAAATGGTGCTGGGAAAACTGGACAGCTACCTGTAAAATAATGAAACTGGACCACTTTTTTACATAATACACAAAAATAAACTCAAAATGGGGTAAAGCCTAAATGCAATACCTGAAGCCATAAAGCTGTTATAAGAAAACACAGGCAGCAATTTCTTTGACATCAGCCATAGAAATATTTTTTTAGATATGCCTCCTCTGACAATGGAAACAAAAGCAAAATTAAGCTATCGGGACTACACCAAAATAGAAAAGCTTTTGTACAGTGAAGGAAACTAAGCAAAACAAAAACACAACCCATAGAATGGAAGAAGATATTTGCAAATGACATGTGCAGTAAATATGATAAATATATACTTATTTTATATATGGTATATATATTTTGTATATATTAATATATAAAAATATAGATAATATACAAATATCATATACAAATCAACACCAAAAACCAAATAATCTGATTTACAAATGAGCAGAGGACTTTAATAGACATATTTTAAGGAAAGCATACACATGGTCAAGAGACACATGAGAAGATTCCCAACATGACTAATAACCATCAGGGAAATGCAAATGAAGATCACATTGAGTTGTCACTTTACACCTGTAAGAATGGCTAAAATAAAAATTGAAGGAAAAACAAGTGTTGGTACAACAACAAATGATGTGGAGAATAAAGAATCTTTGTGTACTGTTGGTGGGAATGTAAATAGTTGTAACCACTGTGAAAGACAATGTGGAGAATTCCTCAAAAAATTAAGAACAGAATTACCATATGATCCAGAAATTCTATACTGGGTATTTACCTAAAGAAAATGAAAACACTAATTGCAAAAGATAAACATGCCCCTATGTTTACTGCAGCATTATTTATTTATTTTAGGGGGTATCGATTTTATTTTCTTATTTTTTATTTTTTATTGTATTATGTCAGTCACCATACAATACACCATTAGTTTTTGATGTAGTGTTCCAAGATCCACAGTTTATATATAACACCCAGTGCTCTGTGCAATACATGCCCTACTTTATATCCATCACTGCAAACCCATGCCCCACCCCCATGCCCCTCCACTCCCCTCCAAAACCCTCAGTTTGTTTCTTGGAGTTCCCAGTCACTCATGGTTCATCTCCACCTCCAATTTACCCCCCTTCACTTTTCCTTTCCTTCTCCTACTGTCATCGATGTTATTCCTTATGTTCTACCATATGATAATGGGCTTTCTCTGCTTCACTTATTTCATTCACTATAATCTCCTCCAGTCCCATCTATGCTGATGCAAAAGTTGGGTATTCCTCCATTCTGACGGCTGAGTAATATTCTATTCTATATATGGACCAAATCTTTTTTATCCATTCATCTATTGAATGGCTCTTTCCACAGTTTGGTGATTGTGGCCAGTTCTCCTGTGAACACTGGGGTACCGATGGTCCTTCTTTTCACTACATATGTATCTTCGAAGTATATACCCAGTAGTGCATTTGCTGGGTCATATTTTTAATTTTCTGAGTAACCTCCGTACTGTTTTCCAAAGTGTCTGTACTAACTTGCATTCCCACCAACACTGTGAGAGGGTTCCCTTTTCTTCATATCCTCTCCTGCATTTGTTGTTTTCTGCCTTAATTTTTGCCATCCTAATTGGTGTAAGGTGGTACCTCAATGCAGCTTCTTTTAATTTGAAATTCCCTGATGGCTAATGATGAACAATCTTTCATGCATCCTACAGCATTATTTATAATAGCCACGATGTGGAAGTTACCCAAGTCTCTGTCCATACCTTGATGGATGAAATATGTATGTATGTATGTATGTGTACACACACACACACACACACACACACACATAATTATTACTCAGACTAAGAAAGAATGAAATTCCATCATTTGCAACAACATGGATGGACGTAGAGCTTATAATGCTGAGTGACAAGAGGGAACATTCCTCAAATTCATAAAAACCATCCTTGAAAAGTCCAGAGCAAATATAATTCTCAATGGGGAAAATATCAGGAACACAAGGATGCACACTCTTGTCACTATAGTGCAACATAGTACTAGAAGTCCTAGCAACAGCAATCAGAAAACAAAAAGAAAAAAAAAAGGCATTCAAACTGGCAAAGAAAAAATCAAACTCTCTTCTTGCAGAAGACATGATACCTTATGTGGAAAACCCGAAAGACTCCACCCCCAAATTACTAAAACTCATATAGCAATTCAATAAAGTGGCAGGATACAAAACCAATGCACAGGAATCAGTTGCTTTCTTATATACTAACAATGTAACTGTACAAGGAGAAATTAGGGAGTTGATGCCATTTACAATAGCAACAAAAACTATAAGCCACCTTGGAATAACCCCAAAAAAGGAGGTAAAGGATCTATACTCTAGAAACTACAAAACACTTATGAAAAAAATTGAAGAAGACTCAAAAGGATGGTAAAGCATTCCATGCACATGAATTGGAAGAATAAACATTTTTCAAATGTCTGTTCTGGCCAGAGAAATCTATACTTTCAATGTCATCCCAATCAAAATACCAATGACAGTGTTCAAAGAGTTGGAATAAACAATCTTAAAATATGTATGGGACCAGAAAAGATCCCAAATCACGAAGGAAATGTTAAAAAAGAAAAACAAAGCTGGGGGCATCATGTTGCTTGATTTCAAGCTATATTACAAAGCTGTGATCACCAAGACAGCATAGTGCTGGTACAAAAACAGAAACATAGATCAATGGAACAGAATAGAGAGTCCAGATATAGATCTTCAACTCTATGATCAACTAATCATCGATCAAGCAGGAAAGAATATCCAGTGGGAAAAAAAGTCTCAAATAAATGGTGCTGGGAAAATTGGACAGCTATATACAGAAGAATGAAACGTGGCCATTCTCTTACACCATACACAAGGATAAACTCTAAATGAATGAAAGAACTCAGTGTGATACAAGAATCCATCAAAATCCTAGAGGAGAACAGAGGCAGTAACCTCTTCAACATGAGCCACAGCAGCTTCTTTCACATCTCCAAAGGAAGGGAAACAAAGGCAAAAATGAACTTTGGGACTTAATCATAATAAAAAGTTTCTGTACAGCAAAGGAAATAGTCAACAAAACAAAAAGGAAGTCTACGGAATGTGAGAAGATATTTGAAAATGACACTACATATAAAGGGCTGGTATCCAAGATCTATAAAGAACTTCCCAAACTCAATACCCAAAAAATAAATAATTAGGTCAAAAAATGGTTAGAAGACATGAACATACTCTTCTCCAAAGGAGGCATACAAATGACTAACAGACACGAGAAAAAATGTTCATCGTTAGCCATCAGGGAAATTCAAATCAAAACCACATCGAGATACCACCTTACCCCAGTTAGAATGGCCAAAATTAAAAAGGCAGGAAATGACAAATGTTGGAGAGGATGTGGAGAAAGGGAAACCCTCTTACACTGTGGGTGGGAATGCAAGTTAATACAGACACTTTGGAAAACAATATGGAGGTTCCTCAGAAAATTAAAAATAGAGCTAACCTATGATCCATCAATTGTACTACTGGGTATATACTTCAAAGATACAGATGTAGTGAAAAGAAGCTTATGTTCATAGAAGCAATGTTCACAATACCTGAACTGTGGAAAGAACCAAGATGCCTTTCAACAGGCAAATGGATAAAGATGTGGTCTTTATGTACAATGGAATATTACTCAATCATCAGAAAGGATGAATATCTAACCTTTGCATTGACATGGATGGAATCGGAGAGGATTATGCTAAGTGAAATAATTTAAGCAGAGAAAGACAATTATCATATGATTCACTTATATGTGTAACATAAGGAGTAACATGGAGGACATTAGAAAAAGGAAGGGAAAAATGAAGTGGAGCAAGTAAGAGAGGAGGTGAACCATGAAAGATTATGGACTCTGGGAAACAAATTGAGGGTTTCAGAGGTGTATAATGTCAGAACTCAACAATTCAAATTGAGGGAAGAGGTGTGGTGGGATGGGTTAGCTTGGTAGTGGGTATTAAGTATGGCAAGTATCTCAAGGAGCCCTGGGTATTGTGTGCAAATGATGTATCATGGAGCACTACGTTGGGAACTAATGAAGTACTGTATGGTGACTAACATAACATAACAAAAAAAATAAAAAAAATAATGCTAAGTGAAATAAGTAGAGATAGGAAAATACCATATGATTTCACTCATATGTGTATCTTATGAAACAAAACAAAGAAGAAGGATACAAAACTACAACCTCTGAAATACAGAGAAGAAACCAGTGGTTGCTAAGAGGAGGTCAGTAGGGGGTGGGTAAAATAAGAGGGATTTACAGTATACATATCTTGATGATATCTTAGTGATGAATAGAATTGTTGAGTTCTGACATTATACACCTGAAATTCATATAATAATAACCCAGTGTATTAATTATACTTGAATAAATATTTTTTTCAAAAACAAGATATAAAAAATAAAAAGCAAAGCTGAGCAGAAGAAAAAAAATGAGCTATTGGCAACAGCATGTGGTTGGCATCTCCTTTGGAATGTATTCTTACAAGTAAAGGTAGAAGAGGTAGAGGTGAAAATAGTAAGTGAAACAAGTAAGAGAAAGACAAATACCACATGATTTAATTGTTATGTGAATTTAAAAAAACAAAACAAACAAAGAAAAAAAGGTAGCCACATTTGTAAAAGGCAGACACAGGTAGAGTTTTTCTGCAGAGGTCTACAGTAAGTAAAATAACAAGTTTTTCTGCAGAAGTATACAATAAGTAAAAATAGAAAATAAAAAATGAAAAAATAGAAATGTCAAAGAGGGTAACCTGGATGACAGTATTACGGTAAACTTTTATTTTCCTTTTCTGTTTAAAAAAAAGAATGTCTCAAAAAAAAAAAGGAAAAAATATACCGTGGAAAAAAGACAGTCTCTTCAATAAATAGTGCTGGGAAAACTGGACAGCTTTATGTAGAAGAATGAAACTCGACCATTCTCTTACACCGTACACAAAGATAAACTCAAAATGGATAAAAGACCTCAACGTGAGACAGGAATCCTTCAGAATTCTAGAGGAGAACATAGGCAGTAATCTCTTTGATATCAGCCACAACAACTTCTTTCAAGATATGTCTCCAAAGGCAAAGGAAACAAAAGCAAAAATAAATTTTTGGGACTTCATCAAAATCAAAATCTTCTGCACAGCAAAGGAAACAATCAAGAAAACAAAGAGGCAACCCACAGAATGGGAGAGGATATTTGCAATGAGAGTACAGACAAACGTTGATATCCAGGATCTATAATGAACTCCTCAAACTCAACACACACAAAACAATCATATCAAAAAATGGGCAGATGATATGAACAGACACTTCTCCAATTAAGACATGAAAATGGCTATCAGACACATGAAAAAATGTTCATCATCACTAGCCCTCAGGGAGATTCAAATTAAAACCACATTGAGAAACCACCTTACACCAGTTAGAATGGCCAAAATTAACAAAACAGGAAACAACATATGTTGGAGGGGATGTGGAGAAAGGGGAACCCTTTTACACTGTTGGTGGGAATGCAAGTTGGTGCAGCCTCTTTGGAGAACAGTGTGGAGATTCCTCAAGAAATTAAAAATAGAACTTCCCTATGACCCTGCCATTGCACTCCTGGGTATTTACTCCAAAGATACAGATGTTGTGAAAAGAAGGGCCATGTGTACCTCAATGTTTATAGCAGCAATGGCCACCATCGCCAAACTGTGGAAAGAACCAAGATGCCCTTCAATGGATGAATGGATAAGGAAGATGTGGTCCATATACACTATGGAGTATTATGCCTCCATCAGAAAAGATGAATACCCAACTTTTTAGCAACATGGACGGGACTGGAAGAGATTATGCTGAGTGAAATAAGTCAAGCAGAGAGAGTCAATTATCATACGGTTTCACTTATTTGTGGAGCATAACAAATAGCATGGAGGACATAGGGAGTTAGGAGAAGGGAGTTGGGGGAAATTGGAAGGGGAGGTGAACCATGAGAGACTATGGACTCTGAAAAACAATCTGAGGGGTTTGAAGTGGTGGGGTGGTGGGAGGTTAGGGTACCAGGTGGTGGGTATTAGAGAGGGCATGGGTTACGTGGAGCACTGGGTGTGGTGAAAAAATAATGAATACTGTTATGATGAAAATAAATAAAAATTAAATTAAAAAAAACTAGACATAATTCAATCACTTAAGATAAGTAGCATAAATATTTTAAGGTATTTTAGTTTACTTTTTTGTGATGCATTATTTCATTTAAATAAAATTTGAAATTGTGAAAAAAAAGAATGTTAATAAATATTATCTAAAAGTTTTCAAAGGAAGCCTTGCTTACTCTTTACTTTAGAATCAGAGTGAGCTCTGATTCAGCATAGACTGAATCTGGTATTCTCTTAGGAATCAGGCAGGAATAAGTAAGAAACTGGTTATAGAGTGGGGTACCTGTTCTGGGGGCCTTGTAGAGAAGGCTGTCAGTTACTTAAAGATGAGGCAGGAAAAATTTCCTTAGGAAAAATTTTCATAATTCGAAGTTCTGTCTAGGGCTTGGCTTTGCAGGCCTGCCTTTTTGTTTTTGATTTTGTTTTTGTTTTTGTTTTTGTTTTTCCCGTGATTTTAAAAGTCATGTTTTAGTTTTCCCTCTTTCTCTTCTTTTTAAAAAAATGAAACTAACTTATTGACTGTTGCTTCCCAATAAGTCATTCAAATGTTTAGGATCCGATGTAACCACATATACATTTACTTTCACAATAAAAGGATCTTTATTTACCTATAGGGAGTAGAAAATTTATCCCTGACTGGGCCTAAAGTAGGTTCATGCCAAGTTGTTCACAGCATACCATTAATACTCTCCTTCAAACACACCTTTACGGAACCCTAGATTCCAGAAGATGCTTAGTATTTTTCACATTTTGATTTTTTTTTCACATTTTGATTTTTAAAAGATTTTGTTTATTTATTTATTTGACAGACATCACAAGTAGGTAGAGAGGCAGGCAGAGAGAGGAAGGGAAACAGGCTCCACACTGGCAGAGAGCCCAATTCAGGGTTTGATCCCAGGACCTTGGGATCATGACCTGAGCCAAAGGCAGAGACTTTAACCCACTGAGCCACTGAGGCACCCCTATTTTCCACATTTTGAAAGGAAATCTTTGTTTCCTTGTTTAACATGTCTAAAAACAAGTGTCTGGCTTTGGTTTTGCTGGTATTATAAAACAAAACCAATACATATAGCACAATAGCTGGATGAACATTTTATAGTCTACATGGGAAAGAAATGAGAATTTTTCATAATGTTATCCTAATTGGAAATATAACAATTTCATTGTTCTTATTGATACACTCAAGATGTCACACTTACTCTATAGATGCTAACAAATGTCTGTATGACTTCCCTGTCATTTCCTTGTGTCACTCCCAATAAATTCCATCCACATCCAAAAGGGAAACAATCCCCTTGTTTAACTAGCTGAGTGTGATATTTACCACTTTCTATGGGAAATAAGAGAAAGAGATGTCCTTCTTGTGGACACAGGATACCTAGATGTGGACACAGGATACCTAGAAACTAGAATGTATAATAGGCCAGCCAAGAAGCTTGTCAAAAGTACTAATTTAACTCCAAGCAGGTTGGACCTACCCAGAAGGGGTAAGAGGATGTCTTTTTGAGAGGTAACACCTCATCTTTCGTAGTTTGTGTACATATTCCTCCATCATTGTTCTCTGCTTCTTAATTTCCAAGAAGCTGTCTAGCATACTCTGCTTGGGCTGCAAACCATTATCAAAATGGTTAAAAACAACAACAACAGCAACAAAAATAGTCTCCAACAAATGGTATTGGGAAAACTGGATAACAACATGCAAAAGAATGAAACTGATCACTTTCTTATACTTACCACACCAGAACCTCGAACACACAAAAAGAAAAAAAAAAGGAGGGTTAGTTTAGCTAGAGGAATACATTACTGATGTTTCCCTTGTGTTAAGAAAATATTAGCTTGGGGGATACATGGGTTGCTTAATTGGTTAAGCATCTGCCTTTGGCTTAGGTTGTGATCCTGGGGCCCTGGGATTGAGTCTGCCTTCTCCCTCTGTTTGCCCTTTGCTTGTTCTCTCTCTCTCTCTCTCACTCTCTCTCTCTATCTCTACCTCTCTCTCTTACTCTCTGGAAAATTAATAAATAAAACTCTTCTAAAAAAGAAAATTAAAAAATATTAGCTTGGTAGATAGGCAGATCTCAAAAGTAAGGCAATTTTGATGACATTAAAAAGACTGGCAATGGCCACGGTTGCCAAACTGTGGAAAGAACCAAGATGCCCTTCAACGGACAAATGAATAAGGAAGATGTGGTCCATATACACTATGGAGAATTATGCCTCCATCAGAAAAGATGAATACCCAACTTTTTAGCAACATGGACGGGACTGGAAGAGATTATGCTGAGTGAAATAAGTCAAGCAGAGAGAGTCAATTATCATATGGTTTCACTTATTTGTGGAGCATAACAAATAGCATGGAGGACATAAGGAGTTAGGAGAAGGGAGTTGGGGGAAATTGGAAGGGGAGGTGAACCATGAGAGACTATGGACTCTGAAAAACAATCTGAGGGGTTTGAAGTGGCGGGGGGGTGGGAGGTTGGGGTACCATGTGGTGGGTATTATAGAGGGCACGGATTGCATGGAGCACTGGGTGTGGTGAAAAAATAATGAATACTGTTATGCTGAAAATAAATAAAAATAAATTAAAAAAAACTGGCCATGTTCAAAAAGTTAAAAATAGTACTAACCTAAAATTCAGTAATCACATTACTAGTTATTTAGCTCCAAAATACAAAAACACTAATTCAAAGGGATACATAAACCCCTATGTTTATTGCAACATCATCTACAATGCCAAATTATGTAAGCAGCCTAAGCATCCATTGATACATGAATGGATAAAGATAATGTGGTATCTATCTATCTATTTATCTATCTATCATCTATCTATCTATGGATCAATATATAAATATATAAATATCAATATATAAATATATACAGGTATCTATCTATCATCTATCTATAAATAGATATAAATAGATAGATGATAGATAGATACCTGTATCTATTTATAGATAGATGATAGATAGATACCTGTATATATTTATATATTGATATCTGTCTATATATAGATATAATGGAATATTATTCAAACACAAAAAGAATGATATTTTGTCATTGCAATGACATGGGAGTTAGAGAGCATAATGCTCAGCAAAATAAGTCAGTCAGAGAAAAGACAAATACCACATGATTTCTCTCATATGGGGAAATTAAGAAACAAGGTAAATGAGGAAAAGAAAAAAAGGGAGAGAGGAAAACCAAGAATGAGACTCACAAATAGAGAATGAACAGATGGTTACCAAAGGGGTGGTGGGAATAGGTGATGTAGATTAAGGAGTGCACTTGTGATGAGCACTGGGTGATATATGGAATTGATGAATCACTATATTGTATCCCTGAAACTAACATTATACTGCATGTTAATTATAGGAATTTTAAAAGAAATAAGAGAAAAAAAGTAAATAAATAAATAAATAAATAAATAGACAAATAGAAATAAAAGGCATCCAAATCAGCAAAGAAAAAGCAAAACATTCACTATTTGTAGATTACATGATGTTATATATAAAGAAAAACTGGAAGACTCCATTAAAAACTGCTAGATCTGATAAATTCAGTAATGCCACAGGATAAAGTCAGCATACAGAAATCTGTTGTATTTCTATATACCAGTAATGGAGGAACAGAAGGAGAAATGAAAGAATTAATCCCTTTTATAACTGTACCAAAAACAATAAGATACTTAGGAATAAGTCTAATGAAAGAGGTAAAAGATCTGTATTCTGACACCCTTAAAACACTCATGATAGACAAAGCTAGAACAAACAATATTTAATCTTGTATGGAACCAGAAAAGATGGCAAATAGCCAAAACAACCTTTAAAAAGAAGAACTAAGCTGGAGGCATCACAATTCTAGACTCAAGATATATTACAAAGCTGCAGGAAGAAAACAGTATGGAACTGGCATTTAAAAAAAGACACACTCCAAAAAACAATCTGAGGGTTTTGAAGGGGCGGGGGGTGGGAGGTAGGAGTACCAGGTGGTAGGTATTATAGAAGGCACGGATTGCATGGAGCACTGGGTGTGGTACAAAAACAATGAATACTGTTATGCTGAAAATAAATTAAATTTTTTTTTAAGATTTTATCCATTTATTTGACAGAGAAAGAGAGAAAGAGATCACAAGTAGGCAGAGAGGCAGGCAGAGAGAGAGGGAGAAGCAGGCTCCCTGCTGAGCAGAGAGCCCGATGTGAGGCTCGATCCCAGGACCCTGAGATCATGACCCGAGCCGAAGGCAGAGGCCTTAACCCACTGAGCCACCCAGGCGCCCCTAAATTTAAAAATCTTTTTAAAAAGACACAGATCTAAAAAAAAAAAAAAGACACAGATCTATGGAACAGAATAGAAAACTAAGAAATAAACCCATAACTATATGTTCAAATAATCTTTGATGAAGCAGTAAAGAATATCCAATGGGGGGAAAAACAGTCTCCAGCAAATGGTATTGGGAAAACTGGATAACAACATGGAAAACAATGCAATGGGATCACTTTCTTACACTACACACAGAAATAAATTCAAAATGGATGAAATACCTGAAAGTGAGACCTGAAACCCCAAAAATCCTCAAAGAGAATGAAAGCAGTAACTTCTTTGACATCAGCCATAACAACTTTTTAATCTATGTATGTCTCCTGAGGCAAGGAAAAATAAACTATTGGAACATCATCAAAGTTTTGCATAGGGAAGGAAACAATAAAAAAAAAACTAACTCATTAACTCATAAATGGTTAATATCCAAAATATATAAAGAACTGCTACAACTCAACACCCCAAAAATGAATAATCCAGTTAAAAAATGGGCAGGGGCACCTGGGTGTCTCAGTTGGTTAAGCATCTGTCTCCAGCTCAGGTCATGATCAAGCCCCACTTTGGGTTCCTGCTCAGCAGGGAGTTTGCCCCTCTCCCATTGCCCCCTCCCTCCACTCATACTCCCTCTCTCTCTCAAACAAAGAAAATGTTTTTTAAAAATATTTTAAAAATGGTCAGAAGACATGAACAGACATTTTACCAAAGAAGACATACAGATAGACAAGAGACACATAATAAGATACTCAAAATTACTCATTATCAGGGAAATGTAAATGTAAATGTAAACTAATAAGAGATATCATCTTATACTTGTCAAAATGGCTAAAATCAACAACACAAGAAACAACAGGTGTTGACAAGAATGTGGAGAAAGGCCAACCCTCTTGCACTTTTGGTGGGAATGCAAACTGGTGCAATCACTCTGGAAAACAGTATGGAGGTACCTCAAAAAGTTAAAAACAGAAGTAACCTATGATCCAGAAATTGCACTACTAGATATTTAACCCAAATGATACAAAAAATACCAATTAGGAGTGATATATGCACCCATACTTTTAGAGCATTATCTACAAGGCCAAATTATGGAACTAGCCCAGGTTTCGACACACTGATAAATGTATAAAGAAGTAGTAGTATATACATACAATGGAATATTACTCAGCAATTAAAGAGAAATTTTGCCATTTGCAACAACATGGATGAAGTTAGAGAGTATTACACTAAGCGAAATAAATCCATCAGAGGAAGGCAAAACCCGTAAGATTTCACTCATATGTGGCATTTAAGAAGCAAAAAAAAGGAGGAAAGGGGAAAAAAAGAGAGTGAGGCAAGCCAAAACATAGGTTCTTAATATAGAGAATAAGTTGATGGTTACCAGAAGGGAGGTGGGTGGGAATGGTTTGAATATGTAGTGAGTATTAAAGAGTGCCCTTGTGATGAGCACTGGGTATTGTATAGGATTGTTGAATCACTATATGGTATATGAAACTAATATTGTGCTGTATGTCAACTAACTGTAATTCAAATAAATACTTTAAAAATAGACTGGGCATGCTTATAATTGAAAAGTAAATTTACTACAAGGTAGGTCTATAAAGAACTCCTCAAACTCAACACAAGCAAAACAGATAATCATGTCAAAAATGGGCAGAAGACATGCTGTGCAGGAAGACATACAAATGGCTATCAGACACATGAAAAAATGTTCATTATCACTAACCATCAGGGAGCTTCAAATCAAAACCACATTGAGATACCACCTTAAACCAGTTAGAATGACCAAAATTAACAAGACAGTAAACAACATGTGTTGGAGAAGATGTGGAGAAAGGGGAACCCTCTTAAACTGTTGGTGGGAATGCAAGTTGGTGCAGTCACTTTGGAAAACAGTGTGAAGATTCCTTAGGAAATTAAAAGGAGAGCTTCCCTATGACCCTGCAATTGCAATACTGGGTGTTTACCCCAAAGATACAGATGAAGTGAAAAGAAGGGCCATGTGTACCCCAATGTTCATAGCAGCAATGGCTACAGTCACCAAACTGTGGAAAGAACCAAGATGTCCTTCAATGGACAAATGGATAAGGAAGATGTGGTCCATATAAACTGTGGAGTATTATGTCTCCATCAGAAAGGATAAATACCCAACTTATGTAGCAACATGGACGGGACTGGAAGAGATTATGCTGAGTGAAATAAGTCAAGCAGAGAGAGTCAATTATCATAAGGTTTCACTTATTTGTGGAACATAAGGAATAACATGGAGGACATGGGGAGATGGAAAAGAGAAGGGAGTTGGGGGAAATTGGAGAGGGAGATGAACCATTGAGAGACTGTGGACTCTGAAAAACAATCTGAGGGTTTTGGAGGAATGGGGGTGGGATGTTGGGTGAGCCTGGTGGTGGGTATTATGGAGGGCACATATTGCATGGAGCACTGGGTATGGTGTATAAACAATGAATTCTGGAACACTGAAAAGAAATTTAAAAAATAAATAAAAAATTTTTAAAAAATAATAAAATAAAATTTAAGAAAATAGAAAGAAAACATGAAGAAAAAACAAAAAGAAGGTCTGTGCTGAAAGAAACACTTGGGACTCGACCAAATTCGAGTTTCTCTTTAAAAATCAAGGGTTTTTTTGTTTTGTTTTGTTTTGAGATAATTATGGATTCAAAAGCAGTTTTAACACTAGGGAGTGACATCAGCAAGATGGCAAATAGGAAGCCTAAGGGCCTTATTCCATGGAGACACTAAGTAAATAGATGGACCAAAGTAGCTTTGTGAGAACCCTAGAAACCAGGTAAGAAGCTGCAGGAACCAAATAAATGCCTAGCCAAGAAAAAGCTAAAATGGTAGAAAAATTCATAGTCCTTTTGTTCTTCCTTAATTGAGAAGAAGGAACCCAATTCTCAGTGACTTCCTCAAAAATATAAGGAAAAAGTAAGTTTCTTGCAGTAATCTGTCTTGTTCATAGACAGCCTGAGGGATTGGTGTCTCTCTCACCAACCTTGGGGTACTAGAATGGTGTCATAATTTGTATATCCAATTGGAGGCTATTCAAACCATTGGCGGGTGAGAGATGGAGGGGTTTTGCAGAAACACAGGTGCCTGCAGGCAAGAGATTATGGACAGAGGAATACAAAGTTACTTTCAAAGCTTCTGAGAAGCCCAGATAAGATTCCTAGGGAAATTAATACATTTAAAAATAGCTGAATTTATGGGGATTGGGAATAAAAGCACATGCACAGGCCCAGGGAAGATGCATGTCCAGAAAAAGTCGGAGTGGACCCTGGGCTATAAAATTGGGATTAATGGAGGTCTCCCCCTGTGTATAGCCAGTCCTCAAGACTGGGAAAGGTAGGTGGTTTTTAAATAGCCAAATTTCAACAAAAGATTATGAGGCATAGTGATGATGAACATTTTTCATGTGTCTGATAGCAATTTGTATGTCTTCATTGGAGAAGTGTCTGTTCGTATCTTCTGCCCATTTTTTTATATGATTGTCTGTTTTGTGTGTGTTGAGTTTCAGGAGTTTATTACAGATACTGGATATCAACCTTTTGTCTGTACTGTCATTTGCAAATATCTTCTCCCATTCCGTGGGTTGCCTCTTTGTTTTGTTGACTGTTTTCTTTGCTGTACAGAAGCTTTTGTACTTGGTGAAGTCCCAAAAGTTCATCTTCGCTTTTGTTTCCTTTCCCTTTGGACACATATCCTGAAAGAAGTTGATGTGGCTGATATCGAAGAGGTTGCTGCCTATGTTATCCCCTAGGATTCTGATGTATTCCTGTCTCACGTTGGGGTCTTTTATCCATTTTGAGTTTATCTTTGTGTACAGTGTAAGAGAATGATCGAGTTTCATTCTTCTGCATATAGCTGTCCAGTTTTCCCAGCACCATTTATTGAAGAGACTTTTTCCCACTGTATATTTTTTCCTGTTTTGTCAAAGATTAATTGACCATAGAATTGAGGGTCCATATCTGGGCTCTCTACTCTGTTCCACTGGTCTACATCTCTGTTTTTATGCCATCAGGGAGATTCAAATTAAAACCACATTGAGATACCACCTTACACCAGTTAGAATGACCAAAATTAGCAAGACAGGAAACAACATGTGTTGGGGAGGATGTGAAGAAAGGGGTACCCTCTTACACTGTTGGTGGGAATGCAAGTTGGTGCAGCCACTTTGGAGAACAGTGTGGAGATTCCTCAAGGAATTAAAAATAGAGCTTCCTTATGACCCTGCCATTGCACTCCCGGGTATTTACCCCAAAGATACAGATGTAGTGAAAAAAAGGGCCACGTGTACCCCAATGCTTATAGCAGCAATGGCCATAGGTGCCAAACTGTGGAAAAAACCAAGATGCCCTTCAACGGATGAGTGGATATGGAAGATGTGGTCCATATACACTATGGAGTTTTATGCCTCCACCAGAAAGAATGAATACCCAACTTTTGAGCAACATGGACGGGACTGGAAGAGATTATGCTGAGTGAAATCGGTCAAGCAGAGAGAGTCAATTATCATATGGTTTCACTTATTTGTTGAGCATAACAAATAGCATGGAGGACAAGGGGAGATGGAGAGGAGAAGGGAGTGGAGGGAAATTGGAAGGGGAGGTGAACCATGAGAGACTATGGACTCTGAAAAACAACCTGAGGGTTTTGAAGGGGCGGGGGTGGGAGGTTGGGGGTATTGGAAAGGGCACAGATTGCATGGAGCACAGGGTGTGGTGCAAAAATAATTAATACTGTTACACTGAAAAAATAAAAAATAAATTTAAAAAATTTTAAAAAAAGATTATGAGGCATAAAAAGAAACAGGAAAAATGGGGGGAAATATCTATAAACAGACACTAAGAAAACACAGCCCTCTTCTTTCCTTAACAAAATAAATAAATAAATAAATAAATAAAACTGCTTTAAGTATGCTCAGTGAACTCAAAGAGAACATGGATAGAGAAAGAAACAAAATAAGGAACTTGATTTAGGAACAAAGAATATCATCAAAGAGTGAAAAAAAAAAAACAAACAAACAGGAATTCTAGAGTCTTAAAAATTTTTTTTGAATTGAAACATTGTGGTGCATAAACAATGAACTCTGGAACACTGAAAAGAAATGTTAAAAATAAATAAAAATTTAAAAAATAAAAGACAAAGTAATGGAAAGTAATGAAGCTAAAAAAGCATAAAATGAATTATGCAACATAAGTACAGCCATAGGGAACTGAGTGACACAATCAAACATCATAATATTTGTATTATGGGAGTTCTAGAAGAAGTCAGGGGAAAAGGGTAGAAAATTTATTTGCTGAAATAATAGTTGTAAGCTTCCAAAATCTGGGGAAAGAAATATACATCCAGATCCAGGAGGCAGATAGAACTCCCATCAAAACCAACACAAGCAGGCCAACACCAAGACATATTATAGTTAAATTCGCAAAACATAGTGATAAAGAAAAATAATCTTGAAAGCAGCAAGAAAATAGAAGTCCATAACTGACAAGGGAAAACCCATAGGGCTATGTGTAGCTTTCTGAATGGAAACTTGGCAAGTCAGAAGGTAATGGTTAGATATATTCAGTGTGCTAAATAGGAAAAATCTGCAATCAAGGATATTCTACTCAGCAAGGCTATTGCTCAGAAGAGAGGAGATCAGGAATTTTCCAGACAAACAAAACTAAAAGAGTTTATGACCACTGTACCAACACTGCAAGAAATAACAATAGGTACTCTTTGAGTACAAACAAGTGACCAAAAGTGATAAATATGAGAAAGGATCAGGGAAAATCTTCAAAGCCAATAAAACAAGTAATTAAATGGCGCTAAATAATTATCTATCCATAATTAATCTGAATGTAAATGGACTAAATGCTTCAACCAAAAGATGCAGGGTGTCAGAACAGATAAAAAAATAGACCCATCTATGTGCTGCCTACAATAGATTCATTTTAGATCTAAAGTCAGTTACATACTGAAAGTGAGGGGATGGAGAAATATTTATCATACAAATGGATGTGAAAAGAGAGCTAGAATAGTAATACTTACATTGGACAAACTAGACCTTAAAACAAAGACTGTAACAAGATATAAAGAAGGAAACTAGATTATAATAAAGGGTAAAATCCAACAAGTTTTCTGCCCATTTTTTCATATGATTATCTGTTTTGTGTGGGTTGAGTTTCAGGAGTTCTTTATAGATCCTGGATATCAACCTTTTGTCTGTACTGTCATTTGCAAATATCTTCTCCCATTCCATGGGTGGCCTCTTTGTTTTATTGACTCTTTCCTGTGCTGTGCAGAAGCTTTTGACCTTGATGAAGTACCAAAAGTTCATTTTTGCTTTTGTTTCCATTGTCCTTAGAGACATATCTTGAAAGAAGTCTCTGTGGTTGATATCGAAGAGATTACTGCCTTTGTTCTCCTCTAGGATTCTGATGGATTCCTGTCTCACATTGAGGTCTTTTATCCATGTTGAGTTTATCTTTGTGTACGGTGTAAGAGAATGGTCGAGTTTCATTCTTCTGCCTATAGCTGTCCAGTTTTCCAGCACCATTTATTTAAGAGACGGTCTTTTTTCCTCTGTATATTTTTCCTGTTTTATCGAAGACTAATTGACCAAAGAATTGAGGGTCCATATCTGGGCTCTCTATTCTGTTCCACTGGTCTATGTGTATGTTTTTATGCCAGTACCATGCTGTCTTGGTGATTACAGCTTTGTAGCAAAGCTTGAAATCAGGTAGCATGATGCCGCCAGTTTTATTTTTGTTTTTCAACATTTCCTGAGTGATTCGGGGTTTCTTCCAATTCCATACAAATTTTAGGATTATTTGCTCCAGCACTTTGAAAAATACCAGTGGAATTTTGATCGGAATGGCATTATAAGTATAGATAGCTCTAGGAAGTATAGACATTTTAACAATGTTTATTCTTCCAATCCAAGAGCATGGAATTGTCTTCCATCTTTTTATGTCTTCTTCAATTTCGTTCATGAGTATTCTGTAGTTCCTCAAGTACAGATCCTTTACCTCGTTGGTTAGGTTTATTCCCAGGTATCTTATGGTTCTTGGTGCTATAGAAAATGGAATCGATTCTCTAATTTCCCTTTCTGTATTTTCATTGCTAGTGTATAAGAAAGCCAATGATTTCTGTACATTGACTTTGTATCCTGCCACATTACTAATTGCTGTATGAGTTCTAGAAGTTTGGGGGTGGAGTCTTTTGGGTTCTCCATATAAAGAATCATGTCATCTGCGAAGAGAGAGAGTTTGACTTCTTCATTACCAATTTGGATACTTTTTACTTCTCTTTGTTGTCTGATTGCTGTTGCTAGGACTTCTAATACTATGTTGAACAAGAGTGGTGAGAGTGGGCATCCTTGTCGTGTTCCTGATCTCAACGGGAAGGCTGCAATCTTTTTCCCATTGAGGATGATATTTGTTGTGGGTCTTTCAGAGATAGATTTTATGAAGATAATCATATAAAAAATGGGCAGAAGATATGAACAGACACTTCACCAATGAAGACATACAAATGGCTATTAGACACATGAAAAAATGTTCATCATCACTAGGCATCAGGGAGATTCAAATTAAAACCACATTGAGATATCACCTTACACCAGTTAGAATGGCCAAAGTTAGCAAGACAGGAAGCAACACGTGTTGGAGAGGATGTGGAGAAAGGGGAACCCTCTTACACTGTTGGTGGGAATGCAAGTTGGTGCAGCATCTTTGGAGAACAGTGTGGAGATGCCTCAAGAAATTAAAAACAGAGCTTCCCTATGACCCTGCCATTGCAATCCTAGGTATTTACCCCAAAGATACAGATGTTGTGAAAAGAAGGGCCAGCTGTACCCCAATGTTTATAGCAGCAATGGCCACAGTCGCCAAGCTGTGGAAAGAACCAAGATGCCCTTCAATGGATGAATGGATAAGGAAGATGTGGTCCATATACTCTATGGAGTATTATGCCTCCATCAGAAAGGATGAATACCCAACTTTTTAGCAACATGGATGGGACTGGAAGAGACTATGCTGAGTGAAATAAGTCAAGCAGAGAGAGTCAATTATCATATGGTTTCACTTATTTGTGGAGCATAACAAAAAGCATGGAGGACAAGTGCAGTTAGAGAGAAAGGAGTTGAGGGAAATTGGAAGGGGAGGTGAACCACGAGAGACTATGGACTCTGAAAAACAATCTGAGGGGTTTGAAGGGGCGGGGGGTGGGAAGTTAGGGAACCAGGTGGTGGGTATTAGAGAGGGCACAGATTGCATGGAGCACTGGGTGTGGTGCAAAAACAATGAATACTGTTACGCTGAAAAGAAATTTAAAAAAATTTAAAAAAACTATAAATTTCACAACAAACGTATCAGAAGAAAAAGCTTTTGCTAAATGTAATAGTAACTTAAGGGTTTATAATGAGTTTCTAAATGCACCTGTAATGCATATGTGTAAAGAGAAAAACTGACTCAAATTGTTATATTTTAAAGCTCTATCTGTTCACATTATTAAAAAGAATTCAAAAATAAAAAAAAAAGAAGATCTAACAATTGTAAATTATTATGCATGCAACACGGGAACACCAACCTATGTAAAAGAATTAGTAACAAATGTAAATGAACTAGTAGATAATAATTATTATAATAGTAGTGGAATTTAACATCCTACTAAACTCAATGGAGAGATAATATAAGCAGAAAATCAACAAAAAAACAATGGCTTTGAAGGACACACTGGAACATATGGGGAAATTCCATCCTAAAGCAGAATATGTATTCTTTTCAAGTGCACATAGCGCATTCTCCAGAAGAGATCAGATGGAATTCAGGCAAATAAAAAAATAGGAAAAACCACAAATGCATGGAAGTTAAAGAACGTGTTACTAAACAATGAGTGTGTCAGCCAGGAAAACAAAGAAGACATTTAAAAATGCAAGGAAATGAATGAAAATAAAAAGAAAATTGTCTAAAGCCTTTATGATACAGCAAAAGGGGTCATAAGAGGGATCAACAGAGCAATACAGGCCACCTTAAGGAGCAAGAAAAATCTCAAATTAACAACTTAACCTTACACCTAAAGTAGCTCAAAAAAAAAAAAAAAGAACAAAGAAAAGACAAAGACAGTAGAAGAAGGGAAATAATAAAGTTTAGGGCAGAAATAAATGGTACAGAAATTAAAAACAAAACAAAACAAAAACCAAACTGTTACAACAGATCAACGAAAGCAGGAACTGGTCCTTTGGAAAAATTAATAAAATTGATAAATGCGTAGTTAGTCTTATCAAAAAGAAAGAGAAAGGATCAAATAAAATCACAAAAGAGAGGGTAGAAATAAGAACCAAACACCACAGAAATATAATTATAAGATAATTTTATAGAAAAATATATGTCATTTGTATACCTTGGAAGAAATGGATAAGTTCCTAGAAATATATAAGCTATCAAAACTTAAACAGGAAGAAATAAAACTGGAACAGACCAATAACCTGAAAGACAATTGAATCAGTAATTGAAAAATTCTGAGCACGCAAATGATGAACCATTGAGCACTACATCCAAAACTAATGGCAGGGTCATAGGGAAGTTCTATTTTTAATTTCTTGAGGAATCTCCACACTGTTCTCCAAAGTGGCTGTACCAACTTTCATTCTCACCAACAGTGGAAGAGGGTTCCTCTTTCTCCACATCCTCTCCAACACATGTTGTTTCCTATCTTGCTAATTTTGGCCATTCTAACTGGTGTAAGGTGATATCTCAATGTAGTTTTAATTTGAATCTCCTTGATGGCTAGTGATGATGAACATTTTTTCATGTGTCTGATAGCAATTTGTATGTCTTGATTGGAGAAGTGTCTGTCCATATCTTCTGCCCATGTTTTGATATGATTGTCTGTTTTGTGTGTGTTGAGTTTGAGGAGTTCATTATAGATCCGGATATCAACGTTTTGTCTGTACTGTCATTTGAAAATATCTTCTCCCATTCCGTGGGTTGCCTCTTTGTTTTCTTGATTGTTTCCTTTGCTGTGCAGAAGCTTTTGATTTTGATGAAGTACCAAAAGTTCATCTTCGCTTTTGTTTCCTTTGCCTTTTGAGACATATCTTGAAAGAAGTTGCTGTGGCTAATATCGAAGAGATTACTGCCTATGTTCTCCTCTAGGATTCTGATGGATTCCTGTCTCACATTGAGGTCTTTTATCCATTTTGAGTTTATCTTTGTGTACGGTGTAAGAGAATGGTCGAGTTTTATTCTTCTACATATAGCTGCCCAGTTTTCCCAGCACCATTTATTGAAGAGACTGTCTTTTTTCCACTATATATTTTTTCCTGTTTTGTCGAAGATTAATTGACCATAGAGTTGAGGGTCCATATCTGGGCTCTCTACTTTGTTACAGTGCTCTATGTGTCTGTTTTTATGCCAGTACCATGCTGTCTTGGTGATCACAGCTTTGTAATAAAGCTTGAAATCAGGTGTTGTGATGCCCCCAGCTTTAGTTTTGTTTTTCAACATTTCCTTAGTGATTCGGGGTCTCTTCTGATTCCATACAAATTTTAGGATTATGTGCTCCAGCTCTTTGAAGAAGACCTGTGGAATTTTGATCAGAATAGCATTAAAAATATAGATTGCTTTAGGCAGTATAGACATTTTAACAATGTTTATTCTTCTGATCCAAGAGCATGGAATGGTCTTCCATCTTTTTGTGTCTTCTTCAATTTCTTTAATGAGTGTTCTGTAGTTCCTCGAGTACAGATCCTTTAGCTCTTTTGTTAGGTTTATTCCCAGGTATCTTATGGTTCTTGGTGCTATAGTAAATGGAATCAATTCTCTAATTTCCTTTTCTGTATTTTCATTGTTAGTGTATAAGAAAGCCACCAATTTCTGTATATTGACTTTGAATCCTGCCATGTTGCTGAATTGCTATATGAGTTCTAGTAGTTTGGAGGTGGAGTCTTTTGGGTTTTCCATATAAGAAATCATGTCACCTGCACAGAGAGAGAGTTTGACTTCTGCCATTGCACTCCTGGGTATTTACCCCAAAGATACAGATGTCGTGAAAAGAAGGGCCATCTGTACCCCAATGTTTATAGCAGCAATGTCCACCATCGCCAAGCTGTGGAAAAAACCAAGATGCCCTTCAACGGATAAATGGATAAGGAAGATGTGGTCCATATACACTATGGAGTATTAGCCCTCTATCAGAAAGGACGAATACCCAACTTTTGTAGCAACATGGATGGGACTGGAAGAGATTATGCTGAGTGAAATAAGTCAAGCAGAGAGAGTCAATTATCATATGGTTTCACTTATTTGTGGAGCATAACAAAAAGCATGGAGGTCATGGGGAGTTAGAGAGAAGGGGGTTCGGGTAAATTGGAAGGGGAGGTGAATCATGAGAGACTATGGACTCTGAGAAACAATCTGAGATGTTTTAAGTGGCGGGGAGGTGGGAGATAGGGTTACGAGGTGGTGGGTATTATAGAGGGCACAGATTGCATGGAGCACTGGGTGTGGTGAAAAAATAATGATACTGTTATGCTTAAAATAAATAAATAAATAAAAATTATATATAGAAAAAATATATATTATATGTTTATAAAAAATAAAAAATAAAAAAATAAAAAAAAACTAATGATGTACTGTCTGGTGACTAACTTAACATAACAAAAAATTATAATAATAACTAAAAGAAGCATGGTGATAATTAATATAAATAGATTTTAAATTTTTAAAGTTGCATTTAAGCCATTAAGTTGCATTTAATTAGGTCAACACACCTGGGTATTTTTGAATATGTACATGAGGCATAAAAGTTAAAGCATCCAGAAAAAAAAACTAATGACATACTATATGTTAGGTAATTGAGCACAATAAAATAAGATAAAAAACTAGGGAGGGATAAGACAGGAGTCTATATCAGTGGGACCCTTGAATTTTAGCAGGATAGCTATCAAACCATTGTGAACACCCATGAAATCAGCCTGAGATATAATAAGACATATCTGGATTTCTACAAGTAGAAAAGTGACTGTTTTTTTTTTTTTTTGCAATTTCCACTGTACAGAGTTGTGAATCTGCAGCGAAATATGGAAGATAAAAAGATGGGGGGGGGGAAGTCTCCATAAGCTGGCTCCTGGAAAGTAATGTAAAACTGAAGTACAAAATCAGAGCCCTTAGAAATCTGCTCTAGGGAGAGACAACCCTCAGTGAAGGGGGCTCGGGAAATGAAAAGACAGAATTCTAGGTAGGGCATTATGGTTTCAGTTTAAAAGAGACCACAGAGCTAAAGAGGATTCCTGAACAGTAGAGGGCCTGAGCACTGGAGCCAGGAAGCAGGTTATGGTTAGCAAGCCCAGGAAGGGATTTTCAGCTCGGATCTCCATAAAACACAAGCCTGGCTGGTCTGTAAACACTCTTTCCTTGAACCTGGATAAATCTGGAACCTGCACCCACAACCAGGCCAAAACTCAGAGTAGTAGTGGCTGGGAAAGTGCTGTAGAGCAGAACCAAATCCTGGTTCCAGAGCTTTGGGTGCATGCACAATCTTACAACCACTTGTGGTTTTTAGAATCACAAACAGCAGAGGCACTCCTGGGCCCCTGAAACTATGTACGAGAAAGTTGCTGTGGGCACACACCATGTGAGGCTACAGTTTTCAGCAGTGCATGCTAAAGTAGAGTTTGTCCTGGAAGGTCTATCAGAGATTTTTCTCCTCTGGGCCAGAGGTTTGGCTGCAGCCATTTTTGCTCTGATCCTTTGAAGAGGTTCAGAAAGCACCCAGGGAACAAAAGCCAGACAGAAAATTGTTTTCCACTGAGTCCATTACTCTTATAGGGGGTAGGTTAATGCTGAACAGCTAGGATTACCTGAGAAGCAGCACATTAAACCCCTCCCCAAAAAGACAGTCTGGAAGAATAGGTGGATCACAATTCTATAGATCCTATAAAACTACAAAATCCCAACCCCAGGGAGAAAATTGTATATTGACCTCATATGTGGCCTCATGAGTTATTTTTCAGATAGAATTCTTTTCTTTTTTTTCTTATGCCTTTTCTGTTTTTTTTTTTACTTTTATCTCATCTGAATTATATGCTTATTATATTAACTTATATTTCATAGATGCTTTTTAACCTGTATTTTATACCTATATTTTATAGATATATGCTTTATTGGAGTCTTTTTTCACTCTATTCAATTATATATACATATATATGTGTGTATATACATATGAGTTGAACCTGGATATATATATGTGTGTATGTATACATATACATATATGTATATACACACACATATATATATATATATATATATATATATATATATAAAACTTTTACATTCCTTGTAATTTGGGGACATAGTGTCCTCTAAAACAGGATCGAAATACAACCAGGAACAATGGAAACACCCCACTTTGTCCACAAGAGAGACTACAGACCCCCTTTTCTTCCCCCCAATTTAATTTTTTTTGAATTTTTAAATTTTATTCTTGCGTTTCCTTTTGGCTGTGTGTGTGTGTGTGTGTGTGTGTGTGTTGGCTTCTGATCACTCCAGATTTTGCTACAGATCATCTTGTTTAGGTCGTGGTTGAATCAGCTCATTGACTCAACCATCTCTAGACCAAATGACTAGGAGGAGGAACTCTGAACTAAGAAAAGAAAGAGACAATGTCCTCTGCCACAGAACTGATGAGTATAGATATAAACAAGATTTTCAGAGACAGTATTCAAGATAGCAATCATAAAGTCTATAGCTAGACTTGAAAAAAAACATTAGTGACAATATAGAATCTCTTAGAGCAGAAATGAGATCTAATCAGTCTGAAAAAAAAATGCTATGAATGAGGTGCACTCTAAGCTGGATGCTCTAGCAGTTATGGTAAAAGAGGCAGAAGATAGAGTCAGTGATCTAGAAGATAAGCCAATGGAAAGGAAGGAAGTTGATGAAAATAGAGATAGACAGCTAGCAGCACATGAAAAAAGGATTGGAGAGGTGAATTATGTCATGAGATGTTCCAATATCTGAATTATTAGGATCTCCAAGGGGGTGGAGAGAGAGGGGACTAGAAGGTATATCGGAGCAAATCATAATTGAGAACGTCCCTAATCTGGGGAAGGAAACAAGCATTTGAGTCCAAGAGGCTGAGAGGACCCCTCCTAAAATCAGTAAAAATAGATCTGCACCTTGACATGTAATAGTGAGGCTTGCAAATCTTAGAGCCAAGGATGCTACCCTGAGAGCACCTAGAGGGAAGAGATTTCTTACATACAGAGGGAGGAACATCAGAATAACATCAAACTGTCCACAGAAATCTTATTCAGGGTACTAAATGAAAAGAACATGCATCCAAGAGTAGTTTACCCAAGAAGACTGTCATTCAGAATGGATGGAGACATAAAGAGATTTCAGGACAAGCAGAAACTGAAAGAATATGTGACCACCAAGCAAACGCTGTAAGAAATATTAAGGGGGGCACTGTAAGTCATATAGACTGGAACAAAACAGAGTCATATAGACTGGAGTCTATATTACTGGAACAAAGAGTCATATAGACTGGAACAAAACAGGAAAAATCTACAGAAACATGGACTTTACAGGCAAGAAATGACATGAAATTCATATCTTTCAATAGCTACTCTGAAAGTAAATGGGTTCAGTGCTCCTATGAAAAGGCACAAGGTTTCAGATTGGATAAGAAAGCAGGATGCATTCATATGCTGTCTACCGTAGATGCATTTTGAACCTAAATACACCACAAGATTCAAAGTGAGGGGATGGAGAACCATTTACTGTGCTAACTGACCTCAAAAGAAAGCTGGGGTGGAATTCTTATATCAGTCAAATTAGATTTTAAATGAAAGACCATAGTAAGAGATGTAGAGGGATACTTTATCATACCTAAAAGTTCTTTTCAACAAGAAGATCTAACAATTATAAATATATACACCCCAAACATGGGAGCAGGCAGTTATGTAAACAAATTAATAACCAAAATAAGGAAACATACAGATAGTAGTAAGATAACAATAGGAGACCTCAACACAACACTCACAGCAATGGACAGATCAACTAAGCAGAAGAGCAATAAAGAAATAAGAGCTGTGAATGACATCTTGGACCAGACAGACTTTGCAGATACATATAGAACATTTCATCCTAAAACAACAGAATACTCATTTTCTTGAATGCACATGGAACTTTTTCCATAATAGACCACATACTGCATTACAAATCAGGTGTCAACCAATACCAAAAGACTGAGATTGTTTGTTGCATATTTTCAGACCACAGTCCTGTGAAACTGGAACTCAACCAGAAGAAGAAGTTTGGAAGGAATTCAAACACCTGGAAGTTAAAAAGCATCCTGCTAAAGAATGATTGGCTCAACCAAGAAATCTAAGAAGAATTTAAGTTACTGAAACTCATGAGAATGAAAACACATTCATTCAAAACCTATGGGATACTGCAAAGGCAGTCCAAATAGGAAAATACATAGCCATCCAAGCCTCATTCAAAAAAGCAGGAAAATCCCAAATGAACAAGCTAAATTACACCTAAAGAACCAGAAGACAGAACAGCATAAAAGGTCTAAACCAAGCAGAAGAGAAATAATAAAGTTTAGAGCAGAAAACAATGAAATAGAAACCAGAAAAACAGTAGAACAGATCAACAAAAGTAGAAGTTAGGTCTTTGAAAGAATTAATAAGATTGATGAATATATGGCCAGACTTAATCAAAAGAAAAGGGAAAGGACCCAAATTAGTAAACTCGTGAATGAAAGAGAAGAGACTATGAGTAGCACCCAGGAAATAGAAACAATTATTATAAATTATAACCAGCAACTACATGTCAAGAAATTAAGCAATCTAGAAGAAATGGAAACATTCCTGGAAACCTATAGTCTACCAAAATTGAAACAGGAAAAAATAGACAATCTAAATAGATCAATAACCAGCAAGGACATAAGGTAGTAATTAAAAGCCTCCCCCAAAACAAGATTCCACGGCCAGATGGCCTTCCTCAGAGAATCCTTCTAAACATTTAAATAAGACATCATACCTATTCTACTGAAACTGTTTCAAAAAATAGAAATAGAAGGACTCAAACTCATTCTCTGAGGCCAGCATTACCCTGATCCCCAAACCAGACAAAGACCCCAACAAAAAGGAGAATTTCTGCCCAGTATCCCCGATGGGGATGGATGCCAAAATACTCAACAAGATCCTAGCCAATAGGTCCAAGAGTACATTAAAAAGATCATTCACCATGACCAGGTGGGATTTATTCCTCAGATTCAAGGGTGGTTCAACAGCTATAAATCAATTAATGTGATAAAGCACATTAATAAAAGAAAAGACAAAAAGCATTTGACAAAATACAGCATCTTTTCCTGATTAAAACTCCCCACAGTAAAGGGATGAGGGAACATACCTTGATATCATAAAAGTCAACTATGAAAAGCATACAGTAAATATCATTCTCAATGGGGGAAAAACTGAGAGCTTTTCCTTTAATGTCAGAAAAACGACAGGGATGCCCACTCTCACTATTGTGGTTTAACATAGCACTACAAGTCTTAGCTTCAGCAATCAGACAAGAAAAAAAGAAATAAAAAGTATTCAAATTGGAAAGAATTCAAACTCTCTCTCTTCCCCGATGACATGATACTCTACATGGAAAACAAAGAAGACTCCACACCCAAGTTACTAGAACTCATATATCAATTCAGCAACGTGGCAGGATATAAAATCAATTTAGAGAAATAAATTGCATTTCTATATATTAACAATGTAACTGAAGAAAGGAATCGATTCCATTCACAATAACACCAAAAACCATAAGATACCTAGTAATAAACCTAACCAAAGAGATCTAGATCATTACTCTAGAAACTACAGAAAAGTTGTGAAAGAAGTGAAAGAAGACACAAAAATATGGAAAAACTTCCATGCTCACAGATTGGAAGAATAAATATTGTTAAAATGTCTCTGGTGCCCCACAGCAAGCTACACTTTCTTTTTTAAAAAATATTTATTTACTTGACACAGAGAGAGAGAGAGATCACAGCAGGCTAGCAGAGAGAGGGGGGAAGAAGGCTCCCTGGTGAGCAGAGAGCCTGATGTGGGGCTTGATCCCAGGACCCTGAGATCACGACCTGAACTGAAGGCAAAGGCTTAACCCTCTGAGTCACCCAGGTGCCCCAAGCTACACTTTCAATGCAATCTCTATCAAAATGCTTTCAACATTTTCCACATAGCTTGAAAAAACAATTCTAAAATTTGTATGGAACCAGAAAAGACACAAATTGCCAGGCGAATGTTGAAAAAGAAAACCATATCTGGGGGTATCACACTGCCTGACTTTAAGCTACATTAAAATGCTGTGATCAAGACAGCATGGTACTGGCACAGAAACAGATATATTAGAGACCACAGAAATGGACCCTCAACTCTACGGTCAACTAATCTTCAACAAAGCAGGAAAAAACACCCAATGGGGAAAAAAAATGTCTCTTCAATAAATGGTGTCAGGAAAACTGGACAGCCACATTCAGAAGAATGAAACTGGACCATTCTCTTATACCATACACAAAGATAAAATCAAAATGGATATAAGACCTCAATTCAAGACAGGAATCCAACAAAATCCTGGGTGAGTACATAGGCAGCAGCCTCTTTGACAGTGTCCACAGAAACTTCTTTCAAGACCCATCTCTAAACGAAAGGGAAATAAAAGCAAAAATGGACGACTTGGGATTTCATCAGAGAAAAAAAGAAAAAAAAAACCTTCTGCACAACAAGAAAACACTCAGCAAAACTAAGAGGCAACCCATAGAATGGGAGAAGATATTTGCTAATGCCATTTCAAAATAAAGGGCTGGTATCTAAGATCTATATAGAACTTATCATACTCAACACTCAAAAAACAAACAACCCAGTCAAGAAATGGGTAGAAGACATGAATAGACACTTCTCTAAAGATATATAAATGGTTAACAGACACAGAAAAAATATTCAACATCACCAGCCATCAGGGAAATACAAATCAAAACCACAATGTGAAACCACTTTACACCAGTTTGGATGGCAAAAATTAACAAGACAGGAAACAATAAGTGTTGGTGAGGATGTAAAAAAAAGGGAACCCTCTTATACTATTGGTAGGAATGTAAGCTGGTACAGCCACCCTCAAAAACAATAGGGAGGTTCCTCAGTAAGTTAAAAATAGAGCTACCTTATGGCCCAGCAGTTGCACTACTAAGTATTTATCCCAAAGAGAGAGATGCAGTGAAAAGAAGGGGCACCTTAACCCCAATGTTCATTGCAGAAATCTCAACAATAGCCAAACTGTGGAAGGAGCCAAGATGTCCTTCAATGGATGAATGGATAAAAATGTGGTTCATATATATAGTGGAATAATATTCAGCTATCATAAAGGATGAATACCCACAATTTGAATCAACGTGGATGAAACTGGAGGGGACTGTCTTAAGTTAAATACGTCAAACAGAGAAAGACAATTATCGTATAGTTTCACTCATATGTGGAAAATAAGGAATAGCATGGAGGACCACAGGGGAAGGGTGGGATATCTGAATGGGGAGAACTCAGAGAGGGAGACAAACCATGAGAGACTCTGAACTCCTGGAAATAAACTGAGGGTTACAGAAGGGAGAGGGTTGAAGAAGAGGGGGTAACTGTATGATGGATATTAAGGAGGGCATGTGTTGTGATGAGCACTGGGTGTTATATGCAACTAATAAACTGCTGAACACTACATCAAAAACTAATGATGCACTATACATAGACTAAGCAAAAAAATTAAATAAATAGATTAATTAATTAATTAAACTTAATGATCAAAATTAAAAATATAAAATATTTAAAAAGAAGACTTCTGAACAAAAACTCCAGGATCCTATGGCTTCATGGGAGAATTCTGCCAATCATTTCATCTATTCTAAGAAATAGGAAAAGTAAACTTTGAAATTCCTTCTATGATGCTGGTATTACCATGATACCAAAACCAGACAATGAGATGAATACAATTAAAAATTTTTATATTAAGTACTGGCAAGCTGAATCCAACAATGTATCAAAAAATGACTTAGCAGGGCACCTGGGTGGCTCAGTGGGTTAAGCCTCTGCCTTCAGCTCAGGTCATGATCTCAGGGTTCTGGGATCGAGCCCCCCATCAGGCTCCCTGCTGAGCAGAGAGCCTGCTTCCTCCTCTCTCTCTCTCTCTGCATGCCTCTCTGCCTACTTGTGATCTCTACCTGTCAAATAGATAAATAAAATCTTTTAAAAAATGATTTAGCACCATCATGTGGGATTTATTCCTGGATTGCTAGGATGGTTCAATATATGCAAATTATTCCATGTGATAAAGCCCATTTCTAAAAAGATGGATAAGTATCTTATTACCACTTCAATAGATACATGAAAAAGATTTGACCAAGCACAACATCAATCCATGATAAAAACACCCAATAAAGTAATCCTAGAGGGTATATACCTCAACATAATAAAGGGTCCGTATGAAAAATGCACAGCTAATATCCTTAATGGGGAAAAACTAAGAATTTTTTCTCTATATTCAGGAAAAAAACAGGCATATATAGTCTTACTACTTGCATTTAACATAGTACTGGGAGTCCTAGCCACAGCAGTGAGACAACAAAAATAAAATAAAATCATCAAGGAACAAGTAAAGCTTCCACTATTTGCAGATGACATGATACTATATATAGAAAACCCTGAAGGTTCCACCAAAATACTGCTAGAACCTATATATGAATTTAGCAGTCATAGAATACAAATCAAATAAAAAACTGCAAATCAAAACTACAATGAGAATCACCTCACAGGAGATATAATGGCTAAAATTAACACAGGAAACAACAGATATTGGCGAGGATGCAGAGTAAGGGGAACCCTCTTATACTGTTTATGGGAATGCAAATTGGTGCAGCCACTGTGCAAAACAGTACAGAGGTTACTCAAAACATTAAAAAATAGAACTACTCTAAGATCCAGGAATTACAATACTAGCTATTTATCCAAAGGATACAAAAATACTGAGTCCTAGGGATATGTGAACCTTAATATTTATATTAGCATTATCAACAAGAGTCAAATTATAGAGAGAGGCCACAGGTTCATTGACTGATGAACAGATAACAAAGACATGGTATTTATATACAATGGAATACACTCAGCTATAAAAAAGATGAAATATTGCCATTTTCAAAAACACGATGGAGCTAGAGAGTTTTATGGTAAGCATAGTATGTCAGAGAAAGACAAATACCATATGATTTCATTCATATGTGGAAGTTATGGAAGGCAATAAATGAATATTTGGGGAAAAAAGATAAAGGGAAGCCAAGAAACACCCCTCTTAAGTGTAGAGAACAAATGCATGGTTACCAAAGGGGAGGTGTGGGGGGTTAATAGGTGATGGTGATTAAGGAGTGTTCTTGTGGTGAGTACAGGGTGTTGTACATAAGTGATGAATAGACACTCTGTTATACACCTGAAACTAATATTATACTGGAATTACTTGAATTTAAATAAAAACTAAAAACTGAAAAGTAAAATCTAAAACCAAACAAACAAATTCATTTGTTCATTATCAGGAATGTTACCTATATCTATTTCACTTAGATCTCTGGTAGTATCCTTATCTTGTTCTTTCATTTGGGATAAATTCCTCCATTTTTACACTTTGTTTATGTCTCTTCCTTCTTGTGTATGTTGGAATAGCCATTTATGTCTCCTTCTCCTCAAAGTGATGGCTTTATGAAGAAGAGGTCATGTACTGCCCAGGGTCAGGCACTTCGGGGTATATCTCTGATCTGTCCTGCATGTGCTCTGCCATTGTGTTTTGGCTGTTCCTTCCTTCAGGCAAGTTGTCTGCAGAAGTTCTCCTTGTCTGGTGTGAGCAGTGTTTGGTCCCTGGCCTGAATGTGGCAACTTTTTACTAGGTGTGCTCTGGTGTCCTTTTGAAATGATACTTGACACCACCTCCACCAGAACTGAGGCCCTGTAGAACTCTCTGGTCAGGAGACATGGTGTTGGCAGGGTTTTGTTTTGGTCTTCTGGGGCACCAGACTGTTGCACTGCAACTAAGGCAAGCTTGAATAAAAAGGGCATTCACATCAAAGCCCAAGGGGATGGGACCTTGTGTATGCAAGTTATGTAGCCAGGGTGGGCACTGCACTCTATCAGCCCCTCTCATCTTTCATGCCAATAGATTCAGGAAAATATTTTCCTTTGGCATTCCCCTGTTTGCTCCTCTCTCTTCCCTCTCCACATTCACAACTCCCTCCCCTCTGCAGCACCTGCAATTTTAAACCACTTGCTACCTTCTTTGCTGTGGCTTCTTCCCTGCCTTTAGTTGTGATATCTGTTTTTTCTGTCTTCAGGTCAATTTCTGGGATATTTAAGATGATTCCATAGTTATCTAGTTGTGTTTGTGGGACAATGCAAGGCTAGAGTCCTTCTACTCCTCCACCATCTTGATTTCTCATTTATATTTAAGTTTTCAAATTCATGTTGTTTAGAGTTGTTGGTAGTATTCCCTAATTATCATTTTGATGCCTGCAGTTTGTGATATCCTCTGCTTCATTTCAGACAGAGGTCATTTGTGTCTTCTTCTTATTTGTCTTTTGAATTTTAATTATTTTTCTCTGATTTGTTTTTTTTCTTTTTATATTTCCTGATGTGCTAGCTTAGAATATTTGAGACCTTCTATTCATGTGTAAGTATTTAGTGCTATAAATTTCCTTCTCAACATTTAGCTGAACACCACATAGTTTGATTACATTTGGTAGCACTTTCATTTTTATCTCAGTATACATTTTTTTAATTTTCATTTTTTTAACTTATTTATTTTCAGCATAACAGTATAATTATTTTTTCACCACACCCAGTGCTCCATGCAATCCGTGCCCTCTATAATAACCACCACCTGTTACCCCGACCTCCCACCACCCCCCCACTTCAAACTCTTCAGGTTGTTTTTCAGAGTCCATACTCTCTCATGATTCACCTCCCCTTCCAATTTACCCCAACCCCCTTCTCTCTAACTCCCCATGACCTCCATGCTTTTTGTTATGCTCCACAAATAAGTGAAACCATATGATAATTGACTCTCTCTGCTTGACTTATTTCACTCAGCATAATCTCTTCCAGTCCCGTCCATGTTGCTACAAAAGTTGGGTATTCATCCTTTGTGATGGAGGCATAATACTCCATAGTGTATATGGACTACATCTTCCTTATCCATTCATCCGTTGAAGGGCATCTTGGTTCTTTCCACAGTTTGGTGACCGTGGCCATTGCTGCTATAAACATTGGGGTACAGATGGCCCTTCTTTTCATGACATCTGTATCTTTGGGGTAAATACCAAGGAGTGCAATTGCAGGGTCATAGGGAAGTTCTATTTTTAATTTCTTGAGGAATCTCCACACTGTTCTCCAAAGATGCTGCACCAACTTGCATTCAAAAATTTTTTGAAGATTTTATTTATTTATTTAACAGAGAGAAAGACATGGACAGAAGAAAACACAAGCAGGGAGAGTGGAAGAGGGAGAAACAGGATTCCCACTGAGCAGGTGGCGCAATGCAGGGCTCAATCCCAGGACCCTGGGATCATGACCTGAGCCAAGGGCAGGTGCTTAATGACTTAGCCACCCAGGCACCACTAGAAATTAATTATTTAGAAAGTAATAGCATCGACCTTCAAAAAGATGGATCAGTTTAAAAGGCAAACAAACAAAATATGAATGAAAAAGGGGAAACAATGTAAGAATATTTTTAATTTTAATTTTAACATTTAACATACAGTATTATATTAGTTTCAGTGTACAGTCTAGAGACTGAACCATTCCATACATCACCCAGTGCTCATCACAAGTGTAATCCTTTAAAAAAAAGTTTTTAATTCCACTTAGTTAATATATGGTGTGATATTAGTTTCATTTGTAGAATATAGTGATTCAACACTTCCATATGATACCTAGGTCTCATCACAACAAGTACACTCCTTAATCCCCATCACCTGTTTGACCCACCCCCCCACCCAGCTCTCCTTCAGTAACCAATATAAGAAAAAAAAATTAAAGCAAGGTTATTATGAACAATATTTTTTTAAAGATTTTGTTTATTTGACAGAGAGAGAGAGAAATCACAAGTAGGCAGAGAAGCAGGCAGAGAGAGAGGGGGGAGGAAGCAGGCTCCCTGCAGAGCAGAGAGTCCGACGTGGGGCTCCATCCCAGGACCCTGGGATCACGACCCGAGCCGAAGGCAGAGGCTTTAACCCACTGAGTCACCCAGGTGCCCCATGAACAATATTATAAATTGAAAAACTCACGGGTACTGACAAAATTCCAAGAAAAACATTGAAAAGCACTATTAGTCAAAAATCCCCCTCATAAACAACCTCAGGTCCATGATTTTATAGGTGAATCCTAACAAACTTTTAGGAAACTGTTAATGACTACTTCATCCAATTGATTGTAGTGATTACAAAAGAAGGATAATCTATTCTAAAACCAAATAAACAAGTATAAGAAAATAAAAATTAGACCAATTTCACTTATGAAATATAGATGCAAAAAAATCCAAATAAAAATACAGTTAAGGAATCAGCACTATAAAAATACTTTTGATCAAATGTAATGTATCTCAATAAAGTAAAATAATTCCATATCAGAAAATTTCAATATCACATATCACATAATGAGATTAAAAAAGTCAAATGCTTTAATTCAACTGGTACAGAATAAGGAACATCTAATAGAATTCAATTCTGTTATCATGATAACTTGGTGAATTAGGAACAGAGTGAATATCCTTAAATTGATAAATATTATAAATAACAAAATCCTTCATTCTTCAAAGAATTTTATGCATAATGGATTAACTAAATGTATTAACTAAATGCATAAAACTAAATACATTAATTTAAAATTATTAACAAGACACAAACTCATACTACTACTGTTTTAGAAATCTGAGCCATACATATGGAAAAAGGGAGATTTTTTTTTGAATTCAGTTCTTTATCTTTTTTTTTTATAAACATATATTTTTATCCCCAGAGGTACAGGTCTGTGAATCACCAGGTTTACACACTTTACAGCACTCACCACAGCACATACCCTCCCCAATGTCCATAATCCCACCCCTTCTCGCAACCCCCCCCAGTAACCCTCAGTTTGTTTTGTGAGATTAAGAGTCACTTATGGTTTGTCTCCCTCCCAATCCCATCTTGTTTCATTGTTTCTTCTCCTACCCACTTAAGCCCCCATGTTGCATCACTACTTCCTCATATCAGGGAGATCATATGATAGTTGTCTTTCTCTGCTTGACTTATTTCACTAAGCATGATATGCTCTAGTTCAATCCATGTTGTCGCAAATGGCAAGATTTCATTTCTTTTGATGGCTGCATAGTATTCCATTGTGTATATATACCACATCTTCTTGATCCATTCATCTGTTGATGGACATCTAGGTTCTCCAGACAAGGATCCCATCAAAAAAGAGAGCTATAGACCAATATCCTTGATGAACACAGATGCAAAAATACTCAACAAAATATTAGCCAAAGGATTCAACAGTACATTAAAAGGATTATTCACCACGACCAAGTGGGATTTATTCCAGGGCTGCAAGGTTGGTTCAACATCCGCAAATCAGTCAATGTGATACAACACATCAATAAAAGAAAGAACAAGAACCATATGATACTCTCAATAGATGCTGAAAAAGCATTTGACAAAGTACAGCATCCCTTCCTGATCAAAACTCTTCAAAGTGTAGGGATAGAGAGCACATACCTCAATATCATCAAAGCCACCTATGAAAAACCCACCGCAAATATCATTCTCAATGGAGAAAAACTGAAAGCTTTTCCACTAAGGTCAGGAATACGGCAGGGATGTCCATTTTCACCACTGCTATTCAACATAGTACTAGAGGTCCTAGCCTCAGCAATCAGACAACAAAAGGAAATTAAAGGCATCCAAATCAGTAAAGAAGAAGTTAAATTATCACTCTTCACAGATGATATGATACTATATGTGGAAAACCCAAAAGACTCCACTCCAAAACTGCTAGAACTTGTACAGGAATTCAGTAAAGTGTCAGGATATAAAATCAATGCACAGAAATCAGTTGCATTTCTCTACACCAACAGCAAGACAGAAGAAAGAGAAATTAAGGAGTCAATCCCATTTACAATTGCACCCAAAACCATAAGATACCTAGGAATAAACCTAACCAAAGAGGCACAGAATCTATACTCAGAAAACTATAAAGTACTCATGAAAGAAATTGAGGAAGACACAAAGAAATGGAAAAATGTTCCATGCTCCTGGATTGGAAGAATAAATATTGTGAAAATGTCTGTGCTACCTAAAGCAATCTACACATTTAATGCAATTCCTATCAATGTACCATCCATCTTTTTCAAAGAAATGGAACAAATAATTCTAAAATTTATATGGAACCAGAAAAGACCTCGAATAGCCAAAGGGATATTGAAAAAGAAAGCCAACGTTGGTGGCATCATAATTCCGGACTTCAAGCTCTATTACAAAGCTGTCACCATCAAGACAGCATGGTACTGGCACAAAAACAGACACATAGATCAATGGAACAGAATAGAGAGCCCAGAAATAGGCCCTCAACTCTACAGTCAACTAATCTTCGACAAAGCAGGAAAGAATGTCCAATGGAAAAAAGACAGCCTCTTCAATAAATGGTGCTGGGAAAATTGGACAGCCACATGCAGAAAAATGAAATTGGACCATTTCCTTACACCACACACAAAAATAGACTCAAAATGGATGAAGGACCTCAATGTGCGAAAGGAATCCATCAAAATCCTTGAGGAGAACACAGGCAGCAACCTCTTCGACCTCAGCCGCAGCAACATCTTCCTAGGAACAACGCCAAAGGCAAGGGAAGCAAGGGCAAAAATGAACTATTGGGATTTCATCAAGATCAAAAGCTTTTGCACAGCAAAGGAAACAGTTAACAAAATCAAAAGACAACTGACAGAATGGGAGAAGATATTTGCAAACGACATATCAGATAAAGGACTAGTGTCCAGAATCTATAAAGAACTTAGCAAACTCAACACCCAAAGAACAAATAATCCAATCAAGAAATGGGCAGAGGACATGAACAGACATTTCTGCAAAGAAGACATCCAGATGGCCAACAGACACATGAAAAAGTGCTCCATATCACTCGGCATCAGGGAAATACAAATCAAAACCACAGTGAGATATCACCTCACACCAGTCAGAATGGCTAAAATAAACAAGTCAGGAAATGACACATGCTGGCGAGGATGTGGAGAAAGGGGAACCCTCCTACACTGTTGGTGGGAATGCAAGCTGGTGCAGCCACTCTGGAAAACAGCATGGAGGTTCCTCAAAATGTTGAAAATAGAACTGCCCTATGACCCAGCAATTGCACTATTGGGTATTTACCCTAAAGATACAAACGTAGTGATCCAAAGGGGCACGTGCACCCGAATGTTTATAGCAACAATGTCCACAATAGCCAAACTATGGAAAGGAAGATATTTTTTAAAATATTTTATTTATTTATTTGACAGACAGAGATCACAAGTATGCAGAGAGGCAGTCAGAGAGAGAGAGGGGGGAAGAATGCTCCCTTCCAAGCAGAGAGGCAATGTGGGGCTCGATCCCAGGACCCTGGGATCATGACAAGAGCCAAAGGCAGAGACTTAAACCCACTGAGACATCCAGGCACCCCAAAAGAGGAGACATTTAAGAATGCAATAACTGCAAGGAAAATGCTGTATCTGGCATAATTTACAGGGAAGGTAATTACCTACAAAGAAAAAAAAATCATTCAACAAGTTTCCAGATAAATTATCAACCTTCAAAATTCAATAGTATTTTTCTATATAAGTAATGGCAATTAAAGAAAATATTGTTAATAATAGCAACAGAGACCACATAGAATCTAGGAATTAGCTTACCCAAACAAATACAAGATGAAAAGCCACATCAATGGAAAACACAAAAGACTCTACCCCCAAATTACTAGAACTCATAGAGTAATTCAGTAATGTGGCAGGATACAAAAATCAATGCACAGAAACGATTTGCTTTCCTATACACTAACAGCATAACTGTAAAAGGGAAATTAGGGAATTGATTCCATTTACAATAACACCAAAAACCATAAGACACCTTGGAATAAACCTAACCAAAGAAAAGGATCTAAAAACTACAGAACACATAAAAAGTTGAAAAAACATTCCATGTTCATGGATCAGAAGAATAAGCATTGTTTTAATATCTATGCTGTCCAAAGCAATCTATACTTTCAACACCATCCCAATCAAAATATCATTGGCATTTTTCAAAGTTCTGGAACAAACAATCCTAAAATCTGTATGGGACCACAAAAACCCCAAATTGCTAAGGAAATTTTGAAAAAGAAAAACAAAGCTGGGGGCATCAGATTGCTTGATTTCAAGCTATAATACAAAGCTGTGGGATGCCTGGGTGGCTCAGTTGGTTAAGTGTCTGCCTTAAGCTCAGGTTGTGGTACCAGGGTCCTGGGATTGAATCCTGCACAGGGAGCTGCTTTCTCTCTCCCTCTGTGATCTCTCTCACTCTTCCTCTCTCTCAAATAAATAAATAAATAAAAATCTTTTTAAAAATGCTGTGAACAACAATACAGCATGGTACTGGCACAAAAACAGACACATAGTTCAATGGAACACAATAGATAGCCCAGACATGGACCCTCAACTCTATGGTCAACTAATCTGTAACAAAACAGGAAAAAATATCCAATGAAAAAAAGACCATTAAATTCAATAAATTGTGTTAGAAAATTTGGACAGCTATATACAGAAGAATGAAACTCAACCATTAGCTTACACTATATACAAATATAAACTCTAAATGGATGAAAGACCTCAGTGTGAGGCAGGAATCCATCAAAATCCTAGAGAAGAACATAGGCAGTACCTTTTTGACATTAGCCACAGTGAATTCTTTCAAAACGTGTCTCCAAAAGCAAGGGAAACAAAGCGAAAATGAACTTTTGGGACTTCCTCAAGATCAAAAGCTTCTGCACAGCAAAGGAAACAGTAAAAACAAAACAAAACAAAACAAAAAAAAAAAAACAAAAAACAGAGAGGCAACCTATGGAATGAGAGAAGATATTTGTAAACAACACCACAGTAAAAAATCTGGTATCTAATATTTATAGAGAACTTCTTGCACTCAATACTCAAAACACAAATAATCAATTCAAAAAATGGGCAGAAGCCATGAACAGACTCTTCTGCAAAGAAGACATATAAATGGCTAACATAAAAATGAAAAAATATTCAACCTCATTAGCCATTAGGGAAATTCAAATCAAAACTACATTGAGATAACACCTTACACAAGTTAGAACAGCAAAAATTGACAAAGCAGGAAAGAATAAAAATTTTGGAGAGGATGTGGAGAAAGGCAAACCCTCATATACTGTTGGTGGGAATGCAAGTTGGTGCAGTCACTTTTGAAAACAGTTTAGAGGTTCCTCAAAAAGGTGAAAACAGACCTACCCTATGACCCAGAAATTGCACTACTGGCTCTTTACCCCCAAAATGCAGATGTACTGAAAAGAAGGGGCACCTGAACCCCAATGTTAATAGCAGCAATATCCACAATAGCGAAACTGTGGAAGGAGCTGAGATGCCCTTCAAAAGATAAATGGATAAAGAATATTTGTTCCATATATCTTGGGGAATATAACTCAGCCATCAGAGAGGATGAATACCCACCATTTGCATTGAAATGGATGGAACTGGAGGGGATTATGTTAAGTGAAATAACTCAAGGAGAGAAAGACAATTATCATATGGTTTCATTTACTCCTGGAACATAAGGGATGTCAAAAGGACATTAGGAGAAGGAAGGGAAAAATGAAGCAGGGAATTAGAGGAGGAGACAAGCCATGAGACACTATGGACTATGGGTAAACAAACTGAGTGTTTCAGAGGGGGGGAATGGTGATGGGTATTAAGGGGGGCACATATTGCATGAAGAACTGGGTGTGGTGCATAAACAAAGAATTCTGGAACACTGAAAAGAAATTTTTTTTAAGATTTTATTTATTTATTTGACAAACAGAGATCACAAGTAGGCAGAGAGGCAGGCAGAGAGAGGGCGGGGAGGCCAGCTCCTTGCCGAGCAGACAGCCTGATGCAGGGCTCGATCCCAGGACCCTGGGATCATGACCTGAGCCAAAGGCAACGGTTTAACCCACTGAGCCACCCAGGCGCCCCTGAAAAGAAATTTTTTTAAATAAAAGTAAAAATTTTTTATAAACATATATTTTTATTCCCAGCATATACAATAGCAATAACAAACTTGAAAAAATTAATGATGTACTGTATGGAGAGTAACATAGCTTAATAAAATTTAAAAATTTTTTTAAAAAGTCAAAACAAAGACCACATTAAAAAAAAGCTGAAGCATAGATATGGTCCAAAACCATCAATGAACAAAAAGGTACACCATAAGTACAGAGAATGGAGAAGAGTAGACACTATACCAAGCAACCCAGACACAAGGGACCTATACTGGGAAAAGGAGTCCCCATAACATTTGGCTTTGAAAATCAACGGGACTTAACTTCCTAAGTTTTTGCAATCAACAAGGCTTAGCTGCAGATATTTTAAACATCAACAGGCTTAGCTCTGGAAGAGTTAGAGAGCAATATGACACTGAGTCTCCACCTTTAACAAGCAAGCATAAAAAACAACCTCACCAAAGATAAAACATAGAAGCAGCAACGTGAAAAGCACTTATAGAGCATTGGTAAGATGTCAGTGGAGCATAAGGGCCCTACACTTGCTTCATCCCAAAAATACAAGTAGATAACTACCAAATCATACCAAGTACCCCAGAAATTGATCTGAAAACTGACAGAACATACTCTGCAACTAAAGATACAGAGGAAGCCATCCAAGGAAGATAGGAAGTATGGATACATGCTTTGGGAAAGAAACAGATCATGACTGCTGCCATGGGGAGGAAGCTGCAGTCACAGAGAACAGTGTGAGACACACAAATATAGAGAGGAGCCTATGGGAAAGATGATCCCCTATGGCAATATCTTGGAAAGCAAAAGGGGCTAAATTTCATTAGTCTCTGCAACAAGCACGACTTAAAGTCAAGAGTTCTTAAGGTCAGTGGACTTGGCTCAGAGAGAGCCCAGAGGATATTGTGCTTCTCATTGAAAGAAGGCAGGGCAAACAGCCTGCAGACATACACTGTGCAAACAGTGACAATAAGAGCACTTATGACATGCCATGGAGAGGTTATTTGCTCTTGAAGTGAGTGCAAGAAGGGCAGCATTCACAGAGAGACCCCTCCAGGAACAAAGGAACTGCCTAGGGCCATTTCCTTCACCTGCTGCTCAGTATAACCCTAACTTGCTTATACCAAGACCCACCTCCTCCCCTTCTGGTGCAACTGCCTTTCCCAGTCATGCTTACCTCAGTCCCAGCTCTATAGGCCCCCTCCTGCAGAAGACTGGCCAAAATCCCTGCCCAAACCATGACTCCTGATCCAGGAGTTTTACAAGGCCTCAGTTCTAGTGGCAGTGGTGAAAGATGCCATCTCATACACGTACAAGAGCAAACTTAGCTAAAACTTGCTACATTCAACCTAGGGAACAAACACTGTGCACAACACACAAAGAAAGCCTCTGTAGACAATCTGTCTAAAAGATAAAGAAGCTAGGACAAAAACAAAAACAAAAAAACAGCACACACTGGAGGCACTCAATGAAGTGGCAAGGCATGGGAGATAGGAAGATGATACAATATACTATAAGACCTCTTTTTCATAATGTCACTATCTTCGAGAGCAGGGAGTACCTAACTTATCCTAATACATGAAAGCAGGCATAGAGATTTAGATCAAATGAGAAGACAGAAGAATCTGTCCCAAATGAAAGAGCAGGACAAGTCCACAGCCAGAGATCTAAGTGAAACATATAAATATCGTGCCAAACAGCATGGTACTAACAGACACATAAATCAATGGGACAGAACAGAGACCCCAGAAATGGACCTTCAACTCTATGGTTAACCAATCTTCAACAAAGGAGGAAAGAATATACAATAGAAAAAGGACAGTCTCTTCAATAAATGGTACTGGAAAATTGGACAGCCACATACAGAAGATTCAAACTGGACCATTCTCCTATACCACACACAAAGATAAACTAAAAATGGATGAAAGATCTGAATGTGAGACAGGAATCCATTAAAATCTTAGAGGAGAATGCGGGTAATAATCTCTTCAACCTTGGACAAAGCAACTTCTTACAATATACATCTCTAAAGGCAACGGAAACAAAAGCAAAAAGGAACTATTGGGACATCATCAAGATAAAAACTTATGCACAATAAAGGAAACAATCAACAAAATAAAGTGCAACCTAAAAAATGGGAGAAGATATTTGCAAAAAACAGAAAAATGGCTTGTATCCAAGACCTTTAAAGAATTTCTCAAACTCAACACCCAAAACCACAAATAATCCAATTAAAAAATGGGCAGAGATGGGGAGGACAAGATGGCAGGGAAGTAGGAGGAGGCACCGTTTCAACCTGTACCCTAAAGTGAGCTGATTACCTACCAAAGAACTCCTAACACCCATGAAATCAGCCTGAGATTAGAATTGTACACATCTGGATCTCTGTGAGGGCAAAAGACAGTGGGCAGATAAAGTGGGGCGGGAAAGTTGGACTGATACAGAAGATAAACAAAATGGGGAGGGAGCCACCAGAAGCCACCCATTGAAAAGTAATACCTCAGTACGAGAGTGCCCTGTGATTGGAGACCAGCATTAACTTGGAGTCTGGTTGAAAGCACTCAAAAAGAGCAAAGGATCATGGAGAAAAGTTGTGGGAATGGGGGCGGTTAGGGACAGAGGCTTAAATCCCTGGACCCAAGACAACCACCCCTGGCGCTGAGCTAGAGAGAGTGTGGTGGAGAAGCCCCACCTGAGCCAACAGCCCACCTGAGAGCGTCTGGGTGGCAGCTCCCATGAGAAGCAGGGAGCTTCGCCAGCTGGCAGAACCAGTCTTATGAACTCTCTGCAAGGGCTGTGCTACCAGAGTCTGAGTCGTGTCCCACACCCCTCCCTGAGAAAGGTCCATTCAGGGGCCAGCCTGTGCTCTCTCGGACCTGGAGAGTCTGAGCACTCCCAGCCGGGGCCAGCAGGAAAATTTCAGTGCTCTATCTCTGCTTGGAATTTCGTTGACAGTGTGGAGCTGCCCAGACAGCCACAGCTATCGGTGGTTTTGGATACAAGCAGGAGTTCCTGTGACCCCAGAGACTGTGACTGGGAATGTGCACTGACAGCACAAAGGGGGAATTTATGCACTCTGGAGCACCCAGAGGGGAACTGACTGAGGCTTCTTTCTGAGAGGGAGGTCTGGGGACAGTTTGCTTTCCTCTAAACTTCCAAAAACCATCAAAAGCTGCCAAGCAAGAAAAAACAAACGAACAAACAAAAAAACTTCCAGAGAACAAAAGCCTGAAAAACTGGTTTCCTCAGGGCCCACCCCCTTGATGGGGGCAGGAGGACTTAGCTCAGGGAACACTGCCCAAAAAAACACACAGCAGGTCCCTCCCCCAGAAAGACAACCAAAAAAAAAAAAAAAAAAGACAAGAGAACAACCACCACTACTTCATAGATACAACTTTTATTTTTAATTTGTTCCCGATATTCTGGTTCATTTTTTTATAGATGATTCTTTAACCTATTTACCATTACAGTGAGATGTCCAGTATATCAAATTTCCTAATAACATTTTAACCTGAAATTTTTGATTATATACTTATGTTTCTCTTCTGCTTTTCTATTTTTTAATATTTTCTAAATTTTAGTTTAGTTTAGTTTAGTTCATTGTTTTTTTATTTTTTAATATTCATATAAAGTTAAACTGCAAGTTAATCCCCTTCCCCCAATCAATGTTACTCCTATAGGAAAACCAGTTTTGAATTCCTATGTATCTTAGGAAAGTTGAGTCTTTTTTCCTGTTTAATTTATTTTTATTTATTTTCAGCATAACAGTATTCATTATTTTTGCACCACACACAGTGCTCCATGCAATCCGTGCCCTCTATAATACCCATCACCTGGTACCCCGACCTCCCACCCCCCGCCCCTTCAAAACCTTCAGATTGTTTTTCAGAGTCCATAGATTCTCATGGTTCACCTCCCCTTCCAATTTCCCCCAACTCCCTTCTCCTCTCTATCTCCCCATGTCCTCCATGCTATTTGTTATGCTCCACAAATAAGTGAAACCATATGATAATTGACTCCCTCTGCTTGACTGATTTCACTCAGCATAATCTCTTTCAGTCTCCTCCATGTTGCTACAAAAGTTGGGTATTCATCCTTTCTGATGGAGGAATAATACTCCATAGTGTATATGGACCACATCTTCCTTATCCATTCATCTGTTGAAGGGCATCTTGGTTCTTTCCATAGTTTGGCGACTGTGGCCATTACTGCTATAAACATTGGGGTACAGATGGCCCTTCTTTTAATGACATCTGTATCTTTGGGGTAAATACCCAGGAGTGCAATGGCAGGGTCATAGGGAAGTTCTATTTTTAATTTCTTGAGGAATCTCCACACTGTTCTCCAAAGAGGCTGTACCAACTTGCATTCCCACCAGCAGTGTAAGAGGGTTCCCCTTTCTCCACATCTTCTCCAACACATGTTGTTTTCTGTCTTGCTAATTTTGGCCATTCTAACTGGTGTAAGGTGATATCTCAATGTAGTTTTAATTTGAATCTCCCTGTTGGCTAGTGATGATGAACATTTTTTCATGTGTCTGATAGCCATTTGTATGTCTTCATTGGAGACGTGTCTGTTCATATCTTCTGCCCATTTTTTGATATGATTGTCTGTTTTGTGTGTGTTCAGTTTGAGGAGTTCTTTATAGATCCTGGATATCAACCTTTTGTCTGTACTGTCATTTGCAACTATCTTCTCCCATTCCTTGGGTTGCCTCTTTGTTTTCTTGACTGTTTCCTTGGCTGTGCAGAAGCTTTTGATTTTGATGAAGTCCCAAAAGTTCATTTTCGCTTTTGTTTCCTTTGCCTTTGGAGACGCATCTTGAAAGAAGTTGCTGTGGCTGATATCGAAGAGATGGCATACAATCAGACACATGAAAAAATGTTCATCATAATTGGCCCTCAGGGAGATTCAAATATTAGGGGATCTTAACACACCACTCCAAGTAATAAACAGGTCATCCAAGCAGAAAATCAATAAAGAAACAAGAGCATTGAATGACACATTGGACCAGATGGACCTCATAGATATATATAGAACATTCCACCCTAAAACTACAGAATATTCATTCTTCTCGATTGCACAAGGAACATTCTCCAGACTAGACCACATACTGGGTCACAAATCAGGGCTCTACCAATACCAAAAGATTGAGATTATACCCTGCATATTATCAGATCACAATGCTTTGAAACTGGAGCTCAACCACAAGGAAAAGATTGGAAGGAACTCAAACATCTGGAAGCTAAAGACCACCTTGCTTAAGAATGCCTGGATTAACCAGATCAAAGAAGAACTTAAACAATTCATAGTAACCAATGAGAATGGAGACACTTTGGTCCAAAACCTATGCAAAGGCAATCCTAAGGGGGAAATACATAGCCATCCAAGCCTCCATCAAAAAAACCTGAGAAATCCAGAATACACCAGCTGTCTCTACACTGTAAAGAACTGGAGAATCAACAACAAATCAAACCAACTCCACACTTAGGAAGGGAAATAATCAAGATTAGAGCAGATCAATGATGTAGAAACTAGAGATACAGTAGAACACATCAATGAAACTAGAAGCTGCTTGTGTGAAACAATCAATAAGATCAATAGTCCATTGGCCATACTAATGCAAAGGAAAAGAGAGAAGGCCCAAATTAATAAAATAATGAATGAAAAGGGAGAGATCACAAATAACACAAAGGAAATAGATACAATCATCACAAGTTATTATCAACAGTTATACGCCAATACGTGAAGCAACCTAGATGAAATGGATGCATGCGTGGAAAACTATGAACTTCCAAAATTGAACCAGGAAGAAATTAACAACCTGAATAGACCGATATTTAGTAACGAGATTGAAGCAGTGATCAAAAATCTCCTAAAACACAAGAGCCCAGGACCTGATGGATTCCCTGGGGAATTCTACGAAACTTTCTTTTTTTTTTTTTTCTTTCATAAAGGTTTTATTTTAGAATAACTCTAGATTTACAGAAGAATTGCAAATGTAGCAGAGAGAGTTCCTACCCAGGGTCATGCTGGGCCAGCACGAGCCAGACCCTGAGGATGAGTGTCTCCCTGAATTTGCATCCAGAGGCCTCTCTCACCTGCCCCTGTTCTGAGCCAATTCCATGTCCCCTCACCCAGTGTGCCCTGATCTCACCGTCCTGCATCACCGTGTGCATCTGTCAGGACCAAGAGATTCATGCAGCCGCATTACTACTGACCAGACATCAGACTTTGTTTGGGTTTCTCTAGTCTCCCCACTCATGGCCTTTCTTGGTCCAGGATCCCAACCAGGGAAGCACCTGGTATTTAGTTATCCTGTCTCCTCAGGCTCCTCTGGTCTGTGTTCGCTTCTCATTCTTTCTGTGCTGTTTTTGACAGTTTTGAGGAGTGTTGGTCTGTTTTATAGAATGCTCCTCAGTTTGGCTTCTCTCATGTTTTTCTCATGTTAACCCTGGGGCTCAGGGACCAGGAAGGTGGGACTTCTTTGGATGGCATCATATTGGGGCACATGCTATGGAAGTGACATCACGTGTGATCATCTTGATCATCTGGTTCACGTGGATTCTGCCAGGTTTCTCCAACATGAAGTTACTCTCTCCTTTCTATATTCCGTCCTTTGGAAGTTAGTCGCAAGGTCAAACCCACATCCAAGGGGAATAGAGATGGTGTTCAGCTCACCAGCTGGAGGGGGAAATATTTTTGCATATCATTTGGAATTCTTCCTAGCCAGAGCTTTTCCAACAGGTGGGTCCAACTGTTCCCTGAACTTACCCCTTTGCAAAGAACAGATGACAAAAACATCGGTGACTCATGCAACTCTCCATCAATAATGTTAATGACGATGACGGGTGTTGGTGTTGGCGCCCAGGGAGCCAGTGCTATGGAGGTGACGTGTCACTCTGGTTGATATGGCTTCTCATTCAGGCTAGAGGGGACTGTGTGAGCCAAGTGGATGACCTGTTGACCTCCCCCCTTTCTGGAGAACTCCACTGACCACCATAGATAAGGTACTCCAGCCCGGGACCTTTCACAGGGCTGGGGAATTGAGAACCTTTTCAACGATATACAGACAGCCGTAATTAATGGAGACATCGCCAGACAGCTTCCTCCTTGAAGGTGGAACTGACAACCTTCTCTTTCAAAGCTATAATTAAAGAAGCAGCTGAGAAACATTATCTTTCCAATCCACATATTCAAACTAATCTGTCACAAACACATTGTTAAACAGTTAGGTCTTGGTTGTCACTTTCAAATGCCTGCATACACAGATCGTTTATTATGTCTTAACTCTTGAGTGCTCTTCCCAACAGAGTCTTATGTCTTTATTTTTTATTTTTATTTTTTTTAAATAATTTTTTTCATTTTTTTAATAAATATATAATGTATTATTAGCCCCAGGGGTACAGGTATGTGAATCGACAGCACTCAACATAGCACATACCCTCCCCAATGTCCATAACCCCACCACCCTCTCCCTAACCCCGTCCCCCCTCCCACCCCCCCGGCAACCCTAAGTTTGTTTTGTGAGATTAAGAGTCTCTTATGATTTATCTCCCTCCCGATCCCATCTTGTCTACCCCCCAAACCCCCATGTTGCATCTCCATTTCATCATATCAGGGAGATCATATGATAGTTGTCTTTCTCCAATTGACTTATTTCACTAAGCATAATACCCTCTAGTTCCAAAAAAGCTGGATACAACTCTTAAGAGATACTTACTTTAAAGTATTATGAGATACTTTATGAAGTAAGATTCATTAGGCTATTATCCTGGATCTTAATTACAAAGAATCAATCAACTAATCCTATTAATCCAATTAAAGCTAAAACTATAAATCTCTCCCTGAGTAACTTTTTTTTTTAATAAACATATATTTTTATCCCCAGGGGTACAGGTCTGTGAATCACCGGGTTTACACACTTCACAGCACTCACCAAAGCACATACCCTCCCCAATGTCCATAATCCCACCCCCTTCTCCCAAACCCCCTCCACCCAGCAACCCTCAGTTTGTTTTGTGAGATTAAGAGTCACTTATGGTTTGTCTCCCTCCCAATCCCATCTTGTTTCATTTATTCTTCTCGTAACCACTTAAGCCCCCATGTTGAATCACCACTTCCTCATATCAGGGAGATCATATGATAGTTATCTTTCTCTGCTTGACTTATTTCACTAAGCATGATACGCTCTAGTTCCATCCATGTTGTCGCAAATGGCAAGATTTCATTTCTTTTGATGGCTGCATAGTATTCCATTGTGTATATATACCACATCTTCTTGATCCATTCATCTGTTGATGGACATCTAGGTTCTTTCCATAGTTTGGCTATTGTGGACATTGCTGCTATAAACATTCGGGTGCACGTGCCCCTTTGGATCACTACATTTGTATCTTTAGGGTAAATACCCAATAGTGCAATTGCTGGGTCATAGGGCAGTTCTATTTTCAACAATTTGAGGAACCTCCATGCTGTTTTCCAGAGTGGCTGCACCAGCTTGCATTCCCACCAACAGTGTAGGAAGGTTCCCCTTTCTCCGCATCCTCGCCAGCATCTGTCATTTCCTGACTTGTTGATTTTAGCCATTCTGACTGGTGTGAGGTGATATCTCACTGTGGTTTTGATTTGTATTTCCCTGATGCCGAGTGATATGGAGCACTTTTTCATGTGTCTGTTGGCCATCTGGATGTCTTCTTTGCAGAAATGTCTGTTCATGTCCTCTGCCCATTTCTTGATTGGATTATTTGTTCTTTGGGTGTTGAGTTTGCTAAGTTCTTTATAGATTCTGGACACTAGTCCTTTATCTGATATGTCGTTTGCAAATATCTTCTCCCATTCTGTCAGTTGTCTTTTGATTTTGTTAACTGTTTTCTTTGCTGTGCAAAAGCTTTTGATCTTGATGAAATCCCAATAGTTCATTTTTGCCCTTGCTTCCCTTGCCTTTGGCGTTGTTCCTAGGAAGATGTTGCTGCGGCTGAGGTCGAAGAGGTTGCTGCCTGTGTTCTCCTCAAGGATTTTGATGGATTCCTTTCGCACATTGAGGTCCTTCATCCATTTTGAGTCTATTTTTGTGTGTGGTGTAAGGAAATGGTCCAATTTCATTTTTCTGCATGTGGCTGTCCAATTTTCCCAGCACCATTTATTGAAGAGGCTGTCTTTTTTCCATTGGACATTCTCTCCTGCTTTGTCGAAGATTAGTTGACCATAGAGTTGAGGGTCTACTTCTGGGCTCTCTATTCTGTTCCATTGATCTATGTGTCTGTTTTTGTGCCAGTACCATGCTGTCTTGATGATGACAGCTTTGTAATAGAGCTTGAAGTCTGGAATTGTGATGCCACCAACGTTGGCTTTCTTTTTCAATATCCCTTTGGCTATTCGAGGTCTTTTCTGGTTCCATATAAATTTTAGAATTATTTGTTCCATTTCTTTGAAAAAGATGGATGGTACTTTGATAGGAATTGCGTTAAATGTGTAGATTGCTTTAGGTAGCATACACATTTTCACAATATTTATTCTTCCAATCCAGGAGCATGGAACATTTTTCCATTTCTTTGTGTCTTCCTCCATTTCTTTCATGAGTACTTTATAGTTTTCAGAGTATAGATTCTGTGTCTCTTTGGTTAGGTTTATTCCTAGGTATCTTATGGTATTGGGTGCAATTGTAAATGGGATTGACTCCTTAATTACTCTTTCTTCTGTCTTGCTGTTGGTGTAGAGAAATGCAACTGATTTCTGTGCATTGATTTTATATCCTGACACTTTACTGAATTCCTGTATAAGTTCTAGCAGTTTTGGAGTAGAGTCTTTTGGGTTTTCCACATATAGTATCATATCATCTGCGAAGAGTGATAATTTGACTTTTTCATTGCCGATTTGGATGCCTTTAATTTCCTTTTGTTGTCTGATTGCTGAGGCTAGGACTTCTAGTACTATGTTGAATAGCAGTGGTGATAATGGACAACCCTGCCGTGTCCCTGACCATAGTGGAAAAGCTTTCAGTTTTTCTCCATCGAGAATGATATTTGCGGTGGGTTTTTCATAGATGGCTTTGATGATATTGAGGTATGTGCTCTCTATCCCTACACTTTGAAGTGTTTTGATCAGGAAGGGATGCTGTACTTTGTCAAATGCTTTTTCAGCATCTATTGAGAGTATCATATGGTTCTTGTTCTTTCTTTTATTGATGTGTTGTATCACATTGACTGATTTGCGGATGTTCAACCAACCTTGCAGCCCTGGAATAAATCCCACTTGGTCGTGGTGAATAATCCTTTTAATGTACTGTTGAATCCTTTGGCTAATATTTTGTTGAGTATTTTCGCATCTGTGTTCATCAAGGATATTGGTCTACAGCTCTCTTTTTTGGTGGGATCCTTGTCTGGTTTTGGGATCAAGGTGATGCTGGCCTCGTAAAATGAGTTTGGAAGTTTTCCTTCCATTTCTATTTCTTGGAACAGTTTCAGGAGAATAGGAATTAGTTCTTCTTTAAATGTTTGGTAGAATTCCCCCAGGAAGCCGTCTGGCCCTGGGCTTTTGTTTGTTTGGATATTTTTAATGACTGTTTCAATCTCCTTACTGGTAAAGGGTCTGTTCAGGCTTTCTATTTCTTCCTGGTTCACTTCTGGTAGTTTATATGTTTCTAGGAATGCATCCATTTCTTTCAGATTGTCAAATTTGTTGGTGTAGAGTTGCTCATAGTATGTTCTTATAATAGTTTGTATTTCTTTGGTGTTAGTTGTGATCTCTCCTCTTTCATTCATGATTTTATTTATTTGGGTCCTTTCTCTTTTCTTTTTGATAAGTCGGGCCAGGGGTTTATCAATTTTATTAATTCTTTCAAAGAACCAGCTCCTAGTTTCCTTGATTTGTTCTATTGTTTTTTGGTTTCTATTTCATTGATTTCTGCTCTGATCTTTATGATTTCTCTTCTCCTGCTGGGCTTAGGTTTTCGTTCTTGTTCTTTCTCCAGCTCCTTTAGGTGTAGGGTTAGGTTGTGTACCTGAGACCTTTCTTGTTTCTTGAGAAAGGCTTGTACCGCTATATATTTTCCTCTCAGGACTGCCTTTGTTGTGTCCCACAGATTTTGAACCATTGTATTTTCATTATCATTTGTTTCCATAATTTTTTTCAATTCTTCTTGAATTTCCCGGTTGACCCATTCATTCTTTAGAAGGATGCTGTTTAGTCTCCATGTATTTGGGTTCTTTTCAAACTTCCTTTTGTGGTTGAGTTCTAGCTTTAGAGCATTGTGGTCTGAAAATATGCAGGGAATGATCCCAATCTTTTGATACCGGTTGAGTCCTGATTTAGAGCCGAGGATGTGATCTATTCTGGAGAATGTTCCATGTGCACTAGAGAAGAATGTGTATTCTGTTGCTTTGGAATGAAATGTTCTGAATATATCTGTGATGTCCATCTGGTCCAGTGTGTCGTTTAAGGCCTTTATTTCCTTGCTGATCTTTTGCTTGGATGATCTATCCATTTCAGTGAGGGGAGTGATAAAGTCCCCTACTATTATTGTATTATTGTTGATGTGTTTCTTTGTTTTTGTTATTAATTGGTTTATATAGTTTGCTGCTACCACGTTTGGGTCATAGATATTTAAAATTGTTAAATCTTCTTGTTGGACAGACCCTTTGAGTATGATATAGTGTCCTTCCTCATCTCTTATTATAGTCTTTGGCTTAAAATCTAATTGATCTGATATAAGGATTGCCACTCCTGCTTTCTTCTGATGTCCATTAGCATGGTAAATTCTTTTCCACCCCCTCACTTTAAATCTGGAGGTGTCTTCGGGCTTAAAATGAGTTTCTTGGAGGCAACATATAGATGGGTTTTGTTTTTTTATCCATTCTGATAGCCTGTGTCTTTTGACAGGGGCATTTACCCCATTAACATTCAGGGTAACTATTGAGAGATATGAATTTAGGGCCATTGTATTGCCTGTAAGGTGACTGTTACTGTATATGGTCTCTGTTCCTTTCTGATCTACCACTTGTAGGCTCTCTCTTTGCTTAGAGGACCCCTTTCAAGATTTCCTGTAGAGCTGGTTTGGTGTTTGCAAATTCTTTCAGTTTTTGTTTGTCCTGGAAGCTTTTAATCTCTCCTTCTATTTTCAATGATAGCCTAGCTGGATATAGTATTCTTGGCTGCATGTTTTTCTCGTTTAGTGCTCTGAAAATATCATGCCAGCTCTTTCTGGCCTGCCAGGTCTCTGTGGATAAGTCAGCTGCCAATCTAATATTTTTACCATTGTATGTTACAGACTTCTTTTCCTGGGCTGCGTTCAGGATTTTCTCTTTGTCACTGAGACTTGTAAATTTTACTATTAGGTGACGGGGTGTGGGCCTATACTTATTGATTATAAGGGGCGTTCTCTGAACCTCCTGAATTTTGATGCTCGTTCCCTTTGCCATATTGGGGAAATTCTCCCCAATAATTCTCTCCAGTATACCTTTTACTCCCCTCTCTCTTTCTTCTTCTTCTGGAATCTCAATTATTCTAATGTTGTTTCGTCTTATGGTGTCACTTGTCTCTCGAATTCTCCCCTCGTGGTCTAGTAGCTGTTTGTCCCTCTTTTGCTCAGCTTCTTTATTCTCTGTCATTTGGTCTTCTATATTACTAATTCTTTCTTCTGCATCATTTATCCTAGCAGTGAGAGCCTCCATTTTTGATTGCAACTCATTAATAGCTTTTTTGATTTCAACTTGGTTAGATTTTAGTTCTTTTATTTCTCCTGAAAGGGCTTTTATATCTCTAGAGAGGGTTTCTCTAATATCTTCCATGCCTTTTTCGAGCCCGGCTAGATCCTTGAGAATTGTCATTCTGAACTCTAGATCTGACATATTACCAATGTCTGTATTTATTAGGTCCTTAGCCTTCGGTACTGCCTCTTGTTCTTTTTTTTTTGTGTGTTGAATTTTTCTGTCTTGTCATTTTGTCCAGCTAAGAGTATATGAAGGGGCAAGTAAAATACTAAAAGGGTGGCAACAGCCCCAGGAAAATATGCTTTAACCAAATTAGTAGAGATCCCAAATCGTGAGGGGGTAGAAAGGGGATAAAAAGAGGTTCAAAAAGGAAGAAAGAAAAAAAGAAAAAAAGAAAAAAAAAGAAAGGAATTAAAAAAAAAGAAAACACCTAAGAAAAATATAAAAAAGAAAATATATATATATTAGATAAACTAGTAAAAAATCGTTAAAAAAGAAAAAGGTAAGAGTTAAAAAAAAATTTACCCGAAGGCGAGAAAAAAAAAATGAAAAAGAAAAAAATTAAATTAACTGCAAGAGTAAAAAAAAATCACAGGGAAAAAGCCATGAGTTCCGTGCTTGGCTTTTTCCTCCTCTGGAATTCTGCTGCTCTCCTTGGTATTGAAACCGCATTCCTTGGTAGGTGAACTTGGTCTTGGCTGGATTTCTTGTTGATCTTCTGGGGGAGGGGCCTGTTGTAGTGATTCTCAAGTGTCTTTGCCCCAGGTGGAATTGCACCGCCCTTACCCGGCCACGGGGTGAGTAATCTGCTCGGGTTTGCTTTCAGGAGCTTTTGTTCCCTGAGCGCGCTTTCCGTAGAGTTCCGGAGGATGGGAATACAAATGGAAGCCTCCTGGTCTCCAGCCCGGAGGAGCCGAGAGCCCAGGGCCGCACTCCTCAGTGCGCCCTCAGAGAACAGTGCCCAGTTACTCCCGTCTGCCTGACCTCCGGCCGCGATCCGAGCTCACCGAGCCTGCGACCGGTTCAAGGTCACCCCGAGCTGTGATCTTACTGTCGGCTCTGTCTCTGTAGCCGGCTTTCCCGTTCCAATACCCGCAAGCTCTGCGACACTCAGACACCCCCGATCCTTCTGTGACCCTGCGGGACCTGAGGCCACGCTGACCCCGTGTGGGCTTTGCCCCGGGTAGCCTCTGGAGCGATGTCCCTCAGCGGAACAGACTTTTAAAAGTCCTGATTTTGTGCGCGGTTGCTCCGCCGCTTGCCGGGAGCCGGCCCCTCCCCCCGGGGTCTATCTTCCCATCGCTTTGGATTCACTTCTCCGCCGGTCCTACCTTTCAGAAAGTGGTTGTTTTTCTGTTTCCAGAATTGCTGTTCTTCTTCTCTTCGATCTGCAGATGGATTTTCAGGTGTTTGCAATCTTTAGATAAGCTATCTAGCTGATCTCTGGCTAGCTGAAGTAGTCTCAGCCTGCTACTTCTCCGCCATCTTGACTCCTCCCACCTCTACGAAACTTTCAAAGAAGAAATAACTCCTATTCTTCTGAAGCTGTTTCAAAATACTGAAACAGAAGGAAAACTTCCAGACTCTTTTTACAGAGCCAGCATTATCCTGATCTCCAAAGCTTGCAAAGACCCCACCAAAAAGGAAAATTTCAGATCAATATCACTGATTAATATAGATGCTAAGATTCTCAACAAGATCCTAGGAAACAGGATCCAACAGTACATAAAAAGATTATCCACCATGACCAGGTGAGATTCATCCCTGGGTTACAAGGATGGTTCAACATTCGCAAATCAATCAGTGTGATAGCACAAATCAATAAGAATAGAGAGAAGAACCACATGGTCCTTTCAATTGATGCAGAAAAAGCATTTGACAAAATCCACCATCCGTTCCTGATTAAAACACTTCAATGTATAGGGATAGAGAGCACATTGCTGAACTTCATCAAATCTATCTATGAAAGACCCACAGCAAATATCATTCTCAATGGGAAAAAGATGACAGCCTTCCCATTGAGATCAGGAACACGACAAGGATGCCCACTCTCACCACTCTTGTTCAACATAGTATTAGAAGTCCTAGCAACAGCAATCAGACAAGAAAGAGAAATAAAACGTATCCAAATTGGCAAAGAAGAAGTCAAAATCTCTCTCTCCGCTAATGAGATGATACTTTATCTGGAAAACCCAGAAGACTCCACCCCAAACTACTAGAACTCATACAGCAATTCAGTAACGTGGCAGGATACAAAGTCAATGTACAGAAATGAGTGGCTTTCTTATACACTAACATTGAAAATACAGAGAAGGAAATTAGAGAATCAATTCCATTTACTATAGCACCAAGAACCATAAGATACCTGGGAATAAACCTAACCAAAGAGGCAAAGGATCTGTACTCAAGGAACTACAGAACACCCAGGAAAGAAATTGAAGAAGACACACAAAGATGGAAGACCATTCCATGTTCTTGGATCAGAAGAATAAATATTGTTAAAATGTCTATATGGCCTAGAGCAATCTCTACTTTTAATGCCATTCTGATAAAAATTCCACCGGTCTTTTTCAAAGAGCTGGAGCAAATAATCCTAAAGTTTGCATGGAATCAGGAGACCCCGAATTGCTAAGGAAATGTTCAAAAACAAAAATAAAACTGGGGGTATCATGTTACCTGATTTCAAGCTTTACTACAAAGCTGTGATTACCAAGACAGCATGGTACTGGCATAAAAACAGACACAGAGAACAGTGGAACAGAATAGAGAGACCAGATATGGATCCTCAACTCTATGGGCAAATTATCTTTGACAAAACAGGAAAAAATATACAGTGGAAAAAAGAAAGTTTCTTCAATAAATTGTCCTGGGAAAGCTGGACAGCTATATGCAGAAGAATGAAGCTCGACCATTCTCTTACACCATACACAAAGATAAACTTGAAATGGATAAAAGACCTCAATTTGAGACAGGAATCCATCAGAATCCTAGAGGAGTACATAGGCAGTAACCTCTTCGATATCAGCTACAGCAAATTCTTTCAAGATATGTCTCCAAAGGCAAAGGAAACAAAAGTGAAGATGAACTTTTGGGACTTCATCAAAATCAAAGGCTTCTGCACAGCCCAGGAAAGAGTCAAGAAAACAAAGAGGCAACCCACGGAATAGGAGAAGATATTTGCAAATGACACTACAGACAAAGTGTTGATATCCAGGATCTATAAAGAACTCCTAAAACTCAACATACAGAAAACAGACAATCATATCAAAAAATGGGCAGAAAATATGAACAGACAATTCTCCAATGAAGACAGACAAATGGCTATCAGACACATGAAAAAATAGTCATCATCACTAGCCTCCAGGGAGATTCAAATTAAAACCACGTTGAGATACCAACTGAAACCAGTTAGAATGTCCAAAATTAGCAAGATGAGAAACAACATGTGTTGGAGAGGATGTGGTGAAAGGGGTACCCTCTTACACTGTGGTGGGAAAGCATGTTGGTGCAGCCACTTGGGAGAACAGTGTGGAGATTCCTTAAGAAATTAAAAATAGAGCTTCCCTATGACCCTGCAATGGCACTACTGGGTATTTGCCCCAAAGATACAGATGTAGTGAAAAGAAGGGCCACCTGTATCCCAGTGTTCATAGCTGCAATGGCCACAGTCACCAAACTGTGGAAAGAACTAAGATGCCCTTCAACGGACGAGTGGATAAGGAAGATCTGGTCCATATACACTATGGAGTATTATGCCTCCACCAGAAAGGATGAATACCCAACTTTTGTATCAACATGGAAGGGACTGGAAGAGATTATGCTGAGTGAAATATGTCAAGCAGAGAGAGTCGATTATCATATTGTTTCACTTATTTTTGGAGCATAAGGAATAATGGAGAGGTCATGGGCAGATGGAGAGGAGAAGGGAGTTGAGGGAAATTGGAAGGGGAAGTGAACCATGAGAGACTATGGACTCTGAAAAACAACCTGAGTGTCTTGAAGGGGAAGGGGCTGGGAAGTTGGGGGAGCCAGGTGGTCGATATTATGGAGGGCCCATATTGCATGGAGCACTGGGATTGGTGCAAAAACAATGAATTCTGTTACGCTGAAAAGAAATTTAAAAAATACAAAAAAAGGGGCAGAATACCTGAATATACACTTTTCCAAAGAAGACATCCATAAAAGATGCACAGTACTTATCATCAGGGAAATACAAATCAAAACCACAGAGATACTATCTCATACCAGTCAGAATGGCTAAAATTAAAAAGACAGGTAACAATAACTGTTGGTAAGGATGTGGAGAAAGGGGAACCCTTTTTCATTGTTGGTGGGAATGCAAGCTCGTACAGCCATTCCAGAAAGAATTATGGAAGTTCCTCAGAATGTTAAACATAGAGCTATTCTATGACCCAGCAATTGCATTACTAGATACTGACTCCAAAGACACATATGTATTGAAAAGAAGGAGCACATGCACCCTAATGTTCATAGCAACAATGTCCACAATAGTTAAAATGTGGAAGGAGCTGAAATGTCCCTCAATAGATGAATGGATAAAGAAAATATGATTCGTATATACAGTGGAATATTAGCCATCAGAAAGGATGGATATCTACCATTTACATCAACATGGATGGAACTTGGAGAAGATTATGCTATGTGAAATAATTCAATCAGAGAAACACAATATCATATGGTTTTGCTCATATGTGGAAGATAAGGAACAGTGCAGAGGACAATAGGGGAGGAGGGAACTGAATGGGAAGAAATCAGAGAGGGAGACAACCGTATGAGACCCTTGGCTTCGGGAAACAAACTGAGGGTTGCATAAAGGGAGATGGGTGGGGAGATGGGGTACCTGGTGATGGGCATTGAAGAGGTCATGTGATATAATATGACCACTGGGTGATATATTCAACTAGTGGACATTATATCAAAAACTAATGATGTACTATACCTTGGCCAATGGAATTTTAAATAAATAAACAAACAAATGTGACAAATAGGGAGTTTAAAGAAATGATCATAAGGATACTCAATGGATTTGAGAAGAGTAGAAGGCATCAGTGAGACCATTAACACAGAGATAGGGAATAACAAAGGAGAGATAAAGGGCTCAACAAGCAAATCAGAAACATGTTTGATGTAATGAATAACAGACTGAAAGAAGAGAAACAAACCAATGACAGAGTAATAGAAAGTAATCAAACTGAATAGAGACAAAAAAGAATTATTTAAAACATGAATAGACTTAGAGAACTCAATGATGTCATAAAACATAATAACATTTGTATTACAGGAGTCCCAGAAAAAGAAGAGAAAGACAAGGTGACCAAAAGTTTACTTATAGAAATAATTTTCTTAAAGAAATAATAGTTTCCATGTGGGAGTTAAGGTTGCACAGTAATAGGAGGACCCTATGCTTGCTTCATCCCTCAAATATAACTGGATAAATATCAAATCCTGTGACCACTCAAGAAATTGATCTGAGGACTAAAAGAACTGCACTACCAGAGGGAGAGAAGAGGCCATATCATAGAAGGTAGGAGGTGCAGAGACATGATTTGGGGAAGAAGAAGATCATGGGCACTACAGAGGGGAGGGAGCCCTGATCATGAAGATATGGCGGTGGCAACATGCTAGGGATTACACAAGAGAAATATTTCCCCAAAGCTACTGACTAGGAAAACAAGAGGGGTTGATTACTGTACTTTTTTTTTTTTTAGATTTTTTATTTGACAGACAGAAATCACAAGTAGGCAGAGAGAGAGGTGGAAGCAAGCTCCCCACTGAGCAGAGAGTCTGATGCGGGGCTCGATCCCAGGACCCTGGGATCGTGACCTGAGCTGAAGGCAGAGGCTTTAACCCACTGAGCCACCCAGGTGCCCCAATTACTGTACATTTTTATGTACAGTAAAGGTACATTAAAGTCTGAAGTTTTAGAGGTCAGTACCATTGCCACAGTGGAGCCTGTCAGTTTAGTGGTGCTTCTGTGGAAGATGACAAAGGTCTGGGACTGCAGACCATGGTCTGTAGATACCCTTCTTAGAGTGCTTTTGCAACAGGCAGCACTGCCTCTTAGGGCAAAAAAGAGATTGTGGGCACCATTGAGCTGCCCCATTCACATTAGCATAGGCATGGAGGAAACTGCTGAAAGCAGCAAAACCCGGACATTGGCTTTTTTGCTATGCTTTGTCATAAACTCCAAGACCCTGTGTGTTCATGTGCCTGCCCTTCTTGAATAAAACAGCACCAGCCACAGTGCAGTGAGATGCTCCCCCAGAGGATCAGCACAGGTCCGTGGTATGCCAGGTCCCCAAAATTTGGAGTTTTAAAACCCAGCCAGTCCACCTGGAGTAAAACACAGGAGTACTGTGCTGCCATATGGGAAGACAATTTGGAGACAGATAAGGTGAACTTAGGGATCTGAGAATATAGAATATAGCAAGACACAAGGGGAGATTCATCACTCTTCTATGAGGGTTTCCTGAACAGCAGCATGTGCAAACTTCCCTCTCAAGGGATGAAAGAAAGGAATGATGCCATTTTTATATCCCACCAATTAGCACAAAGGGACTTCAGGGAGAAGCACATCGCCCACAGTGGAGCCTTAGCCATTTACAACAAGCCCCACCACCCTGAACTCTGCAGGTGCTTTGTTATTAGGGCAAGTGTGTCTGAGATCCAGAAAAGCCGAGTTCTTTCTCCAGAAGATGAGCACAAACCCCCTGCATGCACCAAGTCTACTAACAACAGAACACTGAAAAATGTCAGCTCTAGTGAATATTAAATCTAGGCTTTTTAAAAAAAAAAAAAAACAAAGACATGAAAATACACCTAATTAAAACTCAACACATACAAGACAAGGTCCAAATACTTCCAACTGCAGGCAAGGTGAAACTCTGCAGAGGACTGACCTGATGGAAAGAGCAGTCAAAACACAACAGCAGAGTGCACACAGTCTATGCAGAAATGCTTCCTGAAGCATGAGACCCTGGTCAGTATATTACACCTTCTTAATATATCCTTTACTCTCAGAAGCATGAAACATACATAACACACTTTCCTAACACAGAGAAGACAGACATAAATGAAATGCCAAGATGGAAAAATTTATCCCAAAAGAAAGAACAACAAAAGGTCATGGACAAGGATCTAATCAAAACAGATATAAGTAATATGCCTGAATCAGATTTTAAAACAATAATCATAAGGATATTAGTGCCGCTTGAGAAAAGCATAGACGATAACAGGAAGGCCCTTATCGCAGAGATAAAAGACCTAAAATCTAGCTAGGCAGCAATAAACAAAGATGAAAATCTAATTGGATGTAATGAACACAAGGAGCGAAGAAGTAGAGAGATGAATAGTGATATAGAAGATAAATTTAGGGGGAAAAATGAAACTGAAAAGAAGAAGGAAAGAAAAATATTAGATCACTAATGTGGACTCAGGGAACTCAGTGACTCCATAAAGCATAACGTTCAAATCATAGGAGTACCAGATGAAGAAGACAGGAAAAAAGAGACAGAAGGTTTATTTGAGGAAATTGAAGCTAAAAATTAGGGAGAAAAAAATCCAAATCCAGGATGCACAGAGAACACTCATCAAAATCAACAAAAGCTGGCTTATGCCAAGACATACCATAGTTTTATTTACAAAATATAGAGATAAAGAAAAAAGTCCTAAAAGCAGAATGGGGGAAAAAAAAAGTAATTTACAAGGGAAGACAAATAAGATTAGCAGCAGATCTCTCCAGGCCAGAAGACAGTGGGAGCATATATTCAGTGTGCTGAATGGGAAAAATATGCATCCAAGAATACACTATCCACTGAAGTTGTCATTCAGAAAGAGAAATATAGAGTTACCCAAACAAAAACTAAAGGAATTTCTGACCACTAAACCAGCCCTGCAAGACATATTGAAGAAAACTTCTTCAGAGGGAAATAAAGACCAAAAGTAACAAAACTAGAAGGGAACAGAGAAAGTCTCCACAATCAGCGACTTTACAGACAATACAATGGAACTAAATTAATTTCTATCAATGATTAATGTAAATGGAATAAATGCTCCAATAAAAAGACATAAAGTATCAGAATGGGTAAAGAAAATACTCATCTACATGCTGCCTACAAGAGAGACGTTTTAGACCAAAAGACAGCTCCAAACTGAAAGTAAGAGTAGGGGCAGAAAGAACGATCATGCTGATGGATATCAAGACAAAGCCAGAGGGGGGGGGGGAACCTTAGAGAAACTAGATTTTAAAATAAAGACTGTAACAAGAGATGAAGAAGGGCACTATATCATAATAAAGGGGTCTGTGTATCCAATTGGAAAATTAAAAATTGTAAATATTTATGCTCCCAACTTGGGAGTACCCAAATACAAAAACAATTCATAACAACCTTAAAGGAACTCATTGATAATAATACAATAATAGTAGGAAAATTTAACAGCCCACTTACTGCAATGTACAGGTTATCTAAGCAAAACATCAACAAGGAAACAGTGGCTTTGAATGAAACACTGGACCAGATGGACTTAAGAGATATATTCAGAATATTTCATCCTAAAGCAACAGAATACACATTCTTTTCAATTGCACATGGAACAGTTGCCAGAGTAGATAAAAAATAAAAAAAAAACTGGGTCACAATCAGCCCTCAAGAAATACAAAGAGATAGAAATGATACTATGCACATTTTCGGACCACAATGCTATGAAACTTGAATTCAACCACAAGATGAAATTTAGAAAGACTACAAATACATGGAGGTTAGAGAACATCTGAATAAGAATGAATAGGTTAACCAGGAAATTGAAGAAGAAACTTAAAATGCATGGAAACAAATAAAGATATAACAGGATGTCAGAAGCATTTGGAATGCACTGATAGTGGTCATAAGAGGGAAATCTAAGGCAATATAGGACCACCTCAAAAAGCAAGGGCACCTGGGTGGCTCAGTAGGTTAAGCCGCTGCCTTCGGCTCAGGTAATGATCTCCGGGTCCTGGGATCGAGTCCTGCGTAGGGCTCTCTGCTCAGTAGGGGGCCTGTTTCCTCCTCTCTCTCTCTCTGCCTGACTGTCTGCCTACTTGTGATCTCTCTCTGTCAAATAAATAAATAAAATATTTTAAAAAATCAAGAAAAATCTCTAATATAGAACCTAACCTTATACATAAAGGTGAGAGGAAAAGAATGACAAATGAACCACAAAGCCAGAAGGAAATAATAAAGATTGGAGAAAAAAATAAATGATATAGAAACAAAAAAGAAAGAAAGAAAGAAAGAAAGAAAGAAAGAAAGAAAGAAAGAAAGAGAAAGAAAGAAATAGTAGAACAAATCAATGAAACTAATGTTAGGAGTTAGTTGGACCATTAAGCAGTCAGAGCCAAGATGCTCTACAAGGAAACAGGGAGCAGGGACAGATAAGCCAAAAGCCATACTAGCATCCTGTCTTACAGCTTAGACAAGACCACAATAGCACACTGTCTAGCAGCTTCTGCAGAAATGACTTTTAGAAAAGGTTCTGAGATAAAACAATTCACCATGAAACACTGTCACTATAATTAATTAAGCTATAAGTCTCCAGATGTCAACCCAAAAAGACCATCAGTGCATAAACAGTAACCTGATAGATACTATCATTCAATAAACTTTGCCTGGCTGCCCACCAATCTTCATCTGATCTACCTCTTCATTCTTTGAAGTGGAATGATCAAGAACCACAGGCACTAAGGGAATAGAAGTCCTGTAACACTAGGAGCTGATTCTTTAGAATAATTAACAAAATAAACAACCCCCTAGCCATATTTATCAAAAAGAAAAATGACCCAAAAAAGTAAATTCACAAAGGAGAGAGAAATAACAACTAACACCAAAGAAATACAAACAATACTAAGAGAATATTAAGAAACTGTATATGTCAATGAATTGGGCAATTTGGAAGAAATGGACAAATTCCTAGACACATAAAAACTACCAAAACTGAAGGAGGAAGAAATAGAAAATTTGACCAGTTCCATAACCACCTATGAAATTGAAGCAGTAATCAAAAATCTCCTAACAAACAAAAGTTCAGGACCAGATGGCATCCCAAGAGAATTCTATGAGACATTTAAAAAAGAGTTAAAGAGTAAACAAGTGTTGGAGAGGATGTGGAGAAAGGGGAAGCTTCTTACACTGTTGGTGGGAATGCAAGTTGGTGCAGCCACTTTGGAAAACAGTGTGGAGATTCCTCAAGAAATTAAAAATAGAGCTACCCTATGATCCCTATGACCCTGCAATTGCACTACTGGGTATTTTTCCCAAAGATACAGATGTAGTGAAAAGAAAGGCCATCTGTACCCCAATGTTCATAGCAGCAATGGCTATGGCCATTTGGTGCTATGGCACCAAACTATGGAAAGAGCAAAGATGCCCTTCAACAGACAAATGGTTAAAGAAGATATGGTCCATATATACAATGGAATATTTTGCCTCCATCAGAAAGGATGAATACCCAACTTTTGTATCAATAGGGACAGGACTGGAAGAGATTATTCAGAGTGAAATAAGTCAAGCAGAGAGAGTTAATTATCATATGGTTTCACTTACTTATGGAACATAAGGAATAACACAGGACATTGGGGGAAGGAGAGGAGAAGGGAGTTGGAGGAAATCAGAGGGGGAGACAAACCATGAGAGACTGTGGACTCTGAAAAACAAACTGAGAGTTTTGGAGGGGACGGGGATGGGAGGTTGGGTGAGCCTGATGATGGGCATTAAGGAGGGCACATATTGCATGGAGCACTGGGTGTGATGCATAAACAATGAATCTAGGAACACTGAGAAAATAAAACAAAGTTTAAAAAATAAGTAAAATGGAGTTAATACCTATTCTCAAATTGTTCCAAATGATGGAAATGGAAGAAAGACTTTCAAACTCATTCTTCAAGGCCAGCTCTATCTTGATTCAAAAACCAAAAACCCTTCTAAAAAGGAGAAATACAGGTCAATATGCCTGAATAGCATGGGTGCAAACATTCTCAACAATATACTACCAAATCAAATTCAACAGCTTATTTAAAGAATCATTCACCGTGATAAAGTGGGATTTATGCCTGAGTTGCAAGGGTGGTTCAGTATTCAGAAATCAATCAACATGATATACCACACAAATAAAAGAAACCATAAGAACCAACAGTGTAGGAGGGTTCCCCTTTTTCCACATCCTCGCCAGCATCTGTCATTTCCTGACTTGTTGATTTTAGCCATTCTGACTGGTGTGAGGTGATATCGCATTGTGGTTTTGATTTGTATTTCCCTGATGCTGAGTGATATGGAGCACTTTTTCATGTGTCTGTTGGCCATCTGGATGTCTTCTTTGCAGAAATGTCTGTTCATGTTCTCTGCCCATTTCTTGATTGGGTTATTTGTTCTTTGGGTGTTGAGTTTGCTAAGTTCTTTATAGATTCTGGACACTAGTCCTTTATCTGATATGTCGTTTGCAAATATCTTCTCCAATTCTGTCAGTTGTCTTTTGATTTTGTTAACTGTTTCCTTTGATGTGCAAAAGCTTTTGATCTTGATGAAATCCCAATAGTTCATTTTTGCCCTTGCTTCCCTTGCCTTTTGCGTTGTTCTTAGGAAGATGTTGCTGCGGCGGAGGTCGAAGAGGTTGCTGCCTGTGTTCTCCTCAAGGATTTTGATGGATTCCTTTCACACATTGAGGTCCTTCATCCATTTTGAGTCTATTTTCGTGTGTGGTGTAAGGAAATGGTCCAATTTCATTTTTCTGCATGTGGCTGTCCAATTTTCCCAGCACCATTTATTGAAGAGGCTGTCTTTTTTCCATTGGACATTCTTTCCTGCTTTGTCGAAGATTAGTTGACCATAGAGTTGAGAGTCTATTTCTGGGCTCTCTATTCTGTTCCATTGGTCTATGGGTCTGTTTTTGTGCCAGTACCATGCTGTCTTGATGATGACAGCTTTGTAATAGAGCTTGAAGTCTGGGATTGTGATGCCACCAACGTTGGCTTTCTTTTTCAATATCCCTTTAGCTATTCGAGGTCTTTTCAGGTTCCATATAAATTTTAGAATTATTTGTTCCATTTCTTTGAAAAAGATGGTTGGTACTTTGATAGGAATTGCATTAAATGTGTAGATTGCTTTAGGTAGCATAGACATTTTCACAATATTTATTCTTCCAATCCAGGAGCATGGAACATTTTTCCATTTCTTTGTGTCTTCCTCAATTTCTTTCATGAGTACTTTATAGTTTTCTGAGTATAGATTCTGTGTCTCTTTGGTTAGGTTTATTCCTAGGTATCTTATGGTTTTGGGTGCAATTGTAAATTGGTTGGTGGGAATGCAAGCTGGTGCAACCTCTCTGGAAAACAGCATGGAGGTTCCTCAAAATGTTGAAAATAGAACTGCCCTATGACCCAGCAATTGCACTATTGGGTATTTACCCTAAAGATACAAACGTAGTGATCCAAAGGGGCACGTGTACTCGAATGTTTATAGCAACAATGTCCACAATAGCCAAACTATGGAAAGAACCTAGATGTCCATCAACAGATGAATGGATCAAGAAGATGTGGTATATATACACAATGGAATACTATGCAGCCATCAAAAGAAATGAAATCTTGCCATTTGCGACAACATGGATGGAACTAGAGCGTATCATGCTTAGTGAAATAAGTCAGGCGGAGAAAGACAACTATCATATGATATGAGGAAGTGGTGTTGCAACATGGGGGCTTAAGTGGGTACGAGAAGAATAAATGAAACAAGATGGGATTGGGAGGGAGACAAACCATAAGTGACTCTTAATCTCACAAAACAAACTGAGGGTTGCTGGGTGGAGGGGGTTTGGGAGAAGGGGGTGGGATTATGGACATTGGGGAGGGTATGTGCTTTGGTGAGTGCTGTGAAGTGTGTAAACCTGGTGATTCACAGACCTGTACCCCTGGGGATAAAAATATATGTTTATAAAAAATAAAAAATTATATTTAAAAAAAAAAGAAGAAGTGCACTCATCATGATAAGCACTGAGTGATTAAAATAAAACCTTGAAATAAAGAAATAAATACATTAAAAAACCCCATAAGATTCTCAATAGAATCTTATGCTTGCAGAACAACCATTTGACAAACAACATCATCCCCATTCTTAATAGAAACCCTCAAGAAAGTGGGGATAGTGGGACCATACCTCAACATCATAAAGGCCATGCATTTAAGACCCACAGCTACTATCGACCTCAATGGGGAAAAACAGAGCTTTCCCTCCATGGTCAAGGCAAAGAGGGATGCGCACTCTCACCACTGTAATTTAACATAGACTTGGAAGTCCTAGCCTCAGCAATCAGACAACAAAAAGAAATAAAAGGCATCCAAATCATCAAGGAAGAAATCAAACTTTAACTATTTGCAGAGGACATGACACTCTATGTAGAAAACCCAAAAGACTCCCCCCCAAAATGCTAGAACAGATACACAAATACAGTAACGTTTCAGGATACAAATTCAACATAGAGAAATCTGTTGCAGTTCTATACATCAATAATTAAGTAGCAGAAAGAGGAATCAAGGAATCAATCTTATTTACAATTGCACCAAAAACTATAAGACACCTAAGAACAAACCTACCCAAAGAGGTAAAATGTCTGTACTTGGAAAACTATAGAAAACTTATGAAAAAAACCTGAAAAGGACAAAGGAATTAGAAAAAACATTCCATTCTCATGGATTGGAAGAACAAATATTGTTAAAATGTCTATACTACCCAAAGCAATCTACACATTCAATGCAATCCCTATCAAAATAACACCAGCCTTTTTCACAGAGCTTGAAACAATTCTAAAATTTCTATCATACCACAAAAGACCCTCAATAGCCAAAGCAATCTCAAAAAGAAAACCAAAGCTGGAGGCATCACAATTCCAGGCTTTAAGCTGTATTACAATGTTATCAAGACAATATGGCAGTATCACAAAAACAGACACATAGATTCACGGAACAGAATAGAAAACCCAGATATGAACCCACAACTACATGGTCAATCAATCTTCAACAATTCAGGAAAGAATATCCAATTGGAAAAAGACAGCAAATGATGTCTTCAACAACATTCAACAAATGATGCTGGACAAACTAGATAGCAACATGTAAAAGAATGAAACTGGACCACTTACTCATATCAAACACAAAAATAAATTCAAAATGGATCAAAGACCTAAATGTGAGACAGGACACCATTCAAATCCTAGAGGAAAACAGGCTGTATCCTCTTTCACTTCAGCCATAACAACTCCTTACTAGATCTATCTCCTGTGGCAAGGTAAACAAAAGCAAAAATGAATTGTTGGAACTTCTTTAAGCTAAAAAGCTTGTGCATCACAAACAATCAACAAAACTAAAAGGCAACCTTCAAAATGCAAGAAGACATTGGCAAATAACATATCTGATAAAGGTTTAGTATTCACAATGTATGAAAAACTTATCAAACTTTTCACACAGAAAATGAATAATCCAGTTACAAAATGGACAAAAGACATAAATACCTTTTTTCCCATGAAAACATACAAATGGATATCAGACATATGAAAAGATGCTCGGTATCATTCATTATCAAAACTACAATGTGATATCACCTCACACGTTTAAGAATGGCTAAAAGGGAAACCCTCTTACACTCTGGTGGGAATGAAAACTGGTGCAGATGCTCTGGAGAACAGTATGGAGGTTCCTCATAAAGTGTAAAATAGAACTACAATCCATCAATTGCACTACTAGGCATTTGTCCAAAGGATACAAAAATACCAATTTGAAAGGATACATGCACCCCATGTTTATATCAGCATTAATAGCCAAATTATGAAAAGAGCCCAAATATTCATCAACTGAGAAGTGGATAAAGAAGATATTGCGTGTGTGTGTGTGTGTGTGTATACACACACCATGGAATATTACTCAGCCATCAAAAATAACAAAATCTTGCCATTTGCAATGACGTGGAGAGAGCTAGAGATCATTATGCTAAGCGAAATCAGTCAGAGAAGGACAACTACCACATGATTTCACTCATATGTGGAATTAAGTAACAAAACAGATGAACATGTTGGAGTAAAAGAGAGGTAAACCAGGGAAGGTTTGTATATCTTTGTTCTCAAGTACAGAGACAAAACTGCAGGTTGCTGGAGGGAAGGTGGGTGGAGGAATAGGTTAAATATGTGATGGGTATTAATAGTGGAGCACTTGTGATGACCATTGGCTATTGTATGGAAGTGATAAATCACTAAATTCTACACATGAAATATTATACTGTATGTTAACTAACTGGGATTTAAATAAAAAGTTCAAAAAGAAAAAAAGGGTATGGCAACAACTGGATATTCACATGCAAAAGAAGAAATTTGGGCCTTTACCTTGTATCATACACAAAAATTAACTCAAAATTGATTAAGCGTAAGAGCAAAAAGTATAAAAAATAAAATATAGGGAAGCACCTTTAGGACATTGGATTTGACAATTATTTCTTGGATATGACACCAAAACCACAGACAGTGAAAGTAAAAATAAATAAATATGACTACATCAAACTTAAAAACTTCTGTACATCAAAAGAAACATCTCACAGGGTAAATAGAAACCTAGAGAATAGAAAATATTTGCAAATCGTATATTTGAAAAAGGGCTAACATGCAGAACATATAAAGAACTCAACAACAACAACAACAACAACAAAAACGCTGATTTTAAAAATCACCAAAAGACTTGAATAGACAGTTTTCCAAAGAAGATATACAAAACCAATGAGGTTTTTTCCAGTATTCCAAGATTAAAAAAATAAAATAAAAATAAATGAAACAAAACAAAACAAGTATGTGAAAAGATGCTCAACATCACTAACTACAAGGGAAAATAAAATCAAAACCATGAGATAGCACCTCACACCTATTGGAATGAGTACTAAACAAGAACGGAAAATAACAAATGTTTATGAAGATACAAAGAAGTTGGAACACTTCCACAATACTGGTGGGAAAGTTAAATAGTGCAGACATTATGAAAATGCTCCAAAAATGAAAAATGTTACTATAATTTAATCCAGCAATCTCACTTATGGATTTATATCAAAATAATTCAGAGCAGGTTCTTGAAGCAATAATTACACATCCATGTTCACTGCAGCATTATTTAAAATAGCCAAAAGATACAAGTAACTGGAATGTTCATAGATAGATGAATAAGAACCTGTGATATTTACACAAAATGAAATGTTATGCAGCCTCAATAAAAGGATATCCTATGGCACCTGGGTGGCTCAGTCAGTTAAGCATCTGATTCTTGATTTTAGCTCATGTTATGAACTCAGGGTCATGGGATAGAGACCTGCATCGGGCTCCACACTGGACACAAAACCCTCTTGGGATTGTCTCTCTCTCTCTCCCTTTCCCCTCTCCTCATACCCTATCTCTCTCTCGAAAAAAGGACACCACACCACAACATGGATGACATTACACTAAATGAAATAACTCAGTCATAAAAGGACAAATACTACATCATTCCACTTACATGAAAGACCTATGGTAATCAAATTATAGAAACAGAAAGTAAAAAGGTGAATGACATGTGTTGGGAGGAGGTGGAGCAGGAATTACTGTTTAGTAAACATACAGTTTTTAGTATTGCAAGATGAAAAAGTTCTACAGAAATGTTGCAAAATAATGTGAATATAGTTAGCAATACCAAACTGTGTGCTTCAAAATTGTTAAAATGGTAATTACAAGTTATTTTTAACACACACACACATGCACACACACACATACACACACACAGAGCTTTTTTCCATCCTCAAAAAAACTAATCTTATTTTCTTATATAGGATAGGAAGGCATTTATCTCCAGCAGTTATCCTTGCTAGAGATAAAGATATAGAAGATGGCTAAGGGGTGGCTGGAGAAAAAGAAGGAAGGGGAAGACAGCAAGAAGTGTCTAATTATATAGGTGCCTGGGTTGAGTGTCTAACCCTTGCTTTCAGTTCAGGTAATGATCTCATGGGTTTTGGGATCAAACCCCATGTCAGGATCCATGCTCAGTGGGGAGTCTTCTTGAAAAATTATCTCCCTCTGCCCCTCCCCCTTCTTTCTCTCTCTCAAAATAAATTAATAAATAATTCTCATAAAAAAGAAGTGTCCACAATGGAATACTATGCAGCCATCAAAAGAAATGAAATCTTGCCATTTGCAACAACATGGATGGAACTAGAGCGTATCATGCTTAGCGAAATAAGTCAAGCAGAGAAAGACAACTATCATATGATCTCCCTGATATGAGGAAGTGGTGATGCAACATGGAGGCTTAAGTGGGTAGAAGAATAAATGAAACAAGATGGGATTGGGAGGGAGACAAACCATAAGTGACTCTTAATCTCACAAAACAAACTGAGGGTTGCCGGGGGGAGGGGGTTTGGGAGAAGGGGGTGGGATTATGGACATTGGGGAGGGTATGTGATTTGGTGAGTGCTGTGAAGTGTGTAAACCTGGTGATTCACAGACCTGTACCCCTGGGGATAAAAATATATGTTTATAAAAATAAAAAAATTAAAAAAAAAAAAAAAAAAAAAAAAAAAAAAAAAAAAAAAAAAAGAAGTGTCCAATTAAAATAGGGAGGGAGACTACAAAAAGGAGGGAGGTGGGACAAGACTAGAGAAGGAATAAATAGTTAAGTGAAAAGCCAGATTCTGAAGGTCCAGTGTAAGACAAATGAAAAAGATTTGTTAAAACCCAGGAGAAATTTTAAGGCCAAAAACCCAAGTGGAGATGCTACACTCGGAATGTTTGTGTTCTCCCCAAATTTCATATGTTGAAAACCTAATGCCTAATGTGATGGTATTTCTGGTGGGAATTTTGGGGGATGATTTAGGTCTTAAGGTCATGGTCTTCATAAATAGAATTAGTGTCCTTATGAAAGAGGCTCAAGAGATATTCCTTGCCCCCATCACCTTGTGAAGGCACAGTGTGAAGTTGGCAGTCTGCACCCCAGAAGAGGGACTATATCAGAACCCAACTGTAATAGCCACCTAATCTTAGACTATCAGCCTCTAGCACTGTGACAAATAAATTTCTCTTGTTTATAATCCACCCAGTCTCCAGTATTTTGTTATAGCAGCTCAAATAGACTAAAAAGAGGGGGGGGGAAGAATCCATAGTAATCTTCAGGCATAGAACAAGAGGGGTAGGAATAAAGGAGTAGAAAATGTTTATGGGGAAGACAGCAAAGGAATGCTGTAAGAGACAAGTACATACCATTTCCTTTAATCTGTACACAAGAGGCTATGTAACTTGGTGAGAACAGTTTGGTAAAAGCATGTGATAGCTTCAGCCAACTGAAAGTTAAAAAGAAAGTAGGCTTGTTGTCTCCAGAAGGACATATTGTGATTAGGTTAATAGAAGAAATCAGTGCCAATTGTAATAAGGGCTCATTTTCTCACACTGAGGAAAAGAAGTCACACTTCAGGAAAAGAATGGACAAGAAGTGAGGAGTAGAAATTGAAACTATAAAGCATATTTGGCTTGTACAGTAGGAGGTTTTCAATAAGAGAAAAAATTAGCCACTCGAGAAGTTCCTGCTAAGTCACAAGTTACTGCCTAACAAAAGGCTACAATGTCCATGAATGAAGAGTGCTATATGCTTCTTGGTGGGTGTCCCCTAAGGAAGCATTGGAAGAAATGGAAACTGTTGATATTGATTTCCTATAGGTCTCCACATTGCAGGGAACCTGTATCTATAGAACCTTCTAGAAGATCTGCAATTATCCAGATCCTCCCCCTTCTCTACTCATGGGCACCAGAGTCCTCTCGGTTCTGAGACAGCATGGTAAGAAGGTTCCTCTGCTTAGCATGCTTTTATTCCACAGAAACCTGGGTCCCATACTATGTGTGTGTGTGAGGGGGGAAAGAAAAAGAGATAGGGAGAGAGAAAGCAAATGTGGAAAAGGGAGAGAGAAGAAGAAAAAGGGAGAAAAAAGGAGGAGAAAGGGGGGAAAAGGAAAAAGAGGGAGGGAGAGGAAAGAGGAGAGAGATGAGGAGGAGATAGAGAGAAAGGGGGAGAAAAGACACTAACCACCACTAAGTACTATACAGACTCTATTTTCCAGACAGACCACCCAAATGTTTTGTTAGTTTTGCACTCTTGGGCTATAGACAGAGCACTCTGACATTTATAAGATCTTTGCTCTTGGAGAAGCTGTGGATCATAAACCATGTTGTTTTTTTACACTTCCCTCCTAGGAAGGGAAGAAATCAGTTGCACTTTAGAGACCTCTGAATTTATTTACTCTCCTAGTTTGCCACAACTATTTGTAATGACTTGGATACACTGCAAAAAATAAATAAAAGATGAGACATCTGGTTTCAGGAGGACCAACAATGTGCTATCTATCAATTGTACGTGTTTCACATAAGCCCTGCCCCATGTGGCATCACCTCTGACAGCAGACAGCATTTGTCATGAAAACAACTGCTGTGCTTTGCATGGATTAAAAAGGCTTTCTCCTACTTTCATAACAAGCATCTCTGATTTAGGTCTCTTCTTTAAAGTAATAAGTGAAAATATGTAACACAGCAGGAGAGAGGAAAGGAAAAGGTGAAGGGCAAATGAAGTCTTTTTTGTCAACATGTACAAAGTTATTTGAAGCAAGCATTTAAAAAGCAACCCAGAATAGTCTTGAATTATGTCCTATTTTTTACACCCCATTTTTCATCACCCCTCCAATTAAAGCAAATTCAAGACTCAGAAAGGAATGTTGCATTTCACAGTCCACACATCTATCTTTATTAAGTGTTGGAAACACTTCAGAGTTAGAATTAACTTTCCCAATTGACATCAGCATTTCTCAAATTATGTTCTATGAACCCTAGTCCACCAGACATTAATAGGTATCCATACATACGTGGTCAGGTTAGGGAAACATTGGGCTAAACAAATATAAGCAAGTCTCTTTGTTGCAGGGTTTCTCAGAGACTTAAATAGATGAAAATTCACTATGAATCTCCACAATGTTCGTAGTATCAACATATACTACCTTAGAACCATTTTTTGTTGTTTTAAACAACTTATATATTTTATTCTTAAGTGGAAGATCTTTTTTTTCTTTTTTATAAAACAACTTATCTTATGGACAGGTTAGCAGGAACAAGGTGTAGAAAATGCTGGTATAATCTGATCTTCTCATTCTATTAAAGCAGTAGAGTTCAGGGGTTAAGAGCACATGCTTTTAAGACACAGTCCATCTGTTTCATTTTATGGCTCTGAGAAAGTTACTTAAGCTTCCTGGGTCTTCATTTCTTTATCTTTAAAATAAGGACAGTAGTACTGTTGTGTGTTAAATAATCATACACATATGTAATATTTCAGTAAAACAATGAGAATAGAGTCTGACACATAGTAATAGTTCAATAAATGTTAGATATTGTTATTTTACCCACTAGGAAAATGAAGCCTAAGTTCATACAGCCTGTCAGTATCAGAGCTGGGACCAGAATCCAGGTCTCTTGATTCCCTGTCCATCATGGGTTTCTCAAATAATAAAAATTTCATGGAGCTTATCAAAAACTCTTTCTATAACATATAAGAATTACACCACAAAACCACAAAATGACATCTTAAAAAGATACAACCCTCCAACAAAATCACAGTGGGTTTCTAGAAGTAACAGCTTAGTTGAGGTTTTCCAAGTATAAAGTGAGGTAAAAGAAGGTTTTGTGGTAAGGAAAATGATTCCAATGCCTACAAAACAGTAGCCAAAATCCTAGACCACTGCCATTCCTCAGTAGCCTCTCTTGTTTCACTCTAGTAACAGGAACCTATATGGATGCTCAAGAGCATATACCTCTTTGATACAGGCTGATTTTTTTTTTTAAATTATTTTTTATTTTTTATAAACATATATTTTTATCCCCAGGGGTACAGGTCTGTGAATCACCAGGTTTACACACTTGATTTTTGAGACCTCCCAGGACTAATATATACTAAAGTCTCCACCACTCTTTGGCTCTGATGGAAAGAGAAGGGGATACACAGTTATGAAGTACTTAATATGTACCAGGTCCTTATATTTTGTCTTAATATTTATCATAGTCCCAAGAAGTAACTATTTCCCAATTTTGCAAATGAGGAAACTGAGACTCAGAACTTTTGAGTAGTCTTCCCAAGAACACAGAGCTAAGAAATAATACTTCTAGAATTCAAACCCACCTCTGTGTGTTCACATCAAAGTAAAGGCAACTAGATTTGGACTTTTGATAAATGGAAGTGGAGCACAATCCTCACCTTTAGAAATTGCATTTGTTGGGAGGAATTAAGATGGCAGTGGAGTAGGGGGACCCTAACCTCGCTTCATCCCTCAAACACAGCTGAATAATTATCAAATCATTCTGAACACCCAGAAAAACAATCCAGCTTCTTAGAGAACAAAGCTAAAAGTCTATAAGTAGAAAAACAACCACCTTCTGGAAGGTAGGAGGTGTGGAAAGTTGATCTGAGGGAGATATAGCTGTGGGTACTGTGGAGAGGAGGGAGTCCTGCTTTTGGACACTACCACAAAGTATTATAAGAATCAGTGCTCAAAATCTGAAATTTTAGAAGTCCACCATCATGAGAGTCATGCCTGACTTAAAGAAGCACAGGTGGGGAAGCAGAGCACAGACCTAGGAGTGGACCTGATCCTCTTAGGATCCCTTGCTTTACTAGAAGAACAGGTGACACCAATGTCCTCAGGCATAGGAGCAGGTTTCCAGCAGAGGACAGGAAGCCTGGGGTCCAGCTCTATACTCCACTTTGACATAAACTCCAAACCACTGAATGGTTGTGTGACCAATATCCTGGCAGAAGATGGCAAACAGAAAAAGTATGCTGAGACTCTCCCCCAGTAGATCAGTGCAGGTCCTCCCACTGTGGGAGTGCCTAAAATTTGGAGTTTTGAAACCAGTCACACACCTGAAACAGAACAGCTTGGACACAGGCAGGTAAAGGCAGGGATCTGGTGGAAGGTGGAGACACATGTGGAGTGGTTGATTACTCTTCTGTGAGGGTTTCCTTAAGAATGGGGGGGTGGAGACTTTCAGCCCCAGGACTGGAGAGGTGGGTATTGCCATTTTTATCTCACCCATCAACCCTAAAAGACATCAGGGAGCAAAATAGCATCACCCAGTGGAGGCAGATATGCTTGGACTAAGTCCTGCCCCCTGTGCCCTGCAGGTGCATCTCCAGTAGGGCAAATTCCCCTGATAATCGGTGCGACGAGCCCCACCCCCAGAAGACCAGCACAAAAACTCATACAAACCAACTAGATCTAGCTTCCTTTTTACTTTTATTTTTATTTTATGGTTAATACTTTATTTAAAAGTATTTTTAATTCTTTTTCTTTTTTAATGTTATTTTTAATTTTTATTTTTACATATCTTTTTATATATTTTTTCATTTCATTTTGTTTCCTTTTTGGATCTATCTTCTTTTAATAAGCAAACCGAAACACACAGGATCTAGTTTTTCTTTTTTCTTTTTGTTTGTTTGTTTTTCTTTTTCTTTTCTGGACAAAATGACAAGACAAAGAAATTCACCCTAAAATGAAGAACAGGAAATAGAACTCATGGCCAAGGATTTAATCAATACAGATGAGAGATGTTTGAACTAAAATTTAAAAAATTTATAAGGACTTGAACGTTTCGTCAAATCCTTTCCAGATTTCCATTTGATTTCAGTGGACTTTGAAGATGGATCACCACTCTCATTCAGATGAAATTCTTTGGAGAGAACTTTATTTTTGAAGTAAGGGTTTTCATCAAAATAAAAATCTATTCTGTAACCTGATTTAATATCTTCAAATTCTGTCACTTCAACTCTTGTCAAATAATGCAGCACCTCTTCATCCTCCTCCCCAAGCAGTGCAGACACTTGTGGATGGTTGACAAATGTTGTTACCCCAAAATTGGGGATTTTGGCGATCAATTCCGACCTCTTCTGAAAAAATGGTTGGCGGAGTTTGTTATATTTCTGTTCTACTTTCAAAATCTCCTCACTGGCTTGTTCATTAAGTCTATTTCATTTTGTACTTCATCAATATGTTCAATTGCTTCTTGCTGTTCTTTTTCTCCTCTATGCAAGTGCTGGGATGTTGACGTCTGCCCTGGCTTGGGGGCAGGGGGCTGTCTCGGTTTGTTCATTTGAGGCGGGAGCGAAGACTGGCATTTGGGGGCCATGCTGTGAAACGTTCAAGTCAAACACAGAATAAAACCAGCAGGAAGAGACAGCATGAGGAACCAGAGAGCTTCTTCACCTGGTTTACTGACCATTCTGATGCAGGTGCAGATGAGTTAGGAGAAGTCATCAAAGATGATATTTGGCCAAATCCATTACAGTACTACTTGGTTCCCGATATGGATGACGAAGAAGGGGAAGGAGAAGAGGATGATGATGATGATGAAGAAGAAGAAGGATTGGAAGATATTGATGAAGAAGGAGATGAGGATGAAGGTGAAGAAGATGAAGATGATGATGAGGGGGAGGAAGGAGAGGAGGATGAAGGGGAAGATGACTAATGGAACACTGATGGATTCCAACCTTCCTTTTTTGATTTTCTTCAGTCCCTGGGAGCAAGTTGCCGTCTTTCTTTTTTTTCTTTTTCTTTTTCTTTTTCTTTTCTCCTCTTGTGCTCATTCGCCCTGTTTTTTGAAGTCTCCTTTTTCTCTCCCTTTATACCATGGTTCTCAACTTATTTTGGGGGGAAATACCTTGAGCAGAATACAGTGGGAAAAGAATCTCTACCCCTTTTTGTTCCAAATTCATTTTTGTCCCTTCCTGTCACAACAAAAACAAAAACTTTATGGAATCAACACCACCGCGCTCTGTGGGAAAAAAGAAAAACCTTCTGCTCCCTTAGCTCTGCTGGAAGCTGGAGGGTGCTAGGCCCCTGTGTAGTAGTGCATAGAATTCTAGCTTTTTTCCTCCTTTCTCTGTATATTGGGATCAGAGATTACACTGTGTCTCTATGTGAATATGGACAGTTAGCATTTACCAACATGTACCTGTCTACTTTCTCTTGTTTAAAAAAAAGAAAAAAAAACTTAAAAAAATGGGGTTATATAAGGTCAGCAAAGGGTGGGTTTCAGATGTTTGGGTGAGTTAAGTGGGCATTTTGACAACATGGCTTCTCCTTTGGCATGTTTAATTGTGATGTTTAACGGACATCCTTGCAGTTTAAGATGACACTTTTAAAATAAAACTCTCTCCTAATGATGAAAAAAAAATTATAAGGAAACTAGCTGGGCTTGAAAAAAAAGCAAGACACTAAAGAACTAAAATCTAGTCAGGCTGAAATTAAAAATACTATAACTGAGATGCAAAAACAAGTGAAGGCCATAAAAATGAGGATGAATGAAACAGAGGATGAAATCAGTGATATAGAAGATAAAATTATGGAAAAGAATGAAGTTGAAAAAAAGAGGAAAAGAAAGGTAATGGATCATTAAGATAGACTTAGGGAAATCAGTGACTTATAAAAACAATAAAATTTGTATCACAGTAGTACAGATGATGCAGAGAGAGCAAAAATGGCAGAAGATATATTTGAGCAAACTATAGCTGAAAACGTCCCTAATCTGGGGAAGGATACAGATATCAAAATCCAAGAAGCACAGACAACTCCCTTAAATTTAAAAAAAAAAAAAGTTGACCATTGCCAAGGTATATCATAGTCAAATTCACAAAATAAACAAGGAAAGAATCTTGAAAGGAGCAAGGGAAAAAGTGCTTAAACTACTAGGGAAGATAGATTTGTGGCAGAACAACATGCTCTAGAGGGGGGCAAGATGGTGGAGAAGTAGGAGATGCTGTTTCAATCAGTCCTCTAAAGTGAGCTGATTATCTACCAAAACACTCTGAACACCCATGAAATCAGCCTATGGTGTAGGATTATACACTTCCTGATCTCTACTGGGATAGCAGACATCAGTGGATAGGTAAAGTGGAGTGGGAATGCTCGGACTGATATCAGAGGATAAACAGAAGGGTCGGGAGGCACCAGAAGCAACCCATTGGAAAGTAATACCCCAATACAAGAGTTCCCTGTGACTGGGGACTAGCATTAACTTGGAGTCTGGTTCAAAGAACTCTAAAACAGCAAAAGATCTTAAGGGGAAATTGGTGGAATAGGGCAGTTATTGGCACGGGCTTAAGCCCATAGACCCAGGACAGCCACTGCCAGCACTGTGCCAGAGAGAGTGCAGCAATGCATCCAGGCCTTGGTACCTGAGGTTCAGGTGCACATGAGAGTGTCTGGGTGGCGCTCTCTAAAACCACTGTCTTTTGCACTCTGAATGCACGATGCACAACTGGGGTCTGAGTTGCGCTCCACACCCTCCCCTGAGAGAGGTCCGTCTGGGCGTTAGCCAGTGCTCTCTAGGACCAGCAAGAGTCTGAACACTCCCAGCCCAGAAAACGTGAAAATCTCAGTGTGCTATCTCTGGTTGAGTTCTTTCCAGTAGTCTGGACCTGCCCAGACTGCTGTGGCAAAGGCAAGCACTGGAGAGTGGGCTTTCTGGATTAAGATTCTCTGAGGTTTTAGTAGCACCGGTAGAGATAAGCAATAGCTCCTGTGACCCCTAAGACTGTGGCTGGGGACATGCTTTGCCAGTGGGAGGTGCCAGAGGGGGAGTCTGTGTGCTCTGGACCACCCAGAGGGGAACAGACTGAGGCTTACCTCTGAGACAGAGGTCTGGGGGCAGTTTGCTTTCCTCTAAACCGCCAAAGAACCACCAAAAGCTACCAATGGTGGGGGGGGCCTCCGGAGAACAAAAGCCTGAAAAACCAGTTTCCTCAGAGCCCAGCCCCTTGATTGATAGGGGGCAGGAGGACTCAATTACTAGCAGCAGGCCCCTCTCCCAGAAAGCCATCCAACAACAACAACAAAAAAAAAAAAAACAAAAAAAAAAAAACAAACAAACCAAGAGGATAACCACCATAGGGTCCCCATAAAACTGTAAAACCCTAATATCAGGGAAAAAGAAAATATTAAGTTCCTGGTATTGGACTAAAACCTGCATATGTCATAGATACAATTTTCATTTTTTTTTAATTTTTTATTTTTTATAAACATATATTTTTATCCCCAGGGGTACAGGTCTGTGAATCACCAGGTTTACACACTTCACAGCACTCACCAAAGCACATACCCTCCCCAATGTCCATAATCCCACCCCCTTCTCCCAAACCCCCTCCCCCCAGCAACCCTCAGTTTGTTTTGTGAGACTAAGAGTCACTTATGGTTTGTCTCCCTCCCAATCCCATCTTGTTTCATTGATTCTTCTCCTACCCACTTAAGCTCCCATGTTGCATCACCACTTCCTCATATCAGGGAGATCATATGATAGTTGTCTTTTTCTGCTTGACTTATTTCGCTAAGCATGATACACTCTAGTTCCATCCATGTTGTCGCAAATGGCAAGATTTCATTTCTTTTGATGGCTGCATAGTATTCCATTGTGTATATATACCACATCTTCTTGATCCATTCATCTGTTGATGGACATCTAGGTTCTTTCCATAGTTTGGCTATTGTGGACATTGCTGCTATAAACAGCATGGAGGTTCCTCAAAATGTTGAAAATAGAACTGCCCTATGACCCAGCAATTGCACTATTGGGTATTTACCCTAAAGATACAAACGTAGTGATACAATTTTCATTTTTAATTTATTCCCACTATTCTCATTCTTTTTAATTTTTTGAAATTTTTATAACCTACTTACATCACAATGAGAGGTTCAATACAAAAAATTCTGTATTGACCTTATAACTTGAACTTTTTTATACATATATCTGTTTTTCTTATGATTTTCTATTTTTTTAATATTCATATTGAGATAAAATTGAAGGTAATCCTCTTTCCCCATTCAATACTACCCCTATGTATACACCAGTTTTAAGCCCCCTTTTATCTTGGAAAAGTTGAGTCCTTTAACAAAGATATCAAGATACACCCAGGAAGAATCAAAATAACCTTCCTCACAAACACTGAGGATTTATAATCACCCTCCAATCTTTTTCTTCTCTCAGTGTTTCTGTGTATTTGTTTTTCTTCTGATAGTATAAAAATCTTATACTTGGGGTTCATTATGGCTATGTTCTTCTTTTTCTTGTCATTTCTTTTTGTCGGTCTTTTTGTTTGTCCATTTTTTTATATATTCTATAAATTTTACCTTTGGGGCACATTCTGGCTAGGTATTCTCTTTTTTTTTCTTTTTTTTTTTCCTGTATCTCTCTTTTTCTTTTTTTTCTTTTTTCCTTCTTTTCGGTGGGGACTCCTGATTGCTCAGAAGCATTCCAGGGTGCACCTTGCCTGGATCACGGTTAATAAATTCAGCTACACATACTCTCACCAAAATGACTGGGAGGAGGGAGGCCCAACAGTGCAAAAATTCAGAGACTATCCCCTCTCCATTAGAGCTATTGGATATGGACATAAACATTATATTGGAAAGGGAATTCATGCTAACAATTACCCAGGCAAAAGCTAGATTGGAGAAAACCATTAATGACACCATGGAATAGATTAGGGAAGAAGTGAAAGCCAACATGGAAGAAGCTAAAATGCTATCAGTGAGATCCAATCTAATCTAAATTTTCTTACAGATAGGGTAACTGAGACAGAAGATAGAATTAGTAATCTAGAGGACAAACTGATAGAGAAAAAAGATCAGGAGGAGGCCTGGAACAAACAGCTTAAAAGCCATGAAAACAGAATTAGGGAAATAAATAATGCCATGGAAAGTTCCAATATCAGAATGACTGGAAACCCTGAGAGGGAGGAGAAATAAAGAAGACTAGAAGATATAGTTGAATAAATTCTCCATGAAAAATTCCCAATGTGGGATATTGAACCAGTGTTTGTATCCTAGAGGCAGAAAGGTTTGCCCCCAAGATCACACAATCTAGAAAGACCACATGACACCTGATTGTGAAACTGATGAATCATAATTGTGGACAGGAGCTCTTGAAAGCTGCTAAGGGAAAGAGATTCCTTACATACAGAGGAAGGCCCATCAGAATAATGTCAGGCCTGTGTACAGAAACCTGGCAAGCCAGAAAGAGCTGTCAATATGTATTCATGGCACTGAAAGAAAAGAATGTGCATCCAAGAAAAGTTTATCCAGCAAGGCTGACATTCAGAATGAAGAGAAAGATAAAGAGCTTCCAAGACAGCAAGGTTTAAAAGAGTATGTACCACAAAGCCAGCACCACAAGAAATATTAATGGGGGTTAATAAAAGAAGAAAGAACCCAAGAGTGTCATAGAACAGGAATTTACAGAGACAGTCTATAGAAACAAGGACTTCACAGGCAACACGATATCAATAAAAATGTATCTCTCAAGAATCACTCTCCTTCAGGGATTCCAATAATTCTGATGTTGGAACTTTTCATGGCATCATTTATTTCCCTGATTCTGTTTTCATGGTTTATAAGCTGTTTGTTCCAGGCTTCCTCCTAATCCTTTCTCTCTGTTTGTCCTCCAGATCACTAATTCTATCTTCTCTCTCAGTTACCCTAGCTTTGAGAGAATTTAGATTGGATTGGAACTCATTGAGAGCATTGTGAACATCAGCCCTGGTAGCTTTTAGCTCTGCCCTAACATTGTGGACATCATCTCTGGTGGCTTTCAGCTCGGCCCTAATCAATTCCATTTGGTCATCCATGGCTTTTTCCAACCTAGCTATTGCTTGGATAATTGTTAGCCTGAATTCTCTTTCTGACATATTGTCTATGCTGATAACCATTAGCTTTGTTGCAGAAGGTCCATCCTCTGTATTTTTCTTCTGTTGGGCATTCCTTCTCCTAGTCATTTTGGTGAGAGATGACTGAACAGATGTAGCTGGATTTATTGACCGTGGTGCAGTCAAGGCGCACCCTGGAACACTTCTGAGCAATCAGGATTCCCCACCCAAATGAGAGACAAAAGAAAAGAAAAAGAAAAAAAAGAGAGAGAGAGACAGGAAAGAAAGGGAAGATGAAAGAGAAGGTTCAGCCCAGATGGGACCCAAGGTAAGATTTATGAAGTAGACAAACAAAAACAGACAAATAAAAAGACTGATAAAAGTATATGACAAGAGAAAAAAATATATATGCAAATAAAGGAAGAACCTCGTCAAAAAGAACCCCAAGTGTAAGATTTATATACTATCGAGACAAACACAAAAACACAGAAACAGTGGTGGAAGAAAAAGATGGGAGAGTGGTTATAAGTTCTCAGTGTGGGCAAGGAACGTTGTTTTGATTCTTCCTGGATGTATCTTGATATCTTTTTTAAAGGACTCAACTTTCCTAAGATAAAGGGGGATTAAAAATTGGTTTACCTATAGGGGTAGTATTGATTGAGGAAAGGGGATTACTTTGAAGTTTAACTCTATATGAATATTAGAAAATAAAAATAAAAAGGAATAAACTAGACTAAATGAAACTAAAATTTTAAAAAATGAAATTAAAAAAAATAGAAATGCAAAAGAAAAACATAGGTGTATTATCAAAAAGTTCAGGTTAGAAGATTATTATGGAATTTGATGTACTATACAGCTCATTGTGATGGTAAATAGGTTAAAAAAATTATCTATATATTAAAAAAAAAGAACCAGAACAGTGGGAACGAGTAAAAAATAAAAGTTTTCCTATGAAGTAGTGGTGGTTGTTCTCTTGTCATCCTTTTTTTTTTTTTTTCCTTTCTTGGTTTGTTTTTTGGGGGAGGGGCCTGCCACGTGGGTTTTCAGTTAATGATGTTCCCTGAGTTAAGTCCTACCGCCCCCCTCAAGGGGGTGGGTTCTGGGGGAACTGGTTTTTTTCAGGCTTTTGTTCTCTGGCGGTTTTTATGTTTGTTCACTTTTTTTTTTTTCTCTCACCTTGGCCGCTTTTGATGGTTTTTGTAGTTTTAGAGGAAAACAAACTGCACCCTGACCTCCCTCTCAGAGAGAAGCCTCAGTCTGGCTGCAGGGCCCAAATAAATTCCCCCTTGGCCGCTGGCAGAGCAGGTTCTGAGTCGCAGTCCCTGGGGACACAGGATCTTTTGCTTGTACCCAAAGTCATGTCAGCGGCGGCTGTCTGGGCAGCTCCAGACCACCAGAGAGGTTCCAAGCAGTGATCGCACACTGAGATTTTCCCACTGGCCCAGGCTGGGAGTGCCTGGTCTTTCTGGGTCTAAGAGCGCCCAGCTTGCATGCACCTCTTTCAGAGGAGGCTGTGGGTCGCGCACGCATTTCAGGCTCTGAGAACGGGGCACAGGTCCAAAAGCATCAGGCTGGGCCTTCACGCTCCTCTCTGGGAGGAGAGTTTGGTGCACGTGCCTTAGGCTCTGAAACAATGGCGCATATCAAATGACACAAGCTAAGCCTTTGTACCTCTCTCAGGGGAGAATGAGGGGCATGCACATCTCAGGCTCTATAGCAGGGCTTGCGTATTCTGCCATCTGGCATGGCTCCCAGCCCCTCACAGGAACCAGACCCCACGCGTTCTCGGGTGTGCTGGTGGCTTAGGAACCAAGACCTGGTTTCTCCACCACACTTTCTGGCTCAGCACAAGAGGAGGCGGTCCTGGGACCAGGGACTTAAGCCCCTGTCCCTAACCGCCCCGATTCCCACAATATCCCCCCCACCACGATACTTTGCTCTTTTGGAGTGCTTTCAACCAGTCTCCAAGTTAATGCTGGTCCCCAGATGCAGGGCACTCTTGCTTGTATTGGGGGTATTACTTTCCAACTGGTCGCCTCTGGTGGCTCCCTCCCCCTTTTGTTTATCTTCCGATATCAGTCTGCTGTTCCCACTCCACTTTACCTGCCCACTGGTGTCTTCTGCCCCTGTAGAGATCCAGATGTGTATAATTCTGATCTCAGGCTGATTTAATGGGTGATCAGAGTTCTTTGGTAGGTAATCAGGTCACTTTAGGGTATAGGTTAAAAAGGCGCCTCCTCCTACTTCCCCGCCTTTTGTACCCACCCATCATTGAGATATCACCTTACACCAGTTAGAATGGCCAAAATTAGCAAGACAGGAAACAACATGTGTTGGAGGGGATGTGGAGAAAGGGGAACCCTCTTACACTGTTGGTGGGAATGCAAGTTGGTGCAGCCTCTTTGGAGAACAGTGTGGAGATTCCTCAAGAAATTAAAAATAGAACTTCCCTATGACCCTGCAATTGCACTCCTGGGTATTTACCCCAATGATACAGATGTCGTGAAAAGAAGGGCCATCTGTACCCCAATGTTTATAGCAGCAATGGCCATGGTCGCCAAACTGTGGAAAGAACCAAGATGCCCTTCAACGGACGAGTAGATAAGAAAAACGTGGTCCATATACACTATGGAGTATTATGCCTCCATCAGAAAGGATGAATACCCAACTTTTATAGCAACATGGACGGGACTGGAAGAGATTTTGCTGAGTGAAATAAGTCAAGCAGAGAGAGTCAATTATCATATGGTTTCACTTATTTGTGGAGCATAACAAATATCATGGAGGACAAGGGGAGTTAGGAGAAGGGAGTTGGGGAAAATTGGAAAGGGAGGTGAACCATGAGAGACTATGGACTCTATAAAACAATCTGAGGGTTTTGAAGTGGCGGGGGTGGGTGGGAGGTTGGAGTACCAGGTGGTGGGTATTATAGAGGGCATGGATTGCATGGAGCACTGGGTGTGGTGAAAAAAATAATGAATACTGTTACGCTGAAAATAAATTAAAAAAAAAGAATCACTCTCAATGTGACTGCCTAAATGCTCCCATCAAATGGCACAGGGCTGCAGACTGGATAAAATGACAGGACCCATCTATATGCTGTCTACAAGAGACCCATTTTGAACCTAAGGATACATCCAGACTGAAAGTGAAGGGATGGAGAAGACTCTTTCCTGCAATAGGCCTCAAAAGAAGGTTGGGGTAGTGATTCTCATAACATATAAGTTAGATTTTAAACTAGAGACTTGTCGTCAGAGATAAAGAAGGCCACTACATCATTATAAAAGGGTCTATCCACCAAGAAGATATAACATTTGTAAATATTTATGCCATCAATACCAATATTTATGCTACCAATATGCCACCTGAACCCAACTACATAAGACAACTGTTAATCAAGATAAAGAGTCATATTGATATGAATACATTAATAGTAGGGGACCTTAACACACCTCTCTTGGTAATAGATCATCCAAGCAGAAAATCAATAAAGAAACAAGAGCATTGAATGACACATCAGACCAGATTGACATCGTAGATATATACAGAATATTCCACCCTAAACCAATAGAATACTCATTCTTCTTGAGCACACAAGGAACTGTCACCAGAATAGGCCACATATGGGTCGCAGATCAGGACTTGCCCAATACCAAAATATTGAGATTATTCCCTGCATATTCTCAGACCACAATGCTTTGAAACTGGAACTCAATAACAAGAAAAAGTTTGGAAAGAATTCAAACACCTGGAAGCTAAGGACAACCTTGCTTAAGAACGTTTGGATCAACCAGAAAGGACATCAAAGAAGAACTTACAATTCATGAAAACAATGACAATGAGGACACTTCAGTCCAAAACCTATGGGCTACAGCAAAGGTGGTCTTAAAGAGGGAAACACATAGCCATCGAACTTTTTTTTTTTTTTTTGCAAAAACAATGAATACTGTTACCCTGAAAAGAAATTTTTTAAAAATAGTGGACAATTGAAAAAAAAAAAAGGAAAAATCCACACTACACCAGCTATCTTTACACCTTAAAGAATGGGAGGATCAACAACAAATTAAGCCAACCCCACAGACAAGAAGGGAAATAATCATGGTTAGAGCAGAGATCCATGAGATAGAAACTAAAGATGCAGTAGAAGACATCAACAAAACCAGAAGCTGGTTTTTTTGAAAGAATCAATAAGATCAATAAACCATTGGCCAAACTAATCCAAAAGAAAAAAGAGAGAAAACTCAAATTTATAAAGTTATGAATGAAGAGGGAAATATCATGTATAACACCAAGGAAATAGAAACAAGCATCAGAAATTATTATAAACAGTTATATGCCAATTAGTTAAGCAACCTAGATGAAATGAATGCATTCGTGGAAACCTATAAACTTCCAAAACTGAATCACGAAGAAACTGACAACCTGAATAGACTGATATCTAGTAACTAGATTGAAGCAGTGGTCAAAAACCTCCCAAAAACAAGAGCCCAGGACCTCACGGATTCCCTGGGGAATTCTATCAAACATTCAAAGAAGAAATAATACCTATTCTCCTCAAGCTATTTCAAAAAATTGAAGGAGAAGGAAAACTTCTAGACTTTTTTTTAATAAAGCCAGGTTTACCCTGATCCCAAAACCAGGCAAAGACCCCATCCAAAAGGAGAATATCAGACCAATATCCCTGATGAATATGACTGCTAAGATTCTCAACAAGATCCGACCTAATAGGATCCAACACTATGTTTAAAAGATTATCCGGGGCACCTGGGTGGCTCAGTGGGTTAAGCCGCTGCCTTTGGCTCAGGTCATGATCTCAGGGCACTGGGATCGAGTCCCGCATCGGGCTCTCTGCTCAGCAGGGAGCCTGCTTCCCTCTCTCTCTCTCTCTCTCTCTGCCTGCCTCTCCAACTACTTGTGATTTCTCTCTGTCAAATAAATAAATAAAATATTAAAAAAAAAAAAGGCTTTAAAAGATTATCCATCATCACCGGATGGGATTTATCCATGGGATGCAAGGGTGGTTCAACATTCGCAAATCAGTCAAGGTGATAGAACAAATCAATAAGAGAAGAGAGAAGAACCACATGGTCCTCTCAATGGATGCAGAAAAAGCATTTGACAAGATACAGCATCTGTTCCTGATTAAAATGCTTCAAAGTATAGGATGGAGGAAACATTCCTAAACTTCATAAAATAGATCTATGAAAATCCCACAGCAAATAGCATTCTCAATGGAGAAATGCTAACAACTTCCCCTTTGAGATCAGGAACACGACAAGGATGCCCACTCTCACCACTCTTGTTCAACATAGTATTAGAAGTCCTAGCAACAGCAATCAGACAACAAAGAGAAATAAAAAGCATTCAAACTGACAATGAATAAGTCAAACTATCTGTCTTTGCAGATGATATGATACTTTATATGGAAAACCCAAAAGACTCTACCCCAAACTACTAGAACTCATACAGCAATTCAGTAACATGGAAGGATACAAAATCGATGTACAGAAATCAGTTGATTTCTTATATTCTAACAATGAAAATACAGAAAGTGAAATTAGAGAATCGATTCCATTTACTATAGCACCAAGAACCATAAGACACCTGGGAATAAACCTAACCAAAGAGGTAAAGGATATGTACTTAAGGAACTACAGAACACTCAAGAAAGAAATTGAAGAAGATACAGAAAGATGGAAAAGCATTCCATGCTCATGGATCAGAAGAATAAACTTTGTTAAAATGTCTATACTGGGAGGTGCCTGGGTGGTTCAATGTGTTAAGCCTCTGTTTTCAGCTCAGGTCATGATCTCAGGGTCCTGGCATCAAGCACCATGTCCGGCTCTCTGCTCAGTGGAGAACCTGCTTCCCGCTCTCTCTCTGCCTACTTGTGATCTCACTCTCTCAAATAAATAAATAAATAATCTTTTTAAAAAAATGTCTATACTGCCTAGAGCAATCTATACTTTCAATGCCATTCCGATCAAAATCCAACTGGCATTTTTCAAAGAGCTGGAACAAACAATTCTAAAATTTGTATGGAACCAAAAGAGATGCCAAACTCCTAAGGAAATATTAAAAAAGAAAAACAAAACTGGGGGCATGATGTGGCCTGATTCCAAGCTTTATTACAAAGCTATGATCACTACAACAGCATGGTACTGGCACCAAAACAGGCATAGAGACCAGTGGAACAGAGTAGAGAGCCCAGATATGGACCCTTAATTTTGTAGTGAAATAATCTTCAAAAAATTCCACCAGGATTGTTCACAGAGTTAGAAAAAACAATTCTAAAATTTGTATGTTACCACCAAAGACCCCGAATAGCCAAAGCAAATCTTAAGAAGAAAAACAAAATGGGAGGCATCTACAATTGTGGATTTTTTTAGTTACATTACCAAGCTGTAGTCATCAAGTTAGTATAGTACTAGAACAAAAATAGAGATATAGATCAATGGAACAGAATAGAAAACAGAGAAATGAACCCACAACTATACAGTTGATTAAACTTGGCAAAGCAGGAAAGAATGTCCCATGGAAAAAAGACAGTCTCAGGGTGCCTGGGTGTCTCAGGTCATGGTCCCAAGGTCCTGGGATCAAGCTCTGCATCAGGCTCTCTGCCCAGCAGAAAGCCTGCTTCTCCCTCTCCCTCTGCCTGCCACTCCATTTGCCTATGATCCTTCTCTCTCTCTCTCTCTCTCTCTCTCCAATAAATAATTTTTTAAAAAATAAGATCTTTTAAATTCCTTTTATTTTTTAAAAATTTCTTTTCAGGGGACGCCTGGGTGGCTCAGTTGGTTAAGCGGCTGCCTTCAGCTCAGGTCATGATCCCAGCGTCCTGGGATCGAGTCCCACATAGGGCTCCTTGCTTGGCGGGGAGCCTGCTTCTCCCTCTGCCTTTGCCTGCCACTCTGTCTGCCTGTGCTTGCTCTCGCTTCTCTCTCTATGACAAATAAATAAATAAAATCTTTAAAAAAAATTTATTTTCAGTGTTCCAGAATTCATTGTTTATGCACCACACCCAGTGCTCCATGCAATATGTGCCCTCCATAATACCCACCACCAGGCTCACTCAATCTCCCACCCCCTCCCCTCCAAAACCTTCAGTTTGTTTCTCAGCATCTACAGTCTCTCATGCTTCTTCTCACCCTCCAATTTCCCCCAACTCCCTTCTCCTCTCCATCTCCCCATGTCCTCTGTGTTATTCCTTATGTTCCACAAAGAAGCAAAACCATATAACTGACTCTCTCTGCTTGACTTATTCCACAAATATTTTTTTAAAAAGGTAAAAAGTCTCCTCAACAAATGGTGTGTGGAAAACTGGATAGCAACAGGCAGAAGAATGAAACTGGACCACCTACTTATACCATACACAAAAACAAATTCAAAATGGATTAAATACCTAAATATAATACAGGAAACTATCTCCTAGAGGAGAACACAGGCAGCAACCTCTTTGACCTTAGCCCCAGCAACTTCTTGCTAGATATGATTCCAAAGGCTCAAGAAACAAAAGCAAAAGTGAACCACTGGGAGTTCATAAGATAAAAAGTATTTAGGGGGACCTGTGTGATTAGTCATTAAGTGTCTGCCCTCAGCTCAGGTCATGATCCCAGGGTCCTGGGATCGAGCCCCATGTCAGGCTCCATGCTCTGCAAGAAGCTGCTTCTCCCTCTCACACCTCCCCTGTGTGTGTTCCCTCTCTTGGTTTCTCTCTGTGTGTCAATAAATAAAATCTTTTTTAAAAAGATAAAAAGCTTTTTTACAGCAAAGGAAAAAAAATCAACAAAACTAAAAGGCAGCCTATAAAACGAGAGAGGATTTTTGCAAACTGATAAAAGGTTAGGATCCAAAATCTATAAAGAGTTTATCAAATTCAACAGCCCCCCCCCAAAAAACAAATAATCCAGTTAAGAAATAGGCAGAAGACATTAATATACACTTTTCCAAAGAAGACATCCAGGGGTTTCTCTCTCCATTTATGTTAAACGGCTAACAGACACATGAAAAGATGCTCACATCACTCATCATCAGGGAAATACAAATCAAAACCCAATAATACACCACCTCACACCTGTCAGAATGACTAAACTTAACAACACAAGAAACAAGAGGGTTGGCCAGGATGTGGAGGAAGGGGAGCCCTCTTGCACTGTTGGTGGGGATGCACCACCACCGGTGGTGCACTGGACAACAACTCTGCAGAACAGTATAGCAGTTCCTCAGAAAGCTAAGAATAGAACTACCCTATGATCCAGTAATTTCCCTAGTAGTTATTTATTTACCAAAGGATACAGAAATACACACTTGAAGGGGTACATGCACTCCAGTGTTTAGAGCAGTATTAGTAACAATAGCAAAACTATGGAGAGAGCCCAAATGTCCATCAACTGACAAATGGATAAGGAAGATGTGCTATAGATAGATGATAGATAGGTAGATTGATAGATAATATCTAGATATAGACATAGATATATAGATGGATAATTTTTATGTAATTTTTCAGCCATCAAAAAGAATGAATCTTGCCATTTGTAACAATGTGGATAGAGGTAGATTGTATTATGCTAAGCAAAATAAGTCAGAGAAATATAAGTACCATATGATTTCACCCATATACAGAATTTTAGAAAGAAAACAAATGAAAATATATGAAGGTGGGAAAAAAGGAGAGAATGAATCAAACCATAAGATACCTTTAATGGTAGAGAACAAACTGAGATCTGATGGAGAAACATGGGTGGAGAATGAGCTAAATGGGTGATGGGTATTAAAGAGAGCACTTGTGATGAGCACTGCTGTTGTATATAAGTGATGAATCAGTGAATACTCTCCTGATATTGTACTGTATAGTAACTAAAATTTAAATAAAGATTTAAAATATACATATATATGTATAAATAAAATCACATTTACTTGATAAGGAAAAAACACTTTACCCAGTTTTATCTTGATTCAGTTTGACCCTGCTTATATCCTAAATGAATTTGAAGTGGTTTACAGTAAAATCAAAACAAAACAAAAGAAAATTTTTTTAATGCCACCCAGATCTATAATTAGGTTATTAGAACAGAAAATCAAAGTCATGAAGTGGAGTAGGAAGTTATTATACTAACTACAAGGGCAAATATAGTTAATATAATTGAATATTAAATTTGGTTATTAGTTTCCTGGCACTCAAGCCAAAAATTATCTGGTTTTAGGAAAGTTTCATGTGAATCATAATCGTGAGAGCAGGTATGGTGGCTTGAAAAGCACTTTGTAAACAGTAGAGTACTATAAAGCGTTATTATTATTATTATTATTATTGCTATTATTATTATTATCCAGAATGGCATTCTATACCCAGCCGGTACTCCAATTATTTTTGCTGTTGTTCCGATGGCAATTTCACACAATTTATCATAGTCTGAACCTGCTACATATACTAAACAACAAAAAGACAATGCTACTTTGCCACTAGCTATATGGTTGATCTTGAACAAGAAAATTCAGCTATCTGAGCCTCAGCTTCCATATTTGTGACATGAGAGGTTTGGATTATCACTAGACCATCTTATTTTTTACCGCTTTCTGTATTTATTTGTTAGCAGCTTTATTGAACTTACCATAAAAATCATTTGTGTAAAATTCTCTGATTTTTAGTAAATTTACAGAGTTTGTATAACCATCACCACAATATATAATTTTAGAACACTGACATCATGCTGGAAAAAAAAGTGCATTCCCATTCCTTATTAAGAATATTTAAAAGTTTCTTTCTAACTTTTATATTCAAGTTTCTAGACTTACCAAGCTTTAGCAACTCTTTGCTACTTATACTGTTGACCCTTGAACAACACTGGGGATTAGGGGCACCAAAACTCTTTGCTACTTATACTGTTGACCCTTGAACAACACTGGGGATTAGGGGCACCAAAACCCACACAGTTGAAAATCCATATAAAACTTTTGACTCCCCCACAACTTAACTACTATTGGAAGCCTTACCAATAATATAAACAGTTGATCAACACATATTTTTATGCTATGTGTATTATATACTCCATTGTTACAATGAATTAATAAAATATTATTTAAAATAATATTTTATTACCTAAACTATTTAAAAAATAATTAAATTAATAAAATATTATTTAAAATATCAGAGGGAAGATAAGATACTTTTATAGTACTGTACATTTAGGAGAAAAAAATGCATGTAAGTTGATCCATGTAGTTCAAACCCATGTTGTTCAAGGGTTAACTTAGAACTAAGTTCAAATTCTCTGTGTAACATTCAAGCCTCTACAATCTACAATACCTCTCTGTTCCTCTCACTCCCTTGCCCTAATGAGTTACCACATTGAGTTTATGGTCTTACAGTTCCCTTGGTCCCTCTCACCTCCCCAATCTCTGAGGAGTAAAATCCTATTATTTGGATTCAGTCTAAATGCCACTCTTCCATAAAACTTTCTTCATTTCATACCCCTCACACTCATCTGAAACAACACCTTATTTTCCTCTAATCTCTGATAGTATTTCATTTGCCCCACTCATGAAAGTTCTTACTTTCATTTGTGGATATTATGCTTAATATCTCAACTACTCATTTGATTATCTTAGAAGGCAGTCAGTTGCTGTAACTAAGAGAGCTATGTATGTATGCTTAACAACTCCCAATGTTGCACTTTGTAAATAACAATTAATGATGGTGATGATAGTAATTGGTAGCTAAATTAAGCACCAATAATGTGCCATGCACTGTTCTAAGCACTTCTATAAATATTAACTCATTTCATCCCTGTAACTACCCAGTGAGATAGGTACTATTATTATTACCATCATTTTACAGAAAAGAAACTGAGGCACAGAGAAGGTATACATATGCCAAGATAAAAAGGTTAAGTAGAGTTGAGATTTGCATTCAGTCTGGCTCTAACATACACTCTTAACCACTACAGTACATCTCTAAGCCAAATGAAACAGTAAATGTTAACTGAAAAAATCCTAATCAATAAGGCTCCATTCTGGGAAGGAAAGGTAATTAAGAATTCTAGGTGCTGAGGCGCCTGGGTGGCTCAGTGGGTTAAGCCGCTGCCTTCGGCTCAGGTCAAGATCTCGGGGTCCTGGGATCAAGTCCCACATCAGGTTCTCTGCTCAGCCGGGAGCCTGCTTCCCTCTCTCTCTCTGCCTGCCTCTCTGCCTGCTTGTGGTATCTGCCTGTCAAATAAATAAATAAATAAATAAATAAATAAATAAATAGAATTCTAGGTGCTGACACAGAAGTAAAAAGGACAAATCCTGATTTGGACAGGAGAGTCGCTAAACTTGTGGCTTGGCCCTGAGGTACTTTGTTAAACCCTAAGGTTATAACTTACAAAGATAATTCCTCTCTCATACATAAGTGGTGATAGTGCAAAATTGGTAGTTTCTACTCTAGGTAAATATATGCATAACCTATGATCCAGAAATTCCATTCCTGTATATATGCCAACAAAATTGTTTATGCATATCCACCAAAAATAAGTTCTAGTTGTAATAGCCAGAACTAGAAATTCCCATCAACAAAAGAATGGATGAAATCACACGTGGCATGTTAACAAAACAAAATACAGCAATGGGAATGATCAGTAAATACAAGGAATAATACGGATGAATCTTTCACACATAATGTTGAGCAAAAGAAGCCAGACACAAGGGTATATACTATATGAATTCACATATATTCAGTACCCAAAAAAGGGCAAAACTATTCTATTAGAAGTCAAGATAATGGTTACCCTTGGGAGGGGTACTGAGTAGAAGAGTAATCTGTTTCTTGATCTGGGTGAGGGTGACACGAGTGCATGCAATTTGCGAACATTCATGGAGTATGCATTTATATTAATAATTTATAACAGATTACATTATGTAGACATAAACTTTTCTCTATGTATGTTGTACCTCAATTGTTGTTTAAAAAGTCTTTCCAAGAGAAGAAAAAGACAAATGAAAACCCAAAATAAAAGTTACTTCTACACTTGACATACAGAACTAATGACTGACAAGCTCATGGTTATCTCTTTGTCCTGAGATGGACAAGACAATCGTTTCCTTTTGTGGATACAGAGAGTTACCGAGAGAGGCCACCTTAATCCCTAGCCATCAGTGAAACCCTAATCCTTCCCAGAAACTCATAATAGGAGAAAAAACAGACTTGTGGCAGCATACAACTTGTAGGCACTCAGCTCTGCCAGACACAAAATGAAATGCCAATTTTATTAGAGGAACTAAGTCTTCATTTGGAGTTTTTATTTATATTCCAAGAGTAACCATGCCATCATCCATGCAATACAAATGGAGTCTGGGCATGATGCCAATTAAAGTTTTCTTGAGCATTAACCACATCTCTATAACAGTCTGAAACTGAGCACTCCTATCTCTATTACACAACACACTTCACCTCTATACATCTATTTCCTCATCTGTAACATGGGAATAATAATAGTACCTCCCATATAGGTTGATGTAAGGACTGAAGACCAGTTTCATGTAAAGCATTTAGCACAGTGTCTGCCACATAGTTAAATATTCAATGTATTAGCTGCTATTATTATCTAGATATAAGTAGGATAATGGCATTTTCTACTTTACCATATAGCTAGCCCAGTTTATAGCTTTAATCTCCCAACATGAAGATTTTAATATTTTAATACTCAAGCAAAAGGTCAGTTCTGCCTCCCTGCTCTCTCTGATAAATAATAAAAAGGGAGTAATTCTTTTTAAAATTTATTTATTCATTTTGGAGAGAGAGAAAGAGCCCATAGGCACAAGGGGGAGGACCAAAGGGAGAGGGAGCAAGGGAATCTCAAACAGACTGCCTGCTGAGCATGGAGCCTGAGGCAGGTCTTGTCCCCAGGACCCTGAGATCACAACAGGAGCCAGAGCTGAAATCAAGAGTCCCATGCTTAACCGACTGAACCACCCAGGTACAAAAAGTAGTAATCTGGGGCTAGGAAAGTAGGGTGGCCCAGGGTCAAGTGGGTTGGGAGAATAGGGAGTCTGGGTAGCAGATGATTTGCTCTGATGATGCCACCTTTCTATATCATGACAGAAAACCTGGGGCAGATGACATGACCTGCAGAAGAAATGACCCAATATAAGGTAAGGCTGTATACTACAAAGGATGTTACGATCTTCAACAGAGAAAGAACCCAAAGAAGGAGTCAATAAAGGAGAGGTTTGAAGATTATATTTCCTGATTTGCCCAACAGGTAGCATCATAATCTTAAGTTAACACGTAGGTAGAACATTTTTCTAGTTACAAAAAGTTTTCACACATGGTTTTTTATTTAGTCCTCATAACCATCCTGTGGAGTGAACAGAGAAAATTTAATTATCCCCATTTAATACAGGAAGAAAGAAATACTTAGAGAAGTAAAATAATTTGTCCGAAGCCATCAGCTGGTAGCTGGGGGGCACCAGCATTCTAATTCAAGTGTTCTGGGTTCAACCCCCCCCCTTTTTTTTTCAATTAAAACATACTGGAATTCTATGTGGACTGCAATTAGCCTGGGTCCGTTCATTATGATTGAAAGAAAAAAAAAATCAGCAGAGACTAGTTGTGTGAACTCTTCTTGATCCTCAGTCTCAGATGGCAGAAAGAAAGCGGACAGGAAGTAGATGGATTTGGAATAAAAAGAGCCTAGCAATGTGGAGGGAAGAAGTAGGATCTAAAAAAAAAAAAAAAAAAAAAAGTAGAAGCGGCTCTAACTGGGAAATGCTGTAAGCAGGCGCCAACTGATCTGGTGGTGCCACCTTTTGGATTTTTCCTCCTGGCTGAGCAGGGCCAGGTCTACTGTGCTACACCTCCTTCTTTTGCACATAGCCCAGCTTGGGCTGGAGAGATGCAGTAGCCCCCATACCTAAAACCGCACTGAATCAGGGGCAGTGGTGCTGGTCTGGGCAGCCATCATGGCAGGTTAAGGGCAGAGGGAGTCAAGAGGAGGGTAGGAAAATGCAGGATATAGGAAGTAACTCTAGGATGTGATAGCTTGTGGGATATTTGAGAAAAGGGTTACAAGAGTGGCCAGTGTGTATTAAGAGGCTGGAGTGTGAGGTGACTGCTGGGGTGCCAGAAGGAACTGGAGTCTGAGGGACAGGGAAGGGAGGGACCTGGCAGGCACACACCCTGCATTGTGTGAGGGTACAGTTGGCGCAGACCACCTCTCCAACGCATGGCAGCCAGAAGGCGGCCCTGAGAAAAGTACAATTTGGTTGAAAGGGGGTGTGACTCACGGAGAACGATGCGGATCCCAGCGCGGGAAGACGGCATCAAAGAGCTCCCAGAAAAGGTCTGAAAGGGTGTGCCTGGGCTCTCTGTTGGACACCTGAAGAGAGCTTGAGGCTCCCAGCCTCTCCTAGCTCTCCTCCTTACCTTGGGCACCGTGACATGGTCCATGTTCCCACCACCTGAAGTCCTCAGTACCACTTGGGCTGTCACTGCAGCCACTACTCCCACTGCCTCCAGACTCCAGCTTCTACTTTCTCAACTCTGCCACCCCCACTCTGCCCCAGCACAAACTCTCGTCATGTGACCCTCCAGGCGGTTTCTATTGTGATACTTTGACTGTGGCCTCTCGCCATCTTGCTTGTTGGCAAATGCCCTTTGTGATGGAAAGCTGATGGTTTTCTGGTTTGGGCTACAGGTTTGGCCTGGGAGATAAGTCCCATACTCCAGTACTGTCTCTATTCTCACAAACTTTAATGCTGTAAGTGTTCTGGGCACCTATATAATTCCACTAAAGTCTAATGTTAACAGTGATGACACCCTACCGAGATAGGACGAACAATCCCATTCCGGCAAGGGGCTTCTGAAAAGCTTCCTAGCTGTGAGAACTTGGACAAGTCACAGTAGAATACTTTCTGAAAAGCATATTCTCTTCTTATTCCCCTCTTCTACTAGTCTATTATCATTAGCCTAGTTAAGTCCTGGATGATTGCAGTAACCTCATAATTTTTGTCATCACAGATGAAGGGCCGACCAGACCATCTCTCAAATGAGGTGTGGACAGATTCAGCCATTCAGTGGTATTCTCTGAATCAGACTTGTGATGGAAAAAATAATGTCTGGGTGTTGGAAAGCCTGATATATTATAAATGTCACTTATTTTTTGACAAATTGTGAGGCAGGAACTTTTGTTCACTGCTAGATCTCCAAAGTCTAGAAAAGACTTGGCATACAGTAGATACTTAATAAATACTTGTTGCATAAATAAATTTTCAAAGCTACCCAAGATTTTATCTACCATTAAATTTATCCATTTCCCCTAACACTTCCTTCTTAAAGCAAGTTGATGTCATTTCAGAGGAAATTAAGGGACAGGCAGTAGCTTGCCAAAGGTTTCAGAAGAATCAGAAGTCAAATAGGACCCCCACTAGAGTAAAGAAAGCCTGGGGTTAAAAAGGGGAAATATGGGGGGAAAGTATGGGCCTCAAATTATTCGTTTTTCTCCCCCATTCTGATGTCACTTCCATGAGGTTTTTCTGTTTGCTGCTGTGTCCCAGTGCTTAGAAGAGTACTTGGTATAAGGGCCTGGTTAGCCAGAGGGAGTAATTTTGTGTTTATGCAGTGAACTTAGATTGACTCCGTCCCTCCCAAAGAACTTACTTGCAAAGCCTAGATACAAGGGCGGGTCAGGCCAGGTGAAGACATCCAATCAGTGGGGCATGCATATATCTACTAGAGTAAATTGAAATTCAATTGGCCACCTGAGTGTTACCTAGCAGTTTTTTCTCTGTGTGGCAGACCTCTGTATGACTGTGCAGTTTTCTCTTTGTATTGCAATCTCATTGGCCACCTGTGTATAGCCCGGCTAAACTACCTCTATAAAAGTTAGTCTGTGAGGCTGGGAGGGGTTGCATCTTTGCAAGAGACGGCCCTGACCGGTCAGTTTGATTCTTGATGAAAGCTTTGCTTGACCTTCGCTTTGTATCAGTCTCACTCCTTTGATTATGGACCCTAACACTTGGCACATAATGAATGCTTGATAAATACTTGCTGAATGGCTAGATAAGAATGAATAACTCTAGACTCACAACTGGTGTGGGCCAGAAGATAAACTAGAGGGAAGGAATCTGGAGGCAGGGAAACCATGAAGAAGCTATTGTGGTTTTCCCAAAAAGATCTGTGTCTGTGGGGTTTTTGACTTTGTACCTAGAGCTCAGGCCTCAGCAAGATTAGCCAACATCTGAAATGCTCGTTACTGCAGCAAATATGTCCTGTTTTATAAACAAACTTCCAACTATATTGCCCACTTATATATTGCCCTATATTGCCCACCTATATTCTACTTTGAGAGCTTTTCCACTGTTGGGGGTTGGTGTTCTTCCTATAGTATCCTATGGAAGTAGGTATACTTTGCTCCACTGTCTATCTCAATAGCTAGAGGTACAGCCTCAGAAAGCTGCTACCAAAAGTCACCCATGATGTGGTGGATGATGACTAAAAAGTCACAGAGCCTTTGTGACCTCACTCATGCTCAAGAGGTAGCTTGATAAATCACAGCAGAGGACAGCTGAGCCATACAAGCCACCAAGACCTCCTCCACTTTGCTTCTGGGGAGTGGCCATCAGAAACAGACTATTTTTAGGCTATTTCAGTCTCAGCTTATCAGTCATCTTAAGCCAACTGCTAAAAAACTTCTTTTCAGACCAAATTACTAGAAAGCACATTATTCATCATTTAGAGACAGCTTACTTGAATCATGCAGTGCATAGGGGATATCAGTGAAGAGGTCTGGCAAGACTGCATTACCCTCTTCCTACAAACTGGGATGTGCTGTGATGCAGCAATTATCACCAATTCTCCACCCTGGTTGTTAGCTTCTTACCCCGAAGGCAACTTGTTTCAACTAACCCAGGAAGAAATTCAGATCTTGCTGGCAAGAGAGGGGAGAGAGAAGTTGTTTCTTCAGGGAATCACCCTTGCAGGGACCAAATGCTTGTTGATTCGGGACAACCTTTACACTGAGGGCAACAACACCATGGACCTCCGCACCAAAGGCCAGAGTCGGGGCAGCCAGGCAGTGACTGTAGTTCAGATTGAGTCTGTATACCTTGTGGTGATGGGACAAAAAGGAACAGAAGGAGGGCCTCTCAACCTTAAAGCTTTTGAAATGGCAGGTTACATCAGAGAGGCCATTCATCAACACATGGCCCATTTCTAATTAAATAAAAAGGAATTGGTGTTTGACCTGGAATTTGAATTCAGTGTTATCTGTATCACCTGCTAAGTTAAACTGGTCTTGGAAAAAAAAAAAAAACCAGGAAGAGATCCCATATAAGGTTTGAGGATGTGTGTATGTATATGTGATGGTGTGTGTGTGGGGGGTGTGTATGTGTTTTGTGTGTGTGTGTGTGTGTGTGTGTGTGTGTGTGTTGGGAGGGGGGCATATTGAGAAGTAAGTGTTAAGGCTTCTGGGCCTTTTTTGGACCTAGAACACCATTCTTCCTTAGCACCTGAAGGAGAGGGTAGTAGATTGGGAACTAAGAAATCTTGGTTTTAATCCCAACTTTTTCCTTACTCATTATGAGACTTTTCTCTCTCGGTCTCAATTTCCTTATCTACATAATGGGGAGTACACTATGTCTCTAAGGGCCATTTAACCTCTGGAAATCTAGGATTTTGTAACAGCACACAGATCATCCTAAGTACCTTAAGTACCTAAGTACCTTAAGTACCTTAGGTACTTAGGTAGTACCTAAGCCCCAGCTTAGGTACTACCTCCGTGAGGAAGTTTTCTCTACTTTTCTTGACCCTTGGGGTTGACACTGATTTGAATTCCTAAAGCATTAACTCCCTGGGTCATTTATTTGGCCCTTAATCACACTCTGCCCAGCATTTCTTGGATGACTATTTTGTGTTCTTATTTAACTTTCCACACACATAAATTTTGTTTCCCAACTTCATTATAATCACCTTAAAGGGCAGATGATGTGTCTTCTACTTTCCTATATTTGGATAACTCAGCACAGAGCTCTGACAGGGGAATTGGCTGCATCACTAAAATTACAGGAAGAAAGAGACTCTCCAAAGTCGAGAGTCTACTGGATATAGATGATGCAAGGTGACTATATTTTCCTTTTTGAATTTGTAGCTCACCTTTGGATCATTTAAACTGTTTATTGTTCTCACTGCCAGGATGAGCATGAAACTAAGAAAGGAGGTGAAAAATTCTAACCATTCAGTCTGGCTTTTTGATAGCAGCTCTGAGGACTATGGGGCGAGAGAAGGCAGAATGAGAAAGATGAGGTCGAGTAATAAATCATAGTGCTTACTTGTCCTGGTACTTATTTGGCCCTACTGTCACCAATCCCTCAGGAGCAGTGATTAGAGAGAATCAATCATCTTCTGTGTTAATTACATGGACCCACCTACACAGCACCCTCAACACCTAACCTCACAAGCTTGTAAATATCAAAGTTTAAACATGGAGGTTGTCAAAATATCTAGGGCAGTTCTACTCAATGCAAATATAATTCTAGTCACATATGTAATTTAAGATTTTCTTTTTTATAATTTTTATTTATTTTTTCAATTTCTTGTCAGTGTTCCAGAATTCATTGTTTATGCACCACACCCAGTGCTCCATGCATTACGTGCCCTCCATAATACCCACCACCAAGTTCAACCAACCTCCCACCCCCTCCCCTCCAAAACCCTTAGTTTCTCAGAGTCCACAGTCTCACATGCTTCATCTCCCCCTCCAATTTCTTCCAACTGTCCTCTCCTTTCCATCTCCCCATGTCCTCCATGTTATTCCTTATACTCCACAAATAAGTGAAACCATATGAAAATTGACTCTCTCTGCTTGACTTATTTTACTCAGCATAATCTCTTCCAGTCCTATCCATGTTGCTACAAAAGTTGCATATTGATCTTTTCCGATGGAGACATAATAGTCCATAGTATATATGGACCATATCTTCTTTATCTATTCATCCGTTGGAGGTCAACTTGGTTCTTTCCACAGTTTGGTGACTGTGGCCATCACTGCTATGAACATTGGGGTACAGATGGCCCTTCTTTTCAATACATCTGTATCTTTGGGGTAAATACCCGGTACTGCAATTGCAGGATCATATGGAAGCTCTATTTTTACATTCTTAAGGCATTTCCACACTGTTCTCCAAAGTGGCTGCACCGACTTGCATTCCCTCCAATAGTGTAAGAGGGCTCCCTTTTCTCCATGTTCTCTCCAGCAGAAGTTGTTTACTGTCTTGTTAATTTTGGCCATTCTAACTGGTGTCAGGTGGTATCTCAATGTGGTTTTGATTTGAATCTCCCTGATGGCTAGTGATGATGAACATTTTTTTGTGTGTGTCTGTTAGCCATTTGTATGTCTTCTTTGGAGAAGTGTCCATGTCTTCTGCCCCTTTTTTGACATGGTTATCTGTTTTGTGTGTGTTGAGTTTGCAGAGTTCTTTATAGATCTTGGATATCAGCCCTTTGTCTGTAGTGTCCTTTGCGAATGTCTTCTCCCATTCCATGGGTTGCCTCTTTGTTTTGTTGACTGTTTCCTCTGCTGTGCAGAAGCTTTTGCTCTTGGTGATTAAAGAAGTAAGACAGGTGAACTTAATTTTAAGAATATAATTTATTAAACCCAGTACATCAAAATATTGCTATTTAAACATATACTCAATGAAAATATTGCTGATGAGATATTTTACATGTTTCTATGTCAAGGTTTCAAAATCTTTTGAAAATTTTGCATTTGCTATTGTAAATGTATCTCAATTCAGAAAAGCTTCAAATGTTCCATTGCCATGTGTATCTAATATCTGGGTATCATGGGTTTAGGCCAACCACATCTAATGTTTGAAACCCCTCTACAACATCTCTGGCAGGTCACCCAACCATTCATCCCAATACATTCCATGCTAGGCATTAGCTAGGTAATTAAATATCAAAAAAGAGAGGAAAAAGATTTCTTAGATAAGATTTTAGTGGGGACAAGGTAAGTGAAAAGATAAATTATAGTACCATGAAGTAAATGTTATGAAGTACTTTGCTTATTCAAACATGTATTGCGCTCCCACTATGTGTCAGGCACAGTTTTAGATATATTGATAGACAAAATACACAAAACTTTATGTTCATGGAGCTTATATTCTAATGGGAGAAACATAATGTGTATCAGGAGATGATTAATGTTACAGAGACAAACAAGACAGTATTAAGGGATATAAAGAATGATGAGAGAAACTATTGAACAATGAGGTCAGAGGCAGCCTCTCTGAAAAGAAGATATCCATGCAGAGGTCTAATGAAGTAAAGGAGTGAGCTATGTCAGAAACTGAGGGATGCATTTCAGGCAAAGAGCCCTTTAATAGCCCTGGTCTGTTGAGGAACTATCAGGAGGCCAATGCAATTGAAGCTTCTCAGGACAATGGCCCTTTCCTTCTCCATCTGCAGCATTCTTAAGCAGGATGCTGAGGCAACAGAAGCTGACTCCCAGGGTGGAAGAGTAAAGCAGAGCAAGAGCCTTCATCATTCTCCTTATGGGCCCTCTATTTCTAATGAAATTGCTTTAACTTTTTTGACAGCCACATCATACTGCTGACTCACATTGAGTGTGTAGTTAACAATCTCCTAATGCTTTTTCATACTGCCTGCTGTTTAAAAAAAAAGCTTCAAATAATGGCAAGGCAATAAACCAAGGAAAAATTAAATATGGGTTACAGAACCTCAATGTGACAGGATTTGTATCTCAGAGGGGAAAAAAGGGAAGTGAGACGAAGGGTGAAGAAGGTGAATTCTGGAGATAGTTGAGCTTCCTACCTCATTCTTTGCAGTCTGTATTTCTCAACCGAAGAGGTGTGTTCAGGAAATTGAGCCACTGAGGAAAAATGACCTTGCCATGTAGAGGGGCCCAGACAAATCCTTCATTGGAGGAGAAGCTAAAGTACCCATGTGCACCACTGAAAACGAAGTTTAATTAAGTCTATAGCTAACTGAGGCTCAGTGTGTTAAACTGGGAAGGGGAAAAGAGTCCAGGTAGTTAGCCACCCAGCAACCATTCTGACTTTTTCAGCCAGAGAAAAACCCTTCACTATTAGATAAAACCATAGCCTTAGCCTTTTGTTATGGTAAAGTCTTTCCTTGGAGACTGAATGTGCCTTGCATAAATAAGTTTGAACTGAATGTGAGAGAAACTCATTCTAGCTGTTCTATTTTCAGAAGACATTAAGGGAGGCCATTATGGGAGGGCTCAAGGTTAAAACAGGGAAACTTAAGGCTTGTGGGGAGGACCCATCTCATTTTTCCATCCAAACTGTGTGCTCCTCCCTTGTGTTTTGGGTGCTCACAGTGGAAATCAGGAGCTAGCCTTAACATATATTCTGCTGCATTGGTGCCCACTTTTCCTCTTTTGCACCCCACAGTCCAACCAAACTAAACAACTCAAAATTTTCAGGACATTCTTCACAATTTCCCCCATACTGTTTTCAGAAATTACCACCACTTGCCCTCCCCCTCTCATTCCTTAACAACCTCAAGCTCATGTCGTACTCATTTTTCTAGGCCCAGGCAAAGGCCCTTTCCTATAAGGGTATTGCTTATCCATGAAATTTGGAGATATTTCCTCATGCCTTGGAATCCTCCACCTTGTTCTTTGTATCTCTCATGACACTTAATCCTTTTTTTTTATTTCATTTTATTTTTTCAGTGTTCCAAGATTCATTGTTGATGCACCACACCCACTGCTCCATGCAATACGTGCCCTCACTAATACCCACCAACAAACTCACCCATCCTCCGTCCCTCTCCCTTCCAAAATACTGTTTGTTTCTGAGTCCATTGACTCTCATGCTTCATCTCCTCCTCTGATTTCTCCCAATTCACTTTTCCTTTCCTTCTCCTAATGTCCTCCTTGTTATTCCTTATGCTCCACAAGTAAGTGAAACCATATTATACTTGACTTTCTCTCCTGGACTTATTTCACTCAGCATAATCTCCTCCATTCCCATCCATGTTGTTACAAAAGTTGGGTATTCATCCTTTCTGATGGAGGCATAATATATGGACCATATCTTATTTGCCATTCGTCTGCTGAAAGGCATCTTGACCCTTGCCACAGTTTGGCGATTGTGGCCTTTGCTGCTGTTGGGGTACAGATGGCCCTTTTTTCACTACATCTGTATCTTTGGGGTAAATACCCAGTAGTTCAATTGCAGGGTCATAGGGTAGCTCTATTTTTAATTTCTTAAGGAATCTCCACACTGTTTTCCAAAGTGGCTGCACCAACTTGCATTCCCACCAACAGTGTAAGAGGGTTGCCCTTCTCCACATCCTCTCCAACATATGTTGTTTCATGTCTAGTTAATTTTGTCCATTTTGTCTGGTGTAAGCCTGCATAGGAAAGACAGATCAGGTTCAGACTTATTTCTTGGAGGTAAGACTGTGGTGCTCACTTGAGTTTCCAGGCTTAGCTTTGGAAAGGCATCCTTCTCCGTGGAGCGACGTGTGCGGGGAAGGTGTTGGCATTCCACCCTGACTTGCTTCTCACAGGGTGGTTGAGGGGCTTAACCTCAGACGTTCCCACACCCTCCAAGTTGGCACACCACATCCCTGTGGACGACACAAGGCACTGCCCTGTGAGAGGACTCCCTCCAGCCCAGGTGTTCTCAACTCAGGAAGCGGGCCAGTTCCTCTCTCATCCAGGCTTTGCTATACCCGCACATCTTTCGCGGGAGGACGTTTTTCCCGGAACATGGTGTTGCTTTATATCAGGGCCATGCTGTCTCCTTCTGCTTCCAGGCCCCTGCGTGAAACAACCATGTCTCCTTAAAGCATGCTGTCACATCAGAGGCACTAGCGGCACCCACAAGTCCCAGGGGTGGAGGCCCAAGCCATCAGTTTGTGTGCACTTTCCTCCACCTCTGAGAGAAGGCTTTGGGCTTTAGGGGAATGCGGAGCTGACAGGGCCCCCTGTGTGAAGCTCCTTCAAGGAGCTGAGGGGCTAGTGCCTTGCTCTGTGCTTCTCGGTGTCAGGACTGCTTCTCTCTCCACGGGATGGAGTAGGGCTTGCTGGGAAAATGTGTCATCCTGCAGCAAAGCCGTGAAACTGGCTCTGCGCTTCCACCACCCATTTCAAGCAAGCATCCCAGCTGAGGACGCCCTCAGACTTCTTGTCCTAAAGGCGGGCAACATTGTCCTATCCTCCTCTCCCCGAATTGGATGTGTAGCACGGTGCTTTCCTAATGCTTGATCCTGTGGGGCCGTCCGCTGAGGGCGTTAGGCTGAGGAAAGCGAGGCTGCTGTCAGAAGTCCTACAGCTCCCTCAGATCTAGTGTGTTGGTTCTGCTGTGGGTCCTGCGTTAGGGGCACAGCAAGAGGCACTTTCGACACCCATGTGCGGGGCTTCCGTGAGGCTGAGGGAAGGGGCCGCCCTCTCCGATGGCCCTCGACCTGAGGCCCAGCAGGCAGCCTTCCTGAGGCTTCCGCCCCAACCCGCCAGGCTCCCTCTTCCTCTCTTCACGAAAGAGGCCTGCAGGGGAAAGGCAGCTCAGCTTCAGGCTTGTTTCTTGGAGGTAAGGCTGTGGTGCTCACTTGAGGTTTCCTGGCTAAGCTTTGGAAAGGCATCCTTCTCGGTGGAGCGATGAGTGCGGGGATAGTGCTGGCATTGCACCCTGACTTATTTCTCACAGGGAGGTAGAGGGGCTTCACCTCGGGCGTTCCCACACCATTCGAGTCGGCACGTTACTTCCCCGTGGACAACGTGAGGTTCTGTCCCCTGTGAGGCAGGCCCCACGTCCGGGTGGTCTCGACTGAGGAAGCAAGCCAGTTCCTCTCTCATCCACGTTTCTCTCTTGGTGCACGCCGTTCTGGAGTGGACGTTTTTGCCGGAGCATGGTGTTGTTTTCAGTCTGGACCGCTCTGTCTCGTTCAGCTTCTGGGCCCTTGAGTGAAATGACCGTGTCTCCTGAAGCTCACTGTCGCACCAGAGGTGCTGGCAGCACCCACAGGTCCCTGGGGTGGAGGTCCAAGCCCTCAGTTTGTGTGCACTTTCCTCTGCGTCTGAGAGAAGGCTTTGGGCTTTCGGGGAATGGGGAGCTGACAGGACGCCCTCCATGAAGCTCATTCAAGGGGCTGAGGGGCTGGCGCCTTGCTCTGTGCTTCTTGGTGTCGTGACCGCTTCTCTCTTCATGGGACAGAGTGGGACTTGCTGGGCAAATTCATTGTCCTAGAGCAAAGCCGTGGAAATGGCTCCTCACTTCCAGCGTCCATTTGGGGCAGGCCTCTTAGCTCGGGGCGCCCCCAGAGAGGTTGGCCTTGAAGGCCAGCGTCGCTGTCCTGTCCTCTCCGCGAGCTAGGTGTACAGCATGGTGCTTTCCTAATGCTTGCTCCCGTGGGGATGACCGCCGGTGTGTTACAGGCTGAATGAAGCGGGGCGACTGTCAGAAGTCCTACTGCTCCCTCAGATCTAGTGTTTTGTTTTGGCTTTGGGTACCGCATTATGGGCACACCAAGAGGCACTTTCAAAGCCCTTGTGTGGGGCTTCTGTGAGGCCCAGGGAAGGAGCTGCCTTCTCGAATGTCCCACGACCCAAGGCTGGGCACGTAGTCTTCCTTAGGCTTCAGCCCCAACCTGCTGGGCCCACTTTTTCTCTCTTCATGAAAGAGGCCTGCACGGGAAAGGCAGCTCGGCTTCAGGCTTGTTTCTTGGATGTAAGGCTTTGGTACTCACTTGAGGTTTCCTGGCTAAGCTTTGGAAAGTCATCCTTCTCCGTGGATCGTGTGCGGGGGCAGTGCTGGCATTGCACCCTGACTTGTTTCTCACAGGGAGGTCGAGGGGCTTCACCTCGGGCTTTCCCACACCCTCCGAGGTGGCACGTCGTTTCCCCTTGGACAACGCGAGGCACTGCTCCACGTGAGGCAGGCCCCTTAACCCGGGCGGTCTTGACTGAGGAAGGAGGCCAGTTCCTCTCTCATCCATGCTTCACTCTTGGCGCAGGTCATTCCGGAGTGGACGTTTTGGCCAGAGCACGGTGTTGCTTTGAATCAGGACTGCTCTGTCTCGTTCAACTTCCCAGCCCTGGAGTGAAATGACCATGTCTCCTGAAGCCCACTGTCACACCAGAGGCACTGGCGGCACCCACAGGTCCCTGTGGTGGAAGCCCAAGCCCTCAGTTTGTGTGCACTTTCCTCCACGTCTGAGAGAAGGCTTTGGGCTTTATGGGAATGCGGAGCTGACAGAATCTTCTCTGTAAAGCTCGTACAAGGAGCTGAGGGGATGGCGCCTTGCTCTGTGCTTCTCGGTGTCACAACTGCTTCTCTCTTCATGGGACGGAGTGGAGCTTGACGGCCAAATTGTTGTCCTATTGCAAAGCCGTGGAACTGGCTCTGCACTTCCAGTGCCCGATTCAGGCAGGCTTCCCGGCTCAGGGTGCCCACAGAGAGGTTGGCCTAAAGACCTGCATCACCCTCACGTCCTTGCCGCGAGCTGGGTGTGCAGCACAGTGCTTTCCTAACGCTCGCTTCCATGGGGCCAACCGCCAGCCTGCTTGCAGGCTGAGGGAAGCTGGGATGCTCTCAGAACTCTTACCGCTCCTTCAGATCCAGTGTGTTGGTTCTGCTGTGGGTCCCGTATTATGGGCGCAGCAAGAGGCGCTTTCGAAGCCCTTGTACGGGGCTTCTGTGAGGCCCAGGGAAGGGGCCGACTTCTCGGATTGCCCCCGACCTGAGGACCGGCACGCAGCTTTCTAAGGATTCCGCCCCAACCTGCCGGGCCCACTCTTTCTCTCTTCATGAAAGAGGCCTGCATGGGAAAGGCAGCTCGGCTTTAGGCTTGTTTCTTGGAAGTAAGGCTGTGGTGCTCACTTGAGGTTTCCTGGCTAAGCTTTGGAAAGGTATCCTTCTCCGTGGAGCGACTTGTGCGGGGACAGTCCTGGCATTGCACCCTGACTTCTTTCTCACAGGGAGGTTGAGAGGCTTCACCTTGGGCGTTCCCACACCCTCCGAGTCGGCACATTGCTTCCCCATGGACAATGCGAGGTGCTGCCCCCTGTGAGGCAGGCCCCATATCTAGGTGGTCTCGACTGAGGATGCAGGCCAGTTCCTCTCTCTTCCACGCTTCACTCTTGGTGCACGCCGTTCTGGAGTGGACGTTTTGCCGGAGCATGGTGTTGCTTTGAATCAGGACCACTCTGTCTCGTTCTGCTTCTGAGCCCTTGAGTGAAACAACCGTGTCTCCTGAATCTCACTGTAGCACCAGAGGCGCTGGCGACACCCACAGGTCCCTGGGGTGGAGGCCCAAGCCGTCAGGTTGTGTGAACTTTCCTCCGCATCTGAGAGAAGGCTTTGGACTTTAGGGGAATTGGGAGCTGACAGGACACCCTCGGTGAAGCTCGTTCAAGGAGTTGAGAGGCTGTCACCTTCCTCTGTGCTTCTCAGTGTCACGACCACTTCTCTCTTTACGGACAGAGTGGGGCTTGCTGGGCAAATGTGTTGTCCTAGAGCAAAGCCGTGGAAATGGCTCCTTGCTTCCAGTGCCCATTTGGGGCAAGCCTCCCGGTTCAGGGTGCCCCCAGAAAAGTTGGCCTTGAAGGCCGGCATTGCCGTCCTGTCCTCTCCATGAACTATGTGTACAGCACGGTGCTTTCCTAATGCTCACTCCCGTGGGGGCGACCGCCAGCGTGCTTCAGGCTGAAGGAAGCGGGGCGGCTGTCAGAAGTCCTACCATTCCCTCAGATCTAGTGTTTTGCTTCGGCTTTGGGTACCGTGTTACGGGCGCGCCAAGAGGCGCTTTTGAAGCCCTTGTGTGGGCCTTCCGTGAGGCCCAGCGAAGGGGCCGACTTCTCGGATGGCTCCCGAACCAAGGGCCGGCACACAGCCTTCCTTAGGCTTCCACCCCAACCTGACGGTCCTACTCTTTCTCTCTTCGCAAAAGAGGCCTGCACGCAAAAGTAGGCCGGCTTCAGGCTGTTTCTTGGAGGTAAGGCTGTGGTGCTCACTTGAGGTTTCCTGGCTAAGCTTTGGAAAGGCATCCTTCTCCATGGGCAACGTGTGCGTGGACGATGCTGGTATTGCACCCTGACTTATTTGTCACAGGGAGGTCCAGAGACTTCACCTCGGGAGTTCCCACACCCTCCGAGGCAGTACAATGCTTCCCTGTGAACAACGCTAGGCGCTGCCCCATGAGAGGTCGGTCCATTAGCCCTGGTGGTCTTGACTGAGGCAGCAGGTCACTTTCTCTCCAATCCAGGCTTCCCTCTGCACACAACGTTCAGGGGAGGACTTTTTTCTGCCGAGCACGGTATTGCTTTGAATCAGGGCTGTGCTTTCTCATTCGGGTTCCAGGTCCCTGCGTGAAACGCAGATGTCTCACTGAAGCGTGATGTCCCACCAGGCACACAACACTGAACTCGCAGAAACAGCTCCCTGGAGGAACGGGCAGTCAGCTCCCGTTTTCCTCTAGGATGTGGTAGCGTTTGCAGAGGCAGGTGTGTCCAGGGCGCCATCCCAGGGCGCGGGTGGTGTGCAGTGGTCCTGTGGCCTTTCCTCTCATCTGGGGAATGCACAGGTCTGTTCCCGAGACCGCCTGAACGTGAGAGGAAAAGGCCATGCCCTTGCTAACTCAGGACATGGCAGTCTGCGCAGAGTGCCACCCTGGACGACGCACGCTGCTGTAGGGTCGAGGCTGTGTCTCCTGACATGGGTGAGGCAGTGCGAACCCAGGGCGTGAACCTGGTGCCCGTGAGAGCAAGGCCCAAGGGGCACCAACTCTCAGGCAAGTTCTCTTCCCTTAAGCGAGAAAGTGAATGCCCAAAGCCTTCTTGAGGAATCAGCAGCAAAGTGCGGTTTGAGCCACGCCGAAAAACTCTGCGAAAGCTCAGCATTCGCTGAGAAATCAGACTCAGTTCTGTGGGCTGCTGCTGCTTGCCTGAGCCTAGTGCTCCACAGCGCGGTGGGAGAAACCAGCCTAGAGCGAAACCTTCTTTGCCTGAGAGAGAAGCGTGGTCGCGCCTGTGGTAGCTGCCTTAAGGAAAGGGACACGCCTGTCACCGTGCTCCCCAGGAGCACATCTGGGGAGAGCGCATCATGCCACCCCAGGAGAAGAGAGGAGCCATTGGCATTGCTGTTGGGAAACTGATGTGAAGCAGGATAGCCTGCCCCCTGAGGCACAGCGGGCCTGTGGCAAGACAAGTGTCACCCACTCCCTGTGCGGAGAGACAGGAGACTGGCTGCTAAGGAGACACGAGGGGACGACTAGGGCAGGGGTGACTGCTCTACTCTGAGAAAGGAGTCTAGGCAGAAGGCAGGCCTGTCTTCTGACTCTAGGCCCAAGGTGACAGCAGCTCCTTGTCCACCTGTCCCTTGGGCAGACTTTGGGTTGCTTCAAGGCGCCTGACCCGGAACTCACAGAAAGAGCACCCTGGAGGAACGAGCAGTCAGCTTCCGTCTTCCTCCAGGATGTGCCAGCATTGGCGGAGACAGGGGTTGTTCGGGGAAGGAGAGGGGACAGTCCACCACAGGCTCCCCATCCCAGGTCATGGGCGGTGTACAGTGCTCCTGTCGCATCTCCTCTCATCTGTGAAAGGCACAGGTTTGTTCCCAGTTCCGCCTAAATGCAAGAGGAAAAGGACAAGCCCTGGTTAGCCCGGGAGATGACAGTCTGCACAAAGCGCCACCCTGGTGACACACGCTGCTGCAGTGTCGAGGCTGTGTCTCCTGACATCAGCGAGACAGTGGGAGCCCAGGGCACGAATTTGGTGCCCGGGAAAGCAAAGCCCAAAGAGGCATCAACTCTCCTGCAACTAACTCTTCTTCCCTTTCGCGAGAGACTAAACACCCAAAGCCTTGTTGAAGAAGCAGGATCGAAGCGGTTCGCGCCATGATGAGAACCTCTGTGAAAGCTCAGCATTCACTGGGAAACCAGAGTCAGGTCTCTGGGCTGCTTCTGCTGCTTGCATTGCCAAGTGCTCCGCAGCGTGGTCGGAGAAACCAGCCTAGAGCGAAACCCTCTTAGCCCGGACATCCCCTCTACCCGAGAGAGAAGTGTGGTCGCGCCTGTGGTAACTGCCTTAAGGAAAGGGACACACCTGTCACAAAGCTCCCCAGGAGCATGTCTGGGGAGAGCGCAGCAGGCCGCCCCGGCAGAAGAGAGGAGCCGTTGGCATTGCTGTCGGGAAACTGAGGCAAAGCAGGAGAGCCTGCCCTCTGAGGCACAGCGGGACGGTGGCAAGACAAGTGTCACTCACCCACTCCCTGTGCAGAGAGACAGAAGCCTGGCTGCTAAGGAGACACGAGGGGACGACTAGGGCAGGGGCTCATGCTCCACTCTGAGAAAGTACTCTGGGCAGAAGGCAGGCCTGTCCTGTGCCTCTGGGCCCACGGGGACAGCAGTTCCTATGCCACCTGTCCCTAGGGCAGACTTCGGGTTGCCACCAGGAATCTGAGCCTGAACTCGCAGAAACAACTGCTGGGAGGAACGGGCAGTCAACTACAGGATGTGGCAGCATTGGCGGTGGCAGGGGTGTCAAGGGAAGTAGCGGGGACAGTCCACCATAGGCTCACGATCTCAGGGCACGAGAGGTGTACAGTGCTCCTGTTGCCTCTCTGGGGAAGGCACAGGCCTGTTCTCTAGTATGCGTGAACATGAGAGGAAAAGGCCAGGCCCTGGTTAACCCCGGGAGATGGAAGTCTGTGTAGAGTGCCACCCTGGCGACACACGCTGCTGCAGGGTCGAGGCTGTGTCTCCTGCCTTTGGCGAGTCAGTGTGAGCTCAGGGCCTGAACCTGGTGATCAGGAAAGCAAGGCCCAAGAGGCACCAAATCTCCCTCTAGTATTCTTCCCTTATGAGAGAGAGCGAATGCCCAAAGCCTTGTTGAGGAAGCAGAAGCGAAGTGCAGTTCACGCCAAGCCGAAAACCTCTGCGAAAGCTCAGGATTCACTGGGAAATCAGAGTCAGCTCTGTGGGCTGATGTTTCTTGCCTGAACCTAGTGTTCCGCAGCGTGGTGGGAGAAACCACCCCAAAGCAAAACCCTCCCCTCTGCCTGAGAAACATCCCCTCTGCCTGAGAGAGAAGCCTGGTCGCACCTGTGGTAACACCCTTAAGGAAAGGGACACGCCTGTAACCCCTCTCCTCAGAAGCATGTCTGGGGAGAGCACAGCACGCCGCCCTGGGAAAACAGAGGAGTCGTTGGCATTGCTGTAGTGAAAGTCACGTGAAGCAGGAGAGCCTGCCCACTGAGGAACAGCAGGCTGTTGGCCAGACAAGTGTCACCCACTCCCTGTGTGGAGAGACAGAGCCTGGCCGCTAAGGAGACATGAGGGGACAACTAGGGCAGGGGCACGTGATCGACTCTGAGAAAGGAGTCTGGGCAGAAGGCAGGCCTGTCCTGTGCCTCTGGCCCAATGTCACAGCAGATCCTTGGACTCCTGTCCCTAGGGCAGACATTGGGTTGACACCAGGCACCCGACCCTGAACTCTCAGAAACAGCTCCCTGGAGGAACGGGCAGTCAGCCACCGTCTTCCTCCAGGATGTGGCAGTGTTTGCAGAGGCATGGGAGTCCGGGGAAGGAAAGGGGACAGTCTGCCACAGGCTCCCCACACCAGGGTACTGGTGGTGTGCACTGCTCCTGTTGCCTTTCCTCTCATCAGTGGAAGGCACAGGTCAGTTCATGAGTCCACCTGAACGCGAGAGGAAAAGGCCAGGCCCTGGCTAACCCAGGAGATGGCCGTCTGTGCAGAGTGCCACCGTGGGCGCCGCACGCTGGTGCAGGTCGAGGCTGTGTCTCCTGACGTCAGCGAGGCAGTGTGAACTCAAGGCGCAAACCTGGTGCCTGGGAAACAATGCCCAAGAGGCACAAACTCTCCCGCAACTCTTCTTCCCTTTGTGAGAAAGCAAACGCCCAAAGCCTTGTTGAGGAAGCAACAGCGAAGTGCGGTTCACGCCGCACTGAAAACCTCTGTGAAAGCTCAGCATTCGCTGGGAAATCAGAGTCGGTTCTGTGTGCTGCTGCTGCTTGCCTTAGCCTGAGCTCCACAGCCCGGTGGGAGAAACCCGCATAGAGCGAGACCCACTTTACCCAGAAATCCTCTCTGCCTGAGAGAGAAGCAAGGTCGTGCCTGTGGTAACAGCCTTAAGAAAAGGGATATACCTGTCACCGCAATCCCCAGGAGCATGTCTGGGGAGAGCGCAGCACGCAGCCCCGGGAGAAGAAAAGCTGTTGGCATTGCTGCTGGGAAACTGATGCTAAGCAGGAGAGCCTGCCCTCTCAGGAACAGCGGGCTGGTGGCTAGGCAAGTGTCACCCACTCTCTGAGCTGAGAGACAGAAGCCTGGCTGCTAACAAGACACAAGGAGATGATTAGGGCAGGGGCGTTTGCTCCACTCTGAGAAAGGAGTCTGGGCAGAAGGCAGGCCTGTCCTGTGCCTCTGGGCCCAAGGTGACAGCAGCTCCTTGGCCACCTGTCCCTCAGGAAAACTTCGGGTTGCCACCAGGCGCCCGACATGAACTCACAGAAAGAGCTCCCTGGAGGAACGGCCAGTCAGCTACTGTCTTCCTCCAGGTGTAGCAACATTTGTGGAAGTAGGGGTGTCCGGGGACAGAGCGGGCCAGTACCCCACAGGCTCCCCAACCCAGGGTGCGGGCACTGTGCAGTGCTCCTATTGCATCTCCTCTAGTCTGCAGAAGGCACAGGCCTGTTCCTGAGACTGCCTGAACACGAGAGGAAAAGGCCAGGCCCTAGCTAACCCGGGAGATGGTAGTCAGCGCAGAGTGCCATCCTAGGCGACGCATGCTGCTGCAGGGTCGAGTGTGTCTGCTGATGTTGGCGAGGCAGTGTGAATCCAAGGCATGAACCTGGTGCCAGGGAAAGCAAGATCCAAGAGGCACCAACTCTCCCGCAACTCTTCTTCCCTGACGTGAGAGAGCGAACGCCCAAAGCCTTGTTGAGGAATCAGCAGCAAAGTGCGGTTCACGCTGCACTGAAAACATTTATGAAAGCTCAGCATTCGCTGGAAAATCAGGGTCGGCTCTGTGTGCTGCTGCTGCTGCTTGCCGTAGCCTAGTCTGGGCAGCATGGTGGGAGAAACCCGCATAGAGCAAAACCCACTTTACCTGGACATGCCCTCTGTTCGAGAGAGAAGCGTGGTCGCGCCTGTGGTAACAGCCTTAAGGAAAGGGACAGGCATGTCACTGCTCTCCCCAGGAGCACGTGTGGGGAGAGTGAAGCACGCCGCCCCTGGAGGAGACTAGCCATTGGCATTGCTGTCGGGAAACTGACGTGAAGCAGGAGAGCCTGCCCTCTCAGGAACAACAGGCCGGTGGCTAGGTAAGTGTCACCCACTCCCTGTGTGGACAGACAGAAGCCTGGCTGCTTTGGAGATACAAGGGGGCGACTAGGGCAGCGGCGCATGCTCCATTCTGAGAAAGAAGTCTGGACAGAAGGCAGGCCTGTCCTGTGCCTCTAGGCTCAAAGTGACAGCAGCTCCTTAGGCACCTGTCCTTAGGGCAGACTCCGATTTGCCACCAGGCTCCCGAACCTGAATTCGCAGAAACAGCTCCATGGAGGAACGGGCAGTCAGCTACCGAATCCCTCCAGGGTGTGACATCGTTTGCAGAGGCAGGAGTGTCCGGGGAAGGAGCGCAGACTTTCCCTCACAGGCGGCTTCCCATCCAGGGCGCGGGCGGTGTGTAGTGCTGCTGTCGTCTCTCCTCTCATCTGGGTAAGGTACAGGCCTTTTCCGAGTTCGCCTGCACCCCAGAGGAAAAGGCCAGGCCCTGGCTAAGCCGGGATATGGCAGTCTGCACAGAGTGCCACCCTGGGCGACCCATGCTTCTGCAGGGTCGAGACTGTGTCTGCTGACGTTGGCGAGGCAGTGTGAACCCAGGGCGAGATCCTTGTGCCCGGGAAAGCAACGCCCAAGAGGCACCAACTCTCTCACAATTCTTCCCTGACGCGATAAAGTGAATGCCCAAACCCATGTTGAGGAAGCAGCAGCGAAGTCCGGTTCGCGCCGCACTGAAATCCTCTGCGAAAGCTCAGCATTCGCTGTGAAATCAGTCAGTTTTGTGTGCTGCTGCTGCTTGCCTGAGCCTAGTGTGGGCAGCGCAGAGAGAGAAACCCGCATAGAGGGAAAAACTCTTTGCGAAGACATCCCCTCTGTCCGAGAGAGAGAACCGTGGTCGCGCCTGTAGGAAGAGCCTTAAAGAAAGGGACACGCCAGTCACCACGCTCCCTAAGAGCATGTCTGGGGAAGGCGCAGCACGCCAATCAGGGAGAAGAGAAAAGCCGTTGGCATTGCTGTTGGGAAATGGACGCAAAGCAGGAGAGCTTCCCCTCTGAGAACAGCGGGCTGGTGGTAAAACAAGGGTCACCCACTCCCTATGTGGAGAGGCAGAGGCCTGCCTGCTAAGGAGAGACAAGGGGACGACTAGGGCAGGAGTGGGTGCTCCACTCTGGAAAAGGAGTCTGGGCAGAAGGCAGATATGTCCTCTGCCTTGGGCCCAAGGGGTGAGCAGCTTTTGGCCCCCTGTCCCTAGGGCTGACTTCAGGTTGCCCCGAGACTCCCAACCCTGAACTCGCAGAAACAGCTCCCTGGAGGAACGGGCAGTCAGCTACCGTCTTCCTCCAGGATGTGGTAGTGTATGTGCAAGCATGAGTTTCCGGGCAAGAAGAGGGGACATTCTACCACAGGCAGCTTCCCAAACAAAGGTGCGGGTGCTGTACAGTGCTGCTGTCACCTCTCCTCTCGTCTGGGGAAGGCACAGGCCTTTTCCAAGTTCGACTGAATGTCAGAGGAAAAGGCCAGACCCTCGCTAAGCCGGGATATGGCAGTCTGCTCAGAGTGCCAACCTGGGCGATGCACACTTCTGCAGGGTCGAGGCTGTGTCTTCTGAAGTCGCCAAGGCAGTGTGAACCCAAGGCGTGAACCTGGTGCCCGGGAAATCAAGGCCCAAGAGGCACCAACTCTCCCACAACTCTTCTTCCCTGACACGAGAGAGCGAACGCCCAAACCCATATTGAGGAAGCGGCAGCCAAGTATGGTTTGCGCTGCACTCAAAACCTCTCTGAAAGCTCGGCATTCTCTGGGATATCAGAGTCAGTTCTGTGTGCTGCTGCTGCTTGCCTGAGCCTAGTCTGGGCAGCGCGGTGGGAAAAACCTGCATAGAGAGAAACACTCTTTGCGAAGACATCCCCTCTGCCCGAGAGAGAAGCCTAGTCACGCCTGAGGGAAGAGCTTTAAGGAATGGGACATGCCAGTCACTACGCTCCTTAGGAGCATGTCTGGGGAAGGCACAGCATGCCGTCCGGGGTAAAGAGAAAAGCTGTTGGCATTGCTGTCGGGAAACTGACGTGAAGTTGGAGAGCCTCGCCTCTGAGAACAGCGTGCTGGTGGCAAACAAGTGTCACCCGTTGCCTATGGAGAGAGACAGAAGTCTGGCGGCTAAGGATAGACAAGGGGACGACTAGGGCAGGGGCGCGTGCTCCACTCTGAGAAAGGAGTCTGAGCAGAAGGCAGATCTGTCCTGTGCCTTGGGCCCAAGGGGAGAGCAACATTTGGCCGCTGTCCCTAGGGCTGATTTTGAATTGCCACCAGACTCTGGAACCTGAACTCGCAGAAAGAGCTCCATGGAGGAACGGGCAGTCAGCTACCGTCTTCCTCCAGGATGTGGTAATGGCGGTGCAGGAGTGTCCGGGCAAGAAGAGGGGTCATTCCCCCACAGGCAGCTTCCCATCCCAGAGCGCGGGTGCTGTGCACTGCTGCTGTTGCCTCTCCTCTCATCTGGGGAAGGCACAGGCCTTTTCCGAGTTCAACTGAATGCCAGAGGAAAAGGCCAGGCCCTGGCTAAGCCGGGAGATGGCAGTCTGTGCAGATTGCCACCCTGGGCGACAAACGCAGCCGCAGGGTCGAGGCTGTGGCTGCTAACGTCGGCGAGGCCATGTGAACCCAGGGCACAAACCTGGTGCCTGGGAAGGCAATGCCCATGAGGCAACAACTCTCCCGTTACTCTTCTTCCCTTACGAGAGAGTGTGATTGACCAAAGCCTTTTGGAGGAAGCAGCAGTGAAGTGCAGTTCACGTCAAGCCATAAACCTCTGCAAACACTCAGCATTCGTTGGGAAATCAGAGTCCGTTCTGTGTGCTGCTGCTACTTTCCTGAGGCTAGTCTGGGCAGGTCGGAGGGACAAACCCGCATCGAGCAAAACCCACTTTGGACGGACATCCCCTCTGCCCGAGAGAGTGCGTGATGGCGCCTGTGGTAACAGACTTAAGGAGAAGAATACAACTGTCTGGTTAAGGCGCACCAAGGAGCCCTTGGCATTGCTGTCAGTAAACTGACGCTAAGCAGGAGAGCCTGCCATCTGAGGCACAGCGGGCCAGTGGCAAGACAAGTCGCACCCACACCCTGTGCGGAGAGACAAAAGCCTGGCTGCTATGGAGACAAGAGGGGACGACTAGGGCAGGGGCACGGGCTCCACTCTGAGAAAGGAGTCTGGGCAGAAGGCAGGCCTGTCCTGTGCCTTGGGCCCAAGGGGAGAGCAGCTTTTGGCCGCCTGTCCCTAGGGCTGACTTCAGGTTGCCACGAGACTCCTGACCCTGAACTCGCATAAACAGCTTCCTGGAGGAACGGGCAGTAAGCTACCGACTTCCTCCAGGATGTGGTAGCGTTTGCGAAGGCATGAGTTTCCGGGCAAGAAGAGGGGACATTCCCCCACAGGCGGCTTCCCAACCCAGGGCGCAGGCCGTGTGCAGTGCTGCTGTCTCCTCTCGTTTCATCTGGGGAAGGCACAGGGCTTTTCTGAGTTCGACTGAATGCCAGAAGGAAAGGCCAGACCCTGGCTAAGCTGGGAGATGGCAGTCTGCGCAGAGTGCCTCTCTGGGCAACGCATGCTTCTGCATGGTCAAGGCTGTGTCTGCTGATGTAGTCGAGACAATGTGAACCCAGGGTGGAAACCTAGTTCCCGGGAAAGCAAGGCCCAAGAGGCACAAACTCTCCCACAACTCTTCTTCCCTGACGCGAGAGAGCGAACACCCAAACCCATATTGAGGAAGTGGCAGCCATGTGCGGTTTGTGCGACACTCAAAACTTCTGCGAAAGCTCAGCATTCTCTGGGATATCAGAGTTGATTCTGTGTGCTGCTGCTGCTTTCCTGAGCCTAATCTGGGCTGCGCGGTGGGACAAACCTGCATAGAGGGAAACACTCTTTGCGAAGACATCCCCTCTGCCCGAGAGAGAAAAGCCTAGTCACACCTGAGGGAAGAGCTTTAAGGAAAGGGACATGCCAGTCACCACGCTCCACAGGAGCATGTCTGGGGAAGGCTCAGCACGCCATCCGGGGTGAAGGGAAAAGCCGTTGGCATTGCTGTCGGGAATCTGACGTGAAGCAGGAGAGCCTCCCCTCTGAGAACAGTGGGCTGGTGGCAAGATAAGTATCACCCGCTACCTATGGGGAGAGAGAGAAGTCTAGATCATAAGGAGAGACAAGGGGACGACTAGGGCAGGGGCACATGCTCCACTCTGAGAAAGGTGTCTGGGCAGAAGGCCGACCTGTCCTGTGTTTGGGCCCAAGGGGAAAGCAGCTTTTGGCCACCTGTCCCTAGGGCTGACTTCAGGTTGCCACCAGACTCCCGACCCTGAACTCGCAGAAATAGCTCCCTGGAGGAACGGGCAGACAGCTACCGTCTTTTTCCAGGATGTGGTAGCATTTGAGCAGGCATGAGTGTCCGGGCAAGGAGAAGAGACATTCCCCCACAGGCAGCTTCCCATCCCAGGGTGCGGGCTGTGTGCAGTGCTGCTATCGCCTCTCCTCTCGTTTGAGGAAGGCACAGGCCTTTTCTGAGCTTGACTGAATGCCAGAGGAAAAGGCCAGATCCTGGCTAAGCCGGGATATGGCAGTCTGCCCAGAGTGCCACCCTGGGCGAAGCACGCTTCTGCAGGGTCGAGGCTGTGTCTGCTGACATCAGCGTGGCAGTGTGAACCCAGGGCGTGAAACTGGAGCCCCTGGAAAGAAAGGCCCAAAATGTACCAACTCTCCCACAACTCTTCTTCCCTGATGCTAGTGAGCAAATGCCCAAACCCATATTGTGGAATCAGCAGTGCAGTGCAGTTCGTGCCACGCTGAAAACCTCTGTGAACGCTCTGCATTCACTATGAATTCAGAGTCAGTTCTGTGTGCTTCTGCTGCTTGCCTGAGACTAGTGTGGGCAGCGCGGAGGCAGAAACCCACATAGAGCGAACACTCTTGGCGAGGACATCCCCTCAGCCCGATTGAGAAGCCTGGTCACGCCTGTGGGAAGAGCCTTAAGGAAAGGGACACTCCAGTCACAATGCTCCCCAGGAGCAGATCTGTTGAACGTGCAGCGCACCGCCCGTGGAGAAGAGAAAAGCCGTTGGCATTGCTGTCGGGGAACAGATTCGAAGCAGGAGAGCTGAGCTGAGAATAGCTGGCTGGTGGCAAAAAGTGTCACCCGCTGTCTACGGGGAGAGACAGAAGCCTGGCTGCTAAGGAGAGAAGGGGACGACTAGGACGGGGACGCGTGATCCACTCTGAGAAAGGAGTCTGGGTAGAGGGCAGGCCTGTCCTATGCCTTGCGCCCAAGGGGAGAGCAGCTTTTGGCCGCCTGTCCCTCAGGCTGACTTCAAGTTGCCACTGACTCCCGAACCTGAATTCGCAGAAACAGCTCCCTGGAGGAACAGGCAGACAGCTACCATCTTCCTCCAGGATGTGGTAGCATTTTCGCAGGCATGAGTGTCTGGGCAAGAGGAGGGGACATTCCCCAACAGGCGTCTTCCCATCCCAGGGTGCGGGCGATGTGCAGTGCTGCTGTGGCTTCTCCTCTTGTCTGTGGAAGGCAAGGCCTGTTCTGAGTCTGACTGAAAGCCAGAGGAAAAGATCAGACCCTGGCTAAGCCGGAGATGGCAGTCTGCACAGAGGGCCAGCCTGGGTGACGCACGCTGCTGCAGGGTTGAGGCTGTGTCTGCTGATAGCGGCGAGGCAGTGTGAACCCAGGGTGGGAACCTGGTGCCCGGAAAAGTAAGGTCCAGGAGGCACCAACTCTCCCACAACTTTGTTCCCTGGCCCGAGACAGCGAACGCCCAAACCCATGTTGAGAAAGCGGCAGCAAAGTGCGGTTCACGCCGCACTGAAAACCTATGTGAAAGCTCAGCATTCTCTGAGATATCAGAGTCGGTTCTGTGTGCTGCTTCGGCTTGCCTGAGCCTAGTCTGGGCAGCTCGGTAGGAGAAACACGCATTGGGTGAAACACTCTTGGCGAAGACATCCCCTCTGCCCAAGAGAGAAGCGTGGTCGCGCATGTGGAAAGAGCTTTAAGGAGAGGGACACGCCAGTCATGACGCTCTCCTGGAGCATGTCTGGGGAAGGCGCAGCACACCCCCGGGGAGAAGAGAAAAGCCCTTGGCATTGCAGTTGGGAGACTGACGTGAAGTAGAGAGTCTCCCCTCTGAGAAGAGTGGGCTGGTGGCAAGACAAGGGTCACCCGTTCCCTATGCATTTGACAGAAGCCTGGCTGCTAAAGAGAGACGAGGGGACGACTAAGGCAGGGGTGCGTGCTCCACTCTGAGAAAGGAGTCTGGGCAGAAGGCATATCTGTCCTATACCTGGGGCCCAAGGGGACAGCAGTTTTGGCCGCCTGTCCCTAGGGCTGACCTCAGGTTGCCACGAGACTCCTGCATGTGAACTCGCAGAAACAGCTCATTGGAGGAACGGGCTGTCAGCTACCAACTTCTTCCAGGATGTGGTAGCGTCTGCGCAAGCATGAGTGTTCGGGCAAGAAGAGGGGATATTCCCCCACAGGCTGCTTCCCATCCCAGGGCTCAGGAGGTGTGCAGTGCTGCTGTCTCCTCTCCCGTCGTCTAGGGAAGGTACGGGCCTGTTCCTGAGTTCGCCTGAACGCCAGAGGAAAAGGCCAGGCCCCGGCTAAGCTGGGAGATGGCTGTCTGCGCAGAGTACGAACCGGGGCGACGCACCCGGAGACAGGGTCGAGTCTGTGTCTGCTGACGTGGCAAGGCAGTGTGAACCCAGGGCACAAACCTGGTGCTTGGGAAAGCAATGCCCAAGAGGCAACAACTCTCCCACTACTATTCTTCCATTATGCAAGAGTGCAATCGCCCAAAGCCTTGTAGAGGAAGCAGCAGTGAAGTGCCATTCACGCCAAGCTGTAAACCTCTGCAAACACTCAGCATTCACTGGGAAATCAGAGTCGGTTCAGTGTGCTGCTGCTGCTTGCCTGAGCCTAGTGTGGGAAGTGTGGAGGGACAAACCCACATCTAGCGAAACCGTCTTTGGGCGGACAACCCCTCTGCCCAAGAGAGAAGCGTGGTCGCGCCTGTTGTAACAGACTGAAGGAGAAGTACAAGCCTGTCACTGCATTCCCCAGGAGCATGTCTGGGTAAGGCGCACCACGCCACCCCAGGAGAAGAGAGGAGCCCTTGGTATTGCTGTCAGTAAACTGACGCTAAGCAGGAGAGGCTGCCATCTGAGGCAGAGCGGGCCAGTGGCAAGACAAGTCTCCCCCACACCCTGTGTGGAGAGACAGAAGCCTGGCTGCTATGGAGACCAGAGGGGACGACTAGGACAGGGGTGCGTGCTCCACTCTGAGAAAGGAGTCTGGGCAGAAGGCAGGCCTGTCCTGTGCCTTGGGCTCAAGGGGAGAGCAGCTTTTGGCCGCCCGCCTGTCCGTAGGGCTGACCTTAGGTTGCCATGAGACTCCTGAAACTGAACCCGCAGAAACAGCTCCCTGGAGGAACGGACGGTCAGCACCCGACATCCCCCAGGATGTGGTAGCGTTTGCGCAGGCATGAGTGTCCGGTCAAGAAGAGGGGATATTGCCAAACAGGCGGCTTCCCAACCCAGGGAGCAGGCGCTGTGCTGTGCTGCTGTCACCTCTCGTTTCGTCTGGGGAAGGCACAGGCCTTTTCCAAGTTCGACTGAAGGGCAGAGGGAAAGGCCAGACCCTGGCTAAGCTGGTAGATGGCAGTCTGTGCAGAGTGCCATCCTGGGCGATGCACGCTGCTGCAGGGTCAAGGCTGTGTCTGCTGATTTAGGCGAGGCATTGTGAACCCAGGGTGGGAACCTAGTGTCCGGGAAAACAAAGCCCAAGAGGCACCAACTCTCCCACAACTCTTCTTCCCTGATGCGAGAGGGCGAACGCCCAAACCCATGTTGAGGAAGCGGCAGCAAAGTGCGGTTTCCGCCGCACTGAACCGCTCAGTGAAAGCTTAGCATTCTCTGGGATATCAGAGTTGATTCTGTGTGCTGCTTCTGCTTGCCTGAGCCTAGTCTGGGCGGCACGGTGGGAGAAACCCACATTGGGCGAAACACTCTTGGTGAAGACATCCCCTCTGCCCAAGAGAGAAGTGTGGTTGCGCCTGTGGGAAGAGCTTTAAGGAGAGGGACACGCCAGTCACCACGCTCTCCCAGAGCATGTCTGGGGAAGGCGCAGCACTCTGCCCTGGGAGAAGAGAGGAGACCTTGGCATTGCTGTCGGAAAACTGACATTAAGCATGAGAGCACAGCGGGCCGGTTGCAAGACAAGTGTCACCCACACCCTGTGTGGAGAGACAGGGTGCCCATAGTCTGTCCTTGTTCTATCTTCATTCATCAAAGGAGAAGACACTGTTATGAATGAGTATTCATCTGAAGTAGTTTCCCTGAACAGATACCTTCCTGTGAATCACCTGTAGGGGACCTGTATATGTCACTTCATGATTTCAACACAGGTTCCACAGAAACCAACATTTCCTAGCTCAAGCCTGTCATGAATACGTCCTATAGCACAGTTCCCTCACTGCATTTGAAGGGTTTTGAGCAGAGGTAGACACTGTGGAACATCACCAGTGGTGAACTTCCAGTGTCTTAGAGGCCTAAGAGCCTTACCCTGCCCTTAACTCCCAGAATCCAACCTGCCCTCTGTCCGTCCTCATTCAATCTTCTTTCCTCTACTGGAAAGACACTGTCAGAAGTCAGAATCTGCCTTAAGGAGATTCCCTGAAACAGAACTTCCTATTGGCAAGGGGATGGACATCTGACTAGAGCCTTATACACGCCTATTCCAGTTCACCACACAGTCAGTCCAAAAAGCTTCCTTCTTTGACAGAATCATCACTGCCACAAATCCCTCCCAAAGCAAACTTCCCTCACAATGCTTGAAGAGTTTTCGACACAGAAAGTGTGGATGACCACAGGTCCTGAACATCCAATGTGTTGTGGATGCCTAAGCGCCATAGCCTGCACTTCACTCACCGTACCTAAAGTGCCCATCGTCCGTCCTTGTTCTATCTTCATTTCTCAACAGGGAAGACACTCTTATGAATGAGGATCCACCTGAAGTATTTTCCCTGAATAGATCCCTTTCTATGAATCACCTGTTAGGGACCTGTATGCATCACTTCATGATTTCAACAAGACAGGTTCCACAGAATCCAACATTTCGCACATTCAACCCTGTAGTGAGTACGTCCTATAGCACAGTTCACTCACGACATTTGAAGTCTTTGAGCAGAGGTAGACACTGTGGAACACCACCGGTTCTATACCTCCAGTATGTGTCTTAGAGGCCTAAGAGTCTTACCCTGCCCTTAACTCACAGGATCCAACCTGCTCTCTGTCCGTCCTTGTTTTGTCTTCTTTCCTCCACTGGAAAGACCCTGTCAGAAATCAGAATCTGTCTGAAGGAGTTTCCCTGAAACAGAACTTCCTATGGTCAAGGGGATGGACGCTGAGACTAGAGCCTTGTACATGACTATAGCTGTTTACCACACAGTCAATCCTAACAGCTTCCTTCTTTGACAGACTCAACATGCCACAAATACCTCCTTAAGCACACTTCCTTCACAATATTTGTAGTGTGTTCGACAGAGAAACAGTGTGGATGACCACAGGTCATGAACATCCAATGTGTTTTGGATGCCTAAGCGCCATAGCCTGCACTTCCCTCACAGTACCTAAAGTGCCCATAGTCCGTCCTTGTTCTATCTTCATTCCTCAAAGGGGAAGACACTGTTATGAATGAGTATCGACCTGAAGCATTTTCCCTGAATATATCCCTTTCTAGGAATGACCTGTTAGGGCCCTGTATGCGTCACTTCATAATTTCAACAAGACAGGTTCCACAGAATCCAACATTTCACAGATTCAACCCTGTAGTGAGTACGTCATATAGCACATTACCCTCACGACATTTGAAGGGTTTTGAGCAGAGGTAGGCAATGTGGAACATCACTGGTGGTGAACTTCCAGTATGTGTCTTAGAGGCCTAAGCCTTACCCTGCCCTTAACTCCCAGAGTCCAACCAGCTCTATGTCCATCCTTGTTCAATCTTCTTTCCTCCACTGGAAATACCCTGTCAGAAGTCAGAATCTGCCTGAAGGAGTTTTCCTGAAACAGAACTTCCTATGTCAAGGGGATTGATGTCTGAGACTAGAGCCCCATAACAGTGTCTTCTCCACTGAGGAATGAAGATAGAGCAAGGACGGACTCTGGGAACTTTAGTAACTGTGAGTCAAGTGCATGCTATGGCGCTGAGGCATCCAAAACACATATTGGATGAGCACGACCTGTAGTCATCCACACTGTCTTTCTGTTTTGGAAATGCTTCCAACATTGTGAGGGAAGTGTGCTTTAGGAGGGATTTGTGGCTGTGTTGAGTCTGTCAAAGAAGGAAGCTGTTGGGACTGACTGTGTGGTAAACTGGAATAGGCGGGTATAGGAGTCTAGTCTCAGACGTCCATCACCTTGACAACAGGAAGTTCTGTTTCATAGAAATTCCTTCAGGAGGATTCTCATATCTGACAGTGTCTTTCCAGTGGAGGAAAGAAGACAGAACAAGGACGGACAGAGGGCAGGTTGCATACTGTGAGTGAATGTCAGGGTGAGACACTTAGGCCTCTAAGACATATACTGCAAGTATACCACCGGTGATGTTCCACAGTGTCTCCCTCTGATCAAAACACTTCAAAAGCCGTGAGGGAACGCTGCTGTAGGACTTACTCACGACAGGGATGTAACTGTGGAAGGTTGGAAGCTTTGGGACCTGTCTGTGTACAAATCATAAAGTGTCGATACAAGGCTATTGCCGGTGAACATAGGAAGTTCTCTGTTCAGGGAAACTCTTGCAGGCAAATATTAATTGATGAAAGTATCTTCTAGGCTGAGGAAAGAAGATAGAACAAGGACGTTCTCATGGCAGTTTGCATACTGTGATTGAAGTGCCAGTTAAGGCGGTTAGGCATCCAAAACACATTTGGATGGTCCTACCTGTGGTCATCCACACTCTATTTCTTTGTCAAAAACGCTTTAAACATTTTGAGGGAATTGTGCTTTAGGAGAGATTCGTGGCTGTATTGAGTCTGTCAAAGAAGGAAGTTGTTGGGACTAAGTGTGGGCTAAACTGGAATGGGCGCATATAGGAGTCTAGTCTCAGATGTCCATCCCCTTAACCACAGGAAGTTCTGTTTCATAGAAATTCCTTCAGGATGATTCTCATTTCTCACAGTGTCTTTCCAGTGGAGGAAAGAAGATAGAACAAGGATGGACAGAGGGCAGGTTGCATACTGTGAGTGAAGGGTAGGGTGAGACACTTAGTCCTCTAAGACACATTCTGCATGTACACCACCTGTGATGTTCCAAAGTGTCTCCCTCTGCTCAAATCACTTCATGCCGTGAGGGAACGCTGCTGTCGGACGTACTCACAACAGGGATGTGACTGTGGAAGGTTGGAAGCTTTGGGACCTGTCTGTGTACAAATCATGAAGTGTCGATACAGGGCCATTGCTGGTGAACATAGGAAGTTCTCTGTTCAGGGAAACTCTTGCAGGCAAATAGTAATTGATGACAGTATCTTCTAGGCTGAGGAAAGAAGATAGAACAAGGACGTTCTCATGGAAGATTGCATACTGTCAGTGAAGTGCCAGTTAAGGCACATAGGGATCCAAAACACATTTGGATGGTCCAACTGTGGTCATCAACACTCTATTTCTTTGTCGAAAACACTTTAAACATTTTGAGGAAATTGTGCTTTAGGAGAGATTCGTGGCCCTGTTGAGTCTGTCAAAGAAGGAAGTTGTTGGGACTAAGCGTGTGCTAAACTGGAATGGGCATGTATAGGAGTCTAGTCTCAGATGTCCATCCCCTTGACCATAGGAAGTTCTGTTTCAGGGAAACTCCTTCAGTCGGATTCTCATTTCTGACAGTGTCTTTCCTGTGGAGGAAAGAAGACAAAACAAGGACGGACAGAGGGCTGGTTGCATACTGTGATTGAAGGGCAGGGTGAGACACTTATGCCTCTAAGACACATACTGCAAGTACACCACCTTTGATGTTCCACAGTGTCTCCCTCTACTCAAAACACTTCAAATGTCATGAGGAATCTCTGCTATAGAACGTACTCTCGACAGGGTTGAGACTGTTGAATGTTGGATTCTGTGGAATCTCTGTGTTGAAATCAAGATGACGCTACAGGGCCCTAAAAGGTGTTTCATAGAAAGGGATCTGTCCAGGGAAACTTCTTCATTAGGATATTCATTCATAACAGTGTCTTCTTCTTGGATGAATGAAGATAGAACAAGGACGGACTATGGGCACTTTAGGAACTGTGAGTGAAGTGCACCTATCCAAAAAACATATTGGATGAGCACGACTTGTTGTCATCCACACTGTCTTTATGTGTCAAAACTTTTCAAACTATGAGAGGGAAGTGTGCTTTCAGAAGGATTTGTGGCCGTGTTGGGTCTGTAAAAGAAGGGAGCTGTTGGGACTGACTATGTTGTAAACTGGAATGGGCACGTATAGGAGTCTAGTCTCAGACGTCCATCCCCTTGACCATAGGAAGTTCTGTTTCAGGGAAACTCCTTCAGGCAGATTCTCATTTCAGACAGTGTATTTCTTGTGGAGGAATGAAGACAGAACAAGGCCAGACAGAGGGCAGGTTGCATACTTTGAGTGAAGGGCAGGGTGGGACACTTATGCCTCTAAGACACATACTGCAAGTACACCACCTTTGATCTTCCAAAGTGTCTCCCTCTCCTCAAAACACTTCAAATGACATGAGGGAATGCTGCTGTAGGATGTACACATGGCAGGGATGTGTCAGTGCAAGGTTGGAAGCTGTGGGACCTGTCTGTGTGGAAATCATGAAGTGTCAATACAGGGACATTGCCAGTGAACATAGGAAGTTCTCTGTTCAGGGAAACTCTTGCAGGCAAATAATAATTGATGACAGTATCTTCTCCGCTGAGGAAAGAAGATAGAACAAGGACGTTCTCTTGGCAGTTTGCATAATGTGAGTGAGGCGCAAGGTAATGTGCTTAGGCATCCAAAACACATTTGTTTGGTCCTTACTTGTGGCCATCCACACTCTATTTCTTGTTCAAAACCGCTTTAAACATTTTGAGGGAAGTGTGCTTTAGGAGGGATTCGTGGCCGTGTTGAGTCTGTCAAAGAAGGAAGTTGTTGGGACTAAGTGTGTGGTAAACGGGAATGGGCGCGTATAGGAGTCTGGTCTCAGACGTCCATCCCCTTGACCATAAGAAGTTCTGTTTCAGGGAAACTCCTTCAGGTGGATTCTCATGTCTGACAGTGTCTTTCCTATGGAGGAAAGAAGACAGAACATGGACGGATAGAGGACAGGATGCATACTGTGAGTGAAGGACAGGGTGAGACACTTAGGCCTCTAAGACACATACTGCAAGAACACCAACTTTGATGTTCCACAGTGTATCCCTCTACTCAAAACACTTTAAAAGTCATGAGGAAACTGTGCTATAGAACGTACTCACGACAGGGTTGTGTCTGTTGAATGTTGGATTCTGTGGAATCTCTCTGTGTTGAAATCATGAAGTGACGCTACAGGGCCTTAAAAGGTGATTCACAGAGAGGGATCTGTTCAGGGAAACTACTTCAGGTGGATACTCATTCATAAGAGTGTCTTCTCCATTGAGGAATGAAGATAGAACAAGGACTGACTATGGGCACTTTAGGAACTGTGAGTGAACTGCACCTATCCAAAACACATATTGGATTAGCACGACCTGTAGTCATCCACACTGTCTTTCTGTTTCGAAAACGCTTCAAACATTATGAGGGAAGTGTGCTTTAGGAGCAATTTGTGGCCGTGTTGAGTCTGTCAAAGAAGGAAGATGTTGGGACTGACTGTGTGGTAAACTGGAATAGGCGGGTATAGGAGTCTAGTCTCAGACGTCCATCCCCTTAACCACAGGAATTTCTGTTTCATAGAAATTCCTTAAGGAGGATTCTCATTTCTGACAGTTTCTCCCCAGTGTAGGAAAGATGAAAGAACAAGGATGGACAGAGGGCAGGTTGCATACTGTGAGTGAAGGACAGTGTGAGACACTTAGCCCTCTAAGACACATACCGCAAGTACACCACCTGTGATGATCCACAGTGTCTCCCTCTGCTCAAAACACTTCAAATTCCATGAGGAACGCTGCTGTAGGACGAACTCACGACAGAGATGTGTCTTTGGAAGTTTGGAAGCTGTGGGACCTGTCTGAGTGGAAATCATGAAGTGTCGATACAGGGCCATTGCCGGTGAACATAGGAAGTTCTCTGTTCAGGGACACTCTTGCAGGCAAATACTAATTGAGGACAATATCTTCTCCACTGAGGAAAGAAGATAGACAAGGACGTTCTCTTGGCAGTTTGCATACTGTGTGTGAAGTGCATGTTAAGGCGCTTAGGCATCCAAAACACATTTCGATGGTCCTTACCTGTAGTCATCCACACTCTATTTCTTTGTCAAAAACGCTTTAAACATTTTGAGGGAAGTGTGCTTTAGGAGGGATTTGTCGCCGTTTTGAGGTTGTCAAAGAAGGAAGTTGTTGGGACTAAGTGTGTGGTAAACTGGAATGGGCGTGTATAGGAATCTCTTCTCAGACATCAATTCCCTTGACCATTGGAAGTTCTGTTTCAGTGAAACTCCTTCAGGCGGATTCTCATTTCTGACAGTCTTTCCTGTGGAGGAAAGAAGACAGAACAAGGAGGGACGGAGGGCAGGTTGCATACTGTGAGTGAGGGCAGGGTGAGACACTTAGGCCTCTAAGACATATACTGCAAATACTCCAGCTGTGATGTTCCAGAGTGTCTCCTTCTGCTCAAAACAGTTCAAATGCCGTGAGGTAACTGTGCTATAGGATGTACACATGACAGGGATATGTCCTTGGAAGGCTGGAAGCTATGGGACGTTTCTGGGATGAAATAATGAAGTGACGCAACAGGGCCCTAACGGGTGATTCATAGAAAGAGATCTGTTCAGGGAAACTACTTCAAGTGGCTACTCTTTCATAACAGTGTCTTATCCATTGAGGAATGAAGATAGAACAAGGACAGACTCTGGGCACTTTAGTAACTGTGAGTGACGTGCAGGCTATGGCGTTTAGGCATCCAAAACACATATTGGATGAGCACGACCTGTAGTCATCCACACTGTCTTTCTGTTTTGAAAATGCTTCAAACATTGGGAGGGAAGTGTGCTTTAGGAGGGATTTGTGGCCGTGTTGAGTCTGTCAAAGAAGGAAGCTGTTGGGACTGACTGTGTAGTAAACTGGAATAGGCACGTATAGGAGTCTAGTCTCAGATGTCCATCTACTTGACCACAGGAACTTCTGTTTCATAGAAATTCCTTCAGGAGGATTTTCATTTCTAACAGTGTCTTTCCAGTGGAGGAAAGAAGATAGAGCAAGGACGGACAGAGGGAAGGTTGCATACTGTGAGTGAAGGGCAGGGTGAGACACTCAGGTCTCTAAGACACATACTGCAAGTATACACCTGTGATGTTCCACAGTGTCTCCCTCTGCTCAAAACACTTTTAATGCTGTGAGGGAACGCTGCTGTAGGACAAACTCAAGACAGGGATGTGTCTGTGGAAGGTTGGAAGCTGTGGGACCTGTCTGTGTGGAAATCATGAAGTGTCGATACAGGGCCATTGCTGGTGAACATAGGAACTCTCTCTTCAGGGATACTCTTGCAGGTAAATACTAATTGATGACAGTATCTTCTCCAATGAGGAAAGAAGATAGAACAAGGTCGTTCTCTTGGCAGTTTGCATACTCTGAGTGAAGTGCAAGTTAAGGCGCTTAGCATCCAAAACACATTTGAATGGTCCTTACCTGTGTAAGTTAAGGCGCATAGGCATCCAAAACACATTTGTTTGGTCCTTACTTGTGGCCATCCACACTGTATTTCTTTGTCGAAAACGCTTTAAACATTTTGAGGGAAGTGTGCTTTAGGAGGGATTCGGGGCCGTGTTGAGTCTGTCAAAGAAGGTAGTGTTGGGACTAAGTGTGTGGTAAACTGGAATGGGCGTGTATAGAAATCTAGTCTAAGACGTCCATCCCCTTGACCATAGGAAGTTCTGTTTCAGGGAAACTCATTCAGGTGGATTCTCATTTCTGACAGTGTCCTTCCTGTCTAGGAAAGAAGACAGAACAAGGATGGACAGAGGGCAGGTTGCATACTTTGAATGAAGGGTAGGGTGGGACACTTAGGCCTCTAAGACACATACTGCAAGTACACCTCCTGTGATGTTCCACAGTGTCTCCCTCTACTCAAAACACTTCAAATGTCGTGAGGAAACTGTGCTATAGAATGTACTCTCAACACGGTTTAGTCTGTTGGATGTTGGATTCTGTGGCATCTCTCTGTGTTGAAATCATGAAGTGATGCTACAGGGCCCTAAAAGGTGATTCATAGAAAGGGATCTGTTCAGGGAAACTTCTTCATTTGGATACTCATTCATAACACTGTCTTCTTCGTGGATGAATGAAGATAGAACAAGATGGACTATGGGCACTTTGGGAACTGTGAGTGAAGTGAAGGCTATCCAAAAAACATATTGGATGAGCACGACTTGTGGTCATTCACACTGTCTTTCTGTGTCAAAACGCTTCAACCATTGTGAGAGAAGTGTGCTTTTGGAGTGATTTGTGGCAGTGTTGAGTCTGTCAAAGAAGGAAGTTGTAGATGACATGATACTTGTTTTGGAAAACCCAAAAGACTCCACCCTCCAAATTTCTAGAACTTACACAGCAATTAAGTAATGTGGCAGGATACAAAATCAATGTACTGCAATCAGTTACTTTTCTGTACACTAATATTTTAACTGTAGAAAGAGAAATTATGGAATAGACTCCATTTACAATAGCACCAAAAATCATAAGACACCTTGGAATAAACCTAACAAAAAAGGTAAATGTTCTATACTCTAGAAACTACAGAACACTCATGAATGAAATTCAAGACACAGAAAGATGGGAAAGCACTCCGTGATAATGGATCAGAAGAATAAACACTGTTTCCCTGAGCAGTCTATACTTTCAATGCCATCCTGATCAAAATACCAACTCCCTTTTTCAAAGTGCTGGAACAAATGATCCTAAAATATTTATAGGACCAGAAAACACCATGAATCACCAAGGAACTGCTGAAAAGAAAAAAAAAAAAACAAAGCTAGGAGCATCACCTTGCCTGATTTCAAGGTATAAAACAAACATGTTATCACAAAGACAGCATGGGACTGGCACAAAACACACACATAGATCAAATGAACAGAATAGAGAGCCCATGTAGGGACTCTCAACTCTGTGGTCAACTAATCTTCAACAAAGCAGAAAAAAATTTCCAGTGGAAAAAAGTCTCTTCAATAAATGGTCCTGGGAAAATCGGGCATCTATAAACAGAAGAATGAAATTCTCTCATTCTCTTACATCATACACAAAGATAAACTCCAAATGAATGAAAGGCCTCAATGTGAAATAGGGATCCACCAAAATCTTAGAAGAGAACATAGGCACTAACTTCTTTGACATGGGCCACAGTAACTTCTTTCAAGACACATCTCCAGGGCACCTGGGTTGCTCAGTTGGTTGACCGACTGCCTTTGGCTCAGGTCATGATCCAGGGATCAAGTCCCACACAGGGCTCCAAGCTCCACAGGGAGTCTGCTCTTCCCTCTGACCTTCTCCCCTCTCATGCTCTCTCTCAGTGTCTCTCTCTCAAATAAATAAATAAAATCCTAAAAAAAGACATGTCTCCAAAGGCAAGGGGAACAAAAGCAAAAACGAACTTTTGGGACTTCAAGATCAAAAGCTTCTGCACATCTAAGAAAACAGTAAAAAAAAAAAAAAAAGACAAAGAGGCAACCCATAGAATGGGAGAAGATATTTACAAATGACACTACAGACTAAGGGTTGATATCCAAGATTATAAAGAACTCCTCAAACTCAAAACCTAAAAAGCAAATAATGAAGTCCAACAATGGGCAGATGACATGAACAGACACTTCTCCAAAGAAGACATACAAATGGATAACAGACACATGAAAAAATGTTCATCATCGTTAGCCATCAGGGAGATTTCATTCAAAACCACATTGAGATACCACCTTACAGGAGTTAGAATGGTCAAAATTGACAATGCAAGAAACCACAAATGTTGGAGAGGTTCTGAAGAAAGGTGAACACCCTTACACTGTTGATGGGAATGCAAGGTGGTATAGCCACTTTGGAAAACAGTGTGGCGGTTCCTCGAAAAGTCAAAAATGGAGCTACCCTATGACCCAGCAATTGCACTATGGGGTATTTACCCCAATGACACAGATATAGTGAAAATAAGGGGCACATGAATACAATATTTATAGCAGCAATGTCCACAATAGCCAAAGTATGTAAAGAGCTGAGATGTCCATCAACAGATGAATGGATAAAGAAGATGTGGTCCATATATACAATGGAATATTACTCAGCCATCAGAAAGGATGAATACCCAACTTTTGCATCAACATGGATGGAACTGGAGGAGATTATGCTAAGTGAAATAAATCAAGCAAATACTTTCAATTATCATATGGTTTTACTTATTTGTGGAACATAAGGAATACCATGGAGGACATTAGGTGAAGGAAGGGAAAAATGGAAAGGGGTGAAATAAGGGGCAGTGAAAGCCATGAGAAACTATGGACTCTGGGAAACAAATGGAGTTTTAGAGGGGAGAGCAGGGGGGAATGGGTTATGCCAGTGATGGGTATTAAGGAAGGCAAATATCGCATGGAGCACTGGGTATTATACACAAGCGATGAATCATGGAACACTACATCAAAAACTACTGATATACTATATGGTGACTAACATAACATAAAGAAAAAAAAATGAAACAAAATTTTACAACCTAAGAAACTAACTAAATAAATTAGTTTTAAATAAAGTTACCAAAAATGTAACAAATATAGAAAGTATATATAAATAAAAGTTTTAGAAATAATAAAATTTTAAAATACAGTTGGAAAAATTAAGAAAATAAGAAAGAACTAAGTTAAAGAAAGCTGGATCTCATTTCCCCTAGAACTGAAGCTCACAGCACTCTGATTAGTATACTTGGTGTGAGGGAGTTGGTTATGTTAGCCTTCTGGGTTAGGGGACTGTTGTGCTGATTCTCAGGTGGAGTTGTTTTAGTGGAAATGTGACTCGAAGCCCAGGGTGCTCGTTTAATATAAGGATCTCTTTCCTTCACAATGTGGGCACTCTTTCCTTGCCTGAATTCTTTCAGGGATGATGGCATGATGAATATGGGTTTATCTAGCTCTCTATCCCTGGAGCTGAAATTTCTTGACCAAGCTCTTCAGTGCACTCTCTTAGAAGAGCAATTAATCACTCTTGTGTCCCTATTCTCCATGAACACCATATTCACCCTGCCCGTGTCTGATCCCATCCATTTCAGGTGTGTGACTGAACTCCAAAACTCTACATTTTATGGACTCCCAGGGCACAGACCCATGCTGCCTCCCCCCAGGGGAGGGTCTTGCCATGCTTTTCTCACTGGCCAGCCCATCCCAGGCAAAGTTCACAGGACCACACAGAGGTTTGCTGTCCATTGCAAAAGAGTTCGGGGTCCTGGCACCAAGACCTGCTTCTCTCTGCATGCCTCCCTGCCACTATTACTGGGAACACTGCAGCACTTTCATACCACATTCTTATTTTGACCCAGGGGATCTTCAGCCCATCCTGTTACACCTGGGATTTCACTCCAGTTTGCCACCTAAGCGCCCCCAAGCCAGGCATGTCCCCCATAACAGCAGACTTCTAAAAGTTTGGATTTTGCACTCTTTTGCTTATAATACTTTGTACAGCCTCCATAATCACCTTTCCTCCCTGTTGCCATATACACAGCTATGTCTGCCCCAATCAACTTCTGCACCTCTTACCTTCCATAGAGTGGTTTCTTTTCTACTTGTAGACTTGTAGTTTTTGTTCTCTCGGACCTCCAATTGATCTCTTTGGTGCTCAGACAGATTTGATAACTATCCATCTGTGTTTGTCGGATGAGACAAACTTAGGGTTCCCCACTCCTTTACTATCTTAACTCCTCTCCTGGAGTTCAATAATTTTTTATGTAAAAAGTCAAAGTCCTCACCCTGAGAAGTCAAGTGTTATTGACATTTGACAGTGTCTTCTGCAGGGCAGGATGGACACTGGCAGGTAGATGTTGCTTCCAAACTAAGCAAAATATGCATGTGAGAGGAAAAGTATGATCTAGGAGGCATTTGGAGTTAGTTATGCACCTTAGGATCAGAATGGCAAGAACTAATCTGTCTGAACCTCATCCCTAACCATTCCACAACACTACCATAGTTCTAGAAATGTTTTCAGAGGCTCCAGTAATGCAGTTTAGGGTAATTTTCTCCAACAACATCCTTCCTTCCTTCATTTAATCCCTGTTTCCCACCTACCCCAACATTCCCCATCCTGCCCCCACCCATTTGGGATGCAGCAGTAAGAGCCAATGGGAATAACTAAGAGTAGCCACACTTAAATCTGTTCCTTCTCAACCTCTGCCTGTTTTCCCTTGAGCTCACAGTCAGACTTCCCAAAGACCATTGAGGTGAGGTGGAGCTTATCTGTCTTTTCCTAACTGATTTCAACAATAATTACAAGGAAAGCTTCAGCTACTGCTGATCAAACTTCAGGAAGGGTCAAGGTAAGTGTTTTCTACTGAGCTTATTGTCCTGATTGCCCTAGCCCTTCCTCTGTGCATGTGCCATTACTATCCAGTTCTAACACCTATCTTTTGCCTCTCTGTTCTTAATATAAATATTTTTCAATTTACTTTGAAATATAGTATGCATACCATATATTTAAGTCTTTTGAAATATTATTTAGTATATTAAGTGGTGTATAGTATATTCACAGTTATATAACCACTACTACTACCTAATTTTAGAAAATTTTCATTACCACAAAAGGAAACCTGGTACACATTAGAAATCATTCTCAATTCCTTCCTCCAAACCCTGCCTAACCAATAATATACTTTCTATCTCTATATATTTGCCTATTCTGCACATTTCATATAAATTGAACCATACAATGGCCTTTTGTGACTGGCTTTTTTCACTTAGCATATTTACAAGGTTCATCCATATTATTGCATATATAGCTTCATCACTTTTACTGCCAAAAAAATATTCCATTTTATGGACATGCCATATTTGATGTATACATTTATCAGCTTATGGATAGTTGGGTTGTTTAAACTTTTTAACTATTATGAATTATTTTTGTGAGGACACATTTTAATTTCTCTTCTGTATATACTTAAAAGTGAAATGCAAGTTCACATGGTAACTTTATGTTTAACATTTTGAGAAACTGCCAGACTTCTTTCCAAAGTGGGTGCACCATTTTTTATTCCTATCTGCAATTAATTTAGTCTTTCTAGGAATCTCCATTTCATATGGGTTTTATCTAATTTGTTGGCATGCATGTGTTGTTTATAGTATTCCTTTCTCATTCTTTATATTTCTGTAAAGTCTATAGTAACACCTGTTCTTTCATTCTCGATTTTAGTGATTAGAATCTTTTTCTTTCCCTTGGTTGCTCAGGGTTTGTCAATTTTGCTGATCTTTTCAAAGAATCAACATTTGAGTTCATTAATTTTCTCCATACATTTTATGTTCTCTATCTCATTTATTTCTACTCTAGTCTTTTATTTCCTTCCTTCTCTTACTTTGGGTTTATTGTGCTTTTCTTTTTCTTTTTCTTTTTTTTTTTTTAAGGTGAAAAGATAGGCTGTTGACCAAAGGCCTTTGTCTAGAGGTTGTTGATCTTAGGCCTTTATCTATTAATATGAGTACTTACAATTACAACTTTCCTTCTATGCCCTGCTTTTCTGTATCCCATATGTTTTAGTGTGTTGTGTTTTCATTTACATTGATATGAAAGTATTTTTCTAATTTTTATTGTGATTTATTCTTTGATCCTTTGGTTTTTCAAAAGTGTGAGGTTAATTCTAATTAAAATCCATTGTGGTCATAAAACATACATGGTATTATTTCAATTCTTTGAAATTATTAAGGCTTTTTGTGGTCTAACATATGATCTATCATGATGAATGTGTCATGGACCCCTGAGAAGAATGTGTTTTCTGCATTATTGGGAAAAGGATCCTATAGATTTCTGTAGGGCTAGTTGATTTATAGTGTTGTTCAAGTCTTCTCTTTACGTGTTGATCTGCCTAGTTGTGCTATACATTAGAGAAAATGGGATACTAAAGAATCTATTATTGTTGGATGGTCTATCTCTCTTTTCAATTCTTTTTTTGTCTCACGTATTTTGAGACTCTTCTGAGGTGCATATATGTTTCCAATTGTTATCTTTTTGATGAATTGAACATTTTATCATAAAATATCCATTTTGTCTCTAATAACTGCTTTTGCCTTAAGTCTATTTTGTCTGATGAGTGCAGGCATCCCAGTTCCCATGTCACTCTGTGCATGTTATGTCTGTTTTCCACCATTTTTCAATTTATTAATGTCTTTGAATCTAAATTGTGTTTCTTCTAGACAGCTTATCATTGGATTCTTGGATTCTGTTTTCCTTGCCTTTCACTTGGAGGTTCTAATCCATTTACATTTAATGTAACCACTGATAAACTAAGACTTACAATTGCCATTTTGCTATTTGTTTTCTTTGTGTCAGGTCGTTTCTGTTGCTCTATTTCTCCATTACTGTTTTTGGGGTGTGTTAAATATTTTCTAGTGAACAGTTTTAATCCCTTTTCTTACACTATTTTTTAGCATATTTTTATTGTTTCTGTGAGGATTACATTAACATCTTTTTTAAATTAATTTATTTAATTTCAGCATAACAGTATTCATTATTTTTGCACCACACCCAGTGCTCCATGCAATCCGTGCCCTCTATAATACCCACCCCCTGCCACTTCAAACGCCTCAGATTGCTTTTCAGAGTACATATTCTCTCATGATTCACCTCCCCTTCCAATTTCCCCCAACTCCCTTCTCCTCTCTACCTCCCCATGTCCTTTATGATTTTTGTTATGGTCCACAAATAAGTGAAACCATAGGATAATTGATTCTCTCTGTTTGACTTATTTCACTCAGCATAACCTCTTCGAGTCCCGTCCATGTGCTAAAAAAGTTGGGTATTCATCCTTTCTGATGGAGGCATAATACTCCATAGTGTATATGGACCACATTTTCCTTATCCACTTGTCCGTTGAAGGGCATCTTGGTTCTTTCCATAGTTTGGTGACCGTGGCCATTGCAGCTATAAACATTGGGGTACAGATGGCCCTTCTTTTCACTACATCTGTATCATTGCGGTAAATACCCAGGAGTGCAATTGCAGGGTCATAGGGAAGTTCTATTTTTAATTTCTTGAGGAATCTCTACACTGTTCTCCAAAGAGGCTGTACCAACTTGCATTCCCACCAACAGTGGAAGAGGGTTCCCCTTTCTCCACATCCCCTCCAACACATGTTGTTCCCTGTTTTGTTAATTTTGGCCATTCTAAATGGTGTAAGGTGATATCTCAATGTAGTTTTAATTTGAATCTCCCTGATGGCTAGGGATGATGAACATTTTTTTCATGTGTCTGATAGCCATTTGTATGTCTTTATTGGAGAAGTGTCTGTCCATATCTTCTGCCCATTTTTTGATATGCTTGTCTGTTTTGTGTGTGTTGAGTGTGAGGAGTTCATTATAGATCCTGGATATCAACCTTTTGTCTGTACTGTCATTTGCAAATATCCTCTCCCATTCCGTGGGTTGCCTCTTTGTTTTGTTGACTGTTTCCTTTGCTGTGCAGAAGTTTCTGATTTTGATGAAGTCCCCAAAGTTTATTTTCGCTTTTGTTTCCTTTGCCTTTGGAGACATATCTTGAAAGAAGTTGCTGTGGCTGATATCAAAGAGATTACTGCCTATGTTCTCCTCTAGCATTCTGATGGATTCCTGTCTCACGTTGAGGTCTTTTATCCATTTTGAGTTTATCTTTGTGAATGGTGTTAGAGAATGGTCGAGTTTCATTCTTCTAGATATAGCTGTCCAGTTTTCCCAGCACCATTTATTGAAGAGACTGTCTTTATTCCACTGTATATTTTTTCCTGTTTAGTCGAAGATTAATTGACCATAGAGTTGAGGGTCCATATCTGGGCTCTCTGCTCTGTTCCACTGGTATATGTGTCTGTTTTTATGCCAGTCCCATGCTGTCTTGGTGATCACAGCTTTGTAAGAAAGCTTGAAATCAGGTAATGTGATGCCCCCAGCTTTATTTTTGTTTTTCAACATTTCCTTAGCGATTCGGGGTCTCTTCTCATTCCATTCAAATTTTAGGATTCTTTGCTCCAGCTCTTTGAAGAATACCGGTGGAATTTTGATCAAAATAGCATTAAAAGTATAGATTGTTCTAGGGAGTGTAGGCATTTTAACAATATTTATTCTTCCAATCCAAGAGCATGGAATGGTCTTCCATCTTTTTGTGTCTTCTTCAATTTCTTTCATGAGTGTTCTGTAGTTCCCCGAGTACAGATCCTTTATCTCTTTGGTTAGGTTGATTCCCAGGTATCTTATGGTTCTTGGTGCTACAGTAAATGGAAGCGATTCTCTAATTTCCCTTTTTGTATTTTCATTATTAGTGTATAAGAAAGCCACTGATTTCTGCACACTGACTTTGTATCCTGCCACATTGCTGAATTGCTGTATGAGTTCTAGTAGTTTGGGGGTGGAGTCTTTTGGGTTTTCCATATAAAGAATCATGTCATCTGCAAACAGAGAGAGTTTGACTTCTTCATTACCATTTTGGATACCTTTTATTTCCCTTTGTTGTCTGACTGCTGTTGCTAGGACTTCTAATACTATGTTGAAGAAGAGTGGTGAAAGTGGGCATCCTTGTCTTGTTCCTGATCTCAAAGGGAAGGCTGCAAGCTTTTTCCCATTGAGGATGATATTTGCTGCGGGTCTTTCATAGATAGATTTGATGAGGTTCAGGAATGTTCCCTCTGTCCCTATACTTTGAAGCGTTTTAATCAGGAACGGATGCTAGATTTTGTCAACTGCTTTTTCTGCATCAATTGAAAGGACCATATGGTTCTCTCTTCTCATATTAATTTGTTGTATCACATTGATTGATTGAAGGATGGTTCAACAAGGTTCAAGAAGGATGTTGAACCATCCTTGTAGCCCAGGGATGAATCCCACCTGATCATGGTGGATAATCTTTATTATGTGCTGTTGGATCCTGTTGGCTAGGATCTTGTTGAGAATCTTAGCATCCATATTCATCACTGATATTCATCTAAAATTCTCCTTTTTGGTAGGGTCTTTGCCTGGTTTGGGGATCAGGGTAATGCTCGCTTCATAGTAAAAGTCAGGAAGTTTTCCTTCTGCTTCAATTTTTTGAAACAGCTTCAGGAGAATAGGTGTTATTTCTTCTTTGAAAGTTTCTTAGAATTCCCCAGGGAATCCATCAGGTCCTGGGCTCTTGTTTTTTGGGAGATTTTTGATCACCGCTTCAATCTCGTTACTAGATGTTGGTCTATTCAGGTTGTCAGTTTCTTCCTGGTTCAATTTTGGGAGTTTATAGTTTTCCAGGAATGCATCCATTTCATCTAGGTTGCTTAGCTTATTGGCATATAAATGTTGATAATAACTTCTGATGATTGTTTCTACTTACTTGGTGTTCGTTGTCATCTCTCCCTTTTCATTCATAATTTTATGTATTTGAGCTTTCTCTCTTTTCTTTTGGATTAGTGTCGCCAATGGTTTATCGATCTTATTGATTCTTTCAAAAAAGCCAGCTTCTAGTTTCATTGATACGTTCTACTGTATCTCTGATTTATACTTCATCGATCTCAGCTCTAATCTTATTTCCCTTCTTATGTGTGGAGTTGGTTTGATTTGTTGTTGATTCTCCAGTTTTTTAAGGTGTGTTCTGGATTTTTCAATTTTTTTGAAGGAGGCTTGGATAGCTATGTATTTCCCCCTTAGGACCACCTCCAGTTCTCAGCTGCTGTGTTCTGGATTTTTCAATTTTTTTGAGGGGGGCTTGGATGGCTATGTATTTTCCCCTTAGGACCACCTTTGCTGTATCCCATAGGTTTTGGATCTAAGTGTCTTCATTGTCATCGGTTTCCATGAATTGTTTCAGTTCTTCCTTGATCTCCTGGTTGATCCAAGCATTCTTAAGCAAGTTGGTCTTTAGCTTCCAGGTGTTTGAGTTCCTCCGGAACTTTTCCTTGTGATTGAGCTCCAGTTTCAAAGCATTGTGATCTGAGAATGTGCAGGGAATAATCCCAGTCTTTTGGTATTGGTTGAGTCCTGATTTGTGACCTATGTGTCCTGATATGTGGTCTATTCTGGAGAAGGTTCCATGTGCACTTGAGAAGAATGAGTATTCTGTTGTTTTAGGGTGGAATGTTTTGTATATATCTATGAGTTCCATCTGGTCCAATGTGTCATTCAATGCTCTTGTTTCTTTATTGATTTTCTGCCTCAATGATCTGTCTATTTCTGAGAGAGGCGTGTTAAGATCTCCAACGATTAGTGTATTCATATCAATATGACTCTTTATCTTGATTAACAGTTTTCTTATGTAATTGGCTGCTCTCATATTGGGGGCATAGATATTTACAATTGTTAGATCATTTTGGTTGATAGTCCCTTTAAGAATGATGTAGTGTCCTTCCGTATCTCTGACTAAAGTCTTTAGTTTAAAATCTAACTTATCTGATATGAGATTAGCTACCCCAGCCTTCTTTTGAGGCCCATTGGCATGAAAAATGCTTCTCCATCCCTTTACTTTCAGTCTGGGTGTATCTTTAGGTTCAAAATGGGTCTCTTGTAGACAACATATGGATGGGTCCTGTCGTTTTATCCAGTCTGCCACCCTGTGCCATTTTATGGGTACATTTAGGCCATTCACATTGAGGGTGATTATTGATAGATACGTTTTTATTGACATTGTGTTACCTTTGAAGTCTTTCTTTCTGTAGATTGTCTCTATACTTCTGTTCAATACTATTCTTGGGCCTTTTCCTCCTTTAAAGAGGCCCCCTTAATATTTCCTGCAGTATCGGCTTGGTGGTTGCATAGTCTTTTAATCCTTACGGGTCCTGGAGACTCTTTATCTCTCCCTCTATTTTGAAAATCAGTCTTGCTGGATAAAGTATTATTGGCTGCATGTTCTTCTCATTCAGTACCTTGAGTATATCTTGCCAGCCCTTTCTGGCTTGTCAGGTCTCTGTGGACAGGTCTGACATTATTCTCATGGGCTTTCCTCTGCATGTAAGGATCTTCTTTGTCCTAGCTGCTTTCAAGAGGTTCTTACTACAATTATAATCCTTCATTCTTACTATTAGGTGTCTCAAGGACTTTCGAGAATCTGTAATCTTGGGGGGAAACCTTTTGGCCTCTAGTACATGAACTCTGGTTCCATTCATGAGATTTGGAAAATTTTCATGAAGAACTTGTTCCACTGTATCTTCTAGATTTCTTTCTTTCTCAGGGTTTCCAATAATTCTGACATTGGAACGTTTCATGGCATCATTTATTTCCCTGATTCTGTTTTCGTGGCTTCTAAGCTGTTTGTTCCAGGCTTCCTCCTGACCCTTTCTCTCTATCTTTTTGTCCTCCGGATCACTAATTCTATCTTCTGTCTCAGTTACTCTAGCGTTGAGAGAATTTAGATTAGATTGGAACTCATTCAGAGTATTGTGAAGTTCATCCCAGGTAGATTTCAGCTCTTCCCTAACATTGAAAACATGATTTCTGGTCGTTTTCAGTTCGGCCCTAATCAATTCCGTTTGGTCACCCATGGCTTTCTTCAACCTAGCTATTGCTTGGATAATTGTTAGCCTGAATTCTCTTTCCGATATATTGTCTATGTTGATAGCCATTAGCTCTGTTGCAGAAGGTCCATCCTCTGTATTTTTCTTCGGTTGGGCATTCCTCTCCTAGTCATTTTGGTGAGAGATGGCTGAACGGGTGTAGCTGGGTGTATCGACTGTGGTGCAGTCCAAGTGCACCCTGGAATGCTTCTGAGCATTCAGGGTTCCCCACCCAAATGAGAGGAAAAAGAAAAGGAAAAGAAAAAATGAGAGAGGGAGAGAGAGAGGAAAGAAAGGTGAGATAAAAGAGAAGGTTCAGCCCAAATGGGCCCCAAGGTAAGATTTATGAAGTATACAAATAGACACAGACAAACAAAAGGACTGATAAAAGTATATTACAAGAGAAAAAATATATATATTTGCATATATATATATATATATATATATATATATATATATATGAAGAACCTCGTCAAAAAGAACCCCGAGTGTAAGAGTTATATACTATCAGGACAAACACAAAAACACAGAAATACTGGTGGAAGAAAAAGATGGGAGAGTGGTTGTAAATTCTCAGTGTGGGTGAGGAAGGTTGTTTTGATTCTTCCTGGATGTATCTTGATATCGTTGTTAAAGGACTCCACTTTCCTAAGATAAGGGGGGATTAGAAATTGGTTTACCTATAGAGGTGGCATTGATTGAGGAAAGGGGATTACCTTGAAGTTTAACTCTATATGAATATTAGAAAATAAAAATTAAAAAAAAGGAATAAACTAGACTAAACTAAACTAAACTAAAAAAAAGAAATTTAAAAAATAGAAATGCAAAAGGAAAACACAGGTGTATGTATCAAAAAGTTCAGTTTAGAAGGTTATTATGGAATTTGATGTACTGGACATCTCACTGTGATGGTAAATAGGTTAAAAACTTATCTATATAATAAAAAAAATTACCTATATAAAAAAAATGAGCCAGAATAGTAGGATCGAATTAATAATAAAAATTGTCCTATGAAATAGTGGTGGTTGTTCTCTTGTCTTTTTTTTTTTTTTTTTGTCCTTTCCCGGTTGGTTTTCTAGGGGAGGGGCCTGCCACGTGGGTTTTCAGTCAATTATGTTCTCTCAGTTAAGTCCCCCGCCGCCCTCAAGGGGGTGGGCTCTGAGGAAACTGTTTTTTTCAGGCTTTTGTTCTCTGGAGGTTTTTATATTTGTTCACTTTTGTTTTTCTCTCTCGCCTTGACCGCTTTTGATGGTTTTTGTAGGTTTAGAGGAAAGCAAACTGCACCCTGACCTCCCTCTCAGAGAGAAGCCTCAGTCTGGCTGCAGAGCCCAAATAAATCCCCCCTTTGCCGTTGGCAGAGCTGGTTCCCAGTCGCGGTCCCTGGGGACTCAGGATTTTTTGCTTGTACCCAAAACCACGGCAGCAGCGGCTGTCTGGGCAGCTCCAGACTGCCAGAGAAGTTCCAAGCAGCGATTGCACACTGAGATATTCCCGAGAGGACCCAGCTGGCACCTATGTGCACCTCTCTCAGGGGAGGGCGCGGGGCATGACTGGGACTCTGATGGCACGGCAGGGCACTCTCATGGGGACTGCAAAAAGGCTGTGCTTCTGTTGGCTGGCAAGGCTCTCAGCCCCTCACGGGAGCTGGGCGCCACGCACTTTTAGGCGCGCTGGTGGTTCAGGGACCGAGACCTGGTTTCTCTGCCGCACTCTCTCTGGCTCTGCGCCAGGGGTGGCTGTCCTGGGTCTGGGGACTTAAGCCCCGACATTAACACCCCGATTCCCGCAATTCCACCCCCCCCCCGTGAGCCTTTGCTCTATTTGGGTGCTTTCTACCAGACTCCTGAGTTAATGTTGGTCCCCAGGCGCAGGACACTCTCGTATTTGGATATTACTTTCCAACAGGTCGCCTCTGGTGGCTCCCTCCCTCTTTTGTTTATCTTCCCATATCAGTCCAACTTTCCCACTTCGCTTTACCTGCCCACTGGCGTCCTCTGCTCCAATAGAGATCCAGACGTGTATAATTCTGATATCAGGCTGATTTTGTGGGTGATCGCGGAGTTCTTTGGAAGGTAATCAACTCACTTTAGGGTACAGGTTGAAAGGGCGCCTCCTCCTACTTCCCGCCATCCTGTCTCCCCCAATTACATTAACATCTTAACTTTAAACAATCTAAAATGGATTAATACCTACTTCATTTCCACAGAATATTTTCCTCCAATAAAACTCCAATTCTTCCCTTCTCTTTTGTATTGTTACTGTCATGCCATCACAGGTGTTGAATGTGAATGATAAATCACTAATTTTACACCTGAAACTGGTATTGAACTTAACTTGAATATAAATAAAAACTTGAAAAAATTATCTGCCATGAGCACAGTTTGATAACTACTGCTTTGTGTAGTTGTATTTTACACCATTTGGAGAAGGAAAATGTTACAAATAAAAATACATTCTACTGCCTTTTATATATATACCTATGTGTGTGTGTATATATGCATATATACATATATATGCATATATACACACACACATATATATGTGTATATAATATATATATACATATATATATATTTATTTGTTTTAAGATTTTCTTTATTTGTTTGACAGATGGAGATCACAGAGAAGCAGGCAGAGAGAGAAGAGGAAACAGGCTGCCTGTCGAGCACAGAGCCTGATGCAGGGCTCAGTCCCAGGACCCTGGGATCATGACCTGAGTCGAAGACAGAGGCCTTAACCCACTGAGCCACCCAGGCGCCCCTATATAATATTTATTATACCTATATGTATACATTTATTTATTATGCCTATATGTATATATACATATGCCTATGTATATATTTTATTTATTAGTGATATTTATTTTTTCATGTGGAATTGCATTACTCTCTGTGTCTACTTATCTCAACCTATAGAATTTCTTTTAGTTTTTTCATAGGGAAGATGAGATAAAGACAAACTCTCTTAATTTTTTTCATTGGGGGAAGTCTTAATTTCTCCTTGGTTTTGAAGGATATTTTTCCCTGAAATAGAATTCTTGGTTGACATATATTTTCTTTTAGCACTTGGAATATGTAATCTCACTGCCTTCTGGTTTCAATGGCTTTTCAAGAGAGTCAAGTGCTATTTTTTTTATAGATTCCTTGTATATCACAAGTTGTTTACTTTTTTTCTTACTGCGTTCAAGAAGATGCTCTCTTTGTCTTTATCTTCTGATAGTTTTAATATGATTTGCTTCACTCTGAATCCTTTAGAGTTTATCCTACTTGGAGTTTGTTGTGTTTCTTAGTTTTAGATTGTTTTTCAGGAAATATGGAAAGTCTTTTATCACTTTTAATCAAATATTCTTTCTGTCCCATTCTTTCCTTCGGAGTCTTCCCCTTATAAGCATAATTGTATGTTTGATGAGGTCTATGAAGCTCTATTCATTTTTCATCAGTGGTTTTTCTTTTTGTTTCTCAGACTGAGTAATTTCAATTGACCTATATATTGGTTTCCTATGGCTGTTGTAACAAATTACCACAAATTTTGTGACTTAATTACAAAAATTCACTGTTTAACAGTTTTGGCCAAAAGCTGAAATAAGGGTACTATCAGTGCCATACTCCTTCTGGAAGTTCTATGGGAACACCTATTTTTGTCCCTTTCAGCTTCTGGTGGCAGCATTCTTTGGCTTCAGATTGTAGCACTGTAATCTCTGCTTCCCTTTTCACATCTTCTCCTGTGTATGTGTGCATGAGTGTGTTGGTGTTTGTGTGCAATCTCCTTCTAGAATCTCTCTTATAAGAACATTGCAATAACATTTAGAGCCCAACAAGATATTCTTATCTCAAGATACCAAACTTAATCACATCTGCAAAAACTAATTTTCCAAATAATTTAAAAGTTATAGGTTCCAGTGATAAGAACAGGGACATATCTTTGGAGCCATTAACAATACATCTCAATATTCAAATTCACTGATTCTTTTCTTTGCCAGCTCAAGTCTGTTATTGAACCCCTTTATTGAATTTTTCATTTTGGTTGTTGCACTTTTCAACTCCAGAATATATATATTGCACCTTAAAATTTTTTGGTGTCCTTATTGATATTCTCTATTTGGGGAAACACTCTTCACATAATTTCCTTTAATTCTTTACTTATGGCTTCCTGCAGTATTTTGAACATATAGCCTATTTAGTCTTTGCCTATTAAACCCAATCTCAGAGAATTATCCTCAGGGACAATTTGTATTAACTTCTTTTTTCCCCTATGTATGGGCTATACTTTTCCTGTTCTTTGCTTTTATCACTTTTTGTTGTTGTTGTTGAAAATTGGCCATTTTGCATGATACAAAATGGCAACTCTAGATATCAGAATCCTTTCACCCCTCAGGATTTGTTGTTGTTGCTATTCTGTTGTCATTGCTACTGATGTTATAATTGTTCTGTTTAGTGAGTTTCCTTGACTAATTCTGTACATTTTGCATTCGCTGTTATATGAAGGCACTGTAACCCTGCTCAGTTAGCTTAATGGTCAGCTAATGATTGAACAGAGATTTCCTTAAATTCTCTGAACCAGTAAGCCTGTCATCCTTTATTGTGGACCTCTGTGTGTGCCTTGATGTACACCTTAAATGTTCTGGCAAGCAGATCACAACTCAGTCTTAGCTCAGCTTTTTGCTTGTGCAGAGCCTCAAGGACAACCAATGATGACAGCTTCTGGTCTCTTATTTCCTGGACAAACATACAGGCCTGCACATGCACATGTCCTTCTAAATGCCTAGGAATATACTGGAATTTTTCAACGCTCACTACAGGCATCTCATTACACAAAATTTCTCATTTAGGACAACTTTTTATTTGATCCAACTAGTATCACTGCCTCAGGCATCTGCAATATTAAAAAAAATGCAGTGATTGGTTCGAACAAATGTCTTGGGGGTGTAACTTTGCCTAATGAGCAGAGGGTCTGAGTCAGGTCAAGTAATGACAAGCCCTATGAATGGTGATTTTCTTTTTTTTTTTTTCTTCCTTTCTTTCCTTTTTTAAATGAAAGGATTCCTTCCTTTTTTTTAAGATTTTAATTACTTATTTGACAGAGAGAGATCACAAGTAGGCAGAGAGGCAGGCAGAGAGAGAGAGGAAGAAGCAGGCTCCCTGCCAAGCAGAGAGCCAGATGCAGGACTCGATCCCAGGACCCTGAGACCATGACCTGAGCTGAAGGCATAGGCTTAACCTACTGAGGCACCCAGGCGTCCCTGAATGGTGATTTTGTAGGGAAATTCCTGACACATAAAATGACAACTTTCTGAGGATGGGTCTTTTGGAGGAATTTTAAACTCATTCTACTAAATTGTTTGCTTTCATAGCTACCAAGTTTGTGATGCTACTAGTTCTCAAGGCTACCACAGAGAACATGACTGACTGTGGCCTGGAAATGGGATAGCCTGGTCAAATAAGGATTTTAAAAACTTGCTTCTTTTTATCTTTTTTAAAAAGTGGGCTCTATGCCCAGCATGGAGCACAACCCACGGCACAAACTCATTACACTGAAATTAAGAACTGAGATGAAATCAAGAGCTGGCTGCTTAACCAAGGTGCCCAGGTGCCCCTCAAAAGATTTGTTTCTTAAAGAACTTTAATCCAGGCTGTGTGAGTGGCTCAGTCAGTTAAGTGTCTGCCTTTCGCTCAGGTCATGATCCCAGGGTCCTGGGGTTGAGTCAGGTATCCTGCCCCCCCACTCAGCAGGGAGTCTGCTTCTCCCTCTTCCACTCCTCCCCATATGTGCTTGCTCTCTCTTTCAAGAGCAAATACATAAAATCATTAAAAAAACTTTAATCCACAGAAAGGTTGGTAGAACTTCACCAAAGCTTATGGGAACATCAAGGCCATAATTGACTTCCACTTTCTCAGAAATGGTGAGATACTTGGAATATTCCATCAAAATCAGACATGCACCAAACTGTACCAAAGAAGGGATCAGAGATCCACACAGCAGCTCTACATACAGGAGGCTTCCTAAAGGAGGGCTCACAGAAATGGAATTTCCCATTGAAAATACAACCCAATCACTCTCCCTTTCACCAATTCACTCATGAGTGTATGATAACCATGAGTTATGTGTGCAGTGTGTGTATATCTGCAAGCAAAATTTTCAGATGAAATTATTGTTGGGTAAGTATGCAATTGTTTCCATAGGAAATTCAGCCTGTATTTTGTTGTCATTTGGCAAAATAAAAGTTAATATTTAATTTTTCTTTGGCACAAGTCAGTGATGTAAGTGATAGGCAGGAGCGGCAGAAGTTGTTTTCAGATAAGGAAGGCTGCTACATCAAAGAGGTTGTTGATGGATTCTATATAGTTTCAGAGAGCAGAAAAAGAAAGGCTCATAACAAACTCAGAAAAAGCTACCAGGAACAGATATCAGTTCATATTAAGAATATGGCTTTTGCGGGACGCCTGGGTGGCTCAGTTGGTTAAGCAGCTGCCTTCGGCTCAGGTCATGATCCCAGCGTCCTGGGATCGAGTCCCACATCGGGCTCCTTGCTCCACAGGGAGCCTGCTTCTCCCTCTGACTCTTCCTTCCACTCTGTCTACCTGTGCTCGCTCTCACTCACTCTCTCTCTGACAAATAAATAAATAAAATCTTAAAAAAAAAAAAAAGAATATGGCTTTTGCATCAGGGAGATTCAAATCAAAACCACATTGAGATACCACATTACACCAGTTAGAAAGCCAAAATTAACAAGACAGTAAACGTGTGTTGGAGAGGATGTAGAGAAAGGGGAATCCTCTTGTGCTGTTAGTGGGAATGCAAGTTGGTGCAGCCACTTTGGGAAACAGTATGGAGATTGCTTAAGAAATTAAAAATAGAGCTTCCTTATGACCCTGCAATTGCACTACTGGGTATTTACCCCACGGATACAGATGTAGTGAAAAGAAGGGCCATCTGTACCCCAATGTTCATAGCAGCAATGGCCACAGTTGCCAAAGTGTCAAAAGAACCAAGATGCCCTTCAACAGATGAATGGATAAGGAAGATGTGGTCCATATATACAATGGAGTATTATGTCTCCGTCAGAACGGGTGAATACCCAACTCTTGTATCATCATGGATGGGACTGGAAAAGATTATGCTGAGTGGAATAAGTCAAGCAGAGAGAGTAAATTATCATATTGTTTTGCTTATTTGTGGAGCATAAGAAATAACATGAAGGACATGGGGAGATGGAGAGGAGAAGGGAGTTGGGGGAAATTGGAAGGGGAGATGAACCATGAGAAACTGTGGAATCTGAGAAACCATCTGAAGGTTTTGGAGGGATGGGGTGGGGTGGGAGGTTGGGTGAGGCTGGTGGTGGGTATTATGGAGGGCATGTATTGCATGGAGCACTGGGTGTGATGCATAAACAATGAATTCTGGAACACTGAAAAATTTTTTTAAATAAATAAAAATTTTAAAAATATGGCTTTTGGGGGAGTTTAGATAGCAGAGGTGCAGGTGATCTTAATTTTGTCTGGTTCCTGGAATTCAACTAGATATTTATCAAATTATTCTGAACACCTGAAAAATCAGTTGGATAGCTAAGAAATAAATTGGTACATTCTACAAATAAGAAAGTGACCACTTTTTCCAAGATAGGAAGTGCAGAGATGTGAATCCAGGATGATATTCAGAAGATAAACCATGGAGGGAAGGGAGCCTGCTTAAGGAGATTGCCAGAAAGTATTATAAGCAGAAGAAGCAAAATCAGAACTTTTAGAAGTCTGCTACAGTTGGAGATGTCCCTGGCATAAAGGTCCTTGGGTGGCAAAGTGGGCCAAAATCCCACGTGGGACAGTATGGACTCAAGATCCATGGGGTCACAAAAAGAATGGGGGAGCCCAAGTGCAGCAGAGTTTCAGGCATCAGATTGGATGAGCCAGCTGAAAAGAGCTAGTCTAGATGCAGACTTTCTGCTTGGTATTCCCATAAACTGCAAACTGCTGCACAGTCATGCAACCACTCTCCCAGCATGGGTCCAGCCAAATTCAGAAGTGTGGTGAGAACCTCCTCCATCCCTAGGGAGAAATGAAATGAGTCCAGGCCACAGGAGTCTGAAAAGTCTGCAGAATGGAAACTGGGTTGTTTGTGTGCCTGAGATAAAAATATTCAGTCATAGGCTGGATGAAAACAGAGTTAAGATGGAAACCTGATAGACAAGACAATTGCTTCTCTCTGAGGGCTCACTGAAGAGTGAGGGGAGTGAACTCAGGATCTAGTTTGTTGTTTTGTTCTGTTTTATTTTTTGTTTGACTTTAAAAATTTTTGTTTCCTTTTGGTTTGTTTTGTTCCTACTTTTCTGTTGTTCTTGTTATTTTTGTCTTTTCTCTCTCCTTCATTTATTCATTTCTGGACATAATAAGATGGAAAAACTTACCAAAAAAGAAAGAACAGGAGGTCATACTCACTGCCAAGGATTTAATCAACACAGATAAAAAGTGTCTGAATTAGAATTTTTTAAAAAGTTTATAAAGACACTAGCTGGGCTTGAAAAGGCATAGAAGACACCGGAGAATCCTTTATGTAGAAAGAAAATAACTAAAATCTAACCAGGCCAATATTAAAAATGATATTACCAAAATTCAATCACAAATAAAGGCTCTAATAGGAAGAAGAGGAAAGGCAGAAGAGAGAGTCATTGATATAGAAGATAATATGGTGGAAAATAAAGAATCTATAAAGAACAGAGACAGACAACTAATGGATCATGAAGGTAGACTTCAAGAACTCAGCAATTCCATAAAGCAAAACAATACTTGGATAATAGGGGTCCCAGGAGATAGAGTGAGAGAGAGGGACAGAAGATTTATTTTTAACATTTTATAGATAAGACGTTCCCTAATTTGGGGAAGGAAACAGGCATTCCAGTACAACAGGCACAGAAACCCTCCTTCAAAAATAAATAAAAATAAATCAACATCTCAACATATAGTAGTGAAACATGCAAATTTCAAAGATAAAATGAAAATCCTAAAAGTACCTTGGGACAAGAGGTCCTAAACTTACAAGTGTAGAAACAGAATGCTGGCATCAGACCTGTCCATAGAGACATGGCAGGCCAGAAAAAACTGGCATGATATATTCAACATAAGAAATTGGAAACATATGCAGTTAAGAAGACTTTATCCAGCAAGGCTGTCATTCAAAATAGGAGAGATAAGAGTTTCCAGAATAAATAAAAACTCAAGGAATTTGTGAACAGTAAATATTAACAAGAAATATTACAGGGGATCATTTGAACAGAGAGAGAGCTCCAAAGGAACAAAGATCAGAAAGGAAAAGAGAAAGTATAAGGAAAGAGCAACTTTACAGGTAACACAATGGAACTGAATTAATATAATTCAATAATCACTCTGAATGTAAATGGACTAAATTCTCCAGTCAAAAGATATAGGGTGTTGGGGTACCTGGATAGTGCTCAGTTAGTTAAGCTTCTGTATTTGAGTCAGGTAGGAATCCCAAGGTCCTGAATTAAGCCCCACTTTGAGCTCCTTGCTTGGTGGGGAGACTGCTTCTCCCTCTTCTCCCTTCTCATGCTCTCTCTCACTACCTCTGTCTTTCACTCAAATAAATAAGTAAATCTTTAAAAAATACACATAAAAATAATGAATGAATGAATGAATGAATGAATGATACAGGGTATCAGATTGGATAAAGAAGCAAGACTAATCAATATACTATATAGAAGATACACAGTTTAGATAAAAGACACCACCAGATTTAAAGTGAGGGTGAGGAGAACAAATAAAAGTGCAAATGGACTTCAAAAGAAAGCTGAGGTAGCAATCCTCATATCAGACAAATTAGGTTTTAAACAAAAGACTGTGGTAAGGGTTGAAGTGGGCCATTATATCATACTTAAAGGTCTATCCAACAAGATCAAACAATTATACCTATTTATGCTCCTAACATGGATGCAGCCAATTATATCAACTAATTAATAAGCAAGTTAAAGAAACATATTGATAAAAATACAATATTAGTAGGGGACATGAACACCCCACTCAGAAAAAAGGACAGGTAATCTAAGAAGTTCAACAAAGAAACAAAGGATTTGAATGACACATTGGACCAGATGGACTTCACAGATTCATACAGAGAATTTGATCCTAAAGCAACAGAATACACATTTGTCTTGAGAGCACAGGAACATGCTGGAGAATAGATCACATACTAGGTCATAAATCAGGTCTCAACCAATACTAAAAGATTGAGATAATTCCCTGCATATTTTTCAGACCACAATGCTTTAAAATTGAACTCAATCACAAGAGGAAATTGGAAAGAACACAAGCACTTGGAGGCTAAAAAGCATCCTACTAAAGAAAAGATGGGTCAGCCAGGAAATTAAAGAACTTAAAAAATTCATGGAAAAAAATGAAAATATAGCTGTTCAAAAACCTTTAGTCTAGAGAAAATGCAGTCATAAGAAGGAATTATTTTGCAAAAACAGCCTCTCTCAAAAAATTAGAAAACTCTCAAATACACAAACTAAACTTAAACCTAAGGAATTGGAGCAAGAACAACAAATAAAGCCTAAGTCAAGCATAAAAAAATGAAAGTATAATAATTAGAGCAGAAATCAATGGAATGGAAACGAGAACAGTAGAACAGAATAAGGAAACTAAAAGCTGGTTCTCTGAAAGAATTAATAAGATTGATAAGCCCATAGACAAAATTTTCAGAAGGAAAAGAGAAAGGACCCAAATTAATACAATCATGAATGGAAAAGGAGAGATCACAACCAACACCAAAGAAATAGAAACAATTTTAAGAACATATTATAAGCAAATATATGCCAACAGATTAGGCAATTTGGAAGAAATGGACGCATTTCTGAAAACTTACAAACTACCAACTCTGAAACAGGAAGAAATAGAAGATCTGAACAGACCCATAACCAGCAAGTGAATTGAAGCAGTAATTAAAAACTTACCAAAAAACAAGAGTGCAGGGCCAGATGGCTTCACAGAGGAATTCTACCAAGCATTTAAAGCAGAAATAATACCTATTCTATTGAAGCTGTTTCCAAAAATAGAAATGTAAGCAAAACTTCCAAAGACGTCTAAGAGGCCAGAATTACCCTAATCCCAAAACCACACCAAGACCCCTCAAAAAGAATTACAGACCAATAACCATGATGAAAATGGATGCCAAAATTCTCACCAAATTATTAGCCAATAGGATACATCAGTACATTAAAAGGACTATTCAACACAACCAAATGGGATGTATTCCTGGGATGAAAGGGTGGTTCAAATTTGCAAATCAATCAACGTAATACATCACATTAATAAAGAAAGAACAAGAAGCATATGAATCTCGCAATTGATGCAGAGAAAGCATTTGACAAAATACACTATTCTTTCTTAATTAAAACTCTCTCCAGTGTAGGGATAGAGGGAACATATCTCAATATCATAAAAGCCATCTATAAAAAGCCCACAGCAAATATCATTCTCAATGGGGAAAAACTGAGAGCTTTTCCCTTAAGGTCAAGAATAGAACAGGGATACTCACTCTCACCATTACTGTTCAACATAGTACTAGATGCCCTAGCCTAAGCAATCATACAACAAAGAGAAATAAAAGGCATTCAAATTTTCAAAGAAGTCGAACTCTCTTTACAGATGACATGATATTTTATGTGGAAAACCCAAAACAATCCACCACAAAATTTCTGTAACTCATACAAAAATCCAGCAGAGTGGCAGGATATAAAACCAAGGAACAAAAATAAGTTGCATTTCTATGTACTACAATGAAACAGAAGAAAGAGAAATTAAGGAACTGGTCACATTTACAACTGAACCAAAAACTTTAAGATACCTAGGAATAAACCTAACCAAAGAGGTAAAAGATATGTGCTCTATAAACTACAGAACACTTATGAGAGAAATTCAGGAAGAAACAAAGAAATGGAAAAACACTACATGTTAAGGGACTGGGAAAAAATATTGTTAAAATTTCTATGCTACTGGGGGTGGGGGGGAGTCAAGATGGCGGAGAAGTAGCAGGCTGAGACTACTTCAGCTAGCCGGAGATCGCTAGATAGCTTATCTAAAGATTGCAAACACCTGAAAATCCATCGGCAGATCGAAGAGAACAGCAATTCTGGAAACAGAAAAACAACCACTTTCTGAAAGGTAGGACCGGCAGAGACGTGAATCCAAAGCGATGGGAAGATAGATCCCGGGGGGAGGGGCCGGCTCCCAGCAAGCAGTGGAGCAACGGAGCACAAAATCAGGACTTTTAAAAGTCTGTTCCACTGAGGGACATCGCTCCAGAGGCTAAAGGAGGGCGAAGCCCACGCGGGGTCAGTGTGGCCTCAGGTCCCGCAGGGTCACAGAAGGATCGGTGGTGTCTGAGTGTCGCAGAGCTTGCGGGTATTGGAACAGGAAAACTGGCTAAAGAGACAGAGCCGACAGTAAACTAACAGCTCGGTGTTACCTTGAACCGGTCGCAGGCTCGGTGAGCTCGGAGCGCGGCCGGAGGTCAGGCAGACAGGAGTAACTGGGCGCTGTTCTCTGAGGACACACTGAAGAGTGGGGCCCCGGGCTCTCGGTTCCTCTGGGCCAGAGACCAGGAGGCCAACATTTGTATTCCTCGTCCTCCGGAACTCTACCGAAAGTGCTCAGGGAACAAAAGCTCCTGAAAGCAAACCCGAAGGGATTACTCACCCCGGCCCCTGATAAGGGCGGTGCAATTCCGCCTGGGGCAAAGACACTTGAGAATCACTACACCAGGCCCCTCCCCCAGATGATCAACAAGAAATCCAGCCAAGACCAAGTTCACCTACCAAGGAGTGCGGTTTCAATACCAAGGAGAGCAGCAGAATTCCAGAGGAGGAGAAAGCAAAGCACGGAACTCATGGCTTTTTCCGTGTGATTTTTTTTAGTCTTGCAGTTAATTTAATTTTTTCTTTTTCATTTTTTTTTCTTGCCTTCTGGTTAAATTTTTTTTAACTTTTACCTTTTTCTTTTTTAAAGTTTTTTAACTAGTTTATCTAATATATATATATTTCTTTATATTTTTCAAATTTGTTTTCTTTTTTTAATTCTTTTTTCTTCTTTTTTCTTTTTTTTTTTCTTTCTTCCCTTTTGAACCTCTTTTTATCCCCTTGCTCCCCCATCACGATTTGGGATGTCTTCTAATTTGGTTAAAGCATATATTCCTGGGTTTGTTGCCACCCTTTTAGTATTTTATTTGTTCCTTCATATACTCTTATCTGGACAAAATGACAAGACGGAAAAATTCAACACACAAAAAAAAAGAACAAGAGGCAGTACCGAAGGCTAGGGACCTAATCAATACAGACATTGGTAATATGTCAGATCTAGAGTTCAAAATAACAATTCTCAAGGTTCTAGCTGGGCTCGAAAAAGGCATGGAAGATATTAGAGAAACCCTCTCGAGAGATATAAAAGCCCTTTCTGGAGAAATAAAAGAACTAAAATTTAACCAAGTTGAAATCAAAAAAGCTATTAATGAGGTGCAATCAAAAATGGAGGCTCGCACTGCTAGGATAAATGAGGGAGAAGAAAGAATTAGTGATATAGAAGACCAAATGACAGAGAATAAAGAAGCTGAGCAAAAGAGGGACAAACAGCTACTGGACCACGAGGGGAGAATTCGAGAGATAAGTGACACCATAAGACGAAACAACATTAGAATAATTGGGATTCCAGAAGAAGAAGAATGAGAGAGGGGAGCAGAAGGTATACTGGAGAGAATTATTGGGGAGAATTTCCCCAATATGGCAAAGGGAATGAGCATCAAAATTGAGGAGGTTCAGAGAATGCCCCTCAAAATCAATAAGAATAGGCCCACACCCCATCACCTAATAGTAAAATTTACAAGTCTCAGTGACAAAGAGAAAATCCTGACAGCAGCCCTGGAAAAGAAGTCTGTAACATACAATGGTAAAAATATTAGATTGGCAGCTGACTTATCCACAGAGACCTGGCAGGCCAGAAAGAGCTGGCATGATATTTTCAGAGCACTAACTGAGAAAAACATGCAGCCAAGAATACTATATCCAGCTAGGCTATCATTGAAAATAGAAGGAGAGATTAAAAACTTCCAGGACAAACAAAAACTGAAAGAATTTGCAAACACCAGACCAGCTCTACAGGAAATCTTGAAAGGGGTCCTCTAAGCAAAGAGAGAGCCTACAAGTGGTAGATCAGAAAGGAACAGAGACCATATACAGTAACAGTCACCTTACAGGCAATACAGTGGCACTAAATTCATATCTCTCAATAGTTATCCTGAATGTTAATGGGCTAAATGCCCCTGTCAAAAGACACAGGCTATCAGAATGGATAAAAAAACAAAACCCATCTATATGTTGCCTCCAAGAAACTCATTTTAAGCCCGAAGACACCTCCAGATTTAAAGTGAGGGGGTGGAAAAGAATTTACCATGCTAATGGACATCAGAAGAAAGCAGGAGTGGCAATCCTTATATCAGATCAATTAGATTTTAAGCCAAAGACTATAATAAGAGATGAGGAAGGACATTATATCATACTCAAAGGGTCTGTCCAACAAGAAGATTTAACAATTTTAAATATCTACCAAACATTTAAAGAAGAACTAATTGCTATTCTCCTGAACCTGTTCCAAAAAATAGAAATGGAAGGAAAACTTTCAAACTCATTTTATGAGGCCAGCATCACCTTGATCCCAAAACCAGACAAAGATCCCATCAAAAAAGAGAGCTATAGACCAATATCCTTGATGAACACAGATGCGAAAATACTCAACAAAATACTAGCCAATAGGATTCAACAGTATATAAAAAGGATTATTCACCCCGACCAAGTGGGATTTATTCCAGGGCTGCAAGGTTGGTTCAACATCCGCAAATCAGTCAATGTGACACAACACATCAATAAAAGAAAGAACAAGAACCATATGATACTCTCAATAGATGCGGAAAAAGCATTTGACAAAGTACAGCATCCCTTCCTGATAAAAAACTCTTCAAAGTGTAGGGATAGAGGGCACATACCTCAATATCATCAAAGCCATCTATGAAAAACCCACCGCAAATATCATTCTCAATGGAGAAAAACTGAAAGTTTTTCCGCTAAGGTCAGGAACACGGCAGGGATGTCCATTATCACCACTGCTATTCAACATAGTACTAGAGGTCCTAGCCTCAGCAATCAGACAACAAAAGGAAATTAAAGGCATCCAAATCGGCAAAGAAGAAGTCAAATTATCACTCTTCGCAGATGATATGATACTATATGTGGAAAACCCAAAAGACTCCACTCCAAAACTGCTAGAACTTATACAGGAATTCAGTAAAGTGTCAGGATATAAAATCAATGCACAAAAATCAGTTGCATTTCTCTACACCAACAGCAAGACAGAAGAAAGAGAAATTAAAGGAGTCCATCCCATTTACAATTGCACCAAAAACCATAAGATACCTAGGAATAAACCTAACCAAAGAGCCACAGAATCTATACTCAGAAAACTATAAAGTACTCATGAAAGAAATTGAGGAAGACACAAAGAAATGGAAAAATGTTCCATGCTCCTGGATTGGAAGAATAAATATTGTGAAAATGTCTATGTTACCTAAAGCAATCTACACATTTAATGCAATTCCTATCAAAGTACCATCCATCTTTTTCAAAGAAATGGAACAAATAATTTTAAAATTTATATGGAACCAGAAAAGACCTCGAATAGCCAAAGGGATATTGAAAAAGAAAGCCAACGTTGGTGGCATCACAATTCCGGACTTCAAGCTCTATTACAAAGCTGTCATCATCAAGACAGCATGGTAATGGCACAAAAACGGACACATAGATCAATGGAACAGAATAGAGAGCCCAGAAATTGACCCTCAACTCTACAGTCAACTAATCTTCGACAAAGCCGGAAAGAATGTCCAATGAAAAAAAGACAGCCTCTTCAATAAATGGTGCTGGGAAAATTGGACAGCCACATGCAGAAAAATGAAATTGGACCATTTCCTTACACCACACACGACAATAGACTCAAAATGGATGAAGGACCTCAATGTGCGAAAGGAATCCATCAAAATCCTTGAGGAGAACACAGGCAGCAACCTCTTCGACCTCAGCCGCAGCAACATCTTCCTAGGAACAACGCCAAAGGCAAGGGAAGCAAGGGCAAAAATAAACTATTGGGATTTCATCAAGATCAAAAGCTTTTGCACAGCAAAGGAAACAGTTAACAAAATCAAAAGACAACTGACAGAATGGGAGAAGATAATTTGCAAACGACATATCAGATAAAGGACTAGTGTCCAGAATCTATAAAGAACTTAGCAAACTCAACACCGAAAGAACAAATAATCCAATCAAGAAATGGGCAGAGGACATGAACAGACATTTCTGCAAAGAAGACATCCAGATGGCCAACAGACACATGAAAAAGTGCTCCATATCACTCGGCATCAGGGAAATACAAATCAAAACCACAATGCGATATCACCTCACACCAGTCAGAATGGCTAAAATCAACAAGTCAGGAAATGACAGATGCTGGCGAGGATGCGGAGAAAGGGGCACCCTCCTACACTGTTGGTGGGAATGCAAGCTGGTGCAGCCACTCTGGAAAACAGCATGGAGGTTCCTCAAAATGTTGAAAATAGAACTGCCCTATGACCCAGCAATTGCACTACTGGGTATTTACCCTAAAGACACAAACGTAGTGACCCAAAGGGGCACGTGCACCCGAATGTTTATAGCAGCAATGTCCACAATAGCCAAACTATGTAAAGAACCTAGATGTCCGTCAACAGATGAATGGATCAAGAAGATGTGGTATATATACACAATGGAATACTATGCAGCCATCAAAAGAAATGAAATCTTGCCATTTGCGACAACATGGATGGAACTAGAGCGTATCATGCTTAGCGAAATAAGTCAAGCAGAGAAAGACAACTATCATATGATCTCCCTGATAGGAGGAAGTGGTGATGCAACATGGGGGCTTAAGTGGGTAGGAGAAGAATAAATGAAATAAGATGGGATTGGGAGGGAGATAAACCATAAGTTACTCTTAATCTCACAAAACGAACTGAGGGTTGCTGGGGGGAGGGGGTTTGGGAAAAGGGGGTGGGAATATGGACATTGGGGAGGGTATGTGCTTTGGTGAGTGCTGTGAAGTGTGTAAACCTGGTGATTCACAGACCTGTACCCCTGGGGATAAAAATATATGTTTATAAAAAATAAAAAATTATAAAAAAAATTTCTATGCTACCCAAAGCAATTTACATATCCAATGAAATCCTTATTGAAATAACATCAACATAGTTTTTCACAGAGCTGGGGCAAATAATCTTAAATTTTTGTATGGAACCAAAAAGACCAGAATAGCCAAAAGCATGTTGAAAAAGAAAGCCAATGCTGGCGGCATCACAATGCCTGACTGTAAACTACATTACAAAGCTGTGGTCATCAAGACAGCATGGTACTGGCATAGAAAGAGAAACATATATCAATGAAAAAGAATAGAAAGCCCAGATATGGACTCTCCACTCTATGGTTAACTGATTTTGACAAAGCAGGAAAGAATATTAAATGGAAAAAAAAAAAGACAGTCTCTTCAATAAATGACACTGGGAAAGTTGGAATGCAGAAGAATAAAACTGGACCATTCTCTTACATCATACAAAAAGATAAACTCTAAATGGATGAAAGACCTGAATGTGAGACAGGAATCCACCAAAATCCTAGAGGAGAACATAAGCAGTAACCTCTTCGACATCCGCTGCAGCAACTTCTCTCAAGACACTATCTAAAAGCAAGGGAAAAGAAGCAAAAATGAACTATTGGGACTTCATCAAGTTAAAAACCTTCTGTACAGCAAAGGAAACAGTCAACAAAAGTAAAAGCAATGTATGGAACTAGAGAAGATGTTTGCAAATGACAAATTTACAGTTAAAGGGCTAGATCTATAAAGAACTTCTCAAACTCAACACCAAAAGAACCCCAAATAATCCAGTCATGAAATGGCCAGAAGACATGAACAGACACTTCTCCAGAGAAGTGTCTCCAACAAACACATGAAAAAATGTTTCACATAATTTTCCATCAGGGAAATACAAATCTAAGGCACAATGAGATACCACCTCACACCAGTTAGAATGGCAAAAATTACCAAGGCAAGAAAAAAACAAATGTTGGAGAGGTTGTGGAGAAAGGGTAACCCTCTTACACTGTTGGTGGGAATGTAAGCTGGTACTCAGAAAAACAGTATAGAGGTCCCTCAGGATGTTAAAAGTAGAGCTACCATATGACCCAGCAATTGCACTACTGGGTATTTACTCCAAGGATACAGATGTAGTGAAAAGAACGGGCACCTGCATCTCAATGTTTATAGCAGCAATGTCCACAGTAGCCAAACAGTGAAAGAAGCCAAGATGCCTTTCAACATATGAATGGATAAAGAATATGTGGTTCATATATGCAATGGAATATTACTCAGCCATCAGAAAGGATGAATACCTACCATTTGCATAGATATTGATGGAACTGAAGGGTATTATGCTAAGTGAAACAAGTCAAGCAGAGAAAGACAATTATCATATGGTCTCATTCATATGTTGAATATAAGAAATAGGGCAGAGGAGATTATGCTGAGTGAAATAAGTCAAGCAGAGATATTATTATCAATTATCAACCAATTATCATATGGTTTCACTTATTTGTGGAGCATAACAAATAACATGGAGGACATGGGGAGATGTAGAGGAGAAGGGAGCTGAGGGAAATTGGAAGGGGAGGTGAACCATGAGAGACTATGGACTCTGAAAAACAACCTGAGGGTTTTGAAGGGGCGGGGGTTGGGAGGTTGGGGGAACCAGGTGGTGGGTATTAGGGAGGGCACATATTGCATGGAGCGCTGGGTGTGGTGCAAAAACAATGAATACTGTTATGCTGAAAAGAAATAAAAAAAAAGAAATAGGGCAGAGGAGAATAGGAGAAGGGAGGGAAAACTGAATGGGAAAAATCAGAGAAGGAAACAAACAATGGGAGACTCTTGAGTCTGGGAACAAAACTGAGGGTTGTGGAAATGTAGGTGGGTGGCAGAATGGGGTAACTGGGTGATGGGAATTAAGGGCATGTGAGGTGATTAGCAATGGGTTTTTCATGCAACTGATGAATCATTGGACATTATATCAAAACTAATGATGTTCTAGATGTTGGTTACTTGAATTTAAATAAAAAAAAAACCCAAATACCATTGTTATTTTTTCACAGAACTGGAAACAACAATCCTATAATTTGTATGGAAATAGAAAAGATTGAATAAGAAAAGTAAAGCTGAAAAGGAAAACTAAAGCTGGAGGCATCAGAATTCCCCACTTCAAGTTGTATTTCAAAACTGTAATCATAATGAGTATATGGTACTAGGACAAATACCAACCCACAGATCAATAGAATATAATTGAGAACCCAGAAATGGACCCTGAACTCTATGGTGAACTGATCTTCAACAAAGCAGGAAAGAATATCCATTGGCAGAATGAAAGTCTCTTCAACAAATGGTGCTGTGAAAATTGGACAGCCACATGCTGAAGAATGAAACTAGACCACTGTATACCATACACAAAAACAAACACAAAATGGATCAAAGACCTAACTGTGAGACAGTAATCCATCAAAATCCTAGAGGAGAACATGGGCAGCAGCCTCCTTGACCTACAGTGGAACAATGAGGCAGAAGAAAGAGAAATTAAGGAATTTGTCCCATTTACAGTTGCACCAAAAACCATTAGACCCTTAGGAATAAACCTAACCAAAGAGATAAAAGATCTGTACTCTAGAAACTACAAAACAGTTATGAAAAAAATTGAAGAAGAAAAAAAAATAGAAAACCATTCCACTCTTGGATTGGGAGAGTAACTATTGTTAAAATGTCTATTCTTCCCAGAGCAATCTACACATTCAATGCAATCTCTATCAAAAAGAAACACTGACATTTTTCACAGAGCTACAGGAAACAAACCTAAACTTTGTATAGAACCAGAAAAGAAACCAAATAGCCAGGAGAATATTGAAAAAGAAAATCGAACCTGGGGACATCACAGTGCCTGACTTCAAGCTATGTTACAAAGCTGTAATCCAGACAGCATGGTACTGGCACAAAACCAGACATACAGATTAATGAACAGAAGAGAGAGCCCAAAAAAGGACCCTCAACTCTATGGTCAACTAAGCTTCAACAGAGCAGGAAAAAATATCCAATATAAAAAATAGAGTCTCTTCAACAAATGGTGCTGTGAAAATTGGACAGCCACATGCTGAAGAATGAAACTAGACCACTGTACACCATACACAAAAATAAACACAAAATGGATTAAAGACCTAACTGTGAGACAGCAATCCATCAAAATCCTAGAGGAGAACATGGGCAGCAACCTCCTTGACCTACAGTGGAACAATTTTTTTGTGAGACATGGCTCAAAATTCAAGAGAAACAAAAGGAAAAATGAACTATTGGGACCTCATCTAAATAAAAAGCTTTTGCAGAGCAAAGAAACAATAAAAAGTCTAAAAGGCAACCTATGTAATAGGAGAAGATATTTACAAGTGATATATCAGATAAAGGGCTAGTATTCAAGATCTGTAAAGAACTTATGAAACCCAACACCCCAAAAATAAGTAATCCGGTCAAAAAATGAACAGAAGACACGAACAGACATTTTCCAAAGAAGCCAACAGACATATGAAAAAATGGTCAACATCTCTTGGCATCAGGGACATACAAAAAAAAAAAAACCCACAATGAGATACTACTCACACCAATCAGAATTGCTAAAATTAAGAATTTAGGAAAAAACAGATGCTTGTGAGGATGGGGAGGTAGGAGATCCCTCTTACAGTGTTTTTGGGAATGCAAACTGGCACAGCCACTCTGTAAAACAGAATGGATGTTCCTCAAAAAGTTAAAAATAGAGCTACACCATGACACAGCACCTGAAGTACTAGGTATTTATCCACAAGGTAGAATCAGTAATTTGAAGTGGCATCCCAATGTTTATAGCAGCAATGCCCACAATAGCCAAAATATGGAAATAGCCCAGTTGTCTATCAGAAGATGAATGGATAAAGATGTCATTCATATATATATGAATTTCATATATATATATATAAAATGGGATGTCATTCATATATATATACACACACACACACACTCATATATACGTATGTGTGTGTATATTTGTACATATATATACATATATGTGTGTTTGTATATGTGTATGTGTGTATATATACATATATATACATATATATATGTAATGGGATGTCACTCAGAAATCAAAAAACGAAATCATGCCATTTGCATGGACATCAGTTGAAGTAGAAGGTGAAGTGCTAAGCGAAATAAGTCAGTCAGAGAAAGACAAATACCACACAATTTCACTCATATGTGAAATTTCAGAAACAAAACAGCTCAACACAGGGGAAGGGAAGGAAAAATAAAATAACAGAAAATAGAGAGCAAGGCAAACTGTAAGAGATGCTGAACTCTAGGAAACAGACTGAGGGTTGCTGGAGGGGAGATTGGTGGGCAGAAGGCAAAATTGGTGATGGGCATTAATGTAATGAACCCTTGGAGTTATATGCATCTGATGAATCAGTAAATTCTACCCAATCACTAAATTCTAAACCAAGAATATAGTATATGTTAACTAAATTGAATTTAAATAAATAGTTTATATTTAAAAATTTACATTTAAATATAAATTAAAAATTTATTTTTTAAAAAAGATAGCTAAAATTAACAACTGAAGAAACAACAGATTTTGGCAAGGATGCAGAGAATGGAGAGCCCTCTTACACTGTTTGGATGGGGTAATGCAAACTGGTGCAGTATGGAGATTCCTCAGAAAGGTAAATTGGAACTACCATGTGACCCACAAGTTGCCCTACCTGGTATTTAACCAAAGGATACAAAAATAGTGATTCAAAGAGGTAAATTCACCACAATGTTTACAACAACACTATCCACAGTAGCCCAAATATGGAAATAGCACAAATATCCACCAATGGTTGAATGGATAAAGATGATGTGGTATATACATTTAATGGAATATTAGCCATAAAAAAGGAAATATTGCCATTTACAATTACATGCATGGAACTAGAGTGTATTATGCTAATAAAAATGAGTCAGAGAAAGAAAAATACTATGATTTAACTCATATATGGAATTCAAGAAACAAAACAGATCAAAATAGAAAAGGAAGGAAAAATAAAATAAGATAAAATTAGAGAGGGAGGCAAATACTAAGAGACTCGTAAGTATAGGGGGAAAACTCATGATTTCTGGAGGGGTTGTGGGTGGGGGGATGTGGTAAATGGGTTTTAGGCATTAAGGAGGGCACTTGTAATGAGCATTGGGTGTTAAATGTAAACGATAAATTACTAAATTCTACCCCTGAAACTAATACTACATTATGTGTTAACTTGAATTTTAAGTCAAATTTTGAATTAAAAAAAATGAAATATGGTAAGAAAACACAAAACTTCAAGTTAAAAAAAAATCATCCCCACTGTGTCAAAAATGTAAAGAAGTCCTCAGACTGGGTTATTCCAAGACTGGAAGACCAGAGTTCTAGTTGTGGTTTTAGTTGCTCTTAACTTGCTTTGTGACGTTGGTCAAGTCCATTCCCCTCTCTGGGTCTCATCTTTAAAATATGGATGATAATAATACACGCTGTACTAGCAGTACAGGGTATTAACATAAGTATATAAGCATCAAAAGAGAATGTTGAAAAGGTGCTTGAAGTGTAAATAATTCTACCATGCAGTTAACTTCCTTTACTCTCCACCTTCTCAACCTTTTCTCTTTTTTTCATTTTTCAAAGACTTTATTTATTTATCTGAGCCTTAGAGGGAGAGATCATGAGCAGGGGGAAGGGTAGGGGGAGCAGGGAGCCTGATGTGGGACTTGATTCCAGGACTCTGGGATCATGACCTGAGCTGAAGGCAAACACTTAACCGACTGAGCCACTCAGGTGCCCCTCAAATTTTCTCTCTTGTCCATCCCCATTGTTTTCTTATTTCATTCTATTTTTAATTCCTTCTCTCTTTTAATTCCATTTTGCTTTAAGCAGGTCTCAGACTTCCTGCCAGTAGTGTAGTTAGGTAGAAGCAACACAGCCTTAGAGTAAGAGGGACCTGGGCTGTGCATTTTTCTTAGTTGTTGGGCAATTAATTTACCTCTTTGAGCCACAGTTTCATCATTTATAAAATGGGCACAAATAACAGGTTGTTGGGAATTGTGATGGATTGTCTGCAGATATGGCCAGCAATCTCTCCCATCTCTGACAAGCATGTCGCCCTTCCCGTTAGGATATTCCCCACTTCTTAAATCTGGGTTAGCTGTGTGACTTGTTTAGACTGCTATAGTGCAGCAGCAGCATTGCTATATCACTTTCTGGTTTTATGCCACAAAAGGCTTTGTTTTTTACCCTTTGGAAGCCTGGCACCACATGAAAAAATATGACTAATCTACTTAGAAGAGAGGCCAAAAGGAGGGGAGGCTGTGGAGGATAAAATACTAATAAGGCATGTGGGAAGACTGGGCAGCCCAGCTGAGGTGCCAGACATGAGAGTGTCGACATGATGGATCTTTCAGACCTAGCCAAGCTGTCTGAGGCAACATCACATGCAATATAAATAAGCTATTCCCAGCAAGTCTTGTATAAATTGCAGATCATGAGTAGCTTTAAAACCACTAAGTTTTGGTTTGTTTCACAACAGTTGATAAATGAACCAAGGAAACTAAGTAAGGTAATAGAACCCCACTCGGTGGCTAACAGGTATAGATGCTCAACACGTGATTGTTCCTTCCCATTCAGAAGCATCTCTGGGAAATGGCTATCTATTTAGTGGTGTGAAAATTGACTTTTAGAATTAACACATCTGACCTCCAGTGTCCAAGGATGCAAAGCAATTAACCACCTCTCATATACTTATAGGGACCTACTGAGGCCTATACAGGTTAGGATATACCCCCAGTCACACAGCTGAGTGTCCTCCCTTTGCCCACAGTGAGCCCAGGCCACCTCAAAAGCATGCTCATAGATGAACAAAATCTGGGGTGATGACATAATATCAGGTAAGAAAAATAGTATTTCTTTGACTAGTCATTCAATCTATCTGAAGGAAATTAACACTTATTGAGTACTTACTATGTACCTAACATCTCTTACAACAGCCCCAGAAGTGGGTATTATTATATTCTGAGGACACTGAGGCACAGAGGCATTTTGGTCAGCTAATGGGTTACTGGGAAGCTATGGGACTACTTAATGTACAGGATGTTAATTAGGGAGGCCTTGGAATTAACACTTGTAGAGGAGAAACATTAGAGAAGGCAAGGTTAAGCAGAGGGTGCTGATGAACTACAGTCCAGTCTTAATGGAAACCTCAGTACACCCTATGGAGAACTCTGAAACTAGGATGGTCTTGCTCTGAAACTACAATGGTCTTTCACTGTTGTTCCCTATTATATCTCTATGGGGAACCAGGCCATTGTATTCTTGCATCGATCACTGGATTCCTAGACCTTAATTTCTAGTTTAGAGTTATTTCAACTACTCCTATCATCAAGCCAACCCAAAGGGAGAATGGCTTAAAGAAATAAAATGATCATAGAGAAGAGTAGAAACATATGGGCTCTAGAATCAAATCTGGATTCAAATCTTGAAATTTCTCTTTAGTTCTTTAAAGCCCAGTTACTTAACCAGTTATTTAACTCATTTATTTATTTATTTATTTAAGTTATGTATGTATGTATGTATGTATTTAAGTTATTTAGTATCTTACCAGTTATTCAACTCTGGGCAAGTTATTTAATTTCTCTGTGCTTTGGTTTACCTTTTTGGAAAATGGTAATAAAAATACTTAGCTTGAAAGATTGTTTTAAAAATTAAATACAATCATGTACATAAAACATCTTGCAGAGATCTGGCACAGTGTAAATAGTGAATAAATGAGAATTATAACAATAATAAATTATTGTGCACTGGTATGTTTGGTTCCTTTACTTACAGGGTTGAGTGAGTAAAAGTTAAGAGCTACCCAGAAAGGGAAAAGTCACTGTATCTTTTCTATTACGTGGTACTTACAATTGTCAGCATTCACTTCAATGAACAAATGTTTATTTAAAAGAATTTGTACAGACATAACACTCTTACTTTCAAAGAGTGGAGGAACTTTTTATAGTATGAATAAAAAAAAACCACTGGGGCAACTTAAAATTACAGTTAAGAAAGGAAGGGAAAATACCCCCTTTACCCAGTCAGGGACTGAGACTTGGATCTAAAGACAACCCCTATCTCTGTCCTTTAAGTCTGAGAGTGACTTGACTAGCAATCTGATTTTGGTAGAGAGGAGAACTGAAGGCTTGGGGAGTCCAGTGCCTTTTCTTTTGTAAGGGAAGGCCACCAACAGAATCTATTGGAAAGGGGATAGCCTGCAGCTGACCTGAGCTGAGGCTACCTTACCTTACATAAGAGGGCAGACTCAAGAGAGGGAGAGATGAATGGAAGGGAAGTCCCACCCTTTTACATATGTAAAATGGTCAGCACTCACTTGAATCTCAACTCATGCCTCTAACCCCTAGGATATATCATTGAGTAAATGCCAGAATAATGGTTTTGAACAAAAGTGGTTTTGAACATTTGGTAAAACAGATGTGCTGGGCCCTTCTCATCCTAAGGTTTCCCTATGGCAGAGCCCAATGATTTAGGCAGCAAGTTATTTAGGACTTGCAGAGGGAATTTCTGTGACTTATTTGAAAAATGAAGGTAATGGGAAAAGCCTGCAGGCCTCAAGATCTCTGGACACACAACCTGTGTTTGAGAACTTCAGCATATCTGGGGGACTGGCATGGAAGTGAACTCCATAATAGCAGCCAAGCCTCCCAAATGAATGGAAAGGAGGGCTTGTCCAACTTTCCTCTGGGCCTTGCTTAGATGAGATTAAATTAGGGGGCATATGAGGAAGATATATACACCAAGTCTTCTGGAAAGTCCAGCAAGAAGACTGTTGTCCCTTCAGAGCCTAAGGCAAAAGTACAGGGAGGGGGCACACTGGAGCCTTCACCTGAAACAAGGTCCTCCTCCAGCCCTCAACCTGTAGGCCCCAGGCCTCAGACACAAGAGGAGAGAATCATATCTGGCCCTTCTGCCCTTCCCTCAGCTTCGAACAAGGGCAGGGATTAAAATGTGGGTGGGAGAGAAGGGCTCATCAGATACACTGTCATTGGCACCTGAAACATATCTCTTCTTAAGTCAGAAACCCCAAGAGAAGAAAGAAATAAGAACAAAGTGAGAGGGGTCATGTTTCCATCACATCAAATAGAAAACTCAGTAGAGTTGGGGTAGGGTGGTTTCAAATAAGGACATTGATCACTCTGGCCAAGAGGAAGGGTTATGGTAGCAGAGCTCTATGTGTTCTCCATCTCTTCATTCGTCCTGCTTCCGTTTTGGCTTTTTGGGGTTCCGGGACCGGCTCTTGGCTTTGCACAGAGGACATATAGGTGCATTTCGATGAATTTGTTGATGACATGACAAGCAGGCCTGGTGGAAGAACACAGGATAAAGAAAGTTAGTAATTAGATTCTTCTAGACAATGGTTCAGCCTTCTGATCCCCAAGGGTCCAGAAAGAAATTATAACTTCCCAACAGGAAGAGATTACTACTACTTCTCAACAAGTGAGACCCAAGTAAAGAGGTCAGTGCCAGATGTAAGGGAAGTAAAGGTTATAAGGAGATGAGGGTCAAAGAGAGTTATTGAGGTAAAATATCCAGAATTTGGAAATAAGGCAAAATGAGAATTACATAGCATTTTAACATTATATTGGAACATGGACCAACAGGCCCTATTAAGGATTATTTAATTCTCTAGGATAGGTATCAGTAAACTTTCTCTGCAAATGCCAGGAGAGTAAATATTTTAGACTTTTCAGATTACATTGTGTTAGCTGCAACTACTCAACTATAATTGTTTTACATGAAAGAAGTTACAGATAATACATAAACACAAAAAAAAACATATGTGTATGCCAGTAAACCTTTATTTACAAAAACTGGGAGCAAGTCAGACTTGGCCTGTGGGTTCTAGTTTGCTGACCCCTGCTCTAGGAGACTGTCCCTTTGTTTGACTATTTACTATTGATCAGGGCCCAAACTGTGACTTATGCTAATAAGCTACAAATGGTTTTTGCCCAGTAGAAATGCAGAATATTTCTGTTCCAAAGAAAAGATAATCACAAAGGTTATAGTTTATTGCCCTGTAGGACATCAACCAGTTCTATATTTAATTTTGCAAAATTAGTTCAGCATTCCTTTCCTTTTCTTACTATATAGTTATCTGTTTCTCAAATGCTTTTGGAACCAGTTTTGTAATCCTGATGACTACCTCATTAACAACACAGTCACTATATATTTGCACAGGTCTTATTTCTAACTTTTAAAAATTATGCTTAGGAGAGCCACCAACTTTCCTGCATTGTAGCCCCTTAGGGAATATGAAACAATAAAACGAGATGGTCTGCTATAGCACGTAAACACCAACCCTTCCTCTGTGTCCCAAGCAAAGGCTACTTTAGAAAGGCACCAAATTGGTAACCACAAAGCCCCAGTCCTAGCCTTCCATGGGGCTCCATGAAGATACTTTGCTTCCTCCACAACCCCTAGCCAGATCACTTACCTTCATAGGTGGGGGCTGCTGCCTAAAGGTGGCTGTCTGCCGAGTGTCCTGCTTTCTAGCCACTTGGAGTTGCTGGGCAGCAGCGGCTGCAGCGGCCAGAGACTCAGGGATGGGGGGCTCCTGAGGCTCCGTCTGCCACTCCGCTTTCTGCTTCTCAAAGTAACTTTGGAGATGAAAGACATTAGCTGGATCATTCTGAAAGCAAGGATAACCTTGCCCCTCTTAAAGACTCCATGCCACAGAACCAAAGGGGTTGGGCTGTGGCTCACTATAGAGTTTCTGCACACTCCCCAGGAAAGATTCTTCTCATTGGGTATCTGGGCCATTGTCTGCTGGGAAGGGTAATCTTCCTCCTCCTTGGTTTTGACAGATCCAGAAAATAAAGACTACCAGGGCTAGCAAAGTCCTTAAAGGGCATTTGCCTATTGTTCATCCCATGAACCCTTACAATAGTCTCATTAAGTATCCTCAGGCCTTTGTTGACATACTTCTAGGAATATGATGCTCACCACTTTCACAGACAGCCTGCCCTACTTTAAGGAAGTGTGCTTCCTTCTACTGAATTGAACTCTCTCTGTAAGATTAGTGTAGTTCTTAATTCTGGGTCTTAAGATGAAGCTGCAGGCTAGCCCCTGAAGACCATAAATGCCCAGGCTTCTATGTTTTCAAAGGTTTCTAGATGCCCCTGTTAGACCTTGACTTGTGAGGTGACCTGAGACACACGCGCGCGCGAGCGCGCGCACACACACACACACACACACACAGTCATAGACACAGTCTTGTGTTATCAAAATTGCACAAAGAATTTTAAAAATTACTTGGTAATACTAGTCTAATCATCCTAACTTTGATACACAGAGACTTGCCCAAGGTCATAAAATGAGTCCGTAACTAACAGGCCTGAAGCTAGGACTGTGTTACATGACTTTTAAATAAGGCTTTATGTGTACCTATGCACCTCTGTATTTTTGTGTGTGTATGTGTTTGTATGTGTATGTGTTGTGTGTAAGTTACAGGGACAGGAAATAGGCAGCTTACTCCAAGGAGAGCTTCTCCTCCTCTTCACATAGGTCAGGGAGCCTCTGCAGGCCTAGAGTCATGCGTAGGGCATCGACATGTTCCTTCAGTGGCTTATACTCATCATGTAGCCGCCGGGTAGACTCTAGCAACTTATTTAGGTCATTCTCAGACTGTTTGATGGTGTTTTCCATCTGGAACACAGAGTGAGGTAGGTACAGAGAAAAGACACTATCATTCTCTGCAAGGATCTACAGCTAAGTGAATAAAATAGCCCAGGCCCCAGATCCAGACCAATCTATGGTTAAGTCCTTCATTTACCATATATTTATTCTATGTGGCTCTTGTCAAGCCTTGGTTTTTTTCCATTTTTATAAGATGATAACAATAGTTTCTACATCTCTAATCCAGACTGATTTGAGTAAACAGGGAATATTCTCCATTGTCTCTGTGATCTGAGAAACAATAAACTTGAGAAAACTCACTGCCTGGATTGGAAAAAGAATAACAGTATCTACCTCATATAAATCTTATAAAGATTCAGTGATTGAATTTATATAAAGCTCTCAGTAAAGGGGCTACTGCAGAGTAAACTCTCAATAAATGTTAGTTATTATTCAAATATAGCACCTTAAATGAGCACTTAAGAGTTCATTTAGTTCATCCCACCATCATTTTACTGATCAGAGAATTGAGACTCAGAAAGAAGAAACTTAAGAAACTTCCCCAGAGAAATGCTTCTTAGGGGGAAAGCATAGACAAAGACACAGGGCTTAAGCTTCCAAGGCTGGTTTTCAAAATGTAGTCACCAAATCAGCAGCATTAGCATCATCTGGAAACTCATTAGGAATGCAAATTCTTAAGCATGGCCCCAGACATATAGAAATCAGAAATCCTGGGGTAGAGTCCAATAATCTATGTTTCAGGAACCTTTTCAGGTGAACTGGATTCATGCTTAAGTTTGACTTCCACTGGCTTAGATTTTCAGCCCCTTTGTGACTAATACTTTTTTATTTGTATTGGATTTGTATACTCTGTTCGCTGGCAGCAGCTCATGAAACCCTGGAATCCTGTGATCTTATGATAGAAAATACCAAGTACCTACTATCCAAATCATAGTCCTATTTCCTTTAAGATCCCAGGCTTGGCAATGTGAGGAAATAAGTATTGCCATAGAAATAAGTTTTCCAAGAATAATAAAAACTCCTTCAAATGTAATTTCTTTTTTGTTTTAAAGATTTTATTTATTTATTTGACAGTCAGAGATTACAAGTAGGCTGAGAGGCAGGCAGAGAGAGAGAGAAGAGGAAGCAGGCTCCCTGCTGAGCAGAGAGCCCAATGTGGGGCTCGATCCCAAGACCCTGGGATCATGACCTGAGCTGAAGGCAGAGGCTTTAACCCACTAAGCCACCCAGGCACCCCTCAAATGTAATTTCTAAAAAAAAAAGAAAAAGAAAAATGTTTCTCATTGTCCTAGGCTCTAAGGATTGGAGAGGACTTTATAAGTCAACACTTCCATTTTTCCTCCTGGTTCATCAATTCTGTAGTCCAGACAGGTGATCATTCAGACTATCCTTGAATAACTCCAAAAATTGGGGAACTTTATCACCTTAGCAGGCAGTTTATTCCCCTGTTTCAGGTATCTCCAAAAGAGAAACTCTAATGAGGGGGCTACACTTTAGTAGGCTGACAAGGATTGTTTAGCTTACTTGGAAGATTTGGAGCCCTTTGAGCTAGACCTCAGAGGCAGCTGCCTGCTCTGCATTACTCCAAGGCTATCTCTCAACTCCCAGACTCCCAGGATAAGAACACAGTAGTGCTGAAAGAGACCTTACAGGTGACTGAATCCCTGTCATAGTAAAGTGAGAAAATGGGGCCCAGGAGAAAGAGGGACTTGTCCAGTGATATATGGTCAGTCAGTGACAGAGCCAGAGCTAGATCTCGAACTCCTGGATTCTTCCATTCCATCACAACTGATGCTTACTTCCCCAAGTTGGCCTCAGCCACATCTCAAGAAGAGGCCATAGTACTCACTACTGTCTATTCCTCAAAGGGCCCAGAGGTAGGCTTCGGGAAGCCATCCACATACCACGTTGATATCAGCATGGATCAGTCGGAGTTCCTCCACATGGGCCATCTTCTCCTGTAGCAGCAGGTCCATCTCCTGCTTATATTCCTTCAGGTGCCTCTCCTCTGATTCAAGGGCCTCAAACTCAGCCTTCAAACGTGACTTGATCTTCTCCATCTGCAGAGTCTTGTTCCTACAATTACCAAAAGCAAGAAACAGACGAGCAGGAAAAGAGAGGAAAATGGGAATGGAGTATGGACTTAGGCCCTCAGCCAAGTCTATTTTTCTAAGCCATCTTTCTAAGCCTTTTTTTCTCCAGCCTCCCCCAAAAGTAGAAGATCCTTTATTCTACGATTGAAGGTCAGTGGGTCTCAAAAGGGGATAATGTTATGGTTTTTGTTATTAGACTGATTCAAGAAAGAGCACTATTGGCATGTAGTGGGCAAGGGCCAGAGATGCTAAATAGACTCTCAGTGCACAGGAAAGTCCCACACCACAAATAACTCCCACCCGAGATGCTAAACATGACCCTTGAGAAACTTTTAAAGGAGCATTGTCCATTAAATTTTCTACAATGACGGAAATGTTCTATATCTATACTTTCCCATACACTAGGCACATGTAGATACAGGGTACTTGAAATGTGGCTAAATCAGCTGAAGAATTGAATTTTGAATTTTATTTAATTTTAATTAATGTAACTTTAAACCATCACATGTGGTTAATTGAACAGCACTGCTCTACAGGGTCTACTCCTCTCTTCCAGAAGAGGAAGGGTAATGGAAGAACTATAGTTCATTTCTTTTCCTAAAAAAAAAAAAAAACCTATATATGGTTGTTAAATCCCAATTGTATACTCTCTGGTTCAGTAAGTGCACACCTGTGAATTTATTCTAAGGAAATAATTAGAGGAAACAAAAAGTTAATATGCAGGAATACTCATTCTGGACTATGAGCAAAATTGCAATATGTAGGAAGCCATTAAAAGAATCATTATGAAGACCTGTGACATGGAAAATGTTGAAGATATACTCAATTAAAAAGTATATACAGTTAGGTTGAATTTTTCAAAGTATACATGCACAAAGTATACTGGCACAGTTTCAAAGACTTTTAACACCATTTGAAGCCTGCCTAAATGAAAGAGCCACAAAGCTTTGGAAGGAGGCTCCTATAGAGCACATTGTTTTCCTCCCACTGGCTCTCTGTGCTCTCTGGTTTTTAGGTACTGCCTAGCTGTTATTCATCACTCAGGTTTAGCATCTCCTGTCCTCTGCATTAGTACTTGGCTTTCATCTTTGCTCCAGCCCATCCCATGGGTGCTCTTGCTCTACACACTGGCCTCTGGCTTTAGCCTGTTTTTGTCTTTAGTTTCTCTCTCCTGTGGATACTGCCTTAAGAGGTGACCATCAGTGGTACAGAACCACAAAGAGTACTGTATTATGTGGATAGGGCAATGGGAGAAAATTTTTTCTTTATTCAAAACTTTTTTTCATATTACTATATTTTGTTACCTTAGGAAAGGGTAAAAACGTTGGGTGTTATTATCCTATTTGTAAAAGAAAAAAAGAAAGAACTAGTAAATGGGATGTAAACATTTGAATGCAGGGCTCTCTAATGCCACCCACTATTCCACACTGCCTAAGTGGGGTTGCCCAGACTAAACAGCATAAACATATTGAGGGTTCTTGGTATACCTGTTCAACTGTCTTGCAAAGGATGAAACTGATTTGTATTGGTCAATCAACTAACTATTTAGAGTCCCTCCTATCTAGACATTCAATTTCTTCCTCTAGATTACATGCAGAACAATCTGAATTTCATCTATCCTTATCCCAATTTACAGATAAGAAACTAATGAGATTCAAAGTTATACAGTATATCACACTAAGTCGTAGAGCCAGTTTGTGGCAGTGCTCACCCTACAACCTTTTTCTGTATTAAGCACAGCAATATTAGGAAGGGAACACAAGCTTTAGATTCAGGCCTGGATATAAATCTGTGTTCTGCCCTTGATTGGTTATTTGTTTTTAGACAACAATAATAACAGTTGTTATATGCAACTGATGATTTCTTGAACACTACAACTGAAACTCATGATATACTACATGTTGGTTAATTGACTTTAAATTAAAAAAAGGGGGGAGGCAAGATGGTGGGAGAGTAAGGGACATCAGTTCATCTAGTCCCTCATATTTAGCTGTATATCTATAAAACCATTCTAAACACACATACATTCAGCCTGAGATGTAAGAAAATACATCTGGAACTCTACAAATGGAAAAACAACAGCTTTTTGCAAGGTAGGAAGTGCAGAATCATGAATCTTCAGGAAATGTTGGAAGATAAAAAGACAGGGGATGGAGCCTCCATAAGCTGGTTACCAGAAGTGCAAAAATCAGAACCATTAGAAACCTTCTCCAGGGAGAGACATCCCTTTCTGAAAAGGGAACAGGGATTAAAAGAGCAGAATTTTACGTGCATCACTGTGGTCTCAGGATACCAGAAACAAAGAAAAACAGGGCTGCCTGATCTGAAAGAGTGTCCAAGCAGTGGAGTGGGAAAACTGGTTATGGTCAGTGAGCCCAGAAGGGACTCTCAGCTCCAGTTACCATAAACTGCAAGGCAGACCAGTAGGGAGGCTGTTCTCTTCCTAAGCACCCTGAAAAAGACTGGGACATGTAGGCCATTTAACATCCCTGGGAGTGACAAAACAGCTGAGCCTATGACTGAGCAACAGCTCTCAGGGCAGTGGTGGTCCCAGAAAGGATAGTAGGATGGCATCCAGCTGTGACCTGGGAGCAGTGAAGCAGGACATGCATGCAAGCTCCCAGTAGCTCCCAGTTGCAGACACAAAGTGAAGTGTTGCTCATGGACCCTGGGGGCTCCCCCAGGATAATTTCAGTGGGGGCAAACGATGAGAGTCTGTGGGTTTGGTGAACACGGAAGTGGAGATGGTTTGACTTGGAGGGCTTACTAAAGAAGTATGGTTGACTTGGAGAGTTTACTGAAGAAGGGGGACCATGATCTTGCAGCTCTGGGCCAGAGATCCTGGCACAGCTGGTTTTGTTCTGACCTTCTGAAGAGGTGAAGAAAGCCACCAGGGAATAAAAGCCACACAGAAGACCAGCTAACCTTAAGCCCATCCCCCTGACAAGGGGTGGGGTAACTCCACCCAAGCAAGACACTAGAAAGCCAAAACAGCAGGCCCCTCCCAGGAAGAACTGGTGAATGACAGGCTTATATATCTGACAGGACTGTAAAACTCCAGCACCAGGGGAAAACAATATATTGAGTTCCAGGTGTTTTCTCCCAAATCATTTATCCCTTAGTCTAAAATTTTATATTTCTTATTTTTATGAACATTTTCCCCATTGCAACTAGAGTTTTATTTTACCAACTTATATTTTTAAATTACCTTTTTAATTTTCCCCCCTCACATCCACATTTTATAGATTTATGCCTTACTCTAGTCCTTTTTTCACTATAGCCAAAATTCAATCAGGAACAAGATCACACTGCTTTGTCTACCCTATGAGATTATAGTATCTACCCTCCCTTTTTATTGTTTTGGCTCATCTTGGGTTTATTTCCTTTTCTTTGATGGCTTCAAACCACTCCACATTTTTTCCAGGATGAATATGTCTTGGCTCATGGTTGATATTTTGGACTCTGTTCATTCACTCAGCCATCCTTTCCTGGGCAGAATAAAGGAAAGAACCAGAGGCAGTGTTCTCTGCAACAGAGCTAATCGATACGGATATAAGCAAGATGTCAGAGATAAAATTCAGGATAGCAATCAAAAAGTTAATAGCTAGGCTTTAAAAAGTGTAAATGAAAATACAGAATCTCTAAGGGTGGAAATAAGATCTAAAGAGGCCAAACTATGCTATGAATGAGATGCAGTTTAAACTGAATGCTCTAACAGCTAGGGTAAATGGGACAGAAGAGAGAATAAGTGATCTAGAGGACAGGCTAATAGAAAGGAATGAAGTGGAGGAAAATAGAGAAAGACAACTAATTGCCCATGAAGGAAGGCTTCAGGAATTTCATAATGCCTTGAAACAAACCAATGTCCAAATTACAGGGATCTCAGAGGAGGTGGAGAGAGACTCTAGAAGGTCTATTCAAGCAAATTATTACTGAAAACTTCCCTAATCTTGGGAAGGAAACAAGCATTCATGTCCATGAGGCAGAGAGGACCCCTCTCAAAATCAATAAAAATAGATGAACACTCTGACATATAATAGTGAAGCTTGCAAATCTTAAACCAAAGAAGCTATGCTGAGAGTAGCTAGGGAGAGATTTCTTATGTATGGAGAGAGGAACATCAGAATAACATCAGACCTAACCACAGAAACCTGGCAAGACAGAAAGAGCTGGAAAGACATATTCAGGGTACTAAATGAGAAGAACATGCAACCAAGAATACTTTATCCAGCAAGGCTCTCATTCAGAATGGAAGGAGAGATAACGAGTTTCCAGGACACTCAGAAATTGAGAGAATATGTGACAACCAAGCCAGCCCTGCAAGAAATAGGAAGAGGGACCCTATAAGTGAAGACACAACCCATGAGTAATATAGACCAGAAATTTACACAGAAACAGGGACTTTGGGAGAGGGGGGCATGATGGTGACTGAGTGGAGGACTTCATTTCATCTAGTTCCTCAAGTATAGCTGGATATCTATCAAACCATTCTGAATATACATGAATTCAACCTGAGATGTAAGTAGATTTATCTGGATCTCCACAAGCAGAAAAATGACTACTTTTTTTGAAGTAGGAGGTGTGGGATCTCGAATGTTTGGGAAAAATATCTGAAGAGAAGCAGAGTGGGGAGGAAGCCTCCACAAGCCTGCCACTGGAAATTGATATAACACTGGAGCAAAAAAAAAATGAAACCCTTGGAAATCCATCCTAGTGAGAGGCACCCTCTTCTGAAAAGGGCACAGGGAGTGAGTAGGGCCAAATTCTAGGTGGACCATTGTGGTTTTGGGGTTCCAGAAGACTCGGGAAGAATGGGAGAGCCTAAACCAATGGAGTGCTTAAGCAATGGAATAGGGGGACTGGTTGTGTTCAGGAAGCCCAGAGGGGGCTTTCAGCTCTGAACACCATAAACTGTGGGGCCAACCTGTTAGGAAGGCCGCCCTCTGCCTGACCATCCTGAAAAAGACTAAAAGGTGCGGGCTGTCAAACATCTTAGGGGAGATATAGAACTGCTTGCACCCATGACAAGGACAGATTTCAGGGCAGAGTGGCCTATGAGGAGACACTGGGGCCACCCAGGGGTGGGGCAGCACACAGTGTCATCTAGGAGCTGCAGAGGAGGGTGCACATGCGAGCCCACAGCTGCTGGCAGTTGTGGAGTCACATGGTGCAGAGGTGCTCACGGGTTCCCATGGCTCCCTTGGGAGAAGAGCACCTGGTGGGAATCACGGGATTCATCAGTTTGGTACATAAAGACCTGCTCCCATGACTGGGCAACAGCATTCAGGGCAGTGTCACCCCCAAGGAACACTGGGGCAGCACACAATATAACCTGGGAGATGTGAAAGAGGGTGCACGTATGAGCCAATGGATGTTACCAATTGCAGAATCACAAAGCAGATACTTGCAGGTCCCCATGACTCCCCTGGGAGAGGTGGGGGAGGCACGAATTGCATGAGTGTGTAGAGTCTGGTACATGCAGCGGTGGAGAAGGACTGGCCTGTAGAATTTTATGGGGGTGAGGGGTGGACCTCAACATTGCAGCTCTGGGCCGGAGAGTCCTGAAAGGCCACATTTGTTGTGACCCTCTAAAGAGAAGCAGAAAGATGACAAGGAACGAACGCTATGCAGCCAATCCACTCACATTAAGCCCATCCCCCTGATAAGGGATGGGACAACTTCACCCAGGAAAAGACTCCTGAGAAGCTAAGAAGCATACCCCTCACCCAGAAGGCAGATTATGAATGATGAGCTTACTTGCCACAATACTGTAAAATTCCAGTGCCAGAGGAAAATCATACAGGGAGGTCCAGGTGTTTCCTCCTGGCTCGCTCATATTTCAGATAAAAATTTTACATTTCATTTTTAGTTTCTTTTCTTATTTTTTCTTTCCTTTTTTTAACCCCACTTCCATTTCAAAAAGATTTGTATTTTCCAGCCTATATTTTTAAGTCACTTAACTTTAATTTTCCTTCTCTATATTTGTTTCTATTTTTATTTTTATTTCTATAACTCTTATTTCTATTTTCTATATATTTTTATAGATTTATGCCCCATATAAGCCCGTTTTTCACTCTATTCAATTTTATCTTGGTATGCATGTAAGTTCTGATTTCTTTGCAATTTTGGGAAATAGTGTCTTCTAACACACTGAACAAAAATCAAGCAGGAACAGCCACACCCCCTGCTCGGTTCACATTGAGAGATTATAATCTTTCTCCTGATCCCCTCTTTATTTTTTCTCTTATCTCTTTTCTTTTTTATTGTTTTGGATCATCTTGGCTTTGGTGGCATATCTGTGATAGTTTCTACCACTTCAGATTTTTTTGTAGGTGCATTTTGCCTTGGTTGTGATTGATATTTTGGACTCTGTAAATTCTCTCAATCATCCCTCAACAGAATAACTAGGAGAAGGAACTCCCAAAAAAGAAAAGAGCCAGAGACGACATGCTCTGCTACAGATCTAAGGGATATGGATACAAGCAAGATGTCAGAGATAGACTTCAGGGTACCAATTATGAAGTCAACAGCTAGGCCTGATAGAAGCATTAGCAGCAAGAAATAATCTCTAAGGGCATAAATGAAATCGAATCAGGCCAAATTAAAAAAATCCTATGAATGAGATGCAGTCTAAACTGGATACTCTAACAGCCAGCGTAAATGACACAGAAGAACAAATAACTGATCTAGAAGATAAGCTGATAGAAAAGAAGGAAGCTGAGGAAGATAGGGATAGATAGCTAGAAGCCCATGAGAAAAGACTTAGAGAGATCAATGGCACCATGAAACATTGCAATGTCAGAATTATTGGGACCGCTAAGGGGGTGGAGAGAGAGAGGGCTAGAAGATATATATGAGCAAATCATAGCTCAGAACTTCCTTAATTTGGGGAAGGAAACAAGCATTCTTGTCCGAGAGGCAGAAAGGACCCCTTCCAAATCAATAAAAACAGACCAATACCCCAGTATATAACAGAGAAACTTGCAAATCTTATAGGGACAGAAGCTATCTGGAGAGCAGTTAGGGGTAAGAGATTTATGATATACAGAAGGAGGAACATTGAAATAACATCAGACATATCCACAGAGACCTGGAAAGCTGGAAAGGGCTGGCAAGACATAATCAGGGTACTAAATGAGAAGAACGTGCAGCCAAGAATACTCTATCCAGCAAGGCTGTGATTCATAATGGACGGAGAGATAAAGAGCTTCCAGGGCAGGGAGAAACTGAAAGAATATGTGACCACCAAGCCGGCCCTGCAAGAAATATAGTGGGGAGTCTATAAAAGAAGAATATAGACCAAAAATTTACAGAGACAATCTACAGAAACAGGAACTTTATAAGCAATATTATGGCACTAAATTCATCTTTTAATAGTTATTGTCAACATGAACAGACTGAAAGCTCCCATCAAACAGCACAGGGTTTCAGATCAGATCAAAAAGCAGGACCCATAAATGCTGTTGTTTCCTTATTGATTTTATCTTTGGATGATCTATTACTGGGAGTGGTGTGTTAAAATCCCCATCTATTAATGTATTTATATCAATATGAGTCTTTATCTTGATTACTAGTTGGCTTATGTAGTTGGCTGCTCTGTATTGGGAGCATAAATATTTACAATTGTTAGATCTTCTTGGTGGATAGTCCCTTTAAGAATGATGTAGTGTCCTTTTGTATCTCTGACTACAGTCTTTAGTTTAAAATCTAATTTATCTGATATGAGAATCGCTACCCAAGCCTTCTTTGCAGGCCCATTGGCATGAAAGATGGTTCTCCATCCCTTCACTTTCAGTCTGGATGTATCCTTAGGTTCAAAATGGGTCTCATGTAGACAACATATGGATGGGTCTTATCGTTTTATCCAATCTGCAACCCTATGCTGTTTTATGGGAGTGTTTAGGCGATTCACATACAGAGTGATTATTGAGAAATACGTTTTTTTTTTGAGAGATACGTTTTTATTGACATCATGTTGCCTGTAAAGTCCTTGTTTCTAAAGATTGTCCCTGTAAATTTCTGTTCTATGACTCTCTTGGGTTCTTCTTCTATAAACCTCTCCCCCCTTAATATTTCTTGTAGTGCCAGCATGGTGGTCACATACTCTTTTAATCCTTGCCAGTCTTGGAGGCTCTTTATCTCTCCATCCATTTTGAATGTCAGCCTTGCTGGATAAGTATTCTTGGCTACATGTTCTTCTCATTTAGTGCCCTGAATACGTCTTGTCAGCCCTTTCTGACTTGCCAGATTTCTGTGGACAGGTCTGATGTTATTCTGATGGGCCTTCCTCTGTACATAAGGAATCTCTTCCCCCTAGCTGCTCTCAAGAGCTCCTGTCTAAAATTATGATTCATCAGTTTCATAATCAGGTGTCCCGAGGTCTTTCAAGATTCTATGATCTTGGGGGGGTAGACCTTTCTGCCTCTAGGACATGAATGCTGGTTCTGGAACATTCCCCATATTGGGACAATTTTCATGGAGAATTTGTTCAACTCTATCCTCTAGTCTTCTTTCTTTCTCCTCCTCCTCAGGGATTCCAATAATTCTGAATTTGGAACATTTCATGGCATCATTTATTTCCCTAATTCTGTTTTCATGGCTTCTCAGCTATTTGTTCCAGGCCTCTCCTGATCCCTTTTCTCTATCAGTTTGTCCTCTAGATCACTAATTCTATCTTCTGCTTCAGTTATCCTAGCTGTTAGAGAATTTAGATTAGATTGGAACTCGTTGACAGCAATTTTAACTTCCTCCCTGGTGGCTTTCATTTCTGCCCTAATCGAGTCCATGTTGTCATTAATGGTTTTCTCCAACCTAGCCATTGCCTGGATAATTGTTAACCTGAATTCCCTTTCCAACATACTGTTTATGTCCATATCCAATAGCTGATGGAGAGAGCACAGTCTCTGAATTTTTCCTCTGTTGGGCATTCCTCCTCTTAGTCATTTTGGTGAGAGAGGGCTGAGGGTATGTGTAGCTGAATGTATCAACCATGATCCAGGCAAGATGAACTCTGGAATGCTTTGAACAATCAGGAGTCCCTGCCAAAAAGAAAGGAAAAAGAAAAAGAGAGAGAGAGAGAGAAAAGAAAAAGAAAAGAAAAAAAAAAGAGAGAAGACCCAGCCAGAATGGGCCGCAAAGGTAGAATTTATAAGGCATATGAACTGAAACAGACAAAGAAAGACCAACAATATTAAATGACAAGAAAAAAAGAACCCAGCCAAAATGAAGCCCAAGTATAAGATTTATATCATACCAGAACAAAAACAAATACACAGAAACACAGATAGAAGAAAAAGATGGGAGGGTGGTTATAAATCCTCTGTGTGGGCGAGGAAGGTTATTTTGATTCTTCCTGGGTGTATCTTGAGATCTTTGTTAAAGGACTCAAATTTCCAGAACTAAAGGGGTATTAAAACTGGTTTATATATAGGGGTAGTATTGATTAGGGAAAGAGGATTACTTTTAAGTTTTTCTCTAAATGAATATTAAGAAAAATAGAAAAGCAAAAGAAAAACACAGATATATGTCTCAAAAAAGTTCAAGTTCAAAGGTTATTATGGAATTTGTTGCATTGAACCTCTCATTATGATGGTAAATAGGCTAAAAATAAAAAAAAGAAAATAAGAATAATGTTAATGGATTAAAAGTTGTATCTGAGAAATATACAGGTTTTAGGGCAATACTCGGAGTTTAATATCTTCTTTCCCCTTAATATTGGGGTTTTACAGTTTTATGGGGACCCTGTGGTGGTTGTCCTCTCGTTTTCTTTGGCTGGTTTTCTGGGGGGAGGGGCCTGCTGCATTGTTTTTCAGGCATCCTTGCTTGGGTTGAGTTCTCCTGCCCTCTAAGAAGGGGCTGAGCTCTGAGGAAACCGTCCTTTCAGGCTTTTGTTTTCTGGACGTTCCCTATACCTGTTTTTTGTCTTTGTTTTTGTTTTTTTGTTTTTTCCTTTTTTCCCCCCCATTGGTGGCTGTTGTCAGTTCTTTGGAGGATTAGAGTTAAGCAAACTGCACCCAGACCTCCATTTCAGAAAGAAGCCTCAGTATGTTCCCCTCTGGATGATTCACAGCACACAGACTCCCCCTCTGCCACCTCCCACCGGCAGAGCACATCCATAGCCACTGTCTCAGGGGTCTCAGGATCTCCTACTTGTCTCTGTACCCCTGTGCCACCAAAGCTGCAAGCAATATTGGTACAGAGAGCCTGCTTCCAGTGGCTGCCTTTGCTGGGCTGCTCTCTGGGCAGGTCTAGGCCGTCAGAAAGATCCCAACCAGAGATAGCAGTGAGATCTTCATTCTGGCCCTAGCTGGGAGTGTTCAGACTCTTGGCCAATCCTAGAGACCACAGGCCAGTCCTAGAGATCACCGTGCCCACACAGACCTCTCTCAGGGGAGTGTGTGGAGCATGGCCCAGGCCCTGGTCGGTCACACAGCAGACATGCACAGTGAAAAAGGTTGTGATTCTAGAGAGCGCTGACTGGTGTCCACTCAGACTCTCTCATGCCCACCTGGGGCTCAGGGCCCATGGCCTGGAGGCTTTGCTGCACTCTCTCTGGCATGAGTGGTCACTGGCAATAGCTGTGCTGGGTCCATGGGCTTAAGCCTGTGGTCATAACTGCCTGATTCTTCCAGTTGCCCCTTAAGACCTTTTGCTCTTTTTGAGTGCTTTTTAACCAGACTTCAAGATAATGCTGGTCCCCAGTCATAGGGCACTGTCATATTGGGGTATTACTTTCCAACGGATGGCCTCTGGTGTCTGCCTCCCCCTTCTGTTTATTCTCAAATATAAGCCTGATTGTTCAAACTCCACTGCTTTAACTCATGACTGGCATCTTCTTCCCCTGTAGAGATCCAGAAGTGTATAATCCTACATCTCAGGCTGATTTCATGGATGTTCAGAGTATTCTGGTAGATAATCAGCTCACTTTAGGGGAAAAGTTGAGACAGCATCTCCTACTTCTCTGCTATCTTGCCCCCATCCCTATTTTCAATTTCTTAAGGAATCTCCACACTGTTTTCCAAAGTGACTGCAACAACTTGCATTCCCTGCAACAGTGTAAGAGGGTTCCCCTTTCTCCACATCCTCTGCAATACATGTTGTTTACTGTCTTGTTAATTTTGGCCATTCTTACTGGCATAAGATGGTTTTGATTTGAATCTCCCTGATGGCTAATGATAATGAGTATTTTTTCATATATCTGTTAGCCATTTGTATGTCTTCCTTGGATAAGTGTCTGTTCATGTCTTCTGCCTATTGTGTGACGTGATTATCTGTTTCTTGCCTGTTGAGTTTGTGGAGTTCTTTATAGATCCTGGATATCAATCCTTGTTTATAGTGTCATTTGTAAATATCTTCTCCCATTCCATGGGTTTCCTCCTGTTGACTGTTTCCTTTGCTGTGCAGAAGCTTTTGATCTTGATGAAGTCCCAAAAGTTCATTTTCACTTGTTTCCTTTGCCTTTGGAGACATATCTTGAAAGAAGTTGCTGTGGCCGATGTTGAAGAGGTTACTGCTTATGGTCTCCTCTAGGAGTTTTGATAGATTGCTGCCTATGTTTAGACACATTGAAGTCTTTTATCCATTTCAAGTTTATCTTTATGAATGGTGTAAGAGAAAGGTCAAGTTTCATTCTTCTACACATAGCTGTCCAATTTTCCCAGCACCATTTATTGAAGAGACTGTCTTTTTTCCACTGGATATTTTTTCCTGCTTTGTCAAAGATTATTTGACCATAAAGTTGAAGGTCTGTATCTGGGCTCTCTACTCTCCTCCATTGGTCTATGTGTCTGTTTTTGTGCCAGTACCATGCTGTCTTGGTGCTCACAGCTTTGTAGTAAAGCTTGAAATCAGACAACATGATGCACCCAGTTTTGTTTTTCTTTTTGGGGGTATCTGCTGGTTCCATACAAATTTTAGGATTGTTTGTTCCAGCACTTGGAAAAATGCCAGTGGATTTTTGATCAGGATGGCCTTGAAAGTATAGTTTGCTTTAGGCAGTATAGACATTTTAACAATGTTGATTCTTCTGATCCATGAGCATGTCAATGAAACTAGAAGGTGGTTCTTTGAAAGAATCAATAAGATCTATAAACTACTGACCAAATTGATCCAAAAGAAGAGAAAGAACCCAAATTATTAAAATTATAAATGAAAGGTGAGAGATCATGACTAACACCAAGAAATAGAAAGAATCATCATAAATTATTTTCAAGAGTTATATGTCAATAAATTAAGAAACTTAGAAGACATGGATGCATTCCTGGAAACACACAAAGTTCCAAAACTGAATTAAGAAGATACTGACAATTGAATAGACCAATATCTAGTAACAAGACTGAATCAGTGATCAAAAACCTCCCTAAAAACAAGAGCTCAGGACCTGAAAGATTCCCTGGGGAATTCTAACAAACATTCAAAGAAGAAATAATACCTATTCTTTTGAAGCTGTTTCAAAAAATAGAAACAGAAGGAATACTTCCAGACTCTTTTTATGAAGCCAGCATTACCCTGAGCCCTAAACCAGGAAAATAACCCACCAAAAAGGAGAATTTCAAACTAATATCTGATGAATATGGATGCTATGATTCTCAACAAGATCTTAGCTAATGGGATCCAACAGTACATTAATAATATTATCCTCCATGACCAGGTAGGATTTATTAGTGGGAGGCAGGGGTTGTTCAACATTTCCAGATCAATCAGTGTGATAGAACAAAACAATAAGAGAAGAGAGAAGAACCACATGGTCCTCTCAATTGATGCAGAAAAAGCATTTGACAAGTTACAGCATCTGTTCCTGATTAAAAATCTTCAAGGTATAGGTATAGAGGGAACATTCCTCAACTTCATAAAATCCAACTATGAAAGGCCCACAGTTAATATTATTTTCAATAGGGAAAAGCTGACAGCCTTCCCTTTGAGATCAGAAACATAACAAGGATTCCCACTCTCACCACTCTTGTTCAATGTAGTACTAGAAGTTCTAGCAACATCAATCAGACAACAAAAATAAATAAAAGGTATTCAAATTGGCAATGAAGTCAAACTCTCTCTCTTCACAGATGACATTATACTTTATATGGAAAACCCAAAAGACACCACCCACAAACTACTAGAACTCATAGACCAATACAGTAATGTGGCAGGATGCAAAATAAATGCAAAGAAATCAGTTGCTTTCTTGTACTCTAATAATGAAAATATAGGAAGGGGAATTAGAGAATTGATTCCATTTACTATAGCACCAAGAACCATAAGATACCTAGGAATAAACCTAACCAAAGAGGTAAAGGATCTGTACTCGAGGAACTACAGAACACTCATGAAAGAAATTGAAAAAGACATAAAAAGATGAAATATGATTCCATGCTGATGGATCAAAAACATAAACATCGTTAAGAAGTTTATACTGCCTAGAGCAATCTATACTTTCAATGGCATTCCAATCAAAATTCCACCAGCATTTTTCAAAGAGCTGGAACAAACAGTCCTAAAATTTGTATGGAACCAGAAGAGATCCTGAATTGCTAAGGAAATTGTGGAAAAGGAAAACAAAACTGGGTGCATCACGTTGTCTGATTTCAAGCTTTACTACAAACTGTGAGCACCAAGACAGCATGGTACTGGTACAAAAACAGACACATAGATCAGTGGAGCAGAGTAGAGAGCCCAGATACAGACCTTCAACTTTATGGTCAAATAATCTTTGACAAAGCAGGAAAAAATATCCAGTGAAAATAAGACAGTCCCTTCAATAAATGGTGCTGGGAAAATTGGACAGCTATGTGTAGAAGAATGAAACTTGACCATTCTCTTACACCGTTCACAAAGATAAACTCAAAATGGATAAAAGACATGAATGTGAGGCAGGAATCCATCAGAATCCTAGAGGAGAACATAAGCAGTAACCTCTTCAACATCAGCCACAGCAACTTCTTTCAAGATATGTCTCCAAAGGAAAGGAAACAAAAGCGAAAATGAACTTTTGGGACTTCATCAAGATCAAAAGCTTCTACACAACAAAGGAAGCAGTCAAAAAAACAAAAAGGCAACCCACGGAATGGGAGAAGATTTTTGCAAATGGCACTACAAAGGGCTGATATCCAAGATCTATACAAACTCGTCAAACTCAACACACACAAAACTGAAGATCACGTTGCACAATGGGCAGAAGACATGAGCAGACACTTCTTCAAAGAAGACAGACAAATGGCTAACAGACATATGAAAAAGTGTTCCTCATCATTAGCCATCAGGGAGATTTAAATCAAAATGATATTGAGATATCACCTTACACCACTTAGAATGGCCAAAATTAACAAGACAGTAAACAACATGTGTTGGAGAGGATATGGAGAAAGGGGAACCCTCTTATACTACTGGTGAGAATGCAAGTTGGTGCAGCCATTTTGAAAAACAGTGTGGAGATTCCTTAAGAAATTAAAAATAGAGCTTCTGTATGACTCTGTAATTGCACTACAGGGTATTTACCCCAAAGATACAGATGCAGTGAACAGAAGGGCCATCTGTACCCCAATGTTCATAGCTGCAATGCTGCAGTTGCCAAACTGTGGAAAGAGCCAGGATGCCCTTCAATGGACAAATGAATAAAGAAGATGTGGCCCATATATACTATGGAATATTATGCCTCCATCAGAATGGATGAATATCCAACTCTTGTATCAACATGAACAGGACTGGAAGAGATTATGCTGAGTGAAATAAGTCAAGCAGAGAAAGTCAATTATCATATGGTTTCACTTATTTGTGGAGCATAAGAAATAACATGGAGGACATGGGGAGATGGAGAGGAGAAGGGAGTTGAGGAAAATGGAGGGGGAGAAGAACCATGAGAGACTGTGGACTCTGAGAAATAAACTGCGGGTTTTGGAGGGGCATGGGGTGGGGGACTGGGTGAGCCTGGTGGTGAGTACTATGAGGGCTTATGTTGCATGGAGCACTGGGTTTGGTGCATAAACAATGAATTCTGGAACACTGAAAACAAATTAAAAAAAAAAAAAAGCAGGACCCATCCATATGTTGTCTACAAGAGACTCACTTTGAGCCTAAAGAAAACTCCAGATTGAAAATAAGGAGATGGTAAACCATTTATCATGCCAACTGACCTCAAAAGAGACCTGGGGTAGCAATCCATTTATCAGACAAATTAGATATTAAACGAAAGGCAGTAGCAAGAGATGTAAAAGTACACTATATCATATTTAAAGGCTTTATCCAATAAAAAAATCTAACAGTTGTAAATATCTATGCCCCCAATATGGGAGCAGCCAATACAAACTGTTAACTGAAATAATCATATTTAATGATACATTAATAGTAGGAGAGTTCAACACTCTACTCACAGCAATGGATAGATCATGTAGGCAAAAGATCAATGAAGAAACAAGACCTTTGAAGGACACATTGGGCAAGATGGACTTTGTAGATATATATAGTACATTTCATTCTAAAACAAGAGACTACTCATTCCTCTCGGGTGCACATGGAACCTTCTCCAGAATAGATCACACACTGTGTCACAAATTAGGTCTCAACCAATACCAAAAGATTGAGATTATTCCCTACATATTTTCAGACCACAATGCATTGAAACTGGAACTCAAGCACAAGGAAAACATTGGAAGGAACACAAACACTTGGAGGTCAGAAAGCATCCTGCTAAAGAATGTGTGGGTCAATCAGGAAGTTTGATGCAAACACATGAGAATGAAAACACATAACTTCAGAACCTAAGGGATACTGCAAAGGCAGTCCTTAGAGGGAAATACATAGCCATCCAAGCCTCTCTCAAAACATTAGAAAAATTCCAAATGCACAGTCTAACATTACACCTAAAGGGTTTGGGGAAAAAACAGCAAATAAAGCCTATACCAAACAGTCAATGAGAAGTAATAAAGAACAGAAATCAATGAACTAGAAACTGGAAGAATAGTGTAACAGAAAAACAAAACTAGAAGCTGGTTCTTTGAAACAATTAATAAGATCGATAAAACTCTGGCCAGAATTATCCAAAAGAAAGAGAAAGGACCTAAATTAGTAAAATCATGAATGAAGGAGGAGAGATCATGACTAATATCAAAGAAATGGAGGCAATTAGTAGAAATTATTACCAACAGCTATATGCCAACTAACTAGGCAATCTGGAAGAAATGGATATAATCCTGGAAATGTATAAACTACCAAGACTGAAACAGAAAAAATTAGACAATCTAAATAGACCAGAACCAGTAATGAAATTGAGGCAGTAATCAAAAACTTTCCAAGAAACAAGAATCCAAGGCCAGATGGCTTCCAAGGAAAGTTCAGCCAAACACTTAAAGTAGAAATTATACCTTTTCTACTGAAGCTGTTCCAAAAAATAGAAATAAAACTTCCAAACTCATTTATGAGGCCAGCATTACCTTGATCCCAAAACCAGACAAAGACCACATCAGAAAGGAGAATTACAGACAAATACGCCTAATGTACCTGGATGCTAAAATACTCAACAAGATCCTAGCCAACAGGATCCAACAGTACCTTAAGGAGATTATTCACCACGACCAGGTGGGATTTATTCCAGGGATGAAGGGTGGTTCAACATTTGCAAAACAATCAACAAGATAGATTAACAAAAGAAGAGACAAGAGGCATATGAATCCCTAAATTGATGCAGGAAAAGTATGTGACAAAATACAGCATCGTCTCCTGATTTAAATTCTTCAAAATATAGGGATAGAGAGAACATACCTCAATATCACAAAAGGCATCTATGAAAAGCCCATAGCAAATATCATTCTCAAAGAGGAAAAACTGAGACCTCTTCTTTAAGGTTAGGAACATGACAGGGATGCCCACTCTCACCACTACTGTTCACCATAGTGCCAAATGTTCTAGCTTAAGCAATCAGACAACAAAAATAAATAAAAGGCTCTCAAATTGGCAAAGCAAAGGTCAAACTCTCTCTCTTCACAGATGACATGATACTTTATGTGGAGAACCCCAAAGACTACACCCCCCAAATTATTAGAACTTATACAGCAATTCAGCAACGTGGCTGGATATAAAATCAATGCACAGAAATCAGTTCCACTTCTATATATGAACAATGTGACTGAAGAAAGATAAATTAAGGAATTTACTCCTTTATAATTGCACCAAAACTATTAGATAGCCAAGAATAAACCTAACCAAAGAGGTAATGTATCTATATTCTAAGAACTACAGAAGACTTATGAAGAAATTGAGGAATACAAAGAGATGGAAAAACATTCCATTCTCATGGATTGGAAGGAAAAACATTGTGAAAAGGTCTATGTTGCTGAAAGAATCTACACTTTAAATGCAATACCTATCAAAATACCATTGACATTTTTTGCAGACCTGGAAGAAACAATCCTAAAATTTATATAGAACTAGAAATGAATGTTGAAAAAGAAAAATAAAGCTGGGGCATCACAATGCTTGACTTCAAGCTATATTATAAAGCTGTGATAATTAAGACAGCATGTACTGACATAAAAAGAAACACATCAATCAGTAGAATAAAATAGAGAACCCAGAAATAGACCCACAAATCTATGGTCAACTAATCTTTGGCAAATCAGGAAAGAATATCCAATGGAAAAGGATAGTCTCTTCAATAAATGATGCTGGGAAAATTGGATAGCCTCATGCAGAAGAATTAAACTTGTCCATTTCTTGCACCATACACAAATGTAAAATCAAAATTGATGGAAGATGTAAATGTGAGAAAGGAATCCATCAAAAGCTTAGAGGAGAACACAGGCAATCACCTCTTCAGCATCAGCAACAGCAACTTCTTGCAAGATATGTCTCTAAAAGCAAGAGAAGCAAAAGCATAAATGAATTATTGGAACTTCATCAAGATAAAAGTCTTCTGCACGGCAAAGGAAACAGTCAACACAACTAAAAGGCAACCTACAGAACAAGCGAAGACATTTGTAAATGACATAACAGATAAAGGACTGATATCCAAGATTTATAAAGAATGTCTCAAACTCAACACCCAGAAAACAAATAATCAGATTATGAAATGGGTAGAAGACATGAATAGACACTTCTCCAAATAATACATACAAATAGCTAAAAGAACCATGAAAAAATGCTCCACATCACTTGTCATCAGGGAAGTACAAATCAAAACCACAGTGAGATATCACTTTATACCAGTTAGAATGTTAAATTTAATAAGACAGGGAACAACAAATGTTGGAGAGGTTGTGGAGAAAGGGGGACCCTCTTACACTGTTGGTAAGAATGCAAGCTGGTAGAGCCACTTTGGAAAACAGTATGGAGGTTTCTCAGGATGTTAAAAGTAGAGCTACCACATGACCCAGGAATTGCACTACTTTTTATTTACCCCAAAGACATAAATGTAGTGAAAAGAAGGGGCACCTGCACCCCAATGTTCATAGCAGCAATGTCTACAATAGCCAAACTGTGGAAAAAAGACAAGATGTCCTTCAGCAGATGAATGGATACAGAACATATGGTTTATATATACCATGGGATATTACTCAGCCATCAGAAAGGATGAGTACCTACGATTTACATCAACGTGGATGGAACTGAAGTTGATTATACTAAGTGAATAAGTCAATCAGAGAAAGACAATTACCATATGGTTTCACTCATATGTGGAGTATTAGAAGTAGCACAGAGGATAATAGGGGACGGGAGGGAAAATTGAATGGAAGAAATCATAAAGTGGGACAAACCATGGGAGTCTCTTGACTCTCGGTAAAAAACTGAGGGTAGAGGAAGGGGAGGTGGGTGGGGAAATAGGACAACTGGGTGATGGGCATTAAGGAGGGCATGTAATGTGATGAGTTCTAGGTGTTGTACACAACTGATGAATTATTGAACACTATATCTGAAACTGTTAATGTAGTATAAGTTGGCTAATGGAATTTAAATTTAGAATAAGTAGTAGATGATCATGAAGAGCATTTAAGGTAGTAATGCAGGAAGGAATGGCAGACACAGAGTGAAAAAGTGTGATCTCAGAATTTCCTCTACAGTAAAATTATAATGGCAAAAAAAAGGGGACCCTTAACAGTTTTTTTTTTTTTAATTTAAATTCCTGAACACACTGTCTCATGAAAAACTATGGGATGAGATGCAGAATTCAATGGAAAAACACAACAAAGGGACACTGCAGAGTCAAGAGGGTAGTCAGGGGACGCTTTCCTGGGAATCTGTGGATGTGACATTAAGCTAAGACCTGGAAAATGAGTTGGAGGTAGCTGGTGAGTGCAGGTTGTCACAGAGGAAAGCAGTCCAGGCAGAAAAAACAGCACGGGCAATGTCCTTGGAGCACAAAAGAATATGGCACACTAGAGGAATTAAACAAAGGTCAGTGTGGGTGGAGTTTTACTATAAGAGGGAGGGGGTCTGAGATAGAACTAGGATGGATGCCAGAACGTGGCCTGGAGATTGAGGATTTGGGACTTTTATTTTTTGGAAGAGGGAGAATAATTGTAATATTTCAAGCATCAAAAGAGTGATATAAATCTAATTATCTCACTTTACTTCTTGCAGACTTAATTTCCTCATTAGTAACACAGGAATAATAATAGCACCTACTTCACTGGTTATGTGGTGAGGGTTAAATGAGCCAAAACATGTAAAGTTCCCAAGCAGAGTGTGTGGCACTTGGTGAGGAGTGAACAAATTATAGTGCCCTTCTCTTCCCTCTCTGCCCAACTCTTCTGCTATGGTTATCTCCCACAGTGGTTTTAACTTTATTCTAAAAAGCCTACAATGAATAGGGTCTGTGTGTGTGCATGTGCATGTGTGCATTTGTGTGCATGTGCATGTGTGTACATGTACTAGCATGCGAAGCAAGATATCTTAACACTTGCTAAGATTATAATAATAATCATTATCATAAGCCACCTCCTAACTTCAACATAAATAATTTTATAGAACTGGGGTGATCCTTCCTAATTTGTAAACAACTCAGTTAAGATGTCAACTACTACTAAATGAAATCAGGGTGAGAGATCTCTCCCACTAATGCTTCATAGAAACCAGCATGGTACATCTTTCCCTGTTTGGATGAGTGCCTTTCATGTTATCTTCCCTCCTTTCCTCCACGCTTAATTCTGCTTATGGAACCTCGTGTTTTAAGGCAGGAAAGACACTACAGTCCCAGATTAAATCAAAATAAACTAAAGACTTTTCACCTGATTGGTTCTTAGTCAAGTGCTCCCTGGAATTGGAAAATCAAAGGCAGAAAGTCTTCCTTAAAGTATCAGTGTTATTTCCTTTTTCGGAGAAGGAGGGCTGTCCCCAGCAAAATGGCAGCTCCATCCATTGGGTATGAGGCCCAGGGTAACCATGATGTCGGCCTCTATCCATGGTGTTTTGGAGCATTTTGTAATTGTCAATGCCTTGCAAGAAATAGCAAGGACTAGAAACCTTGATTAAGGGGCAAAGGGCCAAGTCTCCTATTTAGAGAAAGGAAACAGAGTTATGAAAATTGGTTTCAGAAACAGCCTCTCTTTAATGCTGTTTCTTTTTTTTTTAGATTATCTATCTGTCTATCTATCTATCTATCATCTATCATCTATCTATCATCTATCTATCTATCATCATCTATCTATATATTTATTTTAATTTTTTAATTTATTTTCAGCAAAACAGTATTCATTATTTTTTCACCACACCCAGTGCTCCATGCAATCTGTGCCCTCTATAATACCCACCACCTGGTACCCCAACCTCCCACCCACCCGTCAATTCAAACACCTCAGATTGTTTTTTAGAGTCCATAGTCTCTCATGGTTCACCTCCCCTTCCAATTTCCCCCAACTCCCTTCTCCTCTCTAACTCCCCATGTCCTCCATGCTATTTGTTATACTCCACAAATAAGTAAAACCATATGATAATTGACTCTCTGCTTGACTGATTTCACTCAGCATAATCTCTTCCAGTCCCGTCCATGTTGCTACAAAAGTTGGGTATTCATCCTTTCTGATGGAGGCATAATACTCCATAGTGTATATGGACCACATTTTCCTTATCCATTCGTCCACTGAAGGGCATCTTGGTTCTTTCCACAGTTTGGCGACTGTGGCCATTGCTGCTATAAACATTGGGGTACAGTTGGCCCTTCTTTTCACTACATCTGTATCTTTGGGGTAAATACCCAGGAGTACAATGGCAGGGTCATAGGGAAGTTCTATTTTTAATTCCTTGAGGAATCTCCACACTGTTCTCCAAAGAGGCTGCACCGACTTGCATTCCCACCAACAGTGTAAGAGGGTTCCCCTTTCTCCACATCCCCTACAACACATGTTGTTTCCTGTCTTGCTAATTTTGGCCATTCTAACTGCTGTAAGGTGATATCTCAATGTGGTTTTAATTTGAATCTCCCTGATGGCTAGTGATGATGAACATTTTTTCATGTGTCTGATAGCCATTTGTATGTCTTCATTGGAGAAGTGTCTGTCCATATCTTCTGCCCATTTTTTGATATGCTTGTCTGTTTTGTGTGTGTTGAGTTTGAGGAGTTCATTATAGATCCTGGATATCAACCTTTTGTCTGTACTGTCATTTGCAAATATCTTCTCCCATTCCGTGGGTTGCCTCTTTGTTTTCTTGACTGTTTCCTTTGCTGTGCAGATGCTTTTGATTTTGATGAAGTCCCAAAAGTTTATTTTCACTTTTGTTTCCTTTGCTTTGGAGACATATCTTGAAAGAAGTTGCTGTGGCTGATATTGAAGAGATTACTGCCTACGTTCTCCTCTAGGATTCTGATGGATTCCTGTCTCACGTTGAGGTCTATTATCCATTTAGAGTTTATCTTTGTGTACGGTGTAAGAGAATGGTCAAGTTTCATTCTTCTACATATAGCTGCCCAGTTTTCCCAGCACCATTTATTGAAGAGACTGTCCTTTTTCCACTGTATATTTTTTCTGTTTTGTTTAAGATTATTTGCCCATAGAGTTGAGGGTCCATATCTGGGCTCTCTACTCTGTTCCACTGGTCTATGTGTCTGTTTTTGTGCCAGTACCATGCTGTCTTGGTGATCACAGCTTTGTAGTAAAGCTTGAAATCAGGTAGCGTGATGTCCCCAGTTTTATTTTGTCATCTATCTATTTATTACTTGAGAAAGAGCAAGAGAGAGAGAGTAGAGAGGGAGAGAGAAAGGGAGAAGCAGACTGTGGCGAGCTCATCTCAGCCTGATCCCAGGACCCTGAGGTCATGATCTGAGCCGAAGGCAGACATTTAACTGAGCCACCCAGGCACCGCTCTTTAATGCTATTTCTAAAGTCTGTTTCTGTGGGAGGAATCTAGCCCAGGCTTTAGTGGAGGGACAGCAGTGTCATGTGGCTTTGCTGGTATACTATCGTTACCTCTCAGCAGTGATATACCAAGGGCAGGAAAATGGAAGCAGTCCTTCCTGGGTGTAGATAATAGAAGGTACATTGTGTGTAGAGATTTAAATGTACTCATAGAACCAACTAAAGCGGATCTGCTCTTTATTATCACAATGGACAATTCTAAACAATGCCCACAAAAGGACATCTGTGCTGATTTTATTGTAAATTGTAAATTATGAACAAAGCTGCTATGAATATCAATGTAGAAGTTTTAGTGTGACCATATTTTTCAATTCTTTAGAATAAACGACCAAGACTGAAATTGCGGGATTGTATGGTAATTACATGTTTATTTTTTCTAGTAACTTCTAATCTGTCTTCCAGAGTGGCTGTACCATTTCACATGCTCACCAATCATGCATGAGTGATCCAGTTCCTCTACCTGGTCAGCCATTTTACTTGAGTTGTTTCAGTAGGCATGTGGTGATACCTCAAAGTGATCTTTTTTTTTTTTTTAAGATTTTGTTTATTTATTTGACAGGGAGAGAGGGAACACAAGTTGGGGGGTGGGAGAGGGAGAAGCAGGCTTCCCACTGAGCAGGGAGCCTGATTCAAGGTTTAATACCAGGGCCCTGGGATCATGACCTGAGCTGAGGGCAGACACTTAACAACTGAGTCATCCAGGTGCCCCCCTCAAAGTGATCTTAATTTGCAGTTCCCTAATGGCTAGTGATGTTGAACGTCCTTTCATGTAGTTATTTGTCAACTGTATATCTTTTTCCATAAAATGGCTATTGTTTATTCCATTTTTAATTGGATTATTTATTTTCTAACAGTTGAGTCTTGAGAGTCTATATATATTCTAGACATAAGTACTTTGTCATATATGTGGTTTGCAAATATGTTCTCCCAGTCAGTAGCTTATGTTCCACATCTTAACCAGGTTTTTAGCAGAATATTAAAAAAAATTTGAAGTCCAATTTATCAAATTTTTCTCTTATAGATAATGCTTTGGTGTCAGGTCTAAGGCTCATCACCAACCTCCAGGTTCTGCAGATTTTCCCTTATATTATCTTTTAAATTTTATATAGTTACATTTATATCTATGAGCCACTTTGAGTTAATTTAGTATAAAGTGTGAAGTTTAGGCTGTGATCCCCCCCTTTTTTTCCCTTGCTTATGGATATGCAATTGCGCCAGCGCCATTTGTTATAAAGATGTTCTTCCTATGTTGGATTATTTTGCATCTCTGTCAAAAATCAGTTAGCCAGGAGGAGTCAAGATGGCGGAAAAGTAGCAGGCTGAGACTACTTCAGCTAGCCGGAGATCAGGTAGATAGCTTATCTAAAGATTGCAAACACCTGAAAATCCATCGGCAGATCGAAGAGAAGAACAGCAATTCTGGAAACAGAAAAACAACCAATTTCTGAAAGGTAGGACTGGCGGAGAAGTGAATCCAAAGCGAAGGGAAGATAGACCCCGGGGGGAGGGGCCAGCTCCTGGCAAGCAGGAGAGCAACCGCGCACAAAATCAGAACTTTTAAAAGTCTGTTCCGCTGAAGGACATCGCTCCAGAGGCTACCCGGGGCGAAGCCCACGCAGGGTCAGCGTGGCCTCAGGTCCCGCAGGGTCACAGAATGATCGGGGGTGTCTGAGTGTCGCAGAGCTTGCGGGTATTGGAACAGGAAAACTGGCTAAAGAGACAGAGCCTACAGTAAGCTCACAGCTCGGTGTTACCTTGAACCGGTCGCAGGCTCGGTGAGCTCGGAGCGTGGCTGGAAGTCAGGCAGACGGGAGTAACTGGGCGCTGTTCTCTGAGGGCGCACTGAGGAGTGGGGCCCTGGGCTCTTGGCTCCTCCGGGCCAGAGACCAGGAGGCCGCCATTTGTATTCCCGTCCTCCGGAACTCTACGGAAAGCGCTCAGTGAACAAAAGCTCCTGAAAGCAAACCCGAGTGGATTACTCACCCCGGCCACTGGTAAGTGCAGTGTAATTCTGCCTGGGGCAAAGACACTTGAGAATCACTACACCAGGCCCCTCCCCCAGAAGATCAACAAGAAATCCAGCCAAGACCAAGTTCACCTACCAAGGAGTGCGGTTTCAATACCAAGGAGAGCAGCAGAATTCCAGAGGAGGAGAAAGCCAAGCACGGAACTCATGGCTTTTTCCCTGTGATTTTTTTTAGTCTTGCAGTTAATTTAATTTTTTTCTTTTTCATTTTTTGTTTTTTTTTCTCGCCTTCTGGTAAAATTTTTTTTTAACTTTTACCTTTTTCTTTTTTAACGTTTTTTAACTAGTTTATCTAATATATATATTTTTTCTTTTTTATAATTTTATTATGTGTTTTCTTTTTTTAAATTCTTTTGTTTTTTTCTTTTTTCTTTTTTTTTTCTTTCTTCCTTTTTGAACCTCTTTTTATCCCGTTTCTCCCCCCTCACAGTTTGGGATCTCTTCTAATTTGGATACAGCATATTTTCCTGGGGTTGTTGCCACCCTTTTAGTATTTTACTTGCTCTTTCATATAGTCTTATCTGGACAAAATGACAAGACGGAAAAATTCAACACAAAAAAAAGAACAAGAGGCAGTACCGAAGGCTAGGGACCTAATCAATACAGACATTGGTAATATGTCAGATCCAGAGTTCAGAATAACAATTGTCAAGGTTCTAGCCGGGCTCGAAAAAGGCATGGAAGATATTAGAGAAAGCCACTCGAGGGATACAAAAGCCCTTTCTGGAGAAATAAAAGAACTAAAATCTAATCAAGTTGAAATCAAAAAAGCTATTAATGAGGTGCAATCAAAAATGGAGACTCTCACTGCTAGGATAAATGAGGCAGAAGAAAGAATTAGGGATTTAGAAGACCAAATGACAGAGAATAAAGAAGCTGAGCAAAAGAGGGACAAACAGCTACTGGACCACGAGGGGAGAATTCGAGAGATAAATGAAACCATAAGACGAAACAACATTAGAATAATTGGGATTCCAGAAGAAGAAGAAAGAGAGAGGGGAGCAGAAGGTATACTGGAGAGAATTATTGGGGAGAATATCCCCAATAGGCAAAGGGAACGAGCATCAAAATTGAGGAGGTTCAGAGAATGCCCCTCAAAATCAATAAGAATAGGCCCACACCCCGTCACCTAACAGTAAAATTTACAAGTCTCAGTGACAAAGAGAAAATCCTGACAGCAGCCCGGGAAAAGAAGTCTGTAACATACAATGGTAAAAATATTAGATTGGCAGCTGACTTATCCACAGAGACCTGGCAGGCCAGAAAGAGCTGGCATGATATTTTCAGAGCAGTAAACGAGAAAAACATGCAGCCCAGAGTACTATATCCAGCTAGGCTATCATTGAAAATAGAAGGAGAGATTAAAAGCTTCCAAGACAAACAACAACTGAAAGAATTTTCAAACACCAAACCAGCTCTACAGGAAATGTTGAAAGGGGTCCTCTAGGCAAAGAGAGAGCCTACAAGTGGTAGATCAGCTAGGAACAGAGACCATATACAGTAACAGTCACCTTACAGGCAGTACAATGGCCCTAAATTCATATCTCTCAATAGTTACCCTGAATGTTAATGGGCTAAATGACCCTGTCAAAAGACACAGGCTATCAGAATGGATAAAAAAACAAAACCCATCTATATGTTGCCTCCAAGAAACTCATTTTAAGCCCGAAGACACCTCCAGATTTAAAGTGAGGGGGTGGAAAAGAATTTACCATGCTAATGGAAATCAGAAGAAAGCAGGAGTGGCAATCCTTATATCAGATCAATTAGATTTTAAGCCAAAGACTATAATAGGAGATGAGGAAGGACATTATATCATACTCAAAGGGTCTGTCTAACAAGAAGATTTAACAATTTTAAATATCTATGCCCCCAACATGGGAGCAGCCAACTATATAAACCAATTAATAACAAAATCAAAGAAACACATCAACAATAATACAAGAATAGTAGGGGACTTTGACACTCCCATCACTGAAATGGACATTTCATCCAAGCAAAAGATCAGCAAGAAAATAAAGGCCTTATACGACACACTGGACCAGATGGACATCATAGATATATTCAGAATATTTCATCCCAAAGCAACAGAATACACATTCTTCTTTAGTGCACATAGAACTTTCTCAAGAATAGATCACATCCTCGGTCCTAAATCAGGACTCAACCAGTATCAAAAGATTGGGATCATTCCCTGCATATTTTCAGACCACAATGCTCTAAAGCTAGAACCCAACCACAAAAGGAAGTTTGAAAAGTACCCAAATACATGGAAACTAAACAGCATCCTTCTAAAGAATGAATGGGTCAACCGGGAAATTAAAGAATTGAAAAAAATCATGGAAACAAATGATAATGAAAATACAACGGTTCAAAATCTGTGGGACACAACAAAGGCAGTCCTGAGAGGAAAATATATAGCGGTACAAGCCTTTCTCAAGAAACAAGAAAGGTCTCAGGTACACAACCTAACCCTACACCTAAAGGAGCTAGAGAAAGAACAAGAAAGAAACCCTAAGCCCAGCAGGAGAAGAGAAATCATAAGGATCAGAGCAGAAATCAATGAAATAGAAACCAAAAAAAGAGTAGAACAAATCAACGAAACTAGGAGCTGGTTCTTTGAAAGAATTAATAAAATTGATAAACCCCTGGCCCGACTTATCAAAAAAAAAAAGAGAAAGGACCCAAATAAATAAAATCATGAACGAAAGAGGAGAGGTCACAACTAATACCAAAGAAATATAAACTATTATAAGAACATACTATGAGCAACTCTACGCCAATAAATTTGACAATCTGGAAGAAATGGATGCATTCCTAGAAACATATAAACTACCATAACTGAACCAGGAAGAAATAGAAAGCCTGAACAGACCCATAACCAGTAAGGAGATTGAAACAGTCATTAAAAATATCCAAACAAACAAAAGCCCAGGGCCAGACGGCTTCCCGGGGGAATTCTACCAAACATGTAAAGAAGAACTAATTCCTTTTCTCCTGAAACTGTTCCAAAAAATAGAAATGGAAGGAAAACATCCAAACTCATTTTATGAGGTCAGCATCACCTTGATCCCAAAACCAGACAAGGATCCCATCAAAAAAGAGAGCTATAGACCAATATCCTTGATGAACACAGATGCGAAAATACTCAACAAAATACTAGCTAATAGGATTGAACAGTACATTAAAAAGATTATTCACCACGACCAAATGGGATTTATTCCAGGGTTGCAAGGTTGGTTCAACATCCACAAATCAGTCAATGTGATACAACACATCAATAAAAGAAAGAACAAGAAAGAACAAGAACCATTTGACAAAGTACAGCATTCCTTCCTGATCAAAACTCTTCAAAGTATAGGGATAGAGGGCACATACCTCAATATCATCAAAGCCATCTATGAAAAACCCACCACAAATATCATTCTCAATGGAGAAAAACTGAAAGCTTTTCCGCTAAGGTCAGGAACACGCCAGGGATGTCCATTATCACCACTGCTATTCAACATAGTAATAGAGGTCCTAGCCTCAGCAATCAGAAAACAAAAGGAAATTAAAGGCATCCAAATCAGCAAAGAAGAAGTCAAATTATCACTCTTCGCAGATGATATGATACTATATGTGGAAATCCAAAAGACTCCACTCCAAAACTGCTAGAACTTATACAGGAATTCAGTAATGTGTCAGGATATAAAATCAATGCACAGAAATCAGTAGCATTTCTCTACACCAACAACAAGACAGAAGAAAGAGAAGTTAAGCAGTCAATCCCATTTACAATAGCATCCAAAACCATAAGATACCTAGGAATAAACCTAACCAAAGAGCCACAGAATCTATACTCAGAAAACTATAAAGTACTCATGAAAGAAATTGAGGAAGACACAAAGAAATGGAAAAATGTTCCATGCTCCTGGATTGGAAGAATAAATATTGTGAAAATGTCTATGTTACCTAAAGCAATCTACACATTTAATGCAATTCCTATCAAAGTACCATCCATCTTTTTCAAAGAAATGGAACAAATAATTCTAAAATTTATATGGAACCAGAAAAGACCTCGAATAGCCAAAGGGATATTGAAAAAGAAAGCCAACGTTTGTGGCATCACAATTCCGGACTTCAAGCTCTATTACAAAGCTGTCATCATCAAGACAGCATGGTACTGGCACAAAAACAGACACATAGATCAATGGAACAGAATAGAGAGCCCAGAAATAGACCCTCAACTCTACAGTCAACTAATCTTCGACAAAGCAGGAAAGACTGTCCAATGGAAAAAAGACAGCCTCTTCAATAAATGATGCTGGGAAAATTGGACAGCCACATGCAGAAAAATGAAATTGGACCATTTCCTTACACCACACACAAAAATAGACTCAAAATGGGTGAAGGACCTCAATGTGCGAAAGGAATCCATCAAAATCCTTGAGGAGAACACAGGCAGCAACCTCTTCAACCTCAGCCGCAGCAACATCTTCCTAGGAACAACGCCAAAGGCAAGGGAAGCAAGGGCAAAAATGAACTATTGGGATTTCATCAAGATCAAAAGCTTTTGCACAGCAAAGGAAACAGTTAACAAAATCAAAAGACAACTGACAGAATGGGAGAAGATATTTGCAAACGACATATCAGATAAAGGACTAGTGTCCAGAATCTATAAAGAACTTAGCAAACTCAACACCCAAAGAACAAATAATCCAATCAAGAAATGGGCAGAGGACATGAACAGACATTTCTACAAAGAAGACATCCAGATGGCCAACAGACACATGAAAAAGTGCTCCATATCACTCGGCATCAGGGAAATACAAATCAAAACCACAATGCGATATCACCTCACACCAGTCAGAATGGCTAAAATCAACAAGTCAGGAAATGACAGATGCTGGCGAGGATGCGGAGAAAGGGGAATCCTCCTACACTGTTGGTGGGAATGCAAGCTGGTGCAGCCACTCTGGAAAACAGCATGGAGGTTCCTCAAAATGTTGAAAATAGAACTGCCCTATGACCCAGCAATTGCACTACTGGGTATTTACCCTAAAGACACAAACGTAGTGATCCAAAGGGGCACGTGCACCTGAATGTTTATAGCAGCAATGTCCACAATAGCCAAACTATGGAAAGAACCTAGATGTCCGTCAACAGATGAATGGATCAAGAAGATGTGGTAAATATACACAATGGAATACTATGCAGCCATCAAAAGAAATGAAATCTTGCTTAGCGAAATAAGTCAAGCAGAGAAAGACAACTATCATATGATCTCCCTGATATGAGGAAGTGGTGATGCAACATGGGGGCTTAAGGGGGTACGAGAAGAATCAATGAAACAAGATGGGATTGGGAGGGAGACAAACCATAAGTGACTCTTAATCTCACAAAACAAACTGAGGGTTGCTGGGTGGAGGGGGTTTGGGAGAAGGGGGTGGGATTATGGACATTGGGGAGGGTATGTGCTTTGGTGAGTGCTGTGAAGTGTGTAAACCTGGTGATTCATAGACCTGTACCCCTGGGGGTAAAAATATATGTTTATAAAAAATAAAAAATTAAAAACAAATCAGTTAGCCACACTGTGTGGCTCAAATTCTCAGTCCTCAGTGTTGTTCATCTATCCCTTTGCCAATACCACATAGCCTTGATTATTGTAGCTATTAGATTTGGACTTTTTTTTACATTTCTGTTGTTTTCAACTTATTGGGATTTCTTGCATAGACAATTATGTTATCTGCAAACAAGGACAATTCCATTTCTTCCTTTTCATTTGTAGGGTTTTTTTTTTAATTTTTTGACTAATTGTCCTGTGTAAAGCCTCTAGTACTATACTGACTAGCAGTGCTGAGAATGGACATCCCTACTTTCTTCTTGGCCTTGGAGGGATAGCATTATACTTCTTTCACAATGAAGTATAATGCTAGCTATCTGGAAAGCTTTTATAGGTACACTTTATCAAGTTGAGAAAATTCTCCCTTATTCTTAGCTTTCTAAGCTATATTATCATAAATGTGTTGAGTCTTATCAAATGCAGTTATCTGTGTTAATTGACATAATCATGTGACTGTTCTTTTTTAGTCTGTTAATATGACAAGTAACATTGACTTTTTTAGTAGCAAACCAGCCTTACAACTCTGGAATAAATCCCAGTTAATTATGGTATATAATTCTTTTTATATATGATAAAATCTATTTGTTAATATTTTATAAAGGTTTTTATGTCTTTATTCTTGAGTATGTTGTTATTAATGTCAGAGAACACTCTGTTTTCCATTCTTTTGAATTTTGGGGACATTATTCTGTATCCCAGTATATGGCCTATGTGTCTTGGCACATATTCCATGGGCACTTGAATATATAACTTGTCTTTGGGCTAAGTGTTCTATGAATGTTAAGTAGATCCTGTTGCTGACGGTATTGTGGCATTTTATAACCTTGCTGATTTTCTGTCTAGTTCTACCAAATGATAGAGGAATGCTAAATTTTCAACTATAATTGGATTTATCTATTTTTTTTCCTTTGGTTCTGTGAGATTTCCTTCATGCCTTTGGCAATTCTTTTGTCTGGTGTACACCCACTTAGGACTACTATGTCTTTTTGGTGAATTGACATTTTTATCCTTATGTGATCCACCTCTATGTATGCAAAACTGGGTCATCACATTACCTGATTTCAACCTTTACTACAAAGATATGATCACCAAGACAGCATGGTACTGGCACAAAAACAGACACATAGACCAGTGGAACAGAGTAGAGAGCCCAGATATGGACCCTCAACTCTATGGGCAAATAATCTTCGACAAATCAGAAAAAAATATAAGTGGAAAAAGGACAGTCTCTTCAATAAATGGTGCTGGGAAAACTGGGCAGCTATATGTAGAAGAATGAAACTTGACCATTCTCTTACACCATACACAAAGATAAACTCTAAATGGATAATAGACCTCAACGTGAGACAGGAATCCATCAGAATCCTAGAGGAGAACGTAGGCAGTAATCTCTTCAATATCAGCCACAGCAACTTCTTTCAAGATATGTCTCCAAAGCAAAGGAAACAAAAGTGAAAATAAACTTTTGGGACTTCATCAAAATCAAAAGCATCTGCACAGCAAAGGAAACAGTCAAGAAAACAAAGAGGCAACCCACGGAATGGGAGAAGATATTTGCAAATGACAGTACAGACAAAAGGTTGATATCCAGGATCTATAATGAACTCCTCAAACTCAACACACACAAAACAGACAAGCATATCAAAAAATGGGCAGAAGATATGGACAGACACTTCTCCAATGAAGACATACAAATGGCTATCAGACACATGAAAAAATGTTCATCATCACTAGCCATCAGGGAGATTCAAATTAAAACCACATTGAGATATCACCTTACAGCAGTTAGAATGGCCAAAATTAGCAAGACAGGAAACAACATGTGTTGTAGGGGATGTGGAGAAAGGGGAACCCTCTTACACTGTTGGTGGGAATGCAAGTCGGTGCAGCCTCTTTGGAGAACAGTGTGGAGATTCCTCAAGAAATTAAAAATAGAACTTCCCTATGACCCTGCCATTGTACTCCTGGGTATTTACCCCAAAGATACAGATGTAGTGAAAAGAAGGGCCATCTGTACCCCAATGTTTATAGCAGCAATGGCCACGGTCGCCAAACTGTGGAAAGAACCACGATGCCCTTCAGCGGATGAATGGATAAGGAAGATGTGGTCCATATACACTATAGAGTATTATGCCTCCATCAGAAAGGATGAATACCCAACTTTTGCAGCAACATGGACGGGACTGGAAGAGATTATGCTGAGTGAAATAAGTCAAGCAGAGAGAGTCAATTATCATATGGTTTCACTTATTTGTGGAGCATAACAAATAGCATGGAGGACATGGGGAGTTAGAGAAGGGGGTTGGGGGAAATTGGAAGGGGAGGTGCATCATGAGAGACTATGCATTCTGAAAAACAATCTGAGGGGTTTGAAGTGGCGGGGGGGTGGGAGGTTGGGGTACCAGGTGGTGGGTATTATAGAGGGCACGGATTGCATGGAGCACTGAGTGTGGTGAAATAATAATGATACTATTACACTGAAAATAAATAAATGAAAAAAATTCTTTGCTCTGAAATCTACTTTATCTGATATTAGTGTTTCCAGTCCTGTTTTCCTGATTAATGAGCACATTGTGTATCTTCTTCCACTATCTGTACTTTCAACATACATACATCTATATACTTGAAGTGAGTTTCCTGTAGATAGCATATAAATGTGTCACTTTTTAAAATTATCTTGGCTAATCAGTATCTAATTGCTGTATTTAGGTCATTATATAGTGTACTTATTGACAAGTTAAAACTTAAGTTGTATCAATCCATTTTTGTTTATCACTTGATCTTTTATTTGAGTCAGTCTTTTTTAGCTATTGTCCTGTGTTTAATTAATTTTATTTCAGAGTCATATTTTGTCTATTGTGTTTCTACTAAAATTTTTATTTATTTTTTAAATTACTTTTCAGTGTTCCAGAATTCGTTGTTTATGCACCACTCCCAGTGCTCCATGCAATATGTGCCCTCCATAACACCGACCACCAGGCTCACCCAACCTCCTCCCCTCCTCCCCTCCAAAACCCTCAGTTTGTTTCTCAGAGTCACAGTCTCTCATGGCTCATCTCCCCCTCCAATTGCCCCCAACTCCCTTCTCCTCTCCAGCTCACCATGTCCTCCATGTTTTTCCTTATGCGCCACAAATAAGTGAAACCATATGATAATTGACTCTCTCTGCTTGACTTATTTCACTCAACATAATCTCTTCCAGTCCTGTCCATGTTGATACAAAAGTTGGGTATTCATCCTTTCTGATGGAGGCATAATACTCCATAGTATATGTGGACCACATCTTCTTATCCATTCCTCCGTTGAAGGGTGTCTTGGTTCTCTCCACAGTTTGGCGACTGTGGCCATTGGAGCTATGAACATTGGGGTACAGATGACCCTTCTTTTCACTACATCTGTAGGGTAAATACCCAGTAGTGCAATTGCAGGGTCATAGGGAAACTCTATTTCTAATTTCCTAAGGAATCTCCACACTGTTTTCCAAAGTGGCTGCACCAACTTGCATTCCCACCAACAGTGTAAGAGGGTTCCCCTTTTTCCCCATCCTCTCCAACACATGTTGTTTACCCTCTTGTTAATTTTAGCCATTCTAACTGGTGTAAGGTGCTATCTCTCTATAGCGTTTTTAAGTTTATCTCTTTCTATAGTTTTTTAGTGGTTCCTCTAGGTATTACATTTCATAATTTTGTATTCTGTTGTGTCATCATTTTTTTAAATAAAATATTTTATTTATTTATTTGACACAGAGTGAGATCACAAGTAGTCAGAGAGGCAGGCAGAGAGAGAGGGAGAAGCAGACCCCCTGCTGAGCAAAGAGCCCAACCTGGGGCTTGATCCCAGGACCCTGAGACCATGACCTGAGCCAAAGGCAGAGGCTTAACCCACTGAGCCACCCAGGCACCCCTGTGTCATCATTTTATTGGTATGATAGTAGAAATATTATCTACCTTTATGCCCCTTTGCCTTCCACTGTTTATAACTATCTGAAGTATTTCTTCTACATACATTTCTTCTACATACATACATTATTGCTTCCACTATCAGAAATAATTCAGAAAACTAAACAGGAGGAGGAAAATGTATTGTATTTTAATCACATATTATTTTTTCATTTTTTTTCTTTCTCATATTTCATGTTTTGTTCTTCTTTTTCCTTTTAAAACTTCCCTTTATTTTAGGGTAGATATGGATATTTTTGCTACATATAAAATTTAAGGTTTGGTTATGGACTGCATTGTGTCTCTCAAAAATTCCCATGTTGAAGTCCTAACTCCCAATGTGAATGCATTTACTCTGAGGTCCTTAAGAAATTAAGGTTACATGAAGTCATAAATGTGGTACCCTAATTCAATTGGATTGGTCCTCTTATAAGAAAAGAGATACCAAAAATTGCTGTTTCTCTAAATGCACCAAGGAAAGGCCATATGAAGACACAGCAACAAGGTGGCAGACTGACAGTCCCAAAGATAGCCTTCACACAAAGCTAGTTTGCTACATTTGACCATAACTGCCTCCATAAGTGAGAAAATAAATGTCTGTTGTATAAGTCACCCAGTTTGTGATATTTTGTTGTAGAAGACTGAGCAGATTTTGGTACTGTGAAGTGGGGTGTTACTTTTAAAAATACCTAAAAATGTGGAAGTGGCTTTGGAACTGGGGTATGAGTAGAGGCTGGACATGTTTGGGGTGCATGTTAAAAAAGCCCAGATTGCACTGAAGGGACTGTTGCTAGAAATATGGACATTAAAGGTATTTCTCATGAGTTGTCATAGAGAAAAGAAGACCATGCTTTTGGAAACTGGAGGAAAGGTGATCTGTTAGAAAGTGGCAAAGAATTTGAATTTTTTTCTAGTGTTTTGTGAAAGGTAGTAAATGTGAGGAATGACATTGGATTTTTAGCTGAAGAGATTTTTAAGGAAAATGTTGAAGGTGAGGTTTGGCTTCTCCTTGTTGCTTATAGTTAAATGCAAGAGGGGAAGGAGAAACTGAAAGAATCATTAAGCAAAAAGGAACCAGAACTTGAAGATTTAGAAAACTCTAATTCTATCTGTATTGCAAAATATGATAAAACATGCTATGGAAAGAACACTAAGGATGTGCCTGGAAATCACTCTATGAGGAGATTACTTATCATTTTAATCAGGTATCTCAGTAGACTTCAGGAACAGAAATGAGATTACACAAGCACAGACACTGTCAGTATGGACCAAGGAAAGGAGAAATATAAAATAAAGTTTTTGGAACTCCAGGATTCTACAGGAAAGGACAATAGACTTATTTGACTCAAACATACTTTATCTTTCAAGTAAAGGAAAGAATTATACTGAACATAATTCAAAGATCATCAGGGCTGCCACTTGCACCACAGGCCCAGAACAGACCCAGGTGCAAAGCTGTTTTTTCCTAAGTTTCAAAGGGTGGGCTCCTCTCCTCAGTCTCAGAGGCCAGGATACCTCTGACTAGTGTTTCAGGGAAAAGGTGACTGCAAAGAGCTGTCAAGATGTGGCTGCCACAAGCAGCTGTAGGGGTGATGCTGTTCAAATTATCTAGCCAAAGAAGTTGCTTCTTGAGCCTTAATGGAACTTAACATGCTAGGTTTTGTACTTCATTGGGAACCATCAATCCGATCTTTTGGATTTCTCCTTTTTAAGAAGGGAATGTCTATCCTATACCTGTCCTACTACTATACTTGGGAAACAGATACTTTGTTTTCACAGATGGAGAGGAATTTTGACTCTGGATGAATCATACCACAAGACTTACCCAAACATAATTTAGATGATATTTAGATGAGATTATATGCTCAGAATATATGCTTCAATGGACTAAGAGAGTTGGGGTTATGAGAAGGAATGAACAACTTTTACATGTGAGAAGGAAGTGTCTGGGGGGGGCACAGAGTGGGAAGTAAGGAATGCATTGTGTCCTTCTAAAATACATATATTGTTATTGGCAATGTAAATTGGTACACTCACTGTGAAAAAATTTGTAGTTTCCTCAAAAAATTAAAAATAGCAATACCAAATGACCCAATAATTCGACTACAGGGTATTTCCACAAAGAAAAGAATCATTAATTCAAAAAGATGTATGAACCCTGGCATTTATTGAGTTTTATTTACAACATCAAGAAGTGAGAGCAATGCAAGTGTGTACCAATAGATGAATGCATAAAGAAAATGTGGTATATAAATATATAATGGAATATATATCAGTCATAAAAAGAAGGAGATCTTGTCATTGTGACAACATTAATGGACCTAGAGGATATTCAGCTAAGTGGAATAACTCAGACAAGGACAAATACCATATGATTCCACTCATATTGTGGGATCAAAAAATAAATAAACAAAAAAACAGTAAGTATTAAAAATGGAGAACAAACTGGTGTGTACCACTGAAAAGATGGACAGGGGAAGCTGGGTGAAACAGATAAGAGGTATTAAAAAGTATAAAGTCTAGTTATAAAATAAATAAGTCATGGAGGTAAAAAGTACAGCACAAAAATATAATCAATAATATTGTAATGATGTAGAAAGGTGACAGATCATGACAAAAATTATAGTAGTGAACAACTAGTAATGTACAGATGGTTGAATTACTCTGTTACATACTTGAGACTAATATAACATTATATGTCCATTATACTTCAATAATAAGTTAAAAAAGTAACAGTGACATAATGTCATAAAGATACACAAATGGAACTATGAAGCAAAAAAGAAAGTCCAGAAGTAAACCCATAAATATATGGACAACTGATTTCTGACAAAGGTATAACAACAATGCCATGGAGAAAGAATGTCCTTTTCAACAACTGGTCCTGATACAACTGTATATGCACATGCAGAATATAAACAAACAAACAAACAAACTTTACTTATATTCTGCATCATATACAACAATTAAAGTGGATCATAGGACAATGTGTGAAACCTAAAAAAATAAGCTTCCTGGAAGAAAACTCAGAAGAAAATATTTGTGACACAAACATAGAGAAAGGTTTTGTGAATTTTTCTTGGGCAAAGATTACATTTTAGTCATCATAGTGGTGTAAACTACAAAGAATTACTACTTCACACCACTATGATGGCTAAAATGTCCTTTTTTAGACACCCAATTAACAAGTGTCAGGGAGGTAGAACAAGTGCAATCTTCATACACTACTTCTAGTGATGGAATTTGCCACAGCACTTTGGAGACAGTTTCCAATGCCATTAAATGTTATATGTATGCTTATAGTATGACCTAGAAATTCCACTCCTAGGAATCTAATCAGGAGAAATTAAAATGTATTTCCATGCAAATAATCAACAAAGCTAAAAGGCAACATATGGAATGAGAGAAGATATTTGCAAATGACATAACTAATAAGGGGAAGTATCAGATATATAATTATAAATCTCAGTACCCAAAAAAGCAAATAAACCAATTTAAAAATGGGCATAGGACATGAATAGATATCTTTCTAAAGAAGACATTAGAATGGCCAATACCCCTGGGGATAAAAATATATGTTTATAAAAAATAAAAAATTTTAAAAAAAGAATGGCCAATAGACACATGAAAAGATGCTCAACACATCACTCATTATTAGGGAAATACAAATCAAAACTACAATAAGATATGACCTTGCACCTGTCAGAATGACTAAAATCAACAACGCAAGAAACAACAGGTGTTGGAGAGGATGTGGAGAAATGGGAGCACCTTTGCACTGTTGATGGGAATGCAAAGTAGTGTAGCCACTCCAGAAAACAATATGGAGGTGCCTCAAAAACAAACTGAGGGTTGCTGGGGGGAGGGGGGTTGAAAGAAGGGGGGTGGGGTTATGGACATTGGGGAGGGTATGTGCTTTGGTGAGTGCTGTGAAGTGTGTAATCCTGGCGATTCACAGACCTGTACCCTTGGGGATAAAAATATAAGTTTATAAAAAATAAAAAATTCAAAAAAATAGTGAAAAATATAACTACCCTATGATCCAGCAATTACTCTACTAGGTATTTACCAAAAGAATATAAAAATACTAATTCAGGGGCACCTGGGTGTCTCAGATGGTTAAGCATCTGCTTTCAGCTCAGGTCATGATCTCAGGGTCCTGGGATCAAGCCCCATGTCAGGTTCCCAGCTCAGCAGGGAGTCTGCTTTCCCTCTCCCTTTCCCTCCCCCTCTACTTTCTCTGTCTCTTTCAAATGAATAAATAAAATCTTAAAAAAATACTAATTCGAAGGAATGATGCACCCCCATGTTTATAGAAGCATTATGTACAATAGCCAAATAATGGGAACATCCCAAGTGTCCATCAACTGATGAATGGATACACACACACACACACACACACACACATACACACACACACACACACACACAGAGGAATATTACTTATCCATATAAAAGAATCGGAGCACTGGGTGTGGTGCAAAAATAATGAATACTGTTATGCTGAAAATAAAAAATAAATTAAAAAAAAGAATCAGATCTTGCTATTTGTAAGAACATGGATGGAGCTAGAGTGTATTATGCTAATGAAATAAGTAGTCAGAGAAAGACAAATACTACATAATTTCACTAATATGTGGAATTTAATAAACAAAACAAAGGGAAAAAAGAGAGAGGCAAATCAAGAAACAGACTCTTTGTGGAGATTAGAAAGAGAAAGAAGAGAGGAGCACAGGGCATCACACAAGGAAAACACATGTCCAAAGACAATGACTGGGAAAACAAGAGGGGCTGATTTTTTTAGTGTTTTTTGTTTTTTGTTTTGTTTTGTTTTGTTTTTTCTTTTCCCAACCAGCAGAGCTCAAAGACCAGAGTTTTAGTGGTGCATGGTGTAGCTGGTATATAGCATTGAGGACACATCAGTGCTCCTGCAGAGAAGGCAGTCAGGCAGATGGCAGCATCTCAGGATTTCCCAAGACACACTGGGAGAGACAGTTCCCCCTTCTTGGAGCACATATGAGAAAGTGCCTCTCTGGGGACAAAGGAGCTGGTGGGGGACATTACCCTCCCCTGCACCTCAGCATAGCAGAGAGACATCTGCTGAGGGTGGCTAACCCAGACACTAGCCGCTTAGCAAAGCCATTTTCTTTGCTCCAAATTCCATGTGCCTGAGCTCTGGCACAACTGCCTTTTTGGGTCAAATCTGCATCAATCCCAGGATAGTAAGACCCTCCCGCAGAAGACCAGCATAGGTCCCCTCCATGCCAGGTCTTTAAACTTTGGAGTTTTAAAACTCAGCTGGCCTGGATGGGATAACCCAAAGTGCGCTGCACTTCTCCAGACAAGCAAGTGACCTAGATACAGAGTGTATAAGCAGTGACCTGAAAAATGCTTAGGATACTTGAGGCAAATTTATTCACTCTTCTAGGAGGGCTTCCCTGACAAAAGTGAACATGAATTAACCTCTCTGAAAACAAGCTGGCTGGCACCACTTCTTTCTCCTGTCCCTTAGCATAATCTAACTTCAATAAATAGCACAGGGTCAACACTGGAGGTCTAAACCTTGTCTCACCTGTTCTTTGCTGGTACTGCTTTTCTCAAGCAAGTGTGGCTGAGAACCAGTGCACTGGGACCCTCTCCCAGAAGACCAGCAAAAACTCCACCACACAGCCCATTACACACCATGTCTACTGGCCATAAAGTTCTGCAAATCTTCAGCACTGGTGGAAATAGTATCAGGTTTTTTATAACAAGAAGACCAGAGCACACTTCATTTAAGACTCACCACACTCTGGCCAAGGTGCAAACACTCCCCACTGCAGGTAAGAAAAAAATGTGTAGAGGACTGACCTGATAAAGCAGTCATAACACAGCAGCAGAGTACATGCAACATACACAAGAGACAATTCCTGAAGAACAAGGCTCTGGACATTATATGACCTCTTCTTCATAAAGTCATTATTCGCAGGAGCAGGAAGCATAGCAGGCTTTCCTAGCATAGAGAAGATGACAAAGACCTAGACAAAATGCCAAATGGAGAAATTCATCCCAAAAGCAAGAAAAGGAAAACATAATCTCCAGGGACCTAATTGAAACAGATATAGGTGATATTCCTGATTCAGAACTTAAAGCAACAATTTTAAGGATACTAGCTGGACTTCAGAAAAGCATAGATGACATCAGGGAGATCAATGCCATAGAGATAAAGGAGCAAAAAATGAATCAGGTTGAAACGAAAAATGCAATAACCAAGATTCAAAACCAACTGGCTATAATGAACTCAAGGATAGAAGACTTCTTCCAAATAAATGATACAGAAAATAGAATTATGGAAAATAATGAAGCTGATCAAAAGTGGGAAATAAAAATCTTGCATCAGGAAAGTAGACTTAGGGAACCCCAGAACTACATGAAATGTAATAGCAATCATATCATAGGAATCTCAGAAAATGAGGAGAGAGAGAAAGGGGGGCAGGTTTATTTGAGGAAGTTATAGCTGAACATTTCCCTAATCTGGAGAATGAACAGAATTCCAAATCCAGGAAGCATACAGAACTCTCATCAAAATCAAGAAAAGCAGGCCAACACCAATATGTCTTTAGTTAAATTTGCAAAATATAGAGATTAAAAACAAATAAACGAACAAGCAAAAAATCAAGACTAAAAGCAACAAGGGAAAACAAGTCCCTAACTTACAAGAGAAGACAAATAAGGTTAACAGCACACCTCTTCATAAAAACATGGCAGACCAGAAGAAAGCTATCCCGCAAGCCTGTCATTAACAATAAAAGGAGAGATAATGATTTTCCCAGAGAAACAAAAACTAAAGGAGTTTATGACCACTAAAACAGCCCTTCAAGAAATATTAATGGAGACTTGCTGAGTGGGAAAAAGACTAGAAGGGGACAGAGAAAATCTCCAGAAATAATGACAGAACAAGCGATAAGATGGCACTAAATTTACATATATCACTAATTACCCTGAGTGTAAATGAAACAAGTGCTCTAATCAAAAGACATAAGGTGTCAGAATGGATACAAAACCAAGACACATTTTACATGTTGCCTACAAGAGACTCATTTTAGACCTAAAGACACCCGCAGATTAAAAGTGAGGGGATGGAGAAATACTTATCATGTTAATGGACATCAAAAGAAAGCTGGAGTAGCTACACTTACATCAGATGAACTAGATTTTAAACTGAAGACAGTGACAAAAGATGAAGAAGGGGGGGCATCTGGGTGGCTCAGTGGGTTTGGCATCTGGCTCTTGATTTTGGCTCAGGTCATGATCACAGGGATGTGAGATCAAGCTGCAGGTTCTGAGCTGAGTGGGGAATATGCTTGAGATTGTCTCCCTTTCACTCTGCTCTCTCCCCCCTTGCACTTTCACTGTCTCTCAAACAGACAAATGAATAAATCTTTTCAAACAGAGATCAAGAAGGGCACTACATCATAATAAAGGGGTCTATGCAACAAGATCTAACAATTATAAATTGTTATCCTCCTGAATTGGGAGCATCCAATATACAAAGCAATTAATAACAAACATAAAGGAACTCATTGGTAATAATGCAATTATTCTAGGGGAATTTAATAGCCACTTACATCAATGGACAGGTCATCTAAGCAGGAAATCAGCAAAGAAACAATGACTTTGAAACACACACTGGACCAAATGGGCAGAAAAAATATATTCAAAACATTTCATCCTAAAGCAGCAGGATGCATATTTGTAAAGTGCACATAGGACATTCTTTAGAATAGATCAACTACTAGGTCATGAATTAGGCCTCAACAAGTATAAAAAACTGACATCGTAACATGTATGTTTTCAGACCACAATACTATGAAACTTGGAAATCAACCACAAGGAAATATTTAGAAAGACCACAAATATGTGGAGGATAAAGAACACCTTACTAGAGAATGTGAAGGTCATTCAAAAAATAGGAAATTAAAGAAGAAATTTTAAAAATACATGGAAATAAATGAAAGTAAAAACAGGAAGTTCTAAAATATTTTGGATGCAGCCAAGGTGGTAATAAGGGCGAACTATACAGTAATATAGGTCTACCTCAAAAAGTAAGGTAAATATCAAATATGCAACCTAACCCTACACCTAAAGGAGCTAGAAAGAGAAGAGAAAATGAGGTCTAAACCAAGCAGGGAAGGGAATTAATAATGACTGGAGCAGAAATAAAATATGTAGAAACAACAACAACAGAAACCAGTAAAACAGATCAACAAAACCAGGAGCTGCTTCTTTAACAAAATTAATGAAATTGATAAACCCTTAGCCAGACCTATCAAAAAGAAAAGGAAAAGGACCAAACAAATAAAATCATGAATGAAAAAGGAGATCAAAACCAACATCACAGAAATACAAACAATTATAAGAGTATATTATGAAAACTTTATGTCAGCAAATTGGGCAATTGGGAAGAAGCAGATAAATTACAAGAAACATATAAACCACCAAAACTGAAACAGGAAGAAATAGAAAAACTGAAAAGACAACCAGCAAAGAATTTGAATCACAAATCAGTATCTCCCCACGAAGATAAGTCCAGGGACACATGACTTCTCTGGTGAATTCTACCAAACAGTTATTATTTTTAAAGATTTTATTTGTTTATTTGAGACAGGGAGAGCAAGAGAGAAAGAGAGTGAGGGAGAAAGTATGAGCAATGGAGATGGACATAGAGAGAGGGAGAAGCAGACTCCCCAGTGAGCAGAGAGACACCAGGCTGGATCCCAGGACCCTGAGATCATGACCTCTGCCAAAGGCAGATGCTTAACTGCATCTTCTACCCAAGGGCCCCTTCTACCAAACATTTAAAGAAGAATTAATACTCATTCTTCTGAAACTGTTTCAAAACATAGAATGGAAGTAAAACTTCTAAATTCATTCTATGAGGCCAGTATTGCCTTGATTCCAAAATGTGACAAAGACCTCACTAAAAAAGAGTATCACGGACCAATATCCCCTATGAATATGGATATAAAATTTCTCAACAAAATACAAACAAAATACTAGCAAATCAAATACAACAGTACATTGAAAGAATTATTCACTATGACCAAGTGGGATTTATTCATGGGCTACAGGGACAGTTCAATATTTGCCAACCAATCAATGTGATATAACACATTAAAAAAAGAAAGGATAAGAACAATCTCAATCAACAGATGTAGAAAAAGCATTTGACAAAGTATAACATCCATTCTTGATAAAAATCCTCAACAAAGTAGGGATAGAAGAAACATATCTCCACATCATAAAGTCCATATATGAAGGACCCACAGCTAATATCGTTCTTAATGGAGAAAACTGAGAGCTTTTCCTTTGGTCAGGAACAAGACAGGACATCCACTATCACAACTGTTAATTTAACATGGTACTATAAATCCTAGTTTCAGCAATCAGACACAAAAATAAAAGGCATTCAAGTTGGAAAAGAAGTCAAATTCTCAGTCTTCACAGATGATGTGATACTTTGTGTGGAAAACAAAAAGCCTCCACTCCAAAATTGCTAGGACGGATACACGAATTAAGTAAAGCTGAAGGATACAAAATCAAGGTACATAAATCTGTTGCATTTCTATACACCAATAATGAAGCAGCAGAAAGAGAAACCCATTTACAATTGCAACACAAACCATAAGATACCTAGGAATAAACCCAAGCAAGGAGGTAAAAAGATTTCTACTCTGAAAACTATATAACACTTATGGAAAAAAATGAAGGTAACACAAAGAAATGGAAAAACATTCCATGCTCATGGACTGGAAGAATAAATTCTGTTCAAATATCTATACTACCCAAAGCAATCTACACATTCGATGTAATCCCTATCAAAATATCACAGCATTTTTCAGTTAGAACAAATAATCCTAAAATTTGTATGTAACAGCAAAAGACCCTGAATAGCCAAAGAAATCTTGAAAAATAAAAGCAAACTGGAAGCATCACAATTCGACTTCAAGCTATATTATAAAGGTACAGTCATCAAGACATTATGGTATTGACACAAAAAGAGACACATAGATCAATGGAACAGAACACCCAGAAATGGACCCACAACAATGTGGTCAACTAATCTTTGACAAATCAGGAAAGAATATCCAATGGAAAAAAATGACAATTTCTTCAACAAATGGGTGTTAGGAAAATGGGACAGCCATATGAAGAAAAATGAAACTGGACCACCATCTTTTACCATACATAAAAATAAATTCAAAATGAATGAAAGACATAATTGTAAGACAGGAATCCATCAAAATCCTAGAGGAGAACACAGGTAGCAAACTCTTTGACATTGGCTGTCACAACTTCTTACTAGACACGTCTCCTGATGCAAGGGGAACAAAAAAAAAAATTAACCAATGAGACTTCACCATGATAAAAAGCTTCTGCCCAGTGAAGGAAACAATCAACAAAACTAAAAGGTGACTTTCAGAATGGGAGAAGATATTTTCAAGTGACATATCTGATAAAGGGTTATTATTCAAAATCTATAAAGAATTTATCAAACACCCAAGAAACAAATAACCCAGTTAAGGAATGGAAAAGCGAAGACATTTTTCCAAAGAAGACATCCAGATGGCCAATAGACACATGCAAAGATGCTCAACACATTACTCACTATCAGAAAAATACAAATCAAAACTACAATGACATATCATCTCACACATGTCAGAATGGCTAAAATTAACAAAAGAAGAAAAAACAGGGACAAGAATGTGGAAAAACTGTTGATGAAAATGCAAAGTGGTGCAGCCACTCTGGAAGAACATATGGAGGTTCCTCAAAAAGTGAAAAATGGAGCTACCCTATAAACAAGCAATTGCAATACTAGGTATTTAGTATTTAATTAGATAAAAATACTAATTCAAAGGGATACTTGCACCCTGATGTTTTAGTAACATTACCTACAATAGCCAAATTATAGAGACAGGTCAAGTGCCCACTGACTGATGAATGGATAAATAAGTTATGGTATATATAGGCAATGGAATATTGCTCATGCATAAAAAGAATGAAATCTTGCTATTTGCAATGATATGGATGGAGCTAGAGAATATTATGCTCAGTGAAATAAGTCAGTCAGAGAAAGATGTATACGTAATGATTTCACTCATATGTGGAATTTAAGAAACAAAACAAAAGAAGAAAGAGAAAAAAAGAGAGAGACAAACCAAGGATGATACTCTTAACCATAAAGGACAAAGTGATGGTTACCAGAGGGGAAGTGAATGGGAGGGATGGGTTAAATAAGTGATGGGGATTAAGGAAGGCACTTGTGATGAACACTAGGTGTTGTATGGAAATGTTGAATCACTATATTGTACACCTAAAACTAGTGTTATACTGTATGTTAACTAACTGGAATTTGAATAAAAACCTAAAAATAAAATATAGTTCCATACAATGACTTATATGCCTATGTTCAAAGAAACATTCATAGAAGCTGAAAAGTGAACACAACCTAAATGTTCATTAATTGTTCAGCAAATGAACAAAATGTGGTACACCCACACAATGAAAAACTATTTGTCTATAAAAGGGAAAGAAACAGTAGCATATGTTACAATGTGTACAAAGCCTCAAAACCATCATGCTAAGTTATATGCAAAGTCCTATAATGGCAAATCTATAGAAACAGAAAGTGGATTACTTGTTGCCTAAAGCTGTGGGTGAGAATGCAGATGAATCTAAATTGGGCATAAGAGCTCTTTGTGGGATGAGGAAATGTTCCCAAATTGTATTGGGGTGATAGTTGTACAGCTCTGTAAAGTAAAAGCACTGAATTGTGGCCACCAAAAATGGATGTTTTCTACTGTATGTAAATTACAACTCGATAGATCTGTTAAACATATATCCTCCAATGAATTTTTACTGTACTCAGAATTAAATCTAAATTCACAACACCGTCTGAGCCAAAGTCTAAGCTGTTTCTACTCTGTTCCTGTTTCTCCAGGAAATAAATGACATGTCAAAACCCTTGTGTAAAAGAAATAGATTTTTTTATGGAGTTTGTCAATTGAGGTACCCAAGAGGACTAAGGATGGGGTTAACGATGAAACAAAGAATGCAGACATGTCACCCTTGTACACAATTGTCTTTACTATGCTCTTCAGGCTTAGTATCTAATGCCCCACTTTCCATGCTCTGTCCAGTAACTGGGTAGTTTGGGCTAAGATTAAATTTCCCAAATCTACAGAATAGACATCATGCTAATTTCCTTCTATTCACATATTCTATCAATCAAGTAGACAAAGAAAGTTTATTAATCAAGTACCAGTTGTTCCAACTGTGTGCTGGATCCTGTGGGTGACTGATGAACAGAAATAAAATATAAAAGTGTGATCCAATGTAGAAAATAGAAAAAAAAAATGTAACCGTTATGGCTAAAATGGAAGCGGGACCACCAGAGTCCTTATTCTCTCTTCAAATCCAACTCTGACTCTATTAGTGGTTCATCATATACCTCCATGGAAATCCCAGGACTCCTCAGAACATATTTCAAAGCCACCAATAAAATTTATCCTCTTCATTTCAGAGATGAAGAAACAAATGTCCAAAAAAGGCAAAGAAGTAGCCCAAGAGAATGCAGCTATGGCCTTCTGGGTCCTCTAAATGTAGAGTTACACATGAAGCAATTTAAGATTCAGATAATTATATACACAAGAGCTTTCTGGAGACTGGCACAGTTTCATACTTTTCTCCATCATAGTGCTTTGGCCATGAGCAGGGTTCAGCAATTATATTTGGAGTGACAAAATGAAACCAAATAGGTAGTAAGTTTAGGGTATTGACTGAAATTTAAGTAGTCTCAAAGAAAGAAAGATATTACTGTGGGTGGGGGAAGATTTGATTCATTCAGTCAATATTTATTAGGAGTCTATAAGTGCCAGGAACTGAGAAGCAATTGGGTGTTCATTAAAGTTCTGTTTAATAATAGTAGGGGTGTGTGTGTGTGTGCGTGTGTGTATTATGTACCAGCAATGGTGCTAAGCATTTTATATGTCATCTAATTTCCCCATCATGATAAAATGGATAGGTATGTTTAGCTTCATTTTTACAGATGAAAATTCTGAGGTTGAGAGAACTAAAGTGGCTTGTCAAAGATCACAAAGCCAGGAAGTGGAGACTTGTGAGCCTAATCAGCTTTTCCACCATACCAAGGAACTTTCCTCATATGATAGATCTCAAGTGATAGAAAATAAGGCAATGGAAGTAAATCTTGTTCTGGTTTAGACAGCAGTTTTCAGGGTGAAATAGGGAATATCATGGAACCTCCTGGAACCTTGGAAATTCTGCCTGAGAAGTAGAACTCCGTGTAGCCTCACACAGAGATCTCAGAAGACTCTGTGAGGTAGAATCTGTAACATATTTGGCTTTACGAAGAGAGGAAAGCATCCAAGTCATTAAAGATGTGATTTTATGTGGAAAGTATTGTAATGAAATCCTCCAAAGAGGATAAAGTGCACCAGATGTGGCTGCAAAATCACAGGAAATCCACAATATACTTCTTTTATTTTTAATCCACAGTCACTGGGGTCATAGTCTTACCTAACTGTTGAACCAAGATACCTGAGCTCCCACAGCTATCCAAACAGAATCCTGAGTCAAAACAAAAACCAGTCATCTGGCTGACTTCTTTCCAATGGCTTTTCGCTGGCTAACATGGAGTAGGAAGTATAGAGAGGTTAATGGAATATCCATTCCTGGGCCAGACTTGGCAGGCTCATGTGTCATCCAGCTTTAGAGGTGACTTAGTCCTCACAAAACCCTTATTCACTCTTACTTACAGTGCTTACTTACTTGCAAACCTTAGCCCTTACTCACACAGAAAACTGCACAGATTTGTTGATGAGCTACAAAAATGGTGAGAAGTGGAGACTCAGAATATATTATGTAGGTATATCCTACCAGGTCTTACTAATGCAGTGGTTTTCAAGTGTGATCCCTGAAACAGCAGTAACACTATTGCCTGGGAACTTGTTAGAAATGCATATGCTTAGGCTCCACCCTGATCTACTGAATCAGAGACTCTGGAGATGGGACCCAGCAATCTATTTCAATGGTCCTCCAGGTAGAGTCTGATGCAAAACCAGTGTGTTAATGTTTGATAATCACTATGCTAATGTTTCAATGTAGGGGGTCAGAGAGAGGGACAGATGAAGAATGATACCAGATTTGGGGGTGGGGAGACATTTACTACTGATGGAGCAGACTAGGAAAGGACAATGTTGCAGTGGGAGTGAAACTGAAAATTCTGTTGGAGAATATTTGAGATGGCAGTGACACATCCAATGGGGTTGGTTAAGTGGGAAGTTGGATATATGAGTCCGGAACTCAGGGGAGAGTTCACAGCTATTCACCTTAATTCTAAGATCCTTGAGAACAAGTCTAATTCACCTTAATGGTCCCCACAGAATATACCAGTCTAGTGTATGACCCAGAACAAGTGATAGATAAATGTCACTGAATGAAGAAAGGGGAGCAAGCTTTTCCTGCCTTCTCTAGTCTAGCTAGAATACTCCTTAAGCATCAAATGTTCTTCCATTTAATATTTATTTGCTCATCTGGGAAAACAGCTACTGTGAGAAAAGCAAATACCTTAGAACAGTTGAGTTTGAAGACTTTCTTACAGCTCACTAACAAATGTCAACTCTTTCCCATTCCCTTGGCTTGACTTGTCCATTCCTAAATTCCAGAGGTACCAGATCTCCTGTAACTGGCTATTGAGTGAGCACTAAGGTTGTGTCAGTTCTCAAGCCAGGTGACAGAGGAGCCTGCTGAAACTGCCACAGCAATGACTGAATGAAGGAAGGAATGAAAGGATATACATGCCAATTCAAAACTTGGTAACAGAATAACTTGTGTGCAACAATAAATCTCCCTATGGGAGCCCAAAAAGGTGGTGATCCATTTGGACTGCCAAATTTGGAAGGTTTTGGACAAGACCTATTCTAGGTCTACATTGAAGAATGAGTAGGAATTACAGGGTTGGAATGAGGGAAGGGCATTCAAAAAGGAGGGATTTACAATGGCAAAGGCCTGGGGGAGTGAAAGTGTGTAAGAGAGCAAGGATAGTTCATATAGATAAAAGATAGGTTGAATGAAAGGAAGTAGTAGCAGATAAGATTGGAAATGTGGATGTGGGCCAGACTGGCGAGACGGGGCCCTGATCTTTCGGCTCTGGGGCTAGAGATTGGGGCACCACCATTTTTGTTTTCATCCCTAAAGCAGCTCAGAAAGCCTTCAGGGAACAAAGCCACATAAAGCAACCTGGAGCAGCTTACACTGAGCCCAGCCCCCTGGAAAGGAGCAGTGCAACTCCACCCAGGCAAACACACCTGAAATTCAGTGCAGCGGGTCCCTCCCAGAAGACCAGCAGGAACATCAGGCAAATACCAAGGTTCCAGAACACACAGAACTGCAACACTCCAGCATTAGGGGAAAATAGTACATAGAATTTGAGGTTTTCCCTTCATGATTGTTTTAAAGTTTAAATTTTCCTATTCTTTTTTCCTTTCCAATTAATTTGTTATTTTATCAACACTTTGTTTTTTAAGTCTTTTTTTAATTTCAGTTTTACCTTTACATTTTATAGATATAGTCTTCATTTTTTGCTTCCTTTCAACGTATTCAAATTATCTAGTTAGATAGATAGATAGATAGATCCCTGTAAAAAAACAGTATGGAGGCACTCAGTTGTCCTCCATTGGGGTGGTGTGAAGTGGGAACAGGCACAATCCCAGGACCACTCTTAGTGCCAGGATCTTACAAAAGGCAGTAACGTAAGACCCTCAGACTCCCCCTGGGAGGACTGCTGTGGGCATGCACCACACATTCTGCAGAGTTTGACATGCAAGAAAGTGAAGACATTTTATCCCAGAGGGTTTACTAAATAAAGGAGACTGCAATCTCTCAACTCTGGAGCTGGAGAATGGGTCACGGCCATTTTCGTTTTTATCCTCTAAACAGGTGAGGAAAGCCTTCAGGAAACAAAAGCCACACAGAGGACCAGATCATATTTAGCCCATCCCCCTGGCAAAGGGATGTACAGAGCTGTCCAGGGAAAGATACGTGAGAAGTACCACAGAAGGACCCCCCCCCCCGAGAAGATCAACTGGAAGAACAGGTGCAGGATATAAAATCAATGCACACAAACCAATTGCATAGCTATATAATAACAACGTGATCGAAGAGAGAGAAATCAAAGAATTGATTCCATTTACAATTGCACCAAAGACTGTAAGATACCTAGGAATAAAAGTAACCAGAGAGATAAAAACTACAGATTGTTTATGAAATAAATTGAGGAATACACAAAGAGACAGAGAAACATTCCATGCTCATGGGTTGGAAGAACTAATGTTATTAAAATGTCTATGCTGCCTGGCGTAATCTACACATTCAAAGCATTCCCTGTCAAAATACCATGTGCCATTTTCACAGAGGTAGAACAACAAATCTAAAATTTTAATGGAACCAGAAAAGACCCTGAATCACCAGGGGAAGTTTGAAAAATAAAACCAAAGCTGGGGGGCATCACAATGCCTGACTTCAAGCTATATTACAAAGCTGTGACCATCAAGACAGCATGGTACTGTCACAAAAAAACAAACACATAGGTTAAAGGAACAGAAGAGAGATCAGAAATGGAACCTTTAGTCTATGGTCAACTAATCTTCAACAAGGCAGGAAAGAATATCCAATGGAAAGGGACAGTTTCTCCAATAAATGGTGCTGGGAAAATTGGACAGCCACATGCAGAAGAATGAAACTGACCATTCTCTTACAACATACACAAAGGTAAAACTCAATATGGATGAAAGACCTAAATGTGAAACAGGAATACATCAAAATCCTAGAGAAGAACACAGGCAGCAACCTCTTCGACCTTGGCCACAGCAACTTCTTGCAAGACACGTCTCTAAAGGCAAAGGAAACAAAACCAAAAATGAACTATTGGGACTTCACCAAGATAAAACTTTTCTGCACAGCAAAGAAAGAGTCAACAAAACTAAAAAGCAATCTATAGAATGGGAGAAGATATTTGAATATGACACATCACATAGAGGGCTGATATCCAAGATCTATAAACAACTTATCAAACTCAACACCAAAAAACAAATAATCCAGTCTAGAAAAGGGCAGAAGACATGAACAGACATTTCTCCAAAAAAGACAAAAATGACAAACAAAGACCTGAAAAATGCTCAAGATCACTTGTCATCAGGAAAGTACAAATCAAAACTGTAATGAGTTACCACCTCACACTAAATGAGTTAGCACCTCACACTAGTCAGAATGGCTAAAATTAACAATATAGGAAAGAACAAATATTGGCGAGGATTCAGAGAAAGGGGAGCCCTCTTACACTGTTGGTGGGAATGTAAGCTAGTACAGCTACTCTGGAAAACAGTATGGATGTTCCTCGTGAAGTAAAAAATAGAACTACCCTATTATCCAGTAATTGTACTACTAGGTACTTACACCAAAGATAGAAATGTAGTGGGGGCACCTGTACCTCAATGTTTATAACAGCAATGTCCACAATAGCCAAATTGTGCAAAGAACCGAGATGTTGACAGATGAATGGATAGAGCAGTGACATACATATACAACGGACTATTACTCAGCCATCAGAAAGGATGAATACTTACAATTTACATGGATGTGGATGGAACTAGGTGGTACTATGCTGAGCAAAGTAAGTTGATCAGAGAAAGATAATTATCATATGGCTTCACTCATATGTGGATTATAAAAAATGGCACACAGGGTTGTAGGGGAAGGGAGGGAAAACTGAATGGGAAGTCAACAGAGAGGGAGAAAAATCATGAGAGACTTAACTACACGAAAGAAAGTGAGGTTTGGTGAAAGGGAGGTTGGTAAGGGGAAGGTTCAGTTGAGTGATGGACATTAAGGAAGGCACATGATTTGATGAGCACTGAGTGTTATACTCAACTGATTTCTTAAAATAAGACAATGACATTTGTCATATCAATTGACTCTTCCTTTCATGAAAGATGTCTCTGTGGTATGTAATGCTGTTTGATACCATTTTACCCACAGACGTTCTTTCAGAATTGGAGTGAATCCTCCCAAACACTGCTGTTACTTTAACAACTAATATTTATATATTATTCTAAATCTTTTGTTGTTATCTCAACAATCTTTACAGCATCTTCACCAGGAGTAGATTCTATCTCAAGAAACCATTTTCCTTGCTCATCCAAGAGAAGCAACTCCTCATCTGTTAAGGTTTTATCAAGAGATTGCAGCAATCCAGTAAAATCTTCAGATTCTACTTCTAATTTCAGTTCTGTTATTTCTACTACATCTGCAGTTACTTCCTTCATTGAAGGCTTGTACCCCTCAAAGTCATTCAGGAGGGTGCAATTAATTTCATAAACACTTGTCAATGTTGATATTTTGACTACTTTCCATGAACCATGAGTGTTCTTAATGACATCTAGAACGAACATTTTCCAGAAGGTTTCGATTTACTTTGCCCAGATACATCAAAGGAATCATCATATGGCAGCTATACCTTTAGAAAATGTATTTCTTAAAGGTGGAATTACTCCTTAATCCATAGGCTGCATAATGGATGCAGTGTTTTCAGAAATAGAAACAACATTAATTTTGATGTTTGTTTCCATCTAAGCTCTTGGATGGCCAGGTGCCAATGAGTAGCAAAATTTTGGAAGGAATCATTATTTTTTCCTTAATATTAGGTCTCAACAGTAAGCCTGGGAGGAGGGGCAAGATGACAGAGAAGTAGCAGACCCTGTTTCAACAGGTCCCCTAACGTGAACTAAATATCTACCAGAACTCTCTGAAGACCCATGAAATCAGCTTGAGATGTAAGATTATCTTCTGGATCTCTAAGGGTGCAGAAGACATGAGTGGAGAAGTAAAGGGGAATGAGAACACTCAGACAGATATTGGAGGATAAACAGAAGGGGGAGGGAGCCACCAGAAGTGACCCATTGGAAAGTAATACCCCAATAAGAAAGTGCCCAGTGACTGGGGAGCAGCATTAACTTGGAGTCTAGTTAAAAGCACTCAAAAAGAGCAAAAGATCTTAAGGGGCACCTGGTGGAATCAGATGGTCATGGGCACGTGCCTTAGCCAATGATCCCAAGATGGTCACCAATGGAGACCACCTGTGCCAGAGAGAGTCCGGCAGGGCCTCCAGTCCCTGGGCCCTGAGCCTGAGACTTTCTGCTGCTTACACCACTGCTCAGCTGGGTGCACTCCCGCCCATGCCTAAGAGAGCCTGATGTGAGGGCCGGCTGGCACTCTCTAGGATGGCAGCCTTCGATGACTAGCTGTGCCTGAGAGAACCCAGCAGTATCTCCAGTCTGGATCCCTCAGCCGACAGCCTTCCCTGACTCGTGCAACTACTGGGTCTGAGCAAGCTCGGTGTGGGCCTGGACTCCAGACAGCAGTTCCAGCAAAGGCAGCAACCAGAAACAGGCTCCCTGGACCAATATTGCTCCTGGTTTTAGTGGCATGGGGGTGCAGAGACAACTGGGGGCCTTCAGGTGACCACTGGGATGGTGGCTGGGGGTTCACACCATCTGTGGGAGGTTGCATTGTTCAGTGGACTTTGCAGAGGGGGAGTCTGTGTGTTCTGGATCACCCAGAGGGGAACATTCTGAGGATTTTCTTGGAGGCAGAGGTCTGGGTGCAGACAGATTCTTTCTTTGCTTTGATCCTCGGAAAAGCCACAAAACAAAGAACAAAAACCTGAAAAACCGTTTTCTACAGAGCCCAGCCCTTTGATAACCTGCAGGGTAACTCAACCAAGCAAGACTAACTGACAGGAGAATGAAGCAGCAGGTACCTCCCCCAGAAGACAAGCCAAAAGAACAAGAAGGCAACCACCACAGGGTACCCATAAAGCATAAACCCCAACATCAGGAGGAAACAACATATTAAGCTCTGGTATCGCCCTAAAATCTGTATATTTCATAGATACAACTTATATAATTTTTAATCTCACAATTCTTGTTCTTTTAATTTTTTTAACCTACTTACCATTAAAGCTAGAGGTTTAATACAACATATTCCTTAATAACTTTTTAAGTTGAACTTTTTCATACATATACCTATGTATCTTTTTCTTTTTAAAAATATACATATAGATATAAGCTTCAAGGTAATCATTTTTCCCTATTCAATACTACCACTATATATAAACCAGTTTCAATTTCCCTGTATCTTTGGAAAGTTGAGTCCTTTGACAAAGATATTAAGATACACCCAGGAAGAAATGAAATAACCTTCCTTGCCCACATCGAGGATTTATAACCACCCTTGCATTTTATTCTTCTGTCAGTGTTTATGTGTATTTGTTGTTGTTCTGGTATTATATAAATCTTATTCTTGGGTTCATGTTGGCTGGGTTCTTCTTTTTTTCTTGTCATTTACTTTTGTCATCTTTTTGTTTGTTTGTTTTTGTTCATATACCTTATAAATCATACTTTTAGGGCTCATTTTGGCTGATTTTTCTCTTTCTCTCTCTATTTTTTTTTCCTTCTTGGTAATGACTTCCGATTACTCTGAAACTTTCCAGGGTGCACCTTGCCTAGATTGTGGTTGATATACTCAGCTTTACAACCCCTCAACCACCTCTCATCAAAATGAACACCCAACAGAGGAAAAATTCAGAGACTGTGCCCTCTGCCACAGAACCACTGGATATGGATATAAACAGTATGTTGGAAAGGGAATTCAGGGTAACAATTATCCAGGCAATGGCTAGGTTGGAGAAAACCATGAGTGATAACATAGAGTCTCTAAGGGCAGAAGTGAGAGCTGATCTGGCAGAAGTTCAAAATGCTATCAATGAGATCCAATCTAATCTAAATACTCTAACAGCTGGGATAACTGAATCAGAAGATAGAAGGACAAACTGATAGAGAAAAAGGATCAGAAGGAGGCCTAGAACAAACAGTGTAGAAGCCACAAAAACAGAATTAGGGAAATAAATGATGCCATGAAACATTTCAATGTCAGAATTATTAGGCTCCCTGAGGGGGTGGAGAAAGAGAGAAGACTAGAAGATATAGTTGAACAAATTCTGAACATGAAAATTTCTCCATTCTGGGGAGTGGAATAAATGTTCATGTCCTAGAGGCAGAAACACCTCCCAAGATCAACAAATCTAGAAAGACCTCCAGAAACTTGACTGTGATGTTCACAAATCATAATTTTAGAAAACAGGTCCTAAGGGCAACTAGGGGGAAGAGATTCCTTATGTACAGAGGAAGGTCCATCAGAATAATGTCAGACCTGTCCACAGAAACCTGACAAGCCAGGAAGGGCTGGCAAGACATACTCAGGGCACTAAATGAGAAGAACATGCAGCCAAGAATACTTTATCCAGCAAGGCTGACATTCAAAATTGATTGAGATAAAGAGCTTCCAAGACTGGCAATGGTTAAAAGAGTATGTGACCACCAAGCCGGCACTATTAAGAGGGGTTCTATAAAAAAAGAAAGAATACAAGAGTGACATAGAACAGAAATTTACAAAGACAATCTATAGAAACAAGGACTTCACAGGCAACACAATATCAATAAAAACTTATCTTTCAATAATCACTCTCAATGTGAACAGCCTAAATGCTCCCATAAAACAGCACAGGGTTGAAGACTGGATAAAACGACAGGACCCATCCACATACTGTCTACAAGAGACACATCTGGAACCTAACCATTCATCAAGACTGAAATTGAAGGGATGGAGAACCATCTTTCATGCCAATGCACCTCAAAAGAAAGCTGGGGTAGTGATTCTTAGATAAATTAGATTTTAAGCTGAAGACTGTAGTCAGAGATACAAAAGGAGACTACATCATTCTTAAAGGGTCTATCCACTAAGAAGATTTAACAATTGTAAATATTTATACCCCCAAAATAGGAGCAGCCAACTATGGAAGCCAACTGTTAACCAAAATAGTCATAATTACATGAATACATTAATTGTAGGGGTACCTTAACATGCCACTCTCAGTAACACACAGATCATCCAAGCAGAAAATCAATAAAGAAACAAGAGCATTGAGTGACACATTGGACCAGATGTACCTCATAGATATACACAGAACAGCTCACCCTAAAACAACAGAATGCTCATTCTTCTTGAGCACACATGGAACTTTCTCCAGAATAGACCACATACTGGGTCAAAAATCAGGGCTCAACTTATACCAAAAGACTGAGATTAATCCATGCATATTCTCAGACCACAACGCTTTGAAACTGGAACACAAGAAAAGTTTTGGAAGGAATTCAAACACTTGGAAGCTAAAGACCATCCTGCTCAAGAATGTTTGGATCATCCAGAAAATCAAATAAAAACATAAACAAGTCATGGAAACCAAAGGGAATGAAGACACATTGGTCAAAAACCTATGGTTTACAGTAAAGGCAATCCTAAGTGTAAATACATAGCCATACAAGCCTCACTCAAAAAAAAAAAAAAAAAAACACCTGAAAAATTCTGACTACACCAACTCTCTTTACACATTAAAGAACTGGAAAATCAACCACAAATTAAGCCAACCCCATGCACAAGAAGGGAAATAATTAAGAAACTAGACTTAAATGAATAATTTAAATTAATTTTTAAAAATTAAGAAACTAGAGATACAGTAGAAAACATCAATGAAGCTAGAAGCTGGTTCTTTGAAGGAATCAATAAGATTGATAAGCCACTGGCCAGACTAAGTCAAAAGAAAGAGACAGGACACAAATTAATAAAATTATGAATGAAAGGGGAGAGATCACGACTAACACCAAGGAAACAGAAACAATCATCAGAAATTATTATCAACAATTACATGCCAATAAGTTAAACAACCTAGAAGAAATAGATGCATTTCTGGAAACCTATAAACTTCCAAGATTGAAACAGGAAGAAATTGACAACATGAATAGACTGATATCTAGTAATACTAGTTTCTTTTTTTTAGATTGAAGCAGTGATCAAAAACATCTCAAAAAACAAAAGCCGAGGACCTGACGGATTCCCTGGGGAATTCCACCAAACATTCAAAGAAGGGATCTGTATTTGAGGAACTACAGAACACTAATGAAAGAAATTGAAAAAGACAAAAAGATGGAAACGTATTACATGCTCATGGATCAGAAGAATAATCATTGGGTGCGCCTGGTGGTGGGTATTAAGAAGGGCACATATTGCAGGGAGCACTGGCTGTGGTGCATAAACAATGAATCTTGGAACACTGAAAAAATAAAATTAAATTAAAAAAACAGTAGGGTTAAAATATGCAGTAAGCTATGTTGTTAACAGATGTGCTCTCATCAAGGCTTGTTGTTCCATTTATGGACCACAGGCAGAATAGATTCAGAATAGATTCACAATAATTCTTTTTTTTTCTTTTTTTAAAGATTTATTTATTTATTTGACAGACAGAAATCACAAGGAGGCGGAGAGGCAGGCAGAGAGAGAGAAGGAAGCAGGCTCCCCGCTGAGCAGAGAGCCCGATGTGGGGCTCGATTCCAGGTCCCTGGGATCATGACCGGAGCTGAAGGCAGAGGCTTTAACCCACAGAGCCACCCAGGCGCCCCCCCCCTTTTTTTTAAGATTTCATTTATTGGTTTGATAGAGAGAAAGACAGCAAGAGCAGGAACACAAGTAAGAGGAATGGGAGAGGGAGAAGCAAGCTTCCCACTGAGCTGGGAGCTAATGCAGGGCTCGATCTCAGGACCCTGAGATCATGACCTGAGCCAAAGGCAGATGCTTAATGACTGAGCCACCCAGGCACCCTGATTCAGAATAATTCTTAAGGGCACTAGAATCTTCAGAACAGTAAATGAGCCTTGCCTTCAACTTTAAAGTCACCAGTTGTATCAGCCCTTAACAAGAGAGTCAGCCTATTTGAAGCTTTCAAACTAGTCACTGACTTCTCTCTAGCTATAGAAGTCTTAGAAGACATCTACTTCCAATATAAGGCTATTTAATTTACACTGAAAATCTGTTGTTTAGTGTGCTCACATTCATTAATTATGTTAGCTACATTTCTGGATAACTTGTTGCAGCTTCCACATCAGTACTTGAGCTGCTTCCCCTTATACTTCTCTGTTATGGAGAAGGCTTCTTTCCTTAAACCTCATGAACCAGCCTCTGCTAGCTTCAAACTTTTCTTATGTAGTTTTCTCACCTCTCTCAGCCTTCACAGAAATGAAAAAGGTTAGGGTCTTGCTCTGGATTTGGATTTGGCTGGAGGGAATGTTGTGGCATATTTTAGGTTCTATCCAGACCACTAAAACTTTCTCCATATCAGAAATAAGGTTGTTTTGCTCCCTTATCATTCACTGGAGCAGCATTTTCAACTTCTTCAAGAACTTTTCCTTTGCATTCCCAACCTCATTTACTGTTTGTCACAACAAGCCTAGCTTTTGGTCTATCTCAGCTTTTGACTTGCCTTCAATAAGTTTATTAATTAGTTTTTTATTTAAAGTGAGAGATGTATTTCTCTCTTGAACACTTAGATATCACTGTAGACTTATTAATTGGCCTAATTTCAATATTGATATGTCTCATGGAACAGGAAAGTTCAAGGAGTTGGAGAAAGATGGAAAACAATTGGGCAGTTGAGCAGTCAGAACAGACATTTACTGATTAAGTCCATCATTTTATATGGGTGCAGTTCAGGGCAACCTGAAACAATTACAATAGTACATCAAAGATTACTAACCACTGATCACCAAAACAAATATAATAATAATGAAAAAAGTTAGAAATATTACAAGAGTTACCAAAATATAACATGGAGACTTTAAGTGAGCAAATGCTATAGTAAAAATGTCACACAAAATCTTGCTTGATGCAGAGTTGACACAAACCTTTAATCTATAAAAACAAATCAAAACTATCTGCAAAGTACAATAAAATAAGGTACCCCTGTTTATACTTCCAAAATGTGTTTTCCTTTCTTAAGTGAGGAAAACTTATTGTGTATAGATATGCATGCACTAAGACCTGGGTGAATGTGTGCATATGAATGGCATGTGCAGGATAAGGAGATATTTACTAATATTTGAGGAGCTGGTGAAGGGCTCTACTTCATCTAGTGGTGGTTGCACCTTGTCTGCCTCATAGCTTATTTTCTTCCCTCTTCTCCATCTCCTTTCTTTTGTTCTAATCTCCTCATCCCCTTTCTACATATCTGCATGTTCCCTTACCACCAATTGAAAGCCTAATGAATGGGCTGGCAAAACAGATCAGTGTGAGATTTGGGGCCTGTGGTCTGAAGCACAGTATTGGGAGTGTGGTTGAGATTGGGAGGAAGGACAGGGCTGGATATGTGGTCAGAGTCAGGAGTGGGGAATGGCCTGTGGTTGGAAAATCTATTCCTAAAACATTTTCCATTTCAAATTCTACCATCGGTATGCATGAACACTGAGTATGAATGTGTTTATTTCTGGTCCTGGTCTGAGGGTCTGTCTAGCTTCTAGCTTGTCTTAATTAGTTCTTTTGGTGATGTTGCCATAATCACTGCTACTTAAGCTCAGAAGTGACATTATTATTATTTTTTAACAGAAATAGGCTGCTCTGATCATAACTTCTAGGGATTTGAGACTGTAAATAATAGTTAATGTATCAGCATTTGTTAAAATATGTATGCCACGTGAATGGGAGAGTATATTCTCTCTTCCTTTCCTAGCTCTATGACCATAAATAGGTTATATTACTTCTCTGAACCTCAGTGTCCTTACTGTATAATGGGGATAATAATTCCTACCACAGATTTTCACTAGGAAGAATAAATATAAATGAGCCAAGAGCTCTGAAATTAGATGATCAACAACAAATGTGAGCTCCTTTCTCCAGTTCCTTCTACCCCTTCCCCTACACTACTTCTTTCCCCCTCCCATACATGTTTACCTTTCCCATGTGTGAACATAAAATATGTATTTATAGTACTTTCCCCACTTTAAATTCTTAAACCAACTGATGTAATCTCTGTATATTACTGCAAAATTGTCTAAAGCAAACTAATTTAAATGACTTTTGGGCATACATATTTAGAATTGTTATGTCTTCTTGGTGGCTTGACCCTTTCTCATTATGTAATATCCCACTCTGTTCCTGGGATTTGTCTTTGCTCTGAAATCTGCTTTATTAACATTAACATTAACATAGCTGCTCCTGGTTTCTTTTAATTAAAGTTTCCATAGTAATTTTTCCCCAACTTTTACTCTCAGCTTACCTATATCATTATATCTGAAGTGCATTTCTTTATAGATAACATATGGTTAAATTTTTTTAATCCACTCTTTCACATCAGTGTATTTAGACCATTTATATGCACATAATTATTGATATGTTAAGGCTCAGCCTGCCATTTTAGTTACCTGTTTGTTCTTCTTGGTTTTAGTTTTTGTTTTAGTTTTTAGTTTTAGTTTTTGTTTTTGTTTGTTTTGGTTTTGTGCCCTGCTTTTCTGTGGGTAGCTTGAACACTTTTTAAAATTCCATTTTGACTTATCTATAATGTTTTTGAATGCATGCATCTCTTTGTACAGTTTTTAGTGTTTCTTCTTATTACATTATGCATGCATAATTTATCACAGTCATCTAATGTCATCATTGTATCAGCTCAAGTGAAATATACAAACCTCACCTCCCTTTACACTCCTCTATTTGTGACATGAATATCTTAAATGTTTACATACACTGAGAACCGCATGAGACAGTATGATAACTTTTGATGCAGTCATCAAGCATAATTCAGACAACTCAAGAGGAAAAGACTTCTTTTGTATTTACCCATGCTTTTTCTCACTGTATTCTTCCTTGTAAATGTCCTTTTATTGTTTATTTTGTATTTGAGGAACTTACTTTAGACATTCTTATAAAGTAGACCTCCTATTGATAAATTCCCTGCTTCAATTCATTTCAGAATGTCTTGATTAATCCTTTTATTCATATAGGACATTATCACTGGATATAGGATGTTGGGTTTCATTTGGAATTTCATTCAGGGTTCATGATTCTCTTCCTTCAATACTTGGAAAATTTGTGTCACTTTCTGCTAGGACCTCATCACTGACTGATGAGAAATCTGTTATTGTCTTCTAAAATTTTTCCCCTGAAGGTATAGATAAAGTGTTGTTTCTTTTTTGTTGCTTTCTAAATCTTTTATTTGCCCTTTGTTTAGAAGGTTGATTATGATGTGTCTTGGTGTGAATTTTTTCACATTTTCCTGAGAGTGTTTGCTTTGCTTGTTGAATCTGGAGTTCATGTTCTTTGCTCAATTTGAGAAGTTTTAGCCACTATTTCTTTAAGTACCTTCCTAGTCCTGATTCTTTCTCAGGACATTTGCGGAAATAATCAATAGTGGGTCAATGAACTGTGTACACCAGGTGCTCAATAAATAATAGTTCCCTTCCCTTTATACCCTTGTAAAAGTAGAGATGCAACCTTTCAAAGGACAAAAAAAAAGCTCAAATGCTTCCTTATACTCACATGTGTGAGTCTCATCAAAGACATTTACTCCAAGGGTTAAGCTTCTTGTTCCAAGGTCTTATTTCTTAAAGAGGCACACTTGATATCCACATCATTTCCCCTAGGTTCCATGAAAGCACTAAAGGGAAACTGTCCAACCCAGTCCACCCTCAGAATGAGGGTGGAAGCTGGGGTCCTGGATGGGGGACTTGTTCTGGCAAAGCAGAGTAGGTGAAGGAAAACCTGCTACCAGCCCAAACAGTTCACTTACCTGACTACACTGTGTTCTGAGCAAGAACAACATCATCGCCTTGCCACAAGCTGCGCCTGGAAGGAAAGGGTCAGGACGCAGGCAACTCCCACTTTGTTGGCCTGCGCTTCACCTCTGGCGCCTCAAAGCTGCAGCTGAGCTCCCACCATCTGGCACAGCAACCACCTCCTCCGTCTCCATTGCTCCCACCCCCCTTACAGAGCAACGGGTAGGAGAGGAAGAAGGTGGTGAATGTGTGAATGCAAAAAATAATCACGCGCAAGTGCTAGCGGTCCTACTAGCCCCAGCCTGCCAGATACTTCTGCATCCTCAGCTCTCAGTCCCTGGCGGCCACCACCAGCCCAAATGCGCTGTTGCTCTCAAAAGGCTAGGCTGAGCTCTAGGTCCTGAAGTTAATGAAGCTGAAAAAATTCTTTACTCGGAAAGAGAAAGGAGTCACATACACCACGGAGCCAACAAACACTAAATAAATAAACAAACAAACAAACAAATAAATAAATAAATATTTTTGAAAAATGGATCTAAGAATGCCGTCCCCCCAACTCCCACTCCAAGATGAAAAAAGCTGTCTTGGAACGACCACCACCACCACTACCACCACCCACAGCCCACTCCCACTCCACCCATGCCGTGTTCTCCCCAACCCCCGTGTGTCTCCATCTGGCTTTCTCTCTGACATCTGGCAAATGGTCTCTCTTGGTCAGACTCTCCGCTTGGTTCAGTTCCGACACTTTCCCCCCTCCCTCCCATCCTTGAATTCCGTGAATCTGTTCCTTTCCCGCCCCTCTCCACAAGTAGCTTAACAATAGATACTTTCTGTTGGTAACTCTGCTCTATCCCTCCCGCAGCGGGGGGATTCTGGGGGCCTCAAGGGGTCTGAGGGGGCGCTGCAACGTTCCGCTTACCTGATCTCTTTAATGCTTTCCAATTTACACATGATTTCTTGCTCATCTGCCATGCTTTTCACTCTCAATTTCACGTCCCGAGAAATGTACAAACACACACGACCAGGGATACAATAGACACGGCGCAACCAACGCCTTCGGGCATGGGGCTCTGAGTCTGTGCGGTAGGGATTCAAAGCAGCCTTGGGAGCTGTAGTCCGCAGCTCCAGGACTAGCCAGGCAGCCCACGGAGGAGCGGGACTACAAATCCCAGAAGGCCAAGCGAGATATGCCAGTTTCTCTTCCTGCAGTCACATTTTAGATTAATTTGTCACGGATAATTGTGTCAAAGGTTGTGAGGTGTTCAAGGGAATTAGGCTATTCGACTGGCCCCTGCGGAAAAAATGGGAAAAAATACCTCAGAAGGCAACTGCAGAGATAAGAGACACACTCACTCACACCCTTCCTGGGGCCCCTATGCCTACACACTCCCAAAAGGTAACCAGGAGTCCCTAATTGGTGGATGCTGTCAGTCTGCAAAGAAATCCTGCAGAAGAATTCTCTTGAGATGTTGAATGTACTGGCTGCAGCCCGGGAATTAGTAGCTTTGGCATTCAGATGGAGATGAGGGGGGTGGGATTAGAGAAGAGGCGGGAGAGGGAGGAGGGAGCAGCTGCTAAAGCTGGGGGAATGGGGGAGTGACCTAGTTCCTTTCAGTCCTCCATCCATTCTAAAAACAGTTACTGAGCTCAGATCTTTTTATTCTTTTCTTTTTCTTTTTTAAAATTCAATTTGGTGTAGTGTTCAATGATTCATTAGTTGTGTGTAAACTCAATGCTCATAAGATCAGGTGCCCTCCTTTATGCCCATTACCCAGTTACCTCATCCCCCACCCACCTCCCTTTTCCACAGTCCTCAGTTTATTTCCCAGAGTCAAGAGTCTCTCATGGTTTTTCTCCCTCTCTGATTTCTTTCTATTTAGTTTTCTTTCCCTTCCACTATGATCCTCTGTTTTATTTCTTATATTCCACATATGAGTGAAACTATATGATTATCTTTCGCTGATTGACTTATTTCATTTACAATAATCCCCTCCAGTTCTGTCTATGTCAGTGTAAATGGTAAGTATTCATCCTTTCTAATGACTGAGGAATATTTATTGTACATATGAACCACATCTTCTTTATCCATTCATCTGTTGAAGGATATCTTGGCTCCTTCCAGTTTGGATGTTGGAGACAGATTTTGCCAGTCAATGAAGGAGATACTGGTGGGGGGGTGTGGTGGGGAGAGATCATTGGGTGAGGCAAAAATAAATAAAAACAAGTCCTTAGCTTTGAGGAAAAGGAGACTGTAAAGTGACCCATTAATTATAGTACAGTGTTCTATCATAATACAGGAATGGATATGGTGTAACCTGAGCAGAGAAGATGTAAATAGTTTTTAAAAGGTGACTGAGAGGGGCATCTGGGTGGCTCAGTGGGTTAAAGCCTCTGCCTTTGTCTCAGGTCATGATCTCAGGGTCCTGGGATAGAGCCCTGCATAGGGCTCTCTGCTCAGCAGGGAGCCTGCTTCCCCTCTCTTTCTCTGCCTGCTTCTCTGCCTACTTGTGATCTCTGTCTGTCAAATAAATAAATTTAAAAAAAAGTGACTGAGAATTTGCCAGACCATTGAGGAAGATGGGCTTTTCAGGAGAAGGCACAACACATGTAGAAAGGAAAGAACAAGCAGTGTCACAGTATAAGGTTCACATAAGGGGTGTGGAGGTGGGAAAGAGGAGTGGGAAAAGTATTTAGAAAAGGTCGGCTGGGCCCAGAATGTGAAAGACCTTGAATGTCACACTAAAGAATTTGGACTTAATCATATAGGCACAAATTTATTGAATACACATTTGTTAAATGCTTACTTGTGTGCCAAATAATGCCAAATGATTTTATGTTTCAAAGCATGGGAATAATAAGATTGGAGGGATGTCTTAGGGAGGTGACTCTAGAGGCAAAGTGAAAAAAAATGGTTTAGAGGTGATGAGAGCATGTGAGAAAGAGTTACTCTGAGAGCATAGGCCCAGAGAACCGGGCTTCAGACAAAAAGAGGACTTTGGTTCACTCCCAACTAAAGGTGAATCAGAACTCTCTATTTAGCCCTACTTTAAAGGCTTGTTGTGAGTACGCAGTGAAAACTTCCCCAATGGTACAGAATACAGGGTCTGATATTTTTTAGGTGCTAGAAAAAAGTTAGTGGAATATAAATCTCAGTACATCCTGAATGTCCACATTGATTTAAAGGTATCTCTGGGGGGGGGGGATGCCCTTATCTTCTTTGAATCCTAGACATACCTTTCACAACAAAGAAATTCTTGGCAGTGTCACCCGATACTTTCTTTATGGTCTTGAAGATCCTTGTCATATAGTGCTACTAGCTAGCATTTGAAGACTCTACAGTTAGTTGACCACAAAGACTGGGTCTGAGCTACCCTACCATAGAGTCCAGAGTCAAGAATTGGCCCAAGCCCTGTCTTATAAGAGGAAGGTAAAGGGAACAGGTCCATGTAAATGCCTGGCCTGTATCAGCTAGTGTGCTGAGAGGCGCACGTGCAGTCACTTATTTCATCTTCAAAACCTCTATGAAGGTGGTAAGTAGATTCATCCCCTTTTACAAGGAAGAAAACTGACTCATATAAAGAAAGTGGTTTGGCCCAGGGCCACACATTAAGTTGCAAAACTAGAGCCTGGGCTCACGTTGGACCCAGTTAGCTGTAGATTAAAAAGGGAATATGTATGAAAAAATATGGAGATCAAAAGTAAAATTGGGGTTTTAGATTATGTATTTATGTCAAAAATAAATTGCATTATAATACAAGTTAACAATGGTTTGAGGAGAAATGGAAGGTGTGTATGGTGATGTGTGGGAAGCAATTTAGGAATTTCCTTAGAGATTTTAAAACGAATATTTCTTTATCTCACTATCCACTCACTCTTAGAATCTTAGTCTTGCTCTGTTCATATATCTGGTAAGGGTCTAGATATGGCTTTGCATCTGTTTAAATTAAATGTATTAATAGCTTCACAGACTGATTTTGAAAGTAATTTTGCAAATATCTTGCCTTTTAAGCCTCATTAAATCGCTATTTCACAGACAAGGGAACAGTCTAAGAGAGGCAAAAGACTTGCCCAAAGTCACCCACCCTGTCTGACACAGAAACAGGACTCCTAACTCAGGGTCTTGTGCTCTTTCTGTAGCCCCATACTGTCAATATCAAGCTGCTGTGGTCCCCAAGGAATCCAAATGTCTCTGTTACTTCAGCCAGGTGGTATTCTCCAATTGGGGAACCTGCAGAGCACCAAGTATGTACTATGCTCCCAATCCATAGATATTAAAAGGAGATGAAAAGTTAATCTAGGAGTAGGGATCTTGGGAGCACCTAAAGCTTGAAAGGTTTATGCTATGTGTCACAATCAAGTTGTCCAATTAAGGAAATGTTTCTTAAGCCTCTTAACATCTGTGAGTTTATCTTGGCTTCTTAACCTCTTTAATAACAGGTATCTCATCTACTCTTTACTGAGTTGTAAGAAACCAGGCTAGCAAGAAGGGAAGGGAATTTTTAAAGATAAGAGAGGGGAATAGAAAGAAATTATAGCTTTCTGCTCCTTCTCCTGAAGCAGTACTTAAAACAAAACCTTTAAGCCAAGCTGGTAACCTTCCTACAGTAAGTGTTTAATAACTCTCAATTGATTAGAAGTCTGTAATGGATGAGAGAATATTTAGGAGCCCTACTAACAGTGTGTTCTAATGCATTATTTTATTTAGAAAAACTGATTGATTTGAGGTAGTGGGGGAAAAATTAGTTCTATCAGGTCCAACATTGTCCTTATTAATAAGAAACAGGTAAGAAGGACAAGGAATGTTGGGGTAAGTATCATTAAAATGCAAGAAGTTAGCAAAGGAGAAGCCAGCCAGATGCTTGTTTACATTTTGCTTTCGGGAAATAGATCAAGATTTAAGAATAGAGGCCAAAATGTTTGAATTCATGTATCTTTTCCTGTGCTTCAATACCAAACTGAGCCAAAAGAGGAGGCAGAGGTGTGACAACTTTAAATCTGAAATGCCTTTCAAAAAGTGCTTATTAAGTTTCTCAAATCATGTTTTTAAAGTAACATTTCTTTTTAATTTTTTTTTTTTGACAGAGAGATATCACAAGTAGGCAGGACCCTGGGATCAAGACCTGAGCTGAAGGCAGAGGCTTAACCCACTGAGCCACCAAGGCACCCCATATTAAGTAACATTTCTAAGAGAAAAATAAGTCAAAGTTTTGGGATCATTTAGCTAAAAAACATTTATTGTGTACCTATTATGTCAGGCGCTATGGTAGGCAGGCAAGATACCATAATAGATATAACAGACATAGGCCCTGCCCTCAGCAAGTTGCAGGTTGGTTTGTTTGTTTGTTTGAGAGAGAGACCAGTTATATGACAAATATCACACAAAATTATATAGCAATAACCAGCAATTAGGGATTGGAAGAAGTCTGGGTTCTGTGAGTACACATAACAGGAGAACAAACTAAGTCCTGAACAGAGGGCAGGGTTATAGTAAAAGGAAATCTTCCCAAAGGAAACGAGGCAGGAAAGGAACAAAGGAGTAGGAGGCATCAAGGATTTATTCTTGCAGTCAACCTCCAAATATTTTGGGGGCACCTACTATATGCTAGATGCTCTTGTAGATATTGAGGATGTAGTGTTTTGCATGTATTAATTCAGATTAATTTTTGCAAGAACTCAAAGAAGTATTACTGTTATTATCCCCATTTTATAGACAGGCAAGCTAAGGCATAGAGAACTTAGGTAACTTTCCCAGAGTCACTCAGCTAATAAGAACTGAGATTTGAATTTAAACAGTCTGGCTCTGGAAGTCATGCTCCTAACCACTATGTTCTATTGCTTCCCTAGGTTTTCTGTCCTCATGAAGTTTACATTCTAGTGGAAGGAAAAGACAATAATCATGGAAGAAAAAAATATATATTAATTTTATGTGTAGATAAAGCCAATAAACAAACTAAAAGAAGAAAACGGAATTACAGTAGTGTAATAATTTAGGAAGAATTGCCAAGGAACGGTTCTCTTCAGAGATGACACTGAAAAGGAACCAGTCATCCAATGATCTGGAGAAAGAGTATTCCAGGCAGAGAGAACAGCCAGTGTAATGGTCCTGAGGCAGAAACATGTTTGACTTACGAAAGTAGGCAGGACTCTGACTGACTGAGGGGAGCAGCAGTATTAGATTGAGGAGATAGGCAGAGATAATATCTTCTAAACACTAGTGAGAAGTTTGGATTTTATTCTAATTGCAATGGTATCCATTGAAGATTTTAAGTAATGGAGTCACATGATCTAGTTTTATTTTTATTTCTATTTTTATTTTTTTAAATATTTTATTTATTTGAGAGAGAGAGAGGAAGAGTGTGAGCACCAGCAGGGGGAAGGGCATAGGGACAAGCAGACCTTCCAAGGGTGCAGAGCCCAATTTAGGGCTCTACTCCAGGACCATGAGACCATGACCTGAGCCAAAGTCAGACTGAGCCACCCAGGTGCCCCATCATCTAAGTTTTAAAGATCACTCTGACTGATGTGAAAATAATAGATTGTACTGGGTCAAGAGTGGAAGCAGAAAAACCATCCAAGGGATATTGCAGTTATCCAGGAAATAGGTGATGGTTTGGGGTAGTAACAGTGGGTATGAAGAAAAACAGACTGACTGGAAACATATTATTGGATGCAGAACTGGTATGATTTGCTCATGGATTGGATAAAGTATAGAGGGGAAGATAGGGCAACCAAAATGACTCCTGGATTTATAGAGTGGATAATAGGGTAGTGCCATTAACTGAGATAGTGAAGAATGGAAGAGAACCATAGGACATTAGATTTAGAAGAGCTCCCACATGTGGCATATGGAAAAACTGAAGATCAGATATGGTAACTGATCTGTCTGGGGTCAACCAGTGAGTTGGGAGCAGAGACAGGCAATCCCATTTTCACAGTCTTCCAGATAAGTTTATGTTCTCTATCTCTTCAATTAATCTGGCCTAGTAATTCTTATAATGCATATGGAAGGGGGTAATTGAAGACTTACCCAAGATTACCTTAGGAGATGGGAATTGTGGGTGATGAGCATGTAATTTGCACCTGCTGCATGGATTGTGCTAGGTATTTTCAGGCAATATTTCAGCTGAGATTCTTGCTATTTTTGATGACCTTTTGTCGCTGAACTGTCTTGCTCTTCTATTCTTTCTCACTTACCCAATGCCACTGACCTAAATACCTCAATGAAAGTCCAGAGCATAAAGCAATGCTGTTAGAATAGGGAAGATCCACTCCAAGTCCATAAACCCTATTGTGAAGAAATATATTATAAAAGTAGCCTAGTATGCCTCTACTGAATTTTCTCAGTAAACATTCATCAACTTCCTCCAGAACTCAAGGAAAAAGATACACTGACTACTGAGTCTATGACCTGGGATTCAAATCCCACTTTCACACTCCTTCCCTGTGTCTTGGAAAATTCCCTTCCCCTACTGAGTCTCAATCTTCCCATCTTTAAAATGATAGGATGGCACTCTCTAATGTACCTTGGAACATAAAAGAAAATATCTAACAGAGTATACATGCTTAAAAGCTCCATTTTCTAAGACCAACAAGATGTGAATCTAGGGTCCTTTCTTCTTTGTTTCCCTGCATCTTCCATTCCCCCAACTCCCAGTAGATGTGAGTCATTTAAGCCATCTGCCCTTGCTCTTTCCTGTTTATCCTGTTCTAAAGGATACAGTCATTCTCTCTTTCCTTGAACTTCCTCCTTATGTGCTTGTTCCCACAGCCCTTGTATTCTGACAAGCACAGGTGAGATATCATGAGAACAACATGCTTTTTTGTATTAATTTCTTAAATGTATGCAGGTTTTCTAAATCTGTATAGATCAGCTTCCATGAAGGGGCAGGATAAGGAAGCAGGAGAGTTGTGTTGAGGGGCTGGCTGCACCACTAACTAGCCAAGAATTCCCTGGGCCACAGTTTCCTTTATTTGTAAAATAACCTCACACTAGATGATGAACTCCAGGGCCTGCTCTATAAATAACTTTCTCAGATTCTATTTTCTAACACATATACTTTTAAAAATTCATCAACTTACTGGGAACATTTGCCACCATTCCTTTCCTTGTTCATTTCTCATTTACTCTGAATCATGCAAAGGAGAGAAGGAGGCAAGAGACCTGGCTTCTCTGCCCAGTTTTACCATTAACTCTCTGTGTGACCTGTGGAAGTCTGTTTCCTTCTCTGTGCTCTGTTCCAACATTTTTTATTATTTTTTTATTAACATGTAATGTATTATTAGCCCCAGGGGTACAGGTCTGTGTATCGCCAGGATTACACACTTTGTAGCACTTTCCATAGCACTTACCTTCCCCAATGTCCATAACCCCACCACCCTCTCCCGACCCCCCTCCATCGGCAACCCTCTGTTTTGTGAGATTAAGAGTCTCTTATGGTTTGTCTCCCTCCTGATCCCATTTTGTTTCATTTATTTCTTTCCCATCCCCCAAAGCCCCCCATGTTGCGCCTCCAGTTCATCATATCAGGGAAATCATATGATAGCTGTCTTTCTCCGATTGACTTATTTCGCTAAGCATAATACCCTCTAGTTCCACGACATCGCAAATGGCAAGACTTTATTTCTTTTGATGGCTGCAATGGAATACTATGCATCCATCAAAAGAAATGAAGTCTTGCCATTTGCGATGTCGTGGAATATATATATATGATATCTTCTTTATCCATTCAACTGTTGATGGACATCTAGGTTCTTTCCATAGTTTAGCTATTGTGGACATTGCTGCTATAAACATTCAGGTGCATGTGCCCCTTTGGATCACTACATTTGTATCTTTAGGGAAAATACCTAGTAGTGCAATTGCTGGGTCATAGGTTAGCTCTATTTTCAACTTTTTGAGGAACCTCCATGCTGTTTTCCAGAGTGGTTGCACCAGCGTGCATTCCCACCAACAGTGTAGGAGGGTTCCTCTTTCTCCACATCTTTGCCAGCATCTGTCATTTCCTGACTTGTTAATTTTAGCCAATATGACTGGTGTGAGGTGGTATCTCATTGTGGTTTTGATTTGTATTTCTGTGATGCCAAGTGATGTGGAGTACTTTTTCATGTGTCTGTGGCCATTTGGATGATTTCTTTGCAGAAATGTCTGTTCATGTCCTCTGCCCATTTCTTGATTGGATTCTTTGTTCTTTGGGTGTTGAGTTTGATAAGCTCTTTATAGATTTTGGATACTAGCCCTTTATCTGATACGTCATTTGCAAATATCTTCTCCCATTCTGTCAGATGTCTTTTAGTTTTGTTAACTGTTTCCTTTGCTGTGCAAAAGCTTTTGATCTTGATGAAGTCCCAATAGTTAATTTTTTTCCCTTGCTTCCCTTGTCTTTGGTGTTGTTCCTAGGAAGAAGTTGCTGTGGCTGAGGTCAAAGAGGTTGTTGCTTGTGTTCTCCTCAAGGATTTTGATAGATTCCTGTCTCACATTGAGGTCCTTCATCCATTTGGAGTCTATTTTTGTGTGTGGTGTAACGAAATGATCCAGTTTCATTTTTCTGCATGTGGCTGTCCAATTTTCTCATCACCATTTGTTGAAGAGACTGCCTTTTTTCCACTGGACATTCTTTCCTGCTTTGTTGAAGATTAGTTGACCATAGAGTTGAGGATCTATTTCTGGGCTCTCTTTTCTGTTCCATTGAGCTATGAGTCTGTTTTTGTGCCAGTACCATAGTGTCTTGATGATGACAGCTTTATAATAGAGCTTGAAGTCTGGAATCGTGATGCCACCAACTTTGGCTTTCTTTTTCCATATTTCTCTGGCTGTTCGAGGTCTTTTCTGGTTCCACATATATTTTAGGATTATTTGTTTCATTTCTTCGAAAAAATTGGATGGGATTTTGATAGGGATTGCATTAAATGCATAGATTGCTTTAGTTAGCATAAACATTTTCACAATATTTGTTCTTCCAATCCATGAACATGGAACATTTCCCCATTTCTTTGTGTCTCCCTCAATTTCTTTCATGAGTACTTTATAGTTTTCTGAGTATAGATTCTTTGCCTCTTTGGTTACGTTTATTCCTAGGTATCTTATGGTTTTGGGTGGAATTGTAAATGGGGTTGACTCCTTAATTTATCCTTCTTCCATATTAGTGTTGGTGTAAAGAAATGCCACTGATTTATGTGCTGTTCTAACATTTTTAACACAATGGGGTTAGACTAGTTGGTCTGGTATTCTAGTTTAGTCACTTTTGGATTCTATGATCTTTGAAGATTGATTTATCTTTGAGGATTTCTAGGTAGATAAGAGAGCTGTATAGTTGGATAACTACATTTATCACTTTTCTTACTCCTTGGATATTGCTCCCAAGTACATAAGCTGGTAATGGTCAGAATTTTCCAAGATTTGTGTTCACTTGAGTGTGAATACATTTGCTGTTTTACTAAATGCTTTCATCTATATGTTTCTTTCTTTCTTTCTTTTTTTTTTTTCAATCTGTCATAGTTCTGATTTGGCTTCTATGGTAGAGGAGCAGCAGGCTTGTTTCTAGGCTCTATGTTGCTGCCCACGAAGATGGTTAGAACCATGTTCTCGGAGTGACATCATACTGAAATGGCATTCATTCCCTTGGCTTTTCTCTTGAGTGCATTTCTCCTACTTTTCTCCTTTTCTTCTTCCTGACTTCAAAATAGAAACAATCCTCAAGGTACTGACATCAAATCTCTTCTCTTTTTTTTTCTGCTTTTTCCCTCAGGGAAGTAACAACAGCCCTCCCTCTTCCTTCAATTCTTACCTTTTTGAGGATGACCAAGCTGTATGTCTAACTCAAATGACCTTCAGGCCATCATTGCAAAATGCCTGCTTTATATCTCCAAGACTAAGTATAGAGCTGGAATTCTAGAAGGGCTGAATGTTATCAGGGTCCTTTCATATTTTTCCCAGTTTGGGGCAACTTGGAACTACCCATAGGTCCCTCCTCCCCCTCATACAGCTGTTTAAGGATTAAATGAAAAAATATAAGGTGTGGAAAAGCACCAGCACAATGGCTGAAATACTGTAGTCATTCAGTACCTATTAATACACTTACTGTCCTCTCCACCTCTCCTAATTCTCAGAGTTTCTTGTGCCCCAAAATTCAGAGAGAATTTAATGAATAGAAGTAGGAGCAGATCATGAAAAATGATAGTTTGTCTTGATTTATGCATAAGAAGACAATGATAGAAGTTTCACTTCAGACCGGGCAGTATATGGTGTGAAGGTTGGAGTCATCATCTCTCCCTGAATATAAGGCAAAAACAGCTTTAATTATAGTAGAAGCTTAGAGGGATGATAACTTGTAAACAGAGAAACAACCCAAAGGGAAAATATGGACAGATTCAACTATGTAAAGATTGAAACTGTACAATAAAAAGTGATACTCATAAAATAAAAATAAAAACAGACTATGAAATAAAAACTCTTAAGGCTTAGTGTTACCTCACCCAAGTGTTGGTTGCATTATGAACAGCAGACTAAATCTTAAGTGAAAGGAATAAATCTAAATTAATGAAACACCATCAGGCATCTTCAAGTGAATTGATTGGAAGATAAGTGAAAAGGCAAATCTCTTTTCCCTGAGTTTTCAATATCCCCTTGCATGGAGCCCATATAATTACACAGGTTGACTGCTGCATATAGTCCTTCCTTTTTTAGCACAGGTGGCAGTATGCAGAGTGCTGAGACACCCAGACTCTGTAGTCAGGCTGCATGTTGGTGCCCCAATATGTTTAACTGTTTGACTTATGGACAAATCACTTGCTTTCTCTGAATTTTGTTCTTATCTGGAAAATTTGGGTAATACCAATTATAACTACCTTTTAGAGTTGCAAAGAAATTTGAGTTAATACTTGGAACTGGCTAAAACCCAGTTCTAGTTACCAGCATAGTAAGCAATATAGAAATATTTGTTATTACAAGATGGATATAGTTCAATAAATTTCTTGTCACCTTCTTATTTACCACCATTGGCAGCCTAGCTAACATCAGTTAGGTTCCCATTATCCTCTAGATCTTAAGGATTGAAAGGAAGGATTGAGCCTATCTGCTTAGAAATGAAAAATGCCAAATAAGTACAGCAATGATGTGGCAGCCAATCTGTCATAAAATTGAATATTCAAAAAATTAAAATTTCTGACATCCTTTAAAAATAGAGAAATCACAGGACACCTAGGTAGCTCAGTTGGTTAAGAATCTGTCTTTGGCTCAGGTCATGATCCTGGCATCCTGGAATTAAGCTCCCTGCTTAGTGGGGAGTCTGCTTTTCCCTCTCCACACTCCCATGCCCCACTCCTGTCACTATGTCTCTCCCTCTCAAATAAATAAACAAAATAGAGAAATCATACTCTTGGTCCTATAAAATGGCCATTAATTTACTATACACATTGATCACATGATCTGCTATTTATGTTAATCTAATAATCTTAGACAAACCCTACTGATAGTACATTGGCACATAAAAATCCATCTCAACTTTATCATAAATCAGATAAAAATCAATACACTAACTTTATTGAAGGCTAAAAATTTAATTAACATGTTTGCCTTCTTTAAATTAAGGTAAGCTTTTTGGAGAATAATTGGGATGATTTGGGTTTCTTGGGCAAAATTATTCAAGGAAGGAAGAAAGGAATTTAAGAAACATTTTTTCTTCTCTTTTCTTTTAATTTAATTTTATTTAAATTCAATTAACATATAGTGTATCATTAGTTTCAGAGGTAGAGTTCAGTTATTCATCAGTTGCATATAACACCCAATGCTCGTTACATCACATGCCTTCCTTAATGTCCATCAGCAACTTATCCTATCCTCCCATCTCATGTCCTGCAACCCTCAATTTGTTTCCTATAATTAAAAGTCTCTTATTGTTTTTCTCCCTCTCTGATTTTGTCTTATTTTTCCCTCCCTTCCTCTATGATCCTGCTTTGTTTCTTAAATTCCACATTGAGTGAAATCATATGATAATTGTCTTTCTCTGATTGTCATTTTTTGTTTAGCATAATACCCTCTAATTCCTTTCATGTTACTGGACATGGTAAGATTTCATTTTTTGGTGGCTGAGTAATATTCCAGTGTGTGTGTGTGTGTGTGTGTGTGTGTGTGTGTTACATATATATTTACCATATCTTCTTTGGCCATTCATCTGTCAATGGACATTTGTTCTCTTTCCATAATTTGGCTATTGTGCACATTGCTGCTATAAACATTAGGGTGATTGCACCCCTTTGGATCACTTCCTTTGTATCCTTTTGGTAAATAACTAGTAGTGCAATTGCTGGGTGATAAGACAGCTCTATTTTTAACTTTTTGAGGAATCTCTATACTGTAGAAATATTTTTTTCTTGATCCAACATTTCACTTCAACAAATGTTTATTGAATAAGCTGTTTATTTTAGGTGTTATTCTAGGGGCTGGAGGTCCAGAGAAATAAGAACAGTTCTTCCTTTCAGAATGTTTAAAGCCTAGTTTGATATGGCCTGGTAAACAAACAATAGCAGTACACTGTGAGTTGTGTTATCATGAAGAAGTGGTTAGCATGCTCTGGGGTCACATAGAAAAGATGAAGGAACTCCAAACTGGATAATCAGGAGGGTGTTCCCAGACAGATATTATCAGAGCTGGGACTTCTGCAGGCTCCATTAAAAACCTTGAATCAATTTCCCTATGACAGGCAAAGGCATGCATATTCCTAGAACCATAGCCCTTCTAAATCAACACATCTTGAATAAAGACTGACTCAACATTTCTCCTCCTCGTGACAGTCTTACTTCTTGGTATATTTAGTGCCACAAAGGTAGTGAATATCAGCTCAGGAAAGGCCTCTCAGAAGTCAACTAGCTCAATGGTTTTCAAATTAGTTTTGAGAAAGCTCCAAAAGCTTCAGAGTAAAGGGAAGCCACCCCATTCCTGGTTCAACTAGAGCGCAGCTAGTATTGCTTTTATATTTGGGGTTTTCATAAAAGAGATTTTTCAACATAGTGCTATGTTGCTTATAAACATACTGGATTTAAAAAAAACAGTAATTTAGTCCTGCTTGTCTTTATTTTAACGGTAAGTAAACTGAGGATCAGAGTAAGCAGGACCTGGCCAAAGACCAAAGAAATATAATAAGAAAACAAATGCTATTGAAACAAACATGATTATCTTTTGTTTGTCAAAAACAGCTTTGCCAAAGTTCCTTTTAGGCTCTAAGTCTTCCAGTCCCAAGCCAGAAGTCTTGCCTAGGAGTGCCTGGGTGGCTCAGTTGGTTAAGCATCTGCCTTTGGCTCAGGTCATGATCCAGGGTCCTGGAATGGGATGCAATCCTGGGTCAGGCTCCTTGCTTAGCAGAAAGTCTGCTCCTCTCTTTTCCTCTGCCCCTCACCCAACTTGTGCTCCCTCTCTCAGATACTCTCTCTTTCTCTCTCAAATGAATAAATAAACTCTTCTGTGTGTGTACGTGTGTGTGTGCATGTGCATTTTAAGAAGCCCTGCTTAGTGTGGCCTTATTAGCAGTGGAAAACCCAGTAAAGCTGAAGAGGACCAGAATCCAGGGCCAATAATTCTCCTCATTCCACATATGCACATTGGTTACAACAAATGCACGTTGGTGTCAGATCAGTGTTTAGGGAAGACCTAGGCCCTACATAAAAAGCTGGACTAGGTATATTACCTGACAAGACACAGACCAGAGAGTTAGTTGGAGTGTAATATGAATTAACAGGAGTATGCCCACCAGTGCTAGATGTAAAGCAAGAAGGCTCCGAATGACTAACATAGTTGGAAGATCCCAGTAGGTAGCTGCCTCCAAAGTAGTGTGTTCATAAAGACAAGGGCTCTAGCCACTAGACTTCGGTTAGTCTCTGATATGAAAATAATGGAGGAAGGTAGACACACTGTCCAGTGAGATAAAAACAGGTCTCCATTGTATAGGGATTGGAGAATTGAGCTACAAATTAAGACATAGGGAGAAAGGTGAGAACCTAATGATTAGCACTGGGACAAAATGTTGACACTTTCCAAATTGATATATAAGTTTAATGTAACTGATATAAAAATACACAAAAATAGGAGTAGCTGGAGGCAAGATAATTCTAAAATTGGTATGGAAAGGTAGAGGAACTGGAAGAAGTAAAAACAATTTTGAAAGAGAAGAATGAAGTGAAAGAAATCATGATAACCTACTTCAACTCTTATTAAATAGCTACAGTCTTTAGTACCCTGTGGTATTGGTGGAGGAATAAACACAGAAATCAATGGAAAAACATAGAAAGCCTAGAAACAGATTCAGACAAATACACCCAATTGGTTTTTGGCAAAGGTACAAAAGCATTTCAGTGGAATAAGGATGGGTTTTTCCATAAACGATGCTGGACCAAGTGGCCATCCAATGGCAAAACAACAACAATAAATTAATCTTGACCTAAACGTCACATCTTATGCAAAAATTAACTCAAACTTGATGATGGACTTAAATGCAAAATGTAAAAGTATAAAAATTTTAGGAAAGAAAAACAGGAGAAAATCCTTGGAATTTAGGGCTAGGCAAATACTTCTTATATTTATTCCAAAAGCATAAACCATAAAAGGAGAAATTGATAAATTGGGCTTTATTAAGATTTAAAACTTCTGCTAAGAGAAGATGAAAAGACAAGCTGCAAGCTGTAAGAAAATATATGAAAATGATATATTCAACAAAGGACTAGCATCTAGACTATATACAGAACCCTCAAATTTCAACAGTAAAAACGGACAAATGGTTAAGGAAGATGTGGTCCATATACACTATGGAGTAGTATGCCTCCATCAGAAAGGATGAATACCCAACTTTTGTAGCAACATGGACGGGACTGGAAGAAATTATGCTGAGTGAAATACCTCAAGCAGAGAAAGTCAATTATCATATGGTTTCACTTATTTGTGGAGCATAACAAATAACATGGAGGACATAGGGAGATGGAGAGGTGAAGGGAGTTGAGGGAAATTGGAAAGGGGGGGGAACCATGAGAGTCTATGGACTCTGAAAAATAATCTGAGGGTTTTGAAGGGGCGAGGGGTGAGAGGTTGGGTGAGCCAGGTTGTGGGTATCAAGGAGGACACGGATTGCATGGAGCACTGGGTGTGGTGCAAAAACAATGAATTCTGTTATGCTGAAAAGAAATTTAAAAAAATTTCAACAGTAAAAAACAACCAATCTGATTAGAAAATGGGCAAAAGATATGAAGAGATATTTCACAGATGAGGATGTGCAGATAACAACTAAGTAAGTGAAAAAATGTTCAACATCGTTAGCCATTTAGGAAGTAAAATTAAGACCACAATGAAATATTGTTACACACTGATCATAAAGGCTAAATTTTTAAAAAATGGTGATAGTACTAAATGCTGGCAAGGAGTCAGAGAAATTGGATCACTTATTTATTGCTAGTGAGCATATAAATGATATGGTCACTCTGGAAAACAGTTTGGAAGTCTCTTTTAAAAAAAGAACATGTAATTATCATACAATATGGTAATTGCACTCTTGGGCATTTATCCTAGAAAAGTGAAAATTTATATTTACACTAAAGCCATATGTTTATAACCATTTTACTTTTAATAACCAAAACATGGAAATAAACCAGATGCTATTCAACACATGAATGTTTAAACAAGCTACGGTACATTCATACCATGGAATACTACTAAGCAATAAAAACACAATTATGCAGAGTGAAAAAAAGGCCAATCTCCAAAGGTTACATACTATATGGTTCTATTATGTAACATTCTTGAAATGAAAAAACTATAGAAACAGAACAAATAAATGGTTGCCAAGATTAAAAGAGGGAAGTGGGTGTAACTATAAAAGGGCAACATGAGGAATCCTTGCACTGGTAAAAATGTTCCGTATCTTGACTGTATCATCAATATTCTCTTTGTGATATTGTATTATAGATTTTGCAGGAGTTACCATTGGGGAAAACACAATAAAGTGTACCCAGGATCTATCTGTGTTATTTTTAGAGATGTATATGAATCTACAATTATCTAAAAATAAAAAATAAGAAAAAAATATGGTTTATCTTGATTACTCTGTTTGTTGGATCCCCTTAAAATTCTTCCCAAAACAAAAGCCTCATTCATTTCCCCTTATGGCCAGCCTTTTACTTTCTTTTCTGTATCCCATGGCCTAGCATAGACCAGGCCTTCAGTGGATTCACACTGTACAGGTGGGGAGTGAATAATTTCCTTCAGATAAATTATTCCTAGTAATTCTACCTTCACAGGGAAAAACAGAATTCCTTGTCTCCTTCTGTCCATGTGTATTTATTTTCCTTTTGGCATAAAGATCAATTTTCAACATTGTTGAAGCAATCTGGATTCAGTTTATGAGCCCAAATTTATCAGTGATCTTCACCTCTTCTAGAGGTGTTAAAAGGCATACACTTTAGTGTAAAGGAACCTCGACCAAGTGTTGAAATTCTTAGCATCTAATGCAAGACCAGAAACTCAGTACTTTAGGTCATTTGACAAGTCACTTTACCTCTAGGAGACTCAGTTTCCTCATCTGCCCAATGGGAATAATAAGACCTTCTTGTCAGAAAAGTTTTGTAAGCTGGAAAATACAATGTATCTAAAAGACATGTAAAAATCCATTTTACACCTCCCTACCTCTGTGAAGTAAATAGATACACGAGACAATGTATGGGAAGAAGGAAAGTAAGACCCCATTTGCACATGGCAGTGTTATATTGGTATAGTTCTTTCTTTTGGAACCCGAAGATCATCCCAGTAGTGAAAACTGACTAAAGATAGGATTTCTCAGTGGTGAAGAGTCTCAGATTTAATTCCATTTTTGAAGCCTCTTGGAAATATTAAAAAGCAAAAGTTGATAGATCTTCAATAAGTCAAAGTTACAATGTAACCCATCAATTCCACACCTAGACATACACCCAAGAGAAAAGAAAACCAAATTAAAAAAAAAAAGGAAAAAAGAAAAAGAAAAGAAATGAAAACCTATGCCTATGTCCACAGAAAAACTTGTATATGAATATAGCAGCATTATTCATAAAACCCTGAAAGGTAGAAATATGCTCCCAAAGTCCATCAACTGACAAATGGATAACTAAAATATAGTCTATCCTTAAATGAAATATTATTTATCCATTAAAGAATGAAATACTTATAACCTGCTAAAACATGGATGAACCTTGAAAACATGCTAAGTGAAAGAGGCCAACTACAAAAGGCCACAGATTGTAAGATTTTACTTATATGTAATATTCAGAATAAGCAAGTCTGTAGACAGAAGGTAGATTGCCAGGAGGAGTGAGGAATACAGTGACTTCTTGATGGGTATGGGTTTTCTTTCAGTGGTTATGAAAATGTTGTAGAATTAGACAATGGAAATTGTTGCACAACACTGTAGATGTAATAAAAACCACTGAATTTAAAAAGTAATTGTACATTTTAAGAAGGGTGAAATTTATGTTATGTGAATTATATCTCAAAAACATTGTCAAATCATGTCTTGTACCAGCGACAGTATTTAAACATATCTGGAGATAATGCCAAAATTCTCAACTTAAGACCTTACATGAATGTAACTTATAGGCCAAATGGGTCTTCTCATCCCCCATACCTCCTGACCCTGTCCTATGTTAGGCTGTGATTGAGAATCCCTCCATGTATGCCATCCACATGTCTGTTAAAATTGTAGTTGAATCCTTTAATGCTGCTATCTAGGCTCCAAACTGCCTGTTTCTGAGCACTTGGCAAGACATATATCTCTGCCCACTGCTCTGTGGGGTTTAGAATTACTCACATTCTCAAATTTGGGTGTTCCTTCACAATAGCTGACTGTCCCAAGCCTTCTTTCTCCCAGGTATACTAATGACCCAGTGGCCTCAGGGACCAGACCTGGTCATGTCATTGATCTCATTCCCTAACTCCAACTTGCTGGTTCTGCCCTACTTTTGCTCAGATCTGTAGAGCTAAGTTTCTGCTACTTTCCCATTTGTATTTGATGGTTGCTATGGTTGATACTGCCAAGTTTAACTCCTTCCTTTCCTCCCACAGATACAAAGCACTACCAGGGTTCATTATTCTTCACCCTGCTTTTATTGCTTACCAGTGCCTTTACTTGGGTCATTACTAGGGGTCTACATCAGAATTTTTAAAATTTTGTGTTTTCGTTTTAAAAATTAACTTTTTTGTTTGCTAGTTATGGAAATATCACTTCATTTTTTTTTGCATGATGATTCATCATTGAATAATAACATTTATTGAGTACTTACTATTCTAGGCACAATGTATAAATAAATTTATCTTAAAAGAACTTCATGAACTATGCATTACCATTATACTCATGTTATAGCTGCATAAACAGAGTCAGAGAGAGGTAGATAATATGACTAGTCCAAGATCACTTAGTTGATAAGTGACACCCCTAGGATCAAACAGAGGCAAACTGGGTGAAGGGCTCATATACTTAACACTATGTAATACTCTATATGAATAAGTTATATAAAATTTTAGTTTCTTATGTCTGTGTTTTTAAAATCGGGGTGTTCTTAGGGATCCAAGATGCATTTTTCTTTATATTAGTCAATGTCCAGAAACTTTGTACTCTTGTATTGCTGAGTTGTTGCAGTAATCTTCATCTATCCCAGCTTATGGACATTTAGTTGAAAGACATGTTCAGAAACACAATTATGAATTATTAGCTAAGCCATGTTTTTTGTGTTCTTCTAGGCTTTCTTTTTTCACTGATGCCCTTAAATAGTGTTAAAGCAACAGGATCTTAACAGATACTTAAGATGAATTATTTCCCAGTTTTAAGATGGATAGGTAGTAAGTGAAAATACTGGCATTTTAATCATATTCTCTTATTTATATCTCACCTCCTTCCACAAAAAGAATTTCATGAAGTTTACAGAGATACACACATTGTTAAAAAATTGGATAAATGGGGGTGCCTGGGTGGCTCAGTGGGTTAAGCCGCTGCCTTCGGCTCAGGTCATGATCTCAGGGTCCTGAGATTGAGTCCCGCATCAGGCTCTCTGCTTAGCAGGGAGCCTGCTTTCCTTCCTCTCTCTCTGCCTGCCTCTCTGCCTACTTGTGATCTCTCTCTGTCAAATAAATAAATAAAATCTTAAAAAAAATTGAATAAATGAAGAGGAGAAAGAAAGAGAAATAATGGGAAATAAATGCATAAAATAAGAAAAGGACAGAGATTGAGGAGGGGCAAGATGGCAGAGGAGTAGGAGACCTTATTTCAACCAGTCCCCTGAATTAAAGTAGATATCTATTTGAGCACTCTGAACACCCATGTATTCAACCGGAGATGTGAGATTACACACCTTTGGATCTTTATGGGGTCACAAAATCATCAATGGAGAGGTTGGGAGTGGGCAGGCAGATATCAGAGGATAAATAGAAGGGGGAAGGAGCCACCAGAAGGGAGCCTTTAGAAAGTAATACAACAATGCGAAAGTGCCTGCACTTGAGGACAAGTAATAACTTAAACAAGTAATAACCTGGCTGTGAGTCAGGAAGGGACTGATAACAACACTCAAACAGAACAAAGGGACTTACAGGACAATTGTTGGGACCAGGCAGCCATAGGCACAGACCCAAGTCCACAGTCCCAGGACTGCCTCCTGCACCTGGTACCCTCCTCCTCCAAGCACCCTCCTGCAGCTGGTACCTGCCCATACTTGAGCAGGCCCATTGTGGGCTCCAGTCAGTGGTCCCTGGGCCTGCCTGTGACCACCACAACCACCTCCACTGCCTCCACCACCACTGGGGCTAAACGCACCTGGCATGGGCTGGAGTTAGTGGTCCTGGGAAAGGCAGCTCCAGGAGCAGGCTCACCTGGACCAGTACCACTTTCAGTTTTGGTGGCATGGGGGTACAGAGACAAGCAGGGGCCTTGGGAAACCACTGAGATGGTGGCTGGGGTGCACACTGCCTGTGGGAGGCTGCAGTGTTCAACAGAATTTGCAGGGGGTGTCTGTGTGCTCTGGACCATGCAGAGAGTAGCAGATTGTGGCTTTTCTCTGAGGTTGTGGTCTGGTTGCAGACCATTTACATTGCTCTAACCCTCTGCAAAGGCACAAAAAGCTATGAGAAAATAAAAACCTCCAGAGAGCAAAATCCTGGAAAAACCAGTTTCCACAGAGCTCAGCTAAGCAGGATTGACTGAAAAACAATAGGACAGCCCCCTCTGCCAGAAGACAAATCAAAGGAACAAGAGGACAAAACCACAGGGTCCCCATAAAACTGTAAAACCTCAACATCAGGGGAAAACAATATATTAAGCTCCTGGTATTGCCTCACAGTCTGCATATTTCTTAGATACAAATTTTCTTTTTTTTTTAAATTTATTCTCATGATTCTTGTTCTTTTACTTATTTAATTAATTTTTATCTACTTACCTATTCAATAAGATGTTTAATACAACATATTCCATAGAACTTTTTAACTTAAACTTTTTTCATACATATACTTTTATATATATATATATATATAATATGTATATATATACACACAGATATAGATATATCGATATTGATATAACTATATATCAAAATATAGATAGCAAGACCCAGGAAGAACTGAAATACCATTCCTTACTCACGTCAAGGTGTTATAACCAGCTTCCCATCACCCTTACCTTTTTATTTTGTGTTTTTATTTTTTTCTTTCTCTTTTGACTGTCTTTCTGTATGTTTGGTATTGTTTTTGTACCTTACAAATCTTATTCTTGGGGTTCATTTTGGCTGGGTTTTTCTTTTTTCTTTTTATTTGTTGTTCTTGTTGTTTGTTCTCATTTTTGTACTTAATAAATGTTACTCTTGGGGCTCATTTTGGCTGTTTTTTTTTAAATTTCTTTTTCATATTTCTTTTTAGTGGTGACTTCTGAATGCTCCAAAACTTTCCAGGGCGCAGCTTGCCTGGATTACATTTGTTATTTTCAGTGATACATCCCCTCAACCACCTCTCACCAGAATGACTAAGAGAAGGAATCCCCAACAGAGAAAAATTCAGAGACTGTGACCTCTTCCACAGAACTATTAAATATGCACACAGGCAAGATGTTGGAAATAGAATTTGGGGTAACAGTTATTCCGACCATTGGTGAGTTTGAGAAAAACATTAGTGGCAACATAGAATCTCTAAGGGCAGAAGTAAGAGCTGATCTTGCAGAATTTAAAAATACTATCAGTGAGATCCAATCTGATCTAAATATTCTAACAGCTAGGGTAAATGAGGCAGAAGATTGAATTAGTGATCTAGAAGAAAAACTGATAGAAAAGAAGGATCAGGAGGAGGCCTGGAACAAACAGCATAAATACAATGAAAACAGACTTAAGGAAATAAATGATGCCATAAAATGTTCCAATGTCAGAATTATTGGGATCCCTGAGTGGGTGAAGAGAAAGGACTAGAAGATATAGTTGAGCAAATCATAGATGAGAATTAATATTATCTGGGGAATAGAACAAGTGTTGATGTCCTAGAGGCAGAGAGGACACCCCTCCCTAAACCAACAAGGATAGAAAGACCTCCAGACATGTAATTGTGAAAATCCTGAATTGCAAATTCAGAGAAATTGTCACAAGGGGAGCTAGGGGGAAGAGATTCCTAACATAGAGAGGGAGGAAATTCAAGATAACATCAGACCTGTGCACAGAAACCTGTCAAACCAGAAAGGGCTGGAAAGACATATTCAGGGCACTAAATTAGAGAAACATGCATCCAAAATACTTTATTTGGGAATGCTGACATTCAGAATGGACGGAGAGACAAAGAACTTTCAAGACTGGCAAAGACTAAAAGAATATGTGACCACCAAGCCTGTACAACAAGAAATAGGAAGAGGGTTTCATAAGAGAAGAAAGACCCCTAGAGTGATATAGAACAGGAATTCACAGAGACAATCTATGGAACCAATTTCCTCACAGGCAACATGATGACAATAAAAACATATATTTCAATTATCACTCTCAATATGATAATTGAGAATGGCCTAAATGCTTCCATAACATGGAACAGGGTTGCAGATTGGATAATAAGACAGGAACCATCCATATGCTGTCTATGAAAGACTCATTTTGAGCCTAAATACACACCCAGACTGAAAGTGAAGAGATGGAGACCATCTTTCATGCCAATAGGCCACTAAAGAAAACTGGGGTAGTGATTCTCATATCAGATAAATCAGATTTTAACCTAAAGACTGTAGTTAGAGATACAGGAGGGCACCACATCATTCTTAAAGGGTCTATCCTCCAAGAATATCTAATAATTATAAATATTTATGCCCCTAACATGGGAGCAACCAACTACCCAAGCCAAATGTTAATCAAAATAAAGAGACATATTGATAAGAATATATTAATTGTAGGGGATCTTAAATGCCACTATCAGCAACAGACAGATCATCTAAGCAGAAAACCAACAAAGAAAGAAGAGCTTTGAATGACACATTGGACTGGATAGACCTCATCGATATATACAGAACATTTCACCCTAAGACAACAGAATACTCATTCTTCTCGAAAGCACATGGACTTTCTCCAGAATAGACCACTTATTGGGACATAAATCAGGTCACAACTGATACTGAAAGATTTAGATCATTCCCTGAATGTTCTATGACCACTGTGTTTTGAAACTGGAGGGGAATCACAAGAAAAGGTTTGGAAAAAGTTCAAACACTTGGAAGCTAAAGACAATCCTGCTGAAGAATGTTTGGATAAACAAGAAAATCAATGAAGAACTTAAACAATTTATGGAAACCAATTAGAATGAAGACACATCAGTCCAAAACCTATGGGATATGGCAAAGGTGGTCCTATGGATGAAATACATAGCCATTCAAGCCTCGCTAAAAAAAATAAATAAATAAATAAATAAAATAAGAAAAGAAAAGAACAGAAAGAAAGAAAGAAATTGAAAAATCCTGAATACGCCAACTGTCTTTACACCTTAAAGAACTGGAGAATCAACAACAAATTAAGCCTTCCCCATGCACAAGAAGGGAAATAATTAAGATTAGAATGGCGATCAATGAGTTAGAAAGCAGAGATTCAGTAGAACACATCAACAAAACAAGAAGCTGGTTCTTTGAAGGAATCGATAAGATTGATAAATCACCAGCCAGACTAATCCAAAAGAAAAGAGAAAGGACACAAATTAATAAAATTATTAATGAAAGGGGAGAGATCATAACACCAAGGAAATAGAAACAATCATCAGAAATTATTATAAACAGTTATATGCCAATAAGTTAAGCAATCTAGAAGAAATGGATGCATTCCTGGAAACCTATAAACTTCCAAGACTGAAACAGAAAGAACTGACAACATGAATAGACCAAGGTTTAGTAATGAGATTGAAGCAGTGATAAAAAACCTCCCAAAATGCCCTTCAACGGACGAATGGATAAGGAAGATGTGGTCCATATACACTATGAAGTATTATGCCTCCATCAGAAAGGATGAATAGCCAACTTTTGTAGCAACATGGACAGGACTGGAAGAGATTATGCTGAGTGAAATAAGTCAAACAGAGAGAGTCAATTATCATATGGCTTCACTTATTTGTGGAGCATAACAAATATCATGGAGGACAAGGGGTGTTAGAGAGGAGAAGGGAGTTGGGGTAAATTGGAAGGGGAGGTGAATCATGAGAGACTATGGACTCTGAAAAACAATCTGAGGGGTTTGAAGTGACGGGGGGGGTGGGAGGTTGGGGTACCAGGTGGTGGGTATTATAGAGGGCATGGATTGCATGGAGCACTGGGTGTGGTGAAAAAATAATGAATACTGTTTTTTCTGAAAATAAATAAATAAATTAAAAAAAAAAACCTCCCAAAAAACAAGAGCCCAGGACCTGACAGATTCCCTGGGGAATTCTACCAAACATTTGAAGAATAAATAATACCTATTCTCCTGAAGCTGTTTCAAATATAGAAAATATAAACAGAAGGAAAACTTCCAAACTCTTTCTATGAAGCCAGCATTACCTTGATCCCATATCAGGCAATGATCCCCTCAAAAAGGAGAATTTCAGGCCTATATCCCTGATGAATATACATGACAAGATTCTCAACAAGATCCTAGCTATTAGGATCCAACAGTACATTAAAAAGATTGTTCATCATGACAAGGTGGGATTTGTCCTTGGAAGACAAGAGTGGTTCAACATTCACAAATCAATCAACGCGATAGAACAAATCAATGAGAGAAGAGATAAGAAACACATGGTCCTCGCAATTGATGCAGAAAATGCATTTGACAAAATACAGCATCTGTTCCTGATTAAAACTCTCCAAAATATAGGGATATAAGGAACATCCCTCAACTTCATAAAATCTATCGATGGAAAACCCACAGCAAATATCATTCTTAATGGGGAAAAGCTGACAGCCTTCCCTTTGAGATCAGGCACACAAGGATGTCCACTCTCCCCACTGTTGTTCAACATAGTGCTAGAAGTCCTAGCAACAGGAATCAGACAACAAAAATAAATAAAAAGTATGCAAATTGGCAACGAAGAAGCCAAACTCTCTCTCTTCACAGATGACTTGATACTTTATACAGAAAACCCAAAAGACTCCATCCCCAAAGTACTACAACTCAGAGAGCAATTCAGTAATATGGCAGGATACAAAATCAATGCACAGAAATCAGTGGCTTTCTTATACACTAACAGTAAAAATATAGAAATGGAAATTAGAGAATCAGTTCCATTTACTATAGCACCAAGAACCATAGGATACTTGGGAATAAACCTAACCAAAGAGGTAAAGGATCTGTATTCAAGGAACTACAGAACTCTCATGAAAGAAACTGGAAAAGATGGAAAAGTATTCCATGCTCATGGATCAGAAGAATAATCATTGAGTGAATCTAGTTGTGGGTGTTAAGTAGGGCATATATTGCAGGGAGCGCTAGATGTGGTGCATAAACAATGAATCTTGGAACACTGAAAAAATAAAATGAAATTAAAAAAAGAATGACAATCCTTGTTAAAATATCTATACTGCCTAGAGCAATCTATATTTCAGTGCCATCCCGATTAAAATTAAACTGGCATTTTTCAAAGTGCTGGAACAAACAATCTTAAAACTTATATGGATACAGAAAAGACCCTGAATTTTCAAGAAATTGTTGAAAAAGTAAAACAAAGCTGGGGGCATCACATTTTATTATTTCAAGCTATATTACAAAGCTGTGATCACCAAGACATCATGACACTGGCACAAAAATGGACACATAAACCACTGGAACAGAGTAGATCCAGATATAGATCCGCAAATCTATGGTCAAATAATCTTCGACAAAGTATGAAAAAATATCCAGTGGAAAATAGACAGTCTCTTCAATAAATGGTGCTGGGAAAATTGGACAGCTATGTATAAGAGAATGAAACTTGACCATTCTCTTACATCATACACAAAGATAAACTCTAAATAGATGAAAGACCTCAACATGAGGCTGGAATCTGTCAAAATCCTAGAGGAGGACATAAGAAGTAACCTCTTTGACATTGGCCATGGCAACTTCTTTCAAGACATATCTCCAAAGGCAAAGGAAACAAAAGTGAAAATGAACTTTTGGGACTTCATCAAGATAAAAAATTTCTGCACAGCAAAAGAAACAGTTGACAAAACAAAGAGGCAACCCATGGAATGGAGGATGATACTCGCAAATGACATTACAGACAAAGGGCTGATATCCAAGGTCTATAAAGAACTCCTCAAACTCAACACACACACAAAAACAGATAATCAGTCAAAAAATGGGAAGAAGACTTGAACAGACAATTCCGCAATGAAGACATACAACTTGATAGCAAACACATGAAAAAATGTTCATCATTATTAGCCATTAGGGAAATTCAAATCAAAAGCACATTGAGATATGACATTTCACCAGTTAGAATGTCAAAAATAAACAAGGCAAGAAACAAGAAATGTTGGAGACAATGTAGGGAAAGGGGAACCCTCTTACATTGTTGGTGAGAAAGCAAGTTGGTGCGGCCACTTTGGAAAACAGTGTGGAGGTTCCTCAAAAAATTAAAAAGAGTTTCCTTGTGACCCAGAAATTGCAGCACTGTGTATTTACCCTAGATACAGATGTAGTGAAAGAAAGGGCCTTATACATTCCAATGTTCATAGCAACAATATCCTCCACAATCGCCAAACTTGGAAAGAGCCAAATGTCCTTCAACAAAAGAATGGATAAAGAAGATGTGGTCTTGGGGCACCTGGGTGGCTCAGTGGGTTAAAGCCTCTGCCTTTGGCTCAGGACATGGTCCCAGGGTCCTGGGATCGAACCCCACATTGGGCCCTCTGCTCAGCGGGGAGCCTGCTTCCTCCTTTCTGTCTGCCTACTTCTCTGTGATCTCCGTCTGTCAAATAAATAAAATCTTAAAAAAAAAAGAAGATGTGGTCCGTACATACAATGGAATATTACTCAGCCATAAGAAAGGATCAATACCCAACTTCGGCATCAACGTGGAGGGAACTGGAGACTATGGTGAGTGAAATAAGTCAAACGGAGAAAGTCAATTATCACATGGTTTCACTTATTTGTAGAACATAAGGGATAACATGGAGGACATTAGAAAAAGGAGAGGAAAAGTGAAGTTGTGAAATCAGAGTGGCAGACAAACCATGAGGGATTTTGGACTCTGACAAATAAACTGAGGGTTTTAGAGGGGAGAAAGTAGGTGATGGTTGAGCATGGTGCTGGGTGTTAAGGAGGGCATATATTACATGGAGCAGAGGGTGTTATATGTAAACAATGAATCTTGGAACACCACATCAAAAACTAACAATTTATTTTATGATGAATAACATAACACAATATAAATCAATCAATCAATATTCAAAAAGAAAAAAAAAAGATAAAGGCAGGGGCAAATGCAGAAAAAGGAATTCTTGCATAATTGTTGGTACTAGCCATAATCTATCTCTGAGTTTCTGAGCAGCCAAAGGCAGAATGAAATTGCAAACCCAATCATGCTTCCCATAGGATTCATTGGAAAAAGAAAAGTTTCTCAGGATTTCCTTTTCCTTAAAACAATGGATTCTAGGGGAGCTTAGGTGGTTCAGTGGGTTAAGCCTCTGCCTCCAGCTCAGGTCATGGTCTCAGGGTCCTGGAATCAAGGCCTCTGGCTCTCTGGAATCAAGGCATTGGGCTCTCTGCTCAGAAGAGAGTCTGCTTCCTCCTATCCCTCTGCCTGCCTCTCCTCCTACTTTTTATCTCTCTAAGTTAAATAAATAAATAAAATCTTTAAAAAAACAATGGATTCTAGGTGACATCAGGAAAATGACAAGAGCAGGCAGCTCCATTTCCATCCCTTAACAAAGCAATGAAAAACAAGCAAAATATCATTACAACCTTCTTTTTTAGAATTCTGGAAAACAGTCAAAGGTTCACAGCAATCAAGAGTTTTTTAATCAAGAAATTCTTGTGGAAAGATATTGCAGGAAATCTTGTAGTGTTTTTATTTGTCATTATCCTACCTTCTCCTCAGATTGACAATGATTTTGAAGAGGCCAGTTGCATTTGCGAAGTGAGACTCTAGTACCTGGTTCCAAAAGAAGCACAACAGACTTCATTTGCAATTTATCATATAAGCTCTTCTAATCTCTCTGTGGGCTCACGAAAAGACTGATGAAAACATTCATGTCTGTTTCACCTAACTTGGAATTTACCCAGGCCAGAAAACTGGTGGATGTTGCTTAAAAACCTGGTCATGGCAAACAGACCACACATTAATGGGGGCAAGACTACTGTGCAGATATGCAATAGACCCCCTGAGGCCTGGGAGAAAAATTTGGAGGAGAGCTTCCTTGGAAAGTTAGGGCATTCAAATGTATCTATGTTGGGGTCCCTAGGTAGTGAATTCAGTTAAACATTGGACTCTTGGTTTTGGCTCAGGTTGTGATCTCAGAGTTATGAGATCAAGCCCATATAAGGCTCCCTGTTCAGTGCAGAATGTACTTAAAACTCTCTCTCCCTCTATCCCTCCTGCTCTCTAAAATAAATAAATAAATCTTTAATAAAGTACCCATGTATTTGGAGGAATTTAGAAAGCCACATAGTATACAGGGCAAGATGCATGCTCACAAAAGTCTTGTGAAGACCTTAAACGTGTAAGTTTGAGCTGATTCTTAGGTTTGATGAGTACAGGTGAGGTGCAGGCTAAGTGTCAAAGAAAGAGCCCACCACATCATCAATCTACAAAGACAGGAAGAGGTGACATTTTGATTGTTTTCTTGGTAAGGTCCTGACATTTAGAGCAATATGTTTACACAAGGGGGACACCAGCTAAGAAAATAAAAATTCAAAAGCCATACACAATAAGAAATACAGCTCTGCAAATTAAACAAAGTCACTAGACAGACTATCACAGCTTTAAGAAACCCATAACAGTAAATCTTGGGGAAGAATGATGATTGACCATGTGAAAGATGGTGGAAGAGTAGGAGACCTCATTTCATCTGGTCATTTGAATTTAGTTAGATAGCTATCAAACCATTCTGAACACCAATGAATTCAACCTGAGATGTAAGAAAAAAAATATCTGGAATTCTACAAGTAGAAAATTGACCACTTTTTGCAAAGTAGGAGGTGTGGAGAAGTGAATCTGAGGGGAGATATTGGAAGATAAATAGAGGCAAGAGAGAGCATTGACAAGTAGGCACCAGAAAGTGTGTTATAGCCCTGGAGGACAAAATGGAAATCCTTAGAAATCTGCTCCAGTTGAGAAGCATCCCTGCCTGAAAGGTGTTCAGGGGATGAAACTGGCAGAATTCCAGGTGGGTCAGTGTGGTCCTAGGATCTCAGGAGTCAAAGAACTAATGGGAATGTCTGAGTCATTAGAGTTCCCAAGCAGTGGAGCAGAGAAACTTGTGGTCAGAAAGCCCAGGAGGGGGCACTCAGCTCTATTCATCATAAACTGCCAGCTAGGACTGAATGGGTGACTGCTCTCTACCCAGAGATGTGTGTCATCCCCTGGGAGGGGCAGAACAACTGCATGCATGACCAGGGAAAAACTCTCAGGGTGAGGTCCCTGTAAAGAACAGTACAGGGTGACCTATCTTCTCTGGGAGGGAAAGAGCAGTACATGCAAGATCCCATGACTGATCTCAGTGCTGGGGCCCTACAAAGGGCAGTAACAGGGGACTATTTAACTTCCCCCAGGAGGATCACTGCGGGCCTGTACAGTAGGAATCTACAGAGTTTGGCACATAAAAAATGAATGGTTTATCCCTGAAGGTTTACTAAAGAAAGGGGGCTGTGATCTTTTGACTCTTGGGATGGAGATTGGGACATAGCCATTTTTATTTTGATCCTTCAAAGAAGGAAGGAAAACCTTCAGAGAACAAAAAGCACAGAGGACCAGCTTACACTGAGCCCAGCCACCTGGTGAGGAGCAGTGCAACTCTACCCAGGCAAAGGCACCTGAGAAGCAGCACAGCAGGCACCTCCCCTAGAAGACCAACTGGAAGAACAGGGGCAGAGCAGCTTTACAGATACCATAAGATTGTAAAACTCGAGTGTTAGAAGGAAATAGTATATGAAGCTGTGGTTCATGTATACAGTGGAATATTACTCAGCAATCAGAAAGGATGAATACTCTACTTTTGCATCAACAGGGATGGGACTGGAAGAAATTATGTTCTGTGAAATAAGTCAGGCAAAGAAAGTCAATTATCATATAGTTTCACTTATTATGGAACATAAGGAATAACATGGAGGACATTTGGAGTAGGAAAGGATAAATGAATTGGGGAATTAGAAGGGCAGATGAACCATGAGAGACTGTGGACTCTGAGAAACACACCGAGTGTTTTGGGCGGGGGGAATGGGTGAACATAGTGGAGGGTATTAAGGAGGGCACATATTGCACGGAGCACTGGGTGTTATAATCTTGGAACACTACATCAAAAACTAATGATGTATTGTATGGTTTCTAACATAACAGTAAAAAATGGTAATCTGTTAATACTTTTAATGCCATTCCGATCAAAATCCCACCGGTATTCTTCAAAGAGCTGTAGCAAATAATCCTAAAATTTGTATGGAATCAAAAGAGACCCCGAATCGCTAAGGAAATGTTGAAAAACAAAAATAAAGCTGGGGGCATCACGTTACCTGATTTCAAGCTTTATTACAAAGCTGTGATCACAAAGACAGCATGGTACTGGCATAAAAACAGACACATAGACCAGTGGAACAGAGTAGAGAGCCCAGATATGGACCCTCAGCTCTATGGTCAATTAATCTTCAACAAAACAGGAAAAATATACAGTGGAAAATAGACAGTCTCTTCAATAAATGGTGCTGGGAAAACTGGACAGCTATATGTAGAAGAATGAAACTCGACCATTCTCTTACACCATACACAAAGATAAACTCAAAATGGATAAAAGACCTCAACGTGAGACAGGAATCCATCAGAATCCTAGAGGAGAACATAGGCAATAATCTCTTCAATATCAGCCACAGCAACTTCTTTCAAGATATGTCTCCAAAGGCAAAGGAAACAAAAGTGAAGATGAACTTTTGGGACTTCATCAAAATCAAAAGCTTCTGCACAGCAAAGGAAACAGTCAAGAAAACAAAGAGGCAACCCACAGAATGGGAGAAGATATTTGCAAATGACAATACAGACAAAAGGTTGATATCCAGGATCTATAATGAACTCCTCAAACTTAACACACACGAAACAGGTAAACATATCAAAAAATGGGAAGAAGATATGAACAAACATTTTCCAATGAAGACATACAAATGGCTATCAGACACATGAAAAAATGTTCATCATCATTAGCCCTCAGGGAGATTCAAACTAAAACCACATTGAGATATGACCTTACACCAGTTAGAATGGCCAAAATTAACAAAGCAGGAAACAACATGTGTTGGAGAGGATGTGGAGAAAGGGGATCCCTCTTACACTTTTGGTGGGAATGCAAGTTGGTACAGCCTCTTTGGAGAACAGTGTGGAGATTCCTCAAGAAATTAAAAATAGAACCTCCCTATGACCCTGCAATTGCACTACTGGGTATTTACCCCAAAGATACAGATGTAGTGAAAAGAAGGGCCATCTGTACCCCAATGTTTATAGCAGCAATGGCCATGGTCGCCAAACTGTGGAAAGAACCAAGATGTCCTTCAACGGATGAATGGATAAGGAGGATGTGGTCCATATACACTATGGAGTATTATGCCTCCATCAGAAAGGATGAATACCCAACTTTTATAGCAACATGGATGAGACTGGGAGAGATTATGCTGAGTGAAATAAGTCAAGCAGAGAGAGTCAATTATCATATGGTTTCACTTATTTGTAGAGCATTACAAATATCATGGAGGATAAGGGGTGTTAGAGAGGAGAAGGGAGTTGGGGTAAATTGGAAGGAGAGGTGAATCATGAGAGACTATGGAGTCTGAAAAACAATCCGAGGGGTTTGAAGTGGCGTGGGTGTGGGAGGTTGGGGTACCAGGTGGTGGGTATTATAGAGGGCACGTATCGCATGGAGCACTGGGTGTGGTGAAAAAATAATGAATACTGTTTTTCTGAAAATAAATAAACTGAAAAAATTTTAAAAAATGTTAATCTTATCATGTCACTCTGGTAATCCTGTAATCTTACTTCTATCTAATCCCTTTCCTCCTGTCCATCAATTCTGTTTATGGATCCTTATAGGCTTTCAGGACAAAATTTGGAGTAATTTGTTGGCTTTTGCCTGACTCTCTAGCTTCATTTAACAGTACTTTCCAGAAAGCCCTTTATCTCCAGCCATAGTAACTACTTTTTATTAGGTTGGACATCCAAACAGAATTAGACAACCAAGCAGAATTAGACATCTTACTGACACCATCCTAAAAAGAGTCCTACCTGGCTTTTTTGTCTCTGGGCATCAGAATCTTGGCTATAATGGTAAGGACAAGTCTACATGTTAGGAGATAACTCTTGGGATTCTTATGCCTTTATACATTTTGTAAGCAGCGGTACTAATGGCCCTTTTGTTTTCAAATATTTTTTCAAGGATATTTTTATAGACAACAACCTTGAAAATAAGAGATATTGCCTTCCTCCAGAGCAAAGAACAGGTTGTTTACTGTCCAGTATAATAAAGGTAGTACTTCCCTCCAAAGCAAAAGTCAGGCACGTTTGCTTACTAACCATTATAAAAAGTAAGGATCCCTCCGTTTGATACAAATCCACTGCATGTGCATTGCCCACTTTGGCCCCCCTGTATGACCCCGCTGGAACTTGGGTGAAAAAGGGAAGGAACAGAAACATGATGATCATGATGCTTGCTGTACTGTAATAAATTCCTTTGTCTTTAACCCATGAGTTCCATGTCTTCCCTCAATACCTATGAAACTGTGTCAAGGGAATCCTTTCAAGATAGGATAAATAATTTATAATTATTTATAATTTATAATTTCTGGCACTAAACAGCCTAGGTAGGAAAGACTGGAGGGGTCACATTTAATTCCAGAATTTTCAAAGACACCAAAGGGATATACTGAGAATTATTAAACTTATTCTCTTGAATCAGAACAATATAAATTTTCCTCTCTATTAACATAAGGTAATGTATAAAACAACCATTAAAAGATACACATCAAATTCCAAGTATCCATCATTCACAAATTAGTGTAAACCTTATTTTCTTTTTTGGTCCTAAGTAAATATCTCTTTGTTTTGGTTCTGTTGATCTCCACCCTGGAACTGGATGTCTTATTACTTCAGGATCCTTATTTATTTATTTATTTATTTATTTTCAATCTGTTTACTCAGATGTGCAAAAATGTATAAATTTATTGCTCCACAACCAAACTTACGTTAAGTCACATCAGGGTTTTCCTTAGTCTCACTCTAACAATTCAGGATTTTCTAATCTTCCTTTTCATTTTTCTCTGGGTTTGATTTAAGTTCCAAGAACATACATAATGCATGCCTCTGGTATTCTGTGCTGACATTTGCTGACACGTGTACCTTTTTTTTTCTTGAGCATGGTCGGGAAAGGTCAGGTGCCCTTTCTACCACTCCAAGTCTATGGAATATTTTGGTTTAGGCTATCTGTTTCTGTAACCATAAATAGTCTTCTCCATTTTGAGTTTTTACACCATAATATCACAGAAACCCTTGCAAGATGGTCCCCTACTCTCAAGTTTTCAGATAAAAAGCAAGCACGAGTGTTACCTGCTTTTCATTCCCAATCTTTCTGTCAGCTCTAGTCTTACTGAAGCCATTTCTTGATAGGAGGAGGGTGGGATTAGGGAATGACATACTTTTTAAGAGCGCCCATGAACTAGCTTGTTCTCCTCTTCAATTCTCTATTTCTCTTACTGAAGCTCAGAGGATCTCTATCTAGTCTTTTAAAGAAGGTAGGTAAGCAGGAATTTTTCCAAAATATTTATATTTAAGCCACTTAAATAATTAAATTTAATTTAGGAGAGAGATCACATGTTTGTTTATTAACAGCTTTTGGATTATGTATTTCCTCAGATATATTCAGTAAAATATATAATTTAAAGCCAATATAAAGAAAATATCACTGATGGAACAAAAAAAGGTTATTTTGTATAAACACAGAATTTATTTCTATAGTTATTGTTTCCAAATTAATATTTCAATTCTTAAAAAATAGTACTTAATTAAGTCCAATCACATAAAATGAGGACATTTCAATAACTTAAGTAACATTGTTGGTAAGTTAGTTCTTTCTTTTTTTTTTTTTTTTTTTCATTTTCAATATCAGGGCTTTCTGAAGAAATGGAGTTTGAGTTGAGTCTTGAGAGTTGGATAAGACTTCATTAGGCAGAGAAAAATGTATAAGCTTTAGGTATTTTTTCACTGAAAGAATACCTAATCCTTCCAGGCACACGATACGGTAATGTACTTTTTAGAAATATTACCAGTTTTATTCCTCATTATTATTACCTCTCTAGGTATTATTATTCCTATATTACTGTTGAATCTGAGGCTCAAAGAGGTGACCTACTTATTTAGAATCACTCAGCTAAGAAGTGGCTGAGCCTGGATTTGAGTCTGTCGGACTCTGAAGCCCATGCTCTTTTCCCACTGTGTTATAACATATTACCTCTTTGTTAAATCCTTTCTCTTAGCTCAGTTTTTCTGATCTTATTATTGGCCCAGTTGTCTGTGAGAGAATCAGCTAGATTTAGAGGGGCCCCAGTAGAGGGAGAGGTCTGAGACCTAGTCCTTCTGTTATATAAAGTGTGAGGCAGAGAAGGTATTCTCTAAGAGTTCTTACGGCCTTTGTGTGACAATCAGATCATGAGTGGTAAACAAAAAGGTGACACCCTTATAGATCAGAACACAAACTGAGATCTACAGATGCACATCAAGGAACTAAGTATTCTGTGGGGGCTGAAGAGTCAGTTGCACTGATGGGTCAGTAAGGTTTAGATGCAGGGGATAATGTATGCCATCTTTGATAGAGCTTTCTGATAGACTCCAGTCAAAGATGGCTCTAGAACTATAGAAGCCATTGGGAAATTTAGTACATTGGACTAATTGCAATCTTTCAGTCTCCTGACTTGTTTTTTTTTTTTTTAACAAATGGAAAGATTTATTATGCATTATTCTGCATTTAAAATGTGATTTGACTTATATAAAACACATAAATTTGTAAATAAATACATAGATATATTAAATTGTCTTAGCATTTTTTTGTTGTTTTTGTTTGTTTGTTTGTTTGTTGTTTGTTTTGTTTTTTGAAAAAAGAGCTTTATTAAGATTTTAACCACAGGAAACTATGTGAAAGGCTAAGGACATTTTTTTTCCAGTTTTTTTTTTTTTTATAAACATATATTTTTATCCCCTGGGGTACAGGTCTGTGAATCACCAGGCTTACACACTTCACAGCACTCACCAAATCACATACCCTCCCCAATGTCCATAATCCCACCCCCTTCTCCCAAACCCCCTCCCCCCGGCAACCTCAGTTTGTTTTGTGAGATCAAGAGTCACTTATGGTTTGTCTCCCTCCCAATCCCATCTTGTTTCATTTATTCTTCTTCTACCCACTTAAGCCTCCATGTTGCATCACCACTTCCTCATATCAGGGAGATCATATGATAGTTGTCTTTCTCTGCTTGACTTATTTCGCTAAGCATGATACACTCTAGTTCCATCCATGTTGTTGCAAATGGCAAGATTTCATTTCTTTTGATGGCTGCATAGTATTCCATTGTGTATATATACCACATCTTCTTGATCCATTCATCTGTTGATGGACATCTAGGTTCTTTCCATAGTTTGGCTATTGTGGACATTGCTGCTATAAACATTCGGGTGCATGTGTCCCTTTGGACCACTACATTTGTATCTTTAGGGTAAATACCCAATAGTGCAATTGCTGGGTCATAGGGCAGTTCTATTTTCAACATTTTGAGGAACCTCCATGCTGTTTTCCAGAGTGGCTGCACCAGCTTGCATTCCCACCAACAGTGTAGGAGGGTTCCCCTTTCTCCGCATCCTCGCCAGCATCTGTCATTTCCTGACTTGTTGATTTTAGCCATTCTGACTGGTGTGAGGTGATATCTCATTGTGGTTTTGATTTGTATTTCCGTGATGCCGAGTGCTATGGAGCACTTTTTCATGTGTCTGTTCGCCATCTGGATGTCTTCTTTGCAGAAATGTCTGTTCATGTCTTCTGCCCATTTCTTGATTGGATTATTTGTTCTTTCGGTGTTGAGTTTGCTAAGTTCTTTATAGATTCTGGACACTAGTCCTTTATCTGATATGTCGTTTGCAAATATCTTCTCCCATTCTATCAGTTGTCTTTTGATTTTGTTAACTGTTTCCTTTGCTGTGCAAAAGCTTTTGATCTTGATGAAATCCCAGTAGTTCATTTTTTCCCTTGCTTCCCTTGCCTTTTGCGTTGTTCCTAGGAAGATGTTGCTGCGGCAGAGGTCGAAGAGGTTGCTGCCCGTGTTCTCCTCAAGGATTTTGATGGATTCCTTTCATACATTGAGGTCCTTCATCCATTTTGAGTCTATTTTTGTGTGTGGTGTAAGGAAATGGTCCAATTTCATTTTTCTGCATGTGGCTGTCCAATTTTCCCAGCACCATTTATTGAAAAGGCTGTCTTTTTTCCATTGGACATTCTTTCCTGCTTTGTCGAAGATTGGTTGACCATAGATTTTAGGGTCTATTTCTGGGCTCTCTATTCTGTTCCATTGATCTATGTGTCTGTTTTTGTGCCAGTACCATGCTGTCTTGATGATGACAGCTTTGTAATAGAGCTTGAAGTCCGGAATTGTGATGCCACCAACGTTGGCTTTCTTTTTCAATATCCCTTTGGCTATTCGAGGTCTTTTCTGGTTCCATATAAATTTTAGAATTATTTGTTCCATTTCTTTGAAAAAGATGGATGGTACTTTGATAGGAATTGCATTAAATGTCTAGATTGCTTTAGGTAGCATAGACATTTTCACAATATTTATTCTTCCAATCCAGGAGCATGGAACATTTTTCCATTTCTTTGTGTCTTCCTCAATTTCTTTCATGAGTACTTTATAGTTTTCTGAGTATAGATTCTGTGTCTCTTTGGTTAGGTTTATTCCTAGGTATCTTATGGTTTTGGATGCAATTGTAAATGGGATTGACTCCTTAATATCTCTTTCTTCTGTCTTGCTCTTGGTTTAGAGAAATGCAACTGATTTCTGTGCATTGATTTTATATCCTGACACTTTACTGAATTCCTGTATAAGTTCTAGCAGTTTTGGAGTGGAGTCTTTTGGGTTTTCCACATATAGTATCATATCATCTGTGAAGAGTGATAATTTGACTTCTTCTTTGCCGATTTGGATGCCTTTAATTTCCTTTTGTTGTCTGATTGCTGAGGCTAGGACCTCTAGTACGATGTTGAATAGCAGTGGTGATAATGGACATCCCTGCCGTGTTCCTGACCTTAGCGGAAAAGCTTTCAGTTTTTCTACATTGAGAATGATATTTGCGGTGGGTTTTTCATAGATGGCTTTGATGATACTGAGGTATGTGCCCTCTATCCCTACACTTTGAAGAGTTTTGATCAGGAAGGGATGCTGTACTTTGTCAAATGCTTTTTCAGCATCTATTGAGAGTATCATATGGTTCTTGTTCTTTCTTTTATTGATGTGTTGTATCACATTGACTGATTTGCGGATGTTGAACCAACCTTGCAGCCCTGGAATAAATCCCACTTGGTCGTGGTGAATAATCCTTTTAATGTACTGTTGAATCCTATTGGCTAGTATTTTGTTGAGTATTTTCGCATCTGTGTTCATCAAGGATATTGGTCTATAGCTCTCTTTTTTGATGGGATCCTTGTCTGGTTTGGGGATCAAGGTGATCCTGGCCACATAAAATGAGTTTGGAAGTTTTCCTTCCATTTCTAATTTTTGGAACAGTTTCCAGAGAATAGGAATTAGTTCTTCTTTAAATGTTTGGTAGAATTCCCCAGGGAAGCCGTCTGGCCCTGGGCTTTTGTTTGTTTGGAGATTTTTAATGACTGTTTCAATCTCCTTACTGGTTATGGGTCTGTTCAGGCTTTCTATTTCTTCCTGGTTCAGTTGTGGTAGTTTATATGTTTCTAGGAATGCATCCATTTCTTCCAGATTGTCAAATTTATTGCCGTAGAGTTGCTCATAGTATGTTCTTATAATAGTTTGTATTTCTTTGGTGTTAGTTGTGATCTCTCCTCTTTCATTCATAATTTTATTTATTTGGGTCCTTTCTCTTTTCTTTTTGATAAGTCGGGCCAGGGGTTTATCAATTTTATTAATTCTTTCAAAGAACCAGCTCCTAGTTTCGTTGATTTGTTCTATTGTTTTTTTGGTTTCTATTTCATTGATTTCTGCTCTGATCTTTATGATTTCTCTTCTCCTGCTGGGCTTAGGGTTTCTTTCTTGTTCTTTCTCCAGCTCCTTTAGGTGTAGGGTTAGGTTGTGTACCTGAGACCTTTCTTGTTTCTTGAGAAAGGCTTGTACCGCTATATATTTTCCTCTCAGGACTGCCTTTGTTGTGTCCCACAGATTTTGAACCGTTGTATTTTCATTATCATTTGTTTCCATGATTTTTTTCAATTCTTCTTTAATTTCCCGGTTGACCCATTCATTCTTTAGAAGGATACTGTTTAGTCTCCATGTATTTGGGTTCTTTCCAAACTTCCTTTTGTGGTGGAGTTCTAGCTTTAGAGCATTGTGGTCTGAAAATATGCAGGGAATGATCCCAATCTTTTGATACCGGTTGAGTCCTGATTTAGGACCGAAGATGTGATCTATTCTGGAGAATGTTCCATGTGCACTAGAGAAGAATGTGTATTCTGTTGCTTTGGGATGAAATATTCTGAATATATCTGTGATGTCCATGTGGTCCAGTGTGTCATTTAAGGCCTTTATTTCCTTGCTGATCTTTTGCTTGGATGACCTGTCCATTTCAGTGAGGGGAGTGTTAAAGTCCCCTACTATTATTGTATTATTGTTGATGTGTTTCTTTGATTTTGTTATTAATTGGTTTATATAGTTAGCTGCTCCCATATTGGGGGCATAGATATTTAAAATTGTTAAATCTTCTTGTTGGACAGACCCTTTGAGTATGATATAGTGTCCTTCCTCATCTCTTCTTATAGTCTTTGGCTTAAAATCTAATTGATCTGATATAAGGATTGCCACTCCTGCTTTCTTCTGATGTCCATTAGCATGGTAAATTCTTTTCCACCCCCTCACTTTAAATCTGGAGGTGTCTTCGGGCTTAAAATGTGTTTCTTGGATGCAACATATAGATGGGTTTTGGTTTTTTATCCATTCTGATACCCTGTGTCTTTTGACAGGGGCATTTAGCCCATTAACATTCAGGGTAACTATTGAGAGATATGAATTTAGTGCCATTGTATTGCCTGTAAGGTGACTGTTACTGTATATGGTCTCTGTTCCTTTCTGATCTACCACTTGTAGGCTCTCTCTTTGCTTAGAGGACCCCTTTCAATATTTCCTGTAGAGCTGGTTTGGTATTTGCAAATTCTTTCAGTTGTTGTTTGTCCTGGAAGCTTTAATTAATCTCTCCTTCTATTTTCAATGATAGCCTAGCTGGATATAGTATTCTTGGCTGCATGTTTTTCTCGTTTAGTGCTCTGAAAATATCATGCCAGCTCTTTCTGGCCTGCCAGGTCTCTGTGGATAAGTCAGCTGCCAATCTAATATTTTTACCATTGTATGTTACAGACTTCTTTTCCCGGGCTGCTTTCAGGATTTTCTCTTTGTCATTGAGACTTGTAAATTTTACTATTAGGTGACGGGTTGTGGGCCTATTCTTATTGAATTTGAGGGGCATTCTCTGAACTTCCTGAATTTTGATGCTCGTTCCCTTTGCCATATTGGGGAAATTCTCCCCAATAATTCTCTCCAGTGTACCTTCTGCTCCCCTCTCACTTTCTTCTTCTTCTGGAATCCCAATTATTCTAATGTTGTTTCGTCTTATGGTGTCACTTATCTCTCGAATTCTCCCCTTGTGGTCCAGTAGCTGTTTGTCCCTCTTTTGCTCAGCTTCTTTATTCTCTGTCATTTGGTCTTCTATATCACTAATTCTTTCTTCTGCCTCATTTATCCTAGCAGTTAGAGCCTCCATTTTTGATTGCACCTCATTAATAGCTTTTTTGATTTCACCTTGGTGAGATTTTAGTTCTTTTATTTCTCCAGAAAGGGCTTTTATATCTCTCGAGAGGGTTTCTCTAATATCTTCCATGCCTTTTTCGAGCCCGGCTAAAACCTTGAGAATTGTCATTCTGAACTCTAGATCTGACATATTACCGATGTCTGTATTGATTAGGTCCCTAGCCTTCGGTACTGCCTCTGTTCTTTTTTTTGTGTTGAATTTTTACGTCTTGTCATTTTGTCCAGATAAGAGTAAATGAAGTGGCAAGTAAAATACTAAAAGGGTGGCAACAACCCCAGGAAAATATGCTTTAACCAAATTAGAAGAGATCCAAAATCGTGAGTGGGGAGAAAGGGGATAAAAAGAGGTTCAAAAAGGAAGAAAGAAAAAAAAACAAAAAGAAAAGAAAGAGAAAAAAAAAGAAAAGAAAAGAAAAGAATTTTAAAAAAAAGAAAACACCTAAGAAAAATGTAAAAAAATATATATATATATTAGATAAACTAGTAAAAAATCGTTAAAAAAGAAAAAGGTAACAGTTAAAAAAAAATTTTACCCGAAGGCGAGAAAAAAAAAATGAAAAAGAAAAAATTAAATTAACTGCAAGACTAAAAAAAATCACAGGAAAAAAGCCATGACTTCCGTGCTTGGCGTTCTCCTCCTCTGGAATTCTGCTGCTCTCCTTGGTATTGAAACCGCACTCCTTTGTAGGTGAACTTGGTCTCGGCTGGATTTCTTGTTGATCTTCTGGGGGAGGGGCCTGTTGTAGTGATTCTCAAGTGTCTTTGCCCCAGGCGGAATTACACCGCCCTTACCCGGGGCCGGGGTGAGTAATCCGCTCGGGTTTGCTTTCAGGAGCTTTTGTTCCCTGAGCGCTTTCCGTAGAGTTCCAGAGGACGGGAATACAAATGGCGGCCTCCTGGTCTCCGGCCCGGAGGAGCCGAGAGCCCAGGGCCCCACTCCTCAGTGCGCCCTCAGAGAACAGCGCCCAGGTACCCCCATCTGCCTGACCTCCGGCCGCGCTCCGAGCTCACCGAGCCTGCGACCGGTTCAAGGTAACCCCGAGCTGCGAGCTTACTGTCAGCTCTGTCTCTGTAGCCGGCTTTCCCGTTCCAATACCCGCAAGCTCTGCGACACTCAGACACCCCCGATCCTTCTGTGACCCTGTGGGACCTGAGGCCACGCTGACCCCGCGTGGGCTTCGCCCCGGTTTAGCCTCTGGAGCGATGTCCCTCAGCGGAACAGACTTTTAAAAGTCCTGATTTTGTGCGCGGTTGCTCCGCCGCTTGCCGGGAGCCGGCCCCTCCCCCTGGGGTCTATCTTCCCGTCGCTTTGGATTCACTTCTCCGCCGGTCCTACCTTTCAGAAAGTGGTTGTTTTTCTGTTTCCAGAATTGCTGTTCTTCTTGTCTTCGATCTGCCGATGGATTTTCAGGTGTTTGCAATCTTTAGATAAGCTATCTAGCTGATCTCCGGCTAGCTGAAGCAGTCTCAGCTTGCTACTTCTCCGCCATCTTCTCCAGTTTTTTTTTTGCTCCATGCAATCCGTGCCCTCTCTAATAGCCACCACCTGGTTCCCCCAACCTCTCACCCCCTGCCCCTTCAAACCCCTCAGATTGTTTTTCAGAGTCCATAGTCTCTCATGGTTCACCTCCCCTTCCAATTTCCCTCAACTCCCTTCTCCTTCTCATCTCCCCTTTTCCTCCATGCTATTTGTTATGCTCCACAAATAAGTGAGACCATATGATATTTGACTCTCTCTGCTTGACTTATTTCACTCAGCATAATCTCTCCCAGTCTCATCCATGTTGCTATAAAAGTTGGGTATTCATCCTTTCTGATGGAGGCATAATACTCCATAGTGTATATGGACCACATCCTCCTTATCCATTCATCCGTTGAAGGACATCTTGGTTCTTTCCACAGTTTGGCGACCATGGCCATTGCTGCTATAAACATCGGGATACAGATGGCCCTTCTTTTCACTACATCTGTATCTTTGGGGTAAATACCCAGCAGTGCAATTGCAGGGTCATAGGGAAGTTCTATTTTTAATTTCTTGAGGAATCTCCACACTGTTCTCCAAAGAGGCTGTACCAACTTGCATTCCCACCAAAAGTGTAAGAGGGATCCCCTTTCTCCACATCCTCTCCAACACATGTTGTTTCCTGTCTTGCTTATTTTGGCCATTTTAACTGGTGTAAGGTGGATTCTCATTCCATTTACTGTAGCACCAAGAACCATAAGATACCTGGGAATAAACCTAACCAAAGAGGTAAAAGAACGGTACTCAAGGAACTACAGAACACTCATGAAAGAAATTGAATAAGACACAAAAAGATGGAAGACCATTTCATGCTCTTGGATCAGAAGAATAAACATTGTTAAAATGTCTATACTGCCTAGAGCAATCTATACTTTTAATGTCATTCTGATCAAAATTCCACCGGTATTTGTCAAAGAGCTGGAGCAAATAATCCTAAAATTTGTATGGAATCACAAGAGACCCCGAGGGGGGACAAGATGGCAGGGAAGTAGGAGGAGGCGACTTTTCAACCTGTACCCTAAAATGAGCTGATTACCTACCAAAGAACTCCGATCACCCATGAAATCAGCCTGATATCAGAATTATACACATCTAGATGTCTACAGGGGCAGAAGACGCCAGTGGGCAGGTAAAGCAGAGTGGGAATGGCTGACTGATATCGGAAGATCAACTAAAGGGGGAGGGAGCCACCAGAGGTGACCGATTGGAAACTAATACCCAATCTGAGAGTGCCCCACGTGTGGGGACCAGCATTAACTTGGAGACTGGTTGAAAGCACTCCAAAAGAGCAAAGGATCATTGTCGGGGGGGAATTGTGGGAATCGGGGTGGCTAGGGATGGGGCTTAAGTCCCCGGTCCCAGGACAGCCTTCCCTGGTGCTGAGCCAGAGAGAGTGCAACGGAGAAACCAGGCCTTGGTCCTTGAGCTGCCAGTGAGCCTGAGATTGCATGGGATCTGGCTCCTGTGAGGGGATGGGAGCCAGGCCAGATGGCAGAATGTAAGAGCCCTGCTACAGAGCCTGAGATGCACGTGCCCCTCATCCTCCCCTAAGAGAGGTACAAAGGCCCAGCCAGCGCTCTTTGACCCACGCCATTGTTTCAGAGCCTAAGCCGTGCGCCCCAAACTCTCCCCTGAGAGAGTTGTGCGAAGGACTAGCCTTGTGCTTTTGGACCTGCATCCTGAGATGTGCGTTCGACCCACAGCTTCCCCTGAAAGGTGCGCGCAAGCTGGGCGCTCTTAGACCCAGAAAGACCAGGGACTCCCAGCACAGTCCAGCGGGAAAATCTCAGTGTGTGATTGCTGCCTGGAACCTCTCTGGCAGTGGCCAAGGGGAATTTATATGGGCTCTGCAGCCAGACTGAGGCTTCTCTCTGAAAGAGAGGTCAGGGTGCAGTTTGCTTTCCTCTAAACCTACAAAAACCATCAAAAGCGGTCAAGGCAAGAGAAAAAAATAAGTGAAGAAACATAAAAACCTCCAGAGAACAAAAGCTTAAAAAAACACACAGTTTCCTCAGAGCCCACCCCCTTGAGGGGGGTGGGAAGACTTAACTCAGGGAACATCACTGATTGAAAACCCACGTGGCAGATCCCTCCCCCAGAAAACCAACCAGGAAAGAAAAAAAAAAGACTACAAGAGAACAACCACCACTATTTCATTGGACAACTTTTATTCTCAATTTCGTTCCCACTATTCTGGCCCATGTTTTTAATATAGATAATTTTTTAACCTATTTAGCATTACAGTGATCTGTCCAGTACATCAAATTCCATAATAACCTTCTAACCTGAACTTTTTGATACATACACTTGTGTTGTTCTTTTGCAATTCTATTTTTTAAATTTCTTTTTAATTTTAGTTTAGTTTAGTCTAGTTTATTCCTTTTTTATTTTTATTTTCTAATATTCATATAGAGTTAAACTTCAAAGTAATTCCCTTTCCCCAATCAATACTACCCCCATAGGTAAACCAATTTTTAATCCCCCTTGATCTTAGGAAAGTTGAGTCCTTTAACAAAGATATCAAGATACATCCAGGAATAATCAGAACAAACTTCATCGCCCACACTGAAAATTTATAACCATACTCCCATCTTTTTCTTCCACCAGTGTTTCTGTGTTTTTGTGTTTGTCCTGATAGTATATAAATTTTACACTCAGGGTTCTTTGACGAGGTTCTTCCTTTATTTGCATATATATTTTTTTTTTCTCTTGTCATATACTTTTATCAGTCTTTTTGTTTGTCTGTTTTTGTTTGTATACTTCATAAATCTTACCTTGGGGCCCATTTGGGCTGAACCTTCTCTTTTATCTTCCCTTTCTTTCCTGTCTTTCTCTCTCTTTTTTCTTTTTCTTTTCTTTTTTCTCTCATTTGGGTGGGGAATCCTGATTGCTCAGAAGTGTTCCAGGGTGCACCCTGACTGCACCATGGTCTATACATCAAGCTACATCTGTTCAGTCATCTCTCACCAAAATGACTAGGAGGAGGAATGCCCAACAGAAGAAAAATACAGAGGATGGGCCTTCTGCAACAGAGCTAATGGCTATCAACAAAGACAATATGTCGGAAAGAGAATTCAGGCTAACAATTATCCAGGCGATAGCTGAGTTGGAGAAAGCCATGGATGACCAAACAGAATTGATTAGGGCTGAGCTGAAAGCGACCAGACAGGATGTTCACAACGTTAGGGCAGAGCTAAAAGCTACCAGTGCTGAGGTTCACAATGCTCTCAATGAGTTCCAATCTAACCTGAATTCTCTCAAAGCTAGGGTAACTGAGACAGAAGACAGAATTAGTGATCTGGAGGACAAACAGATAGAGAGAAAGGATCAAGAGGAAGCCTGGAACAAACAGCTTAGAAGCCATGAAAACAGAATCAGGGAAATAAATGATGCCATGAAACGTTCCAACATCAGAATTATTGGAAACCCTGAAGGGGAAGAGAAGGAAAGATCTAGAAGATAGAGTGGAACAAGTTATTCATGAAAAATTTCCCAATCTCATGAATGGAACCAACGTTCATGTACTAGAGGCCAAACGGCCTCCACCCAAAATTATAGATTCCAGAAAAACATCAAGGCACCTGATAGTCAAATTGAGGAATCATAATTGTAGGTATAATCCCTTGAAAGCCGCTAGGACAGAGGCTCCTTACTTACATAGGAAAGCCCATAAGAATAACGTCAGACCTGTCCACAGAGACCTGGCAAGCCAGAAAGGGCTGGCAAGACATATTCAGGTTACTAAATGAGAAGACTCACATTCAAAATGGATAGAGGGATAAAGAGTTTCCAAGACCGGCTAGGCTTAAAAGACTATGCAAGCACCAAGCCAACACTGCAGGAAATATTAAGGGGCGTTCTATAAAAGAGGAAAAATCCTAAGAATAGCATTGAAAAGAAATATAGAGACAATCTACAGAAAGACTTCAAAGGTAACACGATGTCAATAAAAATGTATCTGTCAATAATCACTCTCAATGTGAATGGCCTAAATGAGCCCATAAAATGGCACAGGGTTGCAGATTGGATAAAACGACAGGACGCATGTGTTGTCTACAAGAGACCCATTTCCAACCTAAGGATACACCCAGACTGAAAGTGAAGGGATGGAGAAGCATCTTTCATGCCAATGGGCCTCAAAAGAAGGCTGGGGTAGCGATTCTCATATCAGATAAATTAGATTTTAAACTAAAGACTGTAGTCAGAGACACAGAAGGACACTACATCATTCTTAAAGGGACTATCCACCAAGATGATCTAACCGTTGTAAATATCTATGCCCCCAATATGGGAGCAGCCAATTACATAAGAAAACTGTTAATCAAGATAAAGAGTCATATTGATATGAATACAATAATAGTAGGAGATCTTAACACGCCTCTCTCAGAAATAGAGAGATCATCGAAGCAGAAAATCAATAAAGAGACAACAGCATTGAATGACACATTGGACCAGATGGACCTCATAGATATATACAGAACATTGCACCCTAAAACAACAGAATACTCATTCTTCTCAAGTTCACATGGAACCTTATCAAGAATAGACCATATACTGGATCACAAATCAGGGCTCAACCAATACCAAAAGACTGGGATTATTCCCTGCATATTCTCAGATCACAATGCGTTGAAACTGGAGCTCAATCACAAGGAAAAGTTCAGAAGGAACTCAAACACCTGGAAGCTAAAGACCACCTTGCTTAAGAATGCTTGGACCAACCAGGAGATCAAAGAAGAACTGAAACAATTCATGGAAACCAATGAGAATGAAGACACTTTGGTCCAAAACCTATGGGAGACAGCAAAAGCAGTCTTAACGGGGAAATACATAACCATCCAAGTCTCCCTCAAAAATATTGAAAAATCCAGAACACAGCAGCTGTTTCTACACCTTAAAGAACTGGAGAATCAACAACAAATCAAACCAACTCCACACATAAGAAGGCAAAACATCAAGATTAGAGCTGAGATCCATGAGGTAGAAATCAGAGATACAGTAGAATGTATCAATGAAACTAGGAGCTGGTTTTTTGAAAGAATCAATAAGATCGATAAGCCATTGGCCACACTAATCCAAAAGAAAAGAGAGAAAGCCCAAATTCATAAAATTGTGAGTGAAAAGGGAGAGATCACAATGAACACCAAGGAAGTAGAAACAATCATCAGAAGTTATTATCAACAGTTATATGCCAATAAGCTAAGCAACCTAGATGAAATGGATGCATTCTTGGAAAATAAACTCCCAAAATTGAACCAGGAAGAAATTGACAACCTGAATCGACCAATATCTAGTAACAAGATTGAACCAGTGTTCAAACGTATATCAAAAAGCAAGAGCCTAGGACCTGACGGATTCCCTGGGGAATTCCACCAAACTTTCAAAGAAGAAATAACACCTATTCTCCTGAAGATGTTTCAAAAAATTGAAGCAGAAAGAAAACTTCCAGACTCTTCCTTTGAAGCCAGCATTACTCTAATCCCCAAACCAGGCAAAGACCCTACCAAAAAGGAGAATTTCAGAGCAATATCCCTGATGAATATGGATGCTAAGATTCTCAACAAGATCCTAGCAAACAGGATCCAACAGCACATTAAAAAGATTATCCACCATGACCAGGTGGGATTCATTCCTGGGCAACAAGGATGGTTCAACATTCGCAAATCAATCAATGTGATACAACAAATTAATAAGAAAAGAGAGAAGAACCACATGGTCCTTTCAATTGATGCATAAAAAGCATTTGACAAAATCCAGCAATTGTTCCTGATTAAAACACTTCTAAGTATAGGGATAGAGGAACATTCCTGAACTTCATACAAGATATCTATGAAAGACCCACAGCAAATATCATCCTCAATGGGAAAAAGCGTGCAGCCTTCCCATTGAGATCAGGAACACGACAAGGATGCCCACTCTTACTACTCTTGTCCAACATAGTATTAGAAGTCCTAGCAACAGCAATCAGACAACAAAGAGAAATAAAAGGTATACAAATTGGCAATGAAGAAGTCAAACTCTCTCTCTTCGCAGATGACATGATTCTTTATATGGAAAACCCAAAAGACTCCACCCCGAAACTAGTAGAACTCATACAGCAATTCAGTAACGTGGCAAGATACAAAATCAATGTACAGAAATCAGTGTCTTCCTTATACACTAACAATGATAATACAGAAAGGGAAATTAGAGAATCGATTCCATTTATTATAGCACCAAGAACCATAAGATACCTGGGAATAAACCTAACCAAAGTGTTAGAGGATCTGTACTCGAGGAACTACAGAACACTCATGAGAGAAATTGAAGAAGACACAAAAAGATAGAAGACCATTCCATGCTCTTGGATTGGAAGAATAAACATTGTTAAAATGTCTATACTGCCTAGAGCAATCTATACTTTTAATGCCATTCCAGTCAAAATTCCACTGGTATTCTTCAAAGAGCTGGAGCAAATAATCCTAAAATTTGCATGTAATCAGAAGAGACCCCAAATTGCTAAGAAAATGTTGAAAAACAAAAATAAAACTCGGGGCATCACGTTACCTAATTTCAAGCTTTACTACAAAGCTGTGATCACCAAGACAGCATGGTACTGGCATAAATACAGACACATAGACCAGTGGAACAGAGTAGAGAGCCCAGATATGGACCCTCAACTCTATGGGCAAATAATCTTCAACAAAACAGGAAGAAATATACAGTGGAAAAAAGACAGTCTCTTCAATAAATGGTGCTGGGAAAACTGGACAGCTATATGTAGAAGAATGAAACTTGACCACTTTCTAACACCGTACACAAAAATAAACTCAAAATGGATAAAAGACCTCAATGTGAGACAGGAATCCATCAGAATCCTAGAGGAAAACATAGGCAGTAATCTCTTCGATATCAGCCACAGCAATTTCTTTCAAGATATGTCTTCAAAGGCAAAGGAAACAAAAGTGAAAATAAACTTTTGGGACTTCATCAAAATCAAAAGCTTCTGCACAGCAAAGGAAACAGTCAAGAAAACAAAGAGGCAACCCACAGAATGGGAGAAGACATTTGCAAATGACAGTACAGACTAAAGATTGATATCCAGGATCTATAAAGAACTCCTGGAATTCAACACACACAAAACAGAGAATCATATCCAAAAGTGGTCAGAAGATATGAACAGACACTTCTCCAATGAAGACATACAAATGGCTATCAGACACATGAAAAAAAGTTCATCATCACTAGCCATCAGGGAGATTCAAATTAAAACCACATTGAGATATCAAATTACACCACTTAGAATGGCCACAATTAGCAAGGAAACAACATGTGTTGGAGGGGATGTGGAGAAAGGGGAACCCTCTTACACTGTTGGTGGGAATGCAAGTTGGTACAGCCTCTTTGGAGAACAGTGTGGAGATTCCTCAAGAAATTAAAAATAGAACTTCCCTATGACCCTGCCATTGCACTACTGGGTATTTACCCCAAAGATACAGATGTAGTGAAAAGAAGGGCCATCTGTACCCCAATGTTTATTGCAGCAATGGTCACGGTCGCCAAACTGTGGAAAGAATCAAGATGTCCTTCAATGGATGAATGGATAAGGAAGATGTGGTCCATTCACACTATGGAGTACTATGCCTCCATCAGAAAGGCTGAATACCCAACTTTTGTAGCAACATGGACGGGACTGGGAGAGATTATGCTGAGTGAAATCAGTCAAGCAGAGAGAGTCAATTATCATATGGTCTCACTTATTTGTGGAGCATAACAAATAGCATGGAGGACATGGGGAGTTAGAGAGGAGAAGAGAGATGAGGGAAATTGGAAGGGGAGGTGAACCATGAGAGACTATGGACTCTGAAAAACAATCTGAGGTGTTTGAAGGGGCAGGGAATGAGAGGTTGGGGGAACCAGGTGGTGGGTATTAGAGAGGACATGAATTGAATGGCGCACTGGGTGTGGTGCAAAAATAATGAATACTGTTATGCTGAAAATAAATAAAAAATAAATTAAAAAAAAAGAGAGACCCTGAATCACTAAGGAAATGTTGAAAAACAAAAATAAAACTGGGGGCATCATGTTACCTGATTTTAAGCTTTATTACAAAGCTGTGATCACCAAGACAGCATGGTACTGGCACAAAAACAGACATGTACACCAGTGGAACAGAGTAGGGATCCCAGATATGGAACCTCAGCTCTATGGGCAAATAATCTTTGACAAAACAGGAAAAAAATATACAGTGGGAAAAGGACAGTCTCCTCAATAAATGGTGCTGGGAAAACTGGACAGGTATATGTAGAAGAATGAAACTTGAGCATTCTCTTACATTGTACACAGAAATAAACTCAAAATGGATAAAAGACCTCAACGTGAGACAGGAATCCATCAGAATCCTAGAGGGGAACATAGGCAGTAACCTCTTCGATATCAGCCACAGCAACTTCTTTCAAGATATGTCTCCAAAGCCAAAGGAAACAAAAGCGAAAATAAACTTTTGGGACTACATCAAGATCAAAAGCTTATGCACAGCAAAGGAAACAGTCAACAAAACAAAGAGTCAACCTACCGAATGGGAGAAGATATTTGCAAATGACAGTACAGACAAAAGGCTGATGTCCAGGATCTATAAAGAACTCCTGGAACTCAACACACACAAAACAGAGAATCATATCAAAAAATGGGCAGAAGATATGAAGAGACAATTCTCCAAATGAAGACATACAAATGGCTATCAGACACATGAAAAAATGTTCATCATCACTAGCCATCAGGGAGATTCAAATTAAAACCACATTGAGATACCACCTTACACCAGTCCCCTGACTTTTTTATTAACTCAAGTGTTCACCCTAGGCATTTTTGTTTGCCAGTTACAGAAATTAACAGAAGGATAAAGTATTTTATTGTAATGATATGGCAGACCATCTTGTGGAACCCAATTAGAGGAACTAGATCATGTCTCAAGGGACTGGAAAATTTTTCTAGGGTGCCCGGGTGGCTCAGTCAGTTAAATGTCTGCCTGTGGCTCAGGTCAAATTCTGTGTTAGACTCACAGCTCAGCAAGGAGTCATCTTCTCCCACTCCCTCTGCTGCCGCTCTCTCTTTCTCTGTTAAATAAATAAATGAAATCTGAGACTTATTTTTCGGTCTCTTGCTCTTATTCATTTTACTGAACTGCATATCTTACCTTTTTCCCTTGAAACATCTGCTCAACAACCCCATTTTTTCTTGCAATCCAGCTTCCTCTTACTTATCAGAACCAATCATTAATTTATTACAACCAGTTATGGTTGTTCAAAAATGGAAGTTTCAGCCCTCCAGTCTATATGACTACACAAGATAGGCATGCTTTCAGCAACAATAAATAGGAATGACTAGAGTGACTTAAACAAATAAGGATTTTTTTTTTCATTTAGTAAATCTAACAATGGACGAACGGTTTAAAAAACTGTTGTACACACACACACACACACACACACACAAATATTTTTCAGCCATAAAAAAGAATGAAATCTTGCTATTTAATACAACATGGGTGGACCTTGAGAACATTAAACTAAGTGAAACAAGTAATAGAAAGATAATCATCATATGATTTCTGTTACATGTGGAAATCTGAAAGTAAATAAATAAATAAGAAAGCTCATAGAGGGACGCCTGGATGACTCAGTTGGTTAAGCAGATGCCTTCAGCTCAGGTCATGATCCCAGGGTCCTGGGATCGTGTCCCACATCGGGCTCCTTGCTCGGCAGGGAGCCTGCTTCTCCCTCTGCCTCTTCCTGCCTCTTTGTCTTCCTGTGCTCGCTCGCTCTCTCTTTCTCTGTCTCTGGCAAATAAATAAATAAAATCTTAAAAAAAAAAAAGAAAGCTCATAGATCTGGAGAATAGATTGGTGGTTGTCAAAGGTGAGGGATGAAGGGGTAGGAGAAATAGATGGACTGTTTTTGTTTCATTTAAATAAATTGAATTAAACAAGTTTAGATGCAGGGAGTTTTTGCTGTTGATAGACTATTTCATCATGTTAGAGTCAGTATTTCATAGTCTTACCTCACATGGTTGCTTGAATTCCAGCTATCGTAGCCATAATCATGGCAGGGAAAGGGAAGACAGGTAGAGAAGAAAATGTTTCCTGTCCTTTTTTTTTTTTTAAATCAGGAAAACAAAACATTCCAAGAAATTCTTATCAAGTTTTTCCTTGCATTTCAACGGCCAGAACTAAGTCTCATAGTCACCTCAAGCTACAGAAGGGGCAGAGAAAAAGAGCTAGGCACATTGTTGCCCTGAACAAAAATCTCAGTTCTTAAATATTTAAGAAAGAATATGAAAATAGGTATTACCAACAGCTAAAGATCTCTGCTACAATGACTTGCCAAGCTCAGTTCCTTGCATCAAGCTACCTGGTCTTTGTTTACTCTTTTTATTTTTTTAACTGTTTACATTTCCCTGTTTACGGGAAATGAGGGAACATAGTGATAAGGGCTGCCTTGTTGGGGATGCACCTGGGAGAGGTTCCCTAAGAAGGAATATAGAAGAGTCTGTAGGAGGTGGTCTCTACAAGGGTCCCCAATAATCCCTGCCTCCTGGAATCCATCGTTTTGTGAAGTCCCCTCTCCTTGACCATAGGCTTGATCAAGTGACCTGCTTCTGATGAATAGAAAATGATGGTTAATCTTCTCTGTCTCAAAAGTTTCATGGGTAATTGTTAAGATAGCCTTCGGTAACCTGAAACTTTAAAGTTTTGCTTGGATGACAAATGAGGTTAAATTCTTTGGACATCTAGGCCTTTTCCAATAAGATAAAGTGTTAAAGCATTGATCAAAGGATGTAGGTTTGTGCTTTTGACTTATTGCAAAATCAAACAAAACTAAACTAAACTAAAGATATTTGGGTCTGTTGGAAAGCATTCTTTGCACTTGATTGATTCATAAAATTAACATTTAAAGAATTCTGGCTTAACAGGTTACAATTGCTTACTGCTTAGTCTTCACTGGAGTCTAAGTTTTTTAAGAGTGCAAAAATCTACTAAGTGTAATTAAGACTGATGGGAATAAGGGAAGCAAATCTGTAGGTAGAAAAGTAGTAGGTATGCAAGAAAGTTATAAGACATGAGAATTAATTTTGTTGGAGGTAGAAGAGGATAATTTTGTCCTAAGTGAGACAGGTTGTTTGGAAAGAAATGGTTTGGGACAGGTACTTTGGAAAACAGTATAAAGTTTCCTCAAAAAATTAAAAATAGATTTACCCTATGACCCAGCAATTGCACTACTGGTATTTACCTCAAAGATACAGATGTAGTGAAAAGAAGGGCCATATGCATCTCAGTGTTCATAGCAACAATATTCACAATAGCCAAATGGTGGAAAGAGCCAAGATGCCCTTCAACAGAAGAATGGATAAAGAAGATGTGGTCCATATATACAATGGAATATTACTTAGCCATCAGAAAAGACCAATACACAACTTTTATAGCAACATGGATGGGACTGGAAGAAACTGAGCTGAGTGAAGTAAGTCATGCAGAGAGTCAATTATCATATGATTTCACTTATTTGTGGAACCTAAGGAATAGCACAGAGGACATTAGAAAAAGGAATGGAAAAATTACGGCGGGGGGGGGGGAATCAGAGAGGGAGAAGAATCGTGAGAGACTATGGACTCCAGGAAACAAACTGAAGGTTTGTAGGGAAGGAGAGTGGGGGGATGGGTGAATCTGGTGATGGGTGTTAAGGAGGACACATATTGTATGAAGCACTGGGTGTTATACACAATGAATCATGGAACACTACATCAAAAACTAATGATGTACTGTATGGTGTCTATCATAACATAATAAAAAAAAAGAATGTTTGGGGACAAAATATGAATGCAAAGGAAAGTTTTAGAAGGTTTGTGAAGGGAAATCCTTGGAAAGGAATTCTAGGTGTGGTCAAGGATGGACTACATTTGAAATGAATGGATTTTAAAAGTGCACTGGTTTTGATTTGAATCTCCCTGATGGCTAATGATGATGAACATTTTCTCATGTGTCTGTTATCCATTTGTATGTCTTCTTTGGAGAAATGTCTGTTCATGTCTTCTGCCCATTGTTTGATGTGATTATCTGTTTTTTGAGAGGTGAGTTTGAGGAGTTCTTTATAGATCTTGGATATCAGCCCTTTGTCTGTACTGTCATTTGCGAATAGCTTCTCCCATTCTTTGGGGTGCCTCTTTGTTTTTTTGACTGTTTCATTTGCTGTGCAGAAGCTTTTGATCTTGATGAGGTCCCAAAAGTTCATTTTTGCTTTTGTTTCTTTTGCCTTTTGTGACATGTCTTGAAAGAAGTTGCTGTGGCTGATGTTGAACAGATTACTGTCTATGTTCTCCTCTAGGGTTTTGATAGATTGCTGCCTCACATTGATATCTTTTTATCTATTTCAAATTTATTTTTGCGTATGGTGTAAGAAAATGGTCAGGTTTCATTCTTCCATACATAGCAGTCCAATTTTCCCAGCACCCTTTATTGAAGAGACTGTCTTTTTTCCACTGGATATTTTTTCCTGTTTTGTCAAAGATTAGTTGACCATAGAGCTTCGGGTCCATATCTGAGCTCTCTACTTTGTTCCAGTGGTTTATGTGTCTGTTTTTGTGCCAGCACCATGCTGCCTTGGTGATCACAGCTTTGTAGTAAAACTTGAAATCAGGCAACTTGATGATCCCGGCTTTGTTTTCCTTTTTCAACATCTCCTTAAGAATTCAGGGTCTTTTCTGGTTCTATCAAAATTTTAGTATTGTTTGCTCCAGCACGTTGAAAAATGCCAATGGTATTTTGATCAGGATGGCATTGAAAGTGTAGATTGCTCTGGGCACTATAGACATTTTAACAGTGTTTATTCTTTCAATCCTTGAGCATTGAATGCTTTTCCAACTTTTTGTGTCTTCTTCAGTTCCTTTTATGAGTGTTCTGCAGTTCCTTGAGTACAGATCCTTTACTTTCGTGGTTATGTTTATCCCAAGGTATCTCATGGTTCTTGGTATTATAGTAAATGGAATTAATTCTCATTTCCCTTTCTAAAGTTTCATTGTTAGTGTGCAAGAAAGCAACTGATTTCTGTACATTAATTTTGTATCCTGCCACATTACTGAATTGCTGTATGAGTTCTAGTAGTCTGGGGATGGAGTCTTTTGGGTTTTCCACATAAAGTATCATGTCATCTGTGAAAAGAGAAAGTTTGACTTATTTACCAATTTGAATAATGTTTATTCCTTTTTGTTGTCTGAATGCTGTTGCTAGGACTTCTAGTACTATGCTGAACAATAGTAGTGAGCATGGGCATCTTTGTTGTGTTCCTGATCTCAAAGGGAAGGCTGTCAGCTTTTCCCCATTGAGAATGTATTGACCGTAGGTTTTTCATAGATATATTTTATGAAATTGAGGAATGTTCCCTCCATCCCTATATTTTGAAGAGTTTTAATCAGGAACAGAGGCTGTATTTTGTCAAATGTTTTCTCTGCATCCATTGAGAAGACCATGTGGTTTTTCTCTCTTCTTTTATTGATTTGTTCTATCACATTGATTTATTTGTGAATGTTCAACCACACTTGCATCCCAGGGATAAATTCCCACTAGTCATGGTGGATAATTTCTTTAATTTTCAGTTGGATCTTATTAGCTAAGATCTTATTAAGAATCTTGGCATCCATATTCATCAGGGATATTGGCCTGAAATTCTTCTTTTTGAGGGAGTCTTTGCTTGGTTTAGGGGTCAGGGTAATGCAGGCTTCATAGAAAGAGTCTTAAAGTTTTCCTTCTGTTTTTATTTTTTGAAACAGCTTTAGGATAATAGGTATTATTTCTTCTTTGGATGTTTGGTAGAATTCCCCCAGGGAATCCATCAGGTCCTGGGCTCTTCATTTTTGGGAAGTTTTTGATCACTGCTTCAATGTTGTTACTAGATATTGGTGTATTCAGGTTGTCAATTTCTCCCTGTTTCAGTCTTGAAAGTTTATAGGTTTCCAGGAATGCATCCATTTCTTCTAGGTTGCTTAACTTATTGGCATATAACTGTTGATAATAATTTCTCATTATTGTTTCTATTTCCTTGGTGTTGGTTGTGATCTTTCCCCTTTCGTTCATAGTTTTAGCAATTTGGGTTCTGTCTTTTCTTTTGAATTAGTTTGGCTAGTGACTTCTCAATCTTATTGATTCCTTCAAAGAACCAGCTTCTAGTTTCATTGATGTGTTCTACTGTATCTCTAGTTTCTATTTCTAGTTTCAATTCAATGATAATTGATCTCTGCTCTAATCTTGATTATTTCTCTTCTTGTGTGTGGGGTTAACTTAATTTGTTGTTGATTCTCCAGTCCTTCAAGGTGTAAAAAGAGCTGGTGTATTCTGGATTTCTCAACTGTTCTTAGTGAGGCTTGGATGGCTATGTATTTCTCCCTTAGGACCAATTTTACTGTATCCCATATGTTTTGGACCAATGTGTTTTCATTCTCATTGGTTTTCATGAATTCTTTAAGTTCTTCTTTGATTTCCTGGTTGATCCAAACATTCTTGAGCGGGATGGTCTTTCACTTCCAAGTGTTTGAATCCCTTCCAATCTTTTCTTGTGGCTAGTTCCAGTTTCAAAGCATTGTGGTCTGAGAATATGAAGGGAATACTCTCAATCCTTGGTATCAGTTGAGCCCTGATTTGTAATTCAGTATGTGGTCTATTCTGGAGAAAGTCCCATGTGCACTAGAGAAGAATAAGTATTCTGTTGTTTTAGGGTGGAATGTTCTGTATATATCTGTGAGGTCTATCTGGTCTGATGTGTCATTCAAAACTCTTGTTTCTTTACTGATTTTCTGCTTAAATGATCTGTCTATTGCTGAAAGTGGAGTGTATATGTATTCATATCAATATGACTATTTTGATTAACAGTTGGCTTTTGTAGTTGGGTGTTCCCATATTGGGGGCATAAATATTTACAATTGTTAGAACTTCTTGGTGGATAGACCCTTTAAGAATGATGTAGTGTCCTGTATCTCTGACTACAGTCTTTAGCTTAGAATCTAATTCATCTGATATGAGAATTGCTTCTCCAGCTTTCTTTTGAGGCCCATTGGCATGAAAAATGCTTTTCCATCCCTTCACTTTCAGTCTATATGTTATCTTTTGGTTCCAAATGTGTCCTTGAAGACTGTATAAGCATGGCTCCTGTCATTTTATCCAGTCTGCAACCCTGTGCTGTTTAATGGGAGCATTTCAGCCATTTACTTTGAGAGTGATTATTGAAGATATGTTTTTATTGACATATGTTGCTTGAGAAGTCTTTGTTTCTATATATTGTCTCTGTAAATTTATGTTCTCTGTCACTCTTGGGTTCTTTCTTCTTTTACAGAACCCCCATTAATATTTCTTGTTGTGCTGCCTTGGTGGTCACATACTCTTTTAAACCTTGCTGGTCTTGGAAGTTCTTTATCTCTCCATACATTTTGAATGTCAGCCTTGCTGGATAACGTGTTCTTGGCTGCATGATCTTCTGTTTTAGTGCACCGAATATGTCTTGCCAGCCCTTCCTGTCTTGCCAGGTTCCTGTGGACAGGTCTGACATTATTCTGACAGTCCTTCCTCTCTATGTACAGAATCTCTTCCCCCTAAGTGGCTGTAAGACCTCTTGTCTGAAATTATGATTTATAAATTTCACAATTAAGTGCCTGGAGGTCTTTGTAGACTCGTTGATTTGGGGGGTTGTCCTTTCTGCTTCTAGGACATGAACATTTGTTCCTTTCCCCAGATTAGGGAAATTCTCATCCAGAATTTGTTAAACTATTTCATCTAGTCTTCTCTCTTTTTCCACCTCCTCAGGGATCCCAGTAATTCTGACACTGGAATGTTTCATGGTCATTTATTTCCCTAATTCTCTTTTTAGGGCTTCTATGGTATTTGTTCCAGGCCTCCTCCAGATCCTTATTCTCTATCAGTTTGTCATCTAGATTACTAATTCTATCTCTGTCTCAGTTACCCTAGATGTTAGAGTATTTAGAGTAGATTGGATCTCATTGACTGCATTTTTTTGTACTGCCAGATCAACCCTCACTTCCATAGAGTTTCTATGTTGCTGTTAATGGTCTTCTCCAACTTAGCCATTGTCTGGATAATTGTTACTCTGAATTCATTTCTAATATACTGTTCATGTACTTATCCAATATTTCTGTTGCAGAGAGCAGAGTCTCTGAATTTTTCCTCTGTTGGGTGTTCCCCCTCCTAGTCATTTTGGTGAGAAGTGGTTGAGGGGATGTATAGCTGAATATATAAAGTACAATCCAGGCAAGGCGCACCCTGAAAAGTTTTGGAGCAACCAGAAGTCACCACCAAAAGGAAAGAAAAAAGAAAAAAAGAGATAGAAAAAGAGAAAAAAAAAAAAAAGAAAACCCAGCCAAAATGAGACCCCCAAAGTAAGATTTATAAAGTACATAAACAAAAACGAATAAACCAAGGGACTGACAAAAGTAAAAGAAAAAAAAAAAAAGAAAAACTTAGCTAAAATGAACCCCAAGAATAAGATTTACATAGTATAAAAACAAAAGCAAATGTACAGAAGAGTAAGATAGGAAGGTGGTTCTAAACCCTCCATGTGTGTGAGGAAGGTTATTTCAGTTCTTCCTGGGTGAATCTTGTTATTTTTGTTAAAGGAGCCAACTTTCCAGAGATACAGGGAAATTAAAACAAGTTTATATATAGGGTAGTATTGAATAGGAAAAAAAGATTACCGTGAAGCTTATATCTACATGCATATTAAAAAAAGAAAAAAAGAAACATAGTTATATGTATGAAAAAATTTCAAGTTAAAAAGTTATTATGGAATATGTTGCATTAAACCTCTAGTTATAATGGTAAGTGGGTTAAAAATTAAAAGAACAAGAATTTTGAGAATGAATTTAAAGAAAAAGAAAGATTGAAAAGTTATATCTATGAAATATATAGGTTCTAGGACAATACTGAGTGTTTAATATATTGTTTTCCCCTGTTATTAGGGTTTTACAGTTTTATGAGGACCTTGTAGTGGTTGTCCTCTTGTTCTTTTGACTTGTCTTCTGGCAGCAGGGACTGCTGCATTGTTTTTCAGTCATTCTTGCTTGGGGTGAGTTTCCCTACCCCCTATCAAGGGGCTGGGCTCTGTAGAAACCAGTTTTTCAGGCTTTAGTTCTCTGGAGGTTTTGTTCTTTGGTGGCTTTGCAAAAAGCAAAACTGCAAAGTTTTGGTGGGTTTAGTGCCGGGTAAACTGTCTGACCTCTGCCTTGAGAGTAGCCTCAGTCTGTTCCCCTCTGCGTGGTCCAGAACACACAGTTTCCCCCTCTGCAAACTCTGCTGAACAGCGCAACCTCCCATAGGCCATACACACCCTCAGCCACCATCACAGTGGTGGCCCAAGGCTCCTGTTTATCTCTGCACGCCCATGCCACTTATACCACAAGTGATATTGGTTCAGGCAAGCCAGAATCTGGGTGGTGCCACTGCAGGGACTGCTCTCTGGAGCCCACACCCGTGCCAGGTTTGCTCACACCTGGTGGTGGTACAGGTTGCCAAAGGCTGTGGGTCCAGAGACCACCTGCTGGAGCCCACACCAGCCTCTATCAGGCATAGGCAGGAGTGCCCCAGCCCGAGCGGTGGTGCAAACAGTGGAAAGCTGAGTGCTCAGGGACCACGGACCGGAGCCCCCGCCAGGCTCTTTCTGGCACAGGTGGTTAGGTGGTGACAGTCCTGGGAACATGGGCCTGTGCCTGTGCCCTCCTGAATCCTCCAGTTGCCGCTTAAGATCTTTTGCTCTTTTTGAGTGCTTTTGACCAGACTCCAAGTTAATGCTGGTCCCTAATCACAGGGCACTTTCATATTGGAATATTACTTTCCAATGGGTCGCTTCTGGTGGCTCCCTCCCCCTTCTGTTTATCTTCCTTGGATATCAGTCTGAGCATTCAAACTCTGCTTTACCTCTCCACTGATTAAATTCTGCCCACATAGAGATCCAGAAGTGAATAAACTTACAACTCAGGCTGCTTTCATGGGTGTTCAGAGTGTTCTGGTAGATATTTAGCTCACTTTAGGGGACCTGTTGAAACAGGGTCTCCTACTTCTTTGCAATCTTGCTCCTCCCTCCTGAATTTATTTTAAAAAGCATTTTTGAACATGTTCTACAGTTTAGAATTTGCATAAATGATCAAAAAAAGAAAAAAATAGGGGCACCTGGGTGGCTCAGTGGTTTAAGCCTCTGCCTTCGGCTCAGGTCATGATCTCAGGGTCCTGGGATAGAGCCCCTCATCGGGCTCTCTGCTCAGCAGGGAGCCTGCTTCTCCCTCTCTCTCTGCCTGCTTCTCCCCCTCTCTCCTTCTCAAATAAATAAATAAAATCTTAAAAAAAAGAAAAGAAAACACATATAATTTCACTTCATAATAATTTTCACACTCAGTACTATAATCCCTGTCTTTCCAGTATTTTTTTAAATTATACTTATAATAAATGATCTACAATTTCTAATTTCTAGTTTCACACTCAGTACTATAATCCCTGTCTTTCCAGTATTTTTTTAAATTATACTTATAATAAATGATCTACAATTTCTAATTTCTAGTTTCTAATACTTCCAACTGTTGTTTTAAAAGATTTATTTATTTGAGAGAGGGAGAGAGAGAGAGACCATGCATGTGAAGGGTGAGGGGCGAAGGGAGAGAATCTTCACACAGACTACCCACTGAGTGCATAGCTCCATGCAGAGGTCAATCTCAGGACTCATGAAATATTGAACTGAGCCAAATCCAAGCATTTGATGCTTAACTGGTTTAGCCACCCAGGCACCCTAATACTTCCAATTCTTGGTTATCTACTTGATTATCTACTTTATGGATCATTGGTGGCAAATTAAAATCCCATGCTGTTTTCCCTCTATCACACGGCACTTACTTGTGCTACCTTCCCCCGGCCATCAATTAATATTTGTCTGGAAATGAAAATTCATCTTCATACTAGCCTAAGGCAAATAAGCTGCCAAGAAATCAGAACCTACATTCTAAAGTACACTAGAAATGTGACTTAGATTTCCTAATACTTCTTTATACCTTCCATTAAGTCAGGACTCTGAAAACTAACTCTTTTAGTACCTACTATGTTCAAGGCACTTTACTTAATAAAGAGATTAATCAGACACACTCTTTTAAAAAATATTTTATTTATTTATTTGACAGAGAAAGTGGAAGAGCACAAATGGGGGAGTGACAGAGGTGGAGGGAGAAGCAGGCTCCCTGCTGAGCAGAAAGCCCCCTGTGGGGGGCGCCTGGGTGGCTCAGTGGGTTAAGCCGCTGCCTTCGGCTCGGGTCATGATCTCAGGGTCCTGGGATAGAGTCCCGCATCGGACTCTCTGCTCAGCGGGGAGCCTGCTTCCTCCTCTCTCTCTGCCTGCCTCTCTGCCTACTTGTGATCTCTCTCTGTCAAATGAATGGATAGGATCTTAAAAAAAAAAAAAAAAGAAAAGAAAGAAAGAAAGCCCCCTGTGGGACTTGATCCCAGGACCCTTGGATCATGACCCGAGCTGAAGGCAGACATTCAACCAGCTGAATCACCCAGGTACCCCAAATCAGACACACTCCTAATGGAAATTTCAATTTACTAAGGGATTTAAGGTAATAATATTGAGAATTACAATATAGGGCAGGTCATTTTAATTTAATTCAAGAAATATTTATAGACTATCCACTGTGTTTCATGCATCTGGCTAAGTGCTAGAAAGCATTGATGACTAAGATGTTATTCTAGTCCTCAAGGTGCTCACCACTTATGGGGACAAGAAACATACATAACTCAGATGTTGGCTGGGCCTACCTTATTTCTCATAGATCTTGAAATAATTTGTTATGGCCTTTATCATTCCATGATATATGAACTTCTGACTCTCCTTATGATTTCTGTGGTCACAGTTGGAACTTATACCTTCTTGCTTTCTTCAGGGTCTGGCCTATAGCTCTTGTATCAATACATCCAATACAACTTACACATAGAGTTCAACCCTTCACTAGTTTTCACAAGAAATATATTCATAATAATCCTTACATGAGTTCTAGACTTTATTAAAGATTTGGTGATAATAGGGAAATCTCAGAACACAAACCTTGTAGCTTTCCACCATCTGCTTTCTCCTTCTATCTCTTCACTTATCTTCCTCCCTCCCAGATTGCTCCTATAGTTCCAAACACTTTCTCCACTGTTATACAGAATACTTGTGTCTTCCCTAGATAATTACTAGCTTGCCTACCCTAGCTTGCCTACCCTAACCCATAAAAGATATACAGACAAACATCCCCCTTTTAAATGGGTATTTTCCTTGCAAGACAATTAGGTTTATACTTAGTAAATTTGTTTTTGTATTATATTCTATAAATAAATGTATTAGTGTGGCAGACCTTGTAAGTTGGTTCCCCAAGACTTATTCTACATTTTTTTTCTTGCCAACATAACCCTAATTTTTTTTTCTGGGAAGCAATGTGATTGACCCAGGTAGGTACTCACTTTTCCAGTTTCCTTAAAGACAGAATGGCTCTGGATCCAGTTTTGACTAATGATAAGAAGGAAGAATCTGCTTGACTCCAAGGAAAGCTTTTGCTCTTTTAATAAAAGGTAGAGGAATAGCTGGTGCTGCCTGCCTCAGCACCTCAGGGGAAAGACCCAGAGAAAAGAATCCCTTAAATCATGTGCTCACCACTTACCACCCCCCTCCCTGTCCAATCAACTATGGTTAGGGACTATGATTATGTTGTAATAACCTGGCAGCTCTTATTACAACCAGGTATATGACTGAATGGAGGAACAAGATAAGGGGAACAGAATTCCTAGAGAGAATTTCTAGGTAGATAATTACATAGGTACCTGTTACAACAAAGTTAGATGATGAATAGTATTGGGAGTGTGAAGACATTTTGCTGGTATTGGCTAGAATATCCACGATGCCCAAATTTTGTTTTACTTTTCCTCCTCAATTGCTCCCTGAGAGCAGAACAATAGAAACTGGTAAACAGAGTACCATGTTATTATTAATCAGACCTGGGCCCAATATTTGAAGTTCATGGCATAAACCTGAGGTCTCAGACAGGCTGCTACTCCCACAACTCAGTATAAATAAAAAATACTACAACTATTTTACCATCTGCAGGGCAGGTGAAGAGAAAGAAATTTGATAATCCCAGCAGGATGAAAGGAGAGGCAGCTAAGAACAAGGCCAGGCCCAGTTGACTGATCTTTAGTCTAGTGAACCCATTCATTAGCTCACAAGTAAATGTGACCCAGTCATATTGTTATTCAATTTATCAGTTAGGAGCTCCCTCTTGTCTAGGAGGAGGGAAGAAAATAGTAGGGAAAAGTGTGGAAACCATCTGTTACAGATTTTTCTGTTGTGAGGAAAGGGAATGACAGCTCCTTTCACCTTATACTCTGCTACATTAGATTCTCTTTTAATCCTTTGGGCTTAATAAGAAATATGACAGTCAGATAGGAAGGTAATTACTCCCTTTGTGGGAGAAGAACAGTGGAATATCGGAGAAGTTTGGCTTCTCCTTTTGTGATACAATCTCTTTGACTTTCATCATTCTTTTATCTTCCCAGGACCATACCTGTACAGATGGTCAAGATTTTACCCATTATTTTATCTCCCATCTCAAATTATATGTACCTACATATTTGGCAATTTTGTGCTACATGGTAGCACAACCCAGATAATGCAACATGACCCCAACAATTTAATATCCTACATTTGAACAATATAAAACCCCTTAAAGACCAAGTTTCCACAAAGAGTTACACTTGGAAAAGAGTTTATTTTGTAGAAATTAATTTCCCGAAGAAACCAAAGTCAAAAATTATCTTCTCCCCAACTTTTCATTTTTCTTTATCTCAGCCAAAAGAGGTGTCATCCAGATGCCTGGCTGGAGTCTGGCTTCCTTCAGTGGTTACAGAATTTGTTCCATTTCACTGGAATTATAGCTTTTCTAACATTCCTGAAGTTGAACTTATACAACTTCAAGTCTCCTTCGGGTCTCACTTTTCTCAAGTTTTAGTTCTACACTCATAAAATGTATGGCCAAACAGTGACCATCCTGATCAATGACAATCCTAAGCAAAAATAATGTTCCCATGTTACTATTACCAGTCCCATTTCTTGGGGAATGAGAATAGAGGGTGAACAGAAAAGAAAAAAAAGGCCAAAATCTTGCTTTTAAATTTATCTGTGTGCCTGTCAATTTATGCTAATTAAACAGTACCTGTAACAATTAAATATGGTTTTCATGTGAGAAATTGTCAGGAGATCAAGCAAGCTTTTATATCTATTTTCTAAAAGCCTTGTGGAATCTCAAATATTTATTAGTTCTGAACTGCTGCTATTTGGGACTTATCAAACTTGTATTTCTGTCAGTATTGTTTTCCCTCAGCTTTTGAATTTCACAGGTTTTGGTTGTCTAAATAAAACACAAATTTGTTTCTACTATCTTTTTTCTACTATGGAAGGATGTGACCTATTTTGGAGAAACATACTATTACTCAGCTCAAAGTGAGAGACAGGTTGTAGTGGAAAGTGAGGAGGACAAAATACTGTCCCTCCAATCAATGCCTAAAAACATGTGCACCGAAATTCTTTCTGTCTAAAGGTTCCATTCCTAGCTAGCCATGGTAGAATTTTCCTTTATGTGAGGCTCTGTCTTCTAATCTATATTCCCTAAAGGATGTCCTATTTTATGGCAGAATCTCTGTCCTCCTAATATGAGCTGCAACTGTGATTACTAAATATAGGGTGCTGCAACAAATATTTTCTGGTGTAGAGTGATGGGAAATTATGGTTGAAACATGGGTCACTTAAACCTATGTTAGATTACCTAACAGCACCTTTGTTCCAAAGCTCAAATCAAAATGCTACTCTTCTCTGGTAAGCCACAAATCACAGGAATATTAATTAATGCTCAGAGAGAGAGAGAGAGAGAGAATGAAAAGCTGCTCTGGCCTTCTTACAATATCCACAACTAAGAATAGGAAAAGAAAAACTGTGCATGAATATGAGACTTATTTGTAGACAATTATCCCACTTGCTATTGAGTCTGATCCAACCATGGTCATGACATCTGACCTATATATAATATCAGCATTCCCTTTTCTTGGGAAGGAATGAGGAAATGGCAGAGTAAAAAGGCAGGTACCTTCCTGATACAGGTAGAGGGCCTGAGTCCTACTTTCCTTGTAAAAATAGGAATTGTTCAGGCAAAATTGTAAGAGGAACTACAGTTTTCTGGTTAAAGGGAAAAGAATTAGCAAAGACACAAGAGTGTTAAACAACACGATATGGGAAAGCAGTATTTTTTCCAAGGATGAGAAATTCAACTCAAACTAGCTTAAGCAAAAAATAAATTTAGCATGAGGATAGAGTGTCTTATGGAACCAAAGAATAAGGCTGATGAACTTAAAGGAATAAATTAGAGCTAGGGACTCAGTTGGTATCTGGTGTCTCCCTTTCTCATCTCTGCATCTCTCTGTGTGACTGCTTCATCTTTAATAGCAGACCAGCTTTTTCTCTTTTCCAGACCATATGGCATAAAAATGGCTGCTGCCAAACAGCTCTGAAGAGTACAGTACTCAGCATAAGAAAACAAAGTGGTTTGAAATTTCAGTCTAGAGTCCAAATTTTTGAGGAAGGGCTGTGATAGACCCAGATTGGTCAACTGTGTCCAAGGGGTCACATAAATAAAAATTTGTAAAGTAACATTGAGAAGGGGTTTGTGGCAAGAGAAAAGCCCAGAAAAGAGGGTATGTTTATCAAAGGATAATAGAAAACAGCATATTTCTGAACATGAAAGAGAATGGCAGGAGATGAGGCTGGAGAAGAGACAAGTTATAGAGTATTTTGTAGCTTGAAGTGTATTCAGTAGGCACCGTGGAGTAGGTTTGAAATGTTTTTAATCAGGGAGGAATTTGGTAAGATTGCATTTTAGATAACACATTAAAGGAGCAGTGTGGAAGATGATTTGGAAGAGAGGTAAGACTGAAATCAAGAAGCCCAATTAGAAAGTTGTTGAAATAGTCCTAAAGAAAAGATAAAGGTCTAAACTAAGGCAAAACTGATATCATTGGAAGCTTAAAGGAAATATGGATATGAGAAATATTTAGGAAATAGGATAAACAGAGCTTATTAACTTAATTTGATAGGGTGGGGGATAAAGAGTCTAAGGTGATTTTAACTTTCTGTCTTGGGAGACAAGGTAAAAGTTTCACATGTTCTTTATTCACTATTGAGTGCAAAACAAGATCTAGGTATTACACACAATCCTTGCAACCTTCTGGAAGTGGAATTAGCATTGCTCATTCAGGCCCTTGAAGCAAACCTCAGAGGAATTTTGCCTATACACAGATATCTGAGGCCCTGGAAGAAGTAACTAAGAACTGAATGTTCCAAGTGATAGATGGAAGTGTTTGATCCCAACCCACACCCACCACCCCTGATCCTTTTTCTTTATTTCCCATGGGCAGAAATCTGGATGAAATGCCATTACAAATTCCTTTTGCCTTATTCAGATACAAAAAGACACATTTCTCTTAAATAAGTTATGGATCTATATCTATCTACCTAAATCTGTATCTATCTGTCTGTATCTATCTATCTATCATCTAGCTAGCTAGCTAGCTAGCGCTATCCTAGCAGAATTCCTAAACAAAGTCTCTTTAAGCAAGGGATATACAGATTCATTCATTTATTGAGGGCTTTCTATGTGCCAGATACTACCCTAAGAACTTTGAGACACAGCAGCAAACAAAACATAAAAATCCTTATCCTCATGCATCTTCCATTTGAGCAATACAAGTTATTCTTCCCTAATATATACAGAGTCTATTTCCTGGGAAAAGATACAGTAGTCTTGACACAACTCATAAAATAGTCATATTCTAGTCATTTCATTTGGTTCTGTGAAATGTGTGATGATAACTTACTTTAGTATTTTTTTTTAAATCCTCCTTAAGGAAGAAGAACGCATTAGTATATGAAGATAGTTTAGCTGTGGACAAAATAAATTTAAATTGTTTGAGGTCATCCAGATGAGAATACTTAGTAGTCAGTTGAATCTGTTTTTTTAAAGCTTTTATTTATTTATTTGACAGAGAGAAATATCCCAAGTAGGCAAAGAGGCAGGTAGAGAAAGAGAGGAGGAAGCAGGCTCTCTGCTGAGCAGAGACCCCAATGTGGGGCTCGATTCCAGGACCTGAGCTGAAGATAAAGGCTTAACCTACTGAGCCACCCAGGTGCCCCATCAGTTGAATCCATTGATCTACATATAAGAAGACAGGGCTGAACTGGAAACATAGATTTGAAAGTCTTCCATACATTAATACAGTATGGAGAGCAGAACAAAATAAATAGGTCATGGACAGAACCATGGGAGAACATAAATATTTAAGACAGGAAGAAAAGGAGGAATACATGAAAGTTACAAAAATGTAAAATATATACAGAAAGGAAAAGAGCAAGGAGAATGTGTGTCTGAAAGTCAAGTCAACAGAGAATTTCAAGCAAACTGAAATGATCAACGTTATTATATGTAGCAGTGAGATCTAATAATAAAAGGGCTTAAAAATGTTCATGAAAAAGAGACATTTGTCTGTGAGTAAATAGCATTCTTAACGAGTGAGATTTTAGTGGAGATTGGTAGGTAAAATCCCTATTATAGAGGTTGAAAGGTGAATGGGAAATGAAAAAAATAAAGGCCATAAATGTTGATAACCAGTTTTGAGACCTCTGTCGGAAAAGGAATGGTGATAACAGTCACCACTTCAAGGAAACTAGAGGAGGAACTAGAGGAAGAAACTGGAGGAAACCCCAGGATAAAGGAAAGTGTTTAAGGATGAAGAGACTTGAGAATGTTTATAGGCTGTGGAGAATGAGTCAGTGTGTGGGGATGTGTGTGTAAAATATTAAAGACAGAAGAGGTAATAGAGCACAGTCTCTGAGAGGCTGGGTGAGACAAAGAACAGGAGCATAGATGGTAGAATTAGTTTTATACAATCTATGTGAGGCTGAGGGATCAAAGTACAGTATGGGATCAGATGCTGATTAAGAGTGAGAAGAACACCTAATAGCTTCAGTTTTTTTTTAAAAGGAAGGTAGATGATGAAGTAATCATTTAGGTGGTAGGTTTGATGGGTGAGTGAGAAAGTCATAGTAATAGTGGAGAATGTTTAACATTTGGAATAATAGCTGAGACTTGGAGAGGGATTGACCAAGAAAAAGTGAAAGGGTTGTTAAGTACGGAGTTGAGAAACCAAATCTGTGTTAATAACACTATACATTAAAAGGCCAGAGTAATAGGGATTGCACTGAATATGTAGATTGCTATGGGTAGCATAGACATTTTTACAGTATTTGTTCTTCCAACCTGTGAGCATGGACCATTTCTTTGTGTCTTCCTCAATTTATCTCATAAGTGTTCTATAGTTCTTAGAGTACATATCCTTTACCTTCTTGGTTCAATTTATTCCTAGGTATGTTATGGTTTTAGCACAATTGTAAGTGGGATCAATTCCTTAATTTCTCTTTCTTCAGTCACATTATTAGTTTATAGAAATGCAACTGATTTCTATTAAAGATATTACTTATTTATTTGAGATAGAATGAGAGCACATGTGTGAGAGGGAGAGCACAAGCAGGGGCAACAGCAGACAGAGGAAGAAGCAGACTCCCTGCCAACCAGGAAGCCCAATGCGGGACTCAATTCCAGGACTCCAGGATCATGACCTGAGCCAAAGTCAGATGCTTAACTGACTGAGCCACTCAGGCACCCCAGAAATGCAACTAATTTCTGTGCATTGATTTTGTATCCTTCCACGTTATTGAATTCTGTATAAGTTCTAGCAATTTGGGGGTGGAGTCTTTTTGTTTTCCACATAAAGAGTATCATGTCATCTGTAAAGAGTGAGAGTTTGACTTCTTTGCTAGTTTGAATACCTTTTATTTCTTTTTCTTGTCTGAACACTGAGGCTAGGACTTCTAGTACTATGTTAAACAACTGGGGAGAGTGGGCATCCCTGTCGTGCACCTGACCTCAGGGGGAAAGCTCTTAGTTTTTCCCAATTGAGAATGATATTTGCTGTGGGTTTTTCATAGATGGCTTTTTTGATATTGGTATGTTGCTGCTATCCCTACACTGTGAGCGTTTTAATCAAGAAAGGATGCTGTTTTTGTCAAATGTGTTTTCTGCAGAAATTGAGAGAATCATATGGTTCTTGTCCTTTCTTTTATTAATGAGATGTATAGCATTGATTGATTTGTGAATGCTGAACCACCCTTGCAGCCCAGGAATAAATCCCACTTGGTCGTGGTGAATAATCCTTTTAATGTACTGTTGGGTCCTCTTGGCTAGTATCTTTTTTTTTTTAAAGATTTTATTTATTTATTTGACAGTGAGAGATCATAAGTAGGCAGAGAGGCAGGCAGAGAGACAGGGGGAAGCAGGCTCCCTGCTGAGCAGAGAGCCCAATGTGGGACTTGATCCCAGGACCCTGAGATCATGACCTGAGCCAAAGGCAGAGGCTTAACCTACTGAGCCACCCAGGCATCCCTCTTGGCTAGTACCTTGTTGAGAATTTTGGAATCCAAGTTCATCAGAGGTATTGGTCTGTAAATCTCCTTTTTGGTAGGATCTTTGAGTATGGGATCAAGGGAATGTTGGCCTCATAGAATGACTTTGGAAGTTTTCCATTCCTTTCCATTTTTTGAGACAGCGTCAGAAGAATAGGTATTAGTACCACTTTAAATATTTAGTAGAATTCCCCTGGAAAACCATCTGGCCATGGACTCTTTTTTGGGGGAGATATTTAATTACTGCTTCAATTTTCTTGTTAGTTATGGGTCTGTACACGTTTTCTTTTTCTAGTCCAGTTTAGGAAATTTATAAGTTTCAAGGAACGCATCCATTTCTTCCAGATTGCTTAATTTATTGGCAAATAGTTACTTCTTTAAATTGTTTGTATTTCCTTGGTGTTGTTTGTGATCTTTCTTCTTTCATTCAGGATTTTATTAATATGGGTCCTTTCTATTTTCTTTTTGATATGTCTGGCTAGAGGTTTATCAATCTATTAATTCTTTCAAAGAACAAACTTATACTTTCATTGATCTGTTCTACTATTATTTTTGTTTCTATTTCATTGATTTCTGCTCTAATCTTGATTGTTTGTTTTCTGCTTGGGTTAGGCTTTATTTGCTGTTCTTTCTCCAGCTCCTTTAATTGTAAGGATAGCTTGTGTATTTGAGACTTTTCTAATTTTTTTGAGAAAGGCTTGTATTGCTAGGTACATCCCTCTTAGGACTGCCTTTGCTTTATCCCAAAGGTTTTGAATGGTTGTAGAGAGGAGGTGGGTGTGGGGATGAGGGAACCGCATCATGGGTATTAAGGACACGTTATGTGATGAGCACTGGTTGTTAAATGCAACTGATGAATAACTGAACTCTACTTCTGAAACTAACCATGTACTCTCTGTTGGCTAGTTGAAAAAATACATTTTTTTAAAGTGTCAGAATGATTTTCTACAGCAGAGCCAGAATGGAAACAGGGAACAAAGAATACAAGAACTACAGCATATAGACACACAGAGTTCAAGTATTTAAAATTCCAGGAGCTACTCTGATTATGGACATTGTTTACATTATAGGTCAAGATCAAATCATCCAAGGAGCTTTCTCAGAAACATTATCCAAAATCAGTCCACAATCCCCTATCTGCCCCTCAAATACATCTGTCAATTTATGGTATTTCATTTATCTTAATTATTTGTTATATTGTCTTCTTTCATCCATTAGCTTAAAAGCTCTTTGATATTGGGGCACTGTTTAATATTTGTGCCGGACGCCCCCAAAATTAGTATGATGCTTATATTAGCTATCAGATATGGACCTTTTCCAAACTTTGACATGGTATCTATGGCATTTCACAATCTTTCACCTACCTAATTCTCTCTACTCAATTGTGTCCTTATGCTGCTCAACTCCTAAATACAGATATAATATGTGTAAGTTAACTCTTCGAACTTCATTGCTCATACCAGGGGTCTTCACATTTTCTGGACCTTTGAGCAGAACATTTTATTTGCATGGAATAGACTTTTCCCTTCTGGGAAAACTCCTACTCATGTGCTAACACCCAGAGCAATGTCACCTCTTCTATAACTTTCTTATTTAAGAAAGATATGTTCATGATCTACCAGGTGCCATCTATTGTGCAGGCAAAGGTCTGTTTTTTGAAAGAACTCACTGAATTGTAAAGGTAAATGAAGGTGAGTAAAATGAAATACTATTTTTTCTCCTTTACTTAATGTGTTTCTTTGGGGGACATAGTGGGCATGGATCCTTTAGAATACAGGTCAATCTCTCTAACAACTAGAAAAGCTTATTCTTCAGTTTTAGAATGTAGGCATTTTTTCAAAATCATGAACCATATTCCCCTTAGAATGTAAAGACACTTCTACAGATATAATATGGAAGCCTATCTCCAGATGTAACCATTCGACTTCCAGGAAGATTCAAGGTGTATTTGAGGAAATAAGAGATGTTTCGTTATTCTTTTTTTTAAAATTTTTAAAATTTATTTATTTTCAGCATAACAGTGTCATTATTTTTTCACCACACCCAGTGCTCCATGCAATCCGTGCCCTCTATAATACCCACCACCTGGTCACCCCCCCGCCACTTCAAATCCCTCAGATTGTTTTTCAGAGTCCATAGTCTTTCATGATTCACCTCTCCTTCCAATTTACCCCAACCCCCTTCTCTCTAACTCCCCATGTCCTCCATGCTTTTTGTTATGCTCCACAAATAAGTGAAACGATATGATAATTGACTCTCTCTTCTTGACTGATTTCACTCAGCATAATCTCTTCCAGTCCCATCCATGTTGCTACAAAAGTTGGGTATTCGTCCTTTCTGATGGAGGCATAATACTCCATAGTGTATATGGACCACTTCTTCCTTATCTATTCATCCGTTGAAGGGCATCTTGGTTCTTTCCATAGTTTGGCGACTGTGGCCATTGCTGCTATAAACATTGGGGTACAGATGGCCCTTCTTTTCACTACATCTGTATCTTTTGGGTAAATAACCAGGAGTACAATGGCAGGGTCATAGGGAAGTTTTATTTTTAATTTCTTGAGGAATCTCCACACTGTTCTCCAAAGAGGCTGCACCAACTTGCATTCCCACCAACAGTGGAAGAGGGTTCCCCTTTCTCCACATCCTCTCCAACACATGTTTCCTGTCTTGCTAATTTTGGCCATTCTAACTGGTGTAAGCTGATATCTCAATGTAGTTTTAATTTGAATCTCCCTGATGGCTAGTGATGATGAACATTTTTCATGTGTCTGATAGCCATTTGTATGTCTTTGTTGGAGAAGTGTCTGTCCATATCTTCTGCCCATTTTTTGATACGCTTGTCTGTTTTGTGTGTGTTGAGTTTGAGGAGTTCATTATAGATCCTGGATACTATAGATCCTTTTGTCTGTACTGTCATTTGCAAATATCTTCTCCCATTCCATGGGTTGCCTCTTTGTTTTGTTGACTGTTTCCTTTGCTGTGCAGAAGTTTCTGATTTTGATGAAGTCCCCAAAGTTTATTTTCGCTTTTGTTTCCTTTGCCTTTGGAGACATATCTTGAAAGAAGTTGCTGTGGCTGATATCGAAGAGATTACTGCCTACATTCTCCTCTAGGATTCTGATGGATTCCTGTCTCACATTGAGGTCTTTTATCCACTTTGAGTTTATTTTTGTGTACGGTGTAAGACAATGGTCGAGTTTCATTCTTCTACATATAGTTGCCCAGTTTTCCCAGCACCATTTATTGAAGAGACTGTCTTTTTTCCACTGGATATTTTTTCCTGTTTTGTTGAAGATTATTTGCCCATAGAGTTGAGGGTCCATATCTGGGCTCTCTACTCTGTTCCACTGGTCTATGTGTCTGTATTTATGCCAGTACCATGCTGTCTTGGTGATCACAGCTTTATAGTAAAGCTTGAAATCAGGTAACGTGATGCCCCCAGTTTTATTTTTGTTTTTCAACATTTCCTTAGCGATTCATGGTCTCTTCTGATTCCATACAAATTTTAGGATTATTTGCTCCAGCTCTTTGAAGAATACCAGTGGAATTTTGATTGGAATGGCATTAAAAGTATATATTGCTCTAGGCAGTATAGACATTTTGTTATTCTTTTGGAGGAAGTCAATTAACTAAACAGTCACTACAGTTCTCAAGTGAATTTTGTATTTGCCTTATTCTATAATTTGTGTGGAATTATATCCTGATTTTTTAGTTTCTTGAGGGTTACCTATATGCTTGCATTGAACTGCCCTCAATCAATAATAAGTTTATTTCTTTCCATAGTGATGTGGATAGGTCTTTCTTTTTTGATAGTTTTTACTTAGCTAACATAGTAGAGGCAGATACAATGATATGTTCAAAGGAGCTCAGATTGTTTATTGAAACCCAAGGGAAAATATTGAAGGAGTTTAAGCAGTGACACAGTTTTGTATGTAGAAAAGGAAGAATTAAAGATGACTAGTGGAATTTTATATATTTATTCCTCTGTTACTGTAGAATGATGAGTTCCATTAGTGAACAGAAAATACAGATTTAAAAAAAGAAAATACAGATTTTATATCACTAAATACAGATTTTAGAAGATCTAAGCAAATTCTGTTAGAAGTCTGTCCCTGTGAGCTGTTGATGGTCCTTGGAAAAGGCTGAACACTCAGAAACTGTGTTTCTTTGAACTTGAAATGCACGTTTGTATCTTATGGAAGGAAAAGGATGTTCTGTGTGAGAGGTCTATTCAAGCTCACTGGCATATTTACAGTGGTAGTACCTATTCCTTATGTTGTGATCTTCCCTGCTGGTTACAATTTGTTGATTATTTTCATCTGGTACTTCTACTTAATTAGTCTTAGAGTGATTCACTCTTTTTCACCATACCAATTATTTTTTTTTAATTTAAGTTTAGTTAACCAACATACATCATTTAGTTTCAGATGAAGTGTTCACTGATTCATCAGTCGCATCTAACACCCAGTGCTCATCATATCATGCATCCCCCTACTCATCATCCCTTCCTTAAACCTCAGTTCGTTTCCCAGAGTCAAGAATCTCTTGTGATTGGTCTCTGTCTCTGATTTCTTTCCATTCAGTTTTCCCTCCCCTCCCCCTATGATCTTCTGCACTATTTCTTATATTCCACATGCAAATGTGGTGGGAGTGCAAGCTGGTACAGCCACTCTGGAAAACAGTATGTAGTTTCCTCAAGAGGTTAAAAATAGAGCTACCCTACTACCCAGCAATTGCACTACTAGATATTTACCCACAAAGATACAGATGTAGTGAAACAAAGGTGCACCGACACCCCAATGTTCATAGTAGCAATGTCCACAATAGTCAAACTGTGGAAGGAGCCAAGATCCCCTTCAAAGATGAATGGATAATGAAGATGTGGTTTATATATACAAGGGAATATTACTCAGACTTCAGAAATTATGAATACCTACTATTTAGATTGACAGGGATGGAACTGGAGGGTTTTAAGCTAAGAGAGATAAGTCAATAAGAGAAAGATAAGCATCCCATTTTTTTCTCCTTTTTTGATATTTTCTGGTTACTTGGTCCTGAAAGTTCCATTTTAGTTTTATATTCCATTTGAGCTCTTCGTTAATGTTAAAGTATGAGTTCTAGGGCCTCTCAGATTCTCTATATTTGGTACAGCGATTTTTATGCTTCCTAAAATGTTTAAATCTTTAGTTAAATAAACATCCAGAAAGACCTATGATGTTTGTAAATATGTTCATGCATTGTATGAAGTTCAAAATTGGCAACATATTTTTGTCTTATACGTTACAGAAACTTGAAACCTGATTTAAAAAGATCAAGTAAAGGGAGAGCCTGGGTGGCTCAGCCATTAAGCATCTGCTTTTGGCTCAGTCATGATCCCAGGGTCCTGGGATCAAGCCCCACATCAGGCTCCCTTCTCCCTCTCCTACTCCCCCTGCTTGTGTTCCCTCTATCCCTGTGTCTCTCTCTGTCAAATAACTGAATAAAATCTAAAAAAAAAAAAAATGAAGTGAAAAAGCCTCTGGAGAAAGCACACAATTTTTGTAGACAATCACTATGTTCCAGTTTTCAGTGTCATTATTTAAAAATTTGCACGTATATTTTGGGAAGGATCACTGAATACTTACATGTTCATTAATTGGAGGGTTTACATAGAATTCTTCTCCAGATGAACCTTTGGAAAATATAATTTAAAAACTTTATAATCTAGATGTATCTCAAGAACTTCAGGGACTATCTGTGGCTAGGTGCCCAAATGGAAGTGGAAAGGAGATAAAGCTAGAAAAATAGAGGCAAGATCTTAGACAACCTTAAATTCTAAGCTAAGGAGTTTATACTTTACCCATTTTTATAAGCAAAAATATAAAATCAGCTTAAAAACAGCTATAATTTTTACTGAGTGTTTATTCTGGTGCCAGAGTAAATTCTCTATGTTAAGTGTTTTACACGCAGTCTCTCATTTAATCCTCATAACTATTTCATAATACTATAATAATCCCCATTTTACAAATGAAGAAACAGATTCAGAGAGGTTAAGCATCTTGGCTCAAGGAAACAGCTAGTCAGCTGTGGGGCAGAAATTAAAAACTGGCTTTCATGCCAAAGCCCTTCTCTAAACCGAAGGGAAGTGAGAGTAGATTTATGTTTTACAAAGATCACGCTGATGGAAGTATGAGAATGGATTGTAGCAAGACAAATACAAAGGCAGGGAAGGCCAGAGAGTATGCTATTGCAGTAGTCCAGAACTGTTAGGCCCTATTAAGGGGGTTGTTCCTCAACTACCAGAATTATGCAGATGAGTGACATGGTCAAAGGGGTTTATTTAGAAAATTCCTCTGGAAGTCCTTCTTAAGAATGAATTGGAGAAGGCAAGACTAAAGAATAAGTTGGAAGGTTGTTGGGCTGGCCAAGATGCCTGTCGAGGAGTCTGGAGATTGTATCCCCAAATTCTCCAGCCTCTTCCATTTGCAGGGCAAACTGCACCTCTCCCACCTCACCCCGCCTTGACGCCGTTCCATCCAGGATCTAGGAAGTGGGCTTTAGAGCACTTTTGTAGGTCCTAGACTGAGCCCCTACAGAGGCGCCAGCGGTGGCGGCGGTCGCCGGCGGGGGTGGGGCGCATGCGCGCGGTTGCTATGCGACGGCAGTCGGGGCGCAGTGGCTCTAAAGGCGCTGGGGTTGTGTATGTAGGCAGCGGCGCCAGAGGAGGAGGAGCACGAGGATGAAGCTGCGACAGCGGCCCCGAGAGGGAGCCGCCGCTGCTCTGTGGCCGCGGGGGCTGAGGGACGGGAATCAGGCCTGGGGGTCGGGCCGCTGAGGGGACCGGGGGTGGCGGTCCCGCCCGAGCTCAGGCCTAGTACTCCAGGAACGTACGGGGCCGCTGGGCGAGGGCCTCCCCCCGCCCCCAGTGCCTACCCTCGCCCCTCCACGTCGATGGTGGTGAAGTTGCCGGCGTCAGGGAGCGCAAGGTACCAGGCTGCCTCCTTTACATCCAGCTCCTCCTGGGGCGCATCTCTGGCACCGGCACACGGACACCTGCGCCGCCGTCTCCTCCCGCCGGCTGAGCCCACCCCTGGCGGCGGGCGGGGGAGGGGCTCCCCCTGCAGGGGCTGTGTCCAGCAGGGCGACGACGGGGACCGTAGGAGAGTAGGGGTGAGTAGTGGCACCGCACTCGCCTGGTGCTGGGGCGCCTTTCTGTCCTCTGGGGCCCCGGGAGGCGACCAACGCGCTGCTTTCTCCTGCAGAAGCTTCTAACGCCTCTCCTACATCTGCTCGCGGCTCCCTATGCCCTTCGAGGTAGTTTTCCTTCTAAAAACCACCACTCTCTGGTCTCAACCCCAGCATCCAGGAATGAGGGGCTTAAGGCCTGGCTTTGCTTCTTAGATGCCATAGATGCTGATAATTCTACGTACAATCACGCAGCCTGGTCCCCGATTTCGGGACAGTCTTTCCCAATATCCTTTTCATTCCTTTTCTGTTGCTTTTGCTCTCTAACGTTTCAGTCTGACCACAGGCTTCTCAAGAACCATTTCTCAGACTGTTGTCTCTCCATGCCTCAAAGCTTGAACGGGCAGATGGCCTGGCCTCTTTTCAGTTTTCTTGATACTCGTGTGCTGAGGAGAGCTTCTGAAAGTCGCATGCCTGGCTTCCGACTTCTGACATGTATGAGGAAGTCAGTACTTATATTAAATAATAGTAATAAAACAAACTAGCAAACACACAACCTACTTGACTTCCAAAGTGGTATCGAAGTTGAAAAGAAGTAGACAGATAGTGCCTGATAACAAGGGAAACAGGTTTTATGAACTACTTTTCATCCAGAATGATCTAACTTCTTTTTTAGTAAATATGATGAAACTTAAAATGTCCCTAATAAAAACAGGGTGTCTTATGATCTATCTGTTCTTCCTGGGGTATTCTGCAATTGAGATTAGTTGCTTCTAAAAACATGGCCATGAGGGACCTGAAGTGATGTTTTGGACAGAATGATTTAGATGAGGATCTAAAGTTGTAAGGTGCTTTTTGAAAATTAGCAATATTATCTTTGAGTAGTGAAGTTGTTCCTTTAAAAGAAAATGTTTGAAAAAAGTCACAGTTCACAGTTGACCCTTTCCAAAAGTGGACTGAATTCAGATTGATTAGTAATTTTGATTGTAAGGTACTTTCATGCACACACAATGAAAGATGGGTTCCTTCTTCTATTTGGGTCTCTTCCCTCCCTAATAGTTTTTAAGTTATTTTATGTTTCTTTTATTAGGAAAAAAGGAAAGAAGTAAAGAAGTGTTGCATTAAAGAGGCTAAATTTAATTTTGGGTAAATTATTTTAAGCTAAAGATTTTTAAAAAGGATTTACATGCTTTTTGTGATTAGATAAGTTTATTTAGTGAATCAGTCCAAACTTGATAGTTTTGGGTAAAATGTAGCTTTCATGTTGTTTGAGGTTCTCTTGGATATACATTAAGGCACTGTTTAATTCTAGTATCACTGCAAAATAATCTTGGACCTCAGCGAGTATTTTATGTTGTTGTTGGTGGTGGTCATTGTGGTGGTGATAGTGGTGAATTGGCAAATTAACATGCTTATAGTTGCTAGATTCCAAACTTAGGAATGTTTCTATTTTGGAAAAGCTCTTAATTCAAGTCCGAACTATTTGAAATAAAATGTATCATTTGGATACTCACTTCACATACTTTTAGAAATAGGCAGTAATTTGGATACCATTTAGAATTTGATTTCAATGAATATGGTTATAGTTATAAAGGTGCCACATACTCAAGAGCGTTTACCTAGAGAGTTATACCCACACTGTAAGATAATATTAATACAACAAAGCACTCGACCAGTGAATTCTGGAATGACTTCAGTGTTTTTTAAATTAATTGGTTTTCAACAAGCTTTTATTGTCTAGCTTCAATGAGTGCCCATTACTATAGTAGTTACTGTAGAGAATAGAAGAGAAACAGGCCCTAAGAATTAAATTGTTCATCCACTGGAGACATCATGGTCAAAAATTAGAACATTGAGTAGTACAGAATAAGAGCTAAAATAATTATAGGTAAAAGAGGAGATTTGGAGCTGTTTGTCTGAGAAGGCTTTATAGACAAAGTCAGATTTGATTTGATTCTTTATTAAGAAAATTCTTTATTTTATTTGAAGTATAGATATTGTTGGAAGGTGGGGGAGTTCAACATAGCATGAACTGAGGCACTTGATTTTCTAATCTTTGTGAATATTACTCTCCTGGATAAACCTAAAGGGCACTTTCAGTAGTGGGCATAGTTTTTATGATAAATTATATCCTAAATCAATAAGTTAATATTAAATAATTTTTCACAGGTGCATACTATAGAAGCCAGACTTAAAATAATCCTTCTATTTCTTGGGGCAAGTGAAGATGTTTTCTAAGAAGATAGAGAGTGTTAAGTTCACATATTTTTATCACCTGTACATTTTCTTTTTCTCCTAAAACAGTTACAATCTAAGTATTTTGTACAGGATTGATCTGATTAGTACAACTTTAGATTATTAATATTCTCCAATGACTATTTCCTGGTAAAGTAAATTATGAAATTCTATAAGCAACATTAATTTTGGTCCATTAAGTATATGATAGCTTAGTTTTTAGTACTGCTAATTAATACTACTATTTTTTTTAAACAAAGAGAGGTATCCCAGAGTCCTACAAATTGATGTCTGTCAAAGTTCTAATATTATCCTATTAATAATGCTTGTGTGAAAAATTGTCTCTTAACATCAGTGTTTAAATTGCAGTTACAAACCTTTGAAAAACTGATTTTATTGCTTTTCTAACAACTTTTTGTTGTGTTGAAAATTAGTTACATGACTAATAGTTTTCTTGGTTTTAGTCAACCATTTTAGGTTGATGTTTATATATAGAAAAATAAGCATAAGAAAATGTGCTATGGTTGTACCCCTCAAAAAAATTGCAAAGAATTCTTGAGATTAATTCATGGATTTACTGTAAGGAACAATATTACCAAACTAGATATTTTTTGAGGCTTCTATACACCATCTTATACTTCTCATTTGGTATTTTTGCTGCCAACAATAGTCTCTCTGATTATAGTTATTACTAATAAAAGTTAATTCACAGTAGTTAGTAATTTTGATAGATATAACTGTTGTTTTTAACATTCTCTACTTAGGTTGTCAGCTATTAGCTAAATAAGTTAGAGAGTTAGAGAGCAGAATAGTACACATATACATAGTCAATGAATATTCAATCACTAGAAATTAGTTAACAGCAAAGCATTCAGAAAGCATTGGGTTTAGTCTCCTTTCCTAAGCAAGTATCGCACATTTCTGTTCTTAGCTGATTATGCTGGTATCAATAGGGGACATCTTTGGAAAGAGCACTGGTAAATTTAAATGAAAATTACTTTGTATGTCAAGTTCTCTGTACTATGGTGATTTAAGGCAAGTAAACAGCTTACGTAAATTGCTAAGTCTCAGTGGTGGCTGCATGTGAAATAGAGTAAGAGATTGTCAGTTTCCCTTACTATATAATAGAAAATTCTCAATATTTTTTTACCATATTACTGAGTCTAGAGGTAGAGCAGCATTTTACTGAATAACAAAGGTGTATCCATAAGTTATAATTTTCTTTATGCAGTTTTAACATTGTTATTATGGTCTTAAGTATGATATTTATTATGTCAGTGGGTTGAAAATTTCCCCGGATGAGCACAGTCCTATTTTATTATGGAAGTTTATGGCAAAAATGGCTTTTACCCAATAGTTCTTTTTGGATCACATTTCCCTGGAAAATAACCTTTTCCACAAAGTGGAAAATACTATCAGCCAATTCAACATAGGAAGAAAAGTGGAGAGTAGAATTCTTTCTTAAAGAATGGCACCTACAAACAAAATAAAGCAAATCCTTCACATATAAGTTCTAAAGTAATATTCATAAGAACTGCTTTATACACAATTATTGTTCTCTTAATATCATATATTATATATTGTTAACTGTCTTTGGAATGTTGACACCCCAAATTTCCCCTGTGGTCTGATTCATTCCTGATGACAAATACATCTCAGGAATTTGATGGAATAAAGTATAAAGCGTTTTGAAGCAGCTTTTAAAATGCAATAAATATTAAATGAAAATCTGAGGTTTAGTTATGACATGATTCATAATGAGAAAAAATGGTGTTTTTAAAAAATTCTTGATTAAAACAATTGCACACTACATATCCGTATTTACATAACCTTTAAAAGCCCTGATTTATATAGATCATTATGTTCACTTTCTGTGCCTCATTTCCCCTTTCTTAACAAATGTAGATATTACTTTGTTCTCACTGTCACTTCTGAGTTACATCTGTGACCCCTGAATGAATTTTTAAAAATATATTATATTCTTTAAAAACTTACTTAGGAAAGATTTTCTGTCATGGTCTAAAAAGCTGAATCCATATCAGATAAACTGCATTTGAAACTGGGTGATTAACTGGAGGCAGTAAGAAGGGAATTAATCCAAACTCTTAAAAAACTGTGTCTAGAATGAATAAAGAAGATGTAGTCCATATACACAAGGGAATATTACTCAGCCATCAGAAAGGATGAATACCCAATTTTTGGATCAACATGGATGGGATTAGAGGAGATTATGCTAAGTGAAATAAGTCAAGCAGAAAAAGTCAATTATCATATGATTTCACTTATTTGTAGAACATAAGGAATAGAATGGAGAACATAGGAGAAGGAAGGGAAAAATGAAGGGGGAGAAATTAGAGTGGAAGACGAACCATGAGAGACTAGGACTTCGAGAAACAAACTGAGGGTTTCAGAGGGGAGGGAGTGGGGGAATGGGTTAGCCCAGTGATGGATGTTAAGGAGGGTATGTATTTCATGGAGCATTGGGTGTTATATGCAAACAAGGAATCATGGAACACTACATCAAAAACTAATGACCTACTGTAAGATGACTCACATAACATAATAATTAAAAAAAGAGTTAAAAAAATGACTAGATCTCCATGACATAATTTTGGATGACTAGGGCAATCTGCACAACAGGAAAAAGAGTATAATATTGTTTATATTAAAAGAATAAACAGAAAACAACAATATTTTAGATACATTTCTACATATATATGTCAATCCATATGAAAAAATTCTGGTAAAATACAAACCAATCTTATAACAGTGGTTACCTTTGGGGAAGGAGATAGAGGAGCCTGTGACTGTGGGTGATAAACATAGGGAACTTCAATCTTATCTGTAGTGTTTCAACTTTTTTCATGAAGAATGTGTTTATATAGGACTTCTATATTTTTTCTCATTTTTAAAAAAATTTTCAGCATAACAGTATTCATTATTTTTGCACCACACCCAGTGCTCCATGCAATCCATGCCCTATATATTTTTTCAATTGAAATAGAGTGAATGGGAATTGATGGAAAGGAGATAGACCCAGTGGGAATCCTGCTTCTCTCTCTCCCTGTGCCTGCTACTCCTGCTGCTTGTGCGCTCTCTCTCTCTCTCTCTGTCAAATAAATAAATAAAATCTAAAATAAAGTAAAATAAAATAAAATAAAATACTGTGTCTAACTTAGTGGACTTAGAATCTCAGAATTATAAAATAATTACTCTATTTTTCTTTCAAATTGAAAACCAGTTGGTATATGAAGTGTGACATAAGTAGTTTTATTCCAGAGATCATACATAAGCCATACTTACTATTTATTAGTTGCTCCTTGACGTTTACTGGGTATTTAATTGTTCTTGTTGAGTTCAATTTCTAAATGTGCACACAAATCCTTATATTCCTTTTCTCTTTGTACTTTCCAGGCTATTATTATTAACTGGGTTGTTTTTGTTTATTATTAATAGATTTAATTATCATGGAGTGTGTTGATTTTGCTGCCAAATTAGTTCAGATCCCTATGATTCCATAGAAGATGGAAAAAAGTAGGGGTATAAGAAAAATGGATGTTTTATTTTACATGTTTAATTTTTTCTTAATATGCAGTAACAGTAGAATAGGTATGAAGTGGTTGAAGCTGTGAATTTTAGAATATTTCTTATGTACTGCAGGTTTTATTACTTCCTTGTACTTTCTTGTAACTGGAACTAGGCTAACAAAGTATTAATTCTTTTAATAAATATGTAAGAATGATATGTAGTTAGCATATCTACAAATTATGTGTAAAGAGATATTTCTAAGATATTTAAAGAAGGTTGGAAACATTTTTTCTCTACTATCTTGTTGATATTGTTAATTTGCCTAGCAAACTCTTTGTTCATAAATAATGCTAAGGTTAATTTAATCTCAGCCACTGTCTGAATTATCTCAAATTCTGTATCAGTGGGGTCTAAATCATATTTCAAAATTTCCATAATTCAGGCTCCACTAGTCAAAATTTGTTATAGCCTGGATATAGTAATTATGCTAAAAATATATATTTTGTAGAGTGCCAAACCCATGCTGGTGATGGATTGCATTCCACAGGAGAAGCAGCCAGAGCTATACCAGAGGTTAGATGTCAGAGCTTCTTTACTGGCTATGACAGTGTTGCCAGGTGAAGTGGGGAGATCCCAGGTACTGAGGCCATCTCAAAGATGTTGCCAAAAGTACTTGGTCTCATCAGGGAAAGGATTCAAGAACAGATACAATGCAGTGGACAATCGACATGTGTGGGAAAGTTTATTAAAACAAAAGTACACTCTCAAGATGTGAGAGCTGGCAAGAGAAGTGGGAGAGATTGCTAGAGAGTGAGAGAGCTGCAACCTGGGGTTTAGGTGTCCATCTTTTATTGATGGTTGTTAACAAGCGGCTGGAATATTAATTACTTAGGAGGGGATTTCTTGGAAGCAGGGTTGTCAGTCTTTACTTATTTGGTCAAGAGTGTCAGGTCTAATTTGTCAGTCATCTTGGACCTGTCTTGTTTGACCCAGATTCTTTGGAGTGCTGCCAGAAAAGTCCTCTGACTTTCCCCATAGCTGGCCACGGCTTCCTCTTTGTTGGCCTCCAGGCCTCCTGTTAGAACCTAACTAATTTCTTGTAACAAAAGCACTGATATTCAATTAAAATAACTGCTAAGAGGAAAGAAGGTAGGTTTTATGTATTTTAAAATGTCTTCTAAGTGCTGCATTGAACATACAAGGATTAGATTATTAATTGAATTGAGCTGTTTACAAGAAAAGGGATTTGAACATCAGTTAGTAATGCAAGCAAAATTGGGACAATAGTTATGATGAATTGCTCTCAGATTTTTTTCCTAATATATTTTTTAAATTTATTTTCAACATAACAGTATTCATTATTTTTGCACCACACCCAGTGCTCCATGCACTCCGTGCCCTCCATAATACCCACCACCTGGTATCCCAACCTTCCACTGCTCCCGCCACTTCAAACCCCTCAGATTATTTTTCAGAGTCCATAGTCTCTCATGGTTCACCTCCCTTCAGACGTTTTAAAAACTAAAATAGCAATATTATTTGCATGTAGATTCTGTGCACTTAAATTCTTCTTATCATTTCGTCAGCATGAGAAAGTGAAATAAGTATGCATTGGAAGTTTCACTGAGGGATGCCTGGATGGCTCAGTCCATTAAGCAGCTGATTTTGGCTCAGGTCATGATCTCAGGGTCCTGGGATCCAGTCCCACATCAGGTTCCTTGCTCAATGGGGAGCCTGTCTCTCCCTCTACCTGCCACTCTGCCTACTTGTGCTCACTCTCTCCCAAACAAATAAATAAATACAATCTTTAAATTTAAAAAGTTACACTGAATAGTCTTTAAAAAAAAATATTTTATGTATTTGACCAAAAAAGAGAAAGAGAGAGAAAGAGTACAAGCACGCAAGCAGGAGGAGTGGCAGGCAGAGGGAGAGGGAGAAGCAGGCTCCCCGCTGAGCAAGGAGCTCAAGTTGGGACTGGATTCAGGACCCTGAGATCATGAACTGCACAAAGGGCAGATAGTTAACCAACTGAGCTACCCAGGTGCCCCCACACTGAGTAGTCTTAATAGTCTTGATATGTTAATGGTATTTTAACAATGCTGGAAGTAGTAAAACTTCAGGACCTCCTTTCCTCTAGTATTTTTTTTTTAAGATTTTATTTATTTATTTGAGGGTGGGAGAGAGAGCATAGGGGCAAAAGGCAGAGGGAGAGGGAGAAGCAGACTCCCCACTGAGCAGGGAACCTGATGTGGTACTCCATCCCAGGACCCTGGGATTACGCCCTAAACCAAAGGCAGATGTTTAACAAATGCAGCCACCCAGACTCCCCTTCTTTTCTCTAGTTTTGAATTAGTAATCATATAATGCATGCATGCATATTAATATATCTTTGTTTTATTTATGTGATGTTGCAAAATGTTCTAAAACCCAGTGTTACTGATAGCATGGAATGAAATTCTTCTAACAAGAAACCAGAATAAATGTCAAAGTTAACCGGGAAAAAGCACAGCTACATGCAATAATAGGGATGTTGGAGGCTTATTATTGATGTTCTTTTAGGAGGGGAAAAAAAAACTAGTTCTTTGTTTCATGCATATTACAATAGTGATAACTCACTTCTACTGTGTAAGTCATAGCTCTTCACTGATAAGTCCTAGACCTTAGGAGTAAAAGCAAAGAAAGCAATAACGCAAAGGTCATTAGATCAACTAGAATAAAAATTTAGCTCTCTGGAATTCTTAATTAAACTGAACCACACTCAACTCCTTTGCCCCCCTCCCTAAACTCTCACCTCTACTCTGTTCTCTATCACTATAATTATGTTATTTCATGAATGTTGTATTATATTCCTCTTTATCCCTAGTATTTTCTTCACTCCGAAGTGTACTTAATGGGAAGTGATTTTTTAAAAAAAAATCTGTTTCAGTGGTATATCTTTTTTCCATCTATTTACTTTCAGTCTACACATGTCTTTATGTTTGAAGTGAATTTCTTGCAGACAACATATACTGGACCATATTGTTTTTATCCACTATGCTAATCTGTCTTTAAATTGGTCCATTCAGATTATTTGCATATTAAAATAATTATTGATATGTTAGGACTCTGTCTTCCAATTTTTTTATTGTGGTAAAAACATATACTATGAGATCCACTCTTTTAACAAAAATTTAAGTATTCAGTAGAGTTCTACAGGAGATCTCTAGAACTTTATCATCTTGTGTGACAAACTCTATACCCATTGAATAGTAACTCCCATTTCTCCTTTGTCAAATAGCATTGTACTTTCTGCTCCTATAAGTCTTACTAGTTTAGATACTTCATATAAATGAAATTATTCAGTATTTGTCTTTCTCTGACTGGCTTATTTCACTTAATGTAATATCTTCAAGATACATCTGTTGTAGCATGTAACATCAGTTCCTTCTTTTTTAAGGCTGAATAATATTCAGTTGCATGTATCTACCACATTTTCTTTCTTTTTTTAATTTAAGTTTATTTGTTCAGTGTTCCAAGACATATCAGTCAGTGGACATTTAGTTTGTCTCCACCCCTTATCTATTGTAAATAATATGCAACGAACATAGGAGTGCAAATATTTCTTGGAGATCCTATTTTCAATATTTTGGTTAATACCCAGAAGTGGGATTGTCAGATCGTATGGTAGTTTTTTTTTTTTTTTTTAAGATCTAATTACTCTTTTCCCTCCAAGTTTTTATTTAAATTCCAGTTACTTAACATATGGTGTAATATTAGTTTCAGGTTTAGAATTGGGTGATTCAACATTTCCGTATAACACAAGGCACTCATCACAAGTGCTGTCCTTAATCACTGTCACCTATTTAACACATACTCCCATTCTCTTCCCCTCTAGTAACCCTGTTTGTTCTCTCTATATTTAAGAGTCTGTTTCCTGGTTTGCCTCTTTCCCCCACTACATTCATTTGTTTTGTTTCTTACATTCCACATATGAGTGAAATCATATGGTATTTGTTTTTCTCTGACTGACTTATTTCAGTTAGCATAATACTGCATAGTTCCATCCATATCATTGCAAACAGCAAGATTTCATTCTTTTTTATGGCTAAGTAATATTCCATTATAGATATACAATACCACATCTTCATCCATTCATCAGTTGATTGACATTTGGGCTCTTTCCAAAATTTGGCTATTGTTGATAATGCTACTATAAACATTGGGGTGCATGTAAACCTTCAAATCTGTATTTTTGATCCTTTGGATAAATACCTAGTAGTGCAATTGTTGAGTTGCAGGGTAGTTCCATTTTAAACTTTTGAGGAACATCCATACTGTTTTCCAGATTGTCTGTGCCAGTTTGCATTCCCACCAACAGTACAAGAGGGTTCCCCTTTCTCCACATTCTTCCCAACATCTTTTTTTTTTCTTCTATTGTTAATTTTAGCCATTCTGACATGTGTGAGGTGCTATCTCATTGTAGTTTTGATTTATATTTCCCTGATGATGAAGGATGTTAAACATCTTTTCATGTATCTGTTGGCCATCTGTGTTTTTTGGGAAAAAAAGTCTATTCATGTCTTCTGCCCATTTTTAACTGGATTACTTAATTTTAAAGATCATATAATAAATCTTAAGAGTTTTGTGGAACTTCCATGCAATATTCTGTACCAGCTGCACCATTTTTACATTCCCACCAACATGGCACAATGATTCTAGTTTTTTTGTTTTGTTTTAGATTTATTTATTTATTTTAGGTGGGGCAGAAGGAGAGGAAGAGAGAAAGAGAAGCACATTCCCTGCTGAGCCTGATATGAGACTTGATTTTCTGACCCTGAGATCATAACCTGAGCTGAAATCAAGAGCTGGACCCTTAACTGACAGAGCCACCCAGGTGCTCCAAGGGTTCTAGTTTCTAAACATTCTTAACAATAATTTTCTGTTTTTTGTTTTGTTTTGTTTTTTAAATAGTGGCCATTCTAACTGATGTGAAGTACTATCTCCTTGTGGTTTTGGCTTACATTTCCATGATAGTGATGTAAACTATATTTTAATATACCTGTTGACTACTTCTGTGTCTTCTTTGGAAAATATTAATCATTTCCTTGTTTTTAAAATTGGTTTATTTTTATTTTCATTTCTACTGTTACATTGTAGGAGTTCCTTAATATTTTGAAAATTAACCCTTTATCAGAAATATGGTTTGCAAACCTTTTTTCCCATACTATAGGTTGCCTTTTCACTCTCAATTTATATTTCTGTGAAGATGCATTTTAGGGGCGCCTGGGTGGCTCAGTGGGTTAAGCCGCTGCCTTCGGCTCGGGTCATGATCTCGGGGTCCTGGGATTGAGTCCTGCATCGGGCTCTCTGCTCAGCAGGGAGCCTGCTTCCCTCTCTCTCTCTCTGTCTGCCTCTCCGTCTACTTGTGATTTCTCTGTGTCAAATAAATAAATAAAATCTTTAAAAAAAAGATGCATTTTAGTTTATACTCCCATTTGTCTATTTTTGCTTTTGTTGCCTGCATTTTTGGTGTCACATCAAAGGAATAATTACTAAGAATAATGTTTTGAAGCTTTTTCTTTATGTTTTCTTCTAGGAGTTATATGGTTTCAGGTCTTACATTTATGTTTTGAATCCACTTTGATTTGATTTTTGTGGATATGTAAGATCCAATTTCATTCCTTTGCATGTAGATATTCATATCCCCAACACCACTTATTGAAGAGACTGTCCTTTACCCATTGTATATTATTAAAACTTTGTTGAGTATCAGTTGACTGTATATACATGTATTTATTTCTGGGCTCCATAGTCTTGTCCTTAGGATTGTATGTCCATCTTTATGTTAGCACTACACTGTAGCTTTGTAATATGTTTTGAAAACAGGAAGTGTGAGGACTCTACCTTTGTTTTTTTGCTCAACCTTTTGTTGTTGTTGTTGTTTGGGGAATTTTCTGGTTTTGTTTGAATTTTAGGATCGTGTGTGTGTGTGTGTGTGTGTGTGTGTGTGTGTAGTCTTTAGGTTTTTCTGCATATCATATCATGTCACTTGTGAGCAGAGATGATTTATTTCACTTCTGTTTAAACTTGGATGCCTTTTAAGCTTCCTTTATTTGTCTTATTGTTCTAGCTAGAAATTACAGAGGACACTAATTGGAAAGATATACCATCATACCATGTTTATGGATTGGAATGAATATCGTTCAGATGTCCATCCTACCAAAAGCAAGCTACAGATCCAATGAAATCCCTATCAAAATTCCAATGGCATTTTTTTACAGAAATAAAAAATCCTAAAATTCAGTACTATGTTTGATAGAAATCGTGTGAGTTGGAATCCTTGCCTTACTCCTGACCTTGGAGGAAAGATTTTCAGTTTTTATTGAGTATGATGTTAACTGTGGGTTCTTCATATATGACCTTTATTCTGTTGAGGTAAGTTCTTTCCATTCTTAATTCGTTGAATGCTATTTATTGTAAAGTGGTGTTACAATGTGTCAAATGATTTTTCTAGATCTATACATCTGTAATCATATAATTTTCCCCTTTATTCTGTTAATGTGGGTGTATCATATAGATTGATTTTTGTCTGTTGAGCTATCTTTGAATCTGGGAATAATTCCCACCTTTTCATGGTGTGTGATCTTTTTAAGGTACTATGGAGTTTGTTTTACTAGTAGTTTTTTCAAGAAATTTGAATCTGTATTCATCAGGGTTATTAGACTGTAGTTTTCTTCTAATATTCTTTTTTTTCTGGCTAAGGAGACTAAGTGAGTAATTTAACAATGTTCCAACAACAATAACAATAAAAAGCTCAGAACCAGATGGTTTCATGGATGAATTCTACCAAACATTAAAGAATTAACACTAATCTTTCTCAAATTGTTCCAAATAAAAAATCAGAGGAATAAACACTTCCAAACTCATTTTATGAGGTCAGCATTAACCTAATACCAAAGCCAGATACAGGCCTGTTTAGTTTTCAATTCCTTATTCAGATTTTGATAGGTTGTGTGTTCCTATAAATTTATCTATTTCTTCCAGAGTACCCATTTTGTTGGTATATAATTATTCATAGTAGTCTCTTATAATCCTTTACATGACAACAGTTGTAATAACTCCTCTCGCATTTTTTAAACTTGGGTTTTCTATTTCCTTAGTTAATCTAGCTGGTGCTTTTTTTTTTTAAATTAACATATAATGTATTATTAGCCCCAGGGGTACAGGTCTGTGAATTGCCAGGTTTACACACTTCACAGCACTCACCATAGCACATACCCTCCCCAATGTCCATAATCTCACCACCCTTTCCTTCCCCCTTCCCCCCGGCAACCCTCAGTTTGTTTTGTGAGATTAAGAGTCTTTTATGGTTTGTCTCCCAACCCATCGCATCTTGTTTCATTTATTCTTTTCCCACCCCCCAAACCTCCTATGTTGCATCTCCACTTCTTCATATCAGGGAGATCATATGATAGTTGTCTTTCTCCAATTGACTTATTTTGCTAAGCATAATACCGTCTAGTTCCATGACATCACAAATGACAAGATTTCATTTATTTTGATGGCTACATAGTATTCCGTTGTATATATATACCACTTATTCTTTATCCATTCATCTGTTGATGGACATCTAGGTTCTTTCCATAGTTTGGCTATTGTGGATATTGCTGCTATAAACATTTGGGTGCATGTGCCCTTTCAGATCACTACATTTGTATCTTTAGGGTAAATACCCAGTAGTGCAATTGCTGGGTCGTAGGGTAGCTCTATTTTCAACTTTCTGAGGAACCTCCATGCTGTTTTCCAGAGTGGTTGTACCAGCTTGCATTCCCACCAACAGTGTAGGAGGGTTCCCCTTTCTCCGCATCCTCGCCAGCATCTGTCATTTCCTGACTTGTTAATTTTAGCCATTCTGACTGGTGTGAGGTGGTAACTCATTCTGATTTTCATTTGTATTTCCATGATGCCTAGTGATGTGGAGCACTTTTTCATATGTCTGTTGGCCATCTGGATGTCTTCTTTGCAGAAATGTCTGTTCATGTCCTCTGCCCATTTCTTGATTGGATTCTTTGTTCTTTGGGTGTTGAGTTTGATAAGCTCTTTATAGATTTTGGATACTAGTCCTTTATCTGATACGTCGTTTGAAAATATCTTCTCCCATTCTGTCAGTTGTTTTTTGGTTTTGTTGACTGTTTCCTTTGCTGTGCGAAAGCTTTTGATCTTGATGAGGTCCCACTAGTTCCTTTTTGCCCTTGCTTCCCTTGCCTTTGGCGATGTTCCTAGGAAGAAGTTGCTGTGGCTGACGTTGGAGAGGTTGCTCCCTATGTTATCCTCAAGGATTTTGATGGATTCCTTTCTCACATTGAGGTCCTTCATCCATTTTGAGTCTATTTTTGTGTGTGGTGTAAGGAAGTGATCCAGTTTCATTTTTCTGCATGTGGCTGTCCAATTTTCCCAACACCATTTGTTGAAGAGACTGTCTTTATTCCATTGGACATTCTTTCCTGCTTTGTTGAAGATTAGTTGACCATAGAGTTGAGGGCCTATTTCTGGGCTCTCTATTCTATTCCATTGAGATATGAGTCTGTTTTTGTGCCAGTACCATAGTGTCTTGATGATGACAGCTTTGTAAGAGAGCTTGAAGTCTGGAATTGTGATGCCACCAACTTTGGCCTTCTTAGCTGGTGTTTTTTTAATTTTGTTTTCATTTCAAAAAAATCAACTTGACCTTTTATTCTTTTTTTAAATTTCATCTATTACTGCTCTGATGTTTATTTCCTTCTACTAACTTTGGATATGGTTTTTTCTTTCTATAGTTCCTTGACATGTAAAATTAAGAAAGATTTGAAATCTTCCTTCTTTTTTAAAAAAAAAGATTTAATTTATTTATTTGACAGAGAAATCACATGTAGGCAGAGAAGCAGGCAGAGAGAGAGGGGGAGGCAGGCTCCCTGCTGAGCAGAGAACCCAATGTAGGACTCAATCCCAGGACCCTGAGATCATGACCTAAGCCAAAGGGAGAGGCTTAACCCACTGAGCCACCCAGGCGCCCCTCTTTCTTCTTTTTAAATAAGTGTGTGCTGCTATACAGTTATCTCTTAGTACTGCTTTTGCTACATCTTAATATGCTTTGATATGTTGTGTTTTAATTTTTGTCTCAAGATATTTTATTTTCTCCTTTTTCATTCTTATAATAATCTTTATTAAATTTTATTATTGAAATAAAATTGATATATAACATTATGTAAGTTTCATGTGTACAACATAATGATTGAAATAAAATTGATATATAACTTTGTGTAAGCTTTATGTGTACAACATAATGATTTGATATATTTATATGTTGCAATATGATTACTACCATAGAATTAGCTAACACCTCTATTATGTTACATAATTATCATTTTTTGGTGGTGGGCACAAGTAAGATCTAATCTATTAGCAACTTTATGCTTATAATACAGTGCCATCGACTGTAATCATTATGCTGTGCATTAGCTTTGCCAGGATTTCTTTATCTACTAGTTCCCAGTTTTTTGTTTTTTGTTTTTTTCCAGTGCTGATAGACTCTTTTTTTAAAATAAATTAATTCATTTATTTTCAGAAAAACAGTATTCGTTATTTTTTTCACCACACCCAGTGTTCCATGCAATCCGTGCCCTCCATAATACACACCACCCAGTACCCCAACCTCCCACCCCCCCACCACTTCAAACCCCTCAGATTGTTTTTCGGACTCCATAGTCTCTCATGGTTCACCTCCCCTTCCAATTTCTCCCAACTCCATTCTCCTCTCTAGTTTCCAGTTTTTACCCTTAAACAATTTGTCCCCAATCCTCCCACCCTGCCAGCGTTTAGTGACCTCATTTTACCCCTTTTCCTTGAGTTAAGCTTTCATAGATTCCAAATATACATGATACCATACAGTATTTCTTTGTTAACACATCTCAGCATAATGCCCTCAAGGTTCATTCATGTTTTCACAAATGATAGGCTTTCCATCTTTCTCATGGCTGTCTTAATATTCATATATATTTTTTATCCTTTCATCTGTTGACAGACACTTAGGTTGTTTCCAAATCTTGGCTATTGTGAATAATATTGCAAAAATATAAGAGTATATTATCTTTTCAGACTCCCATTATCATATTCTTTGGATGTATACCCAAACGTGGAATTAATGGTAATTTTATGTTTCAGAGGAACCTCCATGCTATTTTCCTTTCCCATATATAATGTAAAAGTGTTCCTTTTTCTCCACATACTCATCAACACTTTTTGTATATTGTGTTCTTTTTTTTTTAATGATTATTTTTATTTATTTATTTATTTATTTGAGAGGGGGGGGCATGAGTTGGGTGGAGGGGAAGAAGGAGAGAGAGAAGCAGACTCCACAGTGAGCAGAGCGCTTGACACAAGGCTCAATCCCAGAACTCTGGGGTCATGACCTGAGCCGAAGGCAGATGCTTATCCAGCTGAGCCACCCAGGGGCTCCTATTTCTTGTCTTCTCTATGGTAGCCATTCCATCAGATGTGGGGTGATATTCTGTGTTGGTTGTGATTAGTGATATTAAGCATCTTTTCATAAACTTGGAGGTGATCTAGATGTTTATTTTTGAAAAATAACTAGCTTCTCTGCCCATTTTAAAATTGAATTGTTTTTCTGTTATGAGTTGTACTTTATATATTTTGGCTGTTACTCCTTGTCTGATATATGGTTTGAAAATACTTTCTCTAATCTCATAGACTGCCTTTTCATTTTTTTCCATTGTTACATTTTTTACACAGCTTTTTAGTTTGATATAGTTCCATTTTGTGTATTTTGTTTGTGCTTTTGGTGCACACCAAAAATTATTGCCCAGTCCAATCTTAAAGAATTTTTCTTCTACATTTTGTCCTAGGAGTGGTATAGGATCAGGTCTATGTTTAAGTGCAAACCACCAGTTTGTTCTATGAATTTAAGAGTCCTGGATTTTTTGGCTTTTTTCTTTGCTTGTTCATTCATTTTTTTTCTTATATCCCATATATGAGTGAAATTGTGGTATTTGTCTTTCTCTGACTTATTTCACACAGCATTATACCCTCTAGGTCAATTACATTGTTGTAAACAGCAATATCTCATTTTCTTATGGCTGAGCAATATCCATTGCATATGTATATCACATCTTTATCTATTCATTTATGGATGGACCTTTGTGTTGCATCCATATCTTGGCTATTGTAAATAATGCCGCAATAAACATAAGGGTGAATGTACCTTTTTGAGTTAGTCTTTCTGTTTTCTTTGGGTAAATAGCCAGTAGTTGAATTAATTTATCATATGATAATTTTATTTATAATTTTTGGGGGAACATCCATACTGTTTTTTCACAATGGCTATACCAATTTGCATTACCACCAATTGCATTACCAACACTTGTTATTTCTGTATTTTTGATTTTAAACATCCTGGCAGATATAAGGTAATAATCTCATTATGGTTTTGATTTGCATTTAACTGATTATTAGTGATATTGAACATCATTTCATATGGTTTTTGGCCATCTCTGTGTCCTCTTTGGAAAAATGTCTACTCAGGGTTTCTGCTTGTTTTTTAATTTGATATTTTTTTTCCTTGGTGTTGGCTTGTATATGTTCTTTACATATTTTCGATATTAACACACTACTGGATATATCATTACAGATATCATTTTCCATTTAGGAGGTTGTCTTCTTTTTTGTTGGTGATATCCTTAGCTGTGCGAAAGCTTTTTATTTTGATGTAGTCCTGAAAGTTTGATTTTGCTTTATTTTCCTTACCAGAAGAGACATATCTAGAAAAATGTTTCAGTGGCCAAAGCCATAGAGATTGCTGCTTATGCTTTCTTCTAGGATTTTTATGTTTTCAAGTCTCACATTTTGATGTTTAACAAATTTTGATTTATATTTGTGTATGATATAAGAAACAGGTCCAGTTTCATCATTTGAATGTAGCTGACCAGTTTTTCCAAGACCATTTGCTGAGTAAGACTGTCTTTTTAGCCTGGTATATTCCTTCCTCCTCTTACAGATGAACTGTATAAACGTAAGTTTTTTTCTGGACTCTTTTATTTCTTCCATTGATCTATGTGCCTGTTTTTGTGCGCCTATCATACTGTTTTGATTACTACAGCTTTGTTGTATATCTTGCAATCTGGGATTGTGATACATCCAGCATTGTTCTTTTGTATCAAGCTTTCATTGGCTATTCAGCATCTTATGTGGTTCTGTACCAATTGTAAATTATTTGTTGTAGTTTAATGAACAGTGCTGTTGGTATTTTGATAAGGATTGCATTGAATCGGTAGATTGCTTTGGTAGTGTGGCCATTTAAACGATAATAATTCTTATAATACATGAGCATGCATTATCCTTCAATTTGAGTTTTCAATTTCTTTCATCAGTGTTTTATAATTTTCAGATTACAGGTCTTTCACCTACTTGGTTATGTTTATCTTTGGGTATTTTGTTATTTTTTAATGTAGTTGTAAATGGGACTGTTTTCTTAATTTCTCTATTATTTCATTATTAGTTTACAGAGATGAACTGATTTCTGGGTATTAATTTCATATCATGCCATTTTACTGAATTCATTTATCAGTTCTAGCAGTTTTTTGGTGGAGTCTTTCAGGTTTTCTACATATAGTATCATGTCATCTGTAAAAAGAGAATTTTATTTCTCCCTGACTGATTTGGATGCCTCTTATTTATTTTTGTCTGATTGCTGTGGCTAGGACTTACAGTGCTATGTTGAATACAAGTAGTGAGAGTGGACATCCTTGTTGTGTTCCTCACTGTAGAGGGAAAGCTCTGTTTTTATCCATTTAAGGTGGTATTAGCTGTGGGTTTTTCATGTACAGCCCTTACTACGTTGAAGTATGTTCCCTCTAAACCTATTTGTTGAGGGCTTTTATCATTAATGGATGTTGTAGTTTGTCAAATGCTTTTTCTGTCTACTGAAAGGCTTTTATCCTTTCTCTAATGAGAGGATGGATTACACTGATTGACTTGTGAATATGAGACTACCCTTGTAACACAGGAATAGATCCCATTTGATTGTCATAAATAAGTTTTTAATGTATTGTTGGATTCTGTTTGCTAGTATGTTGTTGAAGGTATTTTTTGCATCTATTTTCATCAGGAATATTGGTCTGTAGTTTTCTTTCAAAGTAGTGTATTTATCTTTTTTTGGTATTAGAGTAATGCTAGCCTCATAGAATGAATTTGTAAATTCCTTCCTTTTCTATTTTTGTTTTTTTGGAACAGTTTTAGAAGCATAGGTATTAGATTTCTTTAAATCTTTTGTAGATTTTGTATCCTGCCACATTGCTGAATTGCTGTCTGAGTTCTAGTGGTTTGTGGGTGGAGACTTTTGGGTTTTCCATATAAAGTATCATGTCATCTGCAAAGAGAGAGAGTTTGATTTCTTTGCCAATTTGAACACTTTTTATTTCTTTTTGTTGTCTGATTGTTGTTTCTAGGACTTCTAGTATTATGTTGAACAACAGTAGAAAGAGCGGGCATCCTTGTCCTGTTCCTGATCTCAAAGGGAAGACTGTCAGCTTTTCCCCATTGAGAATGAAATTCACTGTGGGTTTTTCATAGATTTTATGAAGTTGAGGGATGGTCCATCTATCCCTATAATTTGGAGAATTTTAATCAGGAACAGATGGTGTACTTTGTCAAATGCTTTTCTGCATCAATTGAGAGGACCATGTGGTTCTTCTTTCTTCTCTTAATGATTTGTTGTATCACATTGATTGATTTACAAATGTTGGAACACACTTACATCCCAGGGATAAATCCCACCTGATCATGGGGGATAATCTTTTTAGTGTACCGTTGGATCCTATTAGCTAAGATCTTGTTGAGAAATTTGGCATTTTTTCATATTCATCAGGGATACTGGTCTGAAATTCTCCTTTTTGAGGGGGTATTTCCCTGGTTTGGAGGTCAGGGTAATGCTGGCTTCATAGAAAGTGTCTGGAAGTTTTCCTTCTGTTTCTGTTTTTTGAAAGAGCATCAGGAGAATAGGTGTTATTTCTTCTTTGAAAGTTTGGTAGAATTCCCCAGGGAATCCATCAGGTCCTGGGCTCTTGTTTTTTGGGACGTTTTTGATCACCTCTTCAATCTCCTTACTAGATATCAGTCTATTTAGGTTGTCAATTTCTTCTTATTTCAGTCTTGGAAGTTTATAGGTTTCCAGGAATTCGTCCATTTCTTCTAGGTTGCTTAACATATTGTCATAGACCTGTTGATAATAATTTTTGATGATTGTTTCTATTTCCTTGGTGTTAGTCATGATATCTCCCCTTTCATTCATAATTTTATTAATTTGGGTCCTCCCTCTTTTCTTTTGGATTAGTTTAGCCAGTGGTTTATCAATCTTATTGATTCTTTCCAAAAACCAGCTTCTAGTTCCATTGATGTGTTCCACTGAAACTGTAGCTTCTATCTCATTGATCTATGCTCTAATCTTGATCATTTCCCTTCTTTTGCATGGGGTTTGTTTAATTTGTTGTTGATTTTCCAGTTCTTTATGGTGTAAAGAGAGCTGGGGTATTCTGGATTTTTCCATTTTTTTGAGGAAGGCTTGGATGGCTATGCATTTCCCCATTAGGACTGCCTTTACCATATCCCATATGTTTTGGACCAATGTATTTTAATTCTCATTGGTTTCCATGAATTGTTTAAGTTCTTCAACATTCTTAAGCAGGGTAGTCTTTAGCTTCCAAGTGTTTGAATCCCTTCCAAACTTTTTCTTGTGGTTGAGTTCCAGTTTCAAAGCACTGTGGTCTGAGAATATGTTGGGAATATGCAGGTAATAATCTCAATCTTTTGGTATCAGTTGAGCCCTGATTTGTGATTCAGTATGTGGTCTATTCTGGAGAAAGTTCCATGTGAGCTCAAGAAGAATGAGTATTCTGTTGTTTTAGGGTGGAATGTTCTATATATATCTATGAGGTCCATCTGGTCCAATGTGTCATTCAAAGCCCTTGTTTATTGATTTTCTGCTTAGATGTTCTCTCTATTACAGAGAATGGTCTGTTAAGATCTCCTACAATTAATGTATTAATATCAATATAAGTATTTTGATTAACAGTTGGCTTATGTAGTTGGCTACTCCATTTACTATAGCACCAGGAACCATAAGATACTTTGGAATAAACCTAACCAAAGAGGTAAAAGATCTGTACTTGAGGAACTACAGAACATTAGTGAAATAAATTGAAGAAAACACAAAAAGATGGACAAGCATTCCATGGTCATGGATTGAAAGAATAAACATTGTTATAATTTCTCTATTGCCCAGAGCAATCTATACTTTCAATGCCATCCCAATGAAAAATCTACAGGCATTTTTCAAAGTGAAGGAACAAAGAATCCTAAAATTTGTATGGAACCTGAAAAGACTCCGAATTGCTCAGGAAATGTGGAAAAAGTAAAACAAAGCTGGGGGCATCACATTGTCTGATTTCAAGCTTTACTACAAAGCTGTGATCACCAAGACAGCATGGTACTGGCATAAAAACAGACACATAGACCAGTGGAACAGAGTAGAGAGCCCAGATATGGACCCTCAACTCTATGATCAAATAATCTTCGAAAAAGCAGGAAAAAAAATATACAGTGGAAAAAAGACAGTCTCTTCAATAAATGGTGCTGGGAAAATTGGACAGCTATATATAGAAGAATGAAACTCGACCATTCTCTTAAACCATACACAAAGATAAACTTAAAATGGTTAAGAGACCTCAATGTGAGGCAGGAACCTATCAAAATCCCAAGAGGAGAACATAGGCAGAACCTCTTCGACATTAGCTACAGCAACTTCTTTCAAGACATGTCTCCAAAGGCAAAGAAAAACAAAAGTAAAAATGAACTTCTGGGAGTTCATCAAGATCAAAAGTTTCTGCACAGCAAAGGAAACTGTCAACAAAACAAAGAGTCATTCCTAGAATGGGAGAAAATATTAACAAATGACACTACAGACAAAGGGCTGATATTCAAGATCTATAAAGAACTCATCAAACTCAACACCCAAATAAACCAGATAATCATGTTAAAAAATGGGCATAATACATGAACAGACACTTCTGCAATGAAGACATACAGCTTGCTAGCAGACACATGAAAAAAAAAAAGTTCATCATCATTAGCCGTCGGGGAAATTCAAATAAAAAACATACTGAGGTACAACCTTACAGCAGTTAGAATGTCAAAAATAAACAAGGCAGGAAGCAATAAATGTTGGAGAGGATGTGGAGAAAGGGGAATCCTCTTACACTGTTGGTGGGAATGGACATTGATAAAGCCACGTTGGAAAACAGTGTGGAGATTCCTTTAGAAATTAAAAATAGAGCTACCCTATAACCCTGCAATTGCACTACTGGGTATTTACCTCAAAGATACAGATGAAATGAAAAGAAGGGCCTTATGTACCCTAGTGTTCATAGCAGCAATGCACACAGTTGCCAAACTGTGGAAAGAGACAAGATGCTAATCAACAGATGAATGGGTAAAGAAGTTATGGTCCGTGTATATAGTGGGATATTATGCCTCCTTCAGAAACGATGAATGTACAACTTTTGTATCAACATGGAGGGGACTGGAGGAGATTATGCTGTTGTAAAAGGCAATATCTCAGTTCCTTCATCCCAAACATTTTGGATCATTGTGTTTTGATTTTCATTTGTCTTTATTTTTTTTTTAAATTTCATCTTTGTTTCTTGGTTGACTCCTTCATTTTTTAGTAGCATGTTATTTATAGCATAAACAAATAACACGCTACTAAAATAACATGCTAATTCCTGTTTAATTATACATGCTCCCATGTATTTGTGTCTTTTCAGATTTTGTCTTGTGATTAATTTTTAGATTCATATTGTGATTAGAAAAGATACATGATAGGATTTCAATCTTCTTTAATTTATTGAGACTTGCTTTGTGTCCATGCATACTTGAAAGGAATGTGCATCCTGCTCTTGGGGAATACAATGTTCTGAATTTTTCTGTTAGGTCTATCTGCTCAGTATATCATTCAAAGCCAATTTTCCTTGTTGATTTTCTGTCTGGATGATCTCTCCATTGATATAAGTGGGGTGCTAAAGTCCTGTACTGATAGTATTTCTGAGAATTTCTTCCTACATATCTGCAAATAGTTGTTTTATGTATCCAGGTACTCCCATGTTCAATGCATATTTACAATTGTTATATCCTCTTATTGTATTGTTCCCTTTATCATTATATAGTGTCTTTTTGTGTCTCTTGTTATGGGCTTTGTGTTAAAATGTATTTTGTCCAATGTAAGTATTGGTACCTCTTCTTTCTTTTCACTGCCATTTTCATGGTAAAAGTTTTTCTGTCCCTTCCCTTTCAATCTGTGTTTGTCTTTAGGTCTGAAGTGAGTCTCTTGTAGGTGCATATACATGGCTTTTGTTCTTATCTATTCTATCTTTTGATTGGTACATTTATTCCATTTACATTTAAAGTAATTATTGATAGGTATGTTCTCATTGTCATTTTGTTATTTGATTTCTGGTATTTTTTTGTAGTTCTTCTCTTTTCCTTTTTCTTCTGTTGCTCTCTTCCTTGTGTTTGATGGTTTTCATTAGTGCCATGCTTGGATTCTTTTCTCTTTATTTTTTATGTGGCATGTGTTTCTGATCTGTGGTTACCATTATGGTCATATATAATTGCTTATGCATTTTGAACTCATCTTGTTGCTTTTAAAATTATCTCTTTATCATTACTTTTTCCTATTTAATTATCATGCATCTTTTTTCAGGTGTTTATTTATTTTTATGTTCAGTTAGCCAATATATAGTACATCCTTAGTTTTTGGTGTAGTGTTCAATGACTCATTAGTTGCATATAATATCCAGTGCTCATCACCACATGTGCCCTCCTTAATACCCATCCCCTGGCTACTCCATCCCCAACCCACCTCCCTTCTGTAGCCCTAAGTTTGTTTCCTGGAGTGCAGAGTCTCTCATGGTTTGTCTCCCTCTCTGATTTCTTCCCATTCAGTTTTCCTCCACCCCGCCCCCTTGGTCTTCTGCATTATTCCTTATGTTCCACATATGAGTGAAACACGATAATTGTCTTTCTCTGCTTCATGTAAATGTCCTGGGTTCATTTTGCTGGGTCTGTCTGTGCTTCTGGCATCTCTGTGTCTGTATCTTTCCTTTTCAGCTATCATTTCTTCCCCTTTCTCTCAAATAATTTTTCTTCCCCTTTCTCTCTCTCTTTACTGGGATCCCTGTAATGTTAATGTTATGCTTCATGATGTTGCTGAGATCTCTTAACCTAGTCTCATTCTTTATTATTCTTTTTTTCCCCCTTTTGCCATCCGTTCTTGGTTGCTTTCCATTACCCTGTACCCTAGGGAGCTGATCCACTCTCCCACCTCTTCTAATCTGCTATTGATTCCCTCTACTATATTTTTTTATTTCAGTAATTATATTTTTCATCTCTGACTGCCTCTGTTTTATATTTTCTATCTCTTTCTTGAAGGTATCACTGAGATCCTCTTATCTTTTTTCAGGTCCAGTGAGTATACTTATGACTATAAAAGTAAATAGTAAAAAAGTTAATGGTAAAAAAGTAAATTTTTCTCCAGACATATTACTTAGATTAGATTAGATTACATTAGATTCAGATGTAGTGTTCAGTAATTCATCAGTTGCATATAACATCGCATACTCATCACCTCATATAACCTTCTTAATGCCACTCACCGAAAAACCTAATTCCCCCACTCCTCTCCCCTCCAGTGACCCTCAGTTGTTGCCTATAGTTAGGAGTCTTTCATGGTTTTTCTCCCTCTCTGATGACTTACCATTTAGTTTTCCTTCCCTTCACCTGTGATCCTCTGTCTCTTATATTCCACATATGAGTGAAACCATATGATAATAGTATTTCTCTGACTGACTTATTTCACTCAGCATAATACCCTCCAGTTCTATCCACATCAGTGTAAATTGTTACGTATTCATCCTTCGGATGCCTGAGTACTTTTCCATTATCTATCTATCTATCTATCTATATATCACATATCTATATGTGATATATATACACACACACACACATATATATATCACATCTTTATCTAGTCATCTGTTGATAGACATCTCAGCTATTTACATAGTTCGGCTATTGTGTATATTGCTACTATGAACATTGGGGTGCAGGGGCCCCTTCAGATCACATTTGTATATTTGTTATAAATACCTAGTAGTGCAGTTGCTTCTTGAGAAAACTCCATACTGTTTTACAAAGTGGTTTTACCAGCTTGCATTCCTACAAACAGTGTAAAAGTGTTCCTCTTTCTCTATATCCTCAAGAACATTTGATATTCCCTGTCTTGTTATTTTTAGCCATTCTATCTGGTGGGATGTGGAATCTCATTGGAGTTTTGATTAATATTTCCCTGATGACAAGTGATGTGGGACATTTTTTCATATGTCTGTTGGCCATTTGTATGCCTTCTTTAGAAAAAGATTGTTCATGTCTTCTGCCCATTTCTTGACTGGATTTGTTTTCAGTATTGAGTTTGATACCTTTTTTTTAATAGATTTTGGATACTAACCCTTTACATAATATGTCATTTGCAAATATTTTCTCCCATTACATAAGTCGCCTTTCAGTTTTGTTGACTATTTTCTTTGCTGTGCAGAAGCTTGACATCTTGAAGTCCGAGAAGTTCATTTTTGCTTTTGTTTTCCTTGCCTTTGGAGATGTGTCTAGGAAGAAGTTGCTGTGGCCAAGGTCAAAGAGATTGCTGCCTATGTTTTCCTCTAGGATTTTGGTGGATTCTGTCTCACATTTACATTTATGTCTTTCATCCATTTTAAGTTTATCTTTGTGTAAGGTGGAAGAAAATGGCCCATTTTCCCTCTACATGTGGCTGTCAAGTTTTCCCAGAACAATTTGTTGAAGCCCTTTTTCCATTGGATATTCTTTCCTGCTTTGTCAAAGATTAGTTGAGTATAGATCTGAGGGTCCATTTCTGGGTCCTCTATTCTATTCCATTGATCTATGTGTCTGTTTATGTGTCAGTACCATACTGTCATAATGATTACGGTTTTCCAATACAGCATAAAGTCACACATTGTGATGCCACCAGCTTTGGTTTTCCTTTTCAATATTCCTCTGGCTATTTGGGGTCCTTCTGGTTCTATACAAATTTTAGAATTATTAGTTTCAGCTCTGTGAAAAATGTTGATGGAATTTTGAGCTGAATTGCTTTATGAGTTCTAGCAATTTTGGGGTGGAGTATTTGGGTCTTCCACATAAAGTATTATGTCTTCTGCAAAGGATTGCTTTGGAAGTATCGATTTCTCTGGGCATAATAGACATTTTTACAGTATTTATTTTTCCAATCCATGAGCATGGAATGCTTTTCCATCTCTTTGTTTCTTCCTTAATTTCATTCATAAGTGTTCTGTAGTTTTTGGAGTACAGATCCAAAAACATTTTGGTTTGGTTTATTTCTTTCTTTCTTTTTTTTTTTTTTGGTCCAGTTATAAGTGGTATTGATTCCTTAATTTTTCTTTCAGTGTTAGTGTATAGAAATGCAACTGATTTCTGTGCATTGATTTTATATCGTGCCACATTGCTGAATTGCTTTATGAGTTCTAGCAATTTTGGGGTGGAGTATTTGGGTCTTCCACATAAAGTATTATGTCTTCTGCAAAGAATGAGAGATTGATTTCTTCTTTGACAATTTGAATGCTTTTTATTTCTTTTTGTTTTCTGATTGCTGAGGCTAAGGCTTCTAGCACTATGTTAAATAGCAGTGGGGGGAGTGGGCATCCCTGCCATGTTCCTGACCTTAGGGTAAAAGCTCTCAGTTTTTCCCCATTGAGAACGATATTCACTGTGGGTTTTTCATAGATGTCTTTTGTGATATTGATATGTTGCCTCTATCCCTACACTACGGAAACTGCACTTTCAATCTGGAGGTGACTTTATGTCTCTAATGAGTCTATTATAGACCACACATGAATGGGTATTCCTTTTGTACATTTTATTTTTTCAATATTATTTTATGCAATCTAATACCAGCCCTGTGCCTTTGATTGAAACATTTAGTTCATTTACATTCAGAGTAACTATTGAAAGATATGAATTTACTGCCCTTGTATTACCTGTAAAGTTCCTGTTTCTGTAGATTGTCTGTTTCTGCCACTGTAGGTTAAGGAGCTCTTGCCTCAAGCTGCTTTCAGGATTTTCTCTTTATCTCTGAAAGTTGCAAGCTTCTATATTATATGCCAGGGTGTTAATCTATATTTACTGATTTTGAGGGGGGATCTTTCTACCTCCTGGACTTGAATGCCAGTTTCCTTCCCCAGATTAAGGAAGTTCTCAGCTAGGCTTTGCTCAAAAATATCTTCTGGCCCTCTTTCTCTCTCTTTCTTTTTCCTCTGGGACCCCAATAATTCTAATATTGTTTCACTTTAAGGTATTTGTGATTTCTTGAATGCTCCCCTCATGGCCCATTAGTTGTTTTCCTCAGCTTCCCTCATTTCCATCATCTTGTCTTCTATGTCACTGACTTTCTTCTGTGTTATTTACCCTACCTTTTAAAGCATCCATTTTAGGCTGCATCTCGGTTAAAGCATTTTTAATTTTGGCCTGAGTAGATCTCATCTCTGATGAGATTCTCTAGTGTCTTTATGCTTTTTTTTCAAGCCAGCTATTAACACTATAATTGTTATCTTGAATTCCAGCTCTTACATATTGATATTGATTAGATTTGTGACAGAGAGTATTACCTCTTTTTGTTATGAACTCCTGTTTGTAATCATTTTGCCCAGAGGAGAATGGGTAAGCCAGAGAGCAGAATAAAAAATATCAACCATGACCCAAGCAAAATACACACTAGACAAATCTGAAGATACCAGAAACCAAAAATGAAAAGAAAAAGAAAGGGGAAAGGGAGAGAATATAATCTCCCAAGGTGGGCAAAACAAGGGGATCCACTTGGTCCTAGATTTATTTTAGTATGTTAGATGACGCTGTATCCCAGAATTGTAAAGAAATCCAAGCAATATATATATTGCTTTCTTTACAATTCTTTACATATATATATGCTTATATATGAATATATATACATATTTAAAGCATAAATCTGAATACAGTGAAAGGAAGACAAAAATGAAGACTATATCTATAAAATGTAATGTAAAACTGAAATTTAAAAAAGACTTAAGGAGGGCATGTGATTTGATGAGCTATGGGTGTTACACACAACTATGAATGAATGAACACTACATCAGAAACTAAAAAGAATGAAATGCATTTAAAAAATAAAATAACTCAAAAACAAAGAGCTGATAAAATAAACTAGGGGTGAAGAAAAAATAAGAAGGAAAATTTAAACTGAACGATAAAATAATCATGAGAAAAAAACTCAAATTCTATAAGCTATTGTCTCTTAATGGTGAAGATTCGCTGTTCTGTGTGCTTTGTAAACTTAGTATTCACCTGATGTTCCAGCTTGTGTTCTAGCTGAGGGGCCAGGAGACCAGGCTCAGTATACATTGCTTCAGATTATTCTATGTTGGTTTTGTTCCCTGAAGCCTTTCATGCCACTTCAAGTGATGATAATAAAAATGGCTGCACCTGGATCTCCATCCCTGGAGCTGAAAGATTGTGGCCCCTTCTGCAGTAAACCCTCAAAGAAAAGCTGTCTTCAGTTGTTGTGTGCCACACTGCAGACTCCTGCGATGCACACCCTTACAAATCCTCCTGTGGGAGGGAGGGAGGTGACCAAGTTCCTGCCCTTTGCAGGGATCCCAGTTGAATAGTGGTCGACTGATTGTGCCTTGGTTTACACTTCATGGCAGTCCTAGCTGAGATCCCACTCTTGGGCTTGGCAACTGTAGCCAATTTCCCTGCTCCAATGCTAGGGAGGGAACTCTGTCGGCTCAGGCACCCCCTTTCTTTGTGTGACCCTAGGGATCCTGAAACCAGTGTCCCATCTAGGATTCTGCCCCACTTTGCTACCTGACACCCTTCAGGCAGGGATGTCTGTCATAGGAGCAGATTTCTAAAAGTTCCTATTTTGTGCTCTGGCATTATATCATTTTTCGGTAGCTGGCTTACAGATGTCCTTTCCCATATATCCCCTCAAATTTGTCTTCCCATATATCCCCTCAGATTTACTTCTCCACACCTACCTTACAAAACTGGTCGCTTTTCCACTTGTAGAATTCCAGCAATTATTTTCTTATATCTTAGGCTGTCTTCATAGTTGTTCAGAATGATAACTAAATTCAAGGGACCTGATGAATTGAGATCCCCTACTCTTCCATCATTTTGCTACCCTCGACTATGGTTTTGTTCTGCATTTTCATTTGGAATGTATTTCTCTGCATCCTCGTTTTGTTTAACTCTTTGTTTCTATGTATTAGGATAGTTAGCCACATTTCCTGCTTTGTGCCTTCTGTGCAATGTCCCTGTTCACCAGAACTAATTGCTCCAGGTATGTTTCCTATGTGGGATAATGTGCCTTATTGTTGTAGCTGAGCTGTATTTGCCTTCAGTCCAGTCAGTGTCAATGTAACATTTTGTCTGTTGTGGGTATACCAGGCAGGGTTTTTTCCTTATATTGTTAAGAGGCCTGCTTGGGGCCACCATTGACTTGTAATTTTGTGGTGTCAGCAGTCAGACCTCATGCCTGCCCTCAGTCTATTTTCCTGGGCTACAGTAGCAGTACCCTTCAGGGTATTCTACCTGCTGTGTCTTCCAGAGGATTTCCTTGGGTGAGGGGCTGGCAGTAAATCCCTGTAACTTCCCCAGTGCATCTGCTGGAGCTGCAGTCACACTGAATTTCAGGACTCTCTTTCTGTGTTGTACCTGACATATTTTTGTTGGTGAGCAGTGCTAGCAGTCAGACTAGATTACTGTCCCAAGTTTATCCCTTACAGCTGCAGTATCACTGATTGGCAGGGCCCTCTTTTTATGCTGCCAGCCCCTGGGACTTTGGGTGTCATTGGTAGCCAGTGGCAGGAGTCTCTTTGGAGGAATGTCTGCTAAGTGGGGTGGTTTGGATGGGGAGGGATCCACAGAAGAACATGGGTGCAGGACACTCGGTATTAGCAAGGTAGGTGGAGAGTGCTGGTTTCCTAAAATGTCCTTTTATCTAATTGTTGGAGGGAATGTGAGTAATGAAGCCTGGAGCACTCTTTTGTTCTTGCCAAAGTCTTTCCAGCACATATTCTGAGATTAGTAAATAAATCTTTATGTATATCCCAGGCACTTTTTAAACTGCTGCTTCTATGTTGTATCTAGCCTGGGTTGTTTGTTATGCTGTTTCTTTAAGGGCAAGGACCCAGTTTTCTATCACCCTATGGCTCACTTGGAGCTAAGCCTACTGATTTTTAAAGTGTCCAGAGTTAATTCTCCCTGATTGTAAAAGCTCACAAAGTTATACCCCAAATGTTATGCTTTTAGTGCATAGAGATTCATTCTTTTAGTGCAATTCCCCCATGCTTGGATGCCTGGTAAGATCTGATCCTCTCGCTTCTCTATGCTTGTGGTATCCTTTCCCTTAGGCTCGCTGGAGGTTTGGTTCCCAACATCATCTCTGTCCCTCCTGCCCTTTTTGATGTGGCCTTCTCTCTAGGATTAACTGGAATGTCTGTTCTGCCAGTCTTTGGGTTGGTTTCTGAGTTAGTTGCACTAAAGTGCCTGTTTTCTTGGTGTGTTCATGATATGAGGTGAGAATTTTCTTGCTTCACCTTCTTACCAATCTCTCCCTTGACTGATTTTTGTAGATATAACTGATTTCCTCCTTTGGATTTTTTAACCTCCAATCTGACTTTATAAGTAATTAATTTACTCAGTTTACTGTGAAGTTTTTTCCTTTCCTAATTTTCTTCTAGATATGGCCTTTCTTTCCAGTTTAACATTTTTTGTAAGGCTGGTTTAATAGTGATCAACTTCTTTACATTGTGTTTGGAGAACTCTTTATTTCTTCTGTTTTGAATGGTAACCTTGCTGAGTAGGGTTCTTGGTTCCAGTTTTTTTTTTCCTTTCAGTACTTCGGGTTATATCATGCCACTCTATTCTGGCCCACTAAGTTTCTCCTGAAAGATCAGCTGATAGTCTGTTGTAGGCACCATATAAAAGTGTCTATTTTTTAATCCATTCATTCACCTATGCCTTTTGATAGAGGAATTTATTACATTTATAGTCAAAGTAATTATTGGTACATATGTACTTGATGACATTTTATTAATTATTTTCTGGTTGTTTCTGTAGTTGTTTTCCTTTCCTTTCTTCTTTTTCTGCTCTTTTCCCTTGTGGGTTACTGACTTTGTGTAGTGTTATCATAGGATTCCTTTCACTTTGTGTGTGTGTTTATTTGTTACAGGTTTTTGATTTGTGGGTACTATGAAGTTCATATATAGCAACCTATATATGTAGCAGTCTGTTTTACGTTGATAGTCACTTAGGTTTGAAATCATTCTAAAAGCACTACATTTGTACTCCCTCTTCACATATCATTTTTTTGACATCATATTTTACATCTTTTTATTTTGTGTATCCTTTTTTAAAAAGATTTTATTTATTCATTTGGGAGAGAGAGCGTGCACACAAGCAGTGGGGAGGGCAGAGGGAGAGGGAGAAGCAGACACCCTGCTGAGCAGGGAGCATGATGTGGGACTCGATCCCAGGATCCTGGGATCATGACCTGAGCTGAAGGCAGATGCTTAACTGACTGAGCCACGCAGATGACTTTTTTTCTTTATTCTTTTTGTTGATCAGATTGGATGATTTCCACTACCTTGTGTTTCTTTTCACTGATTAATTCCTTTGTATCATCTAATCTGCTTTCGATTTCCTCTGGTATACTTTTCATTTCACTTATTACATTCCTCTCCTGATTGGCACTTTCTTATGTTTTGTCTTTTTTGAAATTCTCACCGTATTCACTCATCTGAGTTTGCTGTTCATCTTTATGACTATTACTTTGAATTCTTTGTCAGGTAGGTTACTTATTTCTGATTCATTAAGGTCCTTTTCTGAGGCTTTGTTTTTTTCATTTGGAACATATTTCTTTGCATCCTTGATATTTTCCTCTCTATTTCCATGTTTTAGGCCAACCAGCTCTTTCCCAGTTTTGAAGGAGTAGCCTTATGTATTGTGGCCTTATGAATTGTCCCATGGTACCCATAAATGTAATACACTCGAGATGTTTAAGTGGCATCTCCTGTTGAGATTTGCCTACTTGTTGTGCAACAACTATTGTGGCATGGTGGTGGACAGGCCTCCTCCCCACACCTGCCCATATGGCTTGGCGTCCATGGCTGTAGCTGCAAATGCATAGGTGTGTGGGGTTCTGCCTCTAGCCTGACAGGCTTGAGATGTGATAGTAGGCAAAGCTATGTTGTGGCCCAGCTTGTTGGCGCACCATGGTGGCCTCTGTGGCTACACAAGTGGTGGGGTCAGCCCCCAAGACTCTGCTTGATGGGGTGCTATGGTTGCTGTTGTGACTATAGTACTGGACAGAGCTCCACCTCGCCAGCTATCTAGAACAATGCAAGTCCTCCAGTGGTTGGAGCTCTCCCTCCAGCCCTGGTGGCTGGGTCTGTGGGTGACAGGCGGGTAGGGACTTATCCTATATCATCTGACTATATTGCCCTTTCTGCAGCTATGACTATGGTGGTACATGGGACTGTCAGCATGTATGCTTAGCAGTATTAACAGGTTATTGTGAGAGTCCGAAGATGTTGTTCACTAGCATTATCATTAGCAAGATAGAATGTAATCACACAAATTGTGCCCAACTCTTTCTCACTTCCCAGAGAATGTCTCAGCAGTTTCTTGCTTGCTCAGCATACACTGTAGGACTAGTAAATGATATATTTCACTTTTTTTTTTTCTAGGAACTTTCCCAAATGGCATTTTATTGCTGGGTCCCAAGTTGAATGAGACTGTATGTGAGCCCTTTAAGAGCAGGTTCTCCTTTAAAAAGCTTTTGCACAGCAAAGGAAACAATCAACAAAACTAAAACTCAACTTATGGAATGTGAGAAGATATTTACAAATGGCATATCCAATAAAAGGTTAGTACCCTAAATCTATAAAGAACTTATCAAACTCAACACCCAAAACAACAAATAATCCAGTCAAGAAATGGGCAGAAGACATTAACAGACCTTTTTCCAAAGAAGACATTCAAATGACTAACAGAAAAAAATGCTCCACATCATTTGGCATCAGGGAATACAAATCATAACCCCACTGACATACCACCTCACACCAGGCAGAATAGCTAAAATTAACAACTCAGAAAACAGCTCATGTGAGGATGCAGAGAAAGGGGATCCCTCTTATACTGTTGGTGGGAATGCAAACTGGTATAGCCACTCTGGACAACAGTATGCAGTTTTCTCCAAATGACCCAGCAGTTGCACCACTAGCTTTTTATCCAAAGGACACAAAAATAGTGATTTGAAGGGGCACATGCACCCTAATGTTTATAGCAACAATGTCCACAATTGCCAAAATATGGAGAGAGGCCAGATGTCCCTTAACAGATAAATGGATAAAAAGATATGGTATAGGGGCACATGGGTGGCTCAGTTGGTTAAGCCACTGCCTTTGATCCCAGAGTCCCGGGATCAAGTCCTGCATCAGGGTCCCAGCTCCACAATGAGTTTGTTTCTCCCTCTAACCTTTTCCCCTCTCATGCACTCTCTCGTTCTCTCCCTCTCAAATAAATAAATAAAATCTTTTAATAGAAGAGAAGAGAATATATATATATATATATATATACATGTATATATGTGTGTGTGTATGTATGTGTGTGTATATATATACACATATGTGTGTATATATATATATATATATATATATATATATATATAATGGAATATTACTGAGCCACCAGAAAGAATGAAACCTTGCCATTTGCAACAATATGGTTGGAACTAGAGTGTATTATGCTAAATGAAATAAGTCGAGAAAGACAAATAACATTTGATTTCACACATATGTGTAATTTAAGAAATAAAACAGGTGAACAAAAGGGAAAGGAAGTAAAAGTAAAATAAGATAAAAACAGAGAGGGGGCAAACCATAAGAGATTTTTAACTATAGGGAACAAACAGGGTCGCTGGAGGGGAAGTGGGTAGGGTGGTATAATTAGGTAATGGGCATTAAGGAGGGCAGATGATGTGATGAGCCCCGGGTGTTATATGAAACCGGTGGATCACTAAATTCTACCCCTGAAGCTAATAAGACACTATGTGTTTACTAAATTGAATTTTAAATTTTCCAACTGCAAAATCCACTGAAAAAGCAGAATTTGAATGCAAGTCTATATAGTTTAAAAACCATTATCTTTCCCACTATACCAGTGTTCCTTAGAGTATTGTCCAAGGACCTTGAGGGGTCCATGAGGTCAAAATTATTTTCAAAATAATGCTATGATGTTATTTTGCTTTTTTCTTACTATGTTGATATTCCCACTGATGAGCTAAAAACAATGGCATTTTAGCACAAGTAAATCAAGGAAGTGGCACCAAATTGTACAAGTGGCTACTGTAGTATTTACCACAACACACCACAAGAAAATAACTTCCACTTAAGAATTTCTTTGGTGAGGGGCACCTGGGTGGCTTAGTTGGTTGAGCGTCTGACTCTTGGTTTTGGCTCAGGTCATGATCTCAGGGTGGTGAGATTGAGCACTGTGTTGGGCATTGTGTTCAGGGCAAGTCGGCTTGAGTTTCTCTATCCCTCTCCCTCTGCTCTTCCCTCTTCCAATACACACTCTTTCTCTCAAAAGAAATAATTATCTTTGATGAAAAAACAATAAAAAATAACTTTTTAGAATTTTAACCCTGAGTATATGTCATTTAATACTCTTTATTTGACAAAAGAGAAAGTGTACATAAAGCACATTTGCTGCATAAAGAAGTTTGATGTTTGCCTTTAGGAAAAGCACTTTTATGGCTGAACTTTGAGTCAAACTAGCAGTTTTTTCTCATGGAATACCATTGTTTTCCTGAAGGACAACAGGCAAAAAGTCTATGGCTATTCCAACATTTTGTAGACATTTTCTCAATAATGGATGAATATGAAACTCTTATTCTAAGGCAAACAACTGGGAGTATTTGTTACAAATGATTAAATTTAGACTTTCAAGTGAAAATTAGAATTTTGGAAAAATTGTTTCTTTCACCATGAGATTGACAGCTTTACAATATTTCTCATCAGAAATTTGTCAAATAATTAAATGAACAAGATACACTATATCTCTTGTTTCATTTTGTCTTCCAGGCTAACAACCCAACCAATAAAGTTTTAGTTGGCAATACTAGATGTACTGGATTTATGTTAGCTACTATTAAACAATAATAATAACACATGGTTATTCATAAGCCATCTATTTGGTAATTTGTTCGAGAATTTTGCTGGGATTTCATATTATTTTCACTATTGTAGTTTATATAGTTTTTGGGTTTTACCTTTCTTCCTTTTAAGAAAATCTGAAACCTTATACTCACTCTTCCTGTACCTCTCCTGTTATCAGTCTAGTAGTAGTTTCTTTCAGTATCCTAATTTATAATATATCTGGTTTTGGAAGTTTATTTATTTTAGAACAGCTGGTTGTTATCTTACTCTTTCCTACCTACCAAATTGCATTTTCAGTCTCTCATAACAATGTTTTTCTACCATATGTATTTTGATAACCATTCTTCTTCAAAAAGAAAATGGTACAAAATAGGAGTAGTTCATTTTTATCTGATAGTATGATACTGTTTCTCAAACAGTGAGGCCATTATTTGTGTTTTAAGGGCTTTGATCCAACGTTTAATAAGGCATTTTGTATTATTAGCAATTTTTATTAAATTATTTCACTCTGGGCTTTAGTCTTCTTTTTTTTTAAAAAAAAAAGATTTTATTTATTTATCAGAGAGAGAGGGGGAGAGAGTAAGCACAGGCAGACAGAATGGCAGGCAGAGGCAGAGGGAGAAGCAGGCTCCCTGCCGAGGAAGGAGCCCGATGTGGGACTCGATCCCAGGACGCTGGGATCATGACCTGAGCCGAAGGCAGCTGCTTAACCAACTGGGCCACCCAGGCGTCCCTGGGCTTTAGTCTTCTTAATACAATTCTTAGAGTTATTGTGCTGTTTGTCTGTTTTCATTTGCTATCATTTGTCATTATTTGTCAAATACCCTGTTGTTCATGCTATATACATTTTTAAAAAAATGTGATTTCACTGAAGAGCTGCAAGGGCTATTTGGTTGTTCATAATGGCTTGTTTAAACATACTTTCTCTTTCTTACAGGATCCTTTTAAATTATTTTGTCAAAATTCTGTTTTTGAGAAATGCCTTTCTTTTTTTTTTAATTTTTTATTTTTTATAAACATATATTTTTATCCCCAGGGGTACAGGTCTGTGAATCACCAGGTTTACAAACTTCAGAGCACTCACCAAAGCACATACCCTCCCCAATGTCCATAACCCCACCCCCTTCTCCCAACCCCCCTCCCCCAAGCAACCCTCAGTTTGTTTTGTGAGATTAAGAGTCACTTATGGTTTGTCTCGCTCCCAATCCCATCTTGTTTCATTGATTCTTCTCCTACCCACTTAAGCCCCCATGTTGCATCACCACTTCCTCATATCAGAGAGATCATATGATAGTGGTCTTTCTCTGCTTGACTTATTTCGCTAAGCATGATACGCTCTAGTTCCATCCATGTTGTCGCAAATGGCAAGATTTCATTTCTTTTGATGGCTGCATAGTATTCCATTGTGTATATATACCACTCTTCTTGATCCATTCATTTGTTGATGGACATCTAGGTTCTTTCAATAGTTTGGTTATTGTGGACATTGCTGCTATAAACATTCGGGTGCACGTACCCCTTTGGATCACTACGTTTGTATCTTTAGGGTAAATACTCAATAGTGCAATTGCTGGGTCATAGGGCAGTTCTATTTTCAACATTTTGAGGAACCTCCGTGCTGTTTTCCAGAGTGGCTGCACCAGCTTGCATTCCCACCAACAGTGTAGGAGGGTTCCCCTTTCTCCGCATCCTCGCCAGCATCTGTCATTTCCTGACTTGTTAATTTTAGCCATTCTGACTGGTGTGAGGTGGTATCTCATTGTGGTTTTGATTTGTATTTCCCTGATGCCGAGTGATATGGAGCACTTTTTCATGTGTCTGTTGGCCATCTGGATGTCTTCTTTGCAGAAATGTCTGTTCATGTCCTCTGCCCATTTCTTGATTGGATTATTTGTTCTTTGGGTGTTGAGTTTGCTAAGTTCTTTATAGATTCTGGACACTAGTCTTTATCTGATATGTCATTTGCAAATATCTTCTCCCATTCTGTCAGTTGTCTTTTGATTTTGTTAACTGTTTCCTATGCTGTGCAAAAGCTTTTGATCTTGGTGAAATCCCAATAGTTCATTTTTGCCCTTGCTTCCCTTGCCTTTGGCGTTGTTCCTAGGAAGATGTTGCTGCGGCTGAGGTCGAGGAGGTTGCTGCCTGTGTTCTCCTCAAGGATTTTGATGGATTCCTTTCTCACATTGAGGTCCTTCATCCATTTTGAGTCTATTTTCGTGTGTGGTGTAAGGAAATGGTCCAATTTCATTTTTCTGCATGTGGATGTCCAATTTTCCCAACACCATTTATTGAAGAGGCTGTCTTTTTTCCATTGGACATTCTTTCCTGCTTTGTCGAAGATGAGTTGACCATAGAGGTGAGGGTCTATTTCTGGGCTCTCTTTTCTGTTCCATTGATCTATGTGCCTGTTTTTGTGCCAGTACCATGCTGTCTTGATGATGACAGCTTTGTAATAGAGCTTGAAGTCCGGAATTGTGATGCCACCAACGTTGGCTTTCTTTTTCAATATCCCTTTGGCTATTCGAGGTCTTTTCTGGTTCCATATAAATTTTAGAATTATTTGTTCCATTTCTTTGAAAAAGATGGATGGTACTTTGATAGGAATTGCATTAAATGTCTAGATTGCTTTAGGTAGCATAGACATTTTCACAATATTTATTCTTCCAATCCAGGAGCATGGAACATTTTTCCATTTCTTTGTGTCTTCATCAATTTCTTTCATGAGTACTTTACAGTTTTCTGAGTATAGATACTGTGCCTCTTTGGTTAGGTTTATTCCTAGGTATCTTATGGTTTTGGGTGCAATTGTAAATGGGATTGACTCCTTAATTTCTCTTTCTTCTGTCTTGCTGTTGGTGTAGAGAAATGCAACTGATTTCTGTGCATTGATTTTATATCCTGACACTTTACTGAATTCCTGTATAAGTTCTAGCAGTTTTGGAGTGGAGTCTTTTGGGTTTTCCACATATAGTATCATATCATCTGCAAAGAGTGGTACTTTGACTTCTTCTTTGCCGATTTGGATGTCTTTAATTTCCTTTTGTTGTCTGTTTGCTGAGGCTAGGACTTCTAGTACTATGTTGAATAGCAGTGGTGATAATGGACACCCCTGCTGTGTTCCAGACCTTAGTGGAAAAGCTTTCAGTTTTTCTCCATTGAGAATGATATTTGCGGTGGGTTTTTCATAGATGGCTTTGATGATATTGAGGTATGTGCCCTCTATCCCTACACTTTGAGGAGTTTTGATCAGGAAGGGATGCTGTACTTTGTCAAATGCTTTTTCAGCATCTATTGTGAGTATCATATGGTTCTTGTTCTTTCTTTTATTGATGTGTTGTATCACATTGACTGATTTGCGGATGTTGAACCAACCTTGCAGCCCTGGAATAAATCCCACTTGGTCGTGGTGAATAATCCTTTTAATGTACTGTTGAATCCTATTGGCTAGTATTTTGTTGAGTATTTTCGCATCTGTGTTCATCAAGGATATTGGTCTATAGCTCTCTTTTTTGATGGGATCCTTTTCTGGTTTTGGGATCAAGGTAATGCTGGCCTCATAAAAGGAGTTTGGAAGTTTTCCTTTCATTGCTATTTTTTGGAACAGTTTCAGGAGAATAGGAATTAGTTCTTCTTTAAATGTTTGGTAGAATTCCCCCAGGAAGCCGTCTGGCCCTGGGCTTTTGTTTGTTTGGAGATTTTTAATGACTGTTTCAATCTCCTTACTGGTTATGGGTCTGTTCAGGCTTTCTATTTCTTCCTGGCTCACTTCTGGTAGTTTATATGTTTCTAGGAATGCATCCATTTCTTTCAGATTGTCAAATTTGTTGGTGTAGAGTTGCTCATAGTATGTTCTTATAATAGTTTGTATTTCTTTGGTGTTAGTTGTGATCTCTCCTCTTTCATTCATGATTTTATTTATTTGGGTCGTTTCTCTTTTCTTTTTGATAAGTCGGGCCAGGGGTTTATCAATTTTATTAATACTTTCAAAGAACCAGCTCCTACTTTCGGTGATTTGTTCTATTTTTTTTTTTTTTTTTTTTTTTTTTTTTTTTTGGTTTCTATTTCATTGATTTCTGCTCTGATCTTTATGATTTCTCTTCTCCTGCTGGGCTTAGGATTTCTTTCTTGTACTTTCTCCAGCTCCTTTAGGTGTAGGGTTAGTTTGTGTACCTGAGACCTTTCTTGTTTCTTGAGAAAGGCTTGTACCACTATATATTTTCCTCTCAGGACTGCCTTTGTTGTGTCCCACAGATTTTGAACCGTTGTATTTTCATTATCATTTGTTTCCATGATTTTTTTCAATTCTTCTTTACTTTCCCGGTTGACCCATTCATTCTTTAGAAGGATGCTGTTTAGTTTCCATGTATTTGGATTCTTTCCAAACTTCCTTTTGTGGTTGAGTTCTAGCTATAGAGCATTGAGGTCTGAAAATATGCAGGGAATGATCCCAATCTTTTGATACCGGTTGAGTCCTGATTTAGGACCGAGGATGTGATCTATTCTGGAGAATGTTCCATGTGCACTAGAGAAGAATGTGTATTCTGTTGCATTGGGATGAAATGTTCTGAATATATCTGTGATGTCCATCTGGTCCAGTGTGTTGTTTAATGCCTTTATTTCCTTGCTGATCTTTTGCTTGGATGATCTGTCCATTTCAGTGAGGGGAGTGTTAAAGTCCCCTACTATTATTGTATTATTGTTGATGTGTTTCTTTGATTTTGTTATTAATTGGTTTATATAGTTGGCTGCTCCCACGTTGGGGGCAGAGATATTGAATATTGTTAGATCTTCTTGTTGGACAGACCTTTTGTGTATGATATAGTGTCCTTCCTCATCTCTTATTATAGTCTTTGGCTTAAAATCTAATTGATCTGATATAAGGATTGCCACTCCTGCTTTCTTCTGATGTCCATTAGCATGGTAAATTCTTTTCCACCCCCTCACTTTAAATCTGGAGGTGTCTTCGGGCTTAAAATGAGTTTCTTGGAGGCAACATATAGATGGGTTTTGTTTTTGTATCCATTCTGATACCCTGTGTCTTTTGACAGGGGCATTTAGCCCATTAACATTCAGGGTAACTATTGAGAGATATGAATTTAGTGCCATTGTATTGCCTGTAAGGTGACTGTTACTGTATATGGTCTCTGTTCCTTTCTGATCTACCACTTGTAGGCTCTCTCTTTGCTTAGAGGACCCCTTTCAATATTTCCTGTAGAGCTGGTTTGGTATTTGCAAATTCTTTCAGTTGTTGTTTGTCCTGGAAGCTTTTCATCTCTCCTTCTATTTTCAATGATAGCCTGGCTGGATATAGTATTCTTGGCTGCATGTTTTTCTCGTTTAGTGCTCTGAAAATATCATGCCAGCTCTTTCTGCCCTGCCAGGTCTCTGTGGATAAGTCAGCTGCCAATCTAGTATTTTTACCATTGTATGTTACAGACTTCTTTTCCCGGGCCGCTTTCAAGATTTTCTCTTTGTCACTGAGACTTGTAAATTTTACTATTAGGTGATGGGGTGTGGTCCTATTCTTATTGATTTTGAGGGGCGTTCTCTGAACCTCCTGAATTTTGATGCTCGTTCCCTTTGCCATATTGGGGAAATTCTCCCCAATAATTCTCTCCAGTATACCTTCTGCTCCCCTCTCTCTCTTCTTCTTCTGGAATCCCAATTATTCTAATGTTGTTTCATCTTATGGTTTCACTTATCTCTCGAATTCTCCCCTCGTGGTCCAGTAGCTGTTTGTCCCTCTTTTGCTCAGCTTCTTTATTCTCTGTCATTTGGTCTTCTATATCACTAATTCTTTCTTCTGCCTCATTTATCCTAGCAGTGAGAGCCTCCATTTTTGATTGCACCTCATTAATAGCTTTTTTGATTTCAACTTGGTTAGATTTTAGTTCTTTTATTTCTCCAGAAATGGCTTTTATATCTCTCGAGTGGGTTTCTCTAATATCTTCCATGCCTTTTTCGAGCCCAGCTAGAACCTTGAGAATTGTCATTCTGAACTCTAGATCTGACATATTACCAATGTCTGTATTGATTAGGTCCCTAGCCTTTCGGTACTGCCTCTTGTTCTTTTTTTGTGTGTTGAATTTTTCCGTCTTGTCATTTTGTCCAGCTAAGAGTATATGAAGGAGTAAGTAAAATACTAAAAAAGTGGCAACAACCCCAGCAAAATATGCTTTAACCAAATTAGTAGAGATCCCAAATCGTTAGGGGGGAGAAAGGGGATAAAAAGAGGTTCAAAAAGGAAGAAAGAAAAAAAAAAAGAAAAAAGAAAAAAAAATAAAAGAAAAGAATTAAAAAAATGGAAACAAATAAGAAAAATATTAAAAAGAAAAAATATATATATTCGATAAACTGGTTAAAAAACGTTAAAAAATAAAAAGTAAAAGTTAAATAAATTTATCAGAAGGCAAGAAAAAAAAACAAAAAATGAAAAAGAAAAAAATTAAATTAACTGCAAGACTAAAAAAAAAATCACAGGGAAAAAGCCATGAGTTCCGTGCTTTGCTTTCTCCTCCTCTGGAATTCTGCTGCTCTCCTTGGTATTGAAACCGCACTCCTTGGTAGGTGAACTTGGTCTCGGCTGGATTTCTTGTTGATCTTCTGGGGGAGGGGCCTGTAATAGTGATTCTCAAGTGTCTTTGCCCCAGGCGGAATTGCACCGCCCTTATCAGGGGCCGGGGTGAGTAATCCGCTCGGGTTTGCTTTCAGGAGCTTTTGTTCCCTGAGGGCTTTCCGTAGAGTTCTGGAGGACGGGAATGCAAATGGCGTCCTCCTGGTCTCCAGCCTGGAGGAGCCAAGAGTCCAGGGCCCCACTCCCAAGTGCGCCCTCAGAGAACTGCGCTCAGTCACTCCCGTCTGCCCGACCTCCGGCCGCGCTCCGAGCTCACCGAGCCTGCGACCGGTTCAAGGTAACACCGAGCTGTGAGCTTACTGTTGGCTCTGTCTCTGTAGCCGGTTTTCCTGTTCCAATACCCGCAAGCTCTGCGACACTCAGACATCCCCGATCCTTCTGTGACCCTGCGGGACCTGAGGCCACGCTGACCCCGTGTGGGCTTCGCCCCCGGTAGCCTCTGGAGCGATGTCCCTCAGCGGAACAGACTTTTAAAAGTCCTGATTTTGTGCGCTGTTGCTCCGCCTCTTGCCGGGAGCCGGCCGCTCCCCCGGGGTCTAGCTTCTCGTCGCTTTGGATTCACTTCTCCTCTGGTCCTACCTTTCAGAAAGTGGTTGTTTTTCTGTTTCCAGAATTGCTGTTCTTCTTCTCTTCGATCTGCCGATGGATTTTCATGTGTTTGCAATCTTTAGATAAGCTATCTAGCTGATCTCTGGCTAGCTGAAGTAGTCTCAGCCTGCTACTTCTCCGCCATCTTGACTCCTCCAATTTTATATTCTTTTTTTTTTTTAAGATTTTATTTATTTATTTGACAGAGAGAAATCACAAGTAGTCAGAGAGGCAGGCAGAGAGAGAGAGAGGAGGAAGCAGGCTCCCCGCTGAGCAGAGAGCCCCATGCGGGACTCTATCCCAGGACCCTGAGATCATGACCTGAGCTGAAGGCAGCGGCTTAACCCACTGAGCCACCCAGGCGCCCCCAATTTTATATTCTTTAACACCTATCTTCTCCTCGCTGTCTTCAATCCTCCTAGTGCTTATATCCATTCTTCTGTCATCTCAGTTTTAACATTTTTTTTTATATCAGCCTGACTTTTATCCCTGTAGGAAGGGTTTCTCTGCTGTCTTCTATGCTTCTTTCAAGTCCAGCTAGTAGTCTAATAGTTGTTGATTTAACTTCTTGTTCAGGTATATTGTTTATATCTGCTATAAGCAAGTCCCCAGCTGTGATACCTTCCTGACCTTTCTTTTGGAGAGAATTCCTCTATCTTGTCATTTTGGCTAAGTGTGTATCTTTTGCATGTTACAAAAGCTTGTTATGTTTCCAGCATCTTGGAGTAATGTTAAATTAAAGGAGGTCATACACTGTCCAGGGCCTGCCACTTCATGATGTGTTTCTGGTGTATGTTGCATAAACTCTGCTGTTGCAGTGTGGCTGTTTTGTTTTGTTGTCCAATCGATCATCTTCTGCAGAGTTCCCCCTTGCTTGCAGTGGGGAGTGTTTGGACCTTTACATAGGTGTGCTTTTTCTTGTTTGTTGGGAAAAAAACCTGTAAAAAAAAGAATGAGAGAAATAGAAAAAAGAAAAGGAAAAAAAGCTTGATTCAAAAATAAAAGAAAGGGAATGAATAAATTTAAAAACTTTAAGCCTGATTCCAAAGAAAAAGGAGAAAAAAGATAAAATGAAATGGAAAAAAAAATGACTGATCAAAAAAAAAAAAAAAGAAGAAGATGCAAGAAATGAAAAAAAAAACTATAATTGTAATTGAAAAGAAAGAAAGAATGAGAGAAAGAAAGAAATAGGAAATAAATACAGCCTTTTCTTATTTGTAGCAGAACTGAATGGGATGCTGTGAGGGTCTGTATGATCAGTGGACTTGGTGCATGCTGTCAGTGTTGCTCTTTTGAGGGAAAGGCCTGTGTACTGGTTCAGAGTCAATCCCTGCCCCAGTAAAAAAGGGAATTGGCTGTACTGGTTGAGTCAATCCCTGCCCCAGTAAAAAAATAAAAATAAAAAATAAAATATATACTAAAAAATCTTGCCTAACACAGTGGGGCAGAGTTTGATGCAAGAGCTTTCCACCTCCACTGGAGCGGGTGGGGCGCTATGTTGCTCTCTGATGTGCTACTGTTTTCATGGCGGTAGTGGAGGCGGGTAAAGTGGAAACCCCCAACGCTCTCATCCCTGGATGGTGGATCTCAATCCCCGCTGTTCTAGAAGCCCTTACTGAAAAGCAAGGGCCATCAGCTCCCTGGCACCAAGCTCTCCTGCATTTATCTTTGATGCTACTGGGATTCAAAACTCCAAATCTTAAAGTAACTGGTACCACTCAGATATGCTCCCTCCTCTAGGTTAGAGGCTTGCTGCACTCTGACTTGTGTTCTTTGTCCCAGAAAAACAGTCCCCCACTTGCTGGGTGTGCAGATTCTATGCTTTGGCAACACAAAGCTGGAACCAGGCTATTCAGTTTCTGCAAGTGCCTTTGTTCCCTGCTATTGATGAAAGGCCATTTGCTGGTGCCCGCAGGCTCTTTTGTCCTTGGAGAGAATATATGCCTTCTTCCAAATGTACTCCAGGAAGGGGAATGATTTCTCTCAGTGAGACCCCTGGGATCATTACACCACTTTATGTGCACTCTTGGGCCAGAGCATTCCTTTTCTTCAGGAGTGTATGCTACAGCAACTCTCCTACGAAAGTCATGAACTTCCAAAAACTCAGAGGTACATCCACTGTTTGCAAAAACAAACAAAACCCTGCACCATTCAGTTCCTCCAGCTCCCCAGTCTGTAGTCTGGAGAGGTCTTCTTCTTGAGCAAACCCAATGCTGCAATCTCTCAACCCCTCTCTCATTCTCTCCCTTTCCTCTTCCTGCCAAAATAATTCCCTCCACTCTGCAACACAACAACTTTTTCTCTTCCATTTCAGTTCCACGCACCTTGTGCCTGCCACGTTGTCTGTCTCCAACCCTAGAAATCCTTCTTCAAATTCTCAGATCAGTTTCCTGGGTGCTCCAAGTGATTTGACCTCAATACAACTGTGCTCAAGGGACTAAGAAAACCCCAGGTTTTCCTACCCCCTACGTGTTTGCCATCTCAACTCTTCCAGGATCTTGTAGTTCTTGTCCTTCCTTTTATTAATGTGATATTAATGTTGATTGATTTGGGAACACAGAGCCACCCTTGAAACCAGGAATGAATCCTGCCTGATTGTGGTGAATGATTTTTTTAATGTACTGTTGGATTCAGTTTGCTAATATTTTATTGAGAATTTTTGCATCCATATTCACCAGGGATATTAACCTATATTTTGTTTTTTTTATTTTTTTTTTTAAATCAGGGTAATGCTGGCCTCAAAGAATGAGTTTGGAAGTTTTCCTTCCATTTCTTTGTTCTTTCTTTCTCTCTCTCTCTTTTTGGATAGTTTGAAAAGAATACCTGTTGACTTCTTTAATTGCTTGTTACACTTCATCTATCATCTGGCCCTGGACTTTGGTTTTTAAGGATATATATTTTTTAAGATTTTACTTATTTATTTGTCAGAGGGAGAGAGTGTGTGTTTGCGTGTGCAAGCAGGGGGAAGGGCAGGCAGAGGGTGAAGCAGGCAGAGAGAAGCAGGTTCCTTGCTGAACAAGGAGCCCAATGCAGGACTTGATCCCAGGACCTAGGGATCATGACCTGAGCCAAAGGAAAACACTTAACTGACTGAGACACCCAGGCATCTCTGGGATATTTTTTATTACTCTCTTTCATAAGAGAGTTGCTGTAGCATACACTCCTGATTCAATTTGTTTGCTGGTTATTGGTCTGTTGAAGTTTTCTCTTTCTTCCTGTTTCAGTTTGGTAGTTTATATGTTTCTAGGAACCTATCTGTTTCTTGCAGGTTGTCAAGTTTGATGGCATAGAGTTTTTCATAATTTTCTCATAATTGTTTCTGGTGTTGGCTATTATTTATCCATTTATCCTCTCTCATTGTGATTATATTTATTTGGGTCCTTTCTCTTTTCTTTTCAATAAGTCTGGCTAGGGGTTTATCAATTTTATTAATTTTGTCAATGAATCAGCTCTCGGTTTAATTGATTTGTTATATTGTTTCTTTAGTTTTTATATCATTTACTTCTGCTTCAATTTTTATTATTTCCCTCATTCTGTTGTCTTTAGGCTTTATTTGTTGCTCTTTTTCTAGCTTATCTAGGTGTAAGTTTAGGTTGCTTATTTGAGATTTTTCTTTCTTCTTGAGGTAGGTATGTATTCCTATATACTTCCTGCTTTTGTTGTATCCCAAAACTTTTGGACCACTGTGTGTTCATTTTTATTTGTCTCCATGTTTTTTGTTTGTTTGTTTGTTTTTGGTTTTCTGATTTCTTTGTTGAGCCCATCGTTTTGTAGCATGTTGTTTAACCTCCTTGCATTTGGGTTTACAGATTTCTCTTTGTGGGATTCTTCTTGATTTCCAGTTTCATTGTGTTATTGTCAGAAACGTGCATGGTATGACTTCTGTATTCTTTTATTGGTTGAGGCCAATTTTATGATCTAATATGTGATCTGCTCTGGAGAAAGTTCCATGTGCAATTGAAAGGAATGTGTATTATATTGCTTTAGGATGGAATACTGTGAATATATATGTTATATTCATGTGGTCCAGTGTATCATTCAAAGCTATTATTTACTTACTGATTTTCTGTTCAGATGATCTGTCCATTGATGTAAGTGGGGTGTTACCCTCCTTTTCATATTATGAACTTCCCTTTCATATTACATTATTATAATACAATCAATGAGTTTTTATGTTTGTTAATTATTTTATATATTTGTGTGCTCCCATGTTGGGTGCATAAGTATTTAAAATTGTTATGTGTTCTTGTTGATTATATAGTGTCCTTCATTGTCCCTTGTGACAGTCTTTTTTAAAATGTTTACCTTGTCTGATATAAGTATTAGTATTCTGGCCTTTTTTTTTTAGATTTTATTTTTATGTTATTATTTGAGGGAGAGAAAGAGAAAGCAAGTGTGAGCACTAGCAGGTTGAGGGACAGAGGGACAAGCAGACTCTTGGCTGAGCCTAGAGTCTGGTGTGGGACTCAATTCCAGGACTTTGGGAACATGACCTGAACCAAACGAAGATGCTTAACCAACTGAGCCAACCAGCCACCCCTACTCTGTCTTTCTTTTGACACCCATTTACATGGTAGATGTTTTCTCATCCCCTCAGCTTCAATGTTCAGGTGTCTTTAGGTCTAAAATGAGGCCCTTGTAGGCAACATATAAATGGTCTTGTTTTTTATCCATTCTGATACTCTATGTCTTTTGATTGGATCATTTGGCTTCCATTCAGAGTAATTACTGATAGCTATGTATTTATTGCCATTCTATTGTTTTGCCATTGTTTCTGGAGATTTTCTCCAATCCTTTTTTCTCTCTCATTTGTACTCAAAGAGTCCTCTTTAATATATCCTACAGGGTGGTGTGGTCACAAACTCCTTTCTTTGTTGTTGTGGGGTTTTTTTTGTTTGTTTTGTTTTTTAGTTTTTGTTTTGTTTTCTTTTTGGTCTGGGAAAGTCTTTCTCTCTCCTATTCTGAATGATAGCCTTGGTGGGTAGAGTATTCTTGGCTGTAGGTTTTTCACATTTAGCTCTTTGAACATATCATGCCACTCCCTTCTGTCTTGCTTGCTGTATTTCTGTTCAGAAATCTCCAGCTAGCCTTCTGTGTCTTCCATTTTAAGATAAGTAATTCTTTTGTCTTGATGGTTTTAAGATTTTTTTTTCTTCATCACTATGTTTTGCGAATTTAACCATGATGTCTTGGTGTTGGCCTGCTTTTGTTGATTTTAATGGGCATTCTCTGTGCTCTTGGATCTGGAAGTCTGCTTTCTTCCCCAGATTAGGGAAGTTTTCAGTATTTTTTTCTTCCAAGTAAAATCTCTACTTCCGGGACTATTCCATTTGAATGGATCACTGAGTTCCCTAAGTATATTCTCATGTTGAATAATTTTTCTTTTTCTCTTATGTTTAGCTTTGTTATTTTGTACCACTTTGTCTTCTAGGTCACTGATTCCTTCCTCTGCTTTATCCATCCCACCATTTATCCTATCAAGTTTGTTTCTAATCTTGTTTATTGCACATTGTGATTGATTTTTTAATTTTTATATTTATTTTTTAAACATTTTATTTATTTATTTGAGACATAGAGGGAACACAAGTCTGGGGAATGTATAGAGGGAGAGGGGCAAATAACTATGGTGATTCCAGAGCCCAACATGGGGCTCAATGCCAAGACCCTGGGATTATGACCTGAGTGAAATGCAGATGCTCAGTCAACTGAGCCACCCAGGCACCTGACTGATTCTTTTTTAATTCTTTTGTTTTTTTTTGTCTGTCATAAGCCTCTCCCCAATGTCTTTTAATCTTTTCTCAAACCCAGTGAGTATCTTTATGATTATTTCTTTAAATTCTTCATCAAGTGTATTACTTATATCTGTTTTGCTTAACTTTCAATCTGTGGCTTTATATTCTTTCATTTGGAATAAATTCCTCCATCTTGGAATTTTGTCTCAGTCTCTACATTCTTCTGTGTGTAATGAAATCCAGTTATGTCTCCTGCTCCTGAAACTCATGACATTTTGAAGAAGAGATCATGTAGTGTCCAAAGCCTCACAGTTCAAAGAGTGTCTTTAGTGTGTGTTGTATATTTTCTGCTGTTTTTTAGCTGTTCTCTCCTTCAGGCCAGTCATGTGCACAGGCTCTCCTTGGCTGTTGTGGACGGACAGTGTTTAGTCCCTGAACTGAATGTAGTGAGTTCTAATTAGGTGTGCTTTGGTCTGCTTATGAAATGTAACCTGTCATCACCTCCACTTGAACTGAGAACCTGTAGAACTCTATGATTGGGAGACTTGACATAGGCAGGATTTTGAACTGTTCTTGTGGGAGAGGGGACTGCTTCATTGTGACTGAAGCAAACTTGACTGAAAAGGGCAGTCCCATTAGAGTGTAGGCATGTGAGACTCCATGTATGCCCTTTAGGCAACCAGTGTCAGCACTGTGCTGTTTCCTGCAGATGGCTCTGTTTTTATGCTGAGGGGTGGGGTAGGGAATTGGTGCCAGCACACTCCATTGTTCCTGGAGAGGTGTCTTTGTAAATGCTGCTTCTCAGAGACATGCTCCAAGAATAGTGAATCATGTACCCACCGTGTGCACCAGTCACTCTCAATATTAATGTTTCCACACTGTCTTCCCCTAGGTTGTTTGTCTGCTTTCTCTTCAGGACTAGCACAGTGCCCTCTGGGCTCTATCTCAAGCAAGCCAGTTGACCTTTCAAACTCCAGGCTTTAAGCCTCACTAGTCACAAGAAATCATAAAATTAGTCCCTCTCATTTTCTAAACTAGCCACTGTGGGGAAATATTATCCCTGTGCATTTCCCATGTATGTTCTTCCCACTCTTGTTCTTCTCCAGGACCACAGCTCCCTCCTCTCTGTAGCACCCACAGACCGTTTCCCTATAAAGCAAATCTCAGAACCTCTTATCTTCTTCAGTGTGGCCTCTTTTCTCCCTTGAGTTGTGGAATTTGTTCTCATTCTTTAGGTCTATTTCTTGGTGTTTTCTTTTTTGGATTATTTGGCAGTTATGTAGTTGTGGTCATGGGGCAAGGCAAGCTTAGGGTCCCCTTCACTCTGCCAACATCTTCCTTTTAGTAAAGATGTATATGGAGACATACCTATTTTAATTAAACTGAAAAGCTCAAAGTACGTTTCACTTACTAAATATTTATCCTAGATCCCTGGATATTGAAAACCATTTGGTTTACATTTTTATATTTTTCAGTGTTTTACAATACTTTTGAATGTTTTACAATACTTGATTTGATAAGTGCCCTTTTTTAATTTTTAATTTTTTAAAAACATATAATATATTTTTATCCCCAGAGGTACAGGTCTGTGAATCACCAGGTTTACACACCTCACAGCACTCACCATAGCACATACCCTCTCCAATGTCCATAACCCCACCCCCCTTCTCCGAACCCCCCTCCCCCCAGCAACCCTCAGTTTGTTTTGTGAGATTAAGAGTCACTTATGGTTTGTCTTCCTCTCAATCCCATCTTGTTTCATTTATTCTTCTCCGACCCACTTAAGCCCCCATGTTGCATCACCACTTCCTCATATCAGAGAGATCATATGATAGTGGTCTTTCTCTGCTTGACTTATTTCGCTAAGCATGATATGCTCTAGTTCCATCCATGTTGTCGCAAAAGGCAAGATTTCATTTCTTTTGATGGCTACATAGTATTCCATTGTGTATATATACCACATCTTCTTGATCCATTCATCTGTTGATGGACATCTAGGTTCTTTCCATAGTTTGGCTATTGTGGACATTGCTGCTATAAACATTTGGGTGCACGTGCCCCTTTGGATCACTACATTTGTATCTTTAGGGTAAATACCCAATAGTGCAATTGCTGGGTCATAGGGCAGTTCTATTTTCAACAATTTGAGGAACCTCCATGCTGTTTTCCAGAGTGGCTGCACCAGCTTGCATTCCCACCAACAGTGTAGGAGGATTCCCCTTTCTCTGCATCCTCGCCAGCATCTGTCATTTCCTGACTTGTTGATTTTAGCCATTCTAACTGGTGTGAAATGATATCTCATTGTGGTTTTGATTTGTATTTCCCTGATGCCGAGTGATATGGAGCACTTTTTCATGTGTCTGTTGGCCATCTGGATGTCTTCTTTGCAGAAATGTCTGTTCATGTCCTCTGCCCATTTCTTGATTGGATTATTTGTTCTTTGGGTGTTGAGTTTTCTAAGTTCTTTATAGATTTCGGACACTAATCCTTTATCTGATATGTCGTTTGCAAATATCTTCTCCCATTCTGTCAGTTGCCTTTTGGTTTTGTTAACTGTTTCCTTTGCTGTGCAAAAGCTTTTGATCTTGATGAAATCCCAATAGTTCATTTTTGCCCTTGCTTCCCTTGCCTTTGGCGTTGTTCCTAGGAAGATGTTGCTGCGGCTGAGGTCGAAGAGGTTGCTGCCTGTGTTCTCCTCAAGGATTTTGATGGATTCCTTTCGCACATTGAGGTCCTTCATCCATTTTGAGTCTATTTTCGTGTGTGGTGTAAGGAAATGGTCCAATTTCATTTTTCTGCATGTGGCTGTCCAATTTTCCCAACACCATTTATTGAAGAGGCTGTCTTTTTTCCATTGGACAGTCTTTCCTGCTTTGTCGAAGATTAGTTGACCATAGAGTTGAGGGTCTATTTCTGGGGTCTCTATTCTGTTCCATTGAACTATGTGTCTGTTTTTGTGCCAGTACCATGCTGTCTTGATGATGACAGCTTTGTAATAGAGCTTGAAGTCCGGAATTGTGATGCCACCAACGTTGGCTTTCTTTTTCAATATCCCTTTGGCTATTCGAGGTCTTTTCTGGTTCCATATAAATTTTAGAATTATTTCTTCCATTTGTTTGAAAAAGATGGATGGTACTTTGATAGGAATTGCATTAAATGTCTAGATTGCTTTAGGTAGCATAGACATTTTCACAATATTTATTCTTCCAATCCAGGAGCATGGAACATTTTTCCATTTCTTTGTGTCTTCCTCAATTTCTTTCATGAGTACTTTACAGTTTTCTGAGTATAGATTCTGTGCCTCTTTGGTTAGGTTTATTCCCAGGTATCTTATGGTTTTGGGTGCAATTGTAAATGGGATTGACTCCTTAATTTCTCTTTCTTCTGTCTTGCTGTTGGTGTAGAGAAATGCAACTGAGTTCTGTGCATTGATTTTATATCCTGACACTTTACTGAATTCCCGTATAAGTTCTAGCAGTTTTGGAGTGGAGTCTTTTGGGTTTTCCACATATAGTATCATATCATCTGCAAAGAGTGGTACTTTGACTTCTTCTTTGCCGATTTGGATGTCTTTAATTTCCTTTTGTTGTCTGTTTGCTGAGGCTAGGACTTCTAGTACTATGTTGAATAGCAGTGGTGATAATGGACACCCCTGCTGTGTTCCAGACCTTAGTGGAAAAGCTTTCAGTTTTTCTCCATTGAGAATGATATTTGCGGTGGGTTTTTCATAGATGGCTTTGATGATATTGAGGTATGTGCCCTCTATCCCTACACTTTGAAGAGTTTTGATCAGGAAGGGATGCTGTACTTTGTCAAATGCTTTTTCAGCATCTATTGAGAGTATCATATGGTTCTTGTTCTTTCTTTTATTGATGTGTTGTATCACATTGACTGATTTGCGGATGTTGAACCAACCTTGCAGCCCTGGAATAAATCCCACTTGGTCGTGGTGAATAATCCTTTTAATGTACTGTTGAATCCTATTGGCTAGTATTTTGTTGAGTATTTTCGCATCTGTGTTCATCAAGGATATTGGTCTATAGCACTCTTTTTTGATGGGATCCTTGTCTGGTTTTGGGATCAAGGTGATGCTGGCCTCATAAAATGAGTTTGGAAGTTTTCCTTCCATTTCTATTTTTTGGAACAGTTTCCAGAGAATAGGAATTAGTTCTTCTTTAAATGTTCGGTAGAATTCCCCAGGGAAGCCGTCTGGCCCTGGGCTTTTGTTTGTTTGGAGATTTTTAATGACTGTTTCAATCTCCTTACTGGTTATGGGTCTGTTCAGGCTTTCTACTTCTTCCTGGTTCAGTTGTGGTAGTTTATATGTTTCTAGGAATGCATCCATTTCTTTCAGATTGTCAAATTTGTTGGTGTAGAGTTGCTCATAGTATGTTCTTATAATAGTTTGTATTTCTTTGGTGTTAGTTGTGATCTCTCCTCTTTCATTCATGATTTTATTTATTTGGGTCCTTTCTCTTTTCTTTTTGGTATTTCTGGCCAAGGGTTTATCAATTTTATTAACTCTTTGAAAGAACCAGCTCCTAGTTTCGTTGATTTGCTCTATTGTGTTTTTGGTTTCTATTTCATTGATTTCTGCTCTGATCTTTATGATTTCTCTTCTCCTGCTGCGCTTAGGATTTCTTTCTTGTTCTTTCTCCAGCTCCTTTAGGTGTAGGGTTAGGTTGTGTACTTGAGACCTTTCTTGTTTCTTGAGAAAGGCTTATACCACTATATATTTTCCTCTCAGGACTGCCTTTGTTGTGTCCCACAGATTTTGAACCGTTGTATTTTCATTATCATTTGTTTCCATGATTTTTTTTAATTCTTCTTTAATTTCCCAGTTAACCCATTCATTCTTTAGAAGGATGCTGTTTAGTCTCCATGTATTTGGGTTCTTTCCAAACTTCCTTTTGTGGTTGAGTTCTAGCTATAGAGCATTGTGGTCTGAAAATATGCAGGGAATTATCCCAATCTTTTGATACCGGTTGAGTCCTGATTTAGGACTGAGGATGTGATCTATTCTGGAGAATGTTCCATGTACACTAGAGAAGAATGTGTATTCTGTTGCTTTGGGATGAAATGTTCTGAATATATCTGTGATGTCCATCTGGTCCAGTGTGTCATTTAAGGCCTTTATTTCCTTGCTGATCTTTTGCTTGGATGATCTGTCCATTTCAGTGAGGGGGAGTGTTAAAGTCCCCTACTATTATTTTATTATTGTTGATGTGTTTCTTTGATTTTGTTTTTGTTTTTTAAAGATTTTATTTATTTATTTGAAAGAGAGAAATCACAAGTAGATGGAGAGACAGGCAGAGAGAAAGAGAGAGGGAAGCAGGCTCACCGCTGAGCAGTGAGCCCGATGCGGGACTCGATCCCAGGACCCTGAGATCATGACCTGAGCCGAAGGCAGCGGCTTAACCCACTGAGCCACCCAGGCGCCCCTCTTTGATTTTGTTTTTAATTGGTTTTTATAGTTGGCTGCTCCCACGTTGGCGGCATAGATTTTTAATATTGTTACATCTTCTTGTTGGACAGACCCTTTGAGTATGATATAGTGTCCTTCCTCATCTCTTATTATACTCTTTGGCTTAAAATCTAATTGATCTGATATAAGGATTGCCACTCTTGCTTTCTTCTGATGTCCATTAGCATGGTAAATTCTTTTCCACCCCCTCACTTTAAATCTGGAGGTGTCTTCGGGCTTAAAATGAGTTTCTTGGAGGCAACATATAGATGGGTTTTGTTTTTTTATCCATTCTGATACCCTGTGTCTTTTGACAGGGGCATTTAGCCCATTAACATTCAGGGTAATTATTGAGAGATATGAATTTAGTGCCATTGTATTGCCTGTAAGGTGACTGTTACTGTATATGGTCTCTGTTCCTTTCTGATCTACCACTTGTAGGCTCTCTCTTTGCTTAGAGGACCCCTTTCAATATTTCCTGTAGAGCTGGTTTGGTGTTTGCAAATTCTTTCAGTTTTTGTTTGTCCTGGAAGCTTTTAATCTCTCCTATTTTCAATGATAGCCTGGCTGGATATAGTACTCTGGGCTGCATGTTTTTCTCGTTTAGTGCTCTGAAAATATCATGCCAGCTCTTTCTGCCCTGCCAGGTCTCTGTGGATAAGTCAGCTGCCAATCTAATATTTTTACCATTGTATGTTACAAACCTCTTTTCCCGGGCAGCTTTCAGGATTTTCTCTTTGTCACTAAGACTTGTAATTTTACTATTAGGTGATGGGATGTGGGCCTATTCTTATTGATTTTGCGTGGTGTTCTCTGAACCTCCTGAATTTTGATGCTCGTTCCCTTTGCCATATTGGGGAAATTCTCCCCAATAATTCTCTCCAGTATACCTTCTGCTCCCCTCTCTCTTTCTTCTTCTTCTGGAATCCCAATTATTCTAATGTTGTTTCATCTTATGGTTTCACTTATCTCTCGAATTCTCCCCTCGTGGTCCAGTAGCTGTTTGTCCCTCTTTTGCTCTGCTTCTTTATTCTCTGTCATTTGGTCTTCTATATCACTAATTCTTTCTTCTGCCTCATTTATCCTAGCAGTGAGAGCCTCCATTTTTGATTGCACCTCATTAATAGCTTTTTTGATTTCAACTTGGTTAGATTTTAGTTCTTTTATTTCTCCAGAAAGGGCTTTTATATCTCTCGAGAGGGTTTCTCTAATATCTTCCATGCCTTTTTTGAGCCTGGCTAGAACCTTGAGAAATGTCATTCTGAACTTTAGATCCTTCTGTGACCCTGCGGGACCTGAGGCCACACTGACCCCACGTGGGCTTCACCCCGGTTTAGCCTCTGGAGCGATGTCCCTCAGCGGAACAGACTTTTAAATGTCCTGATTTTCTGCTCCATTGCTTCGCTGCTTGCCGGGAGCCGGCCCCTCCCCCCTGGGGTCTATCTTCCCGTCGCTTTGGATTCACTTCTCTGCCGGTCCTACCTTTCAGAAAGTGGTTGTTTTTCTGTTTCCAGAATTTCTGTTCTTCTTCTCTTCGATCTGCCGATGGATTTTCAGGTGTTTGCAATCTTTAGATAAGCTATCTAGCTGATCTCTGGCTAGCTGAAGTAGTCTCAGCCTGCTACTTCTCCTCCATCTTGACTCCTCCCCCCCATACTTTACTGATTATAGTCATATGATTCTTTTTAAAAAGATTTACTTTTTTTATTTGAGAGAGGGAGTCTCTGCATAAACAGCAGGAGGGGCAGGTGGAGAAAATCTCAAGCTGACTCCCCACTGAGAATGGAACCCAATGCAGGGCTCGATCTCACAACACTGAGATCATAACCCAAGTCAAAAATCAAGAGTTGGACACTCAACCAACTGAGTCACCCAGGTGCCCCTAAAGTCACATAATTCTTTTTTTTTAAATTATGTTAGGTTAATCACCATACACTACATCATTAGTTTTTGATGTAGTGTCCCAAGATTTGTTGTTTATGTATAACACCCAGTTCTCCATGCAATACATACCACCTTAATATCAACCACCAAGCTCAGATAATTCTTAGAAGAGGTTTACAAATACATTGCTGCAGACTTTGAGTTATCACTAGATAATTGTTTTGGTTAAATACTAGATATTTTGTATCTCAATAATATATGCTGAAAAACAATTGTGAAAGATAATTTAATTCACTGAAAAATTGACTTTGAGTTTGTGTGGGCCACAGTCTGGGATATTATGAATACAGCTTGTCTTTGGCATCCATTATTCAGTGCTCTGTTTCTTTTTCTTGGTGTCTCCCTCTCCCATTTTTATTTTGTTCTGTTCCCACTAGTTTATGCTAATGTGTTAACTATTTAACAAAAGTTTTAGTTGTTTGGGGGTTTAAAGCATACTTATTTTTCTGTAAGGGCTTGTGGAGCAAGGGATAACAGCATTTTCCCCTTCTTTTGTACTGTATATCTCTGCCTCAGAGGCCCCAGTTTTCCAATCTCAAGAGCCTGAAGCTTTGAGGAGTAACACATTCAAGTGTTTCCTATGAGACACCTGTCTTGGTCTCATCAGGCCTGCATGAGATCCAGTGTCTTGGTTTCATCAGGCCTGCATGAGATCCAGTAACTTGAGAAAGCAACTGCTCTCCTAAGCACCAGTTGGGCTGCATAGCATGGCCTCTGCCTCTAAGAGTGAACTTGAGTTACTTGAATTTTGTGTGCCCAAATTTTGTTGTCAAAAGACAAAATAAGGAGAGAAGAAGAAAAACATTTGACTAGCTCTTGATGTTATGAGAATAAAGTGATATAGGGGATAGTTATTTAACATTCCTTCAGGTTAAAAGCTTTTCAAAATTATGTCATAAGGTATTATGACATGGCCATCTCTACTATCTACCCTTCTATAATGCTACTTGTAATAACTTTCAGGTCTTAAGAATAACAACACTTAAGAAATATGCCATACATTTTTCAAATAAAAGTAACGAACCAGTGAACTCATAGAATTCCTTAAGTACATGAGTTCACTAAAATACATGGCTATAAAAGGATCTATGAAGGCATAATTTTTTTTCATTTGAAACCTCAGTGTCATGTATTTTGTTTCCCACTATATCTAATTAGCTAAGAAATCTTTTGAATTCTTCATTTTATTTATTTTTTTTAAGATTTTATTTATTTATTTGACAGAGAGAAATCACAAGTAGATGGAGAGGCAGGCAGAGAGAGAGAGAGGGAAGCAGGCTCCCTGCTGAGCAGAGAGCCCGATGCGGGACTCAATCCCAGGACCCTGAGATCATGACCTGAGCTGAAGGCAGCGGCTTAACCCACTGAGCCACCCAGGCGCCCAAATTCTTCATTTTAAGTACTGTATCTGTTTTCTATTCCTTTCCCATTGAATGTGGCTACTGAGTAAAATGATGACAGGAATCTTCAAGGAAATTTCATGATAAGGCTGTATGGACATTACAGATTTAGGGCTATAAATTAATTTTTAGCATTTAAAGTAAGATGACTTAAGTGGGCTTTCATATTTACTGAGGAAAAAACTGAATATTTATTTTGTTAATGTAATTGGTAACTATAAATCTATTCAAGCTTTTCTGTTTTAAAATCCAAAACCATTTGTCTCAGTTTTCTTTCTTCCCCTGTCTTTGAGAATGACTCTTTCCTGACTTTCTTTTTCACTAAAACCTGTCACTTCTTATTCTATCCTTTGGAATTCTGTTCTCCATAAAACTGGCTGAAGAATGGCCATGTAATTTCTCCCGCATTTCCTTCCTAACTGCTCCAAAGATAAACACACAATACCCTTTTATTTTTTTAATCTTTATTTATCTTTTATTTTTTTAATTTTAAAGGATTTTTTAATTTGAATTAAATTAGCTGAGGTATAGTACATCATTAGTTTTTTATATAATATTCAATGATTCATTAGTTGCATGTATCACTCAGTGCTCATCATATCAGATGCCCTCTTTAAAGCCCATCACCTGTTTACCGCATCCCCTCACCTAACTTCCTTTTCACAGCCTTCAGTTTTTCCCCCCTAGTCAAGAGCCTCGTATGGTTTGATTCACTTTCTAATTTTTTCCCACTCAGTTTCCCCCAATGACCCTTATTGCCTTCTGCACTATTCCTTATGTTCCACATATGAGTGAAATCATATGATAATTGTGTTTCTATGATTGGCTTATTTCACTTAGCATAATCCCCTCCAGTTGCATCCATGTCATTGTAATGGTAGATATTCACCCATTCTGAGTAGTATTCCATTGTATATATGAATCACATCTTTTTATCCATTCATCCATTGAAGAGCATCTCAATTTCTTCCACAGTTTATTTATTGTAGACATTGTTGTTATGAACTTTGGGGTGGGTGTGCTTCTTCTTTTCACTACATCTGTATCTTTGGGGTAAATACCAAATAGTGCAATTGCTGAGTCATAGGGTAGCCCTATTTTTAACTTCCTGAGGAACCTCCATACTATTTTCCAGAGCACCTGTACCATCTTGCACTCCCACCAGCAGTGTAAGAGGGTTCCCCTTTCTCCAGATCCTCCACAATATTTGTTGTTCCCTGATAGTTAATTTTAGCCATTCTGACAGGTGTAAGGTGGTATCTCATTGTGGCTTGGATTTGTATTTACCTGATGACAAGTGATGTGGAGAATTTTTTCATGTGTATGTTGACCACATGTATTTCCTCTTTGAGAAAATATATGTTCATGTCTTCTGCCCATTTATTGACTGGATTATTTGTTTCTTGGGTGTTCAGTTTGAGAAGTTCTTTATAGATCTTGAATACGAATCCTTTATCTATAATGATGTCTGCAAATATCTTCTCCCATTCTGTAGGTTACCTTTTAGTTTTGTTGATTGTTTCCTTTACTGTGAAATAGCTTTTTATCTTGAGGAATTCCCAATAGTTCCTTTTTGCCTTTGTTTCCCTTGCCTTTAGAGATCTGTCATACAAGAAGTTGCTTTGTCCAAGGTTGAAGAGGTTGCTGCCTGTGCTCTCCTCCAGGATTTTGATGGATTCCTGACTCACATTGAGATCTTTCATCCATTTTGAGTTTATCTTTGTGTATGGTGTAAGAGAATGGTCCAGTTTCATTCTTCTACGTGTAGCTGTCCAATTGTCCTAGCACGTTTATTGAAGAGACTGGCTTCTTTCCATTGGATATTTTTTACTGCTTTGTTTATGATTAGTTGAGCCCAGAGTTGAGTGTCCATTTCTGGGCTCTCTATTCTGTCCCAGTGATCTATGTGTTTGTTTGTTTGTTTGCCAGTACCATGTTGTATTGTCTTTGTAATATAGGTTGAAGTTAGGCATTGTGATACCCCAGCTTTGGTTTTCTTTTTCAACATTCCTCTGGCTAATTCAGGTCTTTTCTTGTTCCATACAAGTTATAGGATTGTTTGTTCCATCTCTGTGAAAAATATCAATGATATTTTGAAAGGGACTGCATTGGAAGTGTCCATTTCTCTGGGAGCATAGACATTTTAGCAATGTTTATTCTTTCAATCTATGAGCATGGGATATTTTTCGATATATTTGTGTCTTCCTCAATTTCTTTCATAAGTCTTCTGTAGTTTCTAGAGTACAGATATTTTACCTCTGTTTAGGTTTATTCCTAGGTGTCTAATGGTTATTGGTGCAATTGTGAATGGGGCAAATTTCTTCTTTTTTTTCTTAAATTTCTTTTCAGCATAACAGTAATCATCGTTTTTGTACCACACTCAGTGCTCCATGCAATCTGTGCCCTCTCTAATACCCAAAACTTGGTTCCCTCAACCTCCCACCCCATGCCCCTTCAAAACCCTCAGATCGTTTTTCAGAGTCCATAGTCTCTCATGGTTCATCTCCCCTTCCAATTTCCCTCAAATCCCTTCTCCTCTCCATCTCCCCTTGTCCTCCATGCTATTTGTTTTGCTCCACAAATAAGTGAAACCATATGATAATTGACTCTCTCTGCTTGACTTATTTCACTTAGCATAATCTCTTCCAGTCCCATCCATGTTGCTACAAAAGTTGGGTATTCATCCTTTCTGATGGAGGCATAATACTCCATATTGTATATGGACCACATCTCCCTTATCCATTCATTCATTGAAGGGCATCTTGGTTCTTTCCACAGTTTGGCGACTGTGGCCATTGCTGCTATGAACATTGGGGTACAGATGGCCCTTCTTTTCACGACATCTGTATCTTTGGGGTAAATACCCAGTAGTGCAATTGAAGGGTCATAGGGAAGTTCTATTTTTAATTTCTTGAGGGATCTCCACACTGTTCTCCAAAGTGGCTGCACCAGCTTGCATTCCCAACAACAGTGTAAGAGGGTTCCCCTTTCTCCACATCCTCTCCAACACATGTTGTTTCCTGTCTTGCTAATTTTGGTCCTTCTAACTGGTGTAAGGTGGTATCTCAATGTGGTTTTAATTTGAATCTCCCTGATGGCTAGTGATTCAGCAACGTGGCAGGATACAAAGTCAATGTACAGAAATCAGTGGCTTTCTTATACACTAACAATGAAAATACAGAAAGGGAAATTAGAGAATCAATTCCATTTACTATAGCATGAAGAACCATAAGATACCTGGGAATAAACCTAACCAAAGAGGTAAAGGAACTGTACTCGAGGAACTACAGAACACTCATGAAAGAAATTGAAGAAGACACAAAAAGATGGAAGACCATTCCATGCTCTTGGATCAGAAGAATAAACATTGTTAAAATGTCTCTACCGCCTAGAGCAAACTGGACTTTTTTTTTTTTTTATTTGACAGAGATCACAAGTAGGCAGAGAGGCAGGCAGAGAGAGAGGAGGAAGCAGGCCTCCCACTGAGCAGAGAGCCTGATGTGGGGCTCGACCCCAGGACCCCGAGATCATGACCAGAGCCGAAGGCAGAGGCTTAATCCACTGAGCCACCCAGGCGCCCCTAGAGCAATCTGTACTTTTAATGCCATTCCAATAAAAATTCCACCGGTATTTTTCAAAGAGCTAGAGCAAATAATCCAAAACTTTATATGGAATCAGAAGAGACCCCGAATCACTAAGGAAATGTTGAAAACCAAAAATAAAACGGGGGGCATCACATTACCTGATTTCAAGCTTTACTACAAAGCTGTGATCACCAAGGCAGCATGGTACTCGCATAAAAAGAGACACATAGACCAGTGGAACAGAGTAGAGAGCCCAGATATGGACCCTCAACTCTATGGGTAAATAATCCTTGAGAAAACAGGAAAAAAATATACAGTGGAAAAAAGATTGTCTCTTCAATAAATGATGCTGGGAAAACTGGACAGCTATATGTAGAAGAATGTAACTCGACCCTTCTCTTACACTGTACACAGAGATAAACTCTTAGTGGATAAAAGACCTCAACATGAGACAGGAATCCATCAGAATCCTAGAGGAGAACATAGGCAGTAACCTCTTCGATATCAGCCACAGCAGCTTCTTTCAAGATCTGTCTCCAAAGACAAAGGAAACAAAAGCGAAGATGAACTTTTGGGACTTCATCAAGATCAAAAGCTTCTGCACAGCAAGGGAAACAGTCAATGAAACAAAGAGGCAACCCACGGAATGGGAGAAGATAATCGCAAATGACAGTACAGACAAAAGGCTGATATCCAGGATCTATAAAGAACTCAAACTCAACGTTGACACCAAACAGACAATCATATCAAAAAATGGGCAGAAGATATGAACAGACACTTCTCCAATGAAGACATACAAATGGCTATCAGACACATGAAAAAATTGGGCAAATTTCTTAATTTCTCTTTCTTTAGTCACATTGCTAGTATTTAGGAATGCAATTAATTTCTTTGCATTGATTTTGTATCCTGATGTTGCTGAATTTTTGTATGAGTTCTAACATGTTTGTGGTGGAGTCTTTTGGGTTTTCCACATAAATTATCATGCCATCTATGGAGAGAGAGAATTTGAATTCTTCTTCACCAGTTTCAATGCCTTTTCTTTCTTTTTTTTGTCTGATTGCTGAGGCTTGGATTCTAGTACTATGTTGAACAGTGGTGAGAGTGGGCATTCCAGTCATTTTCCTGACCTTAATGGAAAAGCTCTCAGTTTTCCACCTTGAGAATATTTGTTGTGAACTTTTCATAAATGGGTTTTCTGATACTAAGGTGTGTTCCCTCTATCCCTCTATTTTGAGGTTTTAATCAAGAAAGGATGCTGTATTTTGTTTAATGCTTTCTCTGCATCGAGAGGATCATATATTCTTGTCTTTTTTTATTGATATGCTCTATTATGTTGATTGGTTTGAGAATATTGATCCACACTTGCATCCCAGAAATAAATCCCATTTGGTCATGGTGAATAATCCTTTTAATGTATTGTTAGATCCTATTGGCTAGCATACTGGGGAGTATTTCTGTATCCATGTTCATCAAGAATTTTGTCGGTAATTCTCCTTTTAATGGGATCTTTGTCTGATTTTGTTATCAAGATAAAGCTGCCCTCACAGAACAAGTTTTGGAAATTTTCCTTCTATTTCTATTTTTTGCAACAGCTTCTTTAAAGGTTTGTAAAATTCCCTTGGGAAGCTATCTGGCTCTGGACTCTTGTTTTGGGGGAAGATTTGATTACTGCTTCAATTTCCTTGCTAGGTATTGGTCTGTTCAGAGTGTCTATTTCTTCCTGTTTCAGTCTTGGTAGTTTATAATTTTCAGGAATGTATCCATTTATTCCAGATTGCTTAATTTGTTGGCATATAGGTTCTGGTAATAATCTCTAATAGTTTTTTCTATTTTATTGTTACTAGTCACTATCTTGACCCTTTCATTCATGATTTTATTAAGTTTGGGTTCTTTCAATTTTCTTTTGGATATGTCTACACAGAGGCTTATCAATCTTATTAATTCTTTTAAAGAACCAGCTTCTGGTTTCCTTGAAACATTCTACTGTTTTTCTGGTTTCTATTTCATTGGTTTCTGCTCTAATCTTCATTATTTATCTTCTCCTGCTTGGCTTAGGCTCTATTTGCTGTTCTTTTTCCAGGTTATTTAGATGTAAGTTTAGCTTGTATATTTTGAATTTTTCTAATTTTTTGAGAGAGGCTTGGATGGCTATGACTTCCCTCGTATAATTTTCTTAGCAGTATCCCATAGGTTTTGAACTGATATTTTTCATTTTCATTAGTTTCAATGAATTAAGTTATTCTTTAATTTCCTGGTTGACCCATTCACTCCTTAGCAGGATGCTCTTTAATCTCCAAGTGTTGAGTTCCTTCTAAATTCCTTCTTGTGGTTGAGTCCTAATTTCAAGGCATTGAGGTCTGAAAATACACAAGGAATAATCTGTCTTTTGGTATTGGTTGAAACCTGATTTGTGACCTGTATTAAGTCTATTCTGGAGAAAGTTCCATGTTCACTTGAGAAGAACATTATATATATTATATATATATAATATATAATGAGTAATCTGGTGTTTTAGAATAAAATGTTCTGTACATATCTATGAACTCCATCTGGTCCAACTTGTCATTCAGTTCTTGTTTATTGATGTTCTGCTTAGGTGATCTGTCCATTGGTGTGAGAGGAACATTGAAGTCCCCTACTATTAATGTATTATTATCAAATGTTTCTTTACTATATTAATTAATTGGTTTATATAACAGGTTGCTCCCACATTTGGGCATAGGTATTTACAATTGTTAGATCTTTTTCTTGGGTAGATCCTTTAAGTATGATATAGTGTCCCTCTACATCTCTTACTACAGTCTTTGGTTTAAAATATCATTTGGTTGATATAAGGATTTCTACCTCAGTTTTATTTTGAGGTCCATTAGCATGGTAAATAGTTCTCCATCACTTCACTTTCAATCTGGAGGTGTCTTTAGGTTCAAAATGAGTCTCTTGTAGATAGAATATGGATGGGTTCCTGCTTTTTTATCCAATATGATACTCTGTGTTCTTTTATTGGAGCATTCAGTCCATTTACATTTAAAGTAACTATTGAAATATATGAATTTAGTGTCATTGTATTGCCTGTAAAGTCCCTGTTTCTCTGCAGCAGAGGACATTGCCTCTGGTTCTTTTCTTTGTGAATTCCTCTTCCTAATCATTCTGTCAAAGGATAGTTGAATGAAAGAACAAATTCTAAACTATCAACTACTACCCAAGCAAAATGCACCCTAGGAAAAACCTGAAGTTTTCAGAAGCTACCACAGATGTGCAAAAAAATTCGGGATTATTCAAAACAATTTTTAAAAAGTGGGGGCAAAGAAAGACTGTAACTTTTCAGGGTGGACAAAGCAGGCGAATCTGCCTATTCCTGATTGATCTTTTTTTTTCTCTGTGTTAGGAGACACTGTATCCCAGAATTACAAAGAAATCACAATAAGATAAAACTGAATAGAGTGAAAAAAGGGCTAGTATGAGATGTAGTTTTATAAAATGAAGATGTGAAAAAAAAGTTAAAAATCTACTTAAAAACATAAGTTGGGAAATAAGAATCTATTTGAAATGGGAACAGGGTAAAAAAGAAAAAGAAAGAAATAAAAAAGAAATATAAAATTTTAGCCTGAAATATAAATGAGTCATGAGAGATCACCTGGAGCTCAATATATTATTTTCTCATGATACTTGAGTTTTATGGTCTTGTGGGAAATAAGCTTGTTATTCACCTGTTCTTCCAGTATCTTCTGGGGGAGGGACTTGCTGCTCAACTTCTCAGAATTCTTTGTGTTAGTGGAGTTGCCCCACCCCTTGGCAGGGGGATGGGCTTAACGTGAGCTAGTCATCTGTGTGACTTTTTTTCCCTGGCAGCTTTCCATGCCTCTTTAGAGGATTATAGCAAATATGACCATGTGTGAATCTCTGGCTAAGAGCCACAATATCATGGTCTCCCTTTTCTTCAATAAACCCTCCAGGTCAAACCATCTCCACTTCTGTGTGTACCAAACTCCACAGACTCACGTTATTCATGCCTGCTGCAACTCTCCTGTGGAGTTCTGGGGACCTGTGGGGGTCTCTGTGCTTTGTGCTTTTGCAAATGCAAGCAGCCATGGGCTCACATATGCACCCTCCTCTGATGATCCCAGGTCATGGTTGGTTGCATCCCCAGTGCCCTTTTGGAGGCCACACCACCCTGAGAGCTGTTGCCCAGTCATGAACTCAGCCCACAACTTCTCATCCTTTTCAGGGTGCTCAGGAAATGAGCAGTCTCCCTACCAGTCTGGATTCCTTCACTGTGCAGTAACTTTTTGTTTTGTACTCCTAGTAGTTTATTTTGCTTTTGTTTTCCTTGCCTAAGGAGACATATTTAGAAAACTGTACTTAAGGCCATGTCAAGTAGATTACTGCCTGTGTTTTCTTCTAGGAGTTTTATGGTTTCAGGTGTCACATTTAAGTCTTTAATCTTTAAAGTTTTGTGTATGGTGTACTAAAGTGGTCCAGTTTGATGTTTTGCATGTTACTGGCCAGTTTTCCCAACACCATTTATAGAAGAAACTATTTTCTCACTATTGTATATTCTTACCTCCTTTGTCATAGATTATTTGATCATATAAATGTGGATTTATTTCTGGGCTTTCTGTTCTGTTCCATGGACCTATATGTCTTCTTTTTTTTTTTTTTTGGCTAGTCCAATACTGCTTTGATTTCTATAGCTTTGTAGTATATCTTGAAATATGGTATTGTGATACCTCCAGTTTTGTTCTTCTCCTTTAAGATTGCTTTGCTTAGTCACAATCCTTTTGTACAATGACATTTTATTCTAATTACTTTTGGGAACAGAGAATTGAAAAAAGTGCATGAACAGATTTGTTTAATTCTGTAGGCATTTGTTATTGGCTGTTTATAGTGTCTAATCAAACACTGGGCTATCTCTTAGGATATAAAGGTGTATAAGATCTTTAATGTATCACATAATGATAGGGGGCATTATAGATCTTCAGTAGATCACAGTCTAGTTTATAATGTCACAAAGCTCTTTCTAATGTCACAAAGCTTCTTAATCCTGTGACATAATGTTCCTTAAACATACTATATATAATTAATAATAACTAATTATTATAATTATTATTAATAACTATTAATTACAAAAATGCCATACCGTGACTGTATTTCTATTATAATTTTCATTTCTGATTTTTCTTTACTTTTAGAAAAGGAAGAACAAATTTATCTTACCAACCTCTCCAACTAAACTGTGAGATAAAACATATCCTATTGAATTTCTACTACTAACCCATCTAGTGCTCTTAAGACCTAGTAGAATTTGGGGGAAAAACACAATGGAAATTACCACTTAATCACAAGTATCACAAAAAAAAATACTAAGTGTTTCTATTTTCCCTTTTCTCTTTCTTGTCTTTTTTACCATTGAAATATATGGATGAATTTCTTGTATCAGATTCAGGGGAAGTGGGAAATGATATACTGATTTAAGAAAAGCATATGAAGGGGCACCTGGGAGGCTCAGTGGATTAAGCCTCTGCCTTCGGCTCAGGTCATGATCTCAGGGTCCTGGGATCAATTCCCGCATCAGGCTCTCTGCTTGGTAGGGAGCCTACTTCCTCTTCTCTCTGTCTCTGCTGGGTATCACCTACTTGTGATCTCTGTCAAGTAAAAAATTAAATCTTTTAAAAAAAAGAAAAGCATATGAAGAATATAGGATACCCTTTATTATTAAAGGAGATACATGCAAATATTTTATTTCATTTGAATATTAAATTTATCCTGATTTTTTTTAAAGCTGTTGGTATCTATCAAACAGATTCCAGATGTTGTCTGGCTTAGATAATTCGGATGGAGAGGTACCAGCATCTTTCCATAAGTACCATGAATATTTATGTGTTTGTGGTATGTTTAAGGAACATTATATCATAGGATTAAGAAGATCTCTAGAAAAAATAGAACAAGAGAAAATAATAAGAAAAAATAGAGGACATGGGGCACCTGGGTGGCTCAGTGGCTTAAGCCTTTGCCTTTGGCTCAGGTCATGATCTCATGGTCCTGGGATCGAGCCTCGCATTGGAATTTCTGCTCATCAGGGAGCCTGCTTCCTCCTCTCTCTCTGCCTGCCTCTCTGCCTACTTGTGATCTGTGTCTGTCAAATAAATAAATAAAATCTTTAAAAAAAATAGAGGACATAATATTTTAATTAAAGGGAACAAAGTTCTTTAAACAAAGTTCTATTCTGGTTATAAGAGTAACATACATTTGTTATAGAAAACTTAAAAAATTGCAAAGAAGAAAATCAATGAATCATCAGTAATTCCTCCTCAATGCCTGAAATAACCTTTGTTGTATTTGTGACTTTCTTTTTTTCTCTTTATATTGCCCTTAATTGTGGTCATACAGTAAACAATTATATTTCCCATTTTTTATGAACATTATTTTTATTTAAACATTTTCCCCAAGTGATTAGAATTATTTTCAAACATTTTTGATGACTGCATGATAACCTATTTAATGGATGTATGATTTACTTAATAATTTCCTTATTAGACATTTAGGCAAAAGAGTTTTTATTTTTTCATTATAAATAAATCTTGTGAAAAACATTTTTTGGTGTAAAACTTTGCATTTTGGGTATCTCTTTAGAGTATATATCACAGAATTGCTTTCTAAAATAGTTTTATAACTTTATATTCTTATCAACAATAAATACACAATTTATTAAGGATCAAATTGTTTTCAAATGTTTATTAGACATTTATATTTCCTCTTTTGCAATTTTTTTGTTCTTTGCTCATTTCTCTATCACATAACTTTTAACAGTTATTCCAGAATCAAAGAACCACAAAAAGAAAATCAAAAGCCTGAGCACCACAAAAACATTCAGGAAAACTCTGCTGGAAACATATTCTTATACACTTGATATTATTTTTCAAGAAGATTTATTAATTAATTTATTTATTTAATATAGAGAAAGAGAAAGCATGAGTGGGAGGAGCAGAGGGAAAGAGAATCCGAAATAGACTCCAAGACCCTGATCACGACCTGAACCCAAACCAAGAGTCAGATACCCAATGAGTGCACAGTCACCTCAACCCTTGATATTATTTCTATGTTAAGAAGACTTGTGGAAAAAAATGTATTATTGAAAACCACTGTTGTCTTTAATAGAGATAAAATAAGCAATATGTGAGTGAGCAATAAATGAAGAATTGGTTATTATATGGTCAGGTCAGAATATATATATATATATATATATATATATATATATATATATATTTGAGTTTTCAAGCATGTATTAAATGAAGTTCTGGTTTTTATTTCATTTATTTATTCAACAAATATTTTTTGAGCAATTACTATATCCCAGGCACTGGAGTACAGTAATAAGCAAAGCAGACAGAATTCCCGGTCTTCACAGACTCTTTCTAGAATGACCATTGCTACAGACTAACAGCATTAGCATCACCTGTGAGTTTTTTTTAGAAATGTTGATAATTAGGCCCAACCCTAGACTTCCTGAATCTGCATTTTAACAACATCCTTAGATGTTATCATGCACATTAAAGTTTGATAAACACTGATCCAGTGAGTTTGGTAGTAGGAAAGTAATCTGTGAAGAATCTTGAGCAAAGACGTGGAGAGACACTGAGCAAAATACATTTGGAAAGTTAAATATAGTTCGGTAGAGAAAGAAGAACTGTTTACTAAATGCTGTGTGGTCAGTGTGTTTGTGTCACCCCAAAATTTATACATTGAACTCTTAATCCCTTAGGTAATTGCATTAGGAATTGATTAAGTCACGGAGGCAGAACCTTCGCATTTGGGATTAGTTTCCTTTTATAAGTGACCCCAGAGAGCTAGCTCACTTTTTCTGCAGTGTGAGGTTACAGTGAAAGGACAGCTGCCTAACAGGAAGGCCCTCATCAGACACTGAATCTGTAAGCACCATTATCCTGGACTTCCCATAAATGTGAAAAATAAAGGTTTCTTGTTCATAAGGCACCCAGCCTCTTATTTTGGTATAGCAGCACAAACTTGTTAAAACACTAAGAGATAAGATTTGTGGGGCTTGAATGTTGAAAGCTTAGATTTCATCTGTCTTATACTGAGTGGTTTTCCATTGGGCAATTGGATATATGAATCCGGGATTCAGAGGAGAAGATAGGCAGATATTTGACAGTTTGCAGAGTGGAGCAGGGTTGAAATTTCCAGGTATGGATTAGATATCCTATGAAAAAGATAGAATATGTGACAAGAAGGGAACTAAGAACAGAACTCCATGAAAAACAATATTTAAGATGGAGAAAAGAGAAGAGGAGTCCATGATGGAAAACTGAAAAAGAATTAGAGGTAGAATGAGGACCAGAAGAGCTAGTCCTAAAGTGAATTGCGTAAAGAATTTCAAGGATTAAGGAGGAACTACAGTATCCATTACCATGAAAAGTTAAATAAGATAAATTCTGAAAAATAAATATTAGATTTGTAAATAGGCAGTCATTGATGATCTTAGAAAAATCATTTTTTAGTGGAGTTGTGGGGAAAAAGCCAGATTACCTTCACTTGAAATATGAATGGAAGGAACTAGAGAGTGTGAAAGTAGACTCTCGGTAAACATGGCTATGAATGAGGAGGAATAACAGATGTAGGTAGGTTCCATGTGTAGGGAGAGGCACCCTTGCTTGCTCTCTCCCTGTATCTCAGCTTTGTTTTAAGATCTTTAAGATCATCTTTATATGCTGAGATGTAAGATCCAGTAATGAATGTGATAGTAATGTTAACATTATTGAATGCTTACTCTGCGTGAGGAACTCTGCTAGTTTCTGAGCATATATTATATCACTTACAACAATCTTATGAGATAGACAAGGATAACATGATATTTCTGAGGTTGCACAAATGATTAATAGTAGAGTTAGGAGTTAGACATGAACAGTCTGATTATTTAGCCTATACTTACAATCATTATAATCATTAAGCTATACTGCCTCTCAAATAGAGAAGAGATGGAAAAGAAACAAAAAAGAGGAGATAATGGATAAAACAAAGTCCTTAAAATATATGGGAACAAATGCCATTCAGAGTATTCAGAATTTAAAGTATAGGCCTTTTAGCACAAAGAGGGACAGCTCTTTCTTCCACTTGGGAAAGAAGAGAGTAAAGATATGCTTGATATAGAAATGTTTGGGAACCTTATAAATTTGTGCTTAATTTAAATATGCAAGCCCACACTTTAACACTTTCTATCCCCTTAATCCTGACATACACTGTATATTTATTGATCTGTCTTGATTATTATTTTGATCCCAGCAAAATGGTAATTTTATATTCTTGATGAAAATAGTATCAGTGGAAAAATGGTAGTAGAAATCCCAAGGGAATGATTTGAGAAAAACAATAATTGAAAAAAATCAATACAGTAATTATAGAACACTTTCAAGTTTTGTGGTAAGTCATAGAATGGAGTGGAACAATAGTATGTGGAGAAGGTAGCATTAATGGTAAATGTTTCTTTTAGAATGGGAACACATAATATGTTATAAGCTGAGGAAGAGGAGCCAGTTGACAGAAACATGAAGGATACTAGTGGTAGTAAATCATTGACAACAGTCTGATGGATGTGGGATCAAGGTCATATTTGAAGAAGTTATCTTTTTTTTAAAATTTTTTATTTTTTATAAACATATATCTTTATCCCCAGGGGTACAGGTCTGTGAATCACCAGGTTTACACACTTATCTTTATTGAGGAAGAGATATGTATCTTTTTCTTATGGAAATGGAGGTGGTAAAGGTGGGTACATCTTTACAGTTACAGGTGTATGTATATATTATCTATCTCTCTCATTGTACTGTACAAGAAGTTTGTGCATGTTGTTCACTGTTGAATGCTCAGTGCCTGAACTGTGATGTAGCTTACAGTAAATGCACATTTACTTGGATGGAATGAATATTCATAGATAAGTTCAGAGTTATAAGGGAAAGAATTAGAGGAACCTTTCACCTGATACTTTCTATTATATCTTTAACCAGAAAAAACACAATTTGTGTAAAAATGAGGGTGATGGGTAGAGGAATCTTGAACTCTGCCTCTATAAAGAATTAAAATTAGTGATCGGCATTAAGGGGGCACATGATGTGATGCATACTAGGCGTTACATGCAACTGATGAATTATTGAACTCTACATCTGAAATTAATGATGTACTATATGTTGGCTAATTGAATTTAAATTTTAAAAAGGTGGAAGCAAAATGATAGCCCAGAATTATTTGAGGCCCATATGAGGTTGAACTTTTTCTGTTTCAAACTTCTATTGATGTAACTTATGTAAAACACTCTACACATTGGCATATGGTTGTCCTTAAGTAAATGTTAGTTCCTTCCCCCGTTTCCTGATAGCATTTACTTATTAAGTCATGTTATCTCGGTATTTCCAGATTGTATACTTCTTGATAATGTGACGTTATATTTCTTTGTATTCTCGACTCCCTTCTTTCCTTGTCACAATAATGACAATAGCAATAAATGAACTCCTGTATAGTGTTTTATAATTTACAAAGGTTTCTATACAAATTACCTCATTTAATCTTTAGAATAACATATTATGAGCTTTTGATAGGTGAGTACACTGGAGCTCAGGAAGATGTAAAGGCATGTTCTAGGTTTTAGAGCAAGCAAGTGGATAAACAGAACCCCAAATATTGCTAGCTACTAGATATCAGTGCACTAGATATCAATGCACACCAACTAACTGAATGTGTAAGATATGGTAAAGATGAATCTTAACGATGAATGGAATTGGTAGGCTAATAAAATGAGTCAGAGACAATATCACTGAATTCCAGGACTTTTTAAACATTAGCAACATTTAAATTGAGAAGAGAAACTAAAGGGGATTAAATAATGAGTTTGGATTTTTTGGTTTATTTATTTCTTTGTATTAACTTCAATTAGGCAACATATAGTACATCATTAGTTTTTGATGTAGTGTTCAATGATTCATTATTTGCATATAACACCCAGTGCTCATGAGATCACGTGCCCTCCTTAATGCCCATCACCCAGTTTGGATTTGGATTTTTACATGTGAATTATTATATTGCTGGGATATCAAAGAATAGGTGAGTTATAGGACAGTAACTTCTTCCTCCTTTTACCAATTCTGATCTATTCTTTACATAGCAGCCATCCTCTAAAAATATAACTGTGACTTTAATGAGTTAGTGAAACAATCAAAGAAGAAATAAAAGAATAAAAGAATACATGTAGACAAATAACAATGAAAAGAAGCAATTGTTCAAAATTACTGTGACACAGCAAAAACAGTTATAAAAGAGAAATATAGCAACAGAGGCCTACCTCAAGAAATACAGAAAATCTCAAATAAACAATCTAACCTTACACTTAAGGGAACTGGAAAAGGAAGAGCAAAGCCCAAGGTGAATAGAAGGACAAAAATAAGGATCAGAGCAGAAATAAATGATGGACTTAAAAAATTAAAAAAATCAATGAGGGGCGCCTGGGTGGCTCAGTGGATTAAGCCGCTGCCTTCGGCTCAGGTCACCATCTCAGTGTCCTGGGATCGAGCCCCACATCGGGCTCTCTGCTCAGCAGGGAGCCTGCTTCCCCCTCTGTCTCTGCCTGCCTCTCTGCCTACTTGTGATCTCTCTCTCTGTCAAATAAAATAAATAAAATCTTTAAAAAAAATCAATGAAACCATGAACCATTTCACAGTTTTTTGAAATGATAAACAATATTGATAAACCTTAGGCAGACTCATCAAGAAAAAAAGAGAAAGGATTCAAATAAAATCATAAACAAGGGAGAAATAAGGGCTGACACCACAGGAATACAAAGGATTAGAAAGAATAATATAAAAAAATCATATGCCAACAAATAAGACACAGATGTGGAATTTAAGACACAAAACAAATGAGTAAAGGGAAAAAAGAGATAAATTTAAAAACAGGCTTTTTAAAATTTTAGTTATTAAACAGTGCAGTATTGGTTTCTGGAATAGAATTCAATGATTCATCACTTACATGAAATACCCAGTGCTCATCACAAGAGCACTCTTTAATAATGGTCACTGATCTAGCCCATCCCCACCTCCCTCCATCAACCCTCCATTTGTTCTCTATTATTAAAAGTCTATTATGTTATGGCTTATATCCACCGCTCCCATTTTTTTTTCCCTCTTCCCATATGACATTTGGGCTTTCTTCATAGTTTGACTATTGTTGCTAATGTTGTTATAAACATTGGGGTGCATGTACCCAATCAAATCTGTATTTTTTGTATCTTTTGGGTAAATACCTAGTAGTGCAATTGCTGGAACATAGTGTAATTCTACCTTTAAGTTTTTGAAGAGTCTCCAAACTGTTCTCTAGAGTGGCTCTCCCATTTTGCATTCCCACAAATGGTACAAGAGAATTCCTCTTTCTCCAGGTCTTGTCAACACCTGTTGTTTCTTGTGTTATAAATTTTAGCTATTCTGACAGATGTGAGGTGGTATCTCATCATTAATTATGAACAAACTGATGGTTATCAGAGTGTAGGAGAATGGAGGATGTGTTCAATAGGTGATGTGGTTTAAGTTGTACATTTGTGATGAACACTGAGTGATATATGGAATTGTTGAATCACTATAATATACACCTGAAACTAATAAAACATTGCATGTTTAAAAAAGAAGAAATGTACAAATTCCTAGAAATATAAACACTTATATAACTGAATCAGGAAGAAAACTAAAATCTAAACAGACCAATTACTAGTAATGAAATTGAGTTGGTAATCAGGAACTCAACAAAATATAAAAGTCCAGGACCAGATGGATTCACAGGCATATTCTACCAGACATTTAATGAAGAGTTCATACCTATTCTCCTCAAACTATTAAAAAAGTGTAAATGTAAAGAAAGTTTCCAAATATATTCTAATAGTTCAGCATTACCCTGATATTGAAATTCTCAAAAAAAAAAAAAAAAGGACACCACAAAAAAGAAAACTAAAGGCCAATATCCCTGATGAACATAGATGCAAAAGATCTCAACAAAAATGTTAGCAAACTGCATTCAACAATACATTGAAGGATGAGTTACCTGGATGAAGTGGGATTTATTTCAGGGATGCAAAATAATTCAATATTCAAAAATCAAATGGTACATTTACATTAGTAAAATGAAGGATAAAAGCCATGTGACACAAAGATCCAGAAAGAGCATTTGAAAAATTCAGCACTCATTCATGATAAAAATGCTCAACAAAGTGGGTTTAGAGGCAAAATACCTCAATGTATTGAAAGCTGTTTATGAAAAGCCCATAGAGATTTTCATCTAAGATCACTTTTAAAAAAATTATTTAAATTACAGTTAATTAACATAAAGTGTCATATTGGTTTCAGGTGAACAATACAGTGATTCAACACTCCTGTACAATACCTGGTGCTCATCACAGGTGTACTCCTTAATTACCATTCCCCCACCCTTCTCCACTCTAGTAAACATTGGTTTGATCTCTATAGTTAAGAGTCTGTTCCTTAGTTTGCTTCAATCTCTCCCTTATTTTGTCTATTTGTTTGTTTGTTTTTGTTTTGTTTTCTTTCTTAAATTTCACATATGAATGAAAACATATGGTGACTGTCTTTCTGGCTGACTTATTTCATTACCACAATACTCTCTAGCTCCATCTACATCTTAGCAATGGCAAGATTGTGTTTTTTTTATGGCTGAGTAGTATTCAATGTCTTGGATATACCACATCGTCTTTATCCATTTGACAGTCAAAGGACACTTAGGCTGTGTCCATAATTAGACAATTGTAGATAATGCTGCCAAACATCAGGGTGTATGTACATCTTTGATTTAGTATTTTCACATACTTTGGGTAAATACATAGTAGTGCAATTGCTGGATTGCAGGGTAGTTCTGTTTTAAATTTTTGAGCAAACTCCATACTGTTTCCCAGAGTGACTGCACACGATTGCATCCCCACCAACAACACAGAAGGGTTCCCCTTTCTTTTCATCCTTACCAGTTCCTGTTGTTCCTTGTGTTAATTGTAGCTGCTCTGATGTGTGTTGACTTGTAGTCTCAACATTCCTCCTGTCTCATTGTTTGTATATAGAAATTCAACTGACTTCTGTGCATTGATCTTATAACCTGCCATTTTGCTGGATTCCTGTATTAATTCTAGCAATTTTTTGGTGGAGTCATTCAGGTTTCCTACATAGAGCATCATATCATCTGCAAAGAGCAAAAGTTTGGCTTCTTTGTTGATTCAATGTCTTTCATTTCCTTCTGTTGTCTGATTGCTGTGGCAAGACTTACGTACCATGTTGAACAATAATGGTGAGAGTGGACATCCCTGTCATGTTCCTGATGTCAGGCGAAAAGCTCTGTTTTCTGCTTGAGGAAGATATTACATGTGAAACTTTTCTATAAGAACGTTATGTTGTTGAAGTATGTTTCCTCTATCCATACTTTGTTGGGGGTTTTTATAATGATTGTTCTACTTTATCAAATGTCTTTTCTGCATCTATTGAGGGGATGATATGGTCTTTTTAAAAAAAATGTATTTTGTTTTTTCAGTGTTCCAAGATTCATTGTTTATGCAGCACACCCAGTGCTCCATGCAATAAGTGCCCTCCTTAATACCCATTACCAGGCTCACCCATTCCCCACCCACACTCCCTTTCATAATTCTCAGTTTGTTTCTCAGAGTCCACAGTCTCTCATGCTTCATCTCTCCCTCTGATTTCCCCCAATTCACTTTTCCTTTCCTTCTCCTAATGTCCTCCATGTTATTCCTTATGCTCCACAAGTAAGTGAAAGTAATTGACTCTCTCTGCTTGACTTATTTCACTCAGCATAATCTCCAGTCCAGTCCATGTTGATACAAAAGTTGGGTATTCATCCTTTCTGATGAAGGTATAATATTCCATTGTATATATGGACCATATCTTCTTTATCCATTCATCTGTTGAAGGGCATCTTGGCTCTTTACACAGTTTGGCAATTGTGTGCATTGCTGCTATGAACACTGGGGTACATATGGCCCTTCTTTTTTTTAATTTATTTTTTATTTATTTTCAGCATAACAGTATTCATTATTTTTTCACCACACCCAGGCCCTTCTTTTCACTGCACCTATATCTTTGGGGTAAATACCCAGTAGTTCAATTACAGGGTCATAGGGTAGCTTTACTTTTAATTTCTTAAGGAATCACCACACTGTTTTCCAAAGTAGCTGTACCAACTTGCATTCCCACCAACAGTTTAAGAAAGTACCCCTTTCTCCACATCCTCTCCAACACTTGTTGTTTAGTGTCTTGTTAATTTTGGCCATTCTAACTGGTGTAAGGTGTTATATCTCAATGTGGTTTTGATCTGAATCTCCCTGATGGTTAATGATGATGAACATTTTTTTCATGTGTCTATTAGCCATTTGTATGTCTTTTTTGGACTGTTTATGTCTTCTTCCCATTGTTTGATGTGATTATCTGTTTTTGTGTGTTGAGTTTGAGGAGTTCTTTATAGATTTGGATATCAGCCCTTTGTACTGTCATTTGCGAATATCTTCTCCCATTCCGTGAGTTGATTTTTTGTTTTCTTGACTGTTTCCTTTGCTGTGCAGAAGCTTTTGATCTTGATAAAGTCCCAAAGTTCATTTATGCTTTTATTTCCTTTGATTTGGAGACATATCTTGAAAGAAGTTGCTGTGGCCAATGTTGAAGAGGTTACTACCTATGTTCTCCTTTAGGATTTTGATAGATTCTTGCCTCATGTTGAAGTCTTTTATCCATTTCGAGTTTGTCTTTGTGTATTGTGTAAGAAAATGGTCGAGTTTCATTCTTCTACACATAGCTATCAAATTTTCCCAGCACCGTTCATTGAAGAGACTGTTCCCCTGCCGACTGGATATTTTTACTTGCTTTGTCAAAGATTTTTTGACCATAGAGTTATGGGTCCATTTCTGGACTCTCTGCTCTTTTCCACTGGTCTATGTGTCTGTTTTTGTCTCAGTACCATGCTGTCTTGGTGATCATAGCTTTGTAGTAGAGCTTGATATCAGGCAACATGATGCCCCAGGTTTGTTTTTCTTTTTCAATATTTCTCTAGCGTTTCATGGTCTTTTCTAATTCTGTACAAATTTTAGGATTGTTTGCTCCAGCACTTTGAAAAATGCCAGTGATATTTTGATCAAGATGGCATTGAAAGTGTAGATTGCTCTGGGCAGTATAGACATTTTAACAATGTTTATTGTTATAATCCACGAGTATGGAATGTTTTTCCATCTTTTCCTGTCTTCCTCAATTTCTTTCATATGTGTTCTGTCGTTTCTCAAATAAAGATCCTTTACCTCTTTGGTTAGATTTATTCCAAGTTACTCATCATTCTTGGTGCTATAGTAAATGGAATTGATTCTCTAATTTCACTTTTTATAGTTTCATTGTTAGTGAATAAGGAAGCAATTGTGCATATAAAAATTTTTTTTGTGCATTGATTTTGTATCCTGACACATTACTGAATTGCTCTATGAGTTCTAGTAGTTTGGGGGTGGAGTTTTTTGGGGTTTCCATATAAAGTATCATATCATCTGCAAAGAGAGTTTTGCATCTTCTTTGCCAATTTGAGTACCTTTATTTCTTTTTGTGGTCTGAATGCTGTTGCTAGGACTTCTAGTATTATGTTGAACAAGAGTGGTGAGAGTGGGTGTTCTTGTCATGTTCTTGATCTCAAAAGGAAGGCTGTCAGCTTTTCCCCATTGAGAGTGGTATTCACTGTGGGTTTTTCATAGATAGATTTTATAAAGTGAGGAATGTTCCCTCTATTCCTATACTTTGAAGAGTTTTAATCAGGAAAGGATGCTGTAGTTTGTCAAATGCTTTTTCTGCATCAATTGAGAAGACCATATGGTTCTTCTCTCCTCTCTTATTGGTTTGTTCTATCACAGTGAATTAATTTGCGAATGTTGAACCACACTTGTATCCCATGGATAAATCCCACTTGGTCATGGTGTATAATCTTTTTAAAGTACTGTTGGATCCTATTAGCTAGGGTCTTGTTCAGAATCTTGACATTCGTATTCATCAGGGACGTTGTTCTGAAATTCTCCATTTTGATAGGGTCTTTTCCTGGTTTGGTGATCAGCATAATGCTGGATTCATAGAAAGAGCCTGGAAGTTTTCCTTCTACTTCTGTTTTTTGAAACAGCTTCAGGAGAATAGGTATTATTTTTTCTTTGAATGTTTGGTAGAATTCCCCAGGGAATCTGTCAGGTCCTGGGCTCTTGGTTTTTGGGAGGTTTTTGATCACTGCTTCAATCTCATTACTAGATATTCAGGTTGTTAATTCTTCCTGTTTCAGTCTTGAAAATTTATAGGTTTCCATTTCTTCTAAGTTGCTTAACTTATTGGCATATAACTTTTGATAATAATTTATGATGATTGTTTCTATTTCCTTGGTGTTAGTAGTGATCTCTCCCTTTTCATTCATAATTTTATTAATTTGTGTCATCTCTCTTTTCTTTTGGATTAGTTTGGCCAGTGATTTATTGATTTCATTGATTCTTTCCTTTGAAAGAAGGCTTCATTTGAAAACACCTTCTGGTTTCATTGATGTGTTCTACTATATCTCTAGATTCTAATTCGTTGAACCCTGCTCTATTCTTAATTATTTCCCTTCTTGTGTGTGGCGTTGGCTTAATTTGTTGTTGATTTCCCAGTTCTCTAAGGTGTAAAAGAGTTGATGTATTCAGGATTTTTCAATTTTTTGAGTGAGGCTTGGATGGCTATGTATTTCCCCCTTAGGACTGCCTTTGCCTTATCCCATACGTTTTAGACCAATGTATTTTCATTCTTATTGGTTTCTATGAATCATTTACATTCTTCTTTTATTCTGAGGTTGTTCCAAACATTCTTGAGCCAGATAGTCTTTAGTTTCCAAGTGTTTATATTCCTTCCAAACTTTTTCTTGTGGTTGAGTTCCACAACCACAAGAAATCTTTTTTTTTAAAGATTTTATTTATTTGTCAGGCATAGAGGGAGAGCGAGCGAGTGAGCACAGGCAGACAGAGGCAGAGGGAGAAGCAGGCTCCCTGCCGAGCAAGGAGCCCGATGCGGGACTCGATCCCAGGACGCTGGGATCATGACCTGAGCTGAAGGCAGCCGCTTAACCAACTGAGCCACCCAGGTGTCCCTTCTGTATATATCTTTGAGGTCCATCTCATTCAATGTGTCATTCAAAGTCTTGTTGTTTTATTGATTTTCTGCTTGGATGACCTGTCTGTTACTGAGAGTAGTGTGTTAAGATCCCCTGCAATTTATGTATTCATATTAATATGATTCTTTATTTTGGTTAACAGTTGGCTTCTGTTGGTGGCCACTCCTATATTGGGGGCATAAATATTTGCAATTGCTAGAAGTTCTTGGTGGATAGACCCTTTAAGAATGATCTAGTGTTCTTTTGTAATTCTGACTGTTCTTTAGCTTAAAATCTAATTTATCTGATATGAGAATCGCTAACCCAGCTTTCTTTTGAGGCCCATTGGTATGAAATGCTTCTCCATCCTTTCACTTTCAGTCTGGATATATCTTTAGGTTCAAAATGCATCTCTTGTAGACAGCATATGGATGAGTCCTGTCCTTTTAGTCTGCAACCTTGTGCCTTTTAATGGGAGGCATTTAAGCCATTCACATTGATAGTGATTATTGAAAGGTTAGTTTTTTAAAATTTCTTTTCAGTGTAACAGTATTCATTGTTTTTGCACCACATCCAGTGCTCCATGCAATCCGTGCCTTTTCTAATACCCATCACCTGGTTCCCCCAATCTCCCACCCCACACCCCTTCAAAACCCTCAGATCGTTTTTCAGAGTCCATAGTCTCTCATGGTTCACCTCCCCTTCCAATTTCCCTCAACTCCCTTCTCCTCTCCATCTCCCCTTGTCCTCCATGCTATTTGTTATGCTCCACAAATAAGTGAAACCATATGATAATTGACTCTCTCTGCTTGACTTATTCCACTCAGCATAATCTCTTCCAGTCCAGTCCATGTTGCTACAAAAGTTGGGTATTCATCCTTTCTGATGGAGGCATAATACTCCATATTGTATATGGACCACATCTTCCTTATCCATTCATCCATTGAAGGGCATCTTGGTTCTTTCCACAATTTGGCGACAGTGGCCATTTCTGCTATGAATACTGGGGTAAAGATGTCCTTTTTTCACTACATTTGTACCTTTGGGGTAAATACCCAGTAGTGCAATTGAAGGGTCATAGGGAAGCTCTATTTTTAATTTCTTGAGGAATCTCCACACTGTTCTCCAAAGTGGCTGCACCAACTTGCATTCCCACCAACAGTGTAAGAGAGTTCCCCTTTCTCCACATCCTCTCCAATACATGTTGTTTCCTGTCTTGCTAATTTTGCTCCTTCTAACTGGTGTAAGGTGGTGTCTCAATGTGGTTTTAATTTGAATCTCCCTGATGGCTAGTGATGATGAACATTTTTTTCATGTGTCTGATAGCCATTTGTATGTCTTCATTGGAGAAGTGTCTGTTCATATATTCTGCCCATTTTTGAAATTTATTTTTTATTTATTTTCAGCATAGCAGTATTCATTATTTTTGCACCACACCTAGTGCTCCATGCAATTGTTTAAGTTCTTCTTTGATCTCCTGGTTGATCCAAGCATTCTTAAGCAAGGTGGTCTTTAGCTTCCAGGTGTTTGAGTTCCTTCTGAAATTTTCCTTGTGATTGAGCTCCAATTTCAAAGCACTGTGATCTGAGAATATGCAGGGAATAATCTCAGTCTTTTGGTACCGGTTGAGTCCTGATTTGTGACCCAGTATGTCATCTATTCTTGAGAAGGTTCCATGTGAACTTGAGAAGAATGTGTATTCTGTTGCTTTAGGGTGGAATGTTCTGTATATATCTATGAGGTCCATCTGGTCCAATGTGTCATTCAATGCTGTTGTCTCTTTATTGATTTTCTGCTTCGATGATCTATTTCTGAGAGAGGCGTGTTAAGATCTCCTACTATCAATGTATTCATATCAATATGACTCTTTATCTTGATTAACAGTTTTCTTATGTAATTGGCTGCTCCCATATTGGGGGCATAGATATTTACAATTGTTAGATCATCTTGGTGGATAGTGCCTTTAAGAATGATGTAGTGCCCTTCTGTATCTCTGACTACAGTCTTTAGTTTAAAATCTAATTTATCTGATATGAGAATCGCTACCCAAGCCTTCTTTTGAGGCCCATTGGCATGAGAGATGCTTCTCCATCCCTTCACTTTCAGTCTGGGTGTATCTTTAGGTTCAAAATGGGTCTCTTGCAAGCAACATATGGATGGGTCCTGTCGTTTTATCCAATCTGCAATCCTGTGTCATTTTATGGGCGCATTTAGGCCATTCACATTGAGAGTGATTATTGATAGATACGTTTTTATTGACATCGTGTTACCTTTGAAGTCTTTCTTTCTGTACATTGTCTCTATATTTCTGTCCAATGCTTCTCTTAGGATTTTTCCTCTTTTATAGAACCGCCTTTAATATTTCCTGCAGTGTCAGCTGTGGTTGCATAGTCTTTTAAACGTTGCCAGTCTGGAAACTCTTTATCTCTCCATCCATTTTGAATGTCAGCCTTGCGGATAAAGCATTCTTGGCTGCATGTTCTCATTTAGTGCCCCGAATATATCTTGCCAGCCATTTCTGGCTTGCCAGGTCTCTGTGGACAGGTCTGACATTATTCTGATGGGCTTTTCTCTGTAAGTAAGGAGCCTCTTTGTCCTAGCAGCTTTCAAGAGATTGTATCTACAATTATGATTCCTCAGTTTGAGTACGAAGTGTCTTGATTTTTTTTTTGGAATCTATAATCTTGGTTGGAGATCGTTCAGCCTCTAGTACATGAATGCTCATTCCATTTGCGAGATTGGGAAAATTTTCATGAAGAACTTGTTCCACTATATCTTCTAGACTTCTTTCTTTCTCCTCTCCTTCAGGGATTCCAATAATTCTGACTTTGGAACTTTTCATGGCATCATTTATTTCCCTGATTCTGTTTTCATGGCTTCTAAGCTGTTTGTTGAGGCCTTCTCCTGACCCTTCTTTTCTATCAATCAGAAGATCACTACTTCTATCTTCTGCCTTGGTTACCCTAGCTGTTAAAGTATCAGATTAGATTGGATCTCATTGTTAACATTTTTAACCTCTGCCAGATTGGCTCTCACTTCAGCCCTTAGAGAGTCTATGTTGTCACTAATGGTCATCTCCAACCTAACCATTGCCTGGATAATTGTTACCCTGAATTCCCTTTCTGACATACTGTTAATGTCCATATCCAATAGTTTTGTGGCAGAGTTCTCAGTCTCTGAATTTTTCCTCTGTTAGGTGTTCCTCCTCCTAGTCATTTTGGTGAAAGGTTGTTGAGGGGATGTATAGTTGAATATATCAGACATGATCATGGCATGGTGCACCCTGGGAAGTTTCAGAGCTCCCAGAAGTCATCATGAAGAAAAAGGGGAAAAAAATAGAGAAAGAGAAAAAAAACCAAAGTGATATTTATAAGTCATATAACAAAAATGAATGAACAAAAGAGACAGACAAAAGTAAAAGATAAGAAAAAATGAAAACTCTAGCCAAAATGAACCCCAAGAATAAGATTTATATAATACTAGAACAAAAACTAATCATACAGAAATACTAACCGAAGACTAAGATGGGAGAATAGATATAAATCCTCGATGTGTGAAAAGAAGGTTCTTTCGGTTCTTCCAGGGTGTATCTTTTATCTTTGTTAAAGGACTCAACTTTCCAGAGATACAAGGAAATTAAGACTGGTTTATATATAGGGGTAGTATTGAATAGAGAAAAAGGATCACCTTGAACCTTATATCTATATGTATAGTAAGAAGAAAAAAAGAAACACAGGTATACGTACGAAAAAAGTTCTAGTTAAAAAGTTATTCTGGGGGCGCCTGGGTGGCTCAGTGGGTTGAAGCTTAATAAAAGTTATTCTGGAATATGTTATATTAAACTTCTATTTGTAATGGTAAGTAGGTTTAAAAAGTTAGAAGAAGAATTGTGAGAATGAAAAAAAAGAAAGAAAAATTGTATCTATGAACTATACAGGTTTTGGGGCTATACAGGGAGCTTAATATATTGCTTTCTCTGATGTTGGGATTTTACAGTTTTATGGGGACCTTGTCATTGTTGCCCTCTTGTTCTTTTGGCTTGTCTTTTGGCAGCGGGGTCTGCTGCATTGTTTTTCAGTCGATCTTGCTTAGACTGAGTCACCCTGAGAAGGGCTGGGCTCTGTGTAACCAGGTTTTTCAGGCTTTTGTTCTCTAGAGGTTTTTGTTCTTTGGCGGCTTTCAGTGGCTTTTGGGAGGTTTAGTGGAAAGTAAACTGTCCATATCCAAACCTCCACCTCAGAGAGAAGCCTCTGACTACTCCCCTCTGGGTTGTCCAGAACACACAGTCTCCCCCTCTGCAAACTCCTCTGAACACCCTAACCTTCTACAGGCAGTGCACAACCTCCCCAGCCACTGTCCCAGTGGTCGCCCGAGTCCCCCACTTGTCTCTACACACCCATGCCACTAAAACTGCAAGCAATATTGGTCCGGGCAAGCTCAAACCTGGGTGACAGCTGTTGCCAGGACTGCTGTCTGAAGTCCACACCCATGCTGGGTGCACTGGAGCCCAGAAGAGGCGCAGGCCGTGGGAGGCTGTGGGCTGAGGGACCCTGACCAGAATTCATGCAGGTTTCCTCAGGCATGGGCGGGAGTGCGCCCAGCCCTAGTGGTGGTGCAAGCAGCAGAAGGCTGTGGGCTCAGGGACCAGGGACTGGAGGCCCCAGTGGATTCCCTCTGGCATGGGTGGTCACCAGTGGTGATGGTCCTATGGCCATGGGCTTAGGCCCTTGCTCATGACCGCCTTATTCCACAAGTTGCCCTTTAAGATCTTTTGCTTTTTTTGAGTGCTTTTAACTAGACTCCAAGTTAATGCTAGTCCCCACTCACAGGGCACTTTTGTGTTGGGGTATGACTTTCCAACAGGTCACCTCTAGTGGCTCCCTTCCCACATATCAGAGGATATCAGTCTGAGCGTTGTCACACCACTTTACCTCTCCACTGATGTCTTCTACCCCTGTAGAAATTCAGAAGTGTAGAATCTTACATCTCAGCCTGATTTCATGGGTGTTCAGAATGTTTTGGTAGATATTTAGCTCACTTTAGGGGACCAGCTGAAATAGGCTCTCCTACTTCTCTGCCATCTTGCCTCTCCTCCTCTGCATTCTAGATGATATGGTTCTTATCATTTATTTTATTAATCTGTTTTATCATGTTGATTGATTTATGGATATTGAAATACCCTTGTAACCCACAGGGGGGAAAATCCCACTTGATTGTAGTGATGATTCTTTTAATGTACTGTTGGATTTGAATTGCTGCTAGGTTTTGTTTTGTTTTTGAGAATTTTTTCTATTCATGTTCATCAGAGATATTGGCCTGTAGTTCTTTATTAGTGGTATCTTCATCTGGTTTTGGTATCAGGATGATGTTGACCTGTATTTAGAATTCCTTCCTTTTCTTTCCTTTTTTTTTTTTTTTAATTGTTGAGAAAAGATAGGTATCAGTTCTTATTATAATGTTTGGTAGAAAGCAAGAAACAAAATGTCAGGTGTATTTGCTGTCTTTTTTTAAAAAATTTTTCATTTAAATTCAATTTAGTTAACATATAGTGTATTATTAGTTTTAGGGGTAGAATTCAGTGATTCATCAGTTGCAAAAAAACACCCACTGCTCATTACATCAAGTGCCCTCCTTAATGCACATCACCCAATTGCCCTCCAAAACTACCCCTTGCCCCCCAGCTACCTTGTTTATTTCCCATAATTAAGAGTCTCTGGTGGTTTCCCACCCTTTCAGTACTTATTTTGTTTTTCCTTTGTTTCCCTTCTGTTTATGTTTTGTTTCTTAAATTACACATAAAAGAGAAATCATATGGTATTTGTCTCTCTGACTGACTTATTTTGTTTAGCATCATGCCCTCTAGTTCCATCCATGCCATTGCAAATGGCAAGATTTAATTCTTTTTGGTGGCTGAGTAATATTCCTGTGTGTGTGTGTGTGTGTGTGTACACACCACTTCTTCTTTATTCTTTCATCCTTTGATGGGCATCTGGGCTCCTTCCATATTTTGGCAATTGTGGACATTGCTGCTATAAACAGTAGGGTGCATATATGGTGCCCCTGCGAATCACTCTGTTCTTTGGATAAATACCCAATAGTGCAGTTGCTAAGTCCTAAGATAATTCTATTTTCAACTATTTGAGGAACATACATACTCTTTTCTAGAATGGCTGGACAGGTTTGCATTCTGACCAACAGTGTAAGAGAGCTCCTCTTTCTCTGCATCGTTCCCCAAATCTGTTGTTTCTTGAGTTGTTAATTTTAGCCATTCTGATTGAAGTGAGGTGGTATCTCATTGTGGTTTTGAATTGTATTTCCCTGATGCTGAGGGATGTTGAGCGCTTTTTGATGTGTAAGTTAACCATTTGAATGTCTTCTTTGAGATATATTTGTTCATGTCTTCTATCCATTCCTTTATTGGATTTTTGAATTTCGGGTGTTGGGTTTGGTAAGTTCTTTATAGAGTTTGGGTAGTAGCCCTTTGTCTGATTTTTCATTTGCAAATATCTTTTGTCATTTCATTGAATGCTTTTTACTTTGCTGTAGAAAAGATTTATATCCTGATGAAATCCCTATAGTTCATTTTTACTTTTGTTTCCCTTGCCTTTGGAGACAGGTTTTGTTTTGTTTAGTCTTTCCTTTGCTGTGGAGAAGCTTTTTTCTTAATAGGGTTCCAATAGCTTATTTTTGCTTTTGTTTACCTTGTCTTTAGAGCCATGTCTTGCAAGAAGTTACTGTGGCTGAGGTCAAAGAGGTTACTGCTTGTGGTCTCTAGGATTTTGTTGGATTACTGTTTTGCATTTAGGTCACTCATCCATTTTGAGTTTATCTTTGGGTATGGTGGAAGATAGTGTTCTAGTTTCATTCTTCTGCATGTGGCTGTCCAATTTTCTCAACATCATTTGTTGATGAGACTGTCTTTTTTTACACTGGATATTATCTCCTGCTTTGTCAAAGATTAGTTGACCACAGAGTTGAGGGTCTATTTCTGGGTTTTCCATTCTGTTACTTTGAACTCTGTGTCTGTTTTTGTGCCAACCCATACTGTCCTGATGATTACAGTTTTAAAAGACAGCTTGAAGTCTGGAATTTCGATGCCTTCAGCTTTGGTTTTCCTTCCAATGTTACTTTGGCTATTTGGGGTCTTTTCCGGTCCCATACAAATTTTAAAATTGTCTTTTCCTCCTCTGTGAAAAATTCTGGTTGTATTTTAATAGGGATTGCATTAAATATGTAGTTTGCTTTGGGTAGAATATACATTTTAATAATATTTTTTCCAATCCATGAGCATGGAATGTTTTTCCATTTCTTTGTGTCTTCCTCAATTTCTTTCATAAGTTTTCTATACTTTCCAGAATACAGATCTTTTACCTCCTTAGTTAGGTTAATTCCTAGGTATCTTAGGATTTCTGGTGCAATTTTAAACAGGATTGATTCCTTGATTTCATTTTCTTCTACTTCATTGTTAATTTGTAGAAATGCAGCAGACCACTGTGTTTTCATTTTATATCCTGCCACTTGGCTGAATTCCTGTATGAGTTCTAGCAATTTTTTGGTGGAGTTTTTCTGGGTTTTCTACATTGAATATCATGTCTTCTGCAAAGACTGAATATTTTAACTTCTCCTTTGCCAATTTGGTTGCCTTTTATTTCTTTTTGTTTTCTGATTGCTGAGGCTAGGACTTTTAGTATTAGGATAAACAAAAGTGGTGAAAATGGACATCTGTGTCATGTTTATGATCTCAGGAGAAATGCTATTGAGGATTATATTCATCGTGGGTTTTGTGTATATGATGTTTATGACATGAAGATATGTTCTCTCTATCACTACATCATGGAAGATTTTTTTTTAATAAAAAGAAGGTGGTGTATTTTGTCAAATATTTTTTCTGCATCTGTTGAGAGGATCACTCTTTAATACTGTGGCATATAATGTTTTTTAATTTCTTGATGTTGAACTACCTTTGCAGCTCAGAAATAAATCCCACTTGGTCATGGTGAATAATCCTTTGAATGGACTGTTGGATCCTATTAGCTTGTATCTTGGTGAGAATTTTTGCATCCATGTTCATCAAGGATATTGGTCTGTAATTCTCCTTTTTTAAAAAATTGATTTTTTTCAGCAGAATAGTATTCATTGTTTTTGCACCACACCCAGTGCTCCATGCAATCCGTGCCCTCTCTAATACCCACCACCTGGTTCCCCCAACTTCCCATCCCCCACCCCTTCAAAATTCTTCTTTTTAACTGGGTCTTTGTCTGGTTTTGAGATTAAGGTAATAAAGGCCTCATAGAATGAGTCTGGAGGTTTTCTTTCCATTTCTATTTTTTGGGAACAGTTTTAGAAGAATAAGCATTAGTCCTTTATTTTTATTTTTTATTTTTTTTTGCATCTTAATTTTATTTTTCAGTGTTCAGAGATTAATTGTTTATGCACCACACCCAGTGTTTCATGCAATGGGTGGCCTCCTTAATATCCATTACCAGGCTCACCTACATCTCACACCCACTCCCTTTCAAAACCCTCAGTTTGTTTCTCAGACTCCACAGTCTTTCATGCTTCATCTCCCCCTCTGATTTCCCCCAATTCACTTTTCCTTTCCTTCTCCTAATGTCCTCCGTGTTGTTCCTTATGCTCCACAAGTAAGTGAAACTATATGACAATTGACTTTCTCTGCTTGACTTATTTCACTCAGCATAATTTCGTCCAGTCCTGTTTGTGTTGATACAAAAGTTCGGTATTCATCCTTTCTGGTGGTTGTGTAATATTTCATTGTATATATAGATTCTATCTTCTTTATTCTTCAGCCTGTTGAAGGCCATCTTGGCTCTTCTTTAAATGTTTGGTAGAATTCGCCTGGAAAACCATCCAGCCCGAGAATCTTGCTTGTTGGTTAATTTTTTATTAAAGATTCAATTTCTTAGCTGGTTATGGGTCTGTTCACTTTTCTCTCCCCCCTCTTTCTTTGGTAGTTTGCATGTTTCTAGGAAACATCTATTTCTTCCAAATTGCCTGATTTTTTGGCATATAATTGCTCATTAATATTCTCAGAATTGTTTGTATTTCTTTGGTGTATGTTGTGATATTTCCACTTTCTTTCATGATTTTTATTTATCTGGGTTCTCTCTCTCTCTCTCTCTCTCTTTCTCTCTCTCTCCTTGATAAGTATGGATAGGGGTTTATGAATTTTGTTAGTTCTTTCAAAGAACCAGCACCTACTTTTCTTGTTCTGTTCTACTCTTTTTTAAATATATCACTGATTTCTGCTCTAATACTTTTTTAAATTTCTCTTCTCCTGCCAGATTTAAGCTTTATTTGCTCTTCTTTTTCAAGCTCCTTTTGGTGTGAGGTTAGGTTGTGTATTTGAGATTTTTCTTTCTGAGTAAGGCCTGAATTGCTATATACTTCCCTCTTAGATCCACCTTGCTGCATCCCAAAGATTTTCATGTTTCCAGTTTCATTTGCTTCCATGCTTTTTTTTAAAAAAAAAATTCTTTTCAGCATAACAGTATTCAGTTTTTCTTCTTTTTAAAAAATTTCTTTTCAGCGTAATAGTATTCATTGTTTTTGCACCACATCCAGTGCTCCATGCAATGCATGCCCTCCCCAATACCCACCACCTGCCTCCCCCAACCTCCCACCCCCCGCCCCTTCAAAAGCCTCAGGTTGTTTTTCAGAGTCCATAGTGTCTCATGGTTCACCTCCTCTTCCAATTTCCCTCAACTCCCGTCTCCTCTCCATTTCCCAATGTCCTTCATGTTTTTTGTTATGCTTCAAAAATAAGTGAAACCATATGATAATTGACTCTCTCTGCTTGACTTATATCACTCAGCATAATCTCTTCTAGTTTCGTCCATGTTGCTACAAAAGTTGGGTATTCATCCTTTCTTATGGAGTCATAACACTCCATAGTGTATATGGACCACATCTTTCTTATCCATTCGTCTATTGAAGGGCATCTTGGTTCTTTCCACAGTTTGGTGACCGTGACCGTGACCGTGGCCATTGCTGCTATGAACATTGGGGTACAGATGGCCCTACTTTTCACGACATCTTTATCGTCTGAAGGTTTTGAAGGGGCAGGGAGTGGGAGGTTGGAGGAACCAGGTGGTGGGTATTATAGAGGGCACAGATTGCATGGAACACTGGGTGTGGTGCAAAATCAATGAATACTGTTATGTTGAAAAGAAATAAAAAAAACCCATCTGCTTAGATGATCTGTCCATTGCTGTGAGTGGGGTGTTAAAGTTTCATGCTATTATTGTATTATCATCAATGAGTTCTTAAAGTTTGTTAAGTGATTTTTACATTTGGCTGCCCCCACGTTAGAGGTATAAACATTTACAATTGTTAGATCTTCCTGTAGTATAGACAACTTTATTATTACATAGTGTCCTTCTACATCTTTTATTACAGTCTTTGGTTTAAAATATAGTTTGTCTGATGTCCATTGGCATGATAAATGGTTCTTCACTGCTGGCTTTCAACCTGGTGTTATCTTTGGATGTAAAATGAGTCTCTTGTTCATATCATATTAATGTTTATCATATCATATCAATGTTCTTTATTAATCTATTCTGATACCTTATATCTTTAAATTGGAGAATTTAGTCACAAGTACTTTCAGAGTAATTATGGAAAGTCATGAATTTAGTGTCATTGTATCACCTGTATAATCATTGTTCCTGTAGATTGTTCTCTTTTTCTTTCTGGTCTTTGTTACTTTTGTTCTCTTTCTGCTCAAATGGTCCCCTTTAATATTTGTGATAGGTGTAGTGTAGTGTTCCTGAACTTGTTTGGTTTCCACTTGTCTTGGAAACTCTTATCTCTTCTATTTTGAATGACAGTCTTGCTAGATAAAGTATTCTTGGGTGCATATTTTTCCCATTTTGTACATTGAATATATCATGCCAATCATTTCTGGCCTGCCAGGTCTATGGGACAGGTCTGTTTCCAGACTTATTTATCTAGCCATTTAGGTGAAGAACGTGGTCTCCTGAGCTACTTTCAGGTTTTTTTTCTCTTTACCTTTATATTTGCATGTTTCAATATAATATGTAGAGGCATTGACCTATTTTTGGTGATTTTGATGGATGTTCTCTGTGTCTCTTGGACTTAAATGCCTGTATCGTTCTCCAGATTAGGGAAGTTCTCATGTATAATTTGTTCAAATAAACCTTCTGCTCCTTTTTCACTCTTCTTTTTCTTGTACTCTTCTAATATGGATAAGTATTTTACTTATGGAACCACTGAGTTCACTAAGTTTACCTTTGTGATCTAATATTTTTCTTTTCCTCTTTTTGCTGCTTCATTATTTTCCAGAATTTTATCATCTGTGTCTCTGATTTGTTCTTTTCTTCATTAATCCTTGGTTTTAGTGTGAACTTGGGACTGCATTTCAGTTATAACATATAATTTTGGCTTGAATGGGTTTTGGTTCTTTTATCTTTACAGTAAGGTATTCTCTAGTATCTTCAAAGCTTTTTACAAGCCCAGGTAGTAGCTTTATAATCCTTGTTTTAAATTCTATTTTAGTTATCCTACCTATATCCCTACTGATTAAATCTCTTGTTGTGAGTGCTACCTCCTCTTCTTTGTTTTGGGGTGAATTTCTCCAACTCATCATATTGTTCAGAAAAAAAAAATGAAAGAAAAGTAGAAAAAAACAAAAACAATAATAACAACATCAATATCAACAAAACAAAACAAAACAAAGAATAGATCCTGAGAGTATTTCAGTTTGCTTGTTTAAAGGGACTAGATTGCAAAATAAAAAGAACACACACACACACAAGTGTAAGGTATATAAAGTATATATAAAAATAAAAATTAAAAAAGAATGAAAAATAATAGAAAAAATGAAATGACTAAAAAAACCTAAATGAGTAAAAAATAAAAAAAAGGAAAATGCTTGATATTCTTTTCACATGGAGCTGAAGCTTTGCTGCTTTCTATGATCAGCAAACTTGGTGTAAGTGAATTGTTGGTGCTTGTCTTTGGGGGAGAGGCCTCTTGTCCTGATTCTTATTTATTTATTTATTTATTTAATTTTTTAATTTTTTATAAACATATATTTTTATCCCCAGGGGTACAGGTCTGTGAATCACCAGGTTTACACACTTCACAGCACTCACCAAAGCACATACCCTCCCCAATGTCCATAATCCCACCCCCTTCTCTCCAAGCCCCTCCCCTCTTGTCCTGATTCTTAAGTGGACTTGTTCCAGTGGAAATGCACCTCCAGCTCTTAAGAAGCACAATGCTTGGTGTAAGCGGCCCTGGATTCCACGTGGTGGTGCTGTTTTGCTTAGTGGAGTCTTTCAGCACTGCTGGGTGGGATGAATATGGTGGTATTCTACTCTCTATCCCTTCAGTGAGCTCTTCAGTGAGCTCTCACAGAAAAGCAATCACTTTTGTCTCCCCAGTTTCCAGCAGAACTCTATGTTCACCCTGCCTGTGTCCAAGCAGCTTCACCCCCACCCCAAGGCATGCTACTGAGTTTCAAAACTCCAAATTTTAAGGACTCCCATGGTGTTGACCCATGCTGTTTCTCTCCAGGGATGGTCTCACCTGCTTCTGAGTTTTGCTGGACTTGTCCCAGGAAAGCAGTTGCTTGACCATGTAGGGATTTCCAGTTTATGGCAACACAGAACTCATTGTTCTCAGCCAGATTCCATGCTCCTATGCATAGCAACCATGCTGCAGTTAGATGTTACCCATTCTTCTTGTGATCCATGGGATCCTTAGACCATTTCACCACCTGAGCACCTTTAAGTCAGGCACATTCTCCCAATGTAGCAGACTTCTAAATTTCTTATTTAGAAGTTATTTTCTTAGAAGAAAAGTTATTTTCTTAGAAATTTTTTTCTTAGAAGCACTTCACTGCTTATAGTATGTTACAATAGCCTCCTTAAACAGTAATGTGTTGAGGGGTGGTTTGGGCTGCCAGGAAATGGAAGGGGTAGGAGAAGGAAATATGGTAATTTGGCTATTTTTTCTTGAGTTCTTTTGCAGCCAGAGTTGCATTGGGACACCTTCTATGACACTTTCACAGTGAAGCAGGAAAAGATTCATCATATTCCCTACAATGTGAATGAGCACCTGCCGGGTGCTGGGTCTGCCTTTCCTTCTCAGTCATGTCAGGGAGAACAGAAATGAGAGGCTTTTCATGATCTTCTGAGATCTCCAAAAATGCCTAGAAGTGTTTCTCTATTCATCTTGTGAACTTTGAAAGTTTTCACTTCCAAATGCAGAGATCCAGGCCATCTCCCCAAGGGGGTCCTCCCTTTCTTCTGGATAAGTTTCTCAAGGACAGAAAAAAGTTTGCATACAATTTGGTGTTTAACACCATGCCTAACAAATGTCTTGTCCATGGAAGGCATCCAGTGGGTGCATGGTAAATGAGTCAATGCCTAAAGATATGTCTTCTCCTTTGGATGTTTAAAAGTAATTATTTAGGGCACCTGCATGGCTCAGTGGGTTAAGCCTCTGCCTTAGGCTCAGGTCATGATCCCAGGTTCCTGGGATCAAGCCCCGCATCTGGCTCTCTGCTCAGTAGGGAGTCTGCTTCCTCCCTGCTCTCTCTCTGCCTGCCTCTCTGGCTACTTATGATCTCTGTCTGTCAAATAAATGAATAAAATCTTAAATAAATAAATAAAAGTAATTATTTAATTCAAAGGGAAAGAAGTTCCCCTATGTGTATAGCATGTGTGTGTGTTATAATTGTTTTAAAGTCTATTTTGTCCAATATAAGTAATGGAATATTATTCAGCCATAAAAAGAATGAAACTTGTCCTTTGCAATAACATGAGTATAATCTATATTATATTCTGCAATACAGAATATAATCTATAATCACCTAATTATGGAAATAGCCCACATGTTCATTGACTGATGAATCGATAAAGAAGGAGTGATATATATAAAAAGGAACATTACTCAACCATAAAAAGAATAAGTTTTGCCATTTGAAATAACATCCATTGAGCTAGAGAGTGTTAGTCTACTTGAAATCAGTAAGAGAAAGATAAATAGCATATGACTTTATAAAGCAAATGAAAAAAGGGAAGAAAAATATATAGAAAGAGGCAAACCAAGAACCAGATTCTTAACTGTGGAGAACAAATTGATGGTTACCAGAAGAGAAATGGGTTGGAGGATAGGTTAAATAAGAGATGGGGATTAAGGAGTGCACTTGTGATGAGCACTGGGTATTGTATGGAAGTGCTGAATCTCTGTACTGTGTACCTGAAACTAATATTACACTGTATATCTCCTAACTGGAATTAAGATAAAAACTTAAGCAAAAAAAAAAAAAAAAAAAAAAAGCTGAGAAGCAGCCTTGTTATCCTGGAGAAGACCCAAAACATTTAAGAATTGGTAGTATTTCTGAAAGTGTTTGTGTAGGTAAGGATAAAAGCAAAAGGACCAGTTTGAATATCTATTTAAAATGTATTTACGGCCCCAAGTTCTTTCCTGCCTCAGCTTGGTAGATGACTGAACTGCCTTCTCAACTCAGAATCATTCTGGGGTTTTATTCTCTGGATGAGTCTCTGAACTGCAGGATACCAGATGCAAAACAAACAAATGAACAAAAATAACTTTAAAAGTTAAAAATATTATATGATACATCAAGTACACAGTAGCGTATTTACAGCAAAGAAAATGAAAACACTCTGATTTGAAAAGATATGTGCACTACTATGCTTATTGTAGCAGTATTAGCAATAGTGAAATATGGAAGGAACTGGTATCATTCAATGGACAAATGCATAAGGAAGATTTGTCATATATCTGGAATGTACTATATAGTGGAGTATTACTCAGCCATAAAAAATAAGCTCTTGCCATTTGTGACAACATGGATGGTCCTATGTTATATGATGCTTAGTGAAATAAGACTGAGAAAGACAAATGCCACATAATTTCACTCATGTGTAAAATCTAAAAACAAAAACAAATAAATAAACAAACAAAAAACAGAATTAGATCTATAATTACAGAGAACAGACTAAAGTTTGCTAGAGGGGAGGGACCTGTGGGGATGATCTAGGCTTCCAGGTATGGATAGAATAAGTCACAGAAATAAAAGGCACATATAAAGAATATATTCAGTAATATGATAGCATTGTATATGAGAGGTGGTAGCTACACTTGGGGTGGTCAGGTGGCAATTTAGTAGCTCACAGAAGCTTGACAAACCATGACAAATCTCTCATTTTTATAAATACTTCAGTTAGTTTTTGTGGACCATCAGTAAGGTAAGATAAATTAGCAAATATTTCTAAATACTTATAGACAGTCACAATACAAGAGATGAACTAAAGTAGGATGAATTTTCTGAACAGTATCTAATGAGGGAGGAGGATTTTTATTACAATAAATATTTTAAACTGTCCAGGTAAGAATATGTAAATAACCATATGTTAAAAATGACAAATCAGGAACTGCAAGTTAAATTAGTGAAGTGTTCATTGCATCTTTCTTGATAACTAAATCATTGAAAGTGAAATATTCCCTCCCCAATTTTTTAAGCCCATATCACTTATTCAGATTTGTGAATAGATACATGTCAATAGAACAATGAATGCTGGTATACAACCACCACCTACCACAGCTTTGGTTCATTCGGATTTCCAAAAATTGATATTAGCAAATTAACCTAAACAGAATAAAATTCACTAATACGATACTTACAGGAAGGCACACATTTTGGAATAATACCAGCCAGATTATTTTGTCTGTGAAATGGTGTTTTCTCCACTGCAAAACTACAAGAGTTTTCTAAGAACATGAGTAGCTTGGACTTGGCTTCCCAAATTATTGATATTTGTGACTTTAATACTGTCATCAACAGAACAACTTACAAGGCTCTACTTGGTATGATTTTCCTGTGGTGGAGAAGTAGCAGCATCAGGAAAATAGTTTTTTTTTTTTTCCCCAGCATCTCATTATCTTTCTTAGCTTTCCTCAGTTTCATAACTTCTTTACACTATTGTCTCATTTATGTTCTATCTTTGCTTTATTCTCCAGCCTGACAAGATGGGCAGTTAGCTAATTAGCATTCTCACTGGAGGACCTGTAATTAGACAATGGAAGAAAACTAGAACACAGTTGTGGATTTGGCTTAGTTTTTATGGTAACAGCAGCAAGGCTTACAGATTTTAGGTTAACACTCACTAGTTGAATGGAAAACAATACTTTTAAATTCTGCACTATAAAGCATTCAGAGATTATTTTTGCATTTTCTAATTATGTATAGAAAATTGATAGAATATTCTATCCATGTATGGTAGGAAAACATAAATTTCTAAAGAGGAGATTATTTATGGGAGAATAATATTCACCAAAAATGGAGAAACTGAATTTGGGTAGCATTCTGTAGTCATGTCAGTGGTAGAATGATTGTAAAATTATTTTATTTTTAAGTGAGTAAATTAGAGGTTAGGGAAGAGAGAGTTTAGATCAAACTAGTATTTGTGCTTTCTTTACTATCCCTTCGAGCATGCTTGTTCACAGTAATAAAGATGGTTAATATTTATTATAAAGTACTGATCATTATTGACAAAGCAAATTGCATTTCCATTCTTACTAGAACTTTAGTTTTTAAATATCTGGAAGGGCACAGTGCAAATTTATATAAACAAACCAAGGATATTGTTTTCCCTGGCCTATAAGCAAAGTAAAATTTAAAATAGGCAGGCAACATATAATTAAGATTTAAGTTGTCCATTGGCAGTCTACATTTTTGGAAGATGGTTTCCTGGCTATAGAGTTTAACTTCTAAAATGAAGGTAGGTAGCTAAAGACATATTTTAAGAATAACCCCTTCCATCTTTATTTCCTAGCTGTGTTTCACTGTATTGTTTTTATATTTGAATTTGAGAAAATAACAGCAAGGTGTTATGTGCTGTTTATTTCTTCCTCCATTTTGTCTGAAACTCCATATGCAAGCTTTTGGAAGGTGGAAAATCTATTTTAAAGGCAGTTTAATGTTAGTATTTTGCAGTTGTTAATGGCTGCTCTTTTTCCAAACTTGAAACTACAGTAATCCATTATCTGTCTAGCCTTATTGGAGAATAAGTTATTCTACCTAAAAATATATTTTAGCAACTGAAGATTTCCACTTCATGGGGAAAAATATTCTAGCCACTTTTCAGAGTTGGCTATAAAATATTAGTTTTTTTAAAAGAAAATACCAAATATATCTTGACTTTCTTGTTTAGTAGGTTTATCATTCTTAGCATGTATTGTCTGTCTTTTCTGGTTTCTCTCTTTTGTCATAGCTGTCACTTATCATTGTCTTCTATAGCTGTCCAGTTTTCCCAGCACCATTTATTGAAGAGACTGTCTTTTTTCCACTGTATATTTTTTCCTGTTTTGTCAAAGATTAATTGACCGTAGAGTTGAGAGTCCATATCTGGGCTCTCTACTCTGTTCCACTGGTCTATGTGTCTGTTTTTATGCCAGTACCATGCTGTCTTGGTGATCACAGCTTTGTAATAAAGCTTGAAATCAGGTAATGTGATGCCCCCAGCTTTATTTTTGTTTTTCAACATTTCCTTAGCGATTCGGGGTCTCTTCTGATTCCATACAAATTTTAGGATTCTTTGCTCCAGCTCTTTCAAGAATGCCGGTGGAATTTTGATTGGAATGGCATTAAAAGTATATATTGCTCTAGGCAGTATAGACATTTTAACAATGTTTATTCTTCCGATCCAAGAGCATGGAATGGTCTTCCATCTTTTTGTGTCTCCTTCAATTTCTTTCGTGAGTGTTCTGTAGTTTCTCGAGTACAGATCCTTTACCTCTTTGGTTAGGTTTATTCCCAGGTATCTTATGGTTCTTGGTGCTATAGGAAATGGAATCGATTCTCTAATTTCCCTTTCTGTATTTTCACTGTTAGTGTATAAGAAAGCCACTGATTTCTGCACATTGACTTTGTATCCTGCCACGTTGCTGAATTGCTGTATGAGTTCTAGTAGTTTTGGGGTGGAGTCTTTTGGGTTTTCCATATAAAGAATCATGTCATCTGCAAAGAGAGAGAGTTTGACTTCTTCATTACCAATTTGGATACCTTTTATTTCTCTTTGTTGTCTGATTGCTGTTGCTAGGACTTCTAACTACTTTTAGTTTGTGTTATTTAATCTGTCATTTACTGAGAAAAGGAATAAACAAAAATCTTAAGAGATGTGTGTTAATAAAATTTAATAAGCTTGAATGAGAATCAAAGGTCTCTTTCTGTATGAACAATCATAAGTGATAATAATAATAATAGTTTATATTTACTGAGCACTTATTATATTCCAAATACCATAGTAAATTATGTATGTACATTATATTATTTGATCTTTACAACAGACATATAAGATAGATGTTACTATTTCAATTTTATAGATAGAGAAATTGAGGTTCAGAAAGATTAGGTGACTTTCTTAAATAGCTAGTAAATGATAAAACTGGATTTTAAACCTATGTTGGTCTAAATATGTGTTTAATGTCTGTCTTCCCCAACTAACTATAATCTAACTTATATAACTAACTCTAAGCTCTCCTAGGACATTGACCACATCCGTTTTATTCAAAATTGTATCTCAAGTATCTAATACAGTGCCTTTCATGTCTATAGTCTTCCAGTCTATAAATATTTGATGAATTAGTGAATGACAACAAAGCCCAACCAGAGGGATGAATTAATCACATTTAGCTTGTGGCACATTATAATCATTGACCTAAGGACCATCACTTACTTTTTTCCAGTTTTATTGTGAAATAATTGATATACATCACTGTGTCAGTTTAAGGCCTACAACATGATTTACATATATTGTTAAATGATTACCACACTATGTTCAGCTAATATCCATCTTCTTACATAGATACAATAAAAAATGGAAATTAATTTCTTTTTATGATGAGAACTCATAAGGTTTACTCTCCTATTTTCGTACATATCACACAGCACTGTTAGCTATAGTCATCATTTTGCACGTTACATCCTTTGTCCTTATTTATCTTGTAACTGGAAGTTTGTACCTTTTGACCACCTTCCTCTAATTCCCTTTCTCTCCATCCTCTGCCTCTGGTAACCACAAGTATGGTCTCTTCATCTATGAGCTTGGGGTTATTTTTAGATTCTACATATAAGTGAGATCATACAGTATTTCTTTTTGTTTTGTTTCACTTAGCATAATGCCTTCAGGGTTCATTCATGTCATAACAAATGGTAGGATTTCCTTTTGTTTGTTTGTTTGTTTTTTTGTTGTTTTTTCGTGTATGGCTAAATGATGTGATTATAGATATTATATATAATATAACTTCTTTATTCATTTATCTATCTGTTGATACATAGTTGTTTCTATGTCTTGGCTATTGTAAATAATGCTTTTGTGGACATAGGGGTGTAAAAATATTTTCAAGTTAGTGTTTTCATTTCCTTTGAATATATTTCCAGAAGTGGAATTGCTAGATCATAATGGTAGTTATATTTCTAATTTTATCAGTATCCTCCATATTGTTTCCCATAGTGGGTGTACCAATTAAACAATCTACCAACAGTGCAGAAGAGAATTTCTCTCATCTCCACATCTGTTCTTTATTGGTAATTGTTATCTCTTGTCTTCTAAAATTTTTTAAAAAGATTTATTTATTTGAGAGAGACAGACAGACTTTGCGAGCACAAGCAGGGGGAGTGGGAAAGGTAGAGAGAGAAGTTGGCTTCTCAATGTAGGGCTCAGTCCCAGTACCCTGGGATCATGACCTAACCTGAAGACAGACACTTAACTGACTGAACAAGCTGGGTACCCCATCTCTTGTCTTTTTGATGATGGCCATTCTAATCAGAGTGAGGAGATATCTCAATGTGGTTTTAATTTTACATTTCCTGATCACCAGTGATATTGAGCATCTTTTCATGTACCTATTGAACTTTCATATATCTTCTTTGGAGAAATGCCTATCCAGGTCATTTGCCCACTTTTAATTGGCTTATTTGTGTTTTTGTTGTTGGTGGTGTAAGTTGTATATTTTTTTTTTTTTGTATTTTGAACATTAATCCCTTTGCATATATTTTGTTGGCAAATATTATTCCCATTCCATAGACTGTCTTTTCACTCGTTTGTTAGTTTCTTTTGCTTTGCTGTGGAGAAGTTGTTTAGTTTTATGTAGTCCTATTTGTTTATTTTTTAAATTTTGTTGCTTGTGCTTTTGGTGTCATATCCAAAAAATCATTACCAAGACCCATGTCAAGGAGCATTGTTCCTATGTTTTCTTATAGAATTTCATGGTTTCAGGTCCTACATTTAAATCTTTATTCCATTTTTAATTAATCTTTGTCAATGTGTAAGAAATTGGTACGCTTTTATTGTTTTGTATATGAATATCAAATTATCCCAGCACAGCTTACTATTTTCTCCATTGAACACTGGATATTTGTCAAATATTAATTGACTATATATGCTTGGGTTAATTTCTGGGATCTTAATTCTGGTCCTTCAGTTTATTTGTCTTTTTTATGTCTGTATCATACTCTTTCTGACTGTGGCTTTATAGTATAGTTTGAAATCAGGATTGTGCTTCTTTCTACTTTGTTTTTCACGATTTCTTCAGCTATTCAGGGGTTTTTGAGGTTCCATATAAAATTTAGGTATATTTTTTCTACTACTAAAAGTGCCTTTGGAATATTGATAGGGATTATATTAAGTCTATACAGGCTTTTTTTTTTTTTTTTTTGGTGTTTGGTAGTATGGGCATTTCAACAATATTAATTCTTCAATCCTTGAACACAAGATAACTTCCCATTTGTTTGTATCTTCTTTGAGTTATTTCACCAAGGCCTTATAGTTTTTAGAAATCTTTCTCCTCCTACTTAAATTTATTCCTAGGTGTTTTATTGCTTTTTATGCTATTGTAAATGGGGTCAATTTCTTTTTCAGAAAATTCATTGTTTATAGAAATGCTACTGATTTTTGTATGTTAATTTTATATTCTGCTAATTTATTGAGTTCATTGATTTGATCTAACAGATTTTGGTTGATTTTTAAGAAATTTCTTTATATAAAGTTATGCCATTTGTTGAATGGATAAAGATGATGTGGTATATATATACAATGGAATACTATATAGCCATCAGAAACCTGAAATATTGCCATTTGCAATGACATGGATGGAACTAGAGGGTATTATGATAAGCAAAACAAGTCAATCAGAGAAAGATAATTATCATATGATCTCTCTGATATGAGGAATTTGATAGGTAGGGAAGGAGAGTCTTGGGGGGAAGGGAGGGAAAGATGAAACAAGATGGGACCGGGGATGGAGATAAACTATAAGAGATTTTTAATCTCAGGAAACAAACTGAGGGTTATTGGAGGGGAGGGAGTGGGAGGGATAGGGTAACTTGGTGATAGACATCGGGAAGGGTATGTGCAATGAAAAGTACTGTGAATTGTGTAAGACTGATGAATGACTGACAGACCTGTACCCTTGAAAAAAATGATACATGATATGTTAATTAAAAAATCATGTCATCTGCAAATAAAGGCAATTTTCCTTCTTCCTTTCAAATCCATATATGTTTTATTTCTTTTGTTTTTCTGATTGGTCTAGATAGGACTTCCAGTACTATGTTGAATATAAATATTCTAAATGGACATCTTGTCTTGTTCTTGATCTTAGACGATAAGTTTTCAGGTTTTCACCAGCATGCGATGTTGGCTGTGGGCTTGTCATATATGGCCCCTACTATGTGAGATATTTTCCTGTTATGCCTCATTTGTTGAGTTATCATGAAACATGCTGAATTTTCTCAGATTTTTTTTTCTGTGTCTATTGAGATGATCGTGATTCTTTTAAGTATCCCAGTGAGTGATTTCCATATGTTGAACCATCCTTGCATCCTAGGAATAAATCCTACTTATTCATGGTGTATGAGCCTTTTAATGCACTGCTAAATTCAGTTTCCTAGTATTTTATTGACAAATTTTGCATCTATATTCATCAGGAATATTGGCTTATAGATATTCTTCTTCTTCTTCTTTTTTCCTATTATCTAGTGTCCTTTTCTGGTTTTGGTATCAAGATAGTTCAGCCTTTACAAAATGAGTTTGGGAGTGTTCCTTCCTTTTTATTTTTTTTGGAAGAGTTTGAGAAAGATTGGTGTTAATGTCTTTGTTACCGTTTGGGAAAATTCACTAGTAAAGCCAACTGTTTCTGGGCATTTCCTCATTGGAAGAATTTAGATTACTGACTAAATCTCCTTACTGATAATTGGTCTATTTAGACTATTTATTTCTTCCTGATTCAGTCTTAGTAAGTAGTGTTTCTAAGATTTAAAAAAAAAAAAATTCTAGATTGTCTTGTTTGTTGGTGTATAGTTGTTTTAAAATAGCTTCTTATGTTTCTTTGAATTTCTATGGTATTAGTTGAAATGTATTCTATTTCATTTGTAATTTTTTTAAATTTAATTTTTATTTTCAGCATAACAGTATTCATTATTTTTGTACCACACCCAGTGCTTCATTTGTAATTTTGGTATTTGTCCTTTATCTCTTTTCCTTGGTTAGTCTAGTTAAAGATTTGTCAATTTTATCTTTTAAAAAACCCAACTCTTAGTTTGTTTAATCTTTTCTATTGTTTCTCTGTTCTCAGTTTCATTTATTTTTGCTCTATTTTTTATTTGTTATGCTAAGTTTGACCTCAGTTTCTTCTTCCTTTTTATACTTTCATAAGACATAAAGTTAGGTTGTTTTCTGGGAGTATTCCTACTTCTTAATATTGGTCTTCTTTGATATGAAGTTATTTTTAGAACTCCTTTTGTTTCATTCTCCAAATTCTTACATGTTGTATTTTTACTTCTGTTTGTCTCAAGAAACTTTTTATTTCCCTCTTATTTCTTATTTGATCCATTGTTGTTGTTTTCAAGGTCTTGTTGTTTAATTTCTATGTGTTTATGAATTTTCCAGTTTTCCTGTTGTTACTGATTTCTAATTTCATGCCACTGTGGTTGCAGAAGATAGTTGGTATGATGTTAATCTTCTTGAATTAGCTATGACTTGTTTTGTGACTTCATATATGGGCTATCCTAGAAAATCTTCCTCATGTGCTTGAGAATAATATGTATTCTGCTACTGTTGGATAGAACCTTCTCCATAGGTCTGTTGGATCAATTTGGTGTACAGTGTTGTTCAAATCTGTTGTTTATTGATACTCTGTTTGTATGATGTATCCATTGTTTAGTGTTCAGTATGAAAATCCCCAGATATTATAATATTACTATTTATTTTTCCTTTCATCTCTGTTAGTTTTGCTTTACGTATTTAAGTATTCCAATGTTGGATGAATAAACATTTACAACTGTTATATTTTCCTGATGTACTGACACTTTTATCGTTATATAATGACTTTTTTGTCTCTTTTAAAACTTTTAGCTTATGTAACTATAGCCACTCTGCTTTTGTTTTAATACCATTTGCTTGAAATGTCTTTTTCTATCCCTTCACTTTCATTCTGTTTGTCTTTAAAAACAAAGTGAGGGGGTGTCTGGGTGGCTCAGTGGGTAAAGCCTCTGCCTTTGGCTCAGGTCGTGATCCCAGGGTCCTGGGATTGAGCCCCACATTGGGCTCTCTGCTTTAGCAGGGAGCCTGCTTCTCCCCCCACTCTCTGCCTGCCTCTCCACCTACTTGTGATCTTTGTCTGTCAAATAAATAAATAAAATCTTTAAAAAATAAAATAAAAACAAAATGAGCTTTTTGGGGTGAGGGGGCAAGATAGTAGAGAAGTAGGGCATCCTATTTCAACCAGTCCCCCGAATTGAGCTGGATATCTGCCAGACAACTCTGAATATCCACAAAATCAGGCTGAGATGTAAGAGGATATACCAGGATCTATACCAACAGAATATCTCCAGTGGCCAGTTTCATTGTGTGAAGCAGGGAGCCATGATTCTGTGGTCAGATATTGGGAGATAAACAAACGGAGGAGGGAGCCACAATAAGTGCTGGTGCTTGGAAGGTGAAATAACAGAGGAGTGCTAAAGCCTCTTACACAGGGGCCAGGGGCTCAGACTTGCAGACCACTGATAGCCATTGGAAAAGGACTTTAGGGAACCCCCCCCAAAGGCTGAAACCTGCACCTGTGGGGGCACATGTGTGAACTGGGGGTGACTGGCAGTTTAAGAAGCAGAAAGGGCAGAACATGGGCCTGGACCTGGAAGCAAGGGCTGGGAGTGCTGGAGTGGGGCTCACAACCCAGATCTCTACAGTATTTAGCAGTATAGACAAAACCAGAGTCAGTGTGACCTGGAGGGCTTTCTGGAGAAGAGTCTGTGATCTCTGTAATCTGAGACAGAAGTTTGGACACAGTTAATTCTGCTCTGACTCTTGGAAGGGACACGGAAACTTACCAGGGAAAGCCACCAGAAAACAAAAGGGCCTTGAAGCTGGTTTTCATTGAGTCCATCCCACATGACAAGGGGCAAGACAATTCTGCCCAAACAGGGTTGCCTGAGTAACAGCATGGCAGGTCCCTCCCCCGAGAAGACAGGCTGAAAGAACAAGAGGCCAAGAACCTGAAAGTCCCCATAAAAGTGGTGCATCTTCCTTGGATTGTGGTCAGTGGTTTGGACTCTGTACATTCCCTCAACTACCTCTTACCAGACTGACTGGGAGGAGGAATCCCCAAGAGAGGAAAAAATCAGAGACTATAACCTCTACCACTAAACTAATGGATATGGACATAAGCAAAATGTCAGAAGTAGAATTCAGGGTAACAGTTATACAGACAATAGCTAGGTTTGAGAAAACCGTTAGTGTCAACATAGATTCTCTAAGGGCCGAAATGAGAACTGATCTGGCAGAATTTAAAAATGTTATCAGTGAGATCCATCTAATCTAGATAATCTAACAACTGGGGTGAATGAAGCAGAAGATTGAGTTAGTGATCTAGAACACAAACTGATAGAAAAGATGGATCAGGAGGCAGTCTGGAACAAACAGCTTAGAAGCCATGAAAACAGAATTAGAGAAATAAATGATGTGATGAAACATTCTAATGTCAGAATTTTGGGGATCCCAGAGGGGATGGAAAGAGAGAGGACTAGAAGGTATAGTTGAGCAAATCCTAGCTGAGATTTCCCTAATCTGGGGATTGAAACAATTGTTCATGTTCTAGAGGCATAGAGGACACCCCCCCCCAGACAAATAAGGGTATAGCAACCTCCAGGCATGAGATAGTGAAACTCATGAATCTTAAATCCAAAGAATATATCTTAAGGGCAGCTGGGGGGAAAAGATTCCTTGCACACAGAGGGAGGAACACTAGAATAATGTCAAACCTGTCCACAGAAACCTGGCAAGCCAGAAATGGATGTCAAGACATATTCAGGTCACTAAATAAGAAGAACATGAAGCAAACAATGCTTTATCTGGCAAGGCTGTGATGTACAATGGATGGAAAAATAAAGAGCTTCCAAGACTGGCAAAGACTGAAAGAATTTGTGACCACAAAGCTGGCCTTGCAAGAAGTATTAAGGGGGGCTTATGAAAGAAGAAAGACCCCAAGACTAATATAGAACAGACATTTACAGAGACAATCTATAGAAACAAAGACTTCACAGGCAAAATGACGACAACAAAAACATATATTTCAATAATCACTCTCAACATGAACAGCCTAAATGCTCTCATAAAATGTCACAGGGTTGCAGATTGGATAAAAAGACAGGACCCATCCATATGCTGTCTACAAGAGACTCATCTTGAACCTAAAAATGCATTCATACTGAAAGTGAAGGAATGGAGAACAATTTTTCATGCCAATGGACATCAAAACAAAGGTGGGGTAGCAATTTTCATATCAGACAAATTAGACTTTAAAGCTAAAGACTGTTGTTAGAGATACAGAAGGACACTAAATCATTCTTAAAGGGTCTATCCTACAAGAAGATCAAACAATTATAAATATCTGTGCCCCAACATGGGAGCATCTAAGTACTTAAGCCAGCTGTTAATCAAAATGAAGAGACATATTGATAAGAATATGTTAATTGCAGGAGATAGTAACACATTCTCAGCAATACAGATAATCTAAGCTGAAAATCAGCAAAGTAATAAGAGCTTTGAATGACAAATTGGAACAGATGGACCTCATACATATATACAAAACAGTCCACCCTAAAACAACAGAATACTCATTCTTCTTGAGTGCGCATGAAACTTTTTCTAGAATAAACCACATAGTGGGTCACAAATCAGGTGACCCACTGGTCTCAACTGATACCAAAATATTGAGCTTATTCCCTGCATGTTCTCAGACCATAATGCTTTGAAACTGGAACTAAACCACAAGAAGAGGTTTGGAAGAAATTCAAACACTTGGTGGCTAAGACCATCCTGCTTAAGAATGTTTAGGTCAACCAGGAAATCAACAAAGAACTTAAACAATTCATAGAAACCAATGAGAACAAAAACAAATTGGTTCAAAACCTATGGGATATGGCAAAGATGGTCCTAAGGGGGTGATGCATAGCCATCCAAGCCTGACTCAAAAAGATAGAGAAATCACGAATACACCAACTCTCTTTACACTCTTAAGAACTGGAGAATCAGCAACAAATTAAACCTACCCCATGCACAAGAAGGGAAATAATTAAGATTAGGGCAGAGACCAATGAATTAGAAACCAGAGATACAGTAGAACAAATCAACAAAACTAGAAACTGATTCTTTGAAAGAATTAGTAAGGTTGATAAACCAGTGGACAGAATAATTCAAAAGAAAAGAGAGAGGATATAAATCAATAAAATTATGAATGGAAGGGGAGAGATCACTACTAACACCAAAGAAATAGAAACAATCATCAGAAATTATTATCAAGAGTTATATGACAATAACTTAAGCAACCTAGAAGAAACAGATGCATTCCTGGAAACCTATAAACTTCCAAGACTGAACATGAAGAAATTGCCAACCTGAATAGACCCATATTTAGTAACAAGATTGAAGCAGTGATCAAAAACTTCTCAAAAAACAAGAGCCCAGGACCTGACATATTCCCTGGGAAATTCTACCAAACATTCAAAGAAGAAACAATACCAATTCCCCTGAAGCTGTTTCAAATAATAGAAAATAGAAACAGAAGGAAGACATCCAGACTCTTTATATCCAGCATTACCTTGATCGCCAAACCAGGCAAAGGCCCCACCAAAAAGGAGAATTTCATACCAATATCCAGATCCTAGCTAATGGGATCCAACAGTCCATTAAAAAGATTATCCACCATGACCAGGTGGGATTTATCCCTGGGATGCAAGTGTGTTTCAACATTCACAAATCAATCAATGTGATAGAACAAAAAGCATTTGACAAAATACAGTATCCTTTCTGTGAAGGATGCTGATTAAAACTCTTCAGAGCATAAGGATATAGGAAACATTTATCAACTTCATAAAATCCATCTACGAAGAACCCACAGTGAATATCATTCTCGATGGGGAAAAGCTTTCTCCCTTAAGATCAGGAACATGACAAGGATGCCCAACTCTCTCCACTATTTTTTTTAATCTTTAAAAAAAAATTTAAAATATTTTATTTATTTGACAGACAGAGATCACAAGTAGGAAAAGAGACAGGCAGAGACAGAGGAGTAAGCGTGCTCCCTGCTGAGCAGAGAGCCCAATGCAGAGATCAATCACAGGACCCTGGGATCATGACCTGAGCTGAAGGCAGAGGCTTTTATCCACCGAGCCACCCAGGTGCCCTCTCCACTATTTTTCAACATACTACTAGAAGTCCTAGAAATGGCATTCAGACAATGAAAAGAAATAAAAAGTATTCAAATTGACAAAGAAGTCAAACTCTCTTACTCTTCATCTAGGACATGAGACTTTATGTGGAAATCCCAAAATATCTACCCCCAAATTTCTAAAACTCCTACAATAATTCAATAATGTGACAGGATACAAAGTCAATGCACAGAAGTCTGTTGCTTTCTTGTACACTAACACTGAATCTGTAAAAAGGGAAATTAGAGAATGGATTCCATTTACAATGGCACCAAAACCCACAAGATACATTGACATAAATCCAAAGAGGTGAATGATCTATACTCGAGGAAATACAGAACTCTCATGAAAGAAATTGAAGAAGACACAAAAAGTTGGAAAAACATTCCATGCTCATAGATTTGAAGAATAAACATTGTTAAAATGTCTATGTTGCCCAGTGCAATCACATTTTTCAAATTGCTGGAACAAATAATCCTAAAATTTGTATGGAACTAAAAAAGACCCCAAATCACCATGGAAATGTTGAAAAAGAAAAACAAACCTGAGGGTATCATATTGCCCGATTCCAAGTTTTATTACAAAGCTGTGATCACCAAGACAGCATGGTACTGGCATAAAAGCAGACGTATAGACCAGTGGAACAGAGTAGAGAGCCCAGATATGGACCCCTAACTCTATGATCAAATAATCTTTGATTATTTGAAAAAAATATACAGTGGAAAAAAGACAGTCTCTTCAATAAATGGTGCTGGGAAAATTGGACAGCTATATGTAGAAGAATGAAACTCGACCATTCTCTTACACCATACACAAAGATAAACTCTAAATGGATAAAAGAACTTCAATGTGAGGCAGGAATGTATCAGAATCCTGGAGGGGAACATAGGCAGTAACCTCTTTGACATCAGCCATAACAAATTCTTTCAAGACATGTCACCAAAGGCAAAGGAAACAAAAGTGAAAATGAACTTTTGAGAATTCTTCAAGATCAAAAGCTTCTGCACAGCAAAGGAAATTGTCAACAAAACAAAGAGGCACCCCACAGTAGGGAGAAGATATTTGCAAATTACAGTATAGGCAAAGGGATGACATCCAAGATCTATAAAGAACTTCTCAAACTCAACACCCAAAAAACAAATAATCCTGTCAAAAACTGGTCAGAAGACCTGAACAGACATTTTCCAAAGAAGACATACAGATGGGTAACAGACACATGACAAAATGATCATCATTAGCCATCAGGGAAATTCAAATCAAAACCACACTGAGATACCCCCTTATACCAGTCGGAATGGCCAAAATTGACAAGGCAAGAAACAAGAGATGTTGGAGAGGATGTGGATAAAGGGTAACCCTCTTACACTGTTGGTGGAAATGCAAGTTGTTGCAGCCCCTTTGGAAAACAGTTTTTAGGTTCCTCAAAAATTAAAAATAGAGCTACCCTATGACCTGGCAATTGCACCACTGGGTATTTACACCAAAGATACAGATGTAGTGAAAAGAAGGGTCATATGCACCCCGATGTTCATAGCAGTAATGTCCATGATAGCGAAACTGTTGAAAGATGCCTTTCAACAGATGAATGGATAAAGAATATGTGGTCCATGTATACAATGGAATATTACTCAGCCATCAGAAAGGGTGAATACCCAGCTTTTGCATCAACATGCATGAGATGGGGGGAGATTATGCTAAGTGAAATAAGTTAAGCAGAGAAAATCAATTATCATATGGTTTCACTTACTCACTTTTGGAACATAAGGAATAGTATGGAAGATATTGGGAGAAAAAGGAAAAGTGAAGCAGGAAGAATCAGAGGGGGAGATGAACCAAGAGATTTGTTGAGTCCAAGAAACAAACTGACAGGTTAAGGTGGAAGAGAGTAGAGGGATGGGCTGGTGTGATGATGGGTTAAGGAGGGCACATATTGGATGGAACACTGGGTGCTATACATAAACAATGAATCTTAGAACATCACATAAAAAACTAATTACGGACTGTATGGTGACTAACATATCATAATAAAAATAATAATAAAATTTTTTTCAGAAAAAATGACTTTCTTGTAGGTAATAAATTGTTTGCTCTTTTTTTCTTACACATTCAGCCATTCTATGTCTTTTAATTGGAGATTTTCATCAGTGTTCATTAAAGCAAATATTGATAAAGACATACTGTTGCCAGGTCGTTATGTTTTTTCTGGTTGTTGTTGTAAATCCATTGTTTCTTGTTAATTTTTTTATTTGTTTTTTGATGTGTTTGGTTATCAATGTGCATTGACTTCTTTGTTATGTTCTTTAGTGTAATTAAATGATTTTCCCTCATGATTACCATAAGGTTTACATAAAACACCTTAAACTTATAATATCCTATTTTAAATTGATAACAGCTTAACTTCAATAGAATTTTTAAGCTTTACGCTTTTACCATTCCTCTCATCTATGTTTTAGATTATTGATGGTATAATTCACATTTTTAAGATTTTATTTATTTATTTGACAGACAGAGATCACAAGTAGGCAGAGAAGCAGGCAGAGAGAGAGGAAGAAGCAGGGTCCATGCTGAGCAGAGAGCCCAATGCAGGGCTAGATCCCGGGACCCTGGGGTCACAACCTGAGCCGAAGGCAGAAGCTTTAACCCACTGAGCCACCCAGGTGCCCCTTCACATGTTTTTATAGTATGTAACTAACAACTTATTACTGTAGTTATAGTTATTTTTACTATGCTTATTTTTTCAATGCAACCTAAAATTTTAAGTGAACTATTGCCATATTGCAGAATCCATAACTATATATTTGCCATTATCAATGAGATTTACACTAAGTTTTCATTTTTTTTAATTTTAATTTTTTATAAACATATATTTTTATCCCCAGGGGTACAGGTCTGTGAATCACCAGGTTTACACACTTCACAGCACTCACCAAAGCACATACCCTCCCCAATGTCCATAATCCCACCCCCTTCTCCCAAACCACCTCCCCGCAGCAACCCTCAGTTTGTTTTGTGAGATTAAGAGTCACTTATAGTTTGACTCCCTCCAAATACCATCTTGTTTCATTGATTCTTCTCCTAACCACTTAAGCCCCCATGTTGCATCACCACTTCCTCATATCAGAGAGATCATATGATAGTTGTCTTTCTCTGCTTGACTTATTTCACTCAGCATGATACGCTCTAGTTCCATCCATGTTATCGCAAATGGCAAGATTTCATTTCTTTTGATGGCTGCATAGTATTCCATTGTGTATATATACCACATCTTCTTGATCCATTCATCTGTTGATGGACATCTAGGTTCTTTCCATAGTTTGGCTATTGTGGACATTGCTGCTATAAACATTCGGATGCACGTGCCCCTTTGGATCACTACGTTTGTATCTTTAGGGTAAATACCCAATAGTGCAATTGCTGGGTCATAGGGCAGTTCTATTTTCAACATTTTGAGGAACCTCCATGCTGTTTTCCAGAGTGGCTGCACCAGCTTGCATTCCCACCAACAGTGTAGGAGGGTTCCCCTTTCTCCGCATCCTCGCCAGCATCTGTCATTTCCTGACTTGTTTATTTTAGCCATTCTGCTGGTGTGAGGTGATATCACATTGTGGTTTTAATTTGTATTTCCCTGATGCCGAGTGATATGGAGCACTTTTTCATGTGTCTGTTGGCCATCTGGATGTCTTCTTTGCAGAAATGTCTGTTCATGTCATCTGCCCATTTCTTGATTGGATTATTTGTTTTTTCGGTGTTGAGTTTGCTAAGTTCTTTATAGATTCTGGACACTAGTCCTTTATCTGATATGTCGTTTGCAAATATCTTCTCCCATTCTATCAGTTGTCTTTTGATTTTATTAACTGTTTCCTTTGCTGTGCAAAAGCTTTTGATCTTGATGAAATCCCAATAGTTCATTTTTGCCCTTGCTTCCCTTGACTTTGGTGTTGTTCCTAGGAAGATGTTGCTGCGGCTGAGGTCGAAGAGGTTGCTGCCTGTGTTCTCCTCAAGGATTTTGATGGATTCCTTTCTCACATTGAGGTCCTTCATCCATTTTGAGTCTATTTTCGTGTGTGGTGTAAGGAAATGGTCCAATTTTATTTTTCTGCATGTGGCTGTCCAATTTTCCCAACACCATTTATTGAAGAGGCTGTCTTTTTTCCATTGGACATTCTTGCCTGCTTTGTCGAAGATTAGTTGACCATATAGATGAGGGTCTATTTCTGGGCTCTCTATTCTGTTCCATTGATCTATGTGTCTGTTTTTGTGCCAGTACCATGCTGTCTTGATGATGACAACTTTGTAATAGACCTTGAAGTCTGGAATTGTGATGCCAACAACGTTGGCTTTCTTTTTCAATATCCCTTTGGCTATTCGAGGTCTTTTCTGGTTCCATATAAATTTTAGAATTATTTCTTCCATTTGTTTGAAAAAGATGGATGGTACTTTGATAGGAATTGCATTAAATGTCTAGATTGCTTTAGGTAGCATAGACATTTTTACAATATTTATTCTTCCAATCCAGGAGCATGGAACATTATTCCTTTTTTTTGTGTCTTCCTCAATTTCTTTCATGAGTACTTTATAGTTTTAGGAGTATAGATTCTGTACCTCTTTGGTTAGGTTTATTCCTAGGTATCTTATGGTGTTGGGTGCAATTGTAAATGGGATTGACTCCTTAATTTCTCTTTCTTCTGTCTTGCTGTTGGTGTAGAGAAATGCAACTGATTTCTGTGCATTGATTTTATATCCTGACAGTTTACTGAATTCCTGTATAAGTTCTAGCAGTTTTGGAGTGGAGTCTTCTGGGTTTTCCACATATAGTATCATATCATCTGTGAAGAGTGATAATTTGACATCTTCTTTGCCGATTTGGATGCCTTTAATTTCCTTTTGTTGTCTGATTGCTGAGGCTAGGACCTCTAGTACTATGTTGAATAGCAGTGGTGATAATGGACATCACTGCCATGTTCCTGACCTTAGCGGAAAAGCTTTCAGTTTTTCTCCATTGAGAATGATATTTGTGGTGGGTTTTTCATAGATGGCTTTGATGATATTGAGGTATGTGCCCTCTATCCCTACACTTTGAAGAGTTTTGATCAGGAAGGGATGCTGTATTTTGTCAAATGCTTTTTCAGCATCTATTGATAGTATCATATGGTTCTTGTTCTTTCTTTTATTGATGTGTTGTATCACATTACCTGAATTGCGGATGTTGAACCAACCTTGCAGCCCTGGAATAAATCTCACTTGGTTGTGCTGAATAATCCTTTTAATGTACTGTTGAATCCTATTGGCTAATATTTTGTTGAGTATTTTCGCATCTGTGTTCATCAAGGATATTGGTCTATAGCTCTCTTTTATGATGGGATCCTTGTCTGGTTTTGGGATCAAGGTGATGCTGACCTCATAAAATGAGTTTGGAAGTTTTCCTTCCATTTCTAATTTTTGGAACAGTTTCAGGAGAATAGGAATTAGTTCTTTGTAAATGTTTGGTAGAATTCCCCCGGGAAGCCGTCTGGCCCTGGGCTTTTGTTTGGAGATTTTTAATGACTGTTTCAATCTCCTTACTGGTTATGGGTCTGTTCAGGCTTTCTATATCTTCCTGGTTCAGTTGTGGTAATTTATATGTTTCTAGGAATGTATCTATTTCTTCCAGATTGTCAAATATTGGCGTAGAGTTGCTCATAGTATGTTCTTATAATAGTTTATTTTTCTTTGGTGTTAGTTGTGATCTCTCCTCTTTCAATCATGATTTTATTTATTTGGGTCCTTTCTCTTTTCTTTTTGATAAGTCGGGCCAGTTTTATTAATTTTTTATTAATTCTATTAATAATTTTATTAATCAATTTTATTAATTTTATTTTATTAATTCATTCAAAGAACCAGCTCCTTGTTTTGTTGATTTGTTCTATTGTTTTTTTGGTTTCTATTTCATTGATTTCTGCTCTGATCTTTATGATTTCTCTTCTCCTGCTGGGCTTAGGATTTCTTTCTTGTACTTTCTCCAGCTCCTTTAGGTGTAGGTTTAGGTTGTGTACCTGAGACCTTTCTTGTTTCTTGAGAAAGGCTTGTACCACTATATATTTTCCTCTCAGGACTGCCTTTGTTGTGTCCCACAGATTTTGAACCGTTGTATTTTCATTATCATTTGTTTCATTATTTTTTTCAATTCTTCTTTAATTTTCCGGTTGACCCATTCATTCTTTAGAAGGATGCTGTTTAGTCTCCATGTATTTGGGTTCTTTTCAAACTTCCTTTTATGGTTGAGTTCTAGCTTTAGAGCATTGTGGTCTGAAAATATGCAGGGAATGGTCCCAATCTTTTGATACCGGTTGAGTCCTGATTTAGGACCGAGGATGTGATCTATTCTGGAGAATGTTCCATGTGCACTAGAGAAGAATGTGTATTCTGTTGCTTTGGGATGAAATGTTCTGAATATATCTGTGATGTCCATCTGGTCCAGTGTGTTGTTTAAGGCCTTTATTTCCTTGCTGATCTTTTGCTTGGATGATCTGTCCATTTAGGTGAGTGGAGGGTTAAAGTCCCCTACTATTATTGTATTATTGTTGATGTGTTTCTTTGATTTTGTTATTAATTGGTTTATATAGTTGGCCGCTCCCACGGTGGGGGCATAGATATTTAAAATTGTTAAATCTTCTTGTTGGACAGACCCTTTGAGTATGATATAGTGTCCTTCCTCATCTCCTATTATAGTCTTTGGCTTAAAATCTAATTGATCTGATATAAGGATTGCCACTCTTGCTTTCTTCTGATGTCCATTAGCATGGTAAATTCTTTTCCACCCCCTCACTTTAAATCTGGAGGTGTCTTCGGGCTTAATATGAGTTTCTTGGAGGCAACATATAGATGGGTTTTGTTTTTGTATCCATTCTGATAGCCTGTGTCTTTTGACAGGGGCACTTAGCCCATTAACATTCAGGGTAACTATTGAGAGATATGAATTTAGTGCCATTGTATTGCCTGTAAGGTGACTGTTACTGTATATGGTCTCTGTTCCTTTCTGATCTACCACTTGTAGGCTCTCTCTTTTCTTAGAGGACCCCTTTCAATATTTCCTGTAGAGCTGGTTTGGTGTTTGCAAATTCTTTCAGTTTTTGTTTGTCCTGGAAGCTTTTAATCTCTCCTTCTATTTTCAATGATAGCCTAGCTGAATATAGTATTCTTGGCTGCATGTTTTTCTCAGTTAGTGCTCTGAAAATATCATGCCAGCTCTTTCTGGCCTGCCAGGTCTCTGTGGATAAGTCAGCTGCCAATCTAATATTTTTACCATTGTATGTTACAGACTTCTTTTCCTGGGCTGCTTTCAGGATTTTCGCTTTGTCACTAAAACGTGAATTTTACTATTAGGTGATGGGGTGTGGTCCTATTCTTATTGATTTTGAGGGGCGTTCTCTGAACCTCCTGAATTTTGATGCTCGTTCCCTTTGCCATATTGGGGAAATTCTCCCCAATAATTCTCTCCAGTATACCTTCTGCTCCCCTCTCTCTTTCTTCTTCTTCTGGAATCCCAATTATTCTAATGTTGTTTCGTCTTATGGTGTCACTTATCTCTCGAATTCTCCCCTTGTGGTCCAGTAGCTGTTTGTCCCTCTTTTGCTCAGCTTCTTTATTCTCTGTCATTTGGTCTTTTGTATCACTAATTCTTTCTTCTGCATCATTTATCCTAGCAGTGAGAGCCTCCATTTTTGATTGCACCTCATTAATAGCTTATTTGATTTGAACTTGGTTAGATTTTAGTTCTTTTATTTCTCCAGAAAGGGCTTTTATATCTCTCGAGAGGGTTTCTCTAATATCTTCCATGCCTTTTTCGAGCCTGGCTAGAACCTTGAGAGTTGTCATTCTGAATATAGATTTGATATATTACCAATGTCTGTATTGATTATGTCCCTAGCCTTCGGTACTGCCTCTTGTTCTTTTTTTTGTGTTGAATTTTTCTGTCTTGTCATTTTTTCCAGCTAAGAGTATATGAAGGAGCAAGTAAAATACTAAAAGGGTGGCAACAACCCAAGGAAAATATGCTTTAACCAAATTAGAAGAGATCCCAAGTCGTGAGGGGGTAGAAAGGGGATAAAAAGAGGTTTAAAAAGGAAGAAAGAAAAAGAAAAGAAAAGAAAAGAAAAGAATTAAAAAAAAGAAAACAAATAATAAAAATATAAATATATATATATAAACATATTGATAGATAGATAGATAGGATAAACTAGTTAAAAAACGTTAAAAAAGAAAAAGTAAAAGTTAAAAAAAATTTACCAGAAGGCAAGAAAAAAAAACAAAAAATGAAAAAGAAAAAAATTAAATTAACTGCAGGACTAAAAAAAATCACAGGGAAAAAGCCATGTGTTCCGTGATTTGCTTTCTCCTCCTCTAGAGTTCTGCTGCTCTCCTTGGAATTGAAATCGCACTTCTTGGTAGGTGAACCTGGTCTCAGCTGGATTTCTTTTTGATCTTCTGGGGGAGGGGCCTGTTGTAGTGATTCTCAAGTATCTTTGCCCCAGGCGGAATTGCACCACCCTTACCAGGGGCCCGGGTGAGTAATCAACTCAGGTTTGCTTTCAGGAGCTTTTGTTTCCTGAGCGCTTTCCATAGAGTTCCGGAGGACAGGAATACAAATGGCAGCCTCCTGGTCTCCGGCCCGGAGGTTCCGAGAGCCCAGGGCCCCACTCCTCAGTGCGCCCTCAGAGAACAGTGCCCAGTTACTACCGTCTGCTTGACCTCCGGCCACGCTCCGAGCTCACCAAGCCTGTGGCCAGTTCAAGGTAACACCGAGCTGTGAGCTTACTGTTGGCTCTGTCTCTGTAGCTGGCTCTCCCGTTCCAATACCCGCAAGCTCTGTGACACTCAGACACCCCCGATCCTTCTGTGACCCTGCGTGACCTGAGACCACGCTGACCCCACGTGGCTTCGCCCTGGTTTAGCCTCTGGAGCGATGTCCCTCAGCGGAACAGACTTTTAAAAGTCCTGATTTTGTGCGCTGTTGCTCCGCCGCTTGCCGGGAGCCGGCCCCTCCCCCCGGGGTCTATCTTCCCGTCGCTTTTGATTCACATCTCCGCCGGTCCTACCTTTCAGAAAGTGGTTGTTTTTCTGTTTCCAGAATTGCTGTTCTTCTTCTCTTTGATCTGCTGATGGATTTTCAGGTGTTTGCAATCTTAGGTAAGCTATCTAGCTGATCTCCGGCTAGCTGAAGTAGTCTCAGCCTGCTACTTCTCCGCCATCTTGACTCCTCCCCTAAGTTTTCATGTTTTTTAAATGTTTTTACTTTACTCACACTAAAAGAACTTTCTTAGCCTTTCTTGTATGTCAGCTGTAGTGATAATGAACTTTTCAGCTTTTGTCTGAGACAGCTTTTAGTCCTACTTTGTTTCTGTAGTATAGTTTTACTGGTACAGAATTCTTGGTTGACAGTCATTTATTTTGAATATATCATCTCCCCCTTTTTTTTATTGGCCCTCAAATTTTCTGTTGAGAAATCTGCTGATGGTCTTACACAGTTTTCTTGTATGTAGTGACTCTCTTCTTTAGCTGTTCATTTTTTTTTTTTTGACAATTTAGTTATAATGTGTCTTTGTTAGTCCTATTTGAGTTCAACCTACTTGGGATCCTTTCGGCTTTATGAATTTAAATGTCCATTACTCTTCCCAGGTTCAGTATGTTCTACGCCCTTATTGCTTTCAGTATGCATTCTGCCCCTTTCCCTTCTCCTTGTGGAATTCCATAATGTGACTATTGGTTTCCTTTTTGTCCCTTAATTCTCATAGGCTTTCATTACTCTTTTTTCTTCATTTTGCTCCTCTGTCTAGGTAATTTTTAACATTGTAAACTTGAGGTGTTGATGTGTGTGTGTGTGTGTGTGGTCAGCTCTACTTCTAATACTCTCTATTGGATTCTTCAGATTACTTACTGGATTTGTCAGTTCCAGAATTTCTGGAACTTTTAATGTATGTTATTTCCTGTTGAACCTCTCATTTTGTTCATTTTTTTTCCAAATTCCATTTAGTTGTCTGTGTTTTCTAGTAAGTAGCACACTGAACTTCTTTAATGGGATTATTTTGAATACTTTTTCTAAGAGTTCATAGTTCTCCTTCCTTAGAGTCAGTCATAGGCTCTTTATGAGCTTCCTTTGATATATTTACCTGATTCATCATGAACCTTGATTCCTTACATTAGTATCTACACATTTGAATGATTGGTTTCTGCTTTCAGATTTTATAGGATTCCTTTGTCGAAGACAGTTTTTTCCCCCCAGTCAGCTCAGCTTGGGGTTTGGCATGTGTCTGCTAGTAATTTCCTTAAGCAGGTGGGTCCTCCTATTATTTTCCATTTTGGGACAAGGCAACTTTAACATTCTAAGGACAAGGAAGTGGGTGAGCTACTGGCTAAGAACTCTTGGATAAGTCTTCTGGCTTGGTTTTCTATACATATGAGTCTGTAGAATGGGCTCTATGTTTACCTGTATTCTCTGGTCAGGCTTACTAGATAGTTTGTACCAGGTACTATATTCAGTAGCTTATGGAGCTATGAATTAGCTTCCTTGCCTTGGAAGGACAGTAGGACGGAGTCCAAGACCTATATAGCTTTTTGACTGTTTACTCAAATCAAGCTAGAATATGCACTGAATTACATAGTAAGTTTTCTGTTTTTTTGTTTTCTCTTCAGCAGGGAAACCATGGGCTGTACTTTGCTATCAGGTACCACCATACACAGAGCTATTTAATGAGTTATGTGACTTCCTTTTTTCTCTGGCTATATTTCCTGGTTTGACGGGCTGAAGACTGTATTCAGCAATGAGGAAGGCTACAGATTAGATTCAGATCCTTAATGAAGGAGAGTAGCTCCCAGTTCCTCCTAACCAGAGAGCCAGTTTGAGAAACTGAGAGCAGCCTGGAGCAGCCCTACCCACTTTCACCCAGTCAAGGAGCTTAATCACAACCCCTCCAGCTGTGGAGGATGTGGATCCGTCTGACCAAAATGCTAGAGAAAACTCCTGGAAGCTGTGTAGCCCAGTAGCACTCAATCCAAAAGGTGGGTGGGCAGAGTTAATATTTTTTATGCATAAAGCTTGTGGCCCTCTTCTGTCAGGAAACTTGGGCTTCAGGTCATCTTCAGTTAAGACAACAAAAAGCTTTCCCAGCTTTAGAGCTGCTTTGCCCACTATGCCCAGGCAGAGATTCTAATCTGTAGCCTTCCTCATTTATCCATTCATCTGTTGAAAGGAATCTCTGCTCTTTCCCCAGTTTAGCTATCATGGACATTCCTGCTATGAACATTGGAGTGCATGTGCCCCTTCTTTTCACAGCATGTGTATCTTTGGGGTAAATACCCAGCAGTGCAATTGTTGGGTCATAGGGTAGTTCTATTTTCAACTTTTTGAGGAAACTCCACACTGATTTCCAAAGTGTCTATACCACCTTACACTCCTACCAACAGTGTAAGAAGGTTCCCCTTTCTACACAACATCTCCAACCTTTTTTGTTTTTTGCCTTGTCAATTTTTGCCATTCTAACTGGTGTAAGGTGGTATCTCAATGTGATTTAAATTTTAATTTCCTTGATGGCTAATGAAATGAACATGTTTTCATGTGTTTCCTAGCCATTTGTATGTCTTCTTTGGAGAAGTGTTTGTTCATGTCTTCTGTCAATTTTTTTACTTGACTTTTTTTTTTTTTTTTTTTTTTTTTTTTTTTTTTTAGTTGTTGAGTTTGGGAAGTTCTTTATATATCTTGGATGTCAGTCCTTTGTATGTAGTGTCATTTTCAAATATGTTCTCCCATTCGGTGGGTTCCCTTTTTCTTTTATTGACAGTTTCCTTTGCTGTGCAGAAGGTTTTTATCTTGATGAAGTCCCAAAAGTTCATTTTTGCTTTTGTTTCCCTTGCCTTTGGAGACGTGTCTTGAAAGAAGTTGCTGTGATTGATGTTGAAGTGGTTATTGCCTATGTTCTCCTCTAGGATTTTGATGGATTCCTGTCTCACATTGGGATCTTTCATCCATTTTGAGTTTATCTTTGTATATGGTGTAAGAGAATGGTCAAGTTTAATTCCTCCATATATAGTTGTCCAATTTTCCCATCACCATTTATTGAAAAGACTGGCTTTTTTCCTCTGGATATTTTTTTCTGCTTTGTTGAAGATTATTTGACCATAGAATAGAGGGTCCATATCTGGACTCTCTATTCTGTTCCATTGGTCTATGTGGATGTTTTGTGATAGCCATGACATCTTGGTGATTACAACTTTGTAATAAAGCTTGAAATCAGGCAACATGATGCCCCCAGCTTTGTTTTTCTTTTTCAACATTTCCATTGAACCAAAGTGTTTTCATTCTCATGGTTTCCATTAATTGTTTAAGTTCTGCTTTGATTTTCTGGTTGACCCAAACAGTTTTAAGCAGTATGGTTTTTAGCTTCCAAGTGTTTGAATTCCTTCCAAACTTTATCTTGTGGCTGAGTTCCAATTTCAAAGCCTTGTGGTCTGAGAATATGCAGGGAGTAATTTCAATCTTTTGGTATTAGTTGAGCCCTAATTGTGACCCTGTATGTGGTCTATTCTGGAGAAAGTTTCATGTGCACTCAAGAAAAATGCGTATTCAGTTGTTTTAGGGTGGAACGTTCTCTATATATCTATGAGGTCCATCTAGTCCAGTGCCTCATTCAAAGATCTTTTTTTCTTTATTTTCTACTTAGATGATCTGTCTATTGCTGACAGTGGATTGCTCAGGTCTCCTACTATTAACGTATTACTATCAACATGTCTCTGCATTTTGGTTAACAGTTGGCTTATATAGTTGGCTGTTCCTATGTTGGGGGCATAGATATTTATAACTGTTAGATCTTCTTGTTGGATAGACCCTTAGTAATAATGTAGTGTCCTTCTGTATCTCTAACTAAAGTTTTTCACTTAAAATCTAATTTATCTGATATGAGAGTTGCTACCTCAGCTTTCTTTTGTGTCCCATTGGCATGAAAAACTCTTCCCCATTCCTTCACTTTCAGTCTGTATGTATCATTAGGTTCAAAATAAGTTTCTTGTAGGCAGCATATGGATGGGTCCTGTATTTTTATTGAACCTGCAACCCTGTGCCATTTTATGGGAACATTTATTTTTTTTTTAATTTTTTTTAAGATTTTTTTATTTATCTATTTGTCAGTGATAGAGGGAGAGAGAGCGAGCGAGCATAGGCAGACAGAGAGGCAGGCAGAGGCAGAGGGAGAAGCAGGCTCCCTGCCAAGCAAGGAGCCCGATGTGGGACTCGATCCCAGGACACTGGGATCATGACCTGAGCCAAAGGCAGCTGCTTAACCAACTGAGCCACCCAGGCGTCCCTTATGGGAACATTTAGGGCACTCGAATTAAGAGTGATTATTGAAAGATATGAATTTATTGTCATCATGTTGCCTGTCAAGTCCTTGCTTATATATATTGCTCTGTATATTTCTATTCTATTTCACTCTTGGGGTCTTTCTCCTTCTATCAAACCCCCCTTAATATTTCTTGGGGGACCAGCTTAGTGGTCACATATTCTTTCAGTTTCTGCCAGTCCTGGAAGCTCCTTATCTCTCTATTTTGAATGGCAGCCTTGGCAGATAAATAACTCTTGGCTGCATGTTCTTCTCCTTTAGTACCCTGAATATGTCTTTCTATCCCTTTCTGGCTTGCCATGTTTCTGTGGACAGGTCTGTTGTTATTCTGATGTTCCTTCCTCTCTATGTAAGGAATATTTTCCCGCTAACTGCCCTTAAGATTGTTTCCTTTGCTTCAAGATTTGTGAGTTTTTTGATTACATGTCTGGGTGTTTGTCTATTCTTGATCTTGGGAGGGGTCCTCTCTGCCTCTAGGACAGGAGTGTTTGTTTAATTCTCCAAGTTAAGGATGTTCTCAGCTACAATTTGCTCAAATATATCTTCTAGTCCTCTCTCTCTCCACCGCCCCCCCAAGGATCCCAATAATTCTGACATTACAACATTTTGTGATGTCATTTATTTCTACAATTCTGTCTTCATGGATTTTAAGCTGTTTGTTCTAGGTTTCCACTTGTTCCTTCTTTTCTATCAGTTTGTCTTCTAGATCACTAATTCATTTTCTGCCTCGTTTACCTTAAGTGTTAGAGTATCTAGATTAGATTGGATCTCATTGATAGTATTTTTAAGTTCTGCCAGATCAGCTCTCATTTATGCTCTTAAGAATATATACTGCCGGGGCACCTGGATGGCTCAGTGGGTTAAACCTCTGCCTTTGGCTCGGGTCTTGATCTTAGGGTCCTGAGATTGAGCCCCGCATCAGGCTCTCTGCTCGGTGGGGAGCCTGCTTCCTCCTCTCTCTCTCTCTCTGCCTGCCTCTCCACCTACTTGAGATTGAAATAAATAATATCTTAAAAAAAATAATATATGCTGCCATTAAAAGTTTCCTCCATCCTAGGTATTGTCTGCATAAGTATTACCTTGAAGTCTATTTCCAACATCTTGCTTATAGCTACATTCATTAGTTCTGTGGCAGAGGTCACAGTCTCTGAGTTTCTCCTATGTTGGGGTTTCTTCCTTTTCTGTTGAGGGGTGGTTGAGGGAATATACAGAGTCCAAACTATTGACCACAATCCAAGCAAGGTGCACCTGTTTTGTGGGGACTTTAGTGTTGTCAACCTCTTGTTCTTCCAGCCTGTCTTCTGGGAGGAGAGGGGTCTGCCACAGTGTTACTCAGGCAACCCTGTCTGGGCAGAGTTGTCCTGTCCCATTAGAGGGGGATGGGCTCACTGAAATCCATTTCGGAGGCAATTTGTTCTCTGCTGGCTTTTTCTGACAGATTTCTGTGTCATGCCCGAGCATCAGAGCAGAATTGACTGTATACAAACCTCTGTCTCAGAATAGATAGATTGCATTTTGTCCCTCAGTGCACTCTTTGGGCCACATTGTCCCTACTTCTATCTGTGCTGCCAAAAGCTGCAGTCTCCTGGGTTGTGCACCCCACAGCAGCATTCCCAGCCCTCTCTTCCAGGTCCAAACACATCTCTGTCCTTTGTTCTTCTAAGACTTCTAGCTGATCCCAGTTCACATGTGTGCCCCCACAGCTTCAGATTTCAGTTCAGGGGCTGCACTAGAGTCCTTTCCCTGTCATTACCTGTCTGCAGTCCTGTGCCTGGTCCCCAGCACAGGAGGCTTTTGTGCTCCAGCCATGCAGGATCCTGGAGGCTCATTCCCCTTCCATTTATCTTCCAATATCTGTCTGTAGAATTATAGTTCCCTGCTTCATACCTCGAGACCAACCACCTGAGATAGTCTGTTTGTACAGTTCCAGATATATCTTCTTACATCATAGGTTGATTTCAAGGATGTTCAGAATGGTCTGGTAGATATTGAGCTAATTTCAAGGGGCTCGTTGAAATAGGGATCCCCCACTTCTCTTCCATCTTTGCCCCTCCAATCAACCTATAGTGTATATATTAATTCAATTTAAGCAAGAGGTGCCAGATTTCTCTCCCAGCTGACTTCCTCAGCAGTGAATCATGGCCTTATCTCTCCCCAACTCTCCTCTAATACTTATTACTATCCATCTTTCTAATGTTTACAAATCCTATTACTGTAAAGTAATATATCATTATTTTGTTAAGTATTTCTCCTACTGTTTGCATGTTTGGTCATCTTTTCATGTGTTTTTAGTTTAGGTGAGTTTTTATTTTGTGAAATACCTATTTATATTTGCCAGTTATTCTACCACTTTATCAATGTTGGTGGTGTGTGTGTGTGTGTGTGTGTGTGTGTGTGTGACTTATAGGAGTTTCTTAAATAGGGTTTCTAATAGTTATCACTGATGTCTGAATATTGAATATTGAAAAAATTAAAGCTTTTCACTGTTGACCATACCATTTGCTTTCGTTTCAAAGCTGTTTTAGTAGGGTTGCTACTTTAGGGACTTAGAAGCTTCTTTTTCCTTGACTCTTAATTACACTTGCCTGAAATCTGATCTCCTAATAGATAAGGTCTTGCTTGTTTTGAAATACTTAGCATATCTTAACTATAATGAAAGACCTATTTTAAAATATTTTTGAAACTCAATAATTTTTAATATCATATTTGAAGGAGTAAATATGCATGACTAACTAAAAACATTTTGGAAAAGAAGCGTAATGAGGGAGCTTTCCTTATCAGATATTGAAATGCATTTTAAGGCTAGACTACTCAATGCAATACTTGAGACCTACTAATGAATGACATATCAACTTACAGACCTATCAATGGATAAGATATTTAGACCAAGAAGTAATTGTAGTATACCAATTTGCTTATTCATTGTTTACCATGCAACCAATATTTAAGGCACTAGAGACCAAGCAGTGAGCAAAAGAAAATCCCCGCTCTCTTTGAATCTACATTCTAGTGACATATATGCTATACATAAACAAGTATTTCTTTGGTATATAAAATATATGTTAAGTATATAAATTAGACAAATAGGTATTTGATTTGTGAAAAAGTTTGTGGGAAAATGTTTCACGAATTGTGAGAAAAATAAGGGATTTTTAACAAATTGAGTTAGTTTAATCAGTTATTTAGAGGAAATAAATGTAAACACTTCTTACATCGAACTATGTGGATTAAATGTTTAAGATGAAAATATAGCAATCTAGAAGAAAACATAGGTAAATCATTCTTGAAACACCATAAGGAAAGCTTTTAAATTTTAAAAGCAATAGATAAATGATATAAATGATGCCATGTGGGGATGCTAACCCTTATCCCTACCTGGTATCAATGAGGCAGAATGAAATGGTGTGAGTCAAGCTAATTGACATGTTTTCTCCACTTTATTTATGCTTCGTACCAGTGAGACCTAGCAAGAATCTGAACCTCTATGTCTACCCAGCATTAGTGAGGAGGAATGAGGTAGTGGGAGGTGAGTCTGTTTTGTATTATAATTCCCTCTTCTCCCTCACTGTCAATAGGGTCAAATGGGAAGCTGAGCTTCCACTCCTACCTTGTAGCAACAAAGTGATGTTAATTACTCTCAACTCTATCCATTACTTATAATCCCACTCAAAGGTAATGAGAAGGTGTGTGTTAAGAGTGTGTCCCTACTTTTCCCAAAATGTATTGACTGTCAACAAGGCAAAGGGACTGCAAAATTTCCACCCTACTTGTCTGAAGCAAAGCAGTGGGAACCAACATTCTGCTCTTGCTAGAGTGACATCAGTGGAGCCCAACAAGAAGCTGAGGATACAAACTTACATAGCCATCATAGTATACATAAACAAGGGACTGTCTGATTAAAAAGATTAAATAAGATCTAGAGTCTCATAATATGGTACCCAAATTATTCAAGATACAATTAAAAAGTACTCTTCATAGCAAGAACCAGGAAATCCAAAATCAAATGAGAAAAGAAAATGATCAAATATCAACACACAGAAATGAATCAAATGTTGGAAATATCTAAAAATGTTTTAAAGCAGCCACCATAAAAATGCCCGTCAAACAATTACAATTCTCTTGAAGCAAAAAGAAAAACAGAAAATCTTGAGGCATCTGGGTAGCTCAGTTGGTTAAGAGTCTGCCTTCAACTCAGCTTATGATCTCAGAGTCCTGGGATCTATCCCCAAGTTTTGCTTTCTGCTCAATGGGGAGTCTTCTTCTCCCTCTTTTTGTCCAATCCCCCTACTTATATTCTCTCTCTTTCTCTCTCAAATAAATAAATAAATAAATAAATAAAATCTTAAAAAATAGAAATTATTTTTAAAATTACCTATAAAAGAAATCAATAAACTGAAAAATACAGCAAAAAAACTGCTGGATAAAATCAGGAGTATGGATGATAGAAGATAGAATCAGTGAAATGAGGAAAAGTTACAATTTATTCATTATGAACAACAGATGAAAATATAGTAGTAAGAAAAACAACAGAACTTCATAGATCTATGGGACTATAACAAAATATTTAACATTTCTAACTACAGAATCCCAAAACTAGAAGAGAAGATTATGGCTCAGACCTTCATCATTATGAATAAATAATATAGCCAAGATACTGAAATAACCTATGTGTCCACTGATGGGTGAATGGATACAGAATATCATAAATGGTTAAAATCATGCAACAGAATTTTATTGAGCCATTACAAAGGAGATTTTGACATTTGAGACAGCATAGGTGATACTTAAGGACATTATGCTAGGTGAAATAAGTCAAACAGAGAAAGATACATACTGTATGATCTCACATGTGTAGAACATAAAAATGTCAAATTCATAGGAATAGAATAGATTTGTGGTTTTTAGGACCTGTGGGGTATGGAAAACAGGTAGATATTGACCAACAGGTACAAACTTTCAGTTATAAAATTAATAAGTTCTGAGGATCTAATATATAGAATGATGACTATAGCTAACAATACTGTATTATAAATTTCAAATTTGCTAGAGAGTAGTTCTTAAATGTTTTCAACACATACATCATCTGAGACTGTGTTAACTTTATTAACATTTCACAATATATGCATATATTAAATAATCATAATATACATCTTAAATTTACACAGTGTTGTCAATTATACCTTAATAAGACCAAAAGAAAAATAATGCTGAAATTCTCCTAAATTTGGAAAAACCCCCGGATTCAAGGTCATGTATTAATCTCAAATAAAATAAACCTAGAAAATCCACACTAAGAACTGCCAAAGTAACTTCTGAAAACTTTTTACAACAACAAAACTTCGAAAGTAGAGAAAAATGAAAATTTACTCATAAGGGAAAAACCACTTTTTTTTAAGAGTTTATTTATTTGTTAGAGAGAGGGAGAGCAAGCAAGCACAGGCAGACAGAATGGCAGGCAGAGGCAGAGGGAGAAGCAGGCTCCCTGCTGAGCAAGGAGCCCGATGTGGGACTTGATCCCAGGACGCTGGGATCATGACCTGAGCCGAAGGCAGCTGCTTAACCAACTGAGCCACCCAGGTATCCCAGGAAAAACCACTTCTAATGACATAAGATTTCTCATCAGAAAACAAATGTTAGAAGGAAGGGGCACAGTATTTTTTACAAGCTTAAAGAAAACTTCCAAATGCAAATCCCATATCTGGCAAAAATATCAATCTGGAATGAAGGGGGAATTTCAAATGAAGGGAAAGTAAGAATTTGTTCCTAGCAAAACTACTCTTAAAATGACTAAAAGAACTTCTCTAAACAAAAAGGAAATAATAAATAAGGCTTTGAATATCAGAAAGGAAAGACATCAGAATGGATAAACATACAGCTAAATATAATAGAATATCCTCATGCGTTTTTAACTCATATTTACTGATTGAAACAAAAATCGTAGCACCATTTAATGTGATGTTCAAAATATGCTGGATCCATAGAAAGAATTTGGAAGTTTTCTTTCTACTTCTGTTTTTTGAAACAGCTTCAGGAGAATACGTTTTATTTCTTCTTTGAATGTTTGGTAGAATTCCCCAGAGAATCCATCAGGTCCTGGGCTCTTGTTTTTTAGGAGGTTTATGATCACTTCTTCAGTCTCGTTACTAGATAGTGGTCTATTCAGGCTGTCAATTTCTTCCTGTTTCAGTCTTGAAAATTTATAGGTTCCCAGGAATGCATCCATTTCTTCTCAGTTGCTTAACTTACTGGCATATAACTGTTGATAATAATTTATGATGATTGTTTTTATTTCCTTGGTGTTAGTAGTTATCTCTCCCCTTTCATTCATAGTTTTATTAATTTGAGTCAAAATACAGCATCCATTCCTGATTAAAACCATTCAAAGTATAGGGATAGAGGGAATATTCCTGATCTTCATAAAATCTATGAAAATCCCACAGTGAATATCATCCTCAATGGGAAAAAGCTGACAGCCTTCCTTTTGAGATCAGGAACACGACAAGGATGCCCACTCTCTCCACTCTTGTTCAACGTAGTAGTAGAAGTCCTAATAACAACCATCAGATAACAAAGAGACATAAAAGGTGTTCAAATTGGCAATTAAGAAGTCAAACTCTCTCTCTTCATGGATGACATGATATTTTATATGGAAAACCCAAAAGACTCCACCCCTAAACTACTAGAACTCATACAGCATTTCAGTAATGTGGCAGGATACAAAATCAATGCACAGAAAAAAGTTGCTTTCTTATACACTAACAATGAAAATACAGAAAGGGAAATTAGAGAATCGATTCCATTTACTATAGCACCAAGAACCGTAAGATACCTGGGAATAAACCTAACCAAAGAGGTAAAGGATTTGTACTCAAGGAACTACAGAACAGTCATGAAAGAAATTGAAGAAGACACAAAAAGATAGAAGACAGTTCCATGCTCATGGATCAGAAAAACAAACATTGTTAAAATGTCTGTACTGCTTAGAGCAATCTATAATTTCAATGTCAGGTTTCTGTGGACAGGTCTGATGTTATTCTGATGGACCTTCCTCTGTACATAAGGAATCTCTTCCCCCCAGCTGCCCTTAGGACCTGTTGTCTAAAATTATGATTCATCAGTTTCACAATTAAGTTCCTCAAAGTCTTTCTAGTTTCTTTGATCTTGGGGGGTGTTCTTTCTGCCTCTAGGACACAAACACTTGTTCCATTCCCCAGACTGGGAAAATACTGATCCGGAATTTGTTCAACCATACCTTCTTTTCTTCTATCTTTTTTCACCCCCTCTATGATCCCTATAATTCTGACATTAGAACATCCATGGTGTCATTTATTTCTCTAATTCTCTTTTCATGACTTCTAAGCTGTTTGTTCCATGCATCCTCCTGATCCTTTTTCTCTATCAGTTTGTCCTCTAGATCACTAATTCTATCTTCTTCCTCTGTTACCCTAGCTGTGAGAGTATTTAGATTAGAGTGGATCTCATTGAGAGCATTTTTAACTTCTGCTCTGGTGGCTCTCACATCTGTCCTTAGAGATTCTATGTTGTCACTAATGGTATTCTCCAATCTAGCTATTGCCTGGATAATTGTTACCCTGAATTCCCTTTCCAACATACTGTTTATGTCCATATCAAATAGTTATGTGGGAGAGGGCACTGCCTCTGAATTTTTCCTCTGTTGGATGTTTCTCCTCCTAGTCATTTTGGTGAGAAGTGGTTGAGGGGATGTATAGCTGAATATATCAACCATGATTCAGGCAAGGTGTATCCTGTAATACTTTGAAGAAATCATAAGTCACCATCAAAAAGAAAGAAAATTAAAAAAAGAAAAACCCAGGCAGAATGAGTCCCAAAAGTAAGATTTATAAGGTACATAAAGAAAAACGTACCAAAAAAAAAAAAAAAAAAAGACCGACAAAATTAAATGAGAGAGAAAAAAAAAAGAACCCACTCAAAATGAAACCCAAGAATAAGATTTGTATAATACCAGAACAAATATGAGTGCATAGAAACACTGACAGAAGAACAAGATTGGAGGGAGGTTATAAATCCTCGATGTGGGTGAAGAAGTTTATTTTGGTGTTTCCTGGGTGTAACTTACTATCTTTGTTAAAGGACTCAACTTTCCATAGATCAAGGGAGATTAAAACTCGTTTATATATATGGCTAGTATTGAATAGGGAAAAAGGATTACCTTCAAGCTTATAACTATGTGTATTTTTAAAAAAGAAAAACACAAGTATGTGTATGAAAAAAGTTAAAAGTTAAAAGGTTGTTATGGAGCATCTTGTATTAAACCTCTAGTTGTAATGGTAGGTAAGTTATAGAAATTAAAGGAACAAGAATCATGAGACCAAATTATAAATAAAAGTTGTATCTGTGGAATATACAGGTTTTAGGGCAATACCTGGAGCTTAATGTTTTCCCCTGATGTTGAGGTTTAACAGTTTTATGGGGACCCTGTGGTGGTTGTCCCTTAATTCTTTTGGCTTGCCTTCTGGGGAAGGGGCCTGTGACATTGTTTTTCAGTCAATCTTGCTTGTGTTGACTTGTCCTACCTCCTATCCAGGGTCTGGGCTTTGTGGAAACCAGTTTTTCAGGCTTTTGTTCTCTCAAGGTTTTTGTTCGTTTGTTGGTTCATTTTCTGTTTTTTGTTGTTGTTGTTTGGGGTGTGTGTGTGTGTGTGTGTGTGTGTGTGTGTTGATTTGTGTTTATTTTTAAGTAGACTCTACACTGGGCATGGAGCCCAATGTGGGAGTTAAATTCACAATGCTGAGATCAAGACCTGAGCTGAGATCAGGAATCAGATGCTTAAGCGACTGAGCCACCCAGGCGCCCCTCTGATTTTATTTTAATGATTAATCATTTTCTAGTTCTCTTTAGCATCATGTTTGGCCAACTGTTTGACCGACTGTTGTAGCTTTTTAAAATGTATTTAATTTTTTAATTTTTAAAATTAATATACAATGTATTATTAGCCCCGGGGGTGTGGGTCTGTGAATCGTCAGCCTTACACACTTCAAAGCATTCACCATAGCACATACCCTCCTCAATGTCCATAACCCAACCACGCTCTCCCTACCCCCCTTACCCCTGGCAACCCGCAGTTTGTTTTGTGAAATTAAGTCTCTTATGGTCTCCCTCCTGATTGCATCTTGTTTCACTTTTTCCTTCCATACCCCCCAAACCCCCCACTTTGCCTCTCAACTTCCTCATATCAGGGAGATCATATGATAGTTGTCTTTCTTTGATTGGCTTATTATGCTCAGCATAATACTCTTTAGTTCCATCCACGTCATTGCTAATGACAAGATTTCATTTCTTTTGATGGTGGCATAATATTCCATTGTATATATATACCACATCTTCTTTATCCATTCATCTGTTGATGGAGATCTAGGTTCTTTCCACAGTTTGGTACTGTGGACATTGCTGCTACAAACATTCTGATGCACATTCTGATGCACATGACCCTTTGGATCACTACATTTGTATCTTTAGGGTAAATGCCCAGTAGTGCAATTGCTGGGTTATAGGGTAGCTCTATTTTTACCTTTCTGAGGAACTCCCATGCTGTTTTCTTAATTTCCTGAAGCTCTTGGATGGTCCTTGAGCAGATGATCTCAATGAGGAAGTCCTCATCAGCCGTCCCTTCATGGAGGCTTTCAGCTCAGAAGTGTCATAATGAACAGGTCTTTTAATAGGCCCAAAATCACTGTCTCCAGGTGGCCAGACAAGGCTGATTTCAGCACTGATGCAAGTTCCTTTTTGGTCCTTCTCTGGTAGGCGAAGGCAATATCCTGTCTGTGTTCATTGCTGTGGTTGGTCAAAATGTTGACAATGGTGACCTCATCCACACCTTTGGTCATGATGGCCGTTTCAATGTTCAGAGCATCACGCTCAGCATCAAAATTGGTGTATGCTTTGACCCACAAATATGCACTTGGCGGCATGGAGTGATCACCCTCCAAGCTGAACTTGCAGAGAATTTCGTGAATGGTAGACATATTGAAGGAAGCTGGGCCTGGCTTTGAGAGCAGCAAGCGTCCCCAAGTTGTAGAGCCCTCTGCCCATTTCTTGATTGGATTCTTTGTTCTTTGGGTGTTGAGTTTGGTAAGCTCTTTATAGATTTTGGATACTAGCCCTTTATCAGATATGTTGTATGAAAATATCTTCTTCCATTCTGTCAGTTGTCTCTTGGTTTTGCTGACAGTTTCCTTTGCTGTGCAAAAGCTCTTTCTACAAAGCCAGCATTACCCTGATCCCCAAACCAGGCAAAGACCCTACCAAAAAGGAGAATTTCAGACCAATATCACTGATGAATATGGATGCTAAGACTCTCAAGATCCTAGCAAACAGGATCCAACAGCACATTAAAAAGATTATCCACCATGACCAGGTGGGATTCATCCCTGGGCTACAACGATGGTTCAACATCCACAAATCAATCAATGTGATAGAACAAATTAATATGAGAAGAGAGAAGAACCACATGATCCTCTCAATCAATGCAGAAAAAACATTTGACAAAATCCTGCATCCGTTCCTGATTAAAACGCTTCAAAGTATAGGGATAGGGGGAACTTTCCTGAAATTCATACAATCTATCTATGAAAGACCCACAGAAAATATCATCCTTAATAGGAAAAAGCTTGCAGCCTTCCCGTTGAGATCAGGAACATGACAAGGATGCTCACTCTCACCACTCTTGTTCAACATAGTATTAGAAGTCCTAGCAACAGCAATCAGACAACAAAGAGAAATAAAAGGTATCCAAATTGGCAATGAAGAAGTCAAACTCTCTCTCTTCACAGATGACATGATTCTTTATATGGAAAACCCAAAAGACCCCACCCCCAAATTACTTGAACTCATACAGCAATTCAGCAATGTGGCAGGATACAAAGTCAATGTGCAGAAATCAGTGGCTTTCTTATACACTAACAGTGAAAATACAGAAAGGGAAATTAGAGAATCGATTCCATTTCCTATAGCACCAAGAACCATAAGATACCTGGGAATAAACCTAACCAAAGAGGTAAAGGATCTGTACTCAAGGAACTACAGAACACTCATGAAAGAAATTGAAGAAGACACAAAAAGATGGAAGACCATTCCATGCTCTTGGATCGGAAGAATAAACATTGTTAAAATGTCTATACTGCCTAGAGCAATCTATACTTTTAATGCCATTTTGATCAAAATTTCACTGGCATTCTTCAAAGAGCTGGAGCAAATAATCCAAAAATTTGTATGGAATCAGAAGAGACCCCGAATCGCTAAGGAAATGTTGAAAAACAAAAATAAAGCTGGGGGCATCACGTTACCTGATTTCAAGCTTTACTCTAAAGCTGTGACCACCAAGACAGCATGGTACTGGCATAAAAACAGACACATAGACCAGTGGAACAGAGTAGAGAGCCCAGATATGGACCCCAACTCTATGGGCAAATAATCTTCAACAAAACAGGAAAGAATATACAGTGGAAAAAAGACAGTCTCTTCAATAAATGGTGCTGGGAAAACTGAGCAGCTATATGTGGAAGAATGAAACTCAACCATTCTCTTACACCATACACAAAGATAAACTCAAAATGGGTAAAAGACCTCAATGTGACACAGGAATCCATCAGAATCATAGAGGAGAACATAGGCAGTAATCTTTTCGATATCAGCCACAGCAAACTTTTTCAAGGTATGTCTCCAAAGGCAAAGGAAACAAAAGTGAAAATAAACCTTTGGGACTTCATCAAAATCAAAAGCTTCTGCACAGTAAAGGAAACAGTCAAGAAAACAAAGAGGCTATGGACTCTGAAAAACAATCTGAGAGGTTTGAAGTGGTGGGGGGGTGGGAGGTTGGGGTACCAGGTGGTGGGTATTATAGAGGGCACGCATTGCATGGAGCACTGGGTGTGATGAAAAAATAATGAATATTGCTTTTCTGAAAATAAATAAATTGAAAAAATTTTAAAAAAAAGAAAACAAAGAGGCAACCCACGGAATGGGAGAAGATATTTGCAAATGACAGTACAGACAAAAGGTTGATATCCAGTATCTATAAAGAACTCCTCAAACTTAACACACACAAAAAAAGCTTTTCATCTTGATGAAGTCCCAATTGTTCATTTTTGCCCTTGCTTCCCTTGCGTTTGGCAGTGTTTCTAGGAAAAACTTACTGCGAATGAGCTCAAAGCGGTTGCTGCCTGTGTTCTCCTCAAAGATTTTGATGTATTCTTTTCTCACATTGAGGTCTTTCATCCATTTGGACTCTACTTTTGTGTGTGCTGTAAGGAAATTGTCCAGTTCCATTTTTCTGCATGTGGCTGTCCAATTTTGCCAGCACTGTTTGTTGAAGAAACTGCTTTTTTTCCATTGGACATTATTTCCTGCTTTGTGAAATATTAGCTGACCATAGAGTTGAGAGTCTATTTCTGGGCTCTCTATTCTGTTCCATTAATCTATCTGCTTTGTGTCAGTACCATACTGTACTGATGATGACAGCTTTGTAATAGAGCTTGATGTCTGGATTGTGATGCCACCAACTTTAGCTTTCTTTTTCAACTTCCCTCTGGCTATTTGAGGTCTCTTCTGGTTCCATATAAATTTTAGGATTATTTGTTCCATTTCTTTGAAAAGAAAAGATGGTATTTTGATAGGGATTGCATTAAATGTGTAGATTGCTTTAGGTAGCATAGACATTTTCACAATATTTGTTCTTCCAATCCATGAGCACTGAACTTTTTTACATTTCTTTGTGTCTACCTCAATTTCTTTCATGAGTACTTTATAGTTTTCTCAGTATAGATTCTTTGCCTCTTTGGTTAGGTTTATTCCTAGGTATCTTATGGTTTTGGGTGCAATTGTAATTGGGATTGACTACTTAATTTCTGTTTCTTCTGTCTTGTTGTTGTTTTATAGAAATGCAAATGGTTTCTCTGCATTGATTTTATATTCTGACACTTTACTGTATTTCTGTACAAATTCTAGCAGATGTGGAGTGTAGTCTTTTGGGTTTTCCACATAAAGTATCATTTCACCTGCAACGAGTGATAGTTTGACTTCTTCTTTGCTGATTTGGATGTATTTAATTTCATTTTGTTGTCTGATTGCTGAGGCTAGGACTTCTCCTACTATGTTGAATAGCAGTGATGATAATGGACATTCCTGCCATGTTCCTGACTTTAGCAGAAAAACTCTGTTTTTCTTCATTGAGAATGATTTTCGCTGTGGGTTTTTCATGGATGGTTTTGGTGATATTGAGGTATGTATCCTCTATCCCTACACTTTGAATGGTTTTCATCAAGAAAGGATGCTGTATTTTGTCAAATGCTTTTTCAGCATCTGTTGAGAGTATCATATGGTTCTTGTTCTTTCTTTTATTAATATATCATATCACATTGATTGGTTTGTGGATGTTGAACCAATCTTGCAACCCTGGAATAAATCCCACTTGGCCGTGCTGAATAACCCTTTTAATGTACTGTTGGATCCTATTGGCTAGTATTTTGGTGAGAATTTTCACATCTGTGTTCATCAAGGATATTGGTCTGCAATTCTCTTTTTCAGTGGTGTCTTTGTCTGGCTTTGAGATCAAGGCAATGCTGGCCTCATATAATAAGTTTGGAAGTTTTCCTTCCATTTCTATTTTTTGGAATGGTTTCAGGAGAATAGGTATTAATTCTTCTCTAAATGTTTGGTAAAATTCCTCTGGGAAGCCATCTGGCCCTGGGCTCTTGTTTGTTGGGAGATTTTTGATGACCGCTTCACTCTCCTTAGTGGTTATAAGTCCATTCTGGTATTCTTTTTCTTCCTGGTTCAGTTTTTGTAGTTTATATGTCTCTAGGGTGCATCCATTTCTTCCAGATTGCCCAATTTGCTGGCAATAGTTGTTGATAATACATTTTTATAATTGTGTGGATTTCTTTGGTGTTGGTTGTGATCTCTCCTCTTTTATTCATAAATTTATTTATTTGGGTCCTTCCTCTTTTCTTTTTTATAAGTCTGGCCAGGATTTTATAAATCTTAGTTCTTTCAAAGAACCAGTTCCTATTTTCCTTGATTTGTTCTACTGTGGTTTTTTTGGGAGGATGGCGGTTCTATTTCATTGATTTCTGCTCTGCTCTCTATTATTTCTCTTTTCCTGCTGGGTTTGGGCTTTCTTTGCAGGTCTTTCTCCAGCTCCTTTTTGTGTAGGGTTATTTTGTGTAATTGAGACCTTTCTTGTTTCTTGAGAAAGGCTTGCATTGCTATATATTTTCCTCTCAGGACTGCTTTTGCTGTGTCCCACAGATTTTGAACAGTTGTGTTTTCATTATCATTTGTTTCCATTAAGTTTTTCAATTCTTATTTAATCTTTTGATTGACCCATTCCTTCTTTAGAAGGATGCTCTTTAGTTTCCATGTATTTGGATTCTTTCCAACTTTCCTCTTGTGATTGAGTTTTAGCTTCAGGGCATTGTGGTCTGAAAATACACAGGGAATGATTCCTATCTTTTGGTATCAATTGGGACCTGATTTGTGACCCAGGATGTGATCTATTCTGGAGAATGTTCCACGTGCACTAAAGAAAAATGTGTATTCTGTTGCTTTGGAATGGAATGTTCTGAATATATCTGTGATGTCCATCTGGTCCAATGTGTCATTTAAGGACTTTATTTCCTTGTTGATCTTTTGCTTGGATGATCTGTCCATTTCAGTAAGGGGATTGTTAAAATCCCCTATTATTTTATTATTGTTGATGTATTTCTTTGATTTTGTTATTAATTGGTTTATATAGTTGGCTGCTCCCAATGTTTGATCTTCGTGTTGGACAGACTCTTTGAGTAAGATGTAGTGTTATTTCTCATCTCTTATTATAGTCTTTGGCTTAAAATCTAATTTGTCTGATATAAGGATTAACACCCCAGCTTTCTTTTGATGTCTATTAGCACGGTAAATTGTTTTCCACCTCCTCAGTTTAGAGGACCCCTCTCAATATTTCCTGTTGAGCTGGTTTGATGTTTACAATTTTTTTTTAACTTTTCCACATTCTGTGTAGTGCCTGTGACCAAGCATTTCTGTCTCTGGCACACGGTCCCTTTTGGAGTCTCCAAACCCAGCAGATTCCTGCTGCTCTGCTTTTCTGGCAGATGAAGGTGGGTTTCCCTGGATCTGCCACTTATGGAGTCCCTGCTCAAAGAGCAGTGTCTTGGCAGTGCCATGGATCACAGTTTAAGGTAACCTTGAGTTGAGAGCTCACTCCTTGGCTCCATATCTGTAGCTGGCTTCCCTGCTTTGATACCTGCAATCTCTGCTATACTCAGACACCCCTAATCCTTCCATCACCCTGCAGGACCTGTGACCACACTGTCCCCATAAGGGCTCTACCCCTGCTTAGCTTCTTGAATGATGTTCCTCAGTGGAGCAGATTTCTAAAATTTCAGATTTTGTGCTCCATTCCCCCAATCCTTGCTGGGAGCCAACTGCTCCCCCTAGGGTCTATCTTCCCACCACTTTGGATTCACTTGTCTGTACATCTTACCTTTCAGAAAGTGGTCAATTTTCTGTTTCTAGTATTGCTTCTCTTCTTCTCTTCCATCTCCTATTGGGTTTGTAGGTGTTCAGAGTCATTTGATAACTATCTAGCTGAACTCCTGTGACCTGATGTCATCTGAGTCTGCTACTCCTCCACTGTCTTGACTCTGATTGTTCATTTGTTTTGTTGTGGGTTTTTTTTGGTGGCTTTTTGCAGCTTTACAGAAGTTTAGTGGAAAGCAAACTGCACCCATACCTCCACCTCAGAGAGAAGCCTCAGTCTGCTCCCCTCTGGATGGTCTAGAACACATAGACTCCCCCTCTGCAAACTCTGCTGAGTGGTTCAAACTCCCACAGGCAGTGTGCACCCCCAGGGTTGTCCAAAGTGCCCACTTGTCTCTGCACCCCCGTGCCACTAAAACTGCAAGTGATTTTGGTCCAGGGAGCCCACTTCCAATTCCTGCATTTGCCGCACTGCTGTCTGGGGACCAGGCCCACACCATACCATGGGGTGTGCTAAGGGATCCAGACCAGAGATCATGCTGAGTTCCTTCAGGTGCAGGCTGGGAGCATCCAGACCCATGGCTGGTCCTAGAGACCGCCAGTTAGTGCCCACTACAAGCTTTCTTAGGCATGGGCAGGGAGTATGGTCAAACCCCATTCACACCATGTGTGCAATGCCCAAATGGGTATGGTTCTAGAGAGTGCCCACCAGACTCCCTCATGGGTGGGTCGGAATGCACTCAGCTGAGCAGTGATGCAAGCAGCACACAGCTGGGGGCTCAGGAACTGGGAATTGGAGGCTATGCCTCAGTCTCTCCAGCATGGGTGTTGCTGGTGGTGGTTGTCCTGGGTCCGTGGCATTAGGCCCATGCCCATGATCATCTGATTCCATCAGTTGCCCTTAAGATCTTTTGCTCTTTGTGAGTGCTTTTAACCAGACTCCAGGTTAATGTTCATCCCCAACCATAGGGCACTTTCCTATTTAGGTATTACTTTCCAACTGATTGTTTCTGGTGGCTCCCTCTCCCTTCCATTTATTCTTTGATATCAGTCCAAGCTTTCCCACTCAGTTTTACCTCTTCACTGATGTCTTCTGCCCCTGTAGAGATCCAGCAGTGTTTAATCCTACATATCAGGCTGATTTCATGGGTGTTCAAGTGTTCTAGTAGATATTTAGTTCACTTTAGGGGACCATTTGAAACAGGGTCTCCTACATCTCTGTAATCTTTAGATTCCTTTTATATTATTTTTGTTGTAAGATTGCTGAGGGTAGAACTTCTAGTATTATGTTGAACATAATATATTGGACATCCCTGTCATGATGCTGACATTAGGGGAATAGATCTGTTTTTCCCCATTGAGGATGATATAACCTGTGGGTCTTTCATATATCGCTTTTGTGATATTGAGGTATGTTTCCTCTATTCCTATACTGCAGAGAGTGTTCATCAAGAAAGGATGCTATATTTTGTCAAATGCTTTTTCTGCATCAATTGAGAAGATGATTTTTTTGTCCTTTCTTTTATTAATGTGGTGTATCACATTGATTTTTGGATGTGGATTCTCCCCTGCAGCTCAGGAATAAATTCGATTTGGTCATGGTGGATAATCCTTTAAATGGACTGTTGGATCCTATTAGCTAGTATCTTATTGAGGATTTTTGTTTCCATGTTCATCAGGAATATTGTTCTGTAATTTCTATTTTAGTGGGGTCTTCATCTGGTTTTGGTATCAAGGTAATGCTGCACTCAAAGAATTACTTTGGAAGCTTTCCTTCCATTTCTATTTTTTTAAACAGACTCAGAAAAATAAGTCTTAATTCTTCTTTAAATGTTTGGTAGAATTGCCCTGGAAAGACATCCAGCCCTAGAAACTTATTTGTTGGGAAATTTTTGGTTACTAACTCAATTTCTTTACTGGTGATGTGTCTGTTCAGGTTTTCTGTTTCTTCTTGTTTCAGTGTGGTAGTTTATGTTTTTAGGAATTTATCCAACTCTTCCAGATCACCTAATTTCTTGGCATATAATTTTTCATATTATTCTCTTAGAATTTTTTTATTTCCTCAGTATTGGTTGTGATTTCTCCTCTTCCATTCATGATTTTATTAATTTGGGTCCTTTCTCTGTTCTTTTTCATAAGTCTGACTAGGGCTTATCAATTTTATAAATTCTTTCAAAATATCAGCTCCTAGTTTCATTAATCTGGTATACATTGTTTTTTTATTTTTTTTTAATTTGTATATCATTGATTCCTGCTCTAAACTTTATTACTTCTCTTCTCCTGCTGAATTTAGGTTTTATTTGCTATTCTTTTTCCAGCTTCTTTAGGTGTAAGGTTAGGCTCTGTATTTGAGATTTTTCTTGCTTCTTGAGGAAGGCTTCCATTGCTGTATACTTGCCTCTTAGAACCACCTTTGCTGCATCCCCAAAGCTTTAAACTGTTGTATTTTCATTTTCATGTGGTCCCATGTACTTTTTAAATTCTTCTTTTTTTTTAATTTTTTTTTTATTTTTTTAAAGATTTTATTTATTTATTTGACAGACAGAGATCACAAGTAGGCAGAGAGGTAGGCAGAGAGAGAGGAGGAAGCAGGTTCCCTGCTGAGCAGAGAGCCCAACGTGGGGCTCCATCCCATGACCCTGAGATCATGACCTGAGCCGAAAGCAGAGGCTTTAACCCACTGAGCCACCCAGGTGCCCCTAAATTCTTCTTTAATTTACTGGTCAACCCATTCATTCTTCATTCAGATGTTCTTTAACATCTATGTATTTGTGGTCATTCCAATTTTTTTTTTCTTGTCAGTGACTTCACGTTTTATAGCATTGTAATCTGAAAATATGCATGGTATGCTTTGAACCTTTTTGTACTAGTCGAGACCTGGTGAGTGTTCCATGTACACTTGAGAAGAAAGTGTATTCTGCTGCTTTAGGATGGAATGCTCTGAATGTATCTCTTAAGTACCTCTGGTCCACTGTGTTATTCAAAGCCTTTGTTTCCTTGTTCATCTTCTGTTTAGATGATCTGTCTATGGCTGTGAGTGTGTTGTTAATGTCCTCTACTATCTTTGTGTTATTGTCAATTAGTTTCTTTAATTTTCTTTTGAATTGGTTTGTATAATAGGCTGTGTCCAGGTTAGAGGTATAAATATTTATAATTGGTGGATCTTCTTGTTGTATAGACTTCTTAATTAAGATACAGTATCCTTCTACATCTCTTATTAGAGTCTTTGTTTTAAAATCTAGTTTGTCTGAATAGAGATCACTGTTCCAGCCTTCTTTTGATGTCTATTGTGATGATAAATTGTTGTCCACCCCCTCACATTAAATCTGGAGGTGTCTCACACATGCAGCTTATATGAGTCTCATATAAGCAGCATATTGGTGGGTCTTGTTTTTATGCATTCTAATACTTATGTCTTTTGATTGGAGCTTTTAGTCCATTTACATTCAAAATAATTCTTGAAAGGTATGAACTTAGTGCCAGTGTATTACTTGTAAAATCACTGTTCCTGTTAAATGTCTCTCTTTCTTTCTTGTCTTTGCTCAAAGCAACCCCTTGAATTTTTCTTGCAGGGCTGGTGTACTGCTCACAAATTCCTTTAATTTTTGTTTGTCCTAGAAACTCTTTACCTCTACCATTCTGAATGACAACCTTACTGAATAAAGATTCTTGGCTCTGTATTTTTTCTCATTTTGTCTGTGAAATATGTCATGCAAATCATTTTTATCCCGCCAGGTCTCCCTAGACAGGTCTGCTTCCAGCATTATGCATCTACCCTAGTAGGTTAAGGAACTCTTGTCTCAAGATGCTTTTAGGATTTTCTTTTTATCTTTGAAATTTTCAAACTTCACTAGTATATGTTGAATTGTTCACTTTTTTTTTTTTTTAAATTTTGCAGAGTGTTCTCTGCACTTCCTGCTCTCGAGCATCTGTTTCCTTCCCCAGATTAGGGAAGTTCTCAGCTATATATAATTTTCAAATAATCTTTAGCCCCTCTCTCCTACTCCTCATCTTCTAAGACCCCTAGTATGCCATTATCATTTCAGGTTATAGAGCTGCTGAATTCTCTAAACCTCCCTTTGTGATCTAATAGTTTTCTTACCTTTTCTTTTCATATTCCTTATTTTCTGTCATTTTATTTTTCTATAACACTGATTCTGCCTTGTTTATCCTCATTTTTATAGCCTTCATGTGGAACAACATCTTTTTTTTTAAATTTTTTATTTTTTATTTTTTATAAACATATATTTTTATCCCCAGACGTACAGGTCTGTGAATCACCAGGTTTACACACTTCACAGCACTCACCAAAGCACATACCCTCCCCAATGTCCATAATCCCACCCCTTCTCCAAAACCCCCTCCCCCCAGCAACCCTCAGTTTGTTTTGTGAGATTAAGAGTCACTTATGGTTTGTCTCCCTCCCAATCCCATCTTGTTTCATTGATTTTTCTCCTACCCACTTAAGCCCCCATGTTGCATCACCACTTCCTCATATCAGGGAGATCATATGATAGTTGTCTTTCTCCGCTTGACTTATTTCGCTAAGCATGATACGCTCTAGTTCCATCCATGTTGTGGCAAATGGCAAGATTGCATTTCTTTTGATGGCTGCATAGTATTCCATTGTGTATATATACCACATCTTCTTGATCCATTCATCTGTTGATGGACATCTAGGTTCTTTCCATAGTTTGGCTATTGTGGACATTGCTGCTATAAACATTCGGGTGCACGTGCCCCTTTGGATCACTACGTTTGTATCTTTAGGGTAAATACCCAATAGTGCAATTGCTGGGTCATAGGGCAGTTCTATTTTCAACATTTTGAGGAACCTCCATGCTGTTTTCCAGAGTGGCTGCACCAGCTTGCATTCCCACCAACAGTGTAGGAGGGTTCCCCTTTCTCCACATCCTCGCCAGCATCTGTCATTTCCTGACTTGTTGATTTTAGCCATTCTGACTGGTGTGAGGTGATATCTCATTGTGGTTTTGATTTGTATTTCCCTGATGCCGAGTGAGATGGAGCACTTTTTCATGTGTCTGTTGGCCATCTGGATGTCTTCTTTGCAGAAATGTCTGTTCATGTCCTCTGCCCATTTCTTGATTGGATTATTTGTTCTTTGGGTGTTGAGTTTGCTAAGTTCTTTATAGATTCTGGACACTAGTCTTTATCTGATATGTCGTTTGCAAATATCTTCTCCCATTCTGTCAGTTGTCTTCTGATTTTGTTAACTGTTTTCTTTGCTGTGCAAAAGCTTTTGATCTTGATGAAATCCCAATAGTTCATTTTTGCCCTTGCTTCCCTTGCCTTTGGCGTTGTTCCTAGGAAGATGTTGCTGTGGCAGAGGTCGAAGAGGTTGCTGCCTGTGTTCTCCTCAAGGATTTTGATGGATTCCTTTTGCACATTGAGGTCCTTCATCCATTTTGAGTCTATTTTCGTGTGTGGTGTAAGGAAATGGTCCAATTTCATTTTTCTGCATGTGGCTGTCCAATTTTCCCAGCACCATTTATTGAAGAGGCTGTCTTTTTTCCATTGGACATTCTTTCCTGCTTTGTCGAAGATTAGTTGACCATAGAGTTGAGGGTCTATTTCTGGGCTCTCTATTCTGTTCCATTGAACTATGTGTCTGTTTTTGTGCCAGTACCATGCTGTCTTGATGATGACAGCTTTGTAATAGAGCTTGAAGTCCGGAATTGTGATGCCACCAACGTTGGCTTTCTTTTTCAATATCCCTTTGGCTATTCGAGGTCTTTTCTGGTTCCATATAAATTTTAGAGTTATTTGTTCCATTTCTTTGAAAAAGATGGATGGTACTTTGATAGGAATTGCATTAAATGTGTAGATTGCTTTAGGTAGCATAGACATTTTCACAATATTTATTCTTCCAATCCAGGAGCATGGAACATTTTTCCATTTCTTTGTGTCTTCCTCAATTTCTTTCATGAGTACTTTATAGTTTTCTGAGTATAGATTCTGTGTCTCTTTGGTTAGGTTTATTCCTAGGTATCTTATGGTGTTGGGTGCAATTGTAAATGGGATTGACTCCTTAATTTTTCTTTCTTCTGTCTTGCTGTTGGTGTAGAGAAATGCAACTGATTTCTGTGCATTGATTTTATATCCTGACAGTTTACTGAATTCCTGTATAAGTTCTAGCAGTTTTGGAGTGGAGTCTTCTGGGTTTTCCACATATAGTATCATATCATCTGCGAAGAGTGATAATTTGACTTCTTCTTTGCCGATTTGGATGCCTTTAATTTCCTTTTGTTGTCTGATTGCTGAGGCCAGGACCTCTAGTACTATGTTGAATAGCAGTGGTGATAATGGACATCCCTGCCGTGTTCCTGACCTTAGCGGAAAAGCTTTCAGTTTTTCTCCATTGAGAATGATATTTGCGGTGGGTTTTTCATAGATGGCTTTGATGATATTGAGGTATGTGCCCTCTATCCCTACACTTTGAAGAGTTTTGATCAGGAAGGGATGCTGTACTTTATCAAATGCTTTTTCAGCATCTATTTATAGTATCATATGGTTCTTGTTCTTTCTTTTATTGATGTGTTGTATCACATTGACTGATTTGTGGATGTTGAACCAACCTTGCAGCCCTGGAAAAAATCCCACTTGGTCATGGTGAATAATCTTTTTAATGTACTGTTGAATCCTATTGGCTAGTATTTTGTTGAGTATTTTTGCATCTGTGTTCACCAAGGATATTGGTCTATAGCTCCCTTTTTTGGTGGGATCCTTTTCTGGTTTTGGGATCAAGGTGATGCTGGCCTCATAAAATGAGTTTGGAAGTTTTCCTTCCATTTCTATTTTTTGTAACAGTTTCAGGAGAATAGGAATTAGTTCTTCTTTAAATGTTTGTAGAATTCCCCTGGGAAGCCGTCTGGCCCTGGGCTTTTGTTTGGAGATTTTTAATGACTGTTTCAATCTCCTTACTGGTTATGGGTCTGTTCAGGCTTTCTATTTCTTCCTGGTTCAGTTGTGGTAGTTTATATGTTTCTAGGAATGCATCCATTTCTTTCAGATTGTCAAATTTGTTGGTGTAGAGTTGCTCATAGTATGTTCTTATAATAGTTTGTATTTCTTTGGTGTTAGTTGTGATCTCTCCTCTTTCATTCATGATTTTATTTATTTGGGTCCTTTCTCTTTTCTTTTTGATAAGTCGGGCCACGTGTTTATAAATTTTATTAATTCTTTCAAAGAACCAGCTCCTACTTTCGTTGATTTGTTCTATTGTTTTTTTTGGTTTCTATTTCATTGATTTCTGCTCTGATCTTTATGATTTCTCTTCTCCTGCTGGGCTTAGGGTTTCTTTCTTGTTCTTTCTCCAGCTTCTTTAGGTGTAGGGTTAGGTTGTGTACCTGAGACCTTTCTTGTTTCTTGAGAAAGGCTTGTACCGCTATATATTTTCCTCTCAGGACTGCCTTTGTTGTGTCCCACAGATTTTGAACGGTTTTATTTTCATTATCATTTTTTTCATTATTTTTTTCAATTCTTCTTTAATTTCCCAGTTGACCCATTCATTCTTTAGAAGGATGCTGTTTAGTCTCCATGTATTTGGGTTCTTTTCAAACTTCCTTTTGTGGTTGAGTTCTAGCTTTAGAGCATTGTGGTCTGAAAATATGCAGGGAATGATCCCAATCTTTTGATACCAGTTGAGTCCTGATTTAGGACCGAGGATGTGATCTATTCTAGAGAATCTTCCATGTACACTAGAGAAGAATGTGTATTCTGTTGCTTTGGGATGAAATGTTCTGAATATATCTGTGATGTCCATCTGGTCCAGTGTGTCATTTAAGGCCTTTATTTCCATGCTGATCTTTTGCTTGGATGATCTGTCCATTTCAGTGAGGGAAGTGTTAATGTCCCCTACTATTATTGTATTATTGTTGATGTGTTTCTTTGATTTTGTTATTAATAGGTTTATATAGTTGCCTGCTCCCACGGTGGGGGCATAGATATTTAAAATTGTTAGATCCTCTTGTTGGACAGACCCTTTGAGTATGATATAGTGTCCTTCCTCATCTCTTATTATAGTTTTTATCTTAAAATCTAATTGATCTGATATAAGGATTGCCACTCCTGCTTTCTTCTGATGTCCATTAGCATGGTAAATTCTTTTCCACCCCCTCACTTTAAATCTGGAGGTGTCTTCGGGCTTAAAATGAGTTTCTTGGAGGCAACATATAGATGGGTTTTGTTTTTGTATCCATTCTGATAGCCTGTGTCTTTTGACAGGGGCATTTAGCCCATTAACATTCAGGGTAACTATTGAGAGATATGAATTTAGGGCCATTGTACTGCCTGTAAGGTGACTGTTACTGTATATGGTCTCTGTTCCTTCCTGATCTACCACTTGTAGGCTCTCCCTTTGCTTAGCGACCCCTTTCAAGATTTCCTGTAAAGCTGGTTTGGTGTTTGCAAATTCTTTCAGTTTTTGTTTGTCCTGGAAGCTTTTCATCTCTCCTTCTATTTTCAATGATAGCCTAGCTGGATATAGTATTCTTGGCTGCGTGTTTTTCTCATTTAGTGCTCTGAAAATATCATGCCAGTGCTTTTGGCCTTCCAGATCTCTGGATAAGTCAGTTGCCAATCTAATATTTTTACCATTGTATGTTACAGACTTCTTTTCCCGGGCTGCGTTCAGGATTTTCTCTTTGTCACTGAGACTTGTAAATTTTACTATTAGGTGACGGGGTGTGGGCCTATTCTTATTGATTTTGAGGGGCGTTCTCTGAACCTCCTGAATTTTGATGCTCGTTCCCTTTGCCATATTGGGGAAATTCTCCCCAATAATTCTCTCCAGTATACCTTCTGCTCCCCTCTCTCTTTCTTCTTCTTCTGGAATCCCAATTATTCTAATGTTGTTTCATCTTATGGTGTCACTTATATCTCGAATTCTCCCCTCGTGGTCCAGTAGCTGTTTGTCCCTCTTTTGCTCAGCTTCTTTATTCTCTGTCATTTGGTCTTTTGTATCACTAATTCTTTCTTCTGCCTCATTTATCCTAGCAGTGAGAGCCTCCATTTTTTATTGCACCTCATTAATAGCTTTTTTGATTTCAACTTGGTTAGATTTTAGTTCTTTTATTTCTCCAGAAAGGGCTTTTATATCTCTCAAGAGGGTTTCTCTCATATCTTCCATGCCTTTTTCGAGCCCGGCTAGAACCTTGAGAATTGTCATTCTGAACTCTAGATCTGACATATTACCAATGTCTGTATTGATTCGGTCCCTAGCCTTCGGTACTGCCTCTTGTTCTTTTTTTTTGTGTTGAATTTTTCTGTCTTGTCATTTTTTCCAGCTAAGAGTATATGAAGGGGCAAGTGAAATACTAAAAGGGTGGCAACACCCCACGAAAATATGCTTTAACCAAATTAGAAGAGATCCAAAATCGTGAGGGGGGAGAAAGGGGATAAAAAAAGGTTCAAAAAGGAAGAAAGAAAGAAAAAAAAAAAGAAATAAAAATTAAAAAAAAGAAAACACCTAAGAAAAATATAAAAAAGAAAAAATATATATATTAGATAAACTAGTAAAAAATTGTTAAAAAAGAAAAAGGTAACAGTTTAAAAAAAAATTTTACCCAAAGGCAAGAAAAAAAAACAAAAAATGAAAAAGAAAAAAATTAAATTAACTGCAAGACTAAAAAAAATCACAGGGAAAAAGCCATGAGTTCCGTGCTTGGCTTTCTCCTCCTCTGGAATTCTGCTGCTCTCCTTGGTATTGAAACCGCACTCCTTGGTAGGTGAACTTGGTAGATCTTCTGGGGGAGGGGCCTGTTGTAGTGATTCTCAAGTGTCCGCCCCAGGCGGAATTACACCGCCCTTACCCATGGCCGGGGTGAGTAATCCGCTCGGGTTTGCTTTCAGGTGCTTTTGTTCCCTGAGCGCTTTCTGTAGAGTTCTGGAGGACGGGAGTACAAATGGCGGCCTCCTGGTCTCCGGCCCAGAGGAGCCGAAAGCCCAGGGCCGCACGCCTCAGTGCGCCCTTAGAGAACAGCGCCCAGTTATTCCCGTCTGCCTGACCTCTCGCCGCGCTCTGAGCTCACTGAGCCTGTGACCGGTTCAGTAAGCTGTGAGCTTACTGTCGGCTCTGTCTCTGTAGCCGGCTTTCCCGTTCCAATACCCACAAGCTCTGCGACACTCAGACACCCCCGATTTGCTGATTCTTGTCAGCAAAAGAATGAAAGAGGACCACCTTTACACCATATACATACGTTGTCTATGGACAACATAGAGCAGAAAGTTAACATCTAGAATTTCTGTTGTCAGTCAGCTTCTCCACTCCTATGCCTGGGAACTCTGCCACAGTCAGGCAGAAAATGTGTCTCCAGGGATCCTGACACCATGCTGTCACACCTGGATTCTCCCACACTTTGCCACCTGAGCATTTTTAATCCAGAGATGTTCCTCACTGTAACAGACTCCTAAAAGTTCCAGTTTTGCATTATGTGACCTATATACTTTACAGTCACCTCCTTAAACAGGCTCCCCCCTCTCCACTGTATCCTCAGCTATACCATGTCAGACTCAAGTCTCCACACCTCCTACCTTCCAAGAGGAGGTCACTTTTCTACTTGTAGTCTTATAGCATTTGTTTTCTCAGACCCCCAATTGATTTCTCAGTTGTTCAGAATAATTTGATATTACCTAGCTGTATTCGAGGGATGAGACAAAATTTGGGTTCCCCTACTCCTCTGCCATCTTATTCCTTCTACTGTTGCATTCTATATGATAGTAATGAAGCATCAGAAAGAGAATTAGAAAAAAGTTTCATTTATGATTTCAACAAAAATAATACAATATTTAAGAATGAAGCCAGCCAAACAAGTGAGAGACCTGTACTCTGAAAACTGTACAATATTGATGAAAGATATTGAAGATAACACAAAGAAACATAAGGACTTTCCATGTTCATGGATCAGAAGAACAAATACTTTTAAAATGTCTATTCTACCCAATGTAATGTGCACTTTGATGCAACCCCTACCAAAATGCAACCAGCATTTTTCAGAGAGCTAGAACAAACAATCCTAAAATTTACTATCCCAAATAGCCAAAGCAATCTTGAAAAGAAAAGGAAATGTGGAGGTATTACAATTCCAGACTACATGTAGTAAGGGAAAACCATAATAATCAAAACAGTATTGCACTGACACAAAACATGAACATAGATTAATGGAACAATATAGAAAACCCAGAAGTTATCCCACAATTATATGGTCAATTAATCTTTGACTAAACAGGAAGGAATATCTAATGAGAAAAGGACAGTCTCTTGAACAAACGGTGCTGGGGAAACTTGTCAGCAAAAGAATGAAAGAGGACCACCTTTACACCATATACAAAAACCAATTCAAAATAGATTAAAGACCTAAATGTAAGATCTAAAACCGTAAAAATTCTAGATGAGAGCACAGGCAGTAATGTCTCTATCACCCCACGCAAAAATTTTCTAGATATGTCTCCTGAAGTAAGGGAAATAAAAGTAAAAATAAACTATTGGGACTACATCAGAATAAAGAGTTTCCGCACAGTGAAGGAAAACACACACACACACACACACACACACACACACACACCCCAAAACTAAAAGGCAGTGTATTGAATGGGAAAATGTGTTTGCAAATGACATATTTAATAAAGGGCTAGTATCTAAAATAAATTAATATAAGTAACTAAACATCAAAAAAGAATGTTCTTTTAAAAACAAGCAGAAGACATGAATACACATTTCTCCAAAGAAGACATACTGATGGCCAACAGACACATGAAGGGATGCTCAAAATAATTCATTATCTAGGAAATTCAAGTCAAAACTACAATGAAATATTACCTCACATTTGTCAGAATGGCCACACACACACACATTCACACACACGGGAACAAGTGTTGATGAGGATGTGGAGAAGCAGGAACCCTGTTGTGCTTCTTCTGGGAATGTAAACTGGTGGGGTCATTCTGGAAGACACTATGGAGGTTGTTCAAAAATTTAAAAACATTACTATGACCCAGTAAATTACTGGGTCATAGTAATGTATTACAGGACATTTACCCCCAAAATCCAAGTACACTAATTCAAAGGGATACATGCACCCCTGTGTTTATAGCAGCATTATTTGCAATACCCACATTATGGAAGACCAAGTGTCTGTCAGTCGGTGAATAGGTAAGAAAATGTGAAAATAAGTATAAATCAGCAATGAAAAATGAAATTTTAACTACAAGGATATGGATGGAGCTAAAGAGTATAATGCCAAGAGAAATAAATCAGTCAAAGAAAGACAGATACCCTGTTATTTCACCCATATGTGGAATTTAAAAAATAATACAAAAAAGAAAATGAAAAAAGAGACAAATCATGAAAATCATTTCTAACTTCATTTCTAACTTCATTTTATATTTTTATTTGAATTCTATTAGCCAGCATATAGTACACAATTAGTTTCAGATGTAGAGTTCAGTAATTCATCAGTTGTGTGTAACACCCAGTGCTCATCACATCACATGCTTAATGACCATTGGGCAGTTACCCCATCCCCCCTCCCACCTACTCTGTAACAACCCTCAGTTTGTTTCTCATAGAATCTCTCATTGTTTGTCTCTCTCTCTCTCTCTCTCTCTCTCTCTCTGATATCTTCCCATTCCACTTTCCCTCTCTTCCTCTGTGATGCTCTGTGCTATTTCTTATATTCTACATATGAGTGAATCCATATGATAATTCTCTTTCTCTCACTGACTTATTTCATTCAACATAGTATCCTCCAGTTCCACCCACATCGACATGGATAGTAAGAATTCATCCTTTCTGATGGCTGAAATATATATGTGTGTATATATATATATACACACACACACACATATATATATATATATATATATATATATATATGTACACACATACAACACACACACACACACATATTTTCTTTACCTATTCATCTGTCCATGGACATCTAGGCTCCTTCCACAGTTTGGCTATTGTGAACATTGTTGCTATGAACATGGGGTGTAAGGGCCCTTTTAGATCAGTACCTTTATTGCTGTTTCCTGACTTGTTAATTTTAGGCATTCTGACTGGTGTGAGGTGGTGTCTCAGTGGGGTTTTGATTTGTATTGTCCTGATGCCAAATGATGTGGAGCATTTTTTCATGTCTTTTGGCCATTTGTATGTCTGCTTTGGAGAAATGTCTGTTCATGTTCTCTGCCCATTCTTTTTGACTGGATTATTTGTTTTATTTGATGTTGAGTTTGGTAAGTTCTTTATACACCTTGGATACTAGCCCTTTATCTGATATGTATCTTGCAAATATCTCCTCCAATTCCATAGGTTGCTTTTAATTTTATTGACTGTTTCCTTGGCTGTGAAAAAGATTTTTATCTTGAAGAAGCCCCAATTGTTCATTTTTGTTTTTGTTTCCCTTGCATTTGCTGACAAGGCTGATGTGTCTAGGAAGAAGTTTCTGCAGCTGAGGTTGAAGAGGTTGCTGCCTCTTTTCTCCTTTAAGATTTTGATAAAGTCTTGTCTCACATTTAGGTTTTACATCCATTTTGATTTTATCTTTGTGTATGGTGTTAAGAAAATAATCCAGTTTTATTCTTCTACAAGTGGCTGTCCAGATGTCTCAACACCATTTGTTAAACAGACTGTCTTTTTTCCATTGGATAATCTCTCCTGCTTTTTTGGAGATTAGTTGCCCATAGAGTTGAGGGTCCATTTCTGGGTTCTGTATTCTGTGCATTGACTAATGGGTCTCTTTATATGTCAGTACCATATTGTCTTGATTACAGCTTTGTAATATAGCTTGAGGGCCAGCATTGTGATGCCACCAGCTTTGCCTTTCTTTTTCAACATTACTCTGGCTATACAGAATCCTTTTTAGTTCCTATTTGGACAGGAATTGCATTGAATGTGCAGATTGTTTTGGGAAGCATAGACACTTTAGCAATATTGGTTCTTCTAATAAATGAGTGTGTAATGTTTTTCCATCACTTTGTGTCTTCCTCAATTTCTTTCATACATATTTTGTAGTTTCTCATGTACAAATCCTTTACCTCTTTGGTTAGGTTTATTCCTAGATATCTTATGTTTCTTGGTACAATTATAAATGTTATCAATTCTTTAATTTCATTTCTGTAGCCTCATCATTAGTATAAAGAAATGCAACTGATTTCTTGTATTGATTTTGTATCCTGTCATGCTGCTGAATTGCTGCATGAGTTCTAGCAATTTTGGGGTGGAAATTATTGGGTTTTTCACATAAAGTATCATGTCACCTGCAAAGAGTGAGAATTTGACTTCTTCTTGCCAATTTGAATTACTTTTATTTTTTTCTGTTTTCTGATTATGGACGGTTAGGGCTTCTAGTGCTAGGTTGAACAACAGTGCTGAGAGTGGACATCCCTGTCATGTTCCTGACCTAAGGGAAAAGGTCTCAATTTTTCCCCATTGAGAATTATTTTCACTGTGGGCTTTTCATATATGGCTTTTATGATATTGAGGTATGTTCTGTTCATCCCTAAGCTGTGGAAAATTTTATTTTAAAAAAAAACATGGTGTATATTTAAAAAATGTGCATCAATTGAGACAATAATATAGTTCTTGTCCTTTCATTTGTTAATGTGAATTATCACGTTGATTGATTCCCAGATGTTGAACCATCATTGCAGACCAGGAATAAATCCTCCTTGGTTGTGGTGAATAATCCTTTTAATGTACTGTTTGATCCTATTGAGTAGTATCTTAGTGAGAAATTTGGTATCTGGTTCATCAAGGATATTGGTCTGTAATTCTTTTCAGTGGCATCTTTGGTTTTGGGATCAAGGTAATATTGGCCTCATAGAATGAGTTTGGAGGTTTTCCTTCCATTTCTATTTTTTGAAGTGCCTTCAGAAGAAGAGGTACTAATTTTTCTTTAAATGTTTGGTAGAATTCCCTGGGAAGCCATCTGGCCCTCAACTCCTGATTTTTGGGAGGTTTTTCATTACTCCTTCAATTTCCTTGCTGTTTATGGATCTATTCAGATTTTCTATTTCTTCCTATTTCACTTTTGGTAGTTTATATGTTTATAGGAATCTATCCACTTCTTCCAGATTGCCTACTTTGTTGGCATGTTGTTGCTCATAGTACATAATACATAGTACTCTGCTTATTTAAGAATGTACATAGTATTTGTGCCAATACCATGCTGTCTTGGTGATCACAGCTTTGTAATATAGCTTGAAATAAGGCAACATGATGCTCCCAGCTTTATTTTTCTTTTTCAACATTTCCTTGCATATTTGGGGTCTTCCAGCATTTTGAAAACTTCTATTGGTATTGATTGGGATGGCATTGAAAGTATAGATTGCTCTGGGCAGCATAGACATTTTAACAATAATTATTCTTCCAATCCATGAAAATGGAAAGTTTTTCCATCTTTTTTTTTTTTTTTGTCTTTTTCAATTTCTTTCATAAGTGTGCGGTAGTTTCTAGAGTACAGATCCTTTACCTCTTTGGTTAGATTTATTCCAAGATATCTTATTGGTTTTTGTGCTGTTGGAAATTGAATACACTCCCTAATTTCTCTTTCTATGGCTACATTGATAGTGTATAGGAAAACAACTGATTTATGTGCATCGAATTTTGCATACTGCCACATTAATACAGAATGATATTGGCAGAAAAACAGACACATAGATCAATGAAACTGAATAGAGAGCCCAATTCTATGGTCAAATAATCTCCCAAAAAAACAAGAAAAAACATCCAAAGGGGGAAAAAAAAGAGTATTTTAAATGGTGCTGGGAAAATTGAACAGCTCTATGCAGAAGAATGAAACTTGACCATTCACTTATACCATACACAAAGATAAACTTGAAATGGATAAAAGACCTCAATGTACGATAGGAATCCATCAAAATCTTAGAGGAGAACATAGGCCGTAACCTCTTTGACATCGACTACAACAACTTCTTTCAAGACATGTCTCCAAAGACAAGGGAAACAAAAGCAAAAATGAACTTTTGGGACTTCATCAAGATAAAAAGCTTCTGCACAGCAAAAAAACAAAAAACAAAAAAAACAAAAAAACAAAACAAAACAAAAAAAAACAAAAAAACAAAAACAAACAAACAAACATAAAAAACCACAACTTTCAACAAAACAGAGAGGCAACCTAGAGAATGGGAGAAGATATTTTAAAATGACACTACAGATAAATGACTGTTATCTAAGATTTATAAAGAAGTTCTCAAATTCGACACCCCCCCCCCCAAAAAAAATAGTCAAGTCAAAAAATTTACAGAAGACATGAACAGACACTTCTCCAAAGAGGACATACAAATGGCAAGGAGACACATGAAAGCATGTTCATCTCATTAGCCGTCAGAGAAATTAAAATCGAAACTATATTGAGATACCATCTTACACCAGTTAGAATGGCAAAAATTGACAAGGTGAGAAATGATAAAGGTTGGAGATGTTGAGGGGCAAGGGGAACCCTCTTACACTGTTGGTGGGAGTGCAAGGTGGTATAGGCACTTTGGAAATCAATGTGGAGTTTTCTCAAAAAGTTAAAAATAGAACTACCCAATGACCAGCAATTGCACTACTGGGTATTTACCCCAAAGATGCAGATGTAGTGTAAAGAAGGTCCACACACATGTCAATGTTCATAGTCACAATGTCCATGATAACCAAACAGTGGAAAGAGCTGAGATGTCCTTTGACAGATGGATGGATAAAGCAGATGTAGTCCATATATACAATGGAATATTCCTCAGACCTCAGAAAGGATAAATACCCAACTTTTGCATCAATATAGATAGAACTGGTGGAGATTGTGCTAAGTGAAATAAGTCAAGCAGAGAAAGTCAATTATCATATGGTTTCACTTATTTATGGAACATAAGGAATAGCATGGAGGACATTAGGAGAAGGAACGGAAAACAAGAGGGGCAATCAGAGGGGGAGATGAACCATGAGAGACAATGGACTTTGGGAAACAAACTGAGGGTTTTAGATTGAAGGAAGTGGGGGGATGGGTTACCCGGTGACAGATTTGAAGTAGGGTATGTATTGCATGGAGCACTGGGTGTTATATGCAAACCCTGAATTATGGAACACTACTTCAAAAACTAATGATATACTGTATGGTGACTAACAATGTAAAAACAAATATACAGGAGGAGGGAGACAAGATGGCAGAGAAGTAGGACGCACTGTTCCAACTGGCCACTTAAAGTGAGATGATTATCTACCAAAGAACTCTGATCACCCTTGAAAGCAAACTGAGATTAGAATTATACACTTCAGGATCTCTACTGGGGCAGAAGATGCCTGTGGACAGGTAAAGTGGAGTGGGAACATCAGACTGATATCAGAAGATAAACAAAATGGGGGGAGCCATCAGAAGTGACCCATTGGAAAGGAATACCCAAATACAAGAGTGCCCCGTGATTGGGGGATGAGCATTAACTTGGAGTCTGGTTGAAAGCATGCAAAAAGAGCAAAATATCTTAAGGGGAAATTTGTGGAATTGGGTGGTTAGGGACAGGGGTTTAAGCCCACAGACCCAGGATGGCCACTGCTGGTGCTGAGCTAGAGAGAGTACGGCCAAAAAGTCAGGCGTTGCTACCTGAGCCACTGACGCATGTGAGAGTGTCCGGGTGGCACCGCGCATGAGATAGTCTGGTGTGGACACCAGCCAGCACTCTCCAGAACCACAGCCTTTTGTACCCTGCATGTGCACTGTGCAACTGGGGTCTGAGTCGCACTCCACACCCTCCCCTGAGAGAAGTCCCTCTAGGCCATAAGCAGTGCTCTCTAGGACTGGCTGAGAGTCCGAATACTCCCAGCCCTGGCTGATGGAAAATTTCAGCATGTTGTCTCTGGTTGGGATCTCTCTGATGGTCTGGACCTGGCCAGGCAGCTGTGGTGGAGGGAGCCACTGGGGACCAGCTCTCTGGACTAGTACTTCTTGTGGTTTTGGTGGCACCTGGGTGGAGGCGGGAGATCCTGTGGCCCCTGAGACTATGCCTGGGGACGTGCTCTGCCAGTGGCAGAGGGGGAGTTTCTGTGCTCTGGAGCACCCAGAGGGGAACAGACTGGGGCTTCTCTCTGAGATGGAGGTCTGGGTGCACTTTTCTTTCCTCTAAACCTCCAAAGAACCACCAAAAACCACAAAGGGGAGGAAAAAAAAAAAAGAGAGAACAAAAGCCCGAAAAACTGGTTTCCTCAGAGTCCAGCCCCTTGATAGGGAGGAGGAGGACTGAACTCTAGTAAGACTGCCTGAAAAACTACTTGGCAGGCTACTCCCCCAGAAAGCCAGCCAAACAAAAACAAAAACAAACAAACAAACAAACAAACAAAAACAAAAAACAAAAAAACGAGAGGATAATCACCACCACTTCATAGATACAACTTTTCTTTTTAATTTGTTCCCACTACTCTCATTCTTTTCATTTAAAAACAAAATTTAACCTGTTTACCATCACAATGAGATGTTCAGTACAAATTCCATAATAACCTTTTAACTTGAACTTTTTTGGTACAAATACCTGTGTTTTTCCTTTGCTTTTCTATTTTTTTAAATATTCATATATAGATAAGCTCCAAGGTAATCCTCTTTCCCCAGTCAATACTACCCCTATTTATAAACCAGTTTTAATGCCCCTTTATCTCAGGAAAGTTGAATCATTTAACAAAGATATTAAGATACACCCAGGAAGAATCAAAATAACATTTCTTGCCCACACTGAGAATTTATAGCCTCCATTCCATCTTTTTCTTCTGTCAGTGTTTCTGTGTATTTGTTTTTATTCTGGTAGTATGTAAATCTTACACTTGGGGGTTCATTTTGGCTGGATCCCTTTTTTTTTGTTTCCTTGTCATTTACTTTTGTTGGTCTTTTCATTTGTCTATTTTTGTTTGTATATTTTATAAATATTAAATTTGGGGCTCATTCAGGCTGGATCTTCTCTTTCATTTTACTTTATTTTATCCGCCCCCCTCTCTATCTCCCTCTTTTTCTTTCTTTCTTCTTTCTTTTTGGTGAGGGCTTCTGATTGCTCAGAGATGTTCCAGGGTGCACCTTGCCTGGACCACAATTGATAAATTCAGGTACACATCTTCTCAGCCATTTCTCACCAAAATGACTAGGAGGAGGAATGCCAACAGAGGAAAAATTCAGAGACTATGCTCTCTCCATCAGAGCTATTGGATATGGACATGAACAGTATGTTGGAAAGGGAATTCAGGCTACCAATTATCCAGGCAATGGCTAGGTTGGAGAAAGCCTTTAATGACAAAATGGAATTGATTTGGGAAGAAGTGATAGCCACCTAGGAAGGTGTTAACAATGCTCTCAATGAGCTCCAATCTAAATTCTCTAACAGCTAAGATAACTGAGGCAGAAGATAGAATTAGTGATCTAGAGGACAAACTGATAGAGAAAAAGGGTCAAGAAGAGGCCTGAAACAAACAGCTTAGAAGCCATGAAAACAGAATTAAGGAAACAAATGATGCCATGAAACTTGTTGATGTCAGAATTATTGGAATCCCTGAGGGGGAGAAGAAAGAAAGAAGAATAGATACAGTTGAACAAATTCTCCATGAAAATTTCCCCAATCTGGCGAATGGAACTCGTGTTCATGTCCTAGAGGCAAAAAGGTCTACCCCCAAGATAATAGAATCTAGAAAGACCTCGAGACACTTGATTGTGAAACTGATGAATCATAATTTTAGAGAGGAGCTCTTGAAAGCAGCTAGGAAGAAGAGATTCCTTTTGTACCGAGGAAAGCCCATCAGAATAATGTCAGACCTGTCCACAGAAACCTGGCAAGCCATAAAGGGCTGGCAAGATGTATTCAGAGCACTAAGTGAAAAGAACAAGCAGCCAAGAATACTTTATCCAGCAAGACTGACATTCAAAATGGATGGAGGGATAAAGAACTTCCAAGACCAGCAAGGTTTAAAAGAGTATGTGACCAGCAAACCGGCACTGTAAGAAATATTAAGGGGGCTTCTATAAACGAGGAAAAAATCCAAGAATATAATTGAACAGAAATTTACAGAGCCAATCTGTGAAACAAAGACTTCACAGGTAACACGATGTCAATAAAATTGTATCTCTCAATAATCACTCTAAATGTGAATGGCTTAAATGCAGCCATAACATGGCACAGGGTTGTAGATTGGATAAAACGACAGGACCCATCCATATGTTGTATACAAGAGACCCATTTTGAACCTAAGGATACATCCAACTGAAATTTAAGAGATGGAGAAGCATCTTTCATGCCAATGGGCCTCAAAAGAAGGCTGGGATAGTGATTCTCATATCAGATAAATTAGATTTTAAATTAAAGACTAGTCAGCGATATAAAAGGACACTACATCATTCTTAAAGGGTCTATCCACCAAGAAGTTCTAACAATTGTAAATATTTATGCCCAAAATATAGGAGCAGCCAACTACATAAGACTACTATTAATCTACATAAAGAGTCATATTGATATGAATATATTAATAAGGTATCTTAACCTACCACTCTCAGTAATACACAGATAATCCAAGCAGAAAGTCAATAAATAAATGAGAGCATTGATTGACACATTGGACCAGAGGGACCTCATAGGTATATATCTGAGAACATATACAGAATATTCCACCCTAAAACAACAGAATACTTATTCTTCTCAAGTGCACTGGAACTTTCTCCAGAATAGACCACATACTGGGTCACAAATCAACTAATACCAAAAGATTGAGATTATTACCTACATAGTCTCAGACCACAATGCTTTGAAACTGGAGCTCAACCACAAGGAAAAGTTTGGCAGTAATTCAAACACCTGGAAGCTAAAAACCACCTTGCTTAAGAATGTTTGGACCAACCAGGAAACCAAAGAAGAACTTAAACAATTCATGGAAACCAATGGGAATGAAGACTTCAGACCAAAACCTATGGAATACAGCAAAGGCAGTCCTAGGGGAAATACATAGCCATCCAAACCTTCCTCAAGAAAATGGAAAAACGCAGAATGCACCAGTTATCTTTACACCTTAAAGAACTGGAAAATCAACAACAAATTAAGCCAACTCCACACACAAGAAGGGAAATAACGAATATTAGAGCAGAGATCGAAGAGATAGAAACTAGAGATACAGTAGAATGCATCAACAAAACTAGAAGTTGGTATTTTGAAATAATCAATAAGATGGATAAACCATTTTCCAAAATAATCCAAAGGAAAGAAGAGAAGAACCAAATTAATAAAATTATTAATAAAAAGGGAGAGATCACAACTAACACCAAGGAAATAGAAACAATCATCAGAAGTTACTGTCAAGAGTTACATACCAGTAAGTTAAGCAACCTAGATGTAATGAATGCATTCCTGGAAAACTATAAACTTCCAAAATTGAATCAGAAAGAAACTGACAACATGAATACACCAATATTTAGTAATGAGACTGAAGCAGTGAACAAAAACCTCCCCAAACAAAAGAGCCCAGGACCTGACAGATTCCCTGAGGAATTCTACCAACATTCAAAGAAGAAATAATACCTCTTCTCCTGAAGCTATTAAAAAAAATGAAACAGAAGAAAAATTTCAGACTCTTTTTATGAAGCCAGCATTACCCTGATCCCCAAACCAGGCAAAGAACCCACCACAAATGAGAATTGCAGACCAATATTCCTGATGAATATGGATGCCAAGATTCTCAAGAAGATCCTAGCTGATATGATCCAAGAGTACATTAAAAAGGTTATCCACCATGACCAGGTGCAATTTATCCCTCGGTTGCAAGGGTGGTTCAACATTCACAAATCAATGTGATAAAACAAATCAATAAGAGAAGAGAGAAGAACCATATGGTCCTCTAAAAGCATGCAGAAAAAGCATTTGACAAACTACAGCATCCATTCCTGATAAAATGCTTCAATGTATAGAGATAGAGGGAACATTTCTTAACTTCACAAAATCTATGAAAAACACATAGTGAATATCATCCTCAATGGGAATAAGGTGACAGCCTTTCCTCTGAGAGCAGGAACACGACAAGAATGTCAACTCTCATTACTCTTGTACAACATAGTAGTAGAAGTCCTGGCAACAGCAATCAGACAACAAAGAGAAATATAATGTATTCAAATTGGCAGTGAAAAGTCAAACTCTCTCTCTTCGCAGGTGACATGATACTTTATATGGAATATCCCAAAAGACTCCACCTCTGAACTACTAGAGCTCACACAGCAATTCAGTAATGTGGCAGGATACAAAACCAATGTACAGAAATCAGTTGCTTTCTTATACACTTAACAATGAAAATACAGAAAAGGAAATTAGAGAATTGATTCCATTTACTATAAAACCAAGAACGATAAGGTACCTTGGAATAAACCTAACCAAAAGGTAAAGGGTCTGTACTTGAGGAACTACAGAACACTCATGAAAGAAATTGAAGAAGACACAAAAAGATGGAAAAGCATTCCATGCTCATGGATCAAAAGAATAAACATTGTTATAATGTCTATACTTCCTAGAGCAGGCTATACTTTCAATGCCATCCTGATCAAAATTCCACTGGCATATTTCAAAGAGCTGGAGCAAATAATCCTAAAATATGTATGGAATCAGAAGAGACCCCGGATTGCTAAGGAAATGTTGAAAAAGAAGAAAACTGGTGCCATCACGTTGCTTGAATTCAAACTTTACTACAAAGCTGTCATCACTAAGACAGCATGGTACTGGCACAAAAACAGACACATAGACCAGTGGAACAGAGTGGGGAGCCCAGATATGAACCCTCAACTCTATGGTTGAATAATCTTTGACAAAGCAGGAAAAAGATCCAGTAGAAAAAAGACATCTCTTCAATAAATGGTGCTGGGAAAATTAGACAGCTTTGTGCAGAAGAATGGAACTCAATCATTCTGTTACACCATACACAAAGATAAACTCAAAATGGATAAAAGACCTCAACATGAAGCAGGAATCCATCTGAATCCTGGAGAACATAGGCAGTAACCTCTTCAACATCGGCCGCAGCAACTTCTTTCAAGATACATGTCCAAAGGCAAGGGAAAGAAAAGCGAAAGTGAATTTTGGGGACCTCATCAAGATCAACAGCTTCTGAAGAGCAAAGGAAACAGTCAAGAAAACAAAGCGGCAACCCACAGAATGTGAGAAGATATTCGCAAAGAAAATAACAGACAATGGTCTGATACAAAGCAGACAAAGAACTCCTCAAACTCAACACACACAAACCGGATAATCATGCCAAAAAATGGTCAGAAGACATGAATAGACACTTCTCCAATGAAGACATGCAAATGGCTAACAGACACATGAAAAAATGTTCATCATCACTAACCATCAGGGAGATTAAAATCAAAAGCGTGTTGAGATACCACGTGACACCAGTTAGAATGGCCAAAATTAACAAGACAGTAAACAACGTGTGTTGGAGAGGATGTTGAGAAAGGGGAACCCTCTTACACTGTTGATGGGAATGCAAGTTAATGAAGCTACTTTGGAAAACAGTGTGGAGATTTCTTAAGAAATTAAAAATAGAGCTTCCCTATGACCCTGCAATTGCACTACTATTTGCCCCAAAGATACAGATGTAGTGAAAAGAGAGGTCATCTATACCCCAATGTTCATAGCAGCAATGGCCACAGTCGCCAAACTGTCAAAAGAACCAAGATGCCGTTCAACGGACAGATGGATGTGGAAGATGCGGTCCATATATACTATGGAGTCTTATGCCTCCATCAGAAGGTTGAATACCCAACTTTTGTATCAATATGGACAGGACTGTTGTTCTGTTAATGATTCATGTGTATAACACTGATTGCTCCATGCATTCTTTAGTAGGATTCTCTTTAACATCCAAATATTTTATTTCTTTCCACATTTTCTCTTGTGACTGAATTCAAGTTTCAAAGCATTGGTATGAAAGGAAGCATAGAATAATTATAATATTTTGTTCCTTTTGAAACTTGATTTGTGATGTAATGTGTGATGTATCCTGGAGAGTGTTCCATGTTCACTTGAGAAGAATGTGATTTTTTTGCTTTAGGATGGAATGCTCTGTATATATCTGTTCAGTCCATCTGGTCCAGTGTGTCATTCAAAGTCCTTGTTTCCTAGTTCATCTTCCTCATAGGTGATTTATCCATTGTTGTGAGTGGGTAAAGTCCCCTACTATTGTATTAGTATCAATGCTTTTCTTTAATGTGGTTATTAATTGGTTTATATAACTGACTGCTACCATGTTTATGAGCACAAATATTTACAATAGTTAGATCATCTTGTTTGATAGAGCTTTTATACATGATGTAGTGTCCCTTTTTATCCCTACTACAGCCTTTGGTATATAATCAAATTGGTTTGATGTAAGAATTGTTACCCTAGGTTTCTTTTGAGGTTTATTAATATGATAAATTGTTTTCCACCCCCTCACTTTCAATCTGGAAGTATCTTTGGGTCTAAAATATGTCTCTTGTGGACTGCGTATGTTTGGGTCTTGCTTTTTTTTTTTATCTAATCTGATACACTGTGTCTTTTGATTGGAGCATCTAGCCCATTTACATTGAGAGTGACTATTGAAAGATACAAATTTAGTGCCATTGTATTACTCGTAAATTCCCTTTTTCTGTAGGCTGTCTTTGCGTCTTTCTGGTCTATGTTACTTTTGGGCCCTCTCTTTGCTTACAGGATGCAGTTTAAAATTTCTTGCATGAATATTTTAGTAATCATAAATTATTTTATTTTCTGTCCTGGAAACACTTTATCTCACCTTCCATTCTGAATGACAGCCTTGCTGGATAAAATAGTTTTGGCTCCATGTTTTTCTCATGTATTTCTCTGAATATATCATGCCAGTCCTTTTGGGCCTACCAGGTCTCTGGATAAGTCTTCTGCCAGTCTAATGTTTCAACGCTTGTACTTTAATGACTTTTTGTCTTGAGATGTTTTCAGGATTCTCTCTCTCTTTTTAAAGATTTTATTTATTTATTTGATAGAGAGTGAGAAAGTGTGTGTGTAAGAGAGAGCACACATGAGGGGAAGGGCAAGAGAGGGAGAAATAGTCTCTCTATTGAACAGGGAGCCTGATGTTGCACTTGATCTCAGGACCCCAAGATCAAGACTGGAGCTGAGGGCAGATGCTTCACTGACTGAGCCACCCAGGCACCCCAGGATTCTCTCTCTCTGTCTCTGCATTTTGTAAGCTTCTCTATTTTATGACAGGGTGCTGACCTATTTCTGTTGATTTTGTGAGGTCTCCTTGCCTTCTGAACTTCAATTCCTGTTTCTTCCACAAATTAGGGATATTCTTAGCTATGATTTGCTCAAATGTACCTTCTGTCCCTCTCTCTCCTTCTACTTCTGGGACTCTAATAATTGTATTAATTTTTCACTTCATGGTATTGTTGATTTCTCAAACCCTCCCCTCATGATTCAGTAATTTTTCTCTTTTTTCCTCAGCTTTCATAGTTTTCATCACTTCTTCTTCTATGTCACTACCTCTCTCTTCTGCCTCATTTACTCTAGTGGTTAGAGCATCCATTTTAGACTGCTTCTCATTTAAAACATTTTTAAGTTCAACCCAATTAGATTTTAGTTCTTTAATTTCTTCCTAATGGGATTCTCTAGTGTCTTTTATGCTTTTTTTCCTACCCCTGTTAGTATCTTCATAATCATTATTTGGAATTCTAGGCCTTACTTACTTATATCCACATTGATTAAATCCATAGGATAGAGTATTATCTCTGGTTCTTTCTTTTGTTATGAATTTTTCCTTCTAGTCATTTTGTCTAGAGGATAGATGAAGGAGAGAACAAAATAAAAATATATCATCCATGACTAAAGTGAAATGCACACTAAGCAAATCAGAAGAGATCAGAAACTAGGGGTGCCAGGGTAGCTCAGTTTGTTATATGTCCGCCTTCAGCTTTAAGTTGTTATCTTGGGGTCCTGGGATTGAGCCCAATATCGGACTTTTGCTAAGTGGGGAGTGTACTTTTTCTTCTCACTCACCCTGTGTTCTTTCTCTATCAAATAAAATCTTTTTAAAAAGGAGATCAGAAACCAAAATGATAAATAAAAGGGAAAAAAGAGAGAATATAATCTAACAGGTGGACAAACAGGGTAATACAGTTTTTTGGGTGTACTTTGGTCTGTTTGTTTGAAGACAATAGATCCCCAAATTGTAAAAACACAAAACATAGATAGATAGATAGATAGATAGATAAAGTGAATATAGTGAAAGGAAGCCAAAAATTAACAACATATCTATAACATGTAAACATAAAAATGAAAATTAAAATACTTAAAAAGTTTATAAAATGAGAAACTATTTGAAAAGGGAAAAAAGGGAAAAGTGAAAGAAATTTAAACTGACCAACTAAATTTTCACGAGGGAAAAAAAAAAATCCCACCTCAAATTCTATATATTATTTCCCCCTAGCTCTGGAATTTTTCACTTCTGTATGATCTGTAAACTGATGTTCCTGCTGGTCTGGTGGAGAGGCTTGTTCTGGTAATTCTCATGTGTCTTTGCCTGGGTATAGTTGCACCACTCCTTGCTGGGCTCAGTGTAAGCTGCTTTGTGTTGCTCTAGGGGGCTTTTGTTCCCTGAAGGGTTTCCTTGCCACTTTAGAAGATAAGAATAAAAATATTAGTGCCATGATCTCCAGCCCTGGAGTTGAAATTTCTTGGCCCCCCACTCTTCAGTGCACCCTCAGGGAAAAGCAGTTAATCACTTTTGTGTGCACCAAACTCTGCAGACTTCTGAGGTGCACACCCACACTTTTGTGGGAAGAAGGAGGGTCTCACCAATGCTCTGCCGCTTGCTGGGCCTGTGCTTCAGGAGTGGTTGCAGGATTGTGCTGGCACAAATGCTGCTCCCCCCAGGGGAAAGAGCAGTGTCTTGCTGTGGTTCTGCTGCTGGCTGGTCCCTGCTCAGAGGTTACTCGTCTGATCATACAACAGCTTGAGATTTATGGCAAAGCTGAGCTGGGGGCCTGCTTCCCTGCTCCAATGCTTCAGAACTCTGTCATGCTTAGGCACTCCCATTCTTTCTGTGACCCCAGGGATACTGAGATTACACCATGCCACCTAGGATTCTGTCCTGCTTTGCCACCTGAACACCATTCAGACAGGGACATCCTTCCAAGCAGACTTCTAAAAGTTCCAGTTTTGTACTCTGCTGCTTTATCATTTCCAGTGGCTGGGTTACAGAGCACCCCCCCCACCGTTTTCTAATATATCCCCTCAAATTCACTTCCCTGAACCTCCTACCTTGTATGTGGTGGCTATTTTATTTGTTGAATTGCAGCAATTTTTTTTGTAGATCTCAGATTGAATTCACTTGTGTTCAGAATGATTTAATAGATGTATAGCTGAATTCAAGGGACCAGATGAAATGAAGGTCTTCTACTCTTCTGCCATCTTCTTTCCCACTGGTCCATAGACTCTTAACTATAGAGAACAAACTGATGGTCACCAGAGTGGATGAGAACAGAGGAATGGGTGAAATAGATGACGGGCATTAGGGAATACAATTGGCATGATGAGTACTGGATAATGTATGGAATTGTTGAATTCCAGTTTTGTACAACTGAAACAAATAGGACACTACTGTATACCAACTATACTGTAATTAATATTAATAGAATAAAAATATGGGCTGATTTCTTCTATTGAAAGGCATAGCATATTGAGTGCATAAAAATTATTTTTTTTTTAATTTTTTTTTTGCTGCCCACAATAGTGTTCAGATTTTAGGACACATACAGACTGAAACTCAGGGAATGGTAAAAGGTATTTAATGAAAATTCAAATGAAGAAAAAATAACCTGGGCTTAACTATAAGAAAAAAATAAACTGAGGGTTGCTGGAGGGGTGGCGGGTGGGGGATGGGGTAATAGTATGTATATATATATATATATATATATATATATATAGTATATAGGAATGGGCATTAAGTAGGGCATGTGATGTGATGAGCACTAGATGTTATATGCAACTTATAAATTATTGAACACTACATCTGAGAGTATTATGCTAACTGAAATATACGAGACAAAGAAAAATATCATATGATTCCATTTATATGTGGATTATAAGAACCATGAGAGACTATGGACTCTGAAAAATAATTTGAGGGGTTTGAAGTGGCCGAGGGGGTGGGAGGTTGGGGTACCAGGTGGTGGGTATTATAGAGGGCACGGATTGCATGGAGCACTGGGTGTTGTGCAAAAATAATGAATACTGTTATGTTGAAAATAAATAAATTAATTAAAAAAAAATATATATATATATAAAATATAGTGATCGAGGGAACATATCTCATATCATAAAAGCCATCTATGAGAAGCCCATAACAAATATTCTCAATGGGGAAAAACTGAGAGCTTTCTCATTAAGGTCAGGAAAATGACAGGGATGGCCACTCTCACTAGATTTGTTCAACATAGTACCAGAAGTCCGAGCCTCAGCATTCAGACAACAATAGCAAAGATGAAGCCAAATTGTCTCTCTTTGCATATGACAATATGCTTTATGTAGAAAACACAAAAGACTCCACCCCTAAATTACTTCAACTCACACAGCAATTTGGCAATGCAGCATGATACAAAATCAATGCACAAAAATCAATTGCTTTTCTATACACCAACAATGTGACTGGAGAAAGTGAAATTAAGGAGTTGATTTCATTTAAAATAACACCAAATACCATATGATACCTAGGAATATACCTAACCAAAGAGGTAAAGAGTCTCCACTGTATAAACCACAGAATACTTATGAAGGAAATTGAAGAAGACACAAAGAGATGGAAAAAACATTAATTGCTCATGGACTGGAAGAATAAACATTGTTAAAATGTCTATGCTGTCCAGAGCAACCTACACATCCATCGCAATCCCTATCAAAATATCATCACCAGTTGTCAGAGAGCTAAAACAATCCCAAAAATTGTGTGGAAGCAGAAAAGAACCTGAATTGCCAGGGGATTGTTGAAAGAGAAAACCAAAGCTGGGAACCTCACAATGCCTAACTTCAAGGTATATTAAAGACCTTTAATCACCATGATAGTATGGTATTGGCACAATAACAGGCCCATAGCTTAATGGAACAGAACAGAGACCACTGAAGTGGACCCTCATCTCTATGGTCAACTAATCTTTGGCAAAGCAGGAAAAAATATCCAATGGGAAAAAAAGACAGTCTCTTCTGTAAATGGTGCTGGGCAAATTGGAAATCATATGCAGAGGGATGACACTGGACCATTCTCTTATTCCATACACAAGGATAAACTCAAAATGGATGAAATACTTCAATGTGATGCAGAAATTCTTAAAAACTCTAGAGGAGGATCCAGGCAGTTACCCATGAGACATTGGACACAGTGATTTCTTTCAAGGCATGTCTCCAAAGCAAGGGAAACAAAAGCAAAAGTGAACTTTTGGGACTTCATCAAGACAAAAAGCTTCTGCACAGTAAAGGAAATAGCAAAACTAAGAGCCAACCCACGGGATGGAAGAAGATGGTTGTAAAATGGCATTATGGATAAAGGACCAGTATCCAAGTTCTATATAAAACTGCTCAAACTCAACACCCCCAAGATAATAATAATCCTGTCAAAAAATGGGCAGAAGTCATGAACAGACACTTCTCCAAATAAAACATACACAAGGCTAACAGATACATGAAAAAAAAAAATGCTCCACATCACTAACCATTAGGGAAGTCCAACTCAAAACCCTAGTTCTATGACAAGGTCTTCCATTCTTGTCCTTCTCGTATATCAAATTAAAAAGTAGATTTTTAAATTAAAAAAAAAAAGAAATGAGCAATCAAAACAGAAGCAGAGATATAAATACAAAGAACACACTGGTGATTGTCATAGGGCAGGGGATGGACAAATAGGTGAAGAGTATTAAGAGGTACAAACTCCCAGTTATAAAATAAATAAGACATATAAATGCAATACATAGTATAGGGAATATAGTCAATAATACTATAATAACGTTGTAAGGTGATAGATAATACTTATCATGGCGAACATTTCTTAATATATATAATTGTCAAATCACAATGTTGTATCCCTGAAAATAATATAATGTTGTATACCAACGTTAATTTAAAAATATTAAAAATAAGATTGACACCTGGATAAAGACAAAATAATAAAACAAAATTTGGTTTCATATACAACATAGGTTGGTTGAGAATAAAATGTTGGAAAAAGCATATTATGCAAACTATAACCAAGTCAGCAGTGGCTATGTTAAATTGAGGGAAAGTAGGGGCGCCTGGGTGGCTCAGTGGGTTAAACCGCTGCCTTCGGCTCAGGTCATGATCTCAGGGTCCTGGGATCAAGTCCCTCATTGGGCTCTCTGCTCAGCAGGGAGCCTCTCTCTGCCTGCCTCTCTACTTGTGATCTCTCTCTGTCAAATAAATAAATAAAATCTTAAAAAAAACTTATAAAAAAATAAATTGAGGGAAAGTAGACTCTAGGAGAAGAGAATATTGAGTAGGGACATTACGTAATTATAAAAGTGTCAACACACTAGGAAAGCATACAGATCTAAAGGACATAAATAATTCTCAAAAAAACAACTGCAAAAAAAAGAAATCTTATTAGAAATTAGGCAAAGCTTATAAGTAGATATTTTACTGAAGAGGATATATAGATATTAAAAGAAACCCATGACAAGATGTTCAACAACTTTAGCTCTTACTCCTATGGCTTTTGCAAGGTATGTTAGGTAATATTTTCTTCTCCTTGGAGGTGTAATTTATTTCCTCCCTTATCTGTCTTAGCATGATTTAATTCTGATTATTAGTCTGGAAATCAGTAGAGGGGGCCAGGGTAAAGGGGACATTTGTTGCCTTGCAATGGAGAGATTTCTGCCAACATCTTTCAAGAAGGAAGTATTATCTCCCTTTAGGTTTATTAGGATATCATTTTCATATAGAAAAATTCACCCTTTCTACTATACAGTTCTATGGCTTTTTACAAATGCATGGTCCTGTAACTACCACCAAAACCAAAATAAATAAAATTTCCATTGCTTTATAAAAATTCCCTAATCTACTTTTGTATCTTTCCTTAACTTCTATCTCAGCTTCTAGTAGCCACTAATCTGTTTTCTTTCTCTATAGTTTTTCATTTTTGATAATGTTATATAAATGAAATACTATAGCATGCAGGTATTACAATCTTACTTTTTTTTTCACTTTTCATAATCCATTTGCAATTTATCTATGCCATAGAGTGTAAAAGTATTTCTTTTGATATCTGAGTAATTCATTGTAAAGATGTACTACAATTTTTTTATTCATTCACCAGCTGAAGAACATGTGGGTTATTTCTAAATTATGGTTATTATGAATAAAGCTACTATAAAAATTAGCATATGGATTTTTGTGTGAACATAGAGTTACATTTGTGTCTTAAATTTAAATACCTAAGAGTGAGATTCCTGGATCAGAAGGCAAGTGTAGGTTTAACATTATGAGAAGCTGCCTGTGTTTTCCAGCATTTGGCATTCCATTACTAATGTATCAGATTTCTAATTACTCCACATTCCTGCCAGTATTTGGACTTTAAGGTATAGGTATTTAATGGTATATAATTGTGATTTAAATTTGTCATATTATAGGTATTTATAGGTATTTAATGGTATATAATTGTGATTTAAATTTGTCATATTAACACTATAAACTTTTTGAGATATTTCTAGGAGTCAGGCACAGATTGAGTATTTTACACATATCTTACATAATCTTTTGTGGAAAAACAAAGAGTAGACAATTAAGGAAATAAATTTTATTCAGGATATTGCAATAAGGATAACATTCATCAATGCGGACCATCTCAAAGAAAAGGAAGAGGGCACTTGGTTTTATAAAAGCAGTTTAACAAGGGGGTCATAGCATTGATGAATGGTGAAAAGGGCCTTAAGCTGAAATATGTAAGATCAAGGAGTTCTTCGTTTTGTTATCTTGGTCTTTTTCACAACATAAAAGTCACCTCTCATATGGTTATACGAAGAACTGAGGCCTAGGAAATGTAAAAAATTTCCCAAGATTACTCAGGTAATGAATGGCTGTGTTAGAACTGCTTTCCAAAAGCAGAAACAGTGTTTATGTCCTTATACAGTGCCTGGAATATAAAAGGAGCCCAATAACTGTTAGTTCAATGAGTGCATGAATGTCAGGTATTACTGAGCAGTCAGTATTAAATATATACCAGGAGACTTTAAACCTCACTCCTAAAACATGTTGATGCTTTTTTATTCCTTTATGGCAAAAATTCCCTGAAGTTACCAAAAAAAAAAAAAAAAAAAAGGCTGGCAAAAAAGTATTTTAACATATAACAGTGTTCTATGTTAATTAGAGATACTGATTGGTCTGTGGTTTTCTTTTCCTGTTTTTTACTTCCTTATATGGTAATGCATGCCTGATAGAATGAGCTAGGAAATATACTATTCTCTTCAATTTTGTGAGAGTTTATGTACATTTGTTTACATTTCTTTTTTAAATGTTTGGTAGAATTTACCATTGAAGCCATCTGGGCCTGTGATTTTAACCTGCAGTTTCCAAATGACAAATGATTTTGAGCATTTTTTTCATGTGCTTATTTACTATTTTTATATGTTCTTTGGTAAAGTGTCTGTTCAGATACTTTGAACATAATTTTAGGTTGTTTTCATATTGTTCAGCTTTACAAAGTGCTCTATGTATTCTGGATACAAGTTGGGTAGAAAAGACAGACTGTTGTCCTTTAAAAAACCTCCTTATAAGATTGGCATTTGGCCAACATCTGGGAACTTGGATTTTGGTATGGTTCCCATCATTCCATTATAAGAATTACTGTGTCTAAACTGTTTAGACAAACAGTATGGTTTATGCTGAGCAACAGCTTTCCTTTTGTTAGTCTGGAATTGTGGTACATGCTAGGCAGACAGTGGCTTTGAGACATTTCCACCCCTTTCCCATCCCACAAACCCCCAAAATGGATACCAAGTCTCAAATGAGTTTACCTGGTAGATATTTCAGGCATGTTGTTGTCTGAAGTTCAGACAGCTTGTTGCTGGAAGAATTACATTTGACTTTACCAGGAGAGAACTTGTGGAAAGCTCTTCTAGATTTTACCACACATACCTTTTCCTTGGCTGGTTTTGTTGTTTATTCTTTTATTGTAATAATTTAAAGATGTGAGCACAACTATATGCTGAGTAATATGAGTCTTCCTAGTGAATCATTGAACTTCAGGATGGTTGGGGACTCCTGACTCCAGGATGGTATGAAATATGTATTTTCAAACATTTCACACAGCCTTCGGTTTGTCTTATTTAATTTTACAAACGATGTTTTTAAAAGAGCAACAGATTTAATTTTGGAGTCAAGTTTATAATATTTTTTCTTTCATGATTTGTGCTTTTGGATTTGTGTTTAAGATTTTTTCGATTATTTTTATTAATATGTAATGTATTATTTGCATCAGTGGTACAGGTCTGTGAATCATCAGGCTTACACATGTCACAGCACCCACCATAGAACATACCCTTTCCAACTTCCATAACCCAACCACCCTATCCCTACCTCCCACCCCCAGAAACCCTGTTTGTTTTGTGAGATTAAGAGTCTCTTCTGGTTTGTCTTCCTCCCATCTTGTTTCATTTTTTCCTTCTCTACCCCCACAACCCCCTGCCCAGCCTCTCAAATTCCTCATATCAGAGATATCATATGACAGTTGTCTTTTTCTGATTGACTTATTTCACTCAGCATAATACCCTTTACTTCCATCCACATCATTGCAAATGGCAAGATTTTATTTCTTTTGATGGCTGCATAGCATTCCATGTGTTTAAGATTTTTTAATACTTAATTTGTTAAGACATTGTTTTTTTAAGTTTTTATTCAAATTCCAGTTATTTAAAATAGAGTATAATATTAGTTTTAGGAAAACAGTATAGTGATTCAACATTATATACAACACACAGTGCTCATTAAAACAATTGCACCTCCTTAATCCCCATCACTTACTTAAACCATCCCCCTACCCACCTCCCTTTTGATAACCACTGATCTGTACTCTATAGTTAAAGAATCTGCTTTTGATTTGCCTCTCTCTTTTTTCCTTTGTATTTTTAGTTTCTTACATTCTTCATATGTTTGAAATCATATAGTATTTTCTTTGTCTCACTGACTTATTTTGCTTAGCATAATACATCCTAGCTCCCTCTGTGTCATTGAAAGTGACAAGATATCATTTTTATGACTGAGTAACATTCCTGTGTGTGTGTGTGTGTGTGCGTGCGCACGCACACACATGTGTGTATATTCATCCAACAATCAGTGGATACTTGGGCTGTTTCCATAATTTTGTTATTGAAGAGAATGCTGCTATAAACACCAGGGTGTTTGTATCTTCTTGAATGAGTTTTTAAAACTGTTTTTATTTGTTTCAGGGGTAGAATTTAGTGATTCATCGGTTACATATAACATCCAGTGCTCATTACTTCATGAGCCTTCCTTAATGCCCATCACCCAGTTATCTCTTCTTTCCACCAACCTCCCCTCCAGCAACCCTCAGTATGTTTCCTAGAGTTAAGCATCTCTTATGGTTTTCCTCCCTATTTTCATCTTAATTTATTTTTCCTTCCTTTCCCACTCTTTATCTGTTTTATTTCTTAAATTCCACATATGAGTGAAATCATATGGTATTGATCTGAGACTGACTTATTTCACTTAGTATAATACCCTCTCGTTCCATCACTGGAAATGGCAAGATTTCATTATTTTTGATGTCTGAGTAATCTGTTTATATCTATATCTATATGATATATATAGATATGGAATACTTAGTATAATACCCTCTCGTTCCATCATTGGAAATGGCAAGATTTCATTATTTTTGATGACTGAGTAATCTGTTTATATCTATATGATATATATAGATATGGAATAATCTATATATGATATATATAGATATGGAATAAAATATGGAAAGAGCCCAGATGTCCATTGGCAGATGAATGGATAAAGAAGAGGTGATATCTCTATCTCTATCTATATCTATCATATATAGATATATATATCTATACCAAAATAATTATATATAATATATAATCATTATATAATCATATATATAATCATATGTATCATATATAGATATATATATCTATATATATATATACCCATATAGATATCTATCATATCTTTCCATATTTGGGCTATTATGAACATTGCTTCTATAAACATGTTACATGGGCCCTTTGAATCATTATTTTGGTTTCCTTTAGATAAATACCTAGAAGTTCAATTGCTGGGTTGTAGGGTAGCTCTATTTTTAACATTTGGAGGAACCTCCATACAGTTTACCATAGTACCTGTACCACTTTGCATTCCCACAACAGTGTAAAAGGGTTCCCCTTTCTCCACATCCTCTCCAACACTTGTTTCCTGTCCTGTTAATTTTGGCCATTCTGACTGGTGGGAGGTGGTATCTTACTTTGGTTTTGATTTGTATTTCTTTGATGCTGAGTGATCTCGAGCATTTTTCCGTATGTCTGTTGGCCATATGAGTGTCTTCTTTGGAGAAATGTCTGTTTGTCTTCTGTGCATTTCTTGATGGGACTTTTAGTTTTTTGGGTGTTGAATTTAAATTCTTTATAGAGTTTGTATACTAGCCTTTTATCTGATATGTCATTTGTGAATATCTTCTGCCATTCCATAGGATGCATTTAGATTTGTTGACTGTTTCCTTTGCTGTGGAAAACCTTTTACCCCAATGAAGTCCTAATAGCTCATTTTTGCTTTTTTTTCCCTTGCCTCAGGAGACATGTCTAGGAAGACATTGCTGTGGTCGAGATCAAAGAAGTGGCTCTATGTGATCTTCTCTAAGATTTTGATATTCCTGTCTAAAATTTAGGTCTTTCACCCATTTTGAGCTTCTATTTATGTATGGTGTAAGAAAGTGGTACAGTTTTGTTCTGCATGTGGCTGTCCAATTTTCCCAACACCATTTGTTGAAGAGACTGTCTTCTTTCCATTGGATATTCTTTCCTGCTTTGTCAAAGATTAGTTGGCAATAGAGTTGAGGGTCTGTTTCTAGGCTCTTTATTTTGTTCCATTGATTTATGTGTCTGCTTTTGTACCATACCGTTTTCTACTGATAACTACAGTTTTGTAATACAGCTTGAATCCAAAACTGTGACCCCTGCAGCTTTGATTTTATTTTTCAACATTCCTTTGGATATTTGGGGTATTCTCTGGTTCCATACAAATTTTAGAGTTGTTTGCTCCATCTCTGTGAAAAATCCTCATGGGAATTTCATAGGGATTACTTTGAATGCGTAAATTGCTTTTGGTAGGTAAACATTTTAACAATATCTGTTCTTCCAAAGAAGTGAGCATGGGATTTTTTTTTCCATTTTTTGTGTCTTCCTCAATTTGTTTCATAAGTGTTCTATAGTTGCCAGAGTACACATCCTTTACCTCTTTGGTTAGGTTTATTCCTAGGTAATCTTATGTGTTTTGGTGCAATTGTAAATGGGATCAATTCCTTGATTTCTCTTTCTTCTACTTCATTGTTCATGTATAGAAATGCAACTTATTTCTGTGCATTGATTTTCTATCCCACCTCATTGCTGAATTGCTGTATGTGTTCGCAATTCTGGGGCTGGACTCTTTTGGGTCTTCTACATAGAATACCATGCCATTTTTGAAGAGTGAAGGTTTGACTTCTTTGCCAATATCGATGCCTTTTATTTTTTTATGTTGTCTCATTGCTGAGACTAGGACTTCCAGTACTATGTTGAAGATCAGTGGTGAGAATGGACATCCCTGTCATGTTCCTGACCTTAGAGAAAAGGAGCTCAGGTTTTCCCCATCGACAGTGATATGCATCATGGGACTTCTGTATATGGCTTTTATGATGTTGAGTTATGTTCCCTCTGTCCCTGTATGGTGGAGGTTTATTACCATGAAAAGATGTTATATTTTTTCAAATGCTTTTTTTTTTTGTATCTATTGAGAAGATAATACGGTTCTTGTCCTTTCTTTTTATTACTGTGATATATCACATTGATTGATTTGGCATTGTTGACTCACCTCTGCAGCACAGGAATAAATCCCACTTGGCCATTTAATGCTTTGAATGGACTTTTAGATCCTATTAGCTAGTATCTTGCTAAGAATTTTTGTGTTCATGTTCATCACGGATATTGGTCTCTATTTTTTTTTTAATAATTCTCCTTTTTAGTGTGGTCTTTGGCTTTGGGATCAAGGTAATGATGGCCTCAAAGAATGAGTTTGGATTTTTTCTTCCATTTCTGTTTTTTCGAACTGTTTCAAAAGAATAGGTATTAATTCTTCTTTTTAAATTTTTTTAAATTCTTCTTTTTAAAAAGATTTTATTTATTTATTTGACACAGAGAGAGATCACAAGTAGGCAGAGAGACAGGCAGGGAGAGAGAGAGAAGAAGATCCCCACTGAGCAGAGAGCCCAATGAGGGACTGACTCAATCCCCAGACCTTGGGATCATGACCTGAGCTGAAGGCAGAGGCTTAACCCACTCAGCCACCCAGGCATCACAGGTATTAATTCTTTTTAAAATGTTTGTTGAAATTCACCTGGGAATCCATCTGGTCCCAGACTTTTGTTTGTTGGGTTATTTTTTTATTACTAATTCAAATTCTTTGTTGGTTATTTGTCTGCTTGTGTTTTTTAATTTGTTCCTGTTTCAGTTTTACTAGTTTATATGTTTCTATGAATTTTTCCATTTCTTCCAGATTACCTAATTTCTTGTCATATAATTGCTCATAATATTATCTTATAAATGTTTGGGATTTATTTTTGGTGTTGTTTGTGATCTTTCCTCTTTTATTCATGATTTTATTTCTTTGGATCCTTTCTGTTTTCTTCTTGATAAGTCTGCTGCAGGTTTACCAATCTTATTCTTCCAAAAAACAAGCTCCTAATTTCCTTACTCTAATCTTTATCATTTCTCTTCATTTGCTGGATTTAGGTTTTATTTGCTATTTTTTCCAACTCCCTTAGGTGTAAGGTTCCTTTGTGTATTTGAGACTCTTTTTATTAACTTCTTAAGAAAGGCTTGCATGCTATATACTTCTGTCTTAGGACCACCTTTCCTTCATCCTTAAGTTTTTGAACTGTTGTGTTTTCATTTTTATTTGTTTCCATGTATTTTAAAAATTGTTCTCTAATTTCCTTGTTGACACATTCATCTTTGAGTAGGATATTTTTAATCTACAATATTTGTTGCCATTCCAAAATTTTTCTTGTGGTTGAATTCAAGTTTTATAGCAGCATGGTCTGAAAATATGCATGGTATGGTCTTAATCTTTTTGTATGATTTGAGACCTGATTTGTGACTGAGTATGTGATGCATTCTGGTGAGTGTTCCATGTGCACTTGAGAAGAATGTGTATTCTGCTTCTTTAGGATGAAATGCTCTGTATGTATCTCTTAAATACCTATGGTCCAGTGTGTTATTCAAAGCCCTTGTTTCTTTGTTGATCTCCTGCTTAGATGATCTGTCCATTGGTGTGAGTGGCCTCCTAAAGTCCCCTACTATTATTGTATTATTATCAATGAGTTTCTTTAACTTTGTTATTAATTAGTTAATGTGTTTTGCTGCTCCAGATTAGGGGCATAAATATTTATAATTGTTGAACTATCTAGTTGTATAGGCTTCTTTTTATGATATAGTGTCTGTCTTAATCTCTTATTAGTCTTAGGTTTAAAATCTAGTTTATCTGATATACAGATGGCAGCTCAATCTTTCTTTTGATGTCATTGGCATTATAAATAGATTATCCACCCCACATTCAATCTGGATGTGTCTTTGGTCCTAAAATGAGTTTCTTGTATTCTGCCACATTACTGAATTCCTGTATGAGTTCTAGTAATTTTGGGGTGGAGTCTTTTGGCTTTTCCACATGAAGTATAATGTCATCTGTGAAGAGAGAGTGTTTGACTTCTTCTTTGCCAATTAGAATACTTTCATTTCTTTTTGTTGTCTGATTTCTGTTTCTGGGACTTCACTGGGCATCCTTGTCATGTTCCTGATCTTAAGGTAGGGCTCTTAGCTTTTCCTTATTAAGAATAATATTCGCTGTGGATTTTTCATAGATGCTTTTTATGAAATTGAGGCATGTTCCCTCTATCCCTCCACTCTGAAGAGTTTTAATCAGGAAAAGATACTATATTTTGTTAAATGCTTTTTCTGCATCAGTTGAGAGGACAAGATTTTTGTCTCTTCTCTTAGTGATGTGTTCTGTAACAGATAATTTTATGATTCAAAGTGCTGAAATAAATGATCCTAAAATTTGTATGGAACCAGAAAAGACCCTGAATTGCCAAGGAAATGTTGAAAAAGATAAACAAAGCTGGGAGCATCACATTGCCTCATTTCAAGCTAAATTACAAATCTGTGTTCACTAAGACAATGTAGTACAGGCACATACATCAATGAAACAGAAGAGAGAACCCAGTATGGACTTTGAACTCTATGGCCAACTAATCTTTGACAAATCGGAAAAAAAATCCAATGGAAAAAAGCCAGTCTTTTCAATAAATGATGGTGGGAAAATTGGACATCTGTATACAGAAGGATGAAACTTGACCATTCTTTTACCCTATACACAAAGATAAACTCTAAGTGGATGAAAGACATCAATGTGAGACAGGAATCCATGAAAATACTAGAGAAGAAAATAGGCAGTAACCTCTTGGACACTGACCACAGCAACTTCTTTCAAGACATGTCTCCAAAAGCAAGGGAAATAAAAGTGAAAATGAACTTTTGGGACTTCATCAAGATCAAAAGCTTCTGCACAGCAAAGGAAACTGTCAACAAAACAAACAGGCAACCCACAAGTTAGGAGAAGATATTTGTAAATTACACTATAGGCAAAGGGCTGACATCCAATCTCTATAAAGAACTTCTCAAACTCAACACCCCCCCAAAATAAATAATCCTGTCAAAAAATGGGCAGAAGACCTGAACAGACATTTTCCAAAGAAGACGTACAGATGGGTAACAGAAACATGAAAAAATGATCATTAGCCATCAGGGAAATTCAAATAAAAACCACACTGAGATACCATCTTCTAACTAGTATGTTAGAATGGCCAAAATTGACAAGGCAAGAAGAAGCAAGTGTTGGTGAGGTTTTGGAGAAAGGGGAACCCTCTTACACTGTTTGTGGGAATGTGGGTTGGTACAGCCACTCTGGAAATCAGTATGGAGGTTCCTCAAAAAGTTAAAAATAAAGCTGTCTCATGTCCCAGCAATTGCACTACTAGGTATTTACCCCAACACATAGATGTAGTGAAAAGAAAGACCACATGCACCCCCATGTTCATAGTAGCAATGTCCACAATAACCAAACAGTGAAAAGAGCTGAAATGCCCTTCAACAGACAAATGGATAAAGAAGATGTGGTCCATACAATAGAATATTACTCAGCCATCAGAAAAAGGTTAATACTCAAGGTTTGCCTCAACATGGCTGGAACTGGAGGAGATTATGCTAAGTGAAATATATCAGAGAAAAGCAATTATCATATGGTTTCACTTATTTGTGGAACATAAGGAATAGCATTTCCCTTCCTTCTCTTAGGAGAAGGAAGGGAAAACAAAGAGAGGGTAATCAGAGGGGGAGAAGAACCATGGGAGACTATGGACTCTGAGAAACAAACTGAGAGTTTTAAAGGGGAGGAGCATGGGGGGATGGGTTAGTCCAGTTTTGGATATTAAGGAGGACATAGATTGTATGTAGCACTGGGTATTGTATGCAAACAATAAATCATGGGACACTACATCAAAAACTAATGATGTAGGGAGAGGAGGAGTCAAAATGGTGGAGGAGTAGCAGGCTGAGATGACATCAGGTAGCAGGAGATCAGCTAGATACTTATCAATCCATTCCAAACACCTACAAATCCAAGAGGAGATTGAAGAGAAGAAGAACAGCAATTTTAGAAACAGAAAATCGACCACTTTCTGGAAGGTATGACCTGCGGAGAAGTGAATCCAAAGCAATGGCAAGATAGACCATGGCGGGGAGGGGCTGGCAACAGCAAGTAATGGAGCAATGAAGCACAAAATCTGAACTTGTAAAAGTCTGCTCCACTGAAGGACATCGCTCCAGAGGCTAAGCAGGGGTGGAGCCCTCATGGGGACAGTTTGGTCTCAGTTCTATGGGGTCACAGAAGGATCAGGGTTGTCTGAGTGTTGCAGACCTCATATGTATCAAAGTGGGGAAGCCAGTTACAGAGATCTAACAGAGGATTGATCTCTCAGCTTGGGGTTACCTTAAACTGTGATCCATGGCACAGTCAGGCCACTTCTCATTGAACAGAGACCCCCACAAGTGGCAGATCTGGGGAGACTCACCTTCCTTCTCTGGAGGCAGGAATCTGCTGGATTTGGAGACTCCAAATGGGGTTGTGCACCAGAGACAGAAATGCTTGGTCACAGACTGGGTGAGTTTGGAGTGCGGCTGGAGGCCAGGGAGATGGGAGTGATTGACTGCCTTTCTCTGAGGGCACACTGAGGAGTGGGGCCCTGAGCTCTCAGCTCCTCCAGGCCAGTGATTGGGAGGCCGCCATTTACTTTCCTGTCCTCCAGAGCTCTATGGAAATCATTCAGGGAACAAAAGTTCCTGAGAGCGAACCTGAGCAGATTATTTAGCCTGGCCCCTGGTAAGGGCAGAGCAATTCTGCCTCAGGCAAAGACACTTGAGAGTCACTACAGCAGGCTCCTCCCCCAGAAGATCAGCAAGAACATCCAGCCAACCAAGCTCACTGATCAAGAACAGCAGAATTCCAGAGGAGGGGAAAGCAAAGCATGGAATTCATGGCTTTCTCCCCATGATTCTTTAGTCTTGCAACATTAAATTATTTTTCTTATTCTAATTTTTTAAACTTTTACTCTTTCTTCTTTTAACGTTTTTTTAACTAGTTTATCTTAACAATACCTTTCTTAAGAAACTCTTTTTGAACCTTCATTATTATAGTCATATTTTATCCTTCATTTTATCTAACTTAATTTTTTGTATACATATAGGGAATTTTCTTGTAAAAATTATTGGGATACAACTTCTTCTAGTAGATCAAAATATACCTTAAATCTAGCACAAGGTTAGTCCTAGTCTCCAACGTGAGCAAATACTCTCTACTTTATTTGTCATTCTTTTCCCAGCCAACTTGTCTTATCAACTCTTCTTTTTAGAATTATTTTAAAATTTTTATCTTTATAGTCACATTACATCCCTTCATCATGTTTACCCTTATATGGGCACAAACACACACACACACACAAACACACACACATACACACACACATATATATATATAATATATATATAATATATATATTATATATATTGCATATTATATATATACGTATATATATTTTCCTTTTCTTTAAAAATTCAGAAGGTAGTTTCTTATAAGAGACCAAAATACTCCCTAAATCAATTGGGTGGCTCTGTTCTATTCACCAATCTAATATAAGTATTTTCTTTTTTCTTTTCTTTTAAAAAAAATTTTTTTGAACTTCTCTTTACACCCTTTCTTCTCCCTATGATTTGGGATCTCTTCTGATTTGGTTAACACAGATTTTCTGGGGGCTTTGCCACTCTTTTACTACTTTATTCTCTCGTTCATATATTCTAATCCGGATAAATTGACAAGATAGAAAAACTCACTACAAGAAAAAGAACAAGAGACAGTACTAAAGGCTAGGGTCCTAATCAATACAGACATTGGTAATATGTCAGAGCTGGAGCTCAGAATGATGATTCTCAAGGTGCTAGCCAGGCTCAAAAAAGACATGGAAGATATTAGAAAAAACCTGCCTGGAGAAATAAAAGCCCTTTCTAGAGAAATAAAAGAAGTAAAATCTAGCCAAGCTGAAATAAAATAAAGCTATTAATGAGGTGCAATAAAAAATGGAGGCTCCTACTGCTAGGATGAATGAGGCAGAAGAGAGAATTAGTGATATAGGAGACCAAATGACAGAGAATAAAGAAACTGAGCAAGAGAGACAAACAACTACTGGACCATGAGGGGAGAATTTGAGAGATAAGTGATACCATAAAGTGAAACAATATTAGAATAAGTGGGATTCCAGAAGAAAAAGAAAGAGAGGAGGAAGTAGAAGGTATATTAGAGTGAATTACTATAGAGAATTTCCCTAATATGGCAAAGGGAACAAGCATCAAAATCTAGCAAAGGCAGAGAATCTGCCTCAAAATCAATAAGAATAGGTCCACACCCCATCATCTAATAGTAAAATTTACAAGTCTCAGTAACAAAGAGAAAATCCTGAAAGCAGCCTGGAAGAAGAAGTCTGTAACATACAATGGTAAAGATATTAGATGGGCAGCAGACTTATCAACAGAGACCTGGCAGTCCAGAAAGAACTGGCATGATATATTCAGAGCCCTGAATGAGAAAAACATGCAGCCAAGAATATTGTATCCAGCTAGGCTATCATTGAAAATAGAAGGAGAGATAAAAAGCTTCCAGGACAAACAAAAATTAAAAGAATTTGTCAACACCAAACCAGCTCAACAGGAAATATTGAAAGGGGTCCTCTAAACAAAGAGCAAGCCCCAAAGTAGTAGATCAGAAAGGAACAGAGACAATATACTGTAAGAGTCACTGTACAGGCAATACAATAGCACTAAATTCATATCTCTCAGTAGTTACCCTGAATGTAAATGGGCTAAATGTCCCAATCAAAAGACGCAGGGTATCAGAATGGATAAAAAAACAAAACCCATCAATATGCTGTCAACAAGAAACTCATTTTAGACCCAAAGACACCTCCAGATTTAAAGTGAGGGGGTGGAAAACCATTTACCATGCCAATGGACATCAAAAGAAGGCTGGGGTGACAATGCTTACATCAGAGAAAATATATTTTAAGCCAAAGACTATAATAAGAGATGATGAAGGATACTATATCATATTCAAAGGGTTTGTCCAAGAAGGTCTAACAATTTTAAATGTATATGCCCCTAACATGGGAGCAGCCAGCTATAGTTATATGGTTATAATTATAGTACTGAATCACTTAATAACAAAATCAAAGAAACACATTGACAATAATACAATAATAGTAGGGGACATTAACACCCCTCACACTGAAATGGACAGATCATCCAAGCAAAAGATCACCAAGGAAATAAAGACCTTAAATGACATACTGGACCAGATGGACATCACAGATATATTCAGGACATTCTGTCTCAAAGCAACAGAATACACATTCTTCTCAAGTGGACATGGAACATTCCCCAGAACAGATCACATCCTGGGTCACAAATCAGGCCTCAACTGGTACCAAAAGATTGGGATCATTCCCTGCATATTTTCAGACCACAATGCTGTGAAACTAAAACTCAAATCAAAAGAGGAAAGTTGGAAAGAACCCAAATACATGGAGCCTGGAGAGCATCCTACTAAAAAAATGAATGGGTCAACCAGGAAATTAAAGAAGAGTTGAAAAAAAATCATGAAAACAAATGATAATGAAAACACAACTGTTCAAAATCCGTGGAACACAGCACAGGCAGTCTGGAGAGGAAAATATATAGCAATACAAGCCTTTCTCAAGAAACAAGAAAGGTCTCCAATATGCAACCTAACCCTACACCTAAGGGAGATAGAGAAAGAACAACAAAGAAAGCCCAAACCCAGCAGGAGAAGAGAAATAATAAAGAGCAGAGCAGAAACAAACAAACAAAACCAGTAGAATGAATCAACGAGACAAGGAGCTGGTTCTTTGAAAAAATTGATAAGATTGATAAATCGCTGGCCAGACTTATCAAAAAGAAAAGAGAAAAGACCCAAATAAATACAATCATGAATGAAAGAGGAGAGATCACAACCAACACCAAAGATTATACTATGAGTTGGGGCACCTGCGTGGTTCAATGGGTTAAGCCTCTGTCTTTAGCTCAGGTCATGATCTCAGGGTCCTGGGATTGAGCCCCACATCAGGCTCTCTGCCCATTGGGGCGCCTGCTCTCCCCCCTCTCTCTGCCTGCCTCTCTGCCTACTTGTGATCTCTCTCTCTTTCAAATAAATAAATAAAAATTTTTTAAAAAGTATATTATGAGAAACTATAGGCCAAAAATTTGACAATCTGGCAGAAGTGGATGCATTCCTAGAGACATAAAAACTACTACACCTGAACCAGGAAGAAATAGAAAACCTGAACAGACCCATAACCAGTAAGGAGATTGAAGCAGTCATCAAGAATCTCCCAACAAACAAGAACACAGGGACAGACAGTTTCCCAGAGGAATTCTGCCAAGCATTTAAAGTAGACCTTATTCCTATTCTCCTGAAACTGTTCCAAAAAATGGAAATGGAAGGAAAACTTCCAAACTCATTTTATGAGACCAGCATTATCTTGATCCCCAAACCACACAAAGATGCCATCACAAAAGAGAATTACAGACCAATATCCTTGATGAACACAGATATGAAAATTCTCAACAAAATACTAACCAATAGGATCCAACAACACATTAAAAGGATTATTCACCATGACCTAGTGGGATTTATTCCAGGGCTGCAAGGTTGGTTCAACATCCACAAATCAATCAATGTGATACAATGTATTAATAAAAGAAAGAAGTAGAACCATATGATACTCTGAACAGATGCTGAAAAAGCATTGGGCAAAATACAGTATGCTTTCTTGATAAAAACTCTTCAAAGTGTAGGAATAGAGGGTACATACCTCAATATCATCAAAACCATCCATGAAAAAAACCCACAGTGAATATAATGCCAAATGGAGAAAAACTGAGAGCTTTTCCACTAAGGTTAGGAACATGGCATGGATGCCCATTATCACCACTGCTATTCAACATAGTACTAGAAGTCCTAACCTCAGCATTCAGACAACAAAAATAAATTAAAGGCATCCAAATCAGCAAAGAAGAAGTAAAACTATCACTTGTTGCCGATGATATGACACTTTATGTGGAAAACCCAAAATACTCTACTCCAAATCTGGTAGAATTTGTACAAGAATTCAGTAAAGTGTCAGGATATAAAATCAATGCAGAGAAACCAGTTGCATTTCTATACACCAACAACAAGACAGAAGAAACAGAAATTAAGTAGTCAATCCCATTTACAATTGCACCCAAAACCATCAGATACCTAGCATTAAACCTAACCAAAGAGGCAAATAATCTATACTTAGAAAACTATAAAGTTCTTATGAAAGAAATTGAGGAAGACACAAAGAAATTGAATAAAAGAGTTCTGTGCTCATGGATTGGAAGGACAAATATTGTGAAAATGTCTCTCCTACATAAAGCAATCTATACGTTTAATGTAGTCTCTATCAAAACAGCATCATTTTTTTTCAAAGAAATGGAACAAATAATCCTAAAATTTATATTAAACCAGAGTAGACCTCAAATAGCCAGAGGAATGTTAAAAAGAAAGCCAAAATGGGTGGCATCATAATTCCAGACTTCAAGCTCTATTACAAAGCTGTCATTAGCAATGACATGGATGGAACTAGAGGATATTAAGCTTAGCAAAATAAGTCAATCAGAGAAAGACAATTATCATATGATCTCCTTCATATGAGGAAGTTGGGAGACAAAGTGGGGGGGTTGGTGGGTAGGGAAGGAATAAATGAAACAAGATGGGATCAGGAGGGAGACAAACTCAGAAAGACCCTTAATCTCACAAAACAAACTGTGGGTTGCCAGGGGTAGGGGGGTAGGGAGAGCGTGGTTGTGTTATGGTTATTGGGGAAGGTATGTGCTATGGTGAGTGCTGTGAAGTTTGTAAACCTGGAGATTCACAGACCTGTACCCCTGGGACTAATAATACATTATATGTTAATAAAGAATAAAAATTAAGAAAAAAAGGGCAAAATATCCCAAATGATATACTATATGGTGGCTAACATAATAAAATAAATTAAAAATAAAATGAGTTTCTTGTAGACAGCATAGTAATGGGTATCCTTTTTCTCCATTCTGATATCCTATGTTTTTGATTGGAGCTTTTAGTCCATTTACGTTCTGCATAATTCTTGAAAGTTCTGAATTTAGTGCCATTGTATTACCTGTAAAATCTCTGTTCCTGTCAATTGTGTCTGCTTCTTTCTGGTCTTTGTTATTTTGGGACTCCCTCTTCAAAGTATCCCCTTTAATATTTCTTTCATGGCTGGTTTGGTGTTCAGGAACTCCTTCAGTTTCTGTTTGTCTTGGAAACTCTATCTCTCCTTCTATTCTGAATAATAGCCTTTTTGGCTCATGTATATTGGGTGCATATTTTTTCCTATTTCACACCTTGAAAACATCATGCCAATGCATTTTGGTCAGTCAGGTCTCTGTGGAGAGCTACTTTGATGGCCTTAAGGGTCTATCCTTGTTGCTGAAGAACCTCTTTTCTTGAGCGGCTTTTGGGATTTTCTTTTTATATTTGAAATTTGCAAGTTTCAGTATTATATGTCGAGTTGTCGACCCACTTATGCTGATTTTTAGGGCTATTGTTTGGGCCTCTTTTTCTTGAATGTCATTTCCCTTCCACAGATTATGGAAGAATCTCAGATATAATTTGTTCAGATAAGCCTTCTCCCCCCTTTTCCCCATTCTTCACCTTTTAGGACCCCCTGTAGTATGGATTTTTTTTTTTTTGGCTTAATAATATCACTGATTTCCCTCTGGCTATCTTTGATCTAATAGTTTCTTTCCCTCTTTTTAGCTTCCTTTTTTCTATCATTCTATCTTGTATGTCACTCTTCCACTCTTCTTCATTCATTCTTATTTTTATGCCTCTACTTGGAACTGCATCTTGGTAATAGCATTTTTAATTTTGCTCTGGCTGGATTTTAGTTATTTTATCTCTACTTTAAGAGATTCTATATTGTCTTTTGTGCTTTTTTATGCCCAAATAGTACCTTTATAACCATTGTTTTAAACTCTAGTTCAGACTTCTTACTTATTTCCATACTGAATAAATCCCTGACTGTGTGTACTACCTCCTGTTCTTTCTTTTGGGATGTTTTTCTTCTTGCCTTCATTTTGTCCAGAAAAGAAAATAAGAAATAAAAAGAAGAAAAGAAAACCACAGTAACAATAACAAAAAAGAAAGAAACAACAAATAAAAAACTGGATCCATGGTGTATTTTGGTCTGCTTGTTAAAAGAACCTAGATTGTAAAATAAAAAGGAAAGAAAAACATCTATATATCTATATCATATATATAAAAAACACATATATTTATATGTTTGTGTGTATAAATAAAATACAGTGAAGGGGAACACAAATTTAATATAGCTTTATAAAGTTTATATAAAATTAAAAAGATTAAGAAAGAATGTGGAAAATAAGAAAATGACAGAAAATAATTCTAAAATGCTGAAGAATAAAAGTACAAGGACTGCTATATACTTTTTTCCCTAAGAGCTGAAGCTTTGCTGCTCTCTGTGATCAGTAAATTGTTCGTGAGAGAGCATTGTTTATGCCGGTCTTCTGAGGGAGGGGCCAGTTGTGTTGATTCTCAGGTGGAGAGCCTTCAGTGCTCAGGAAGGGCTCAGTGTACGCAGCTCTAGTTTCCAGTAGGTGGCACTCTTTTGCTCCCTGAAGGCTTTCAGCAATGGTGCCTGGGGTGAATATGGCTGAAAACTGCTCTCTAGCACCTGAGCCAAAAATTCTCACCCCCCCACTCTTCAGTAAGCCTTCATAGAAAATCAGTCAATCACTCTTGTCTCCCTGGTTTCCATCCAATTCTGTGTTCACATAGCCTGTGACTGAGCATTTTTATCTTAGGCATGCAACTGAGTTGCAGAACTTCAAATTTTAGGGATTCCCATGACAGGGACCTACACTGTTCCTTCCAGGGAGGTTCTCACCATGCTTCTACCATTTGCTGGGCCAGTTCCAAGAAAATGGTCAGATGATTGCACAGCAGTTCATAGTTTACGACAACACAGTGTAGACAGGTGACATTTAAACTCACTGTTCTCAGCTGGCTTCCCTGCTCCTATGCCTCAGAACTCTGCCACACTAAGAAACTAATAGTTCTTCTTGTGACCATAGGGATCCTCAGACCACACTGTGACACCCGAATTTCTGCTCCACTTCACCACCTAAGCACCTTTAACTGAGGCATGCCTTCTACTGTAGCAGACTTCTAAATTTCTGATTTTGTAATCCACTGATTATAACCCTTTGTGGTAGCCTCTGCCATATCTTTGGCTATATACACCAGAATCACATCTCTGCACCTCCCACCCTCCAAATGGTGGTCACTTTTCTACTGGTAGACCTGCAACATTTGTTTTCTCATACCTCCAATTGAGTTATTTTTTGTTCAAAACGATTTGATATCTATCTAGTTGTATTTGAGGGACAAGACAAACTTAGGATCCCCCTACTCCTCCACCATCTTTACACTTTCTCCATTTTCCAGTTATTTTTGTAGTTTTCTTTTGTACCTTGATTCTTCTTTTGTTCTCTTCGTGATTGATGAGTTTCTACAGTGTTATGTTTAGCTGCCTTTCTCTATAGTTTTTGTGTTTTATCATAGATTTTGGATTTATCATTATCATTAAGTTAATATATAACACCCTAATAGCAGTCTATGTCAACCTGGTGGTAAGTTTATTTATTTTTTTTTTAGAAAATAAAAAGGTTTAATTATTATTTTTTATTTCACATTTTTATTTAAATTTTAATTAGTTAATAAATAGTGTAATATTATTTTCAGGAGTATAATCTAGTAATTAATCACTTACATACAACACCTAGTGCTCATCGCAAGTGCCTTCCTTAATATGAGTCCCTCATTTAATGCATCCCCCTGCCCATCTCCCCTCCAGCAACCTTCAGTTTGTTCTCCATAATAATTCTTATTATAAGAATAAGAATTCTTATTCTTCCCTAAGAATCTTTTTAGGGTTTGCCTCTCTTTTTTTGCCCCTATGTTCATCTGCTTTATTTCTTAAATTCCACATATGAGTGGAATCATATGGGATTTGTCTGTGTGACTTATCTGCCTTAGGATAACAGTTATTTTGATTAACAATAAAGTTATTTTAATTAGCAAGATTTCATTCTTTTTATGGTTGGGTAATATTACATTTTATGTATATACTATAATTTTTTATCCATTCATCTGTTGATAGACATTTGTGCTCTTTCAGTAATTTGGCTATTGTTGATAATGCTATTGTAAACGTCAGGGTGCATGTGTCCCTTTGACTCAGTATTTTTTAAGATTTTATTTATTTATTTATTCACGAGAGACAGAGACAGAGACAGAGAGACAGAGAGAGAGAGAGAAGCAGAGAAGCAGGCTTTCCCTTGAGCAGGGAGCCCAGTGCAGGGCTCGATCCCAGGACCCTGAGACCACAACATAACCAACGGCAGATGCTTAACTATCTGAGCCACCTAGGCACACTTGACTCAGTATTTTTACATCCTTGGGTTAAATACCTACAAGTGCAATTGCTGAATCATAGGGTAATTCTATTTTGAACTTTTTGAGGATATTCCGTACTGTTTAAGAGTGGCAGTTTGCGTTCCCACCAGCGTTGCAAGACAGTACGTTCTACATATCTCCACCAATACTTACTGTATCTTGTGTTGTTAATTTCAGCCATTCTGACTGATGTGAGGTGGTATCTCATCTTGGTTTTAATTTCTATTTCCCTGATGCTGAGTGATGTTGAGCATCTTTTCATGTGCCTGTTAGTCATTTGCATGTCTTCATTGGAGATATATCTATTCCTGTCTTCTGCTCATTTCTTCATTGGATGTTTTGCTTTTTAGATGTTGAGTTTGATATGTTCTTTATAGATTTTGGATAGTAGCCCTTTATCTGATATGCCACTTGCAAATATCTTCTGCTATTCCATAGGTTGTCTTTTACTTTTTTTGGTTGTTTCCTTTGCTGTGCAAAAGCTTTTATCCCGATAAATTCCCAAGAGTTCATTTTTGCTTTTGTTTCCTTTGCCTTTGGAGACATGTCTAGCAAGAACTGCTGTGGCTGAGGTCGAAGAGGTTGCTGCTTGTATTCTCTAGGATTTTGATGAATTCCTGTCTCACATTGAGGTCTTTCATCCATTTTGAGTTTATATTTATGTATGGTGTAAGATAGTGGTCCAGTTTTGTTCTTCCGCATGTGGCTGTCCAGTTGTCCCAGCACCATTTGTTGAAGAGACTGTTTTTTTGTGTTTTGTTTTGTTTTGTTTTTTTCCTGTTGGATATTCTTTCCTGATTTTTCAAAGATTAGTTGAACATAGAATTTAGGGTCCATTTCTGACTTCTCTAATCAGTCCCATTGGCCTATGTGTCTGTTTTTGTGCCAGTATCATACTATACTGATAATTGCAGCTTTGTAGTACAGCTTGAATTCCAGACTTGTGATGCCTCTAGCTTTCCTTTCCTTTCCATTCCTTTTGTTTCCTTTCCTTTCCTTTCCTTTCCTTCCCTTCCTTTCCCTTCCCTTCCCTTCTCCTTCCTTCCTTCCTTCCCTCCTTCCTCAGTTTTCATTTTTAGCATTACTTTGGCTATTTGGGGTATTTTTTGGTTCCATATAAATTTTAGAATTGTTTTTCCAGCTCTTTGAAAAATTCTGGTGGTATTTTGATATGGGTTGCATCAAATATAGAGATTACTTTAGGTAGTAGAGACATTTTAACAACATATTTTCCTGCAGTGCATGAGCATGAAACATTTTTCCATTTCTGTGTGTCTCATTCAATTTCTTTCATAAGTGTTCTATAGCTTTCAGAGTATATTATCTTTTACCTGTCTATGTTTATTTCTTGTTATGGTTGTTAGTGCAATTCTAAATGGGACTGATTCTTTCATTTCTTTCTTCTGCTACATTATTGGTGTATTTTAATGAATTTTTTTTTTTTGCACATTGATTTTGCATCCTGCGACTTTAATGAATTCCTGTAGCAGTTCTAGCATTTTTTTTTTGGTGGAATCTTTGTTTTTTGTTGTTTTTTTTGGTCATTGTTGTTTTTTTAATATAGAGTATAATATCCTCTGCAAATAGTGGATGTTTTACTTCTTCCTTCCTGATCTGAATGGATTTTATTTCTTTTTGTTATCGATTGCTAAATTTAGGACTTCCCGTTATATGTTAAATAAAGTGGTATGATTGGACATCCTTGTCTTCTTTCTGAGTGTAGTGGAAAAGCTCTCAGTTTTTCCCTGTTGAAGGTGGTATTTGCTGTGTTTATTTTATATATGGCCTTTAGGGTGTTGAGGCATGTTCCCTCTATCCCTACTTTGTTGAGTGTTTTTTATGAAGAATGGATATTTTATTTTATTAAATGAGTTTTCTACATCTATTGGAAAGATCATATGATTCTGTTCTTTTCTTTTATTAGCATGGTTTATCATGTTGTTTGATTTGCAAGTATTGAAGCACCCTTCCAAACCAGGAATTAATTCTACTTTATCCTGGTGATTGATTTTGTTAATGTTCTCTTGGATTCGATTTGCTAGTATCTTTTTGAGAGTTTTCACATCCATGTTTATCACAGATATTGGACTATAATTATCCTGTTTAGTGGCATGTTTGTCTGGTTTGGGAGTCAAGGTCATGCTGATCTCATACAAGGAGTTTGGAAGATTTTCTTCCACTTTATATTTTGAAACTGAGAAGTATAGATATTAATTCTTCTTTAAATGTCTTATAGGATGCCCATGGCAATCCATCTGGCCCTGGACTCTTGTTTGGAGATTTTTTATTATTGTTTCAATATTTTTGCTGAATATGGGTCTGTTCGTATTTTCTTTTTCATTCTGTTTCAGTTTTGGTAGTTTGTATGTTTCTAGTAATTTATCCATTTCTTCTGGATTTCCCAGGCTTGGGGCATGTGATTTCTCATAATATTCTCGTAATGCTGTTTGCATTTCTGTGATTTTTTTTTCATTTACCATCTCATTCAAATATAAAACAGTGTGGAGGTTCCTCAAGAGATTAAAAATAGAGTTTATGATGTGATGTTCATGATTTTATTTCTCTTGTATTCATGATTTTATTTGCTTGGGTCCTTTCTATTTCTCTTTGATAAGTATGGCTACGGGGTATTAATTTTATAATTTTCTTCAAGGATGTATCTTTTAGTTTCATTGATCTATTCTACTCTTTCTTTCTTTTCTTTCTTTTTATTTTTTTTGGTTTTTTGTATATCATTCACTTTGGTTCCAATCTTTATAATTTCTTTTGTGCTGTCTTTAGTCTTCATTTGTTTTTCTATTTTCTTTCTCCTTTATGTGTAAGGTTAAGTTGTTTCTTTGAGATTTTTCTTGCTTCTTGAGGTAGGCTTGTAGCTATATATTTTCCCCTTATGCCTGCTTTTGCTACATCCCAATATTGTTGTACTCTCTTGTTTTCATTTTTAAGTTTTCTTGTATTTTATATAAATTTATTCTTTAATTTCCTAGTTGACCCATTCATTTTTTGTTAACCTCTGTGTATTTGTGGTCTTTCCAAATTTTTCCTCATGGTTGACTTCAGATTTCATAGCATTATTGTCAGAAAATATGCATGGTATTCTCAATATTTTGGTGTTTGTTGAGGTTTGATTTTTGACCCAGTATGTGTTCTGTTCTGGAGAATATCCCATGTACATTTGAAAAGAATGTGTTTTCTGCTGCTGTAGTATTAAATGTTCTGAACACATCTGTTTAGTCCATCCAGTCAATTTTTACCTTGGATGATCTGTGGGTTGATATAAGTTAGATGTTAAACTCTTACTATTATTGCAATATTATCAATGAGTTCCTTTATGGTTGTTATTGTTTTATATATTTGGTTGCTCAAAAATTGGAAGCTTATTTACAATTTTTGGATCTTCTTGTTTGATAGTCCCCTTTATTATGAGATAGTAGATATAGTACTCTTCTTCCTTTCTTATTACAGTTTTTAGTTTAAAATCTAGGTTGCCTGATACAAGGATGGCTATTCCAGCTTTATTTTGACATGCATTAGCATAATAAGTGGCTCTCCATCCCCTCCCTTTCAATCATCAGGTGTCTATAGGTCTAAAATGAGTTTTTTTGTAGTCAGCATATAGGTGGGTCTTTTTAATTTAATTTAATTTAATTTTCTGTGGTCCATAATTTATTGTTTATGCAACACACCCAGTGTGCCATGCAATACATGCCCTCCTTAATACCCATCACCAGGTTTGGTGAAACTGTATCAGACAACCTAGATTTTAAACTAAAAACTGTAATAAGAGAGGAAGAAGAGTACTATATCTACTATCTCATAATCAACAGGACTATCAAACAAGAAGATCCAACAATTATAAATATTTAAGCTGCCAATTTTTGAGCAACCAAATATATAAAACAATTAATAACAACCATAAAGTAACTCACTGATAATATTGCAATAATAGTAGGAGACTTTAATATCTAACTTATATCAACCCACAGATCATCCAAGAGAAAAACTGACTGGATGGACTAAACAGATGTGTTAAGAACATTTAATCCTACAGCAGCAGAATACACATTTTTTTCAAATGTACATGGAACATTCTCCAGAACAGAACACATACTGAGTCCATAGTCTCTCATGGTTTGTCTCCCCTTCTGATTTTCCCCAAGTCACTTCTCCTCTCCATCTCTCAGTGTCTTCCGTGTTCTTCCTTATGTTCCATAAGTAAGTGAAACCATATGAAAATTGACTCTCTCTGCTTGGTTTATTTCACTCAGCATAATCTTGTCCAGTCCCATCCATGTTGATACAAAAGTTGGGTATTTATCCTTTCTGATGTAGGCATAATACTCCATGGTATATATGGACCATATCTTCTTTATCCAGTCATTTGTTGAAGGGCATCTTGGTTCTTTCCACAATGTGGAGACTCCTTAAGAAGTTAAAAATAGAGCTACATTATGACCCTGCAATTGCACTACTGGGTATTTACTCCAAAGATACAGATGTAGTGAAAAGAAGGGACATATGTACCACAGTACAGCAATGGGTCTTTTCTAAAAATTCTGACACCCTATGTATTTGATTTGAATACTTAATCCATTTACATTCAGAATAATTACTGATAGATGGGAATTTTATACCATTTTATTGCTTTTTGGGCCATTATTTCTGAAGGTTTTCTCTGTTCATTTCTAGCCATTTTCCCATTCAATGAGTCCTCATTAATATTTCTTACAGGGTGTTTTAATGGTCACAAACTCCTTTAAATTTTGTTTGTGTGGGAAACTCTTCATCTCTCCTATTCTGAATGATAGCTCTGCTTGTATTCTTGGCTGCAGAGTTTTCTCTTTTAGCATATTGAGTATATCATGCCACTTTCTTCTGTCTTGCCACATTTCTATGCAGAGATGTGATACTAAACTTATTTGTCTTCCCTTGAATGTAGGGACTTCTTTTGTCTTACTGCTTATTTGATTTTTTTCTTTATCTCTATGTTTTGCAAATTCAACTAGAATGTCCTGGTGTTGGCCTTCATTTCTTGATTTTGGTGGGAGCTTTTATGTAGTACCTGGATGTGGAAGACCCCAGATTAGGGAGTTTTCAGCTATAATTGCCTCAAATAAATTTTCCGCTGCCTTTTTCTCTCTTCCACCTCTGGGACTTCCTTGATACAAATGTTATTGCACTTCCTGGAGTCCCTGAGTTTCCTAAGTCGACTTTCCTGATCCAAGATTTTTCTTTCCCTCTTTGATCTTCTTCATCATTTTCCATAATTCTCTCTTATTTTTTTTAAGACAGGAGATATATATATATATATATATATATATATATATATATATATTGTATTATTAGCCCCAGGGGTAAGGGTCTGTGAATCGCCAGGTTTACATACTTAACAGCATGCATCAGAGCACATACTCACCCAAATGTCCACAACCCCACCACCCTCTCCGTATCCTCCTACCCCTGGCAGCCCTCAGTTTGTTTTGTGAGATTAAGAGTCTCTTATGGTTTGTCTCCCTCCTGATTCCATCTTGTTTCTTTTATTCTTTTCCTACCCCCAAACCCCCCAAGTTGCATCTCTACTTCCTCATATCAGGGAGATCATATGAGAGTTATCATTCTCTGATTGACTTATTTCGCTAAGCATAATACCCTCTAGTTCCGTCCACATCGTCGCAAATGGCAAGATTTAATTTTTGGATGGTGGCATAGTATTCCATTATATTTATATATCACATCTTCTTTATCCATTCCTCTATTGATGGACATCTAGGTTCTTTCCATAGTTTGGCTCTTGTGGACATTGCTGATATAAACATTCAGGTGCACATGCCCCTTCAGATCACTACATTTGTATCTTTAGGGTAAATACCCAGTAATGCAATTGCTCGGTCATAAGGTAACTCCATTTTCAACTTTTTGAGGAACCTCCATGCTGTTTTGCAGAGTGGCTGCACCAGCTTGCATTCTCACCAACAGTGTAAGAAGGTTCCCCTTTCCTCACATCCTAGCCAGCATCTGTCTTTTCCTGACTTGTGATTTTCAGCTAGTCCAACTGGTGTGAAGTGGTATCTCACTGTGGTTTTGTTTTGTATTTCCCTGATGCTGAGTGATGTGGAGCACTTTTTCATCTGTCTGTTGGCCATCTGGAAGTCTTCTTTGCAGAAATGTCTATTCATGTCCTCTTCCCATTCCTTAATTGGATTATTTGTTCTTTGGGTGTTGAGTTTGATAAGTTCCTTATAGATTTTGGATACTAGCCCTTTATCTGATATGTCATTTGCAAATATCTTCTCCCATTATGTCAGTTGTCTTTTGGTTTTGTTAAATGTTTCCTTTGCTGTGCAAAAGCTTTTGATCTTGATGAAGTCCCAATAGTTCATTTTTGCCCTTGCTTCCCTTGCCTTTGCTGATGTTTCTAAGAAGAAGTTGCTGTGGCTGAGGTTGAAGAGGTTGCTGCCTGAGTTCTCCTCAAGGATTTTGATGGATTCCTTTCTCACATTGAAGTCCTTCATCCATTTGGAGTCTATTATTTTGTGTGGTGTAAGGAAATGGCAAGGAAATGGTTGAAGAGATTGTCTTTTTTCCTTTGGACATTCTTTCCTGGTGGGAAGCCATCTGGCCCTGGGCTACTGTTTTTTGGGAGATTTTTGATGACCTCTTCAATCTCCTTACTGGTTATGTGTCTGTTTAGGTTTTCTATTTCTATCTGGTTCAGTTGTGGTAGTTTATATGTCTCTAGAAATGAATCCATTTCTTCCAGATTATCAAATTTGCTGGTGTATAGTTGCTCATAATGTGTTCTTATAATTGTTTTTATTTCTTTGGTGTTGGTTGTGATCTCTCCTCTTCCATTCATGATTTTATTAATTTGGGTCCTTTCTCTTTTCTTTTTGATAAGACTGGCCAAGAGTTTATCAATCTTATTAATTCTTTCAAAGAACCATCTCCTAGTTTTGTTTATTTGTTCTACTGTTTTTTTTTGCTTGTTTGTTTCATTTCATTTTGTTTTGTTTTTGGTTTCTATTTCATTGATTTCTGCTCTGATCTTTATTGTTTCTCTTCTCCTGCATTGTTTAGGCTTTCTTTGTTGTTCTTTTTCCAGCTCCTTTAAGTGTAGGGCTAGGTTGTGTATTTGAGACCTTTCTTGATTCTTGAGAAAGACTTGTATTGCTGTATATTTTCCCCTCAGGACTGCCTTTGCTGTGTCCCACAGATTTTGAACTGTTGTGTTTTCATGAATTTTTTCAATTCTTCTTTAATTTCCTGGTTGACCCATTCATTCTTTAGAAGGATGCTGTTTAATCTCCATGTATTTGGGTTCTTTCCAAATTTCCTCTTGTGATCGAGTTCTAGGTTAGAGAATTGTGGTCTGAAAAGATGCAGGGAATGATCCCAATCTTTTGATACTGGTTGAGACCTGACTTATGACCCAGGATGTGATCTGTTCTGGAGAATGTTCCATGCGCACTGGAGAAGAATGTATATTCTGTTGTTTTGGGATGGAATTTTCTGAATATAGCTGTGATGTCCATCTGGTCCAGTGTGTCATTTAAGGACTTTATTTTCTCTTTGATCTTTTGCTTGGATGATCTGTCCATTTCATTGAGGGGGTTGTTAATGTCCCCTTTTATTATTTTATTATTGTCAATGTGTTTATTTGATTTTGTTATTAATTGGTTCATATAGATGGCTGCTCCCATGTTAGGGCATAGATATTTAAAATTATTAGATCTACATGTACAGACCCGTTAAGTTTGATATAGTTTCCTTCCTCATCTCTCTCTTTTTTAAAAATTTCTTTACAGTGTAACAGTATTCACTGTTTTTGCACCACACCCATTGCTCCATGCAATACATGCCTACCTTAATGCCCCTCACCTGGCTCCGCCAAGCTCCCACCCCCTGCCCCTTCAAAACCCTCAGGTTGTTTTTCAGAGTCCATAGTCTCTCATGGTTTACCTCCCCTTCCAATTTCCCTCAACTCCCTTCTCCTCTCCGTCTCCCCATGTCCTCCATGTTATCTGTTATGCTCCGCAAATAAGTGAAATCATATGATAATTGACTCTCTCTGCTTGACTTACTTCACTCAGCATAATCACTTCCAGTCCCGTCCATGCTGCTACAAAAGTTGGGTATTCATCCTTTCTGATGGAGGCATAATACTCCATAGTGTACATGGACCCCATCTTCCTTATCCATTCGTCAATTGAAGGGTATCTTGGTTCTTTCCACAGTTTGGTGACCGTGGCCATTGCTGCTATAAACATTGGGGTACAGATAGCCCTTCTTTTCACTACATCTGTATCTTTGCGGTAAATACCCAGGAGTGCAATGGCAGGGTCATAGGGAAGTCCTATTTTAAATTTCTTGAGGAATCTCCACACTGTTCTCCAAAGAGGCTGCACCAACTTGCATTCCCACCAACAGTGGAAGAGGGTTCCCCTTTCTCCACATTCTCTCCAACACATGTTTTCTTTCTTGCTAATTTTGGCCATTCTAACTGGTGTAAGGTGATATCTCAATGTGGTTTTAATTTGAATCTCCCTGATGGCTAGTGATGATGTACATTTTTTCATGTGTCTGATAACCATTTGTATGTCTTCATTGGAGAATTGTCTGTTCATGTCTTCTAACCATTTTTAACATGACTATCTATTTTGTGTGTGTTGAGTTTGAGAATTTCTTTATACATCCTGGATATCAACCTTTTGTCTGTACTGTCATTTGCAAATATCTTTTCCCATTCCGTGGGTTGCCTCTTTATTTTGTTGAGTGTTTATTTGCTGTGCAGAAGGTTTTGATCTTGATGAAGTCCCAAAAGTTCATTTTCACTTGTTTCCTTTGCCTTTGGAGACATATCTTGAAAGGCATTGCTGTGGCTGATATCAAAGAGGTTATTGCCTATGTTCTCCTCTAGATTCTGATGGATTCTTGTCTTACGTTGAGGCTTTTTATCCATTTTGAGTTTATCTTTGTGTTACTAAGGAAATGTTGAAAAACAAAATAAAACTGGTGGCATCACGTTACCTGATTTCAAGCTTTACTACAAAGCTGTGATCACCAAGACAGCATGGTATTGGCATCAAAACAGACACATAGACCATTGGAACAGAGTAGAGAACCCAGATATGGGCCCTCAACTCTATGGTCAAATAATCTTCCACAAAGCAGGAAAAAAATATACAGTGGAAAAAAGACAGTAACTTCAATAAATGGTGCTGGGAAAATTGGACAGCTATATGTTGAAGAATGAAACTCAACCATTTTCTTTCCTCATCTCGTATTATAGTCTTTGGCTTAAAATCTAATTGATCTATGTACTGCCACCCCAGCTTTCTTTTGATGTCAGTTAGCATGGTAAATTGTTTTCAACCCCCTCACTTTAAATCTGGAGGTGTCTTTGGGTCTAAAATGAGTTTCTTGTTGACAGCATATTGATGGGTTTTGTTTTGTTTTGTTTTGTTTTGTTTTTGATCTGTTTTATCCATTCTGTTACCCTGTGTCTTTTGGTTGGGGGCATTTAGCCCATTTACATTCAGGGTAACTACTGAGAGATATGAATTTAGTACTATTGTATTGCCTATATAGTGACTACTACTGTATATTGTCTCTTTCTTTCTGATCTACTACTTTTAGGCTCTCTCTTTGCTTAGAGGACCCCTTTCAATATTTCCTGTAGAGCTGGCTTGGTGCTTACAAATTCTTTTAATTTTTGTTTCTCCTGGAAGCTTTTTATCTCTCCTATTTTCAGTGATAGCCTAGGTGGATATAGTATTTTTGGCTGCATGTTTTTCTCGCTTAATGTTCTGAATATATCATGCCAGTTATTTCTGGCCTGCCAGGTCTCTGTGGATAAGTCTGCTACCAATCTAATATGTTTACTATTGTATGTTACAGATTTCTTGTCCTGGACTGCTTTCAGGATTTTGTCTTTGTCGCTATGACTTGTAAATTTTACCATTAGATGTTGGGGTGTGGACCTATTCTTATTGATTTTGAGGGGGGTTCTCTGTGCCTCCTGGATTTTGATGTTTTTTCCCTTTGCTATTTTAGGGAAATTCTCTACAGTAATTCGCTCCAATATACCTTCTGCTTCCCCCTCTCTTTCTTCTTCTTCTGGAATCCCACTTATTCTAATATTGTTTCACTTTATGGTATCACTTATCTCTCAAATTCTCCCCTCATGGTCCAGTAGTTGTTTGTCTCTCTTTTGCTCAGCTTCTTTATTCTCTGTCATTTGGTCTTCTATATCACTAATTCTCTCTTCTGCCTCATTGATCCTAGCAGTAGGAGCCTCCATTTTTTATTGCACCTCATTAATAGCTTTTTTAATTTCAGCTTAATTAGATTTTAGTTCTTTTATTTCTCCATAAATGGCTTTTATTTCTCCAGGCAGGGTTTTTTTTAATATCTTCCATGCCTTTTGTGAACTAAGCTAGCACCTTGAGAATCGTCATTCGGAACTCTAGATCTGATATATAACCAATGTTCGTATTGATTATGTCCCTAGCCCTCGGCATTGCCTCTTGTTCTTTTTTTCTGTCATGAGTTTTTCTGCCTTTTTCACTACCTCCCAATCTCCAGCCCAGAAGAGCCTTGGGGCCCCACTCCTCGGTGTGCCCTCAGAGAAACGTGCTCAATCACTCCATTCTCCCTGGCTCTGGGCTGCACTCCCAGCTCACCCAGATTGTGACCAAGCATCTCTGTCTCTTGCACACAGCCCTGTTTGGAGTCTCCAACCCTGCAGATCCCTGCGCTCTTCCAGGGAGCTCTTCCCAGATCTTGTGGAGTCCCTGCTCATAGAGCAGTGGTCTGTGCCACGGATCACAATTTAAGGTAACCCTGAGTTGAGAATTCACTCCTGAGCTCCGTCTCTGTAGCTGGGTTCCCCGCTCTAATACCTGTGAGCTCTGTGACACTCAGACACCCCAGATCCTTCTATGACCCCACAGGACCTGAGACCACGCTGTCCCCGCATGGGTTTCACCTTGGCTTAGCCACTGGAGCAATGTCCTTCAGTGGAGGAGACTTTTAAAAGTTCTGAAATTGTGTTCCTTTGCTCTGCCACTTGCTGGGAACCAGCCCCTTCTCTCGAGGTCTATCTTCCTGTCACTTTGGATTCACTTCTCTGCCGGTCCTACCTTTCAGAAAGTGGTCAATTTTCTGTTTCTAGAATTGCTGCTCTTCTCTTCGATCTCTTTTTAGATTTGTAGGTGTTTGGAATAGTATGATAAGCTATCTAGCTTATCTCCTGCTACCTGAGGTCTTCTCAGCCTGCTACTTCTCTACCATCTTCGAAAGGATATCCACAATTCTCCCTTCTATATCATTTATTCATTTCCCTGTTTCTTGCATCTTTGTGGTCATTGATTCAATCAGTTTCAAATCTCAATTATTGCATTTTCCTTTTGGCATGATGGTTTTAAGGTCTTTTATCTCCACAAGGACTTTCTGGTGTCTTCTGTGCTTTTCTCAAGCTCAGTGTCCTTATGATTGATGCTTCAAAACCTGGATCAGGCATATTCTTTATATCTGTTTTGATTAGATACATGGCTTTTGTTGTTTTGTTGTTGTTGTTTCTTTTGTGATGTCTTCCTTTGTCTTGGCATTTTGCCTAGGTCTCTATCTTCTGCATGTTAGGAAAACCTGCTCTATTTCTTGCTCCTGAGAGTAATGGCTTTACCAAAAATGAGTCATATAATGACCAGAGCCTGGAACTTCAGGGATTGTTTGTGATGTGTGATGTGGACACTCTAATTCTGTGTTATTGCTGCTCTATCCCTCTTATCAATATTCTATAGAATTTCTCCTTGCCTGCAACAGCTGATTGGTCCTTGGCCATCGTGTGGTGAGTTTTAACCTGGAATGTTCTGGTCTGCTTCTAAAAAGAGACCTGATGTTGTTTCCATCAAGCTAAAGCTTTGCAGAACTTTATGGTGAGTAGACGTGGTGTATGAGGGGTTTTGTGCAGGTCTTCTTGTGAAGGACCCTGCTGCTCTGGTTTTTAGGCACACTGGCCCAAGAAAGCAGAGTACTGGGTTTCAGGGCTTTGTGTAAAAAATTTATGCAGCTACTGTTGGCACTGTGCTGTTTACTGAAGTTAATTTATCCTGAGGGGTGTGGGAAAGAAATGGCACCAGGCAGCTCCTTTGTCCCTGGAGAGGGGACTTTGTCCTACCTGCTGTAGGGAAGTTCTCCCAGAAGAGCTAAAAATTTCCCTCAGGCATACAAGGTGTTTTTCAGATCTGTGCTTGAATACTGTCTCCAAGCTGCTTGCCTGCCTGGAGAAGCCCAGTGCACTTTGGGCTTTACCCCAGCCAGGATGACTGAGTTTTAAAACTCCAAACTGGGCACCTGGGTGGCTCAGTGGGTTAAGCCTTTGCCTTTGGCTCAGGTTATGGTCTCAGTGTCCTGGTATCAAGCCCCACATCAGGCTCTCTGCTCAGCAGGGAGCCTGCTTCCCGGTCTCTCTCTGCCTGCCTTTCTGCCTACTTGTGATCTCTGTCTGTCAAATAAATTAATAGAATCTTTTTAAAAATCCAAACTATACAAACTGCTATGGTGGGGGCCTCACTGGTCTTCTGAGGGAGGGTCTTGAAGCTCTGGGATTGATGAAGTTTTGACCCAGAAAGGCACCAGAGCTCGGGAGTGAGGAGTTGGAACAAAGCACATTAAGTGGCCCGTATCTGGGTTAGCCGCCCTCAGTAGAAGTCTTTGCACCTATGTTGAGGAGAGGAGGAGGAAAATGTCACCAACCACCTCCTTTGTTCCCAGAGGTGCAATACCACTTCTCTCAGGTGGCATCAGCACTTAAGAAGGGAAAACGTCTCTACCTGTGTGTCTCAGGAGATCCTCAGATGGGGCTGTCTGTCCCCTGGGTTACCTGCCTGCCTTCTTTAAAGAAGCAGGACAGTGTCCTTAGGGCTCTATACCAGCCACCTCACGGACTTCTAATTTCCAGTCTTTGAGTCCTCTGATTGAAAAAAATACTTCACAAAAATCAGCCCCTCTCCTTTTCTCAGTCAGTTGCTTTGGGAAAATAGTTTCCTTGTGTGATCCCCAGTGCACTTCTCTCTCCATGACCGAGATCCTTCTTCTCAACAGTATGTGATCCATTTCTCCCATGAATCATTTCTCTGAACATCTTATCTTCCACAGTGTGGCCTCCTCTCTCCTTTTAGTTATTCAGTTTGTTCTGTTGGTCCTCAGGTTGATTTCTCAGGTATTCAGAATAATTTCATTTTTATCTAGCTGTGTTTGAGACAATGCAAGGTAAGCCTGAGGTCCTCCTGTTACTCTGCCATCTTAGCTCTCTTCTCCTATTCTTTTTAAAAATTATCCTGTTTTTTTTTTTTTTAGTTTTTTTTTTTTTCATTTTCATATTCATTTTAGAATGTACTGGTGGATTTCTATAAATATTTATATTAGGGTTTTGATTGGGATTGTGTTATATCTATAAATAATTTTAGAGAGTTTGCATCTTGGCAACATTAAAGTTTCTAATCTATGAAAACAGTCTCCATTTAATTTTGTTTCCTTTGATTTTGTTTATCAGTGTTTTATGATTTTCAGTATACAAACTTTGTACATATATTGTTAGATATGTAACTAAGCATTTCATGAACTTTGGTGCTATTATATATGGTACCATTTTGTTGGTTTCTAATTTTCCAATGTTTCATTGCAAGTATATGGAAATATAAAAATATATTTGAATTTTGTGTATTGTCCTTGTATTCTATGACCTGAATAAAGTTATTTATTTGTTCTAATGCTCTTTTTGCATTTTTTTAATTTTCTAAGCTATCTGAAGATAAAGGATTTGGTGGTGTTGTTTTAGGATTTTACGTATTTGAGAGAGAGAGAGCAGTGGGGGTGATGGGAAGGGAGAGGGAGAGGAACAAGCAGACTCTGCACTGAGCACAAAGCGTGAAATAAGGCTCCATCTCACAACCCTGAGATCATGACCTGAGCCAAAATCAAGAGTTGGATGCTCAACTGACTGAGCCACACTGGTATCCCAGAAGATAAAGTTTTATTTCTTTCTTTCCAATCTAGATGCTGGTATTTTTCTTGTCTGATTGGATGTTTTAGTATCTTCCATATAATATAGGATAAAAGTGGTGTGTACAAACATTATGAGCTTGTTCCCAACATTAAGTATAACTGGCAAGTGATAAGCTGCACATGTTTAAAGTATACAGCAATAAGTATTTTACATATACATATACCTGGAAATCCATCACCACTATTAAATTTCAAGGACACAGAAGACAAAACAAAGCCATGCCTGAGACTTGTTGATTCAACTGGTAAAGATAGGGTAATTTAGATTCAGACAGTTGTTTTCTTATATGTATAGTGAAAAGAAGAGTAGCCAAATATGCTAGCTCTCCATGGTCTTTTTTCATTTGCTAATAAGAATGATAGCAAAATAAAAGGTGAAAGATGAGTATAATGAAAGTTGTGGTATATCCCATTGCTAAAGAGCCAATCCCAGACTGCAACTAATCTGTTTTATACTTTGCAACCCTATTCTGAGGCAAGTGGAACAAATCCTTGCACTTCATTGGAACACAGGAAGTGAGGGGAAACTCTCATGAAAGCCTCCCAGGAAAGGTACAGAAGCTTCTGGTAAGGCACTGGACCATCTTCTTACAGGCCTTTCATCTTCTTATGTTCCAGGAGGATCAAAATGCATTTTTTAAAGACACAGAATAATGTGGTTCAAGCCTGTACTGGTATGGTTTACATGGATATGCAAGGTTGGTGTTATGACTGAGCTGTTATCTTATCATGTATATGCCCATGAAACCATTGTCAAGATAGTGAATGTATCCTCTTTTCAAAAGTGTTCTTATGCTCATTTGTAATCCTTGCTTATACCCAACTATGTGTGATATTCGCCCCATCCCCAAGAAACCTTCCATTTGATTTTGGTTACTATAGATCAGTTCACATTTTCTAAAGTTTCAACAAACTTTTTTAACAAAATCTCAAAGAGTGTAGCCTTTGTGGTTTGGATTCTTTCATTTTGCATAATGCATTTGAAATTAATCCATGCCATAGATTTTAATGGTAGGTCTTTCCTTTTTATTACTGAGCAGTGTATGGATATATTATAATTTGCATATTTACTCACTTATTGAGTGGAATTTAGGTTGCTTCCAGTTTTTGGCCATCACAAATGTGAATATTAATGTACAAGCCCTTATATAAACATATATTTCTCCTGGATATATCTCCAGAAGTGAGATCATGGATTTTATTGTAACTGTATGTTTAGCTTTTTAAGAACTTGTCAAACTGTTTTCCATAGTTGTTGTACCATTTTACATTTCCACCAGTAGTGTGTAAGAGTTCTAGTTCCTTTGAAATCTCACGGGAACTTGATATAATCAGTCTTTTAAATTTTAGCCAATTTATAGGTGTGTAGTGGTATTTTATTGTGGGATGTATGTATGTATTATGTTCAGTTTATTATTGTGGTTTTAATTTGCATTTTCCTAAAGACTAATGATGTTAAATATCTTTCTACATGTTTCTCTGGACTGAATGTTTTTTAATCTCCACAAATTCATATTGTGAAGCCTGTTCCCCAGTGTGATTGTGTGTGTGGCTTTAGAGAGGTAGTTCTGTTATGAGAATGGAGCCTTCATGGTAGTATCAGAAGACACAGGAGAAAGCCTCTCTCTTTTTCTCTCTCTCTTCTTTCTTTCTGTTGGCCATGTGAGTACACAGTGAGAAGGTAGCTATCAATAAGCTATCAATAAGACCCATGATGACATGGGTCTTCACCAGACAACAAATGTTTTTTTCTCTCTCTCTTTTTTTTTTAATTTATTTTTTATTTATTTTCAGCATAACAGTATTCATTATTTTTGCACCACACCCAGTGCTCCATGCAATCCATGCCCTCTATATTATCCACCACCTGATACCCCAACCTCCCAACCCCCCACCACTTAAAACCCCTCAGATTGTTTTTCAGAGTCCATTGTCTCCATGGCACTCTCATGGTTCACCTCCCCTTCCAATTTCCCCCAACTCCCTTCTCCTCTCTAACTCCCCATGTCCTCCATGCTATTTGTTATGCTTCACAATAAGTGAAACCATATGATAATTGACTCTCTCTGCTTGACTTATTTCACTCAGCATAATCTCTTCCAGTCTTGTCCATGTTGCTACAAAAGTTGGGTATTCATCCTCTCTGATGGAGGCATAATACTCCATAGTGTATATGGACCCCATATTCCTTATCCATTCATTCGTTGAAGGGCATCTTGGTTCTTTCCACAGTTTGGTGACCGTGGCCATTGCTGCTATAAACATTGGGGTACAGATGGCCCATCTTTTCACTACATCTGTATCTTTGGGGTAAATATATAGGAGTGCAATGGCAGGGTCATAGGGAAGTCCTATTTTAAATTTCTTGAGGAATCTCCACACTGTTCTCCAAAGAGGCTGCACCAGCTTGCATTCCCACCAACAGTGGAAGAGGGTTCCCCTTGCTCCACATCCTCTCCAACACATGTTGTTTTCTGTCTTGCTAATTTTGGCTATTCTAACTGGTATAAGGTGATATCTCAATGTGGTTTTAATTTGAATCTCCCTGATGGCTAGTGATGATGAACATTTTTTCATGTGTCTGATAGCCATTTGTATGTCTTCATTGGAGAAGTCTCTGTTCATATCTTCTGCCCATTTTTTGATATGATTATCTGATTTGTGTGTGTTGAGTTTGAGGACAACAAATGTTTTGACACCTTTGTCTTGGAACTTCCCAATCTCCATATCTCTGAGAAATAAATTTATGCTGTTTAAGTCCCTCAGTTCATGGTATTTTTGTTATAGTAGCCCAGACTCTTTAAGACAGAAATTGATACTGAGAAGTGAGGTGCTCCTCTACAAATTCCTGAAATTGTGGAAGCAGATTCAGAACTAAATAATTGGTAGAAACTGGGAAAGTTTTGACCTGCATACTAGAAAAGGCCAATATTGTCATGAAAGGTATGTTAAAGGCAATTCTGATAAGAACTCAGAAAGAAAAGAAGAAAACTGGAGAGAAAACTTTCATCTTCTTAGAGAACACATAAATAATCATGTACAGAATATTGGTAAAACATAGATGGTAAAGGCCATTCTGATGAGTTATTAGAAGGAAATGAAAAACATCTTATTGGATATTGGAGAAAAGGCAATTCTTGTTTTAAAGTGACGAAGAATCTGGCTACGTTTTGTTTATGGTCTAGTGTTTTGTGGAAGGTAGAATTTGCAAGTGATGAAATTGAGTATTTGGCTAAGGAGATTTCTAAGCAGTATTGAAGATGTGGCTTGGTTTCTGACTGCTTAGAGATAAATGTAAAAATATGAAATGAAGAAGGAATTGTTAAGTCAAAAGGAACAAGAACTTGAAGATTTGGAAAATTCTCAGCCTGCCCATATTACAAAAAAAAAAAAATTAAGAAATCTTGTTATGAATAAAACATCAAGGATGAGGCTGGCATACCATTTGATAAGGAGATTAATATGGGTAAAAAACAGTGACATAATCTGCTACCCTGATTTATGCAAGAACTCTGGTATTTTGAACTGAAAGTGTCAAAGGCAGAATGAAATGAAGGAAGGTTGTTGGACTTCTGAGACTGCAGTACCGGACTATAGAAATATTTGGCTGTTAATGTGCACTCTTCACAAATGGCCTTGAAGGTGATTTAGAGGTCATCAGGGCCACTCTCTTGCTTTTAACTGGCCGGTTTCCAACCAAAGCCAGGGTGTGATAGTCCCATCTGGTAGACTCTTGGGGGGCATGACTCCCACCTTGCAGACTTTGGGTCATGACCCCTGCTGGTATGGGCAGGGCCACCACTGAGAGTCATGGTATTGGTGGTGACCATGAGGGTGATAGTGCCACCCTAGTGAGCCCAGAAGGTAAAGAATTGAGCCAAAGAAAAATATTCTCATGCTTTAAGATTTAGGGGGTTTTGTCTTGCTAGATTTTGGGTTTGGAATATGTTACCTCTTCATTCTGTCCAGTATCTCTTTTTGGATGGGAATGTCTATCCTATGCCTGTCACACCACTGTATTTTGTAACACATAACTTGTTTGATTCCAAACATTCACAGCTTCAGAGGGCTTTTGCTTTAGGGTGCATTATACATCAAGCCTTATCTGTATCTCCTTTAGATGACAGTTAGTACTTTAGACTTCAGGGTTTGGGCTAGAACAAGGCTTTTAAGATTGTTTAGATAGAATGAAACATTTTGTATGTGAGAAGGACATGAATGTTGGAGAGCTGTTGTGAAATGCTGTGGACTGTATGACTATGTTCCCTCAAAATGTGTATGTTAAAGCCATAATTTCCAATGTGAAGGTATTTGAAGGTAGGGCCTTTATCCTGAAATTAGGTTTATGAAAATAGAGTCCTCACAAATGAAACTAGTGCCCTGATAAGAAAAGATGTGACAGAGATGATCTCTCTCTGCCATCAATGTGAAGATACAGCTGGAGAGCCAAGAATCAGACGCTCCAAAGACATAGGATCTGCTGGCACCTTGACAGTGAACTTCCCATTATCCAGAACTGTGAGAAATAATTGTTGTTTAAGCAACCTACTACTCCATGCTATTTTTGTTAATAGTAGCCTGAAATGAATAAAATACATGCTTACTTGTCTCACTAGCTCCTTTTTGGTGAAGTGCCTATTCAAATCTTTAGTCCATTTTAAAAACTAGATCATTTTTTTTCTAATTGTTGTGTTCTGTGCGTTCTTTATATAATTCTTTATAGAATTCCTTTATCAGATGCAGTCTTTGAAAATATTTTCTCTAGGTCTGTTGCTTGTTTTTTGAAGTGCAGAAGTTTTTAATTTTGATGAAATTTAATCTCAACTTTTTTATGGATTGTACTTTTTGTGTTATATCTAAGAAGGACTCCATCCTTGACCAAATTTTATTCTGGCTCCTCTGAGCCCTGTTCTGAACTAAGCTTCATTTTTATCATAACAAGCCCAGTTTTAGTAAGATTTCTTCTGTATTAGTTTGCTAGAGTGGACATATCTAAGTACCACAATTTTAGCAGAACAGAAAGTCATTTTCTCATAGTCTTGGAGGCTAGAAGTCTAAGATCAAGATATTGGTATGATTGTTTTTGTTTTTGTTTTTTTTTTTTCTGGTCTATTTCCTTGTCTTATATACAGCCATATTCATCCTGTGTCTTCAAATGACCTTCACTCTGTGTATATCTGTGTCTTAATTTTCTCTAATTATAAGTGATGAAGTTCTAGAGCCTAGGTGAGGTTCAGTGGGCTGAGGTCCGGAGCCGATGACCAAGAACGAATTCTTGAGACATCTTTGGTGCAAAATGGTGGTTTATTAAAGCATGGGGACAGGACCCATGGGCAGGAAGAGCTGCTGCCCCGGGTTGTGAGAGATGGCAGGTTATGTACCTTGTGGTTGGGGGAAGGTGAGGGGAAGGGAGGTTTCAGTGGAACATTCATATGCTAAAGAGGGCCTACAAGGTGCTGGGATACCTGAGGCCTTGCTGCTTGATATTGTCTTTTGGCAAGCCATTCACATTTCTGCTATCAAGAGTCTTTGTTAGTGACATTTGTGTTTAGAAGAAATTTAACTTTATTTAGGGCTGAGGAACTGAGTTATTTGCCTCTGGAAATTGTGCTATTGATAAGGTAACTTCTTTGTTTGTAGATCTCTAGGACATTTGTAAACCAAGGGAGACTGTTTTGCAGGATTGTGATCTCTGCAAGTTAACTATTTGTTTCTTGCTTATAGCAGTCAGGGGTGCCTGAGGAATGTCACACATATTACCAAGGGGAGGGGTGTGGGTGGAGACAGGGTGCAAGGTGCCAGCTTTTGCTTCTTCCTCAGCCAGCCTCCTGCTCCCTCATCATAAGGACACTGATCATACTGGATTAAGGCATACTCTATAATGGCATACTGATTATGGCATACCCTATATACCTGTTTTACCTTAATTATCTCTCTACAGACCTTATTTTTTTTTTAAGTCACATTCTGAAGTACTGTAGTTTTGGACCTGAAACATGAATTTAGCTCCTAAGGCCTACCAAACCAGTTTATGGAATTACCCCACTCTTGATATCCAACCAAGTTCTTTAATCCCCATGTATATATCTCATCACATTCCTCTTCGTCCTTGATACCTGACCAAATTTCTCTTAGTAATCTTACATCATCTCCATCACTCTGTATGTTGGCTATAAATCTCCTGCTGCCCTGTTGTATTTAGAGTTGCATTTGATCTCTAATAGTGCAGTAATCTTTCCCTTACTACAGTAGTCTTGAATGAAGTCTTTAGCAAGTGTCAGAATAGTTTCTCTGTAACAGTCTGGGACTATAACTGGGATAAAATTGAATTCATCACTGTAACCCTGGATCTTTCACCCAGGACCCTGAATGTACACCTTTGAACACTTTGTCTTTATTCCTGGTTGATAGATTGGAGATCCATTTGTGAGTTTGATACAGAGCAAATGCAACAGATGACCATCAAAGCATGGTGATGACAGAATTTGATCCTTAAGATTCTATGTCTATTCCTGAGGTTGGGATAGAGTCCTACACTTCTTTGTTTGAAAGGTGCCATTGGTGTAGAACAGGGTAAATTATCATTGAAATTTCATTGGATTGAACTTCAGTTCTTGGTAGAGTTCTCAATTAAATTCCCTTTCTTTGTTGCTGTTACTTTGGCATCACTCTTCCCCGTGGAAAAGCCCTAATTTTCTTAACTGCTTCTCAAAAGATGCTTGCTTCTTTTCTGTTTAAAGTGAGCATTATAATCCTCAAAAAGGTCTTCTTTGCCTTTTCAAGTGGAGATATGCTTTCTGACACTGGGGAAGTAAATCCCAGGCTCTTCATGAGGCTTGTTTATTTTTCCTGACTTGTTGGCTAGGGATTGTTCAAAGCATTTTTTAAAAAAATTGTCTCCTTAAGGGAAATTACATATAAATTGTCCTTTGTTTCTCAGACAGGATTGTGTATGAAACTTATTTTTTCATACCTGGATCCTTTCTTTCCTTGATTTTGCTTTGCTCTTCCTGTGGATAACATTTAGTCTACTGGGAATCCCCTTCCTCAACTTCATTTGACTACATGCTTAAGGATAATATGGAATTTCAGTGGCCTTTTTAGGAAATTTTAGATCTTCCTAAGTTGCCTCATTTAATATCTCTCACTTTCCATCACCTTCACTCCTTTCTTTTGCCGCCTTCCATATTTACTTAACCTCCCTTGAATCCTTTTATGTGTTTCCATTCAAATTGAGGAACCTCTATAGAAACTTTATCAGATGATTTAGATGTAACCTGCCTGCAGACAAGCTTTTGTGAACAATGGAACTAGATAAACTTAATGACTAGTGTTATAAAGCTAGTCTCTTCATATACACGCATCTCTCTTAGAGCTATTTCTTTTTAAAATTTAAATTTTGTTAGTTAACATATAATGCAATATTTATTTCTGGAATAGAATTCAGTGACCAAAGGATAGGAAGATGTACATTACCCAATATACATTATATATATACATTACCCAATGCTCATAACAATGCCCTCTTTAATACTCATCACACATCTAGCCCATCCTCCACCTATCTCCCTCCATCAGCCCTCAGTTTAATCTCTATCCTTAAGAGTCACTTATGGCAGGGCGCCTGGGTGGCTCAGTGGGTTAAGCTGCTGTCTTCAGCTCAGGTCATGATCTCAGGGTCCTGGGATCAAGCCCCGCATCAGACTCTCTGCTCAGCAGGGAGCCGGCTTCCTCCTCTCTCTCTCTCTGCCTGCCTCTCTGCCTGCTTGTGATCTCTCTCTATCAAATAAATAAATAAAATCTTTAAAAAAAAAAAGAGTCACTTATGGCTCCTTTCCCTCACTCCTTTTTTTACTTTTCCTCCTTCCCATATGTTCATCATTTTTTCCCCTTAAATTCCACATATCTCATAGAGCTTTCTCTAAAAATCACTTGCACATTTCGATGTGGAATCAATGTTTTCCAACATTTTTATTTATTTTTATTTTTTATTCAAGTATAATTAATATACATTGTTGTATTAGTTTTGGGTGTAAATATAACCCAAGATTTCTATACATTTTTTGGTAATCTCTTCAATGTATTTCCTTCTTAATCCTTTTCATGTATTATACCCATTTCCCCACCCTCCTTTTTTCTGACAATGACCAGTTTGTTCTCCATATTTAAGTCTGGTTTTATGCTTGTCTCTTTTTTTCTTTGTATTTTTTCTTAAATTCCACACATTAGTGAAATCATATGGTATTTGTTTTTGTCTGACTGACTTATTTCACTATATGCTACTTAAAGCCATTTTATTGTTGCAAATGGCAAGATCTCATTCTTTTTTATGGCTGATTAAATATGTATACCACATCTTCCTATCCTTTGGTCAGTCAGTGGACACTTGGGCTAATTTCCATAATTTGGCTATTCTTGGTAATGCTGTTAAAAATATCAGAGTGGATGTATCCCTTTGAATTAGTATTTTTGTATTCTTTGGATAAATACCTAGGAGTGCAATTGCTGGGTCATAAGGTAGTTCTATTTTTAAACTTTTGAGGAACCTCCATACTGTTTTCCAGAGTGGCTGCACTTGTTCACATTCCCACCAACAGTTCAAGAGGGTTCTTCTTTCTTTGCATCCTCACCAATATCAGAAGTTTCCTTTGTTGTTAATTTTAGCCATTTGACAGTTGTAAGATAATATCTCATTGTAGTTTTGATTTACATTTCCCTGTTGATGAGTGCTGTTGAACATCTTCTCATGTGTCTGTTTATCATCTCCATGTCTACTTTGGATAAATATCTATGCACATCTTCTCTATTTTTAAATGGAGTATTCATTTTTTGTGTACTGATTTTTATAAGTTCTTCATATATTTTGGATACTAATCCTTTTTCAGATATACCATTCACAAATATCTTCTCCCATTCCATAGGCTGCCTTTTACTTTTGTTGATTGTATTCTTTCTGTGGAGAAGCTTTTGATTTTGAAGAATTCCCAGTAGTTTAGTACTACATTTTTTTCCCTTGCCTCAGGAGACTTATGTAGAAAAATGTTGCTTTGCCTAATGTCATAGAAATTACTGCCTGGGTTCTCTTTTAGTTTTTTTTTTTTTTCTAAATGGCTTTCTGAAACACATTTAATCCATTTGAAATTTATTTTTTATGTACAATGAAAAAAAATTGGTGCAGTTTCACTCTTTTGCATGTAGCTGTCCAGTTTTCACAAAACCATTTGTTGAAGAGTGTGTTTTTCCTAGTCAATATTTTCCCCTGCTTTGTCAAAGATTCATTGACCATAAAATTGTGGTTTAATTCAGGGCTTTCTATCCTGCTTTATTGATCTATGCTTCTGTTTTTGTGCCAGTGCCATGCTATTTTGATTGCTACACTTTTGTCATATAACTTGAAATCTGGAGTTGTGACTCCTTCTACTTTTTTTTTTTTTTTTTTTACTTTTCAAAATTGCTTTGGCTATTTGGGGTCTTTAGGATCCATATAAATTTTAGGAAGTTCTTTTTTTTTCCCTAGTTCTCTGATAAAAGCTGTTGGCATCTTGATAAAAATTGCACTAAATATATAGATTGCTTTGCATAATATAGACATTTTAACATTTTTTTCTTCCAGTCTGTGAGCATGAAATGTCCTTCCTTTTCATGTGTTGTCCTTATTTTCTTTCATCAGTGTTATATCATTTTCAGAGTAGAAGTCTTTCACCCCTTTTAGTGTTATTCCTAAGTATCTTATTATTTGTGATGCACCGTAAATGAAATTATTTTCTTAATGTCTCTTTCTGCTGCTTTAGTATTAGTGTCTAGAAATGCAACAGATTTCTGCATATTGATTTTTGTATCCTGTAAAATTATTGGATTAATTTAAAAGATCTACAATTTTTTGGTGGAGTCTTTGGGGTTTTCTGTAAATGTACAGTATCATACATCTGGATATAGTGAAAATTTTACTTCTTACCAGTTTGGGTGCCTTTTATTTCTTTGTGTTCTCTAATTTCTGTGACTTAAACTTCCAGTAGTATGTTGAATAAAATTTGTCAGAGTGACATTGTTGGCTTGTTCCTGAACTGAGGGGGTACATTTTCAATTTTACCCCACTTAGTATGACATTTGCTGTGGGTTTTTCATATATGTTCCTTATTATGTTGAGGTATGCTTTCTCTAAACCAACTTTTTTTTTGGCATTGCAATTCTTATTTTTTTTTAATATTTTATTTATTTATTTATTTGACAGAGAGAGATCACAAGTAGGTAGAGAGGCTGGCAGAAAGAAAGAGAGAGAGAGAGAGAGAGAGAGAGAGAGAGAAGCAGGCTCCCTGATGAGCAGAGAGCCCGATGTGGGACTCGATCCCAGGATCCCGAGATCATGACCTGAGCCGAAGGCAGCGGCTTAACCCACTGAGCCACCCAGGCTCCCGCAATTCTTATTTTTCATTTAAATTCAATTAGCCAACATATAGGACATCATTAGTTTCACAAGTAGTGTTCAATAATTCATCAGCTGTGTATAACACCCAGTACACATCACATCCTGTGACCTCCTTAATGCCCATCACTGAGTTACCCCATTACCCCCATACACTGCCCCTTCTGCAGCCCTCAGTTTCTCTCCCAGAATGAAGAATTTCTCATGGTTTGTCTCTCTCTTTGATTTATTCCCATTCAGTTTTCCCTCTCTTCCCCTATGACTTTCTACACTATTTCTTATATTCCACATAGGATTGAAACCATATGATAATTGTCTTCATCTGACTGACTCATTTCACTAAGCATAATACTCTCCAGATCATCCACATCAATGTAAGAGGTAGGCATCCATCCTTTCTGAAGGCTGAGTAATGTTCATTTGTATATATAAACCACATCTTCTTTATCCATTCATCTGTTGAAGGGCATCTCAATTTCTTCCACAGTTTATCTATTGTAGACATTACTGTTTTGAACTTTGGGGTGCATGTGCTTCTTCTTTTCACTGCATCTGTATCTTTGGGGTAAAAACTGAGCAATTGCTGAGTCATGGGGTAGCTCTATTTTTAACTTCCTGAGGAACTTCCATATTTTTTTCCAAGGGGCTCTACCAGCTTACATTCCCACCAACAATGTAAAACGTGTTTCCTTTCTAAACATCCTTGACAACATTTGTTATTTGCTGTCTCATTACTTTTAGCCATTCTGACTGGTCTAAGATGGTATCTCATTGTGGTTTTGATTTATATTTCCCTGATAACAAGTACTGTTGAGCATTTTTTCATATGTCTGTTAGCCATTTGTATGTCCTCTTTGGAGAAATGTCTGTTCATGTCTTCTGCCCATATATATACTAGATAATTTGCTTTTTTGGGTGTGGAGGTTGAGAAGTTCTTGATACATCTTTGCAAATATCTTCTCCCTTTCCAAAGGTTGTCTCTTAGTATTGTTGACTATTTCCTTTGCTGTGCAGAAGCCTGTTCTCTTGATGAAGTCCCAATTGTTTACTTTTTGCTTTTATTTCCCTTGACTTAATGATGTGTCTTGGAAGAAGTTGCTGTAGCCGAGGTGACAGAGGTTGCTGCCTCTGTTCTCCTCTAGGATTTTGATAGATTTCTGTCTCACCTTTAGGTCTTTCATCCATTTTGAGTTTATCTTTGTGTATGGTGTAATAGAATGGTCTAGTTTCATTCTTCTGCATGTGGTTGTCCAATTTTCTCAACACCATTTATTGAAGAGACTCTATTTTTTTATATTGGATATTTTTTCCTGCTCTGTTGAAACTTAGTTGACCATAGAGTTGAGGGTCCTTTTTTGGGCTCTCTCTTCTGTTCATTAATCTGTGTGTCTGGTTTTGTGCCAGTACCATGCTGTCTGGATTACAGCTTTGTAACATAGCTTGAAGTCAGGCACTGTGATGTCCCCAGGTTCGATTTTCTTTTTCAATATTCTCCTGGCTATTTGGTTTCTTTTCTGGTTCTATACAAAGTTTAGGTTTGTTTCCTGTAGCTCTGTGAAAAATGTCAGTGGTTTTTTTTGATAGAGATTGCATTGAATGTGTAGATTGCTCTGGGAAGAATAGACATTTTAACAATAGTTACTCTCCCAATCCAAGAGTGGAATGGTTTTCTATCTTTTTTTTCTTCTTCAATTTTTTTCATAACTGTTTTGTAGTTTCTAGAGTACAGATCTTTATCTTCTTTGGTTAGGTTTATTCCTAAGTGTCTAATGGTTTTTGGTGCAACTGTAAATGGGACAAATTCTTTAATTTCTCTTTCTTCTGCCTCATTGTTAACATATAGAAATGCAACTCTATCCCCTGGACTTTAATACCCATTTCCTTCTCCAGATTAGGGAATTTCTCAACTATGATTTTCTCATATATACCTTCTACCCTTTTCTCTTTCTTTTTCCTCTAGGACCTTAATAATTTTAATATTGTTTTGCTCTATGGTATCAGTGATAGCTCAGCCTTCCTTCATGACCCATTAGTTATTTTCCTCTCTTTTCCTCAGCTTCCTTATTTTCCATCATCTTATCTTCTATGTCACTGACTCTTCTGTCTCATTTTCTGTAGTTGATAGAACATCCATTCTAGGCTGTGATTCAGTTAACTCATTTTTAAAAGATTTTACTTATTTATTTGTCAGATTGAGAGAGAGAGAGAGAGAGCATACACACAAGCAAGGCAAGCGGCAGGCAGGAGGAGCAGGCTCCCTGCTAACCAAGGAGCCTGAAGTGGAAATCGAACCCAGGACCCTAAGAGAAGACTTAATGGATTGAGCCATCCAGGTGTCTCCAGTTAATGCATTTTAAACTTCAGGCTAAGCAGATCTCATTTCTACACTACAACTTTTATGCTTTTTTTTTTCAAGTCCAGCTCTAACATTTCACTTATATCCATATTTATTATATCTGTGTCAGAGAGTATTACCTCTGGTTCTTTCTTTTGTTGTGAATTCCTCTTTCTATTCATTTTGCCCACAGAAGAGTGGGTGAGCCAGTGAGCAGAATCATAAGTATCAACCATGATCCAAGCAAAATACACACTAGACAAATCCAAAGCAGTTGGAAACCTAAACAGACAAACAAACAAAAGAAAACAAAACAGAAGAAAGGGTGGGGGGAGTGGAGGTAGAATGTAATCTCAGAGGGTGGACAAAGCAGGGTGATCTAGTATTTCCTCAGTGAATTTTGGTCTGTGTGTTAGAAGACACTAAATTTAAAAATGGCAAAGACAGAAAAACTTTATATATAGATAGATAAATATTTTTATCTCTATCTATATATATAAAATACATATATTTATATTATATATAATGTTAATATATATTATACATAATATATATTACATATATGTATATTTAAATAGAGTGGGAAAAAAGCAATAATGAAGCATATATCTATAAAATGTTGTAAAGAAAAAGAAGTGAAAAAGTAATTTAAAAACAAAGAGTTGATAAAATAAGAAACTAGTTGAGATGGGAAAAAAATATTGGAAAATTTGGGACTGAAAGATAAATGTATCATGAGAAAAAACCTCGAGTTCTGTATACTATTTTCCCCTTGCACTGGAGTTTTACTGTCTTCTGGGATCTGTAAACCAGTTCTGCACCTGTTCTTCCCATTGGTCTTCTGGGGGAGGGACCTGCTGTGCTGCTTCTCTGGTGTCTTTTCCTGGGCGGAGTTGCACTGCCTCTTGCCAGGGCTAGGCTTCATGTAAGCTAATCCTCTGTGTGGCTTCCCCCCCCCCCCCGCCTCCACACCCGCAAGAGGCTTTCTGCACCTCTTTAGAGGATCAGAATAAACATGGCCATGCATGGATCTCTAGGCTCTGCACTGAAAGATGGAGGTCTTCCCTCTTTAGTGAATTCTCTGGGACACAGTCTTCACTTTCATATTGTGACAAACTCCATAGACTCCTGTGGTGCATGCCCACAGCAGTCCTTCCAAGGGGAGTCCGAGGGACCTACATTACTGCACTTTGTGTGCTCTGGGGCTGAGAGTGGTTGCAGGTTCATGCATGTACCTGCTCCACTGCTCTGGGGGATGACTGAGTGTTACCCTACTGTCTTGTCTGGGGCCGCCATCCTGAGGGCTATAGTTCAGTCTTGGTACACCCATTTCATCCCTCCTGAAGATGACTGGTGGTCTGTGCATTCCAGTCCTTTTCAGGGTGCTCAGGAGATAATGCATACTGGGAGTCCCCTCTTGGGCTCATGACCATAATCAGTTTCCCTACCCCACTGCTGGGAAACTCTAATGGCTCAGGGTCCACCATTAGTTCTGTGGTGTCTGGGATCTGAGGCGGTACTGACCCACCTAGAATTCTGTCCTTTTCATTCTCTGAGCCCCTTTCATTTGGAGATATTTCCTACTGGAGCAGTTTTCTAAGGGTTCCAATTTTGCCCTCTGGGGCTATATCACTTACCAATAGCTGGCTTATGGAGGTTCCCTCTCCCCTTCGCTTATCCTCAGATATCTCCTTTTAGATTCATGTCTCCACACCTCCTACTTTGCAAAACGCAGTCAATTTTTTACCTGTACATCTTCAAATATATATTCTTCCATCCCAGGCTGAATTCATGGGCATTCAGAATGGTTTGATAGTTATTCAGCCAAATTCAAGGGAGCTTACAAAATGAGGTCCTCTGCTCTTCTGGCATCTTACCAAACCAGATAACCAACACTTTTTGAGAGCTTTTATCATTATTGTATATTTTACTTTGTCAAATTTTTTTTTCTACAATCATTGGAATGATCGTATGGTTTTTATAATTTCTCTTATTGATGTGATGTATCAGGTTGATTGCTTTTTGAATAACCAACTGCCCTTGCATCCCTAGGATACATCCCACTTGATAGTATTGTATAATTTTTTAAATGTATTGTTGGATTCTGTCTGCTACTGTTTTGTTGAGGATTTTTGCATTACTGTTCTTCAAAAATATTGGCCTATATTGCTCTTTTATTTGGTGTCTTTGTCAAGTTTTAGTATCACGTTAATGCTGTCATCATAGAAGGAATTTAGTTTTATTTCCTTTTCTACTTTTTGGAACAGTATGAGAAGTAAATGTATTAAATTTTCTTTAAATATTGATATAATTAGCCTGTGATGCTATCTGGTCCTGGATAATGGTCATTGGGAGTTTTTGTTTTTGTTTTTGTTTTTGCTTTTTAATTTATTTTTTATTTTCAGCATAACAGTATTCATTATTTTTGCACCACAGCCAGTGCTCCATGCAATCCGTGCCCTCTATAATACCCACCACCTGGTACCACGACCTCCCACCCCCACCTCTTCAAAACACTCAGATTGTTTTTCAGAGTCCATACTCTCTCAAGGTTCACCTCCTCTTCCAATTTACCCCCAACTCCCTTCTCCTCTCTATCTCCCCATGTCCTCCATGCTATTTGTTATGCTCCACAAATAAGTGAAACCATATGATAATTGACTCTCTCTGCTTGACTTATTTCACTCAGCATAATCTCTTCCAGTCCCATCCATGCTGCTACAAAAGTTGGGTATTCATCCTTTCTGATGGAGGCATAATACTCCATAGTGTATATGGACCACATTTTCCTTATCCATTCATCCGTTGAAGGGCATCTTGGTTCTTTCCACAGTTTGGCGACCATGGCCATTGCTGCTATAAACATTGGGGTACAGATGGCCTTTCTTTTCACTACATCTGTATCTTTGGGGTAAATACCCAGGAGTGCAATGGCAGGGTCATACGGAAGTTCTATTTTTAATTTCTTGAGGAATCTCCACACTGTTCTCCAAAGAGGCTGCACCAACTTGCATTCCCACCAACAGTGGAAGAGGGTTCCCCTTTCTCCACATCCCCTCCAACACATGTTGTTTCCTGTCTTGCTAATTTTGGCCATTCTAACTGGTGTAAGGTGATATCTCAATGTGGTTTTAATTTGAATCTCCCTGATGGCTAGTGATGATGAACATTTTTTTATGTGTCTGATAGCCATTTGTAAGTCTTCACTGGAGAAGTGTCTGTCCATAACTTCTGCCCATTTTTTTGATATGATTGTTTGTTTTGTGTGTGTTGAGTTTGAGGAGTTCATTATAGATCCTGGATACCAATCTTTTGTCTGTACTGTCATTTGCAAATATCTTCTCCCATTCTGTGGGTTGCCTCTTTGTTTTCTTGACTGTTTCCTTTGCTGTGCAGAAGCTTTTGATTTTGATGAAGTCCCACAAGTTCATCTTCACTTTTGTTTCCTTTGCCTTTGGAGACATATCTTGAAAGATGTTGCTGTGGTTTATATCAAAGAGATTACTGCCTATGTTCTCCTCTAGGATTCTGATGGATTCCTGTATCACATTGCGGTCTTTTATCCATTTTGGGTTTATCTTTGTGTATGGTGTAAGAGAATGGTCGAGTTTCATTCTTCTACATATAGCTGTCCAGTTTTCCCAGCACCATTTATTGAAGAGACTGTCTTTTTTCCACTGTATATTTTTCCTGTTTTTTCGAAGATTATTTGACCATAGAGTTGAGGGTCCACATCTGGGCTCTCTACTCTGTTCCACTGGTCTCTGTGTCTGTTTTTATGCCAGTATCATGCTGTCTTGGTGATCACAGCTTTGTAGTAAAGCTTGAAATCCGGTAATGTGATGCCCCCCGTTTTATTTTTGTTCTTCAACATTTCCTTAGTGATTTGGGGTCTCTTCTGATTCCATACAAATAATCAAGATTAGAGCTGAGATCCATGAGGTAGAAACCAGAGATACAGTAGAATATATCAATGAAACTAGAAGCTGCTTTTTTGAAAGAATCAATAAGATCGATAAATCATTGGCCACAGTAATCCAAAAGAAAAGAGAGAAAGCAGAAATACATAAAATTATGAATGAAAAGGGAGAGATCACAACGAACACCAAGGAAGTAGAAACAATCATCAAAAGTTATCATCAACAGTTATATGCCAATAAGCTAAGCAACCTAGATGAAATGGATGCATTCCTGGAAAACTGTAAACTCCCAAAATTGAACCAGGAAGAAATTGACAACCTGAATAGACCAATATCTAGTAACGAGATTGAAGCGGTGATCAAAAACCTCCCAAAAAACAAGAGCCCAGGACCTGATGGGTTCCCTGGGGAATTCTACCAAACTTTCAAAGAAGAAATAACACCTATTCTCCTGAAGCTGTTTCAAAAAATTGAAGCAGAAGGAAAACTTCCTGACTCTTTCCATGAAGCCAGCATTACCCTGATCCCCAAACCAGGCAAAGACCCTACCAAAAAGGGGAATTTTAGACCAATATCACTGATGAATATGGATGCTAAGATTCTCAACAAGATCCTAGCCAACAGGATCCAACAGCACATTAAAAAGATTATCCACCATGACCAGGTGGGATTCATCCCTGGGCTACAACGATGGTTCAACATTCGTAAAACAATCAATGTGGTAGAACAAATTAATAAGAGAAGAGAGAAGAACCACATGGTCCTCTCCATTGATGCAGAAAAAGCATTTGACAAAATCCAGCATCCGTTCCTGATTAAAACGCTTCAAAGTGTAGGGATAGAGGGAACATTCCTGAACTTCATCAAATCTATCTATGAAAGACCCACAGCAAATATCATCCTCAATGGGAAAAAGCTTGCATCCTTCCTGTTGAGATCAGGAACACGACAAGGATGCCCACTCTCACCACTCTTGTTCAACATAGTATTAGAAGTCCTAGCAACAGCAATCAGACAACAAAGAGAAATAAAATGTATCCAAATTGGTAATGAAGAAGTCAAACTCTCTCTCTTTGCAGATGACATGATTCTTCATATGGAAAACCCAAAAGACTCCACCCCAAAACTACTAGAACTCATACAGCAATTCAGCAACGTGGCAGGATACAAAGTCAATGTACAGAAATCAGTGGCTTTCTTATACACTAATAATGAAAATACAGAAAGGGAAATTAGAGAATCGATTCCATTTACTATAGCACCAAGAACCATAAGATAGATACCTGGGAATAAACCCAACCAAAGAGGTAAAGGATCTGTACTCAAGGAACTACAGAACACTTATGAAAGAAACTGAAGAAGACACAAAAAGATGGAAGACCATTCCATGCTCTTGGATTGGAAGAATAAACATTGTTAAAATGTCTATACTGCCTAGAGCAATCTATAGTTTTAATGCTATTCCGATCAAGATTCCACCGGTATTCTTCATTGGGAGTTTTTTGATTATTGATTCATTTATCTTGCTGGTAATCAGTCTATTCAAATTTTTCATTTCTTTCCGGGCCGCCTGAGTGGCTCAGTCATTAAGTATCTGCCTTCAGCTCAGGTCATGCTCCCAGAGTCCTGGGATCGAACTCTCTATTAGAGTCCCTGATCAGTGGGAAGCCTGCTTCTCACTCTCCCACTCCCCCTGCTTGTGTTCCCTCTCTCACTGTGCCTTTATCTGTGAATAAACAAATAAAATCTTTAATTTTTTTTCTATTTCTTCCTGCTACAGTTTTTGTAGGTTACACGTTTCTAGGAATTTATCCATTTCTTCCAGGTTATCCAATTTTTAGCACATAGTTTTTCCTAATATTCTCTTACAACTGTGTGTATTTCCGTGGTGTCTGTTTTTGCATCTCCTCTTTCTTTGTGGTTTTATTTATTTGAGTCCTTTTAGTTGTTTTTGATGAGTCTGGCTAGAAGACTATGAATTTTTTTTAGGTTTTCAAAGAACTGGCTCCTCGTTTCATTGATCTGTTCTATAGGTTTTTGTTTATTTTTTCACTTCTGTATCAATTTTTGTTTTCATTTCTTCCTTCTGCTGGTTTTAGGTTTTGCTTTTTGTTCTTTTTCTAGCTCCTTTAGGTGTAAGATTACTCCCTCCCCCCCCTGCGATTTCTCTTGCTTTTCAAGGTAGCCCTGTATTGCTTTTCAGGCACAGAACTGTTATTGATGCATCCCAAAGTTTTGGAAAGTTGTATTTTCTTTTTTTCTTTTAGTAAAAGGTTGATTGAGTGATTGATTGCTTCATCATAGAGGGATAGAGAACACACAAGCAGGGGGAGTGGGAGAAAGAGAAGCAGGATCCCAGCTGAGCAGGGAGCCTCAGCCAGGCTTGATCCCAGGATCATGGAATCATGATCTGAGCTGAAGGCAGATGCTTAACTGACTGAGGCACCCAAGTGTCCCAACAGTTTTGTTTTCATTTTCACCTATTTCCAAGTCCTTTTGGATTAGGTCTTTGATTTTTTGGTTAACCCAGTCATTGTTTAGTAGCATGTTATTTAACCTCTATGGGTTTGTTTTTTGTTGTTGTTTTCTTTCCAGATTTATTTCTCTGGCTTATTTCCCTTTACATAACTTTATGATCAGAAAAGACACATGGTATACCTTTACATCTTTGAACTTATTGAGACTTTTTTGTGTCCTAATATGTGCTCTATTCTGCAGAATGCTCCATGTACTACTGAAAAGAATGTTTATTCTGTTGTTTCAGGATGGAAAGTTCTCTATATATGTTATTTCCACCTTGTCAAATGTGTGATCAAAGGCATTGTTCCATTGTTGATTTTCTTGTTGGTTAACGTGTCCATTGATGAAAGGGGCGTGTCCAAGTCCCCTACTATTATTTTGTTACTATCAATTAGTTCTTTTATTTTTTTTATTAACTGTTTTATGTGTTATGGTACTCCCATATTGGATGCATAAACATTTACAATTATTATATCTTCTTTTTGGATTGTCCTCTCTCTTTTTATATAATGTTTTTCTTTGTCTCTTTTTTCCTTTCTTTATCTCTTGTTATAGTCTTTAGTTCAAAATCTATTTTGTTTAATATAAATAATGCTACCCAGACTTTCTTTTGGCACCCATTTGCATGATAAATGTTTCTCCAACCCCTCATTTTCAATCTGTTGGTGCCTTTAAGTTTAAAATTATTCTCCTCTAGGAAACAAATAGGTGATTTTTTTTGTTCTTTTATTCATTCTGTCACTCTATGTCTTTTGATTGGAGCAGTTAGTCTATTTACATTCAAAGTAATACTTGATAAATGTCTACTTATTTCCATTTTGTTACTTTTTTGTAGTTGTTTCTGAAGTTTTTCCTCTGATCCTTTCTACTTTTTGTCTTTCATGGTCTGCTGGGTTCCTTCAGTGATATACTTGGATTCCATTCTCTTTATTCTTTGTATAGATATTGTTGATTTTTTTTTATTTTTGGTTATCATTAAGTTTGTATATAACCTCTTCTGTATATAGCAATCTATATTAAGTTGCTGGCCATTTAAGTTTGAGTACAGTATTTACTATTCTACTTCCCATATTTTGGGTGTATGTTGTCATATAGTACATCCTTTCATTTTGTACTTTCCTTGACTGACATTCTATTGTGATATTTATTTTTTTTACCTTTTGGGCTTTCTACTTTCACACTGTCACTTTTGTCCTTTCCTTTTGATTCAAAGTGTGTTATATGATTTCTTGCAGGGCTGGTTTATGGTAATGAGCAACTTCAGTTTTTGTTTGGTAAATTTTTAAATTTAAATTTAAATTTTGGTAAATTTTTAAATCTCTCCTGAATGATAGTCCTTCTGGAGAGAGTATTCACAGCTGCAGATTTTCCCCATTCAACACTTTGAATACATCATGTCCCTCCCATCTGGCTTATAAAGTTTCTGTTGAAAAAGCTGCTGATAGCCTTTTGGGGTTCCCCATGTATGCAACTGTCTTTTTTTACTTTTAAGATTTTTTTCTGTTTCCTTACCTTTTGCCATTTTAATTATAATATAATATGGTGTTAATCTGCTTTTGTTGATTTGTTGAAGGGGTTTCTGTGCCTTCTTGTATTGGATCTGCTTCCTTCCCCACATGAGGTAAGGTTTAGGTATTAATTCCTCAGGTAAATTTTTACCTCCTTTGCTCTCTCTTCTTTTTCTGAGATATCTATAATATGAAATTTGTTATGTTTGATGGAGTCACTGAATTCCCTAATTCTATTTCCATTTTGCATAATTCTTTCTTATCTCTTTTGTTCAGCTTGATTACTTTCCATTACTCTGTCTTCTAGGTAATTAATTTGTTCCTCTGCTTTTAGGCTGCTTTTCATTCCATCAAGCATGTTTTCCATATTTTACTGAACCCTTTATTTATGCTCTGTTAGTCATCATCTCTGTGTGTCAGGATCTCACTTATATCTTCCAGTGTTTTCTCAAGATGAGTATGTTTATTATCAGTACTTTAAATTCTTTAGCAGGCATGTTATTTATATCTGCTTTGCTTATATGTCTGACCATGGCCTTTTCCTGTTCTCTCTTTTGGGACAAATTCCTCTATCTTCTCATTTTTTCTAAGTCTCTGTGCCTGTTTCTCTGTGTTAGGAGAGTCAGTACATTTCATGTTCTTGAGGAGAGGTCCTATACTGCCCTGCCATGTACTGTCCCCTGTTTCCCAAGTTATGGTGCTCTAGGGAGTTTCTCCATTGTGTGCAGCATGCAGTTGCTGTTGTGTCCTGACCAGTTTATCTGCAGAAGCTCTTTTTGCCTGTTGTGGGCAGTGTTTTGTTCCTGGCTTGAATGTGGTGACTTTTAACTAGATGTGTTCTTGTCTGTTTGGGAAATGAGACCTGTTATTACTGCCACTGGCACCCAGGTCCTACAAAACTCATGGGTTGGGATAAGCAAATTCGGCTGGGTTTTGGGCTGGTTTTCTGGGGAGGGGGCTCACTGAGCTGTTCTCTATCTTTAGTTGTAGAGTTTGTTCTGCCGGTCTTGAGGTTGATTTCTGGCATTCTGATTTAGGCAGACTTGATAGTTATCTAGTTGTATTCATGGGGCAAGATGATCCTAGGGTCCTCCTACTACACCACCATCTTTCCAAACTCTTGCAGATACCATAACTTTTTGATTATTTTAATTTGGTATTAAGTTTTGAAACTGGGAGATATGAGTACTCCATCTATTTTGTCACTTTTCAACATTTTTTTTTTTTTTTTGCTATTCTGGGTCCCCTCTAATTCCATATAAATATTAGGATTAGTTTTTTTCTTGTTAAAAAAAATGGTTGGAATTTTTATACATATTTCATTAGATCTATAGATCACATTGCATAATATTGATATCTTAATAATATCAAGTATTCCAATCCATAATCACAGGATACTTTTCTACTCATTTAAGATTTATTTAATTTATTCTAATGGTATTTTGTTGTTTTCAATGTAAAAGTCTTACACTTTTGTGGTTAATTTTATTTCTAAATATATTACTGTTTTTGATGCTATTACAAGTCTGATGGGTCTTAACATTTTATTTATGTAGTTTTCATTAGTTGTGTGTAAAAACGCAATGGTTTTGTTATGTCTTGATCTTGTTTCCTGCAATGTTGCTTAACTCTGCTGTTAGATCTGATAGAGTTTTTTGTTCTTTTCCTTTTTGGGGGGATACACTCTTTATGATTGTACAGTTATAAAAATTGAATTAATTTTACTTTTTTCTCCCTGATATTGGCAACTTTCATTGTGTTTCTTGCCTGATTCCCTGGCCACACCCTCCAGTACAATGTTGAATAGAAGTGCTAAGAGCAGATAGTCTTGTCTTGTTCCTGATCTTAGAGGGAAAATAACCAGGCTTTCATCATCAATTATTATATAAGCTATGGGTTTTTCATGGATATTGGTTGTGGGGTATTCATAAATATCTTTTATCATGCTAGTGAAGGTTCCTTCTGTTCCTAGTTAATTTTTTTTTTAAATCATAAAGCATGTTGCATTTGTCAAAAGATTTCTCAGTATTTATTGAAATGACCACTTTTTTTTTTCTTTTTTATTCTTTGGCATAATTTGTTACCTTGATTGATTTTTGCCTGTTGATCCATTCTTACATTCCTGGTATAAATCCTAATTGATCATGGTGTATATTAATAAACTGCTGGTTTCAATTTGTTGGCATTTTGTTGAATATTTTTGAACCTATATAATTAAATCCATTTATTTCTTGTGATTTCCTTGTCTGGCTTGGTAACAGACTAAAGGTAACCTCATAGAATAGATTAGTATATTCTTCCTCCTTTTCTATTTTTGGAAGAGTTTGAAAAAGATTGCTATTAATTCTTCTTGATATGATTAGTAGAATTCTACAGTTAACTCATCTGGTTGTGAATTTCTCTTTGGGACTTTTTTTCATTTTTTTAATTCCTTTTCAAATTTTTATTTATATTCTAGTTGTTAACATATAGTGCAATATTGGTTTCAGTAACAGAATTCAGTGATTCATCACTTACATACAACACCAAATGTTCATTATAATAAGTGTTTTCCTTAATAGCTATCACCTATATAGCCCAACCCACATTCACCTTCCTCCCTCAACCCTGTTGTTCTCTCTTTTTAAGAGTCTCTTATGCTTTGGTTACCCCTCTTTTTCTTTTTTCCCCTCCTAAATCTTCGTCTGTTTTGTTTCTTAAATTACACATATGAGTGAAACCCTATGGTATTGACTTTCTCTGAGTCATTCCTTTGCTTAGCATAATATACTCTAGCTCCATCCACATTGTTACAAATGGCAAGATTTCGTTCTTTTTGTGGATGAGTAATAGTCCTTGTATATACATACCACATCTCCTTTTTCTTTTCATCAGTCAGTGGACATTTGGACTCCTTCTATAATTTGGCTATTGTTGATAATACTGCTATAAATATTGGGGTGCATGTACTCATTTGAATTTGTATTTCTGTGTCTTTGAGTAAATATCTATTTGTGCAATTGTAAGTTTATAGGTAGTTTTATTTTTAACTTTTTGAGGACCCTCAGTACTGTTTTTCCAGTTTGCATTTCCACCAAAGAGCGAGAGGGTTCTCCTTTCTCCACATACTCACCAGCACCTGTTGTTTCTTGTGTTGTTAATTTTTTCTATTATGGCAGGTGCGAGGTGGTATCTCTTCATGGTTTTCATTTGTATTTCTCTGATGATGAGTGATGTTGAGCATTTTCTCATGTATCTGTTAGCTATCTGGATAACTTCTTTACAAAAATGTCTATTTCTTCTGCCCATTTCTTAACTAGATTATTCATTTTTTGGGTGTTGAGTTTGATAAGTCCTTTATATATTTTGGATACTAACCCTTTATCAGATATGTCACTTGAAAATATCTTCTCACAGTCTTAGGGCTGCTTTTTAGTTTTGCTGATTGTTTCCTTCATTTTACAGAAGTTTTTAATCTTGATAAAGTTCCAATAGTTCATTTTTGCTTTTGTTTCCCTTGCCTCTGCTGCTGTATTTAGTCATAAGTTGCTAAGGCCAAGGTCAAAGAGGTTGCTACCAGTGTTCACCTCTAAGAATTTTACCCATTTTAATTTGTTTTTGTATATGGTGAAAGAAAACATCCCAGTTTTATTCTTCTGTATGTGGCTCTCCAGTTTTCCCAGCACCATTTATTGAAGACACTGTCCTTTTTCCATTGGATAGTCTTTCTGACTTTGTCAAAGATAGTTGACCATAGAGTTGTAGGTGCTTTTCTGGGTTTTCTATTCTGTTCCATTGAGCTATGTGTCTGTTTTTGTGCCAATATTATTCTGCCTTGATAACTACAGATTTGTGATATAGCTTGAAGTCTAGAATTGTGATGTCTCCAACTTTTATTTTCTTTTTCATGATTGCTTTGGCTGTTCAAAGTCTTTTCTGGTTCCATACAAATTTTAGGATTATTTGCTCTACCTCTTCAAAATATGCTGGTGGTATTTTGATATGAATTGAATTAAATATGTAGATTGCTTTGAGTAGTATAGACATTTTAATAATATTTGTTTTTCTAATCCATGAGCACAGAATATTTTCCATCTCCTTGTGTCTTCCTCAATTTCTTTCATAAGGGTTCTATGGTTTCCAGAGTACAGATCTTTTACCTCTTTAGTTAGGTTTAATCCCTGGTATCTTGTGATTTTTGGTGCAATTGTAAATGGAATCAATTCTTTGATTTCTTTTTCTGCTGCTTAATTATTGGTGTATAGAAATGCAACAGATTTCTGGATATTGATTTCATATCCTGTGACTTTTCTGAATTTATGCATTATTTCCAGCAAGTTTTTGTTCAAGTCTTTTCAGTTTTCTACATAGAGTACCAAGTCCTCCTCAAATAGTGAAAGTTTGACTTCTTTCTTGCCAATTTGGATGCTTTTTATTTCTCTTTGTTGGCTTATTCCTGAGGGTAAGACTTCCAGTACTATGTTAAGTTGTAATAGTGAGAGTGGACTTCCTTGTCTAGTTCCTGAGCACAGAGCAAAAACTCTCAACTTTTCCTCATTGAGGATATTAGCTGTGGGTCTTTCTTATATGACCTTTGTGATATTGAGGTATGTTCCATCTATCTATCCTTGTTTAGTTGAGGATTTTTATCAAGAATGAATGCTATATTTTGTTGAATGCTTTGTCTGCATCTGTTGAGAGGATGGTATGGTTCTTATCCTGTGGTGTATCACATTGATTGATTTGCAAATATTGAACCAACTCTGTAGCATAGGAATAAATCCGACTTGATTGTGCTGAATAATTCTTTTAATGTACAGCTAGGTTAGATTTGCCAGTGTCCTGTTTAGAATTTGTGCATCGCTCTTCATCAAGGATATTGGCCTGTAATTCTTTTTAGTGGGATCTTTTTCTTTTTTGTAATCAAGTTTATGCAGGCCTCGAAGAGGGTGTTTGAATAGTTTTTTCTTGGGAGTTTTTTTGGATTAGTGATTCAATCTTTTGTTACAGTTCTGTTTTATATATATTTTTATTTCCTATTGAGTCAGTGTTGGTAGTTTATGTTTTTAGTAATTTGTACATGTTAGTTAGGTTAATATTATTTGTTGGTACAAATCTTCATATATCCCCTTATAATCATTTTTATTTCTGTAAGGATAGTAAAGATGTCACCCTTTTCAATATGATTTTAGTCATATGAATTTTGTCTTTTTTTTTTTTTTTTTTTTGGTTTGTCTGACTAATTTGTTTTCATTTCCTGATATTTTCAAAGAACTAACTTTTGGTTTCCTGATTTTTTCTTTTGTTTTTCTCTGCTCTATTTTGTTTCCCTACATTCTAATTTGAATTATTTCCCCTTTTTTTTTGTTTCTTTGAATGTAGATTACACTTCATATTCTAATTCTTCAGTTGGATGGTTAAGTTATTGATTTAGACCTAGCTTTTTATTGAGATATAATTGACACAAAAAATAGATATATTTAAGATGCGGAATGACATGGTTAAAACTATGCACTGTGAAATAGTCACCATTGTCATGTTAATTAATACATCTATTTTCTCACATTATTGCCTTTTTGGTGTAATTAGAACTCTCAGTAAATCTCAAGTACACAACAAAGTATTATTAACAATACTCACTGTCATTAACATTATATCTGCATTACATATTTATCTTATAACTGAAAGTTTGCACCTTTTGACCAGCTTCCTTATTTTCTCCAAAGTCTAACTTCTGGTAGTGGCCATTCTATTCTTTATTTCTATGAGTTCAACATTTTTATATTCCACATAAATGTGACACAGTAAAGTATTTTTTACTGTCTAATTTCACTTATGTAATGACTTCAGATTTACCCATGTTACAAATGGCAGAGCTTCCTTTATAAATTTTTTTATTAACATAAAATGTATTATTAGCCCCAGGGGTAAGGGTCTATGAATCACCAGGTTTACACATTTCACAGCACATGCCATAGCACTTACCCTCCTCAATGTCCATAACCCCACCACCCTCTCCCTAGCCCCCTTTCACAGCAACCCTCAGTTTGGTTTGTGAGATTAAGAGTCTCTTACGGTTTGTCTCCCTCCTGATCCCATCTTGTTTCATTTAATCCTTTCCTATCCCCCAAGTACCCCATGTTGCATCTCCACTTCCTCATATCAGGGAGATCATATGAAAGTTGTCTTTCTCCAATTGACTTATTTCACTAAGCATAATACACTCTAGTTCTAACCACATCATTGCAAGTGACAAGATTTTATTTCTTTTGATGGTGGCAAATATATATATATATATACCACATCCTCTTTATCCATTCTTCTGTTGATGGACGTATAGATTCTTTCCATAGTTTGGCTCTTGTGCACATGCTGCTATAAACATTCTGGTTCACATGCCCCTTTGGATCACTACGTTTGTATCTTTAGGGTAATTACCCAGTAGTGCGATTGCTGGGTCATAGGGTAGCTCTATTTTCAACTTCCCAAGAAACCTCCATGCTGTTTTACAGAGTAGTTGCACCAGCTTGCATTCCCACCAACAATGTAGGAAGGTATCCCTTTCTCTGCATGCTCGTTAGCATCTGTCATTTCCTGACTTGTTAATTTTAGCCATTCTGACTGGTGTGAGGTGATATCTCATGGTTTTAATTTGTATTTTCCTGATGCCTGGAGCACTTTTCATTGTGTGTTGGCCATCTGGATGTCTTTTTTTTTTCTTTTTCTTTTTTTAAATTAAATTTATTTATTTTTTTAAAATAAACATTTAATGTATTTTTAGCCCCAGGGGTACAGGTCTGTGAATTGCCAGGTTTACACATTTCACAGCACTCATCATAGCACATACCCTCCCAAATGTCCATATCCCCACCACCCTCTCCCGTCCCCCCTCCCCCCAGCAACCCTCTGTCTGTTTTTTGAGATCAAGTCTTTCATGGTTTGTCTCCCTCCCAATCCCACCTTCTTTAATTTTTTTCTTTTCCTACCCCCCAAGGCCCCTAAATTGCATCTCTACTTCTTCATATCAGGGAGATCATATGATAGTTGTCTTTCTCCAATTGACTTATTTTGCTAAGCATAATACCCTCTAGTTCAATCCACGTCATCGCAAATGGCAAGATTTCATTTCTTTTGATGGCTGCATAGTATTCCATTGTGTATATATACCCCATCTTCTTTATCCATTCATCTGTTGATGGACATCTAGGTTCTTTCCATAGTTTGGCTATTGTGGACATTGCTGCTATAAGCATTCGGGTGCACGTGCCCCTTTGGAGAACCATGTTTGTATCTTTAGGATATATACCCAGTAGTGCAATCGCTGGGTCATAGGGTAGTTTTATTTTCAGCCTTTTGAGGAACATCCACACGGTTTTCCAGAGTGCTTGCACCAGCTTGCATTCCCACCAACAGTGTAGGAGGGTTCCCCTCTCTCCACATCCTCGCCAGCATCTGTCATTTTTTCACTTGTTAATTTTAGTAATTCTGACTGGTGTGAGGCGGTATCTCATTGTGGTTTTGATTTGTATTTCCCTGATGCTGAGTGATGAGGAGCATTTTTTTTCATGTGTATGGTGGCCATCTGGATGTCTTCTTTGCAGAAATGTCTGTTCATGTCCTCTGCCCAATTCTTCATTGGATTTTTTGTTCTTTGGGTGTTGAGTTTGCTAAGCTCTCTATAGATTTTGGAGAGCAGCCCTTTATCTGATAGGTCGTTTGCAAATATCATCACCCATTCTGTCAGTTGTCTTTTGGTTTTGTTAACTGTTTCCTTTGCTGTGCAAAAGCTTTTGATCTTGATGAAGTCCCAATAGTTCATTTTTGCCCTTGCTTCCCTTGCCTTTGCTGATGTTTCTAGGAAGAAGTTGCTGTGGCTGAGGTCGAAGAGGTTGCTGCCTGTGTTCTCCTCAAGGATTTTGATTGATTCCTTTCTCACATTGAGGTCCTTCATCCATTTTGAGTGTTTTTTTTTTTGTTTTTGTTTTGCTTTGTTTTTTGTTTGTTTGTTTGTTTGTTTTGCATGGTGTAAGGAAATGGTCCAGTTTCATTTTTCTGCATGTGGCTGTTCAATTTTCCCAACCCCATTCGTTGAAGAGACTGTCTTTATTCCACTGGACATTCTTTCCTGCTTTGTCAAAGATTAGTTGACCATAGAGTTGAGGGTCTATTTCTGGGCTCTTTATTCTGTTCCACTGATCTATGAGTCTGTTTTTGTGCCAGTACCATGTTGCCTTGATGATGACAGCTTTGTAATAGAGCTTGAAGTCTGGAATTGTGATGCCACCAACATTGGCTTTCTTTTTCAACATTCCTCTGCCTATTCGAGGTCTTTTCTGGTTCCATATAAATTTTAGGATTATTTGTTCCATTTTTTTCCCAAAAAAATGGATGGTATTTTGATAGGGATTGCATTAATTGTGTAGATTGCTTTAGGTAGCATAGACATTTTCACAATAATTTTTCTTCTAATCCATGAGCACAGAACTATTTTCCCATTTCTTTGTGTCTTCCTCAATTTCTTTCATGAGTATTTTATAGTTTTCTGAGTACAGATTCTTTGCCTCTTTGGTTAGGCTTCTTGCTAGGTATCTGATGGTTTTGGGTACAATTGTAAATTGGATTGACCCCTGAATTTCTCTTTTTTTTCTGTCTTGGAGGTGGTGTATAGAAATGCAACTGATTTCTCTGCATTGATTTTATATCCTGGCACTTTACTGAATTCCTGTACAAGTTCTAGCAGATTTGGAGTAGAGTCTTTTGGGGTTTCCACATATAGTATCATATCATCTGCAACTCTTTCCTACACTTTGCAGAGTTTTGATTAGGAAAGGATGATATAGTTTGTCAAATGTTTTTTTAGTATCTGTTGAGAATATCATATGGTTCTTGTTCTTTCTTTTATTAATGTATTGTATCACATTGATTGATGTGCAGATGTTGAACCAAGCTTGCAGCCCTGGAATAAATCCCACTTGGTCATGGTGAATAATCCTTTTAATGTACTGTTGGATCCTATTGGCTAGTATTTTGGTGAGAATTTTCACATCTGTGTTCATCAAGGATATTGGTCTTTTTTGATGAGATCTTTGTCTGGTTTTGGGATCAAGGTAAAGCTGGTCTCATAAAATGAGTTTGGAAGTTTTCCTTCCATTTCTATTTTTTGGAACAGTTTCAAGAGAATAGGAATTATTTCTTTATTAAATGTTTGGTAGAATTCCCCTGGGAAGCTGTCTGGCCCTGCGCTCTTGTTTGTTGGGAGATTTTTGATGACTGCTTCAATCTCCTTATTGGTTATGGATCTGTTCAGTTTTTCTAGTTCTTCCTGGTTCAGTTGTGGTAATTTATATGTCTATAGGAATGCATCCATTTCTTCCAGATTGTCAAATTTACTGGCATAATTTGCTCATAATATGTTCTTATAATTGTTTGTATTTCCTTGGTGTTCGTTGTGATCTCTCCTCTTTCATTAACAATTTTATTAATTTGGGCCCTTTCTTTTTTCTTTTTGATATATCTGGCCAGTGGCTTATCAATCTTATTAATTCTCTCAAAGAACCAGCTCCTAGTTTCATTGATTTCTATTGTTTTTTGTTTTGTTTTGTTTTGTTTCTATTCCATTGATTTCTGCTCTGATCTTTATTATTTGTCTTCTCCTCCTAGGTTCAGGCTTTCTTTGTTGTTCTTTCTCCAGCTCCGTTAAGTGTGGGGTTAGGTTGTTTATTTTAGAACTTTCTTGTTTCTTGAGAAAGGCTTGTGCAACTATATATTTTCCTCTCAGGACTGCCTTTGCTATGTCCCACAGATTTTAAGCCGTTGTGTTTTCATTATCATTTGTTTCCATGATTTTTTTTCCATTTTCCTTAATTTCCTGGTTTACCTATTCATTCTCTAGAAGGATGTTCTTTAGTCTCCATGTATTAAGATTCTTTCCTAAATTCCTCTTGTGATTGAGTTCTAGCTTCAGAGCATTGTGGTTTGAAATTATGCAGGGAATGATCCCAATCTTTTTTTTTTTTAATTTCTTTTCAGCATAACGGAGTTATGTTTATGCACCACACCCAGTACTCCCTATAATACTTGACCTCCAAAATACCCACCACATGACTCCCACAACTTCCCACGCTCCGCCTCTCAAAAGCCTCAGGTTCTTTTTCAGAATTTATAGTCTCTCATGATTCATCTCCCCTTCCAACTTCACTCAACTCCCTTTGCCTCTCCATCTCCCCATGTCCTCCATGTTATTTGTTATGCTCCACAAATAAGTGAAACCATATGATAATTCACTCTCTCTGCTTGACTTATTTCACTCAGCATAATCTCTTCCAGTCCCATCCATGTTGCTACAAAAGTTGGGTATTCATCCTTTCTGATGGAGGCATAATACTCCATAGTGTACATGGACCACATTTTCCTTATCCATTCGTCCATTGAAGGGCATCTTTTTTCTTTCCAAAGTTAGGTGACCATGGCCATTGTTGCTATAAACATTGGGGTACAGATGGCCTTTCTTTTCACTACATCTGTATCTTTGGGGTAAATATCCATTAGTGTAATTGCAGGGTCATAGGGAAGTTCCATTTTTAATTTCTTAAAGAATCTCCACACTCTTCTCTAAAGTGGCTGCACCAACTTGCATTCCCACCAAAAGTGTAAGAGGCTTCCTCTTTCTCCACATCCTCTCCAACATATGTTGTTTACTGTCTTGATAATTTTGGCCATTCTAACTGGTGCAAGGTGGTATCTCAATGTGGTTTTAATTTGAATCTCCCTGATGGCTAGTGATGATGAACATTTTTTCATGTGTCTAATAGCCATTTGTATGTCTTCATTGGAGAAGTGTCTGTTCATATCTTCTACCCATTTTTTGACATGATTGTCTGTTGTGTGTGTTCAGTTTGACTATTTCTTTAAAGATCCTGGATATCAACCTTTTGTCTGTACTGTCATTTGCAAATATCGTCTCCCATTATGTGTGCTGCCTCTTTGTTTTGTTGACTGTTTCCCTTGCTGTGCAGAAGCTTTTGATCTTGATGAAGTCCCAAAACTTCATTTTCGCTTTTGTTTCCTTTGTCGTTGGAGACATATCTTGAAAGAAGTTGTTGTGGCTGATATCGAAGAAGTTACTGACTATGTTCTCCTCCAAGATTCTGATGGACTCCTGTCTCACGTTGAGGTCTTTTATCCATTTTGAGTTTATCTTTGTGTGTAGTTTAAGAGAATGGTCGTGTTTCATTCTTCTCCATATAGCTCTCCAATTTTTCCAGTACCATTTATTGAAGAGACTGTCTTTTTTCCACTGTATATTTTTTCCTGCTTTGTCGAAGATTATTTGACTATAGAATTGAGGGTCCATATCTGGTCTCTCTACTCTGTTCCACTGGTCTATGTGTCTGTTTTTATGGCAGTACTATGCTGTCTTGGTGATCACAGCTTTGTAGTAACGCTTGAAATCAGGCAACGTGATGCCCCAGTTTTGTTTTTGTTTTACAACATTTCCTTAGCAATTCGGGGTCTCTTCTGATTCCATACAAATTTTAGGATTATTTGCTCCAGTTCTTTGAAAAATACTCGTGGAATTTTGATCGGAACAGCATTAAAATTACAGATTGCTATACACAGTATAGACATTTTAACAATGTTTATTTTTCTGATCCATGAGAATGGAGCTGTCTTCCACGTTTTTGTGTCTTCTTCAGTTTCTTTCATGAGTGTCCTGTAGTTCCTCGAGTACAGATCCTTTACCTCTTTGGTTAGGTTTATTCCCAGTTATCTTATGGTTCTTGGTGCTATAGTAAATGGAATCGATTCTCTAATTTCCCTTTCTGTATTTTCATTGTTAGTGTATAAGAATGCAACCGATTTCTGTGCATTGATTTTGTATCTTGCCATGTTACTGAATTGCTGTATGAGTTCTAGTAGTTTGGGGGTGGAGACTTTTGGGTTTTCCATATAAAGTATCATGTCATCTGTGAAGAGAGAGAGTTTGACTTCTTCATTGCCATTTGAATACCTTTTATTTATCTTTGTTATCTAATTGCTGTTGCTAGGACTTCTAATAATATGTTGAATAAGAGTGGTGATAGTGGGCATCCTTGTCGTGTTCCTGATCTCAATGGGAAGGCTGTGGGCTTTTTTCCATTGAGGATGATATTTGCTGTGGGTTTTTCATAGATATGCTTTATGAAGTTCTGGAATGTTCCCTCTATCCCTATACTTTGAAGCATTTTAATCAGGAACAGATGCTGGATTTTGTCAAATGCTTTTTCTGCATCAATTGAGAGGACCATGTGGTTCTTCTCTCTTCTTTTATTGATTTGTTCTATCACATTGATTGATTTGCTAATGTTGAACCATTCTTGTATCCCAGGGATGAATCCCACCAGGTCATGGTGGATAATCTTTTTAATGTGCTGTTGGATCCTGTTTGTTAGGATCTTAGCATCCATATTCATCAGTGATATTGATCTAAAATTCTCCTTTTTGGTGGGTTCTTTGCCTGTTATGGGGATCAAGGAAATGCTGGCTCCATAAGAAGAGCCTGGAAGTTTTCCTTCTGCTTCAATTTTTTGAAACAGCTTCAGGAGAATAGGTGTTATTTCTTCTTTGAAAGTTTGGTAGAATTCCCCAGGGAATCTAGTCTGATCCTGGGCTTTTTGGGGTTTTGATCCCTGCTTCAATCTTGTTACTAGATATCGGTCTATTCAGGTTGTCAATTTCTTCCTTGTTCAATTTTGGGAGTTTATAATTTTCTAGGAATGCATCCATTTTATCTAGTTTGCTTCACTTATTGGCATATAACTGTTGATGATAACTTCTGATGATTGTTTCTATTTCCTTGGTGTTAGTTCTGATTTCTCCCTTTTCATTCATAATTTTATTAATTTGAGCTTTCTCTCTTTTCTTTTTGATTAGTGTGGCCAATTGTTTACCGATCTTATATATTTTTTCAAAAAACCAACTTCTCGTTTCATTGAAACGTTCTACTGTTTCTCTAGTTTTTTTCTTATTGATCTCTGCTCTATTCTTGATAATTTCCTTTCTGTTTGTGTAGTTTGCTTAATTTGTTGTTGATTCTCCAGTTCTTTAAGGTGTAGAGACAGCTGGTGTATTATGGTTTTTTCAATTTTTTTGAGGGTGGCTAAAGGGGGTAGTCTCTGAGTAAACCAGTTTTTCAGGCTTTTGTTCTCTGGAGGTTTTTTTGTTGTTTATTCCTTTTCTCACACCTTGAAAGCTTTTGATGGTTTTTAGAGGTTTAGAGGAAAGCAAACTGCACCCAGACCTCCCTCTCAGAGAGAAGCCTCAGTCTGTTCCCCTGTGGGTGCTCCAGAGAACATATATTTCCCCTTGGCCGCTGGCAGAGCATGTTCCCAGTTGCAGACCCTGTGAACGCAGGAACTTCTGTTTATACCCTAAAGCACAACAATGGTGGCTGTCTGGGAAGCTCCAACTGTCAGAGAGGTCCCGAGCAGTGATAGCACACTGAGATTTTCCTGCTGGCCTGGGCTGGGAGTGTTCAGACTTTCCAGGTCTGAGAGTGCCAGGCTGGCGCCTGCACACACCTCTCTCGGGGGAGGGTGTGAGGCATGACTCAGACTCTGATGGAGTGGCACCGCGAGCATGCATGGAGAGGGCAAAGAGGCTGCAGTTCTGCTGGCTGGCGGGGCTCCCAGCCCCTCACGGGAGCTGCCACCCAGGCGCTCTCAGGTGCGCTCAAGGCTCAGGGACCAAGGCCTGGTTCTTTGCCACACTCTCTGGCTCAGCGCCATGGGTGGCTGTCCTTGGTCTGGGGACTTAAGCCCCTGTCCTTAACCGCCCCAATTCCCACAATTTCCCCCCATGATCCTTTGCTCTTTTTGATTGCTTTCCATCAGACTCCAAGTTAAGGCTGGTCTCCAGTCACAGGGCACTCTCTTATTGGGGTATTACATTCCAATGGGTCACTTATCCTGGCTCCCTCCCTCTTTTGTTTATCTTTCAATATCAGTCTGATGTTCCCACTCCACTTTACCTGCCCACAGGCGTCTTCTTCTCCCATAGAGACCCAGACATGTATAATTCTAATCTCAGGGTGATTTCATGGGTGATCGGAGTTCTTTGGTAGGCAATCAGCTCACTTTAGGGTACAGGTTGAAATGGCACCTCCTCCTAGTTCTTCGCCATCTTGTCTGGCAATCCCAATCTTTTTTTTTTTTTTTTAAGATTTTATTTATTTATTTGAAAGACAGAAATCACAAGTAGGCAGAGAGGCAGCCAGAGAGAGAAAGGAGGAAGCAGGCTCCCTGCTGAGCAGAGAGCCCAATGCAGGGCTCTATCCCAGGACCCTGAGATCATGACCTGAGCCAAAGGCAGAGGCTTTAACCCACTAAGCCACTCATTCACCCCAATCACAGTCTTTTGATACCCGTTGAGACCTGAATTATTACCCAGGATGTGATCTGTTCTGGAGAATGTTCCATGTGCACTATACAAGAATGTGTATTCTGTTGCTTTGGGATGGAGTGTTCTGAATATATCTGTGATGTCCATCTGGTCCAGTGTGTCATTTAAGGACTATTTCTTTGTTGCTCTTTTGCTTGGATGATCTGTCCATTTCAGTGAGGGGTTTGTTAAAGTTCCCTACTATTATTGTATTAATGTTAACGTGTTTCTTTGATTTTGTTATGAATTGGTTTATAGAGTTAGCTGCTCCCGTGTTAGGGGCATAGATATTTAAAATTGTTAGATCTTCTTGTTGGACAGACCCTTTGAGTATGATATGGTGTCCTTCCTCATCTCTTATTATAGTCTTTAGCTTAAAATCTATTTTCTCTGATGTAAGGATTGCCACCCCAGGTTTCTTTTGTTTTCCATTAGCATGGTAAATTGTTTTCCATCCACTCACTTTAAATCTGGAAGTGTCTTTGGGTCAAAAATGAGTTTCTTGTGGACAGCATACTGATGTGTGTGTGTGTGTGTGTGTGTGTTTCTTTATCCATTCTGATACCCTGCATCTTTTGATTGGGGCATTTAGCCCATTTACATTCAGGGTAACTACTGAGAGATATGAATTTAGTGCTATTGTATTGCCTGTACAGTGACTACTACTGTATATTGTCTCTATTCCTTTCTGATCTATTACTTTTAGGCTCTCTCTTTGCTAGAGGACCCCTTTCAATATTTCCTGTAGAGCTGGTTTGGTGTTTACAAATTCTTTTAATCTTTGTTTGTCCTGGAAGCTTTTTATCTCTCTTTCTATTTTCAATGATAGCCTCGGTGGATATAGTATTCTTGGCCGCATGTTTTTCTCGTTTAGTGCTCTGAATATATCATGGCAGTTCTTTCTGGCCTGCCAGGTCTCTGTGGATAAGTATGCTACCAATCTAATATTTTTACCATTGTATGTTACAGATTTCTTTCCCGTGCTTCTTTTAGGAGTTTGTCTTTGTCACTATGACTTGTAAATTTTACTATTAGATGATGTGGTGTGGACCTATTCTTATTGAATTTGAGGGGGATTCTCTGTGCCTCCTAGATTTTGATGCTTGCTCCCTTTGCCATACTAGGGAAATTGTCTACAGGAATTCGCTCCAATATACCTTCTGCTTCCCTCTCTCTTTCTTCTTCTTCTGGAATCCCACTTATTCTAATATTGTTTCACTTTATGATATCACTTATCTCTCAAATTCTCCCCTCATGGTCCAGTAGTTGTTTGTCTCTTTTCTGCTCAACTTCTTTATTCTCTGTCATTTGGTCTTCCATATCACTAATTCTCTCTTCTGTCTCATTCATCCTAGCAGTAGGAGCCTCCATTTTTTATTGCACCTCATTAATAGCTTTTTTGATTTCAGCTTGGTTAGATTTTAGTTTTTTATTTCTCTAGAAAGGGCTTTTACTTCTCCAGGCAGGGTTTTTCTAATATCTTCCATGCCTTTTTTGAGCCCAGCTAGCACCTTGAGAATCATCGTTCTGAACTCTATATCTGACATATTACCAATGTCTGTATTGATTAGGTTCCTGGCCTTCAGTACTGCCTCTCGTGCTTTTTTTGTGGTGAGTTTTTATGCCTTGTCATTTTATTCAAATAAGAATATATGAAGGAGTAAATAAAATACTAAAAGGGTGGCAAAGACCCAAGGAAAATGTGTTTTAACCAAATCAGAAGAGACCCCAATTCTTGGGGGGAAGAATGTGGGTAAAAGGAAGTTCAGTAAAAAAAAAAAAAAAAAAGAAAAGAAAAAAGAAAAAAAACATAAAAAAGAAAAAAATACACATATATACATATATTAGACGGGTGTCTAGAACATGGTCACCCACTTAATTGGGGGAGTATTTTGGTTTCTCAAAATTTTAAAGATTGAAAAATATACATAAGGGTAAACACAAAGAAAGGATGGAATATTACTATGAAGATGGAATTTTTTTTTCATTTTCTGAAAGAGGAATTGATCAGATTAGTTGGTTGGGAGAATAAAGGAAAAGAAAGTGGAGAGAATTTGCTCAGGCTGGAGACTAGAACAAAACCCTGTGCTAGATGTAGGGTATATTTTGATCTATTAGAAGTTGTATGCCAAATTTTTTAGAAGAAAAAACCCTATGTGTATGCAAAAAATAAAGTTAGATACAACGAAGGATAAAATATGACTGTAGGAATGAAGGTTTGAAAAAGATTTTTTTTGAACGATATTGTTTAGATAAACTAGTTTAAAAATATTAAAAGAGGAAAGGATAAGAGTCAAAACAGAATTTAGCAGAAGAAAAAAATAAAATAAAATAATTAACTTTGCAAGACTAAAGAATCATGGGGACAAAGCTATGAATTCCATGCTTTCCTTTCTCCTCCTCTGGAATTCCACTGTTTTCCTTGGTAGTGAACTTGGTCTTGGCTGGATTTCTTGCTGATCTTCTTGGGGAGGGGCCTGTTGTAGTGAGTCTCAAGTGTCTTTGCGCGAGGTGGAATTGCACCGCCCTTACCAGGGGCCAGCCTAAATAATCCGCTCGGGTTTGCTTTCTGGATCTTTTGTTACCCGAATGCTTTCCATAAAGTTCCAGAGGATGGGAATGAAAATCATGACCGTCCAGTCTCCAGCCCAGAAGAGCCAAGAGCTTGGGGCCCCACTCCTTGGTGTGCCCTCAGAGAACAGCGCTCAATCACTCCATTCTCCCTGGCTTGGGCTGCACTCCCAGCTCACCCAGATTGTGACCAAGCGTCTCTGTCTCTTGCACACAGCCCTGGCTGTAGTCTCCAACCCCGCAGATCCCTGCACTTTTCCAGGGGGCTCTCCCCAGATCTGTGGAGTCCCTGCTCACAGAGCAATGGTCTGTGCCACGGATCACAATTTAAGGTAACCCTGAGTTGAGAGCTCACTCCTCACCCCCCTCTCTGTAGCCAGCTTCCCTACTCTAATACCTGTGAGCTCTGTGACACTCAGCCACCCCCATCCTTCTGTGACCACATGGGACCTGAGAACATGCTGTATCCACGTGGGCTTCACCCCAGTTTAGCCTCTGGAGTGATGTCCTCCAGTGGAAGAGACTTCTAAAAGTTCTGATTTTGTGCTACATTGCTCCGCTGCTTGCCAGGAGCTGGCCCTTCCCCCCGTGGTCTATCTTCCTATTGCTTTGGATTCACTTCTCCGTCAGTCCTACCTTTCAGAAAGTGGTTGATTTTCTGTTTCTAGGATTGCTGCTCTTCTTCTCTTAAATCTCCTCTTGGATTTGTAGGGGATTGGAATGGTTTGATAAGCTATCTAGCTGATCTCCTGCTACCTGATGTCATCTCAGCCTGCTACTTCTCCACCTTCTTCACTCCTCTCCCCCTCATTTTTTTAATGAATGAATAATATTCTATTTTATGTAATCACACATTTTCTTTATCCATTTAACTGTTGACAGACCTGTCATTTGCTAGTTTTGGCTACGGAATAATGCTGTGAGGAATGTAGGAGTGCAAATATCTCTTAAGATACTAATATTGTTTCTTCTGGACACACTGAGAAGTGTTATTCACTGTATTGTATGGTATTTTTATTTTAATTTTTTGAGGAAACCCTGTACTCTTTTCTATAATACTTGTACAATTTACTATCCCACAAGTAGTATACAAGGGTTTTCTTTTTCCATACTTCTCCCAGTAATTGCTACCTCTTGTCATAATGAAATACTAGCCATAACAAAAGATGGTAGTTGATATTTCATTGTGGTTTTGATTTGTATTTCCTTGATGATTAAGTGATATTGAGCGGAGTGCCTGGGTGGCTCAGTGGGTTAAAGCCTCTGCCTTCGGCTCGGGTCATGATCTCAGGATCCTGGGATTGATCCCCGCATCGGGCTCTCTGCTTGGCAGGGAGCCTGCTTCCTCCTCTCTCTCTCTGCCTCTCTCTCTGCCTACTTGTGATCTCTGTCAAATAAATAAAATGAAATTTTTTTAAAAAAGTGATATTGAGCACTTTTTCATGTACCTGTTGATCGTTTACATGTCCTTGTTAGGAAAACGTTTATTCAGGCAATTTTGTCTATTTTTAAATTAAGTCTTTTGTTTACTATTGAGTTATATGAGTTCCTTATGTATTTTTATACTAACCTTTTATCAGATTTATAGCTCAAAATATTTTCTTCTGTTCCATAGGTTGTTTTTTTCATTTTGTTGATTGTTTCTTTTGTTGTGCAGAAGCTTTTTATTTTGATGTAGTCTCACTTGTTTATTTTTACTTTTGTTGCCTGTTTTTTTGGTTTCATATTAAAAAAAATCACTGTCAAGACCAATGTCAAGTAGATTTTTCCCTGTCTTTTCACGTAGGAGTTTTACAGTGCTAAATGTTAAATTTAAGTCTTTTTCTGTTTTCAGTTCATTTTTGTATATGGCATGAGGAAATAGTCTAATTTTTTTTTAACATATGGATATACAGTTTTCCTAGCACTATACATTGAAGAGATTCTCCTTTTCTCATTGCATGTTCTTGGCAATGTTGTCATAGATTAATGACTGTATATATGAGGTTTTATTTCTGAGCGCTTCCTTCTGTTCCACCACTCTGTAAGTCTATTTTTATGCTGGTATGGACTATTCTACTTACTATAAATTTATAATATAGTTTGAGTTCTGGAATTGTTATGCCTCCAGCCTGTCCTTCTTTTTCAAGAATTGCCTTTGCTATTTGGGTGGCTGCATATGAATTTTAAGACTCTTTTTCTACTTCTGTGAAAAATGGCATTGGAATTTTGATGAGATTGCTCCTAATCTATACAACATTTTCAGTAGTATAGACATTTTCAGAATTTTAATTCTTCCAACTTAAGAACATAGAATATCCGTCCATTTATTTGTGCCTTACATTAGTGTCTATTCATGGGAAGGATCAAACACTCCCAGTTTCTGCTGGTTGATTTTGGCAGGTAAAGGCCTTTTCTTGACTCCTGAGGCTAATTGTATTACTTTTGGAATTGCAGTCATGCTTTATTCGATCTGAGTCAGAATCCCTTTGCTAGGTCCACAGTGGGATCTGTGGTTTTGTAGGCTTAATACCATGGGCCTGAGTGGTCATGGATCCTGTCTCATTCCTGAGTGTATGGGACTGCCTCCAGGACTTTGTTAAGTAATGTGGAACTGGGATGAGTCTGCTTTAGTATCCATATTTGGGTGCTTAGACACAAGTTCTGTTATCAGATGCACTGATGGGTGTAAAGGGTCTTAGTAAAAGGTCTCCTGAGGGACAACATAAGGTCTCCATAAGGGCCTCTACAGGTTAGTAGGTAGGTCACTGGGCAGGTATTATTGGCCTCATACTGTGTCAGAGAGGGGCTAGAGTAACATCTCAAGGCTGGTTCAGGGTTCACAGCCAAGACTGAGGTCTGCAGGCTTCGTTCTGGAGACATGGATGAGCATCCTCCTGTCAGGTCCATGGGTGAGGAAAAGTGCCCCTGAACCATGACTGAGAAGGGATGGAGTTGATATGGTGCATTTCAGGGTTTGCATTTGGGCTGAGGTTACCTTGATCTTAACCCCCAGGGACAGATTGGTTTATCTCTTGGTGGGTCTCTGAGTGGGCAGAACTACCCATGGACAGTGGCTGGGAGGAGTTGGAGATGAGTTATTTATGGATATGCTGTCAAAGGTTGGCTGACTTACTTCTATGGACAGTGCCAAGTGTGTTTCCTGATGGGATCCTGGGATGGCAGGGATATTAAAGTTCCAGAGCCAAGTATAGAGCAGCTTCAGGATCTCTAGGGGTGCAAATGTATGTCTTCCACAGGGTCAATGCACATGAAAAACTATTCATGGAGAAATATAGGGCCCTTTTAGGATCTTCAGCAGCACAGGAGTTTCTTTGTTGTTGTTGTCATTGGGTCCCTGCACCTTCATGACTGTTTCTGGACTACTACTCATAGAGGCTGGAGCTGAGTGAGTATAGGGCCCTTTCAAGATCTCTGAAGGCACAGATGGGGGTGTTTCTTGCTGGGTTCCTGCCATTCTGCTCTTTTTTTATATGTCTATTAAATTTACTTGGGTTGCCATAAGAAAGTATTGAAAACTTGGATGAGTTAAAATAAGAGAAACTTGTTTGTCTCACAGTTTTGGAATTTGGAAGTCATAAATATAATTGTGAGCTTTGTAATGCTCACTCCACAAGTTCTAAGGGAGGATCATTTGTGGCCTCTTCTTAGCTTCTGGCAGTTGCACTTCATTGTGCTTCATTACTTATATGCTCATTATCTTAATATCTGCCACAGTAGTCATAGAGCATCCTCTCTGTGCTGTTTCCAAATTTACCTCATCCTATCAGGACACCAGTCATTAATTTAGGGCCCACTCAAATCCAGCATGACTTTACCTTAATTAGATTATATTTGCAAAGATTCTATTTCTAAATAAGGTTACATTCATAGGTGCCAGGGACTAGGTCTTGTTTTGGGAGACACAGTTTAACCCACAAAGATGTCTTTATTCCTCAATTCCTCCATTATTGTCATGTTTTGCATTAGATATGTATTTTCAAGTGAACCATTTTGATTTATTCTTTCTTCCATTTTTATTTATACATAATAAATTTAACTTTTAGTAGTTCTAAGGGTTTCAATTAACATCTTAATTTATGCCTATATACTTGTCATTAATGGAGCTTAAGGTCAGGGTGTTTGAGTGGCTAAGACAGTTAGATGTCCAACTCTTGACTGTAGCTTAGGTCATGATCTTAGTGTTAAAAGAAGGAGCCCTGTGAAGAGCTTCATGCTCAGCAGGAAGTCTAGTTCTCTCCCTCTCCCCCACTTTCTCTCTCCTGCTTTCTCACTCTCGCTCTCTCTTTCAAAAAATATTTTTTAAAATATCAATTTAAGCTCAATAATGTGTAAAAATTATAAAACTGTACTTCAGAATATCTCCATTCTGCCCCTTGTGCTGCTGATGTTATTGTCACAGATTGCATCCATATAAGTAGTGCATCCATCAAACTAGATTTATAATTATTATTTTTTCATAGTTGTATTTTAAGTCAAATTAAAAAAGGAGCTATAAATAGAAATATTAATAAAAATTTTCATATTTTCCCTTTAATTAACTTTTCTGATGTCTTTTAATTCTTTATGAGGACTTGAGTTATTGTCTGCTGACTTTTTTTTCATCCTGAAAGACCCCTTTTCTTCAATTCTTGTTTATCTCAATTTTTGTTTCTTTCTTTATATTTTTTTTTATTTTAAATTCTTAACTTGCCATCCATTTATGAGGGATGGTATTGGTTATAGAAATCTTGGTTGAAAGATTTTTTTCCAGAACTTTAAATTTGTCATCCCACAACCTTAATTCTACTATAGTATCATAATAATAAGCTATTAATCATATTACTTAACTTTTGCATGTAATGAGGCAGTTTTTCCTTGCTGTTTTCAAGGTTTTCTTTCAGTGTAGTTGTCAGCTTGATTGTGATGTATCTAGGTGCAGATATCTTTGAAATTATCATCCTTGAAATTTCCTTAGCTCCTTGGATACATAAATTCATGGATATTATGAAATTAAAATTTCTGTCATTTTTTTTCAAATACTTTCTGCCTCTGTCTTTCCTCTCCTTCTGGATATTTCATTATGCATTTTTTGACAATATCAATAATATACCATGATACTCTTAGGCTCTGTTTAGTTTTCTTCTCCTCCTTTTTTTTCTTCTTTCTTTCTTTCTTTCTTTCTTTCTTTTTCTCAACTGGATAATCTCAATGTCCTATTTCAAATTTATTCTTTCTTCTGCCTGCTCCAATTTACTGCTGAGTGCCTCCAGTGAATTCTTTATTTCACTTATTTTGCTTTTCAACTTTAAAGTTTCTATTTGGATCTTTTTTATAATTTCTCTCTTTATTGATGTTCTCAATTTGGTAAGATATTGTTCTAATGTCTTCCCTTATATTTTTAGACATACTTTCCTTTACCATATTGAACATACTTAAAAGGGCTAGCCCCTCCCCCAGAATATCAGCAGAAACACTTGCTCATACAACATATCTCAACTAGAGAGTTCAGTGGGGCCTCAGTCTTTCTGGAAGTAATATTGGGGCTCATTTCATGAGCAGACCAGAGCACACTTAGTTAAAGCTCAACAGATTCAGGCCAAGGACCAAACACTGCTCATAGCAGGCAAAGAGAGCTTCTGCAGCTGACTGGTCTGAAGGACAAAGCAGCCAAAATGCAAGAGAAAAGCACACAGCACACGCCAGAGGCATTGTCTGAAGTGCCAGGCCTTGGACACTAGATTATTATTTCTTCATAAAGCCATTACTCTCAGAAGCAGAAGACAAAACAGTCTTTTCTAACACAGAGAAGGGAAAAACTTAGACAAATGCCAATGTGGAAGAATTTACTCCAAATGAAAGAAGAAAAGGTCAGGCCAGAGATATAAGCAGAATAGGTATGATGATTTTCTCTGATGGAAAATTTAAAGCAACAGTTATAAGGATACTCAACAGGACTTGAGAAAAGTATATAAGACATCAGGGAGACCTTTAACATAGAAATAGAAGAGTTAAAACAGAATCAGAGATGAAGGGTGCAATAAACAATATGGGAAACAGGCTTGATGCAATAAGCATCAAGCTGGAAGAAGCAGAGGAGGTAATTAGTGACATATAAGACAAAATAATGGAAAGTAATGCAGCAGGCCAAAATGGAAAGAATTATGAAACATGAGATTAGTCTCAGGGAACTCAATGACTCCATCAAACATAATATTCATATTATAGGAGTTCAAAAAGAAGAAAAAGAAAAGGGAGCAGAAGATTTATTTAAGGAAATAATAGCTGAAAACTTAATCTGGGCAGAAAAAAAAGCAGACATACAAACCAAGGAGAGACAGCGAACTTCCATCAAAATGAACAAAAGCAGACATGCACCAATACATATTGTAACTGAATTTTCAAAACATACTGATAAAGAAAAAATCTTAAAAGTAGCAAGATGAAAGAAATCCATAAATAACAAGGAAAGATGAACAAGGTGCAGATTTCACAACAGAAATTTTGCAGGCCAAAATGGAGAGGCATGATATATTCAAAGTGCTTAATGGGAAGGCTATAGCCAAGAATATTCTATCCAGCACAACTATCATTCAGAATAGGAGAGATAGTTTCCCAGAAAAATAAAAACTCAAGGAGCTCATGACCACTAAGCCAGTCTTGCAAGAAATATGAAAGGGGACTCTGAGTGGAAAGATGACACCAAAAGTGACAAAGACAAGAAAGGATCAGAGAAATTCTCCAGAAACAATGACAAACAAGGTAATAAAATGGTTGTAAATATATACCTCTCAGTAATTAATTTGCCTGTATATGGACTAAATGTTCCAATCAGAATGGATAAAGAAACAAAACCCATGATATATACTGCCTACAAGGACATATTTTAGACCTAAAGATGGATTGAAAGCGAGGCAATGGACAAACATCCTCATGCAAATGGTTGTCAAATGAAAGAGTAACAATACTCACTTTGGACAAACTAGACTATAAAACAAAGCCTATAAAACAACTGGCAAAAAAGGTGACTATATAATCATTGAGGGGACAATCCAACAAAAATATATAACAATTGTAAATATTTATGCATCCAGCATGGGAGGAACAAATATAAAAAGAAACTAATAACAAACATAAAAGAAGTCACTGATAACAATAATAGTAGGAAATATTAACACCCCATTTACATCAATGGACCAAACATTGAAACAGAAAATCAACAAGGAAACAATGGCTTTGAAAGACATGCTTGACCAGATGGACTTAACAGATATATTCAGAACATTATATCCTAAAGCAGCAGAATACACATTCTTTCCACGTGCACATGAGACATTATCCAGAGGGCGCCTAGGTGGCTCAGCATCTGCCTGTAGCTTGGGTCATTATCCCAGCGTCCTGGGATGGAGCACCACATCACATCAGGCTTTCTCCTCAGTGGGGAGCCTGCTTTTCCCTCTCACTCTGCCTGCTGATCTGCCTACTTGTGCTCTCTCTCTAGCAAATAAATAAAATCTTAAGGAAAAAAAAAAACACATTATCCAGAACACATTACATATTTGGACACAATCAGACCCCAACAAATACAAAAAGATTGACATAATATCATGCACTGCTTCTGGCCACAACACTATGAATCTAGAAAACTACAAGAAAAAAAAAATTTGGAAAGACCAAAAGTACATGGTAGGTTAAACAACATTCTGCTAAATAATAAGTGGGTCAACCAGGAAATCAAAGAAGAAATTAAAAAAAAATACATGGAAACAAAAGAAAATGAAAAACAACAGTCCAAAACCTTTGGGATGCAACCAAACTGGCCCTAAAGGGGTAGTATATAGAAATACAGGCTTACCTCAAAAAGTGAGATAAACTTCAAATAAACAACCTAAAGGAGATATGGAGGAAATTGGAGGGGGAGATGAGCCATGAGAGACCGTGGACTCTGAGAATCAAACTGAGGGTTTTGGAGGGGAGAGGGGTGGGAGGTTGGGTGAGCCTGGTGGTGGGTATTATGGAAGACACATATGGCATGGAGCACTGAGTGTGGTGCATAAACAATGAATTCTAGAATACTGAAAAGAAATTTTAAAAATGAATGAAAATTTAAAAAAACAATAAAAGAAGACTAAAGTTAACAGAAGGAAGTAATTGAAGATTACAGCAAAAATAAATTATATAGGGACGTCTGGGTGGCTCAGTTGGTTAAGCAGTTGCCTTCGGCTCAGGTCATGATCCCAGCGTCCTTGCTCAGCAGGGAGCCTGCTTCTCCCTCTGCCTCTGCCTGCCATTCTGTCTTCCTGTGCTTGCTCTCTCCCCATCTCTCCCTCTGATAAATAAATAAAATCTTAAAAAAAATTATATAGAAAGTTAAAAACAAAAGCAAAAACAAAAACAAAAGCAAAAGCAAACAAACAAAACCAATAGAACATATCAATGAAGCCAGTAGCTCCTTATTTGAGAGAATTAACAAAATTGATACACCTCTAGTCAGACTAAAGAAAAGGTAAAGGACCCAAATAAATAAAATCACAAATGAGAGTAAAAAATAACAGTCAACACCATAGAAACACAATTGAAAGAGAATATTATGGAAGAATATATGTGATGACAAATTGGGCAATCTGGAAGAAATTAATAACTTAGAAATGTATAAAGTACCAAAATGGAAGCAGGAAGAAATAGAAAACTTGAACAGACCAATAACCAATAAATAAATTGAATTATTTAATCAAAAATCTCCCAACAAACAAAAGTCCAAGGCCAGAAGGCTTCACATCCCAAAGATTAGAACATTTGTTCTTTTCAATAGATGCAGGAAAAGCTCTTGAGAATACAACATAGATTTATGATACAAACAATCAATAAGGTAGGTTTAGAGGGAATATATATAAACCTAATAAAAACCATATATTAAAAACTCACATTTAATATCATCTTCAATTAAAAAATGAGAGCTTTTTCCTCCACGGTCAAGAACAAGATGGGGATGTCAGCTACCACTGTTGTTATTTAACATAGTACTTGATGTCCTAGCCACAACTATCTGATAGGGCAAAAAAAGATATTGCATCCAAATGAGCAAGGAAGAAGTAAAACTTTCATTAGTAGCAAACAACATGATAAATTGTACATAAAACTGAAAATACAGCACCAAAAAAAAAATTGCTAGAATTGATACACGAATTCAGTAAACTTGCATGATACAAAATAAGCATAGAGAAGTCTCTTGCTTTTCTATACACCCATAATGAGGCAACAGAAAGAGATATAAAGGAATCAATCCCATTTATAATTGCACCGAAAACAAAAATACCCCTTACCAAAGAGGTGAAAGACCTGTGCACTGAAAAGTATAAAACACTAATGAAAGAAACTGAAGATGACACAAAGAAATGGGAAGATATTTCATTTTATGGATAGTAAAAAAAAAATAATAATTAAGGGGCGCCTGGGTGGCTCAGTGGGTTAAGTCTCTGCCTTTGGCACAGGTCATGATCTCAGGGTCCTGGGATCGAGCCCCGCATCAGGCTCTCTGCTTGGCAGGGAGCCTGCTTCCTCTTCTCTCTCTCTCTGCCTGCCTCTCTGCCTACTTGTGATCTCTGTCTGTCAAATAAATAAAATCTAAAAAAAAAATAAATGTTTATAATACCCAAGGCAATCTACAAACAATCCTGTAATTTGTACAGAAGTACCAGAGACTACACATAATGAAACCAATTTTGAAAAAGAAAAGCAAAGTTGAAGTCACCACAATTCCAGACTTCAAGTTATATTACAAAGCTGTTGTAATCAAAACAATATGGTATGGATAGAGAGGAGAAGGGAGTTGGGGAAATTGGAAGGGGAGGTGAACCATGAGAGACTATGGACTCTGAAAAACAATCTGAGGGTTTTGAAGGGGCGGGGGGTGGGAGGTCGGGATACCAGGTGGTGGGCATTATAGAGGGCACGGATTGCATGGAGCACTGGGTGTGGTGCAAAAATAATGAATACTGTTATGCTGAAAATTAAAAAAAAATAAATAAACACAAATACCAAACATACTTAAAATTGTGATGAATTAAATAGGTTTAAATAAATATCAAAAAACCAAAAAACAATATGGTATTTACATAAAAATAGACCCATAGATCAATAGAACATAAAAGAAAATCCACAAAGGAACCCAGAACTATATGCTCAATTAATGTCTGGCAAAGCAGTAAATAATATCCAATGGGAAAAGGACAGTCTCTTCAACAAATGGTATTGGGAAAACTGGACAGCAAAATGCCAACGAATGAATCTGGACCTCTGTCTTACACTATAAGCAAATGTAAATTCACAATGGATTAGAGACCTAAATATGAGACAGTAAACCATAAAAATCCTAGAAAACAACATAGGCAGTACCATCTTTGACATTGGCATGAGCAACATCTTTCTAGATCCATATCTTCAGGCAAGGGAAACAAAACCAAAAATAAACTAGTGGGACCTCATCAAAATAAAATCTTCTGCACAGTGGAGGCAACATTCAGCAAAACTAAAGGACAACCTATAGAATGGGAGAAATTATTTACAAATAATATATATGATAAAGGGTTCTTACTCACATACATAAAGAACTTATAAAACTCAACACAACAAAAAATGAAAAATCCAATTTAAAAATGGGCAGAGGTCATAAACAGACATTTTTCCAAAGAAGACATATAGATGCCCAACAGAAAAATGAAAAAGATGCTTAACATCACTCATCATCAGATAAATGTAAATCAAAACTGTAATGAAATATTGTCTCACAACTGCCAGAATGTTTAAAATCAGCAACACAAGAAACAACAGCTTTGGCAAGGATGTGGAGAACACAGAACACTTTTGCACTGCTGATGGGAATGGAAACTGATGCACCCACTCTGTAAAACAGTATGAAGTTTCCTCTAAAATTTGAAAATAAAGCTAACCTAAAATCCAGCATTAGCTGTATTAGGTATTTCCTCAAAGAATATGAAAATACTAATTCAAAAGGATATATACACCTCAATGTTTATAACATCTTTATCAACAATAGCCAAATGATGGATGTATCCCATGTGTCCATTGCCTAAAGAACAGCTAAAGATGATGTGGCACATATATACAATGGAATATTACTTAGCCATAAAAAAGAATAAAATCTTGACTTTTGTAATGACGTAGATGGAGCTAGAGTATATAATGCTAAGTTAAATATGTTAGTCGGAGAAAGATAAATATGTTATGATTTCACTCACATGTGGAATTTAGCCTAGAAAATAAATGAGGAAATTAAAAAATAAAGGAGAGACAGAAGCATACCATGAAATGGACTGTTAACTATATAGAATAAATTGATGGGCACCACAGATGATATGGGTGAGGGAATAGGTTAAATTAAAGATGAGGATTAAGGAGTGTACTTGTGATGAGTACCTGGAATTCTATGGAATTGTTGAATCAGAATATTGTAGACCTCAAACTAATGTTATACTGTATATTAACTGGGATGTCTGGGTGGCTTAGTTGGTTAAGCAGCTGCCTTCGGCTCAAGTCATGATCCCAGCGTCCTGGGATCAAGTCTCACATTGGGCTCCTTGCTTGGCAGGGAGCCTGCTACTCCCTCTGACTCTGCCTGCCACTCTGTCTGCCTGTGCTCGCTCTCACTCACTCTCTCTCTCTCTGACAAATAAATAAATTAAATCTTTAAAAAAATACTGTATATTAACTAACTTCATTTAAATAAAAACTTAAAAACATAAAATAATGTAAAAAATAAAAGCATCACCAAAGGAAGACAGTTAATACATGGGAAACTCCCTAAAGTTGTTAGCAGATTTTTCAGCAGAACCTGCAAGCCATATGGGAGTGGCATTATATTTTCAAACTGCCGAACAGGAAAAATCTGCAGCCAAAAATACTCTCCCCAGTATGACTATAATTTAGAATAGGAGAGAGATTAAAAAAAAAAATTCCCAGTTAAACAAAAACTGAAGGAGTTCATAACCACTAAAGCAGTCCTGCAAGAAATTATGTAGGGAATGCTTTGAGTCAAAAGGAAAGGCTAAAAATGACAGTACAAAAATAGAAAGCACAGGGACCCCTGGGTGGCTCAGTGGATTGGGCCTCTGCCTCCGGCTAGTTTTGTGGTTTCAGGGTCCTGGAATCAGGCCCCATGTCAGGCTGTCTGCTCGGTGGGGAGCCTGCTTCTTCCTCTCCCTCTTCCTGCCTCTCTGCCTACTTGTGATCTCTCTCTCTGTCAAATAAATAAATAAAATCTTTAAAAAAGTAGAAAGCACAAAACTGCAAAAATAAATATTGCCATAGAATGTTAGTCAAGGAAATCACAAAATAAAAGGTGGTAATATGTGACACAATATATCTAAAACATGGGGAGATGAGTAGTAAATACAGCATTCAAATTTAAACTGCCATCAACTTAATATAGATTACTTTATAGAGAAGAGATTGTATACAACTTAATGGTAACCAAAAATAAAAAAAAAAACAATAGCTATACAAAGAATAAAGAGAATGGAATCCAAGTATATCACTAAAGGAACCCAGAAAACCAGGAAAGACAGAAGAGTAGAAAGAATCAGAGGGAAAACTTCAGAAACAATAACAAAACAAGTAATAAAATAATTATAGACATTTATTATTACTTTGAATATAAATAGACTAAATGATCCAATAAAAAGACAGGGTGACAGAATGGATAAAAGAACAGGAACAAACATTTATCTGTTTCATACAAGATATTCATTTTAGACCTAAAGACACCTACAGACTGAAAATGGGAAGGAGAGACATTTATCATGCAAATGGATACCAAAAAAAGGCCTGAGCAGCACTATTTATATGAGATAAAATGGAGTTTATTTTTATTTCAATTTTTTGTTTTATTTTTTAAATTAAATTCAATTATATAAAGTATAATACATCTTTAGTTTCTGATACAATGTTCAATGACACATTAAGTATATCATACAGTGCTCATCATATCATGTGACCACTTTAATTCCCATCACCCAGTTACCTCATCCCTCCCCACCTCCCTTTCCAAAACCCTCAGTTTGATTCCCAGAGTCAAGAGTCTCCTATGGTTTGTATCCCTCTCTGATTTCTTCCCATTCTGTTCCACCCAACCCTATCATTCTCTGCACTATTATGATCCACATATGAGTGAAACCATATGAAAACTGTGTTTCTCTAATTGACTTATTTCGCATAGCATAATATCCTCCAGCTGCATCCATTTTGATATAAATGACAGGTATTCACCTATTCTAATGACTGAGTAATATTCCATTGTATATATGAACCACATCTTCTTTATCTATTCATCCATTGGAGGACATCTTAGCTCATTCCACAGGTTGGCTATTGTGGACATTGTTGCTATGAACATTGGAGTGCACATGCTCCTTATTTTCACTACATTTGTTTCGTTGGAATGTACACACAGTAGTGCAATTTCTGGGTTGTAGGGTGCTTCTACTTTTAACATTGCAAGGAACCTCCATACTGTTTTTTAGAGTGGCTATACCAGCTTACATTTCCACCAACAGTATAAGAGGTTTCCTCCTTTTCCACTTACTTGTCAACATACATTGTTCCCTCTCTTGTTAATTTTAGCCATTCTGACTGGTGTAAAGTGGTGTCCCCTTGTGGTTTTCATTTGTCTTTCTCAAATGGCATGTGATGCAGAGCATTTTTTCATGTGTCTGTTGATCATGTGTGTGTCTTTGGGAAAGTGTCTTTTCATGTCTTCTGTTCATTTCTTGATTGGATAATTTGTGTTTTGGGTTTTGAGTTTGAGAAGTTCTTTATAGATCTTGGATGCTAGCCCTTTAACTGTAATGTCATTTGTAAATATCTTTTCCCATTCTATAGGTTGCCTTTTAGTTTTGTTGATTCTTTCCTTTTTTATGCAGAAACTTTTTATTTGATGAAGTCTCAATAGTTGATTTTTGCTTTTGTTTCCCTTGCCTTTAGAAATGTGTCTTGAGGGATGCCTGGGTGGCTCAGTTGGTTAAGCGGCTGCCTTTGGCTCAGGTCATGATCCCGGCATCCTGGGATCGAGTCCCACATCGGGCTCCTTGCTTGGCAGGGAGCCTGCTTCTCCCTCTGCCTCTGCCTGCCACTCTGTCTGCCTGTGCTTGCTCTCGCTTCTCTCTCTATGACAAATAAATAAATAAAAATCTTTAAAAAAAAAAAAAAGAAATTTGTCTTGAAATAAGTTGCTTTATTCAAGGTCAAAGCAGCTATTCCCTATGTAATTCTCTAGGATTTTGATGGATTCCTGTCTCACATTTAGGCATGTCATCCATTTTAAGTTTATATTTGTGTATGGTATAAGAAAATGGTTGAGTTTCATTCTTCTGCATGTGGCTGTCAAATTTTACCAACACAATTTGTTGAAGAGACTGTTTTTTTTAATTGGATATTATTTCCTGCTTTATCAAAGATTATGTGACCATAGAATTGAGAATCCATTTCTGAGCTCTCTATTCTGTTCCATTGATCTATGTGTCTGTTTTTGTGCCAGTACCATACTGTTTTGATGATCACAGCTTTGTAATATAATTTGAAGTCAAGCATTATAATGCCCCACATCTGGTTTTCTTTTTCAACCTTACTTTGGCAATTCAGTGCCTTTTCTGATTCCAAAAAATTCAGCATTTTTTCTTCCAGGTCTGTGAAAAATGTCAATGGTATTCTAATAGGGATTGCACTGAACGTGTGGATTGCTCTGGGCAACATAGATATTTTAACAATGTTTATTCTTCCAATCCATGAGAATGGAACATTTTTCAATCTCTTTTTGTCTTACTCAATTTCTTTTTTTTAATTAAATTTATATATTTTCAGCATAACAGTATTCATTATTTTTTCACCACACCCAGTGCTCCATGCAATCTGTGCCCTCTATAAAACCCACCACCTGGTACCCCAACCTCCCACCCCCCTGCCACTTCAAACCCCTCAGATTGTTTTTCAGAGTCCATTGTCTCTCGTGAGTCACCTCCCCTTCCAATTTAACCCCAACTCCCTTCTACTATCTCCCCATGTCCTCCATGCTATTTATTATGCTCCACAAATAAGTGAAACCATATGATAATTTACTCTCTCTGCTTGACTTATTTCACTCAGCATAATCTCTTCCAGTCCCGTCCATGTTGCTACAAAAGTTGGGTATTCATTCTTTCTGATGGAGGCATAATACTCCATAGTGTATATGGATGACATTTTCCTTATCCATTCGTCCGTTGAAGGGCATCTTGGTTCTTTCCATAGTTTGGCGACCATGGCCATTGCTGCTATAAACATTGGGGTACAGATGGCCCTTCATTTCACGACATCTGTATCTTTGGGGTAAATACCCAGGAGTGCAATTGCAGGGTCATAGAGAAGTTCTATTTTTAATTTCTTGATGAATCTCCACACTGTTCTCCAAAGAGGCTGCACCAACTTGCATTCCCACCAACAGTGTAAGAGGGTTCCCCTTTCTCCACATCCTCTCCAACACGTGTTGTTTCCTGTCTTGCTAATTTTAGCCATTCTAACTGGTGTAAGGTGGTATCTCAATGTGGTTTTAATGTGAATCTCCCTGATGGCTAGTGATGATGAACATTTTTTCATGTGTCTGATAGCCATTTGTATGTCTTCATTGGAGAAGTGTCTGTTCAGATCTCTGCCCATTTTTTTATATGATTGCCTGTTTTGTGTGTATTGAGTTTGAGGAGTTCATTATAGATCCTGGATATCAACCTTTTGTCTGAGTCTTACTCAATTTCTTTCATAAGTGTTCTGTAGTTTCTAGAGTATGGATCCTTTACCTTTCTGGTTAGATTTATTCCTAGCTATCTCATGCTTTTTGGTGTAATTTTAAATGGGATAAATTACTTAATTTCTCTTTTGTCAGTCACATTGCTGGTATATAGAAATGCAATTGATTTCTAAGCATTGATTTTTATATCTTACCACATTGTTGAATTTTTGTATCAGTTCTAGCAATTATAGAGTGGAGTCTTTTAGTTTTCCACATAAATTATGATGTCATCTGTAAAGAGTGAGAGTTTGACTTCTTCTTTGCCAGTTTGAATGCCCTTTATTTCTTTTTGTTGGTCTTATTGCCAAGGCTAGGAATTCTAGTACTATGTTGAACAATAGTGGTGAGAGTGCTGACTTTAAGGGAAAAGTTCTCAGTTTTTCCTCATTGAGAATGACATTCACTATGGCCTTTTTATAGATGGCTTTTATGATGTTGAGGTTATGTTCCCTCAATCTCTCCACATTGAAGAATTTTAACCAAGAAAGGATACTGCATTTTTTCTAATGATTTCCTTGCATCAATTGAGAGGATCATATGGTTCTTGTCTTCTCTCTTATTAATGTTATGTATCATATTGATTGATTTGCAAATGTTGAATCACCCATGCTTTCCAGGAATAAATCCCACTTGGTCATGGTGAATAATCCTTTTAAGGTACTGTTGGATCCTATTAGCTAGAATGTCAGTTAGTATTCAGTCATCCATGTTTATCAGGGATATTGGTCTTAAATCCTCATTTATAATGGGGTCTTTGTCTGGCTTTCATATCAGGCCAATGTTTGCCTCATAGAAAGGTTTTGGAAGTACTCTTCCCATTTCTCTTTTTTGAAACCCCTTGTATAGAATAGTTATGATCTCTTTTTGAAATGTTTGTAGAATTCCCCAGGGGAACCATCTGACCCTATACACTTGTTTATTAGAAGGTTTTTGATTACTGCTTTAATTTCCTTGTTGGTCTGTTCAAATTGTCTATTTCTTTCTCTTTCAGTCTGGGTAGATTATCAGTTTCCAGGAATGCATCTACTTCTTCCAGATTACCTAATTTGTTGGCATATCATTGCTGGAAATAATTTCTAACCATTCCTACTATTTCCTTGGTATTAGTCATGATCTCTCCCCTTTCTATCATGATTTTATTAATTTGGATCCTTTATCTTTTCTTTTGGATGAGTCTGGCCAGAGGTTTATCAATCTTATTAATTCTTTCAAAGAACAAAGTTTCGCTGATCTATTCTACAGTTCTTCTGGTTTCTATTTCATTGATTTGTGCTCTGATATTTATTATTTATCTTCTCCTGCTTGGTTTAAGCTTTACTTCTTTTCTTTCTCCAGATTTTTAGGTATAATATTAGTTTATGCCTTTGGAATTTTTCTAATTCTTTGAGAGGCTAGGGTAGCTATATACTTCTCTTTTAGGGCCTCCTTTGCAGTGTCCCATAGGTTTTGTACCAATGTGCTTTTTTTCTCATTAATTTCAATGACTTGTTTAAGTTCCTCTTTAATTTTCTGGTTGACCCATTCATTCTTTAACAGGATGGTCTTTAACCTCCAGGTGTTTACATTCCTTCTTTATTTCTTCTTGTGACTGAGTTCCAATTTCAAAATATTTTTGTCAAAAAATATTCAAGGAATAATCTCAATCTTTTGTTATCAGTTATGGCCTGATTTGTGAACCAGTATAGGATCTATTATTTCAAGAAAGTTCCATGTGCGCTTGAGAAGAATATTTATTCTGTTGTTTTTTAATAGAATGTTCTGTATGTCTGTGAAGTCCATCTGGTGTGTCATCCAAAGCTATTGCTTCTTCATCTTATGCTTAGATAATTTGTCCATTGCTGAGAGTGAAGTGTTGAAGTCTCCTACTATTAATATATTGCTATCAATATGTTTCTTTATTTTGGTTATTAATTGGTTTATATAATTTCCTGCTCCCACGTTGGGAGCATTGATATTTACAATTGTTAGATTTTCTTGTTGGATAGACCCTTTAAGTGTGATATAGTGAGCCACTACATCTCTTACTACAGTCTATGATTTAAAATCTTACTTGGATGGTATAAGGATTGCTACCCAAGCTTTCACTGGGGTCCACTAGTGTGGTAAATCATACTACATCCCTTCACTTTCAAAACGGAGTTGTCTTCAGTTTCAAAATGCATCTCTTGTAGACAGCATATGGATGGGCCTGCTTTTTTATCCAATCATAATCTTTGGAGCATTGAGCCCAGTTACATTTAGAGGAACTATTGAAAGATATGAATTTAGTGTCATTGTGTTACCTGTAAAGTCCCTGTTTCTGTAGATTGTCTCTGTTATTTTCTGCTCTATATTAATCTTTTTTTTTAATAACTATCCCTTCTTTTTAAAATTTTTTTTAAAGATTTCATTTATTTATTTGACAGACAGAGAGCACAAGTAGGCAGAGAGGCAGGCAGAGAGAGGCAGAGAAGCAGGCTCCCTGCCGAAGCAGAGAGCCCAATGCAGGACTCAATCCCAGGGTCTTGGGATCATGACTGGAGCTGAAGGCAGCAGCTTAACCCACTGAGCCACTCAGGCACCCTCTATATTAATTTTGAGCTCTCTCTTCGCTTACAGGATCCCCTTTAATTTTTCTTGCCAGGTGAATTTAATAATGACAAATTCTCTTAATTTCTGTTTGTCTTGGAACCTCTTATTTCTCCTTCCATTCTGAATATAGCTTTGCTGGATAAAGTATTCTTGGCTGCATGTTTTTCTCATTTAATAACCTGAATACATCTTGCCAGCCCTTTCTGGTCTGCCAGATTTCTGGGGATAGGTCTGATGTTATTCTCATGTTCCTCCCTCCATAAGTAAGAAATCTCTTCCCCCTAGATGCTCTCAGGTAAGCTCCCTTGGCTCTAAGATTTGCAAGATTTACTGTTATATGTTGGGGTGTTGATCTACTTTTACTGATTTTGCAGAGTCCTCTCTGTCTCTTTGATGTGAATACTTGTTTGCTTCCCCACATTAGGGAAGTTCTCAGCCAATATTTGCTCAAATATACCTTCTAGCTCTCTCGCTCTCTCTCTCTGTACCCCCATCTTGGATTTCAATGATCCTGATATTGATTCTTTTCAACATATCTAAATTCTCTAAGTCTCTGCCCATGTGCCATGAGTTGTTTTTCTCTTTTCTTCAATTTCCTTCCTTTATAACAGCCTGTCTTACAGATTACTTAATCTCTTCCCTGTCTGATTGACCCTAGCTATTAGAACATCCAATTTAGATTGCATTGCATTCATAGCATTTTTAAGTTTGTCTTGATTAGATCTCATTTCTGCCCTAGAAATTCTGTATTGTCATGTATGCTTTTTTTCAAGCCTAGCTATTAGCTTTATAATTGTTATCCTGAATTCTATCTTTGACATCTTTTTTATATCCATATCCATTAGTTCTGTTGATCTAAACCAATAACAAAAGGGTGGAGGGAGAGATACTATAATCTCTTAGGGTGGACAAAGCATCATGATCTGCCTGTTCCTGACTGATTTTCTGTCTGTGTATCAGAAGACATTATATCCCAAAATTGCATAGAAATCAGAAGTTTTATCAAGATATTCATATATCAAGATATATATACCAAGATAAAATATATATTGTATTAATATATTATATAACATATTAATTATATTAACATATAATCAATAAATATATTCACATATATGATAAAATTTAATAGAGTGAGAAGTGGGCTAGTATGGAACATAAATCTGTAAAGCCTAGATGTGAAAATATAATAATTAAAAAGTGACTTAAATATTTTATAAAAAGAAAAGAAATAATCTTTTTGAAATGGGAACTGGGTAAAAAAAAAAAAAGGAAAAAAGGAAACAAAAAGGAAATGTAAAATTTTATCCTAAGTGTAAACAACTTGTGAGGGAATACCTGGAGCTCAATATATTGTTTTCCCTTGGTGGTTGAGTTTTACAGTCTTATGGGAAATAAGCTTGTCATTTACCTGTTCTTCCAGTCTGTCTTCTGGGGTAGGAGTCTGAGGGGTCTGTGCCTGGGTGGAGTTATCCCTCCCTTTGTCAGGAGGATGGGCTTAATGTGAGCTGGTAGTCTGTGTGAATTTTGTTACCTTGTAGCTTTCCATTCCTCTTTAGAGGGTCAGAGCAAATATGACTGTTCAGGAATCTCTGGTCTAGTTCTGCAATGTCATGGTTCCCTTTCTTCAGTCAATCCTCCAGGTCAAACCATTTCCACTTCTGTATGTACCAAACTCCACAGACTTCATGCTATTCAGGCCCACTACAAATCTCCCATCAGGACCTGCAAGTATATGTGTTTTGTGCCTTTGCAATTGTGAGCATCCATGGACTCACACGTGCATACTCATCCACCAATTCAAGGTCATGGCTGGGTGTGGACCCAGTGTCCTTTCAGGGGCCACACCGCCCTGAGAGCTATTGCCTAGTCATGGGCTCAGGCTTTGTGTGTGCCAAACCACTGAATCCCATGGTTCATGCCCAATTGTCTCTCCCAGGAGGAGTTCCAGTGACCCAGGAACATCTTTGAACTTTATGTCTTTGTGACAGTGAGAAATTGTAGGTTCACTGCACACCCAGTCCCACTGTTCCCAGGTCACAGGTGGGTGCTGCCCTAGTGTTTTTACCAGGATCACTGCCACCCTGAGAACTATTCCCCAGTTATCATATCTCCCCTGGGATCTTAAGTAGCCTGTACCTTGTCCTTTTCAGGGTGCTCAGGCAAAGAGAGGTCTTCCAAACAGTCTGGCTCACAGTTTATGTTGACCAGAACTGGGAATCCCTCTGGGCTTGCTGACCATAACCAGTCTCCCCACTCTACTGCTTAGGTACTCTATCAACTCAGGCTTTCCCATTCCTCTGAGTCTCCCTGGATCCCTAGTCCATAATGACCCGTCTAGAATTCTACCCTATACATTCCCTGTGCCCTTTTCAGATAGGGATGTCTCTCATTGTAGGAGATTTCTAAGGGTCCTGATTTTGCATTTGGGTGTTATACCACTTTCTGGTGACCAGTTTATGGAGGCTCCCTCCACCCTCCATTTATCTTCTAATATTTTTCCTGAAGATTCAAGATTCCACACTTCCTAACTTGCAAAGGTAGTTGTTTTTTGCTTGAAGAGTTCCAGTTATATTTTCTTACATCTCAGGTTGAATTTGTGTGTGTTCAAAATGGTTCGATATATATCCAGATGAAACAAATTCTTTTGCTCTGCTACCACCTTGTCCCAAAATGGGTTTTTTTTTAAAGATTTTATTTATTTATTTGACAGAGAGAAATCACAAGTAGATCGAGAGGCAGGCAGAGAGAGAGAGGGAAGCAGGCTCTCCGCTGAGCAGAGAGCCTGACGCGGGACTCGATCCCAGGACTCTGAGATCATGACCTGAGCCGAAGGCAGCGGCTTAACCCACTGAGCCACCCAGGCGCCCCCAAAATGGTTTTTATTTTTATATTTTTTTAATTTCTTTTTTCCAAAATGGGTTAAATCAAAGATTGTAAAAAGAGACAATGAGGGACATTGCTATTATATAATAACAAAGGGGACAGTCCAACAAGAAGATATAACAATTGTAATTATTTATGTACCCAATATGGGAACACCATAATACATATTAAAAATATAAAGGAACTAATCTATAATAATATAATAATAACAGGATACTTTAAGACCTTACTTACCTCAATGGACAGATCAACCAAGGAGAAAATTAAAAAGGAAACAATGTCTTGATGACATTATGGATCAGTTAGGTTTAATAGATATACTCTGAGCATCCCATCCTAACACAGCAGAATATACATTCTTTTCAGATGCAGATGAATTATTCTCCTGAATAGATTGAACATGGGACTATAGTTTAAGTCTCAACAAGTTAAAAAAATGAAGAAGAACAATAACAACAATGACAAAAAAAGTTCATAATAAGTTTCTTTTCTACCCTCAATAGTAAGAAACTAGAAGTCAATGAAAGAGAACCTCTGGAAAGATGACAAATACATGCAAGTTAAATAATATGGTTTTGAATAATGCACTAATCAATCTTGAAATCAAAGAAATAAAAAAAATTACCTGGAAACAAATAAAAATGAAAACACAATCATTCAATACATATGGGATGTAGCAAAAGCACTTGTAATTGAGAAGCATATAGCAATACAAGCCTACCTCAATGAACTAGAAGAATCTAAAAAAAAAATACTAAATTTACACCTATAAGAAATAGGAAAAGGGACATAAAACAAAACCTCAAACCAACAGAAGTAAGGAAATAAAGTTCAGAGCAGAAATAAATGACATATAAACTAAAAAAATATCAATAAAACCAGGGGCTGGCTGATGAAAAATAAAAACAAACTTCATAATCTAGTCACACTCATCAAAAACAAAAAGACATAAATAAACTACACATGAAGGAGCAGAGATAATCAACACCACTGAAATACAAACAATTGTAAGAAAATATTGTGAAAATCTATATGCAAAAAATAGAAATTGATATATTCTGCAGACACCTGGGTGGCTCAGTCAATTAAACATATGCATTTGGCTCAGCTCATTATCCCAGAATCCTGAGATAGAGCACTGCTCAGGCTCCCTGCTCATTGGGAAATCTGCTCCTTCTGCCCCTCACCCCACTTGTGCTCTCTCCCTCAAGTAAATAAATAAATAAATAAAATCTTTTTTAAAAATTGATAAATTTCTATAATCATATGTTCTACCAAAACTGAAGCAGGAAGAAAGAGAGAATTTAAATAGACTATTTTCAAACAAAGGGATTGTGACAGTAATTGCAAAACTCCCAAGGAACAAAGAGCCATGACTATATGGCTCTTCAGCTGAGTTTTAAGAAGAGTTAATACCTATTCTTATCAAACTCTTCCAAAAGATAGCTAAAGAAAGAAAACTGCTAAGGTTTTGCTATGAGGTCAAGGTGATGCAATAAGGCTAGCATCACCCTGATATTAAAACATAATAAAGATACCAGAAACAAAGGACAACTACAAGCCAACATCTCTGATGAATATAGATGCAGCAATCCTCAACAAATTACTGGCAAACTGAATTCATTCAATAAAATGTACAAGTACAATTCCAATGCATTAAAAAAATCACCACAATCATGTGGGATTTAGTCCTTAGATGCAAGGGTGATACAATTGCTTAAATGAATCAATGTGATATATCACATTAGTAAGAGAAAGGATAAAAGTGGAATGATCATTTCATTTGACAGAAAAATCATGTTCACAAAAGGGAACATCTAATCGTGATAAAAGCCATCAACATCATAAATTTAATAAAGGTCACATATGAAGAACCCACAGTGAAGATCATACTTAATGGAGAAAAACTGAGAGCATTCCTCCTTAGGTCAGGAACTGAACAGGGATGTCCACCCTCACCACTTTTATTCAACACAGTAGTGGAAGTCCTAGCCACAGCAGTCAGACAACAAGAATAAATAAGAGGCATCTGAATTGTAAGAAAGAAGTTCAACTTTCAGTGTTTGCAGATGACATGATACTCTATATAGAAAACATATAATATTCCCCCAACAAAATACAAGAAGTGTTAAATGAATTCAGTAAATTTCCAGTATACAAAATGACTGTATAGAAATCTGTTGCATTTCCATACACCTATAGTGAAACATCAGAAACAGAAATTAAAGCATTTCCATTTAGAGTTGCACTAACTATATCAAATAAAGTATAAGACATGTACTCTGAAAATTATAAAACAATTATGAAAGAAATTGAAGAATACATAGAAAAATAGAAAGCTATTTCATTATAATGGATAAGAACAAATATTGTCAAAATGTGTGTATTATCCAAAGGATTCTATAGATTTAATAAAACCCCTATCAAAATGCCAACAGTTTTTTTTTCACAGAGATAGAAAAAACAATCCTAAAATTTGTATGAAACCACAAATTCCTTAATTGCCAAAGCAACTTTGAAAAAGGAAAACAAAGATGGAGATATCACAATTCCAGACTTCAAGTTATATGACAAAGTCCTAGCAATTAAAACAGTCTGGTACTGACACAAAAAGAGACATGTAGCTAAACAGAACAGAATAGAAACCAGAGAAATAAACACACAATTATATGGTGAGTCTTTGGCAATTCAGGAAATATTATCCTATGGGAAAAAGACAGTCTCTTCATTAAATGGTGCTAGAAAAACTGGTCAGCTATATGCCAGAGAATGAAACTAGACCACTTTCTTATACACCCCAGACAAAAATAAACTCAAAATTCATTAAAGACCTAAATGTGAGACAGGAAGCCATCAAAATGAAATAAAACAAAGAAATTACCAGAATAGAAAATTACAGACCACTATCTTATGAATATAGATACAAAAACATAAACAATATATTAACAAACTAAATCCAACAATACATTAAAACAATTTGTCACTATAAATAAATGGAATTCATTTCTGTAATGCAAGGTGGTTCAACATTTAAAAATCAAGATATTTGTAAATGACATTACAGATAAAGGGCTGGAATCCAAGATCTATAGAGAACTTCTCAAACTCAAACCCCTCCCAAAAAAATAATTCAGTCAAGAAATGGGCAGAAGACATGAAAAGACACTTCTCCAAAGAAAACATACAAGTGGTTAACAGACACATGAAAAAATGTTCAACATCACTAGTCATCAGGGAAATACAAATCAAAATCACAATGAGATATCACCTTACATGTGTTAGAAGGGCAAAAATGAACCAGACAGGAAACAACTAATGTTGGCAAGGATCTGGAGAAATGGGAAAACTCTTACATTCTTGGAGAGAATGCAAGGTGGTACAGCTGCTTTGGAAAAGAGCATGGAGTTTCCACAAATGTTAAAAATAGAGCTACTCTACAACCCAGCAATTTCACTACTAGGTATTTACCCCAAAGATATAGATGTAATGAAAAGAAGAGGCACCTACACCCCAATGTTCATAGCAGCAATGTCCACAATAACTAAACTGTGTAAAGAACCAAGATGTCTTTCAAGAGATGAGTGGATAAAGATGTGGTTTACATACACAATGGAATATTATTATTCAAACATCAGGAAGGATTAATACCTATCATTTGCATCAATATGGATGGGACTACAGGGTATTATGCTAAGCAAAGCAAGTTAAGCAGAGAAAGACAATTATCATATGGTTTCACTCATGTGTGGAATATAAGGAATAGAGCAGGGGACCATAGAGGAAGGGAGGGAAAACTGAATGGGAAGAATTCAGAGCAGGAGACAAACCATGAGACACTGGACTCCAGGAAACAAACTGAGGATTACAGAGGGGAGGGGGATGGGATAACTAAGTGATAGGTATTAAGGAGGGGACATGTGGTGATGAACACTGGGGGTTATATGCAACTAGTGAATCACTGAACTCTTCATCAAAAACTAAAGATGTATTATATATTGGCTAATTGAACATAATAAAAAAAATAAAAACAAAAATCAAATGGTGTAAACTATTGCCTCAACAAACTGAAACAAAAATCACATGATAATATCATCGATATTGATAGATACAGAGAAAAACATTAGAAAATCCAACACCAATTCATAATGAAAACCTTCAGTAAGATAGAAATAGAAGGAAACATTCTCAACTTGATAAAATTATCTACAAAAAACACATCACTTGTCTAAAATTATGATTTGTGAATGTCACAATCAATTGTTCAGAGGTCTCTTCCAGATTTGTTGATCTCGGGAGAGTCCATTCTGCCTCTAGGACATGAACACTTGTTCCATTCCCCAGATTAGGGAAATTTTCATCCAGAATGTTTTCAACTATATCTTCTACTCTTCTCTCTTTCTCCACTGTCTCAGGGATCCCAATAATTCTGATGTTGGAACGCTTCATGGCATCATTTATTTCCCTAATTCTGTTTTCATGGCTTCTAGGCTGTTTGTTCCAGGCCTCCTTTTGATCTTTCTATCAGTTTTTCTTCTAGATCACAAATTCTATCTTCTGCCTCAGTTACTCTAGCTGTTAGAGTAGTTAGATTAGATTGGATCTCCCTGATAGCATTTTTAACTCCTGCCAGGTCAGCTCTCACTTCTGCCTTTAGAAATTCAATGCTGTTGCTAATGGTTTTCTCCAACCTGGCCTTTGCCTGGATAATTGTTACCCTGAATTCCCTTTCTGACATACTGTTTATGTCCATATCCAGTAGTTCCATGGGAGAGGGCACAGTCTCTGAACTTTTCCTCTGTTGGGTGTTCCTCCTCCTAGTCATTTTGGTGAGATGGAAGTTTTGGTAGTTGATGGAATATATTGCTGAAAATATTAACTATGATCCAGTCACCCTCTCCACTGATGTCTTCTGCCCCTGTAGAGATCCAGAAGTTTTGTAATCTTACATCTCAAGCTGTTTTCATGGGTGTTCAGAGTGTTCTGGTAGATATTTAGCTCAATTTAGGGAACTGGTTGAAACTGTGTTTCCTACTTCTACACCATCTTACCCCTCCTCCACATGTTATTTTTAAAATAACAACAAACTTATTCTAAAGTTTATACAAAGAGGCCAAAGACCCAGAAGAACCACACAATATTGAATAAAGAACAAAGTTGGAGGATTGATGGTATTTGACTTCAAGACATACTATAAAGTTACAGTAATCAAAATGGTGTATTATGAAAAATAGACTAAGATGTATGAAACAGTATAGAGAACCCAGAAATAGACAACCATAAATATGGTCAGTTGATCTTGACAAACAAGAAATGTCAATACAAATGAGAAAAGATAGGATCTTCAACAAATGGTTTTGGAAAAACTGGACACAGAAATGCAAAAAAAGAAAAAAAAACAGAAAGGAAATGAACCTAGAAACATACCTTACACCCCTCACAAAAAGTTAACTTCAAATGTATTATTAAACTAAATGTAAGTCACACAGCCATAGAAATTCTAGATGACAATACATGATAAAACCTAATTACCTTGCACATGGTGATGACTTTTTAGATGCAACATCAAAGACATGATTCGAACACACACACACAGACACACACACACACACAATCGATATGTTTGAATTCATTAAGACTAAAAATTTCTATTTTGCAAAATACAGTATCATGAGAATTAGAAGCCAAGCCACAGGAAGGAGAAAAAAATGGTGGTACTATAAGAGGATTCTGAACTCACCTCTTCCAAGAACTACACCAAATCTGCAGTTACATACGGATAATTTCCCTCTGAAAAAGATCTGGAAAGTATAGGAACAGTTCTCCACAACAGAGGATAAAAGGACAATATTGAAATGGATGGGAAAAGAAGAGAAACTCTTGCAATAAAGGGGGAAAAAAGCCATCCTTGGCATGATGACAAATAGGAACTCACCAAAAATGTGCTTTCCCCAGAAGATCCATCAGTTTGTACCCATCTTAAACACCTTGGCTTCTAGGATGTGCTCCAAGGTAATGAGCCCCCAGTAACATCTACCTTAAAGAATCAATGAGGTTGACATTCAAGGGTCCCAAAGTAGTACAGGAAACTTTATCTCCCTTCTTGTAGGGGTTGGATGTTACCTTGCTGATGTTGAGACCCAGTGTGTGTGTGTGTGGGGGGTGTAGAACACAGCAGTTTGAAACATGTCTAGGCTGCTTGTGTGGGAGATTTACTTGCTGATCTTGGGACATCAGCCAGAGGTTTGAAATACAGTTGTGGTGCTCCCCAGAGATGGGGGAACTCATCTCTGGGTTGGATGCTATTGTTGCACTCTCCCACAAAACCTGAAAGCATAGGGAAATGAGCTTGGATACAGCACCCTCCTACTGCATTTTTTTGGACAGTGGGTTAGAGTGGTTGAGCCTTTGCTGAAGTCAGAGAGCATAGTCAGTTTGTGTTTTCTCACTCCCTGGCTGAAGCAGGTGAACGTGTACAGTCATGGAGTTTTCCACACCTTAATGAAAGTCTGTGAGTAGGGGAAGTTACAAATCTCCTCTGCCCCTGCTGGGGCTATCAAGCATGAGTATATACATCATTCTCTTCCTCTCACCCTAAAGCCAGTGTATACACACAGACAAGCTCTCTTATGCATTGTTGAACCCTACAGAAATATTCCATCAAGACATTATCCCACTGCCATTTTAAAGCCAGATAACGTGCCCCCCAACAATTTCCAGCTGCCTTGTTAAAGACAAAAACTTGTAGAATTCACATAAAGGACACCTCTTATCCATTCACCAGACTCTGGTGTTCAAGAGGACTAGAATTTCAGAGCTACATAGGCTTGTAATAATCAGAAAAATAATTCTTGGCAGGCCACGCCTCCATGGGTAATGGACAGACAGCATACTAATACTGAACTACAGTCTTTCTTTGAAAAATGCTGGCATATTTAGCCTCACACTTCAGCCCAAGGGGCAGGATTTTGGTTTTTATCACACCTAGGCATTATGTAGGCAATCCCAGTGAACATAAGCAGGAATACACTATCCTTGTGTAACCTCTGGACCAAGCTACAGCCCAACAAGACTTTTCAGAAAGAAGACAATGAATTTAACTGGGGTCCCAATTTTTGTAAGTGTCACTTAGAGATACCTTCAGATCTGGTTAGGAGGCCAGGAGGGATTATGATGTGTTTCCCCAGGACTGCATTTATTTGTATCCTTTAGAAGTTGTAGCATTAGGATCTGGCTTCCAATCAGCCTGAAATTAGGTGGTAAATAACATCTCTTTCCTTAGATTACCGGCAGGTCTTGAAATACTCTCAGCAATGGGGACATGAGTTAGGCAGTTTGGACAACCAAAAAGGTTCAAGAGATAACCAAGAGCTAGGGGGAGGTTAAATGAGCAGGTTCACCACTTAAAAAAGGACATTCCTTTAAGGTAAGAGAAATAACTACTTCCTATGATACATAGAAAGAAACGCAGAGAGCCAAATAAAATGAGGAAATGGAGAGATAATTTCCAAATGAAAGAATAAGATAAAACTTCAGAAAATATCTTAATGAAATGAATATTAAAATCTACCTGATAAAGAATTCAAAGTATTTGTCATAAAGATGCTCACCAAACTCAGATTGTATAAACACAATGAGAGGATCAACAAAGAAAAGGAAAACCTAAGAAAGTATCAAAAGTAAGTCAGAGCTAAAGAATAAAATAACCAAATTGAAAAATGCATCAGAGTGGTTCTACATCAGACTAGATAAAGTGGAATGGATCAGTGAACTGGAAGGTAGACAATGGAACTCAGCCAGACCAGGAACCAAAAAGAAAAAAAAAATTAAAAAGTGAAGATAGCTTAAGGGGCTTATGGGACAACACCAAGTAGAATAACATCCACATTGTAGGGTTCTCCAAAGAAGATAGAGACAAAGAGGCAATCTAATTGAAGAAATAATAACAAAAACAAATTGTTACACACAAAAGAAACCTCATAAGTCTATCAGATTTATCAACAGAAAATTTGCAAGCCAGAAGAAAGTGGCATGACATATTCAGAGTGCTAAAAGGAAAAAAGTTACAACAAAGAAAACTGTACTTGGCAAGGTTATTATTCAGACTTGAAGGAGAGATAAAAAGTTTTCCACACAAGCAAAAGCTAAAGGAGTTCATTACTACTAAATCATGCCTTATAAGAAATATTAAAGGAACTTGGGGTGACTGGGTGGCTCAATTTTTTATGCATCTGACTTCTGATTTTAGCTCAGGTCATGATTTCATGATCATTATATCAAGCCGTATGCCCGGACTGCATTGGGCTCTGCACTGGATGCCTGTTTAAGATTCTCTGTCTCCCTTCCCCTCTTCACCTCCCCCCACTTGCACATGCTCTCTCTCTAAATAATAATAATAATAATAATAAATATTAAAGGGAATTTTTAAAAGGAAAAAGAAATGAGAAACCATAGAAAACTAAAAATCTCCTGGAAAAGTTAACTATACACTAAATGTAATCAATTAATAAATTTTAAAGCTACTAAAAAGGTTAAAAGACAAAATTAGTAAAATTAACTAAAACTACAATAATTAGGTAAGGGACATATGAAATAAAAAGACACAGAAAGTGACATCAAAAACACAAAATGTGGAGAAGGGTTATTAAATAAGAGTTTTCAAATATATTCAAATTTAAGATATCAACTTAAGCTAGACTGTTATATACATAGGATAATATATGTGAACTTCATGGCAACCACATACTGAAAATATACAACACAAAATATTAAAGGAATCTGAACATAACACTAAAGAGAAAGTGATCAAGCCACAAAGCAAGGGGGGAAAGAAGAAGGGAAAAGAGAGGAACTATGAAACCAGCTGGAAAAACATTAACAAAGTGACAATTAGTACATACTTAACAGTAATTGTTTAAATGTAGTGTACTAAATTCTCAAATTAGAAGATAGAATGGCTGAATGGATTTTTTAAAAGATGCACTTATATATTGCCTACAAGAGAATTGCTTCAGAAGTTAAAGATATACACAGACTGAAAATGAAGAGATGGAAAGAGATATTACATGAAAATGGAAATGAAAAGAAAGCTGGTATAGATATATTCATATTAGGCAAAAGAGAATTTAAAATAGATTGTAATAAAAGACAAAGAGGCACAATTAATAAAAATAAAGTGGTTAGTCAATCAAAAATACATAACATTTTATAGATATGTATGCACCCAACATCAGAGCATCAAAACCTATAAAACTATTATTAACGGACATAAGGGAAGAAATTGAAAGTAATACAATAATTGAAGACAATTTTAATAACCCCCACATTACTGGATAGATCATCCAGAATTAAAATTAATAAGGAAACATTGGCCTTAAATGACACATTACACCACATAGATGTAATAGGTATATACAGAAAATTCCAAGTGCACATAGAACATTCTCCAGGATAGATTACATGTCAGGTGACAAAGCAAGTCTCAAAGGTTTAGAAACATTTAAGTCATATGAAGTATCTTTTCCAAACAAAAAAGTATATAACTAGAAATCAAGAATTCTGGAAAATTTACAAACTATGCAGATTAAACAACATGTTACTGAATAATTATGGTTCATAGAGGAAATCAAAGGAAAAATTTAAAAAAATACCTACGGGAGAAAATACAACACAAATGTGGCATGCCAAAATTTATGGAATACAACAAAAGCAGTTCTAAGATAGAAGTTTATAGCAACATAGGCCTGTCTCAGAAAACAAGAGATATATCAATAGACAATTTAACTTTACACTTAAAGGAAGTAGAAAAAGAGCAACAAGACCAAACAAACAAACCAATGTTAGTAGAATGAAGAAAATAGTAAAGATCAAAGCAAATAGAAACAAATGAGATAGAGACTAAAAATATAATAGAAAAGATAAATGAAAATAAGAGCTGATTTTTTAAAAGATAAACAAAGCTGAAAAAATGTAGCCAACTTAACAATAGAAACAGAGAAAAGACTCAAATAAATAAAATTACAAGTGACAAGGTCACCAAGTCTGCCCAGAAAGCTTAGAAGTCTAAATGAATATTATCCTCAATACCTGCCACCCCAGTCTTAGCCAGTGGTAAAAGAATGGTCTCAGAATTGTTTGTTCAATTGGATATTTAAGTTTAATAGTAAAATACAGTTAATTATAACAATGCATTTTAAAACCTTCAGAAGGAAAGAAGAATGTTTTGTGGACCATTTGTTTGTGTGTGTGTGTGTGTGTTAGTTTTTTTATTTGTTCATTTAGGGGTTTTTTGTATACTTTCACTAAACTTTTTAAAAATTTTTTTTATTTTTAAAATTTTTTATAAACATATAATGTATTTTTATCCCCAGGGGTACAGGTCTGTGAATCGCCAGGTTTACACATTTCACAGCACTCACCATAGCACATACCCTCCCCAATGTCCATAACCACACCACCCTCTCCTGACCCCCTGACCCCCAGCAACCCTCAGTTTCCTTTGTGAGGTTAAGATTCTCTTATGGTTTGTCTCCCTCCCAATCCCATCCTCTTTCGTTATTAGTTTTTAAATTATTAGTTTTTAAAATCAGTACCTTTAAAAAAAGATTTTATTTATTTAATTGACAGACAGAGATCACAAGTAGGCAGAGAGGCAGGCAGAGGTGGAGGGAAGCAGGCTCCCAACTGAGCAGAGAGCCTGATGCAGGGCTCAATCCAGGACCCTGAGATCCTGATCTGAGGCAAAGGATGAGGCTTATTCCACTAAGCCACCCAGGCCCCCCATAAAATCAGTATTCTTTAATGGAAACAGCTTGACCAAAAATCTGCCACAGAATTTTTAAGACTCATTAAAATAAAAGTTTAATGAGAAAAAAATTACAAGTAAAAGAGAAGTTACAACTGATACAAGGAAAATACAAAGGACAATGCGACAAGAGCAAAAGCAAGCAAATGAGACTACATCAAATTTAAAAAATTCTGCATAGTATAGGAAACGACCAACAAAATGGAAGGGATCCCACTGAGATGGAGAAAAGAGTTGTAAATTATTAATCCAATAAGTTTTTGATATACAAAATATATAAAGGACTCATATAACTCAATAACAAAAATTTAATTAACAAATGGCCAGGGGATCTGAATATACACTTTTCCAAAGAAGGCATACAGATGGCTAACAGGCTATGGAGGGGGAAAAAAAAAGATCAATGATTACTGGTGAGGTGAAAGAGATGAATATGAAGACAATAGAGACTATGTCAGTGAAAATACACTGTATAATACAGTAATGGATAATGCCATTATACATTTGTCCAAAGCCATAAAACATACCTTACCAAAAGTGAACTTTAATGAAAATTAAGTGATTGCACCCTGTCACAATTATGCTATGTCATGATTATGTGTTTTAATATATGTTTATGCTCAGTAAAACATGTACCATTCTATTGAGTGGAGTTGATAATGGAGGAGACTGTATGATTGGGGGCAAGGGCTATATGGGAAATTTCTCTACCTTCCCCTCAATTTTTCTTTGGTCTGAAAACTGCTTTATAGAAATTAAGTCTTTAAGAAGAAGAATAAGGGTTTAGGGGGAAAAAACTTATCCAAGGAGGTGAAAGACTTGTATTAAAAACTACAAAACATTGATGAAAGTAGACATAAATAAATGGTAATGTACCTTATGTTTATAGTTTGGAAGACTTAATATTCTTAATATGTCCATACTAAAAGTGATATAGATATTCAATTCAACCTGTCAAAACTTCATTCGCATTTTTTTTTTACAGAAATAGAAAAATATCCTAAAATGTGTGTGAAATCATGAAGGACAACAATGTTAAGAAACAACAAACCTCAAGGCCTCACACATCTGTTTTCAGATACTGGGTTAAAGACAGATATGCAGTGCTATGGAACATAGTCGAGAAACACACTCATACATAAATCAACTGATATTTTACTAGGGTGTCAGAAAATACAATAGAGAAAGGACTTTGTCTTCAACAACTTTGTTAGAAAAACTGGATAGGTACATGCAAAACAATGAATTTGGACCCTTATCTTACACTATACACAAATTCAAGTCAAAACAGATTAAAGCCTTAAGCATAAAACTTTAAACTGTGTAACTCCTAGAAGAAAGGAGAAAAATGTCCTACAAAATTAATGTTAGCTTCATACTACTCTAACAAAATACTGTAAAGTGGGATGTTTAAACAGCATATATTTATTTTTTTATAGTTCCAGAGACTGGGAAGTTTAAGATTGAGGGGTGAAAAGAAATAATCAGCTCTTATATTCATTTATCTTTTTTATTATATTTTTGGTCTCTATTTCATTTATTTCTACTTGCTTTGATCATTAATATTTTATTCATTCTACTAACTTTGGTTATTTTTTTTTTGTCTTTGCTGTTCTTTTTCTACTTCCTTTAGGTGTAAAGTTAAATTGTCTATTGAGATATCTCTTGTTTTTTGATCACACCTTTAGTTCAAAATGCCAGTATTTTTTCTGGTATAATTCCATCTCTCTCTTTATTTTTTAATTTCTTTTCAGCATAACAGTATTCATTGTTTTTGCACCACACACAGTGCTCCATGCAATCTGTGCTCTCTCTAATACCCACCACCTGGTTCCCCCAACCTCCCACCCCATGCCCCTTCAAATCCCTCAGATTGTTTTTCAGAGTCCATAGTCTCTCAAGGTTCACCTCCCTTTCCAATTTCCCTCAACTCCCTTCTCCTCTCCATCTCCCCTTGTACTCCATGCTATTTGTTATGCTCCATGAATAAGTGAAACTATATGATAATTGAGACTTATTTCACTCAACATAATCTCTTCCAGTCCCATCCATGTTGCTACAAAAGTTGGGTATTCATCCTTTCTGATGGAGACATAGTACTCCACAGTGTATATGGACTACATCTTCCTTATCCATTCGTCAATTGAAGGGCATCTTGGTTCTTTCCACAGTTTGGCGACCATGGCCATTGCTGCTATAAACATTGGGGTAGAGATGGCCCTTCCTTTCACTACATCTGTATCTTTGGGGTAAATACCCAGTAGTGCAATGGCAGGGTCATAGGGAAGCTCTATTTTTAATTTCTTGAGGGATCTCCACACTGTTCTCCAAAGTGGCTGCACCAGCTTGCATTGCCACCAACAGTGTAAGAGGGTTCCCCTTTCTCCACATCCTTTCCAACACATGTGGGAGAGACAAGATGGCGGGGAAGTAGGAGGAGGTGCCATTTCAACTTGTACCCTAAAGTGAGCTGATTACCTACCAAAGAACTCCGATCACCCATGAAATCAGCCTGAGATCAGAATTATATACATCTGGATCTCTATAGGGGCAGAAGATGCCAGTGGGCAATCTTTTTGTTTGTCTGTTTTTGTTTGTATACTTCATCAGTCTTACCTTGGGGCCCATTTGGGCTGAACCTTCGCTTTTATCTTCCCTTTTTATCCTGCCTCTCTCTCTTTTTCTTTTTCTTTTCTTTTTTCTCTCATTTGGGTGAGGAACCCTGATTGCTCAGAAGCATTCCAGGGTGCACCTTGACTGCACCACGGTTGTTACATCCAGCTACATCTGTTCAGTCATCTCTCACCAAAATGACTAGGAGGAGGAATGCCCAACAGAAGAAAAATATAGAGGATAGGCCTCTGCAACGGAGCTAACGGCTATCAACATAGATAATATGTTGGAAAGAGAATTCAGGCTAACAATTATCCAGGCAATAGCTAGGTTGCAGAAAGCCATGGATGACCAAATGGAATTGATTAGGTCAGAACTGAAAGCGACCAGGGATAATGTTCACAATGTTAGGGCAGAGCTGAAAGCTACCAGGGATGAGGTTCACAATGCTCTCAATGAGTTCCAATCTAATCTAAATTCTCTCAAAGCTAGGTTAACTGAGACAGAAGATAGAATTAGTGATCTGGAGGACAAACAGATAGAGAGAAAGGATCAGGAGGAAGCCTGGAACAAACAGCTTAGAAGCAATGAAAACAGAATCAGGGAAATAAATGATGCCATGTTATGTTCCAACATCAGAATTATTGGAATCCCTGAAGGGGAGGAGAAAGAAAGAAGTTTAGAAAATATAGTGGAACAAGATCTTCATGAATATTTTCCCAACCTCGTGAATGGAACCAGCATTCATGTACTAGAGGCTGAACGATTTCCACCCAAGATTATACATTCCAAAAAAACATCAAGGCACCTCATAGTCAAATTGAAGAATCATAATTGTAGATACAATCTCTTGAAAACCGCTAGGACAAAGAGGCTCCTTACTTACAGAGGAAAGCCCATCAGAATAATGTCAAACCTTTCCATAGAGACCTGGCAAGCCAGAAAGGGCTGGCAAGATATATTATAATCCCATCTCTTAACAAATTTAGTGTCTGGCAAAGGCTTGCTTCCTGGTTTGTAGACAGCTGCCTTCTAGCTGTATGATCATTTGGCCTCTCCTCTGTGCATGCATGTGGAGAGAGAAAGAGCTCCTTCTCTGTGTTTTGTGTAAGAGCACTAATCCCATCATAAGATTCTCAATCTCATGATTTACTTGAAAACTAATTACCTCCCAAAGGCCCTATCTCTATGTAACTACCATCACATTGGAGTTAGGGCTTCCACATATGAATTTGGGGCCACATTATTCTGCCCATAACATTCCATTCCTGGCCACCTAAAATTCAAAATTCATTTTTTTCTTATATGCAAAGTACTGTCATTTCATCCCAACAACCTCAAAAGTCTAAATTTGTTCTAATACCAACTCTAAATTCATTTTTTTTTTAAATTTAAGTGTTGTTAGTTAACATACATTGCAGTATTGGTTTCTGGAGTAGAATTCAGTAATTAATCACTTACATACAATACCCAGTGCTGATCACAAGTGCCCTCTTTAATACCAATCACACATCTAGTCCATCCCCCACCCACCTCGCTCTCAATCAAATCTGTTTATTCTGTATCATTAAGAGTCACTTATGGGAGTGACTGGGTAGCTCAGTCATCAAGCAGCTGCCTTAGGCTCACATCATGATCCTGGGGTCCTGAGATTGAGCCCTGCATCAGGCTCCCTGCTCAGCGGGAAGCCTACTTCCCCTTCTCCCACTCTCCCTCCTTGTGTTCCCTCTCTCGGTGTATCTGTCTCTGTTAAATAAATAAAACAATCTTTTTTTAAAAAAGAATCATTTATGGCTTGATTTATTCTCTCTTTTCTTTTTTCCTTCTCATTCAAATATTATCTAAATCAGATATTGGTGAGATTGGAGATAACATTCATCCTGAAGAAAAATTCCTCTCAATCTGTGTACCTGTGAAACTACATAAGTAATGTGCTTCCAACATATAATGGTGGGACAGACATAAGATAGACATTCTCATTCCAAAAAGGGAGGGGAACGGGAGAAAGAAAGGAGTCACAAACAAATCTGAAGTTCAGTAAGCTAAATTTCATAAGATCTTCAGACTCACATGTAATTATTCTCTTTGTTTTGATGTTCTGCCTTCCAGACCCATGAGGGTGTTGTCCAAGACTTCTGGGCATACCAGGTTGGAGATTGTGCCTTTCCCTGACAATTTTTTTTTTCTGGGTGGTGTTTGCACCGTGCCAGGTTTTGCTGGGCATCCCACACTCATTGTCTCTGCCAGGTGGGTCTACATTTTAAAATTTCTGGAAGATCCCACCTGCCCTGTTGAAACCAAGGTAATTGTGTATGCACACACACATATGTACACTTTGAGACTGAGAAAGGATCCCTAATGATCTCTGATTTGCCACTGGGGTCATTTTCCCCTTATCTTGAATAACATATTTATAGTCTAATAGGTCTTTGTTCTGGTCTTTTAGGATGTAAGAAGTTTGACAACTTTCTTTAATTACATTTCATTATCTCTATCACCTTTAGTTCAAATTGCCAGTATCTTTTCTGGTATAATCCCATCTCTATTCTTTTTTCTATTGATGTGACTTATTATGTCTATGGTTCACACTCACACTAATTTATCAAATGGTTAACCAAAATATTGGTGTTATCCTCCAAATACCTTTCTTTCTTTTGCAATAGGGGAAGATTTAGAATTTACCACATCTTTACTTCTGGTTATTTTTTGCTGAACATTTTCTTCTTCAATTAACTCCCCTTATCTTATTTTACCATAACAGTCAGAAGGAACTTTGTTTTTTTTCAACCTTTTGCATATAAATCTCTTTAACAATCTCTTTATGCAATTTTATTGCTCACAAGTTTTACCTTTGACACACTAGAACATAAAAACAATTTAGCCAATTTCCTTAATAATTTATAGCAAGTATTGCTTTTTCTTTATTGTTTCTTATTTTATCCTGAGACATTATCAGAAGTAGTCTACCACCCATATTTCTACTATCGTGCTGTTCATATGTTTCTGTAGGAAGATGTAGGCTTTCTCACCAATTCTATTCTTTTCTCTCTAAACCCTCACCAGAATTTCTTTCAGCATTCCCTACATAGTTGTCTTATTTTTTTCTAGCATGCAATTCAAATTATTTCAGCTTCTACCCATTACACAGTTCCATAGCCAATCCCAGGGTTTTATTTGTGCTATAATAAAATACCATAGACCAGTGGCTTAAACAAATACATTTTTTTTCACAGTTTTGGAGGCTGGGAACTCCAAAACCAAGGTTTTGGCAGTTTCAGTTCTTCCTGGCTTGCAGATGGCTGCCTTTTTACTGTGTGTTCACATAGCTTATTCTCAGTGCCTGTCTGTGGAGAGACAAAGGAGTGGGGAGGAAGGGGAGAGAGGGGGAGAACTGATATTTGTTTTCCTCTTCTAATAAGGATACTAATCCCACCATTAGACTCCTACCTTTATGACCTAATCTAAAACAAGCTATGTATCAAAGTACCAACTTCTAAATACCACCACAGTGGAGTTTAGTGTACCAAGATGTGAATTTGGGGAAGACACAAACCTTTGACCCATAAAAGCATTGTTCTTGGCAATGTTTTTTTGCATATGACACCAAAAACACAGGCAACAAAAGCAAAAATGTGTATGTAGGTCAACTTAAGACAAAAAGTATCTCTCTGGACTACATTGAAAACAATCTAAAGAGTGCAAAAGCAAATTATAACATGTGACAGAATATTTCTAAATCAGATATCTGGAAAGGGATGAGAGCCAAAATGCATATGGAACTCCTAAACTTAATAGAAAAAATAATAACCTGATTAAGATAGCTAAAATGCTTAAATACACATTTTCCCAAATAAGATATACAAATGGAACTCAAATATATAAAAAAAGATGTTAAACATCATTAAAAGGGAAAATACAAATGAAAAACCACAAGGAAGTATCACCTCACATCTGTCAGGATGGCCATTATTTAAAAAACAGAAACAGAAAATAACAAGTGTTGGTGACAATATGGAGAAATTGAAAGTCCTGTGCATTCCTGGTTGTAATGTAAAATGATGCATCTTCTATAGAGAACATGGAGATTCCTTCCAAAATAACAGTAGAACTACCATATGATGCAGCAACCTCACCTCTGTTTTTGTACAAAAGAGTAAAAGTTAGGATTTTATTTTTTTTGAAGATTTTATTTATTTATTTGACAGAGAGAGATCACAAGTAGGCAGAGAGGCAGGCAGAGAGAGAAAAGGGGTTGAAGCAGGCTCCCTGCTGAACAGAGAAACTGATACGGGACTTGATTCCAGGACCCTGAAATCATGACCCAAGCCAAAGGCAGAGGCTTAACCCACTGAGCCACCCAGGTGCCCCCAAAGTTAAGATTTTAAAAAGATATCTGCACTCTTGTGTTTATTGTAGTTTTATTAACAATAAACAAGAGGTGGAAATAACCTAAATGTTTATTGAGACATAAATGGATAAAGAAAATGTAATATAAATACTATAGAATATTATTCAATCATAAATAAGAAAGAAATCCTGTCATATGTTACAACATGGATAAACTTTGAGAACATTACCCTCTGTGAAATAAGCCAGTCACAAAAGGAAATATTCTACTTGATTCCACTTATATAAGTATCTAAAGTAGTCAGATTCATCACAGCAGAAAATAGAATGGGTCTGGGTGGTAGGGAAAGTGGGGAGATGCTGTTCAGTGGGTTTCAGTTATGTAAGATAAAAAATTTCCAGCGATCTATTATACAATATTGTGCTTAGAATTAACAAAACTGTATTGTACACTTAGTTTTTTGATAATTGGGTACTTATGTTATTATGGTTTTTTTTAAATTTTTTATTTTTTATAAACATTTATTTTTATCCCCAGGCGTACAGGTCTGTGAATCACCAGGTTTACACACTTCACAGCACCCACCAAAGCACATACCCTCCGTTATTATGGTTTTTTTTCAATTTGTTAATTATTCTACAATACACATGACATAAAAATTATCATCTTAACCATTTCTATGTGTACAGGTAATTGATATTAAATACATTCATAATGCTGTGCCACTACCACCAGCATCCTCTTTCTTAGTTCTCTCCATCTTGTGAAACTGAAACTTTATACTCCTTAATTAACTTTGCATTCCCCTCTTGACCCACCCATCGAAAGTACATACTATTTTTTTAAAAGTTTTTATGCTTATATTTTAATTACAGTTAGTTAACATATAGTTTTATATTAGTTTCAGGTGGACAATGGAGTAACTCAATACATCCATATATTACCCTGTGCTCATCACAAGTACATTCCTTAATTTCCATCAGCAATTTAACCCACCCCCAGTCCCTACCCCTCTGATAACTATCAGGTTGTTAATAATTGAGTCTGTTTCTTGATTTCTATCTTGCTCTCTTTCTCTTTCTTTTATATTTCCCCTTTGTTTGTTTTGTTTCTTAAATTCCACATATGATTCAAATCATATGGTATTTGTGTTTTTCCAACTGACTTATTTCATGTAGCATTATACTCTCTAGCTCTATCCACGTTATTGAAAGTGGCAGGATTTGGGGGCATCTGGGTGGCTCAGTGGGTTAAAGCCCCTGCCTTCGGCTCAGGTCATGATCTCAGGGTCCTGGGATTGAGCCCTCCATCGGGCTTTCTACTCAGCAGGGAGCCTGCTTCCCCCCCCACTACCACCTGCCTTTCTGCCTACTTGTGATCTCTGCCTCTCAAATAAACAAAGAAAATCTTAAAAAAAAAGAGAAAATGACAAGATTTCATTCTTTTTAATGGCTAAATAATATTCCACTGTATATGTACCACATGTGTTTATCATCAGTCAGTGGACATTAGTGTTTCTTCCATTTCTTGGCTATTGTAAATAATGCTGCTATAAACACTGGGGTGCATGTATCCCTTTCAATTAGTTCTTGTATTAGAGTAATTACCTATAGTGCAATTGCTGGACTATAAGATAGTTCAAATTTAACTTTTTATAAATCTCTCTTTTTACGGATTTTATTTATGTATTTGACAGATAGAGATCACAAGCAGGCAGAGAGGCAGGCAGAAAAAGAGGAAGGGAAACAGGCTCCCCACTGAGAAGAAAGCCCAGTGGGGGGTTTGATCCCAGGACCCTGGGATCATGACCTGAGCTGAAGGCAGAGGCGTTAACCCACTGAGCCACCCAGGTGCCCCGATTTTTAACTTTTTAAAGGAGCTCCATACTCTTTTGTAGAGTGGCTGACCACTTTACTTTCCCACTGACAGTGCATGCATGTCACTTTTCTCCACATCCTCACCAGCACCTGTTGTTTCTTCTGTTGTTGATTTTAGGCATTTTGACAGGTGTGAGGTGTATACAAACTCATTGTAGTTTTGATATGCATTTCCCTAATGATAAGCCATGTTGAGATTTTTTTCATATGCCTGTTAGTCATTTGTATGTCTTCTTTGAAGAAATGCCTGTTCATGTCTTCTGCACATTTTTAACTGGATTATTTGTTTTTTGAGTGTTGAGTTTTGTAAGTATTTATATGTTTATAATATTTGTTCTTCCAATGTCTTTACATTTCTTTGTGTCTTCTTCTTTTTTTTTTTTCTTCAGTGTTTTATACTATTCAGAGTACAGGTCTTTCACCATTTTGATTAGGCTATGCCTATCTAGGTGTAATTATTTTATAATTTTTAAATTTAAATTCATGTCCGTTAACATATAGTGCATTATTAGTTTCAGGGTAGAATTTAGTGATATATAACATCCAGTTCTCATTACATCAATGCCCTCCTTAATACCCTTCACCCAAATACTCCCACACACCATCCCTCCAAAAACCTTCTGTTTGTCCCTTATACTTAAGAGTCTTTTATGATTGGCCTCTTTCTCTGTTCATGCAAATACTCCTGGCCACCCTCCCTCCAAAACTCCCTAGTTTGTCCCCTATTGTTAAGAGTCTCTTATGATCTGATCTCTATTTTTTCATGTTTTATTTTTCCTTACCTTCCCCTATGTTAATCAGTTTTGTTTCTCAAATTCCAAATATAAGTAAAATCACATGGTTTTCATTTTTCTCTGAATGACTTATTTTGCTTACACTCTAGTTCCACCCACATCATTGAAAATGGCAACATTTCACTCTTTTTAATGGCTTGGTAATATTCCATTGTGTATGTGTACTGCACCTTTATCCATTCATCCGTTGATGGACATATGGATGCTTTACATGTTTTGTCAATTGTGGACATTGTTTCTATAAACTTTTTGGTACATATGCCCCCAGTGAATCACTATTTTGGTGTCCTTTGGATAAATAACTCTTAGTGCAATTGCTGGGTCATAGGGTTATTCTATTTTTCACTTCTTGGATAACCCTCATTCTGTTTTCCAGAGTGGCTGCACTAATTTGCATTCCCATCAAGAGTGTAAGGCTGTTCCCCTTTTTTCACATCCTCATCAACTTTTTTTTTTCCTGAAGTGTTAATTTTAAGTATTCTGACAGGTGTGAGGTTGTATCACATTCTGGTTTAGATTCGCATTTCCCCAATGTTGAGTGTTGTTGAACATTTGTTATCATCTTTGGAGAAATGTCAATTAATGTCTTCTGCCCATTTCTTGAATAGATTTTTTATATTGGGGGTGTTGAGTTTGCTAAGTTCTTTATAAACTTTGGATACTAGCCCTTTATCAGATACGTTATTTGCAAATATCTTATGCAATTTCATAGGTTTCCTTTTAGTTTTGTTCATTGTTTCCTTTGCTATACAAAAGCTTTTATCCTGATAAAGTCCCAATCATTCATTTTTGCTTATGTCTCCCTTTTGGAGACCTGTCTAGCAAGAATTTGCTGTGGCCAAACTTAAAGGGGTTGCTGCCTGTGTTCTCCTCTAAGATTTTGAAGGTTTCCAGTCTTACATTTAAATCTTTTATCCACTTTGGGTTCATTTTTTTGTATGGTGTGAGAAAATGACCCACTTTCATTCTTCTGTGTGTGGCTGTCCAATTTTCCCTACATAATTTGTTAAAAACTTGCTTTTTTTTCCATTGGATTTTCTTTCCTACTGCTTTGAAGATTAGTTGACAGTAGAATTGAGGATCCATTTCTGGATTCTCTGTTCTGAGCCATTAATCTGTGTGCTGTTTTTGTGCCAGTACCATGCTGTCTTGATTATTACATTTTTACACACTTTGAACCCCAGAATTGTGATGCCTCAAGCTTTGGTTTTCTTTGTCAACATTACTTTGGCTATTCAGGTTCATTTATGGTGCCATAGAAATTTTAGAATTATTTGATCCAGATCTTTGAGAAATACTGGTGTTGTTTTGATAAACATTGCATTGAATGTATAGATTGCTTTTAGTAGTACTGGCAATTGAAAGTATTTATTCTTCCAATCCATAGCAGGGAAAGTTTTTTCCACTTCTTTGTGTCTTCCTGAATTTCTTCCATAGTGTTCTGTAGTTTTCAGAGTAAAGATCTTTTTATCTCATTGGTTAGCTTTATTCCAAGGTATCATATGGTTTTTGGTGCAATTGTAAATGGGACCAATTCTTTTATTTTCCTTTCTGCTGCTTCATTATTGTTGTAGAGAAATGCAACAGACATCTGCATATTTATTTTATATCCTGTGACTTTGCTGAATTCTTGTATCAGTTCTAGTAATTTTTTATGAAGTATTTAAGGTTTTTTATAGAATGTCATGTCATCTACAAAGAGTGAAAGTTTGACTTCTTCTTTGCTCACATGGATGCATTTTATTTCTTTTTGTTGTCTGAATGCTGAAGCTAGGATTTCCAGCACTATGTTGAACAACAGTGGTGAGAGTGGACATCCTTGTCATGTTCCTAACCATAGGTCTCAGTTTTTCCTCATTGAGAATGATATTTGCTCTGGGTCTTTCGTATTATAGCCTTTATGATATTGAGGTATGTTTGCTCTATCTCTACTTTGTAGAGGGTTTTTATCAAGAAAGGAAGCTGTATTTTGTCAAATGCTTTTTCTGCATCCATGAGAGGATTATATAATATGGTTCTTATTTCTTTTATTAATGTAGTATATCACATTGCTGGGTTGTGTTTGTTGAACCACCCCTGCAACCCAGGAATAAATCCCACTTGGTCATGGTGAATAATACTTGTAATGTACTATTACATCCTATTTGTCAGTACCTTGGTGAGGATTTTTTAATCCATGTTCATCAGGGATATTCGTCTGTAATCATCCTTATTAATGTAGTCATTATCTAGTTTTGGGATCAGGATAATTTGTGTCTAAAAGAATGAGTCTGGAAGTTTTCCTTCCATTTATATTTTTTGAAACAGCTTCAGAAGAATAGGTATTAATTCTTTAAATGTTTGGTAGAATTCTGCTGGGAGGCCATCTGGCCCTGTATTTTTGTTTGTTGGGAGATTTTTGATTACTGATTCAATTTCTTTTCTGGTTTTGGGTCTGTTCCACTTTTCTGTTTCTTCCTGTTTCAGTTTTGGTAGTTTTTATGTTTCTAGGAATGTATCCATTTCTTCCAGATTGCCTAATTTGTTGGTGTACATTTGTTCATAATATTCTCTTAGAACTTTTTGTATTTCTGTGGTATTTGTTGTGATCTCTCCCCTTTCATTGATGATTGTATTTATTTGGATCCTTCCTCTTTTTGTTAACGTTGGTGGGACATTCCTCAATCTTGTTAATTCTTTCAAAGACCCAGTTCCTAGTTTCCTGGATCTGTTCTACAACTATTTTTATTTCTATGTCATTGATTTTTGCTGTGATCATTATTCTTTTTCTTCTTCTGCTGGATTTAGGCTTTATTTGCTGTTCTTTGTCCAGTTCCTGTAGATGTAAGGTTAGGTTGCTTATTTGAGACTTTTCTTGCTTTTTGAGAAAGACCTGTATTGCTATATACTTCCCTCATAGGACCACCTTTGCTGTATCCTGAAAGTTTTGAACTGTTGTGTTTTCATTTTCATTTCCTTCCTTGTATTTTTAAAATTATTTTTTAGTTTCCTGTTTGACCCATTCATTTTTTTTATATTTAATTTTTTATTTTTTATAAACATATATTTTTATCCCCAGGGGTACCATTCATTTTTAGTAAGATGTCCTTTCACTTCCATGTATTATGCTCCTCCTGAGTTTTTTCTTGTGTTGATTTCAAATTTCATAGTATTGTGGTCTGAAAATAGGTACAATATGATCTTAATATTTTTCTACTAGTTGAGTCCTGATCTGTGACCCAGTATGTGATATATTCTGGAGAATGTTCCATGTTCAGTCAAAAAGAATGTGTATTCTGCTGCTTTAGAATGAAATGTTCTGAATATTACTGTTAAGTCCATTAGTCTAGTGTGTCATTCAAAGCCCTTGTTTCCTTGTTGAACTTCCACTTAGATGATCTGTCCATTGCTACAAGTAGGATAATAAAATTCCCTGCTATTGTTCTACTATTATCTATGAGTTTATTTAAATTTGTAATTAATTGATGTATGTATTGGGGCATAAATATTTACAGCTGTTAGATCTTCTTGTGGTACAGCCCCTTTTATTATGGTGTAGTGTCACTCTTCATCTCTTATTATAGTCTGGTATAAAATCTAGTTTATTTGACTTAAGGATAGCTGGAAACTACAGGCTTTTTTTGATGTCCTGTAGCATGATAAATTGTTCTCCACCCCCTCACTTGAAACCTGGAAGTGTGTTTGGGTCTAAAGTGAGTCTTTTGTCAGCAACATATAGATCATTTTTAAAAAGTCATTCTTGTACCTTATGTCTTTTGATTGGAGCTTTTAGTTCACTTACATTCAAAGTAGTTCTTGAGTTTTCCATTTAAAGTATCATGTTGCCTGTGAAGAGAGAGACTTTGACTTCTTCATTGCCAATTTGAACACCTTTTATTTCTTTTTGTTGTCTGATTTCTGTTGCTAGGACTTCTAATACTATGTTGAACAAGAATGGTGAGAGTGGGCATCCTTGTTGTGTTCCTGATCTCAAAGGGAAGGCTGTCAGCTTTTCCCCATTGAGGATGATATTCACTGTGGGTTTTTTATAATTGAATTTTATGAAGCTGAAGAATGTTCCCTCTATCCCTATACTTTAAAGAGTTTTAATCAGGAATGGATGCTGTATCTTGTAAAATGCTTTTTGTGCATCAATTGAGAGGACCGTGTGGTTCTTCTCTCTTCTCTTATTGATTTGTTCCATCACATTGATTGATTTGCGAATGTTGAACGACCCTTGCAACCCAGGGATAAATCCCTGGTCATGATGGATAATTGTTTTAATGTACTGTTGGATCTTGTTAGCTAGGATATTGTTGAGAATCTTGGCATCCATATTCATCAGGGTTATTGGTCTGAAATTCTCCTTTTTGATGGGGTCTTTGCCTGGTTTGGGGATCAGGGTAATGCTGGCTTCATAGAAAGAGTCTGGAAGTTTCCATTCTGATTCAATTTTTTGAAACAGCTTCAGAATAATAAGTATTATTTCTTCTTTTAATGTTTGGTAGCATTCCCCAGGGAATCTGTCAGGTCCTGGGCTCTTGTTTTTTGGGAAGTTTTTGATCACTGCTTCAACCTCGTTACTAAATATTGGTCTATTCAGGTTGTCAATATCTTCCTGATTCAGTTTTGGAAACTTATAAAGATGTAGTGAAAAGAAAGGCAATATGTACCCCAATGTTCATAGCAGCAATGGCCATATTCACCAAACTCGAGAGAACCAAGACACCCTTCAATGGAGGAATGGATAAGGAAGATGTGGTCCATATATACTATGGAGTATTATGCCTCCATCAGAAAGGATGAATACCCAACTTTTGTATCAACATGGATGGGACTGGAAAAGATTATGCTGAGTGAATAAGTCAAGCAGAGAGAGTCAATTATCATATGTTTTTGCTTATTTGTGGAACATAAGGAATAACATGGAGGACATGGGGAGATGGAGAGGAGAAAGGAGTTGGGGGTAATTGGAGGGGGAGACAAACCATGAGAGACTGTGGACTCTGAGAAACAATCTGAAGGTTTTGGAGGGGAGGGGGATGGGAGGTTGGGTGAGCCTGGTGTTCAGTATTATGGAGGGCACGTATTACATGAAGTACTGGGAGTGGTGCATAAACAATGAATTCTGGAACACTGAAAAGAAATTTTAAAAATAAATAAAAATTAAAAAGAAAACAAAGTAGTTCTTGAAAGATGTGAATTTTGTGCCATTTATTACCTGTCAGGTCACTGTTCTATAGATTGTCTCTGTTCCTTTCTGGTCATTACTTTTGACTCTCTTTCTGCTCAAAGTGTCCCCTTTTCATATTTCTGGCAGGGCTGGCTTAATTTTCAGGAACTCCTTTGGTTTCTGTTTGTTTTGGAAACTCATTATCTCTCTTTCTGTTCTGAATAACAGTTTTGGTGGATAAAATATTCTTGGATTCATATTTTTCCCATTTAATATGTTGAATATATCATGCCACTCTTTTCTGTCCTGCCAGGTTTCTGAGGACCAATGTGCTCAGCCTTATGTGTCTAGCCTTGTAGGTTAAAGACTTTTTCTCCCAAGCTCATTTCAGAATTTTCTTGCTATCTTTGTATTTTGCAAGTTTCACTATGATATATCAGAGTGTTGACCACTGTTTTGTTGATTTTCAGGGGAGTTCTTTGTGCCTCTTGTACTTAAATGACATTTTCTTCCCCAGATTAGGGAAATTGTCAGCTACAATTTGTTCAAATAATCCTTCTGCCTCCTTTTCCTACTCTTCTTCTAGGGCTCCTATGATATGGATGTTATTTCCCTTTATGACATCACTGAATTCCATAAGTCTACCTTCATGATCTAATTGTTTTCTTTCCCTTTTCTTTTCAGTTCCATTATTTTCCATAAATTTATCTTCTACATCACCTATCCTCTCCTCTGCTTCTGCCTCCCTCACAGTGTTTATATCCAGTCTGTCTGCATCTCAGTTATAGCATTTTTTATTTCAGCCTGACTAGTGTTTAGGTCTTTTATGGCTGCAGTGGACATTTCTCTTCATCTTCTATGTTTTCTTCAAGTATGGTTAGTAATTTTATAACTGTTGATCTAAATTCTTGTTCAGATATATTGCTTATATTTGCTTTGAGCAAGTTCCTCCCTGTGATATCTTTCTGATATTTCTTTCAGGTAGAATTATTCCATCTTGCCATTTGGCTAAGTTTCTATCTTGTATCTTAGAGTAGTGTTATATTAAAAAGAGATCATACACTGTCCAGGGCCTGGCACTTCAGGAAGTGTTTTTCTTTTATGCTGTGTGCACTCCATTGTTTCATTTTGGCTGCTCTTCCCCACCTGTCTTTCCTCTACAGAGTTCCTCTTTGCTTGCCTTGGATCTTTATCTAGGTATGCTTTAGTTTAGTTTAGTTTTTGTTTTTTGTTTTTTGAAAAAAAGCTTGAAAAAGAAAAGAAAAAAGAGAGAGAGAAGAAGAAAAAAAAAAACCTTGATCCAATAAATAAGAGAAAAAGAAAAGGGACAATAAAAAAAATGAAAGAAACTACAATCCTGATTCCAAATAAAAAGAAAAAAATAGATAAATAGATAAAAATAAAAGAAACAAAGAAGACTGAGAGAGAGAGAGAGAGAGAGAGAGAGAGAGAGAAATGTAAAAACTAACTACATCTGATTCCAAAGGAAAAAAGAATAAAAGATAAAAATACATCCTGGTTTTATTTATTTATTTTTCTTTTCTTTATGTTATGTTAGTCATCATTAGCTTTTGATATAGTATTCCATGATTCATTATTTATGTATAATGCCCAGTATTCATTACAACACATCCCCTCTTTAATACCCATCATCAGGCTACCCCATCTCTCCCTTCCCCTCCCCTCTGAAATCATCAGATTATTTCCTGGAATCCATAGTCTCTCATGGTCTTATGTCAACAAGAACTGAAAGGGATGGTATGCATCACTGTATTTTCTATAGATGTTGTGTATGTGGCATGCTGCCTGTGTTACTGTTCTGGGGTAGAGGCCTGCTGGGTTGGCTCAGGGTCAGTCCTGCCACAGTTTAGAACAAGCAAACAGCGGTGCCCGGGTTGTTCAGGGGTTGGGCCTCCACCTTTGGCACAGGTCATGATTCCATGGTCCTGGGATCGAGCCCCGCATCAGGCTCCCTGCTCAGCAGAGAGCCTGCTTCTCTTTCCCTTCTGCCTGCCACTCTGCTTACTTGTGCTATCTCTCTGTCAAATAAATAAAAATCTTAAAAAAAGAAAAAAAAACACTTCCCAAGCACAGGGATGGCAGAGTTTGATGTAATCAGCTTCTTCCTCCACTGAGGCCACTGTTGCTCTCTGATGTCTGACCATGTTGGTAGCAGAGGTAAAATAAGGACACCCCATCTCACACTTACCCCAGTTCAGGAAGCCCTCACAGGGAAGTGAGTCCCATCAACACACCCAGCGCCCAGCTCTCCTGCATTTATCACTAGTGAGGCTGGGATTCAAAACTCCAAATCTTAAAGGAGCCAGCAGTGCTTAGATCTGCTCCCTCTTGTGGACTAGAGGATCTCTGCACTCTGACTAGTGCCCATTGTCCCAGGAACAAACAAACAAAGAAACAAAATCAGTCCCCCATCTGCACAATGCCTGGATTTTATGCTATGGCAATATGAAAAAGGGCGACCAAATTATCCACCCTCTGAATTTTCCTTTGACTCTTGTCAATGAAAACAGCCATTTGCTGGAGTCTGAGGGTTCTTTTGTTCTGAAGAGGCAATATACTCTCTTCCAAATGTATTCTGGGAAGGGGAACTGTCTCTCCCAGTGAGATTCTGAAGATTCCTACTCCACTTTCCATGCGTTCCAGGGCCTTCCATCTCTTCAGAACGTCATGCTACAGCTCTGCTCCAATGAAAGTTCTGCACTTGCAACATTTCAGAGTTTAAGATACATTCACTGTTTGCAAAACTCCTGCACCACTCAGTTCTCTCAGCTCCCCCATCCATATTTTGGAGAGGTGTTCTTGTGTAATCCTCATGCTGTATTCTCTCCATCCCTCTACCCTCTCTCTTTTCTCTCCACAAGGAAAGTTTTCCCTGCCCTTCACAGCATGTCAGCATTTATCTCCCCCAATTCCCTTTCCTGCACCTCTCCCCTATTATACTGTCTCCCCTGAACAGTGGATATCCTTTTTTGAATCCCCAGATTAATTTCCTGGATGTTCCAAGTGATCTGACCTCAATATAGCTGTGTTCAAGGGTCGAGGAAAGCCTCACATCCCCCTAATTCTACACCTTCTTAACTTTATGTCACATCTTACAATTTTAGATGCAATTGTAAATGGAATTATTTTTTTAATTTCTCTTTCTCCTGCTTGATTATTGATATATGGAAATGCAACAGATTCTTGTACATTGACTTGTTTATTGTGACTTTAATGAATTCATTTATCAGTTCCAGCAATTTTTCTGATGGAGTCTTTTGGGTTTTATATGTAAAATCATATTATCTGTAAATAGTGAAAAACCTACTTCTTCCTTGCCCATTTGTATGTATTTTATTTCTTTTTGTTGCTTGACTGCTGTCGCTAAGACTTCCACTTCTGTGTTGAATAACAGTGCTGAGAGTGGACATCTTATCTTGTTCCTAACCTTAGGAGAAATGCTCTCAGTTTTTCTCCATTGAGAATGATGGTGGCTGTGGGTTTTTCATATATGGCCTTTATTATGTTGAGCTATGTTCCATCTCAGCCTATTAAGTTGAGAGTTTTTATCATGAATGGATGGTGCACTTTGTCAAATGCTTTTTCTGCATCTAATGAAAGGATCATATGGTTCTTATCTTTATTCTCACTGATGTGATGCATCATGTTGATTGATTTGAGACTATTGTATCACCCTTGCAAGCAAGGAATAAATACCACTTGATCATGGTGAATGATTTTTTAATGTATTATTGAATTCATTTTTTGTTGAGCATTTTGGCATCTATGTTCATGAAGGATACTGGCCTGTAGTTGTCTTTTTTTTGTGGTGTCTTTATTTGCTTTTGCTATTAGGGTAATACTGGCCTCACAGTATTTGGAAATTTTCCTTCCTTTTCTTTTTTTTAAAGAATAGTTTAATAGAGCAGTATTAATTATTCTTTAAATGTTTGCTTCTAAAGCCATCTAGTCCTGCACTTTTGTTTGTTGGGAGTTTTGTAATTACTGACTCAATTTCTTTGCCAAGTTATCAGCCTGTTCAAATTTTCTATTTCTTCCCTTTTCAGTTTTGGTAGCTTATATATTTTTAGGAATTTATCTATTTCTTCCAGGTTGCCTAGTTTGTTGGCATATACTTTTTCATAATATTCTTTTATTATTGTATTTCTGTGGTCTTGGTGTTATTTCTTCTCTCTGATTTTTGACTTTATTTATTTGAGTCCTTTCCTTTTTCTTTCTTGGTAAAGCTGGCTGGAGACTTACCAATTTTATTGATTTTTCTCAAAGAACCAGCTTCCAGTTTGTTCTATTGTTATTTTCATTTCTATATCTTTAAGTTCTCCTCTAATCTTCATTATTTCCTTCCTTCTGCTAGTTGTAGGTTTTTTTTTTTATTCTCTTTATAGCTCTTTTAGGTTCAAGGAAAGGTTTTTTATATTTGAAATTTTTCTTGCTTCCTGAAGTAGTTCTGTATTGATATAAACTCCCCTTTTAGAACTGCTTTTGCTGAATCTACAGATTTTAAACTCCTGTGTTTTCATTTTCATTTGTTTCCATGGACTTAATATTTATTTTATTTACTGATTGACTCATTCTTTGTATAGTAACTTGTTATTTAACATCTATCTATTTGTGGTCCATACACATTTTTGTGTGTGTGTGGCTGTCTTGTACTTTCGTGGTCAGAAAATACATATAGTATGTTTTCCATCCTGTTGAATATGTTGATGTTTGTTTTATGGGTTATTATCTGTTCTTGAGACTGTCCAATGTGCACTTGAATAGAATGTGTATTCTGCTTTTTTAAGATGGAATGTTCTGAATAAAACTTAGATCATTCTGTTCCAGTGTGTCATTCAAAGATATTGTTTCCTTGTTGATTTTCTGTTTAGAAGATATGCCCATTGGTGTAAGTGAGGTGTTAAAGTCCCCTATGATTATTGCATTATTATCAATCATTTCCTTTATGTTTATTAACTCTTTTATGTATTTGGTTGCTCCTATGTTGGGTGCATAGATATTTACAATTGTTATATCTTCTTGTTGGATTTTTCTCTTTATTTTTATATAATGTCCTTCTTTGCCTCCTGTTACTGGTTTTTTTTTTTTTTTTTTTTGCTTGCTTGTTTGTTTGTTTTGTTTTAAAGTCTACTTTGTTCTATATATGTATTGTTACACTGGCTTTCTTTGACATCTATTGTGTGACATATATTTCTCCATCCTCTCCATTTCATTTTTTTAAAGAATTTTATTGATTTATTTAAGAGAGAGAGAGAGAGAATGGGAGGGAGAGGGAGAGAGAATCTAAATCAGACTTTGCACTGAGCAGAGTCTGACATGGGGCTTTATCCCCCAACTGTGAGATTGTGACTTGAGTCAAAAATGTAGAATTGGATGCTTAACCTGCTGAGCCACCCAGGCACCCCTCCATCCTCTCACTTTCAGTCTGTGGATGTCTTTATATCTGAAATGAGAATCTTGTAGGCAGCATATAGGTGGGTCTTGTTTTTTCATCCATTACGAGACCCTATGTTTTTTATTGGCATATTTAGTCAATTTACATTCAAAGTAATTATTGATAATTATGTATTTATTGCCATTTTGTTATTTGCTTTGTGGTCATTTATGAAGATTTTCTCTGATCATTTATTCTCTTGTTATCCTTTATGGCTTGCTGGTTTTCTTTAGCAATATATTTGGATCCCTTTCTCTTTATTTTTTGCCTTTTTATTAGTGGTTTTTGATATAGAAACATTATGTTTCTATATAACATCTTGTATATATAGCAGTCTATCTTAAGCTGTTGGTCATTTAAGTTTGAACCCATTATTCTCTCCTCCCCATATTTTAGTTGTTTGTTATACTTTATATTATTTTTTGTGTGTTTCTTGACTCAGTTTTTAAAAAATACTTGTTGCTACTGCCTTTGTGTTTCCTACCTCTATATTGTCAGTTTTGCTCTCTCCTTTCCATTCAGTGTGTACCTTTTAATATTTCTTATGGATCTGGCTTAATAACCACTAACTCCTTTAGCTACCCCTTTCTCCCTCCCCCCCCCCAGAAAGTCTCTGTTTCTCCTTCTATTCTGAATGATAACCTTGTTAGATAGAGTATTCTTGGCTATAGGTTTTTCCCATTCAGCATTTTGAATGTATCATGCCAATCTCTTCTGGCCTGGAGAGTTATTGTTGAAAAATCTCCTTTTAGACTAATATTTTTTCCCTTGTAACTTAGTGACTTCTTCTGTCTTGTGACTTTTAGGATTTTTTCTTCAACAGCGTATTTTGCTATTTTAATCACAGTATGTCTTGGTGTGAATCTGCTTTTTTAAAAAATTTTGGGGATTCTCTGTGGTTCCTGGATCTGGAGGTCTGTTTCTTTCCCCAGATTAAGGATGTTTTCAGCTATTATTTCTTCAAGTAAATTTTATTCTCTCTTCCTACCCCCCCACCGCCCCGGGATTCCTATAATATGAATGTTATTATGTTTGTTGAAATCACTGTGTTCCCTAAGTCTGTTTTCATTTTACATAATTCTGTACTCCCTCTACTATTCAGCCTGATTACAGATATTACATTACATTACATTATATTACAGACATTATTCTGTCACTATTCCATTCCACTGTTTCTTCCATATAGCTGTTCATTCTATCAAGTTTTCCTCATTTTGTTCATTGATCTTTATTATATTATTATTATTATATTATTATTATATTATATTATATTATATTATTATATTATTCCTTATCTCTGTGTTAATGCCTCAAGTCTTCCACTCTTTTCCCAAGGCCAATGAGTAATTATCTTATGATCATTGCTTCAAATTCTCTATCAAGTATGTTACTTATGTCTGTTTAAGTTCGATATTACGGCATGGGTTTGTCCTGTTCTTTCATTTAGGATAGATTTCTCTGCTCATTTTATCTCTCTTTCCGTGTCTATTTCTGTGCGTTAAGAAAGTCTTCTGCACCTTCTGCTCTTTTTTTTATTATTATGTTATGTTAGTCACCATACAGTACTTTATTAGTTTTTCATATTGTTGAAAATATTACTTATTTCTTACTGATTAGGATGTGTTTAATTTCTTTTTGTTGTCTGATTGCTGTGGCTAGGACTTCCAGTACTGCATTGAACCAACGTTTTGAGAGTGGAAATCCTTGTCTTATTCCTGACCTTACAGGGAAAATTCTCACCTTTTCCCTATTAAGGACGGTGTTGACTGTGTGTTTTTCATGTATCATTTTTTATTATTCTGAGATATGTTTTCTCTAACCCTACTTTGTTGACAGTCTTTGTCATGAATGGATGTTATAGTTTGTTAAGTGCTTTTTCTGCATATATTGAAGTAATCATTTGTTTACTGTCATTTCTTTTATTGATGTGATTATCACATTGATTGATTTGTTCATATTGAATCACTCCTACAACCAACTTGATCATGGTGACTGATTTTTTAATATATTATTGGCTTTTATTTGCTTGTATTTTGTTGAGGATTTTTACACCTATGTTCATGAAAGGTATCGGTCTATAGTTGTTTTTATTTGTTGTGTCCTTATCTGGATTTAGTATCGTGGCCTCATAGAATCAATTTGGAAGTTTTCCTTCCTCTTCCATTTTTTAGAATAATTTGAGAAGAAATGAAATGATCTCCTTAAATGTTTGGTAGAATTCACCTGTGAAGCTATCTGGGCCTTGACTTTTATATATATTTCATTTTTGGTGTACTTTCATTGAATTAAATTTTATTTTTTTATCTGTATAAGTTTTTCTTTCTTTCCTATTTTGGGATCTAGTTTCTTCTAACAAACAGACCAAAACACACCCAGGATCTAGTTTATTGTTGTGTTGTTTTACTTTTGGTGGATTTTATTCTCTCTCTCTCTCCCTCTCACACATCTTTGGTTTCTGTGTTCTTCCATTATTCTGGTTTGTATTTTCTGGTGTTGTTGCTATTTTTGTATTTTCTATCTCTTTCATGTATTCTTTTCTGAGTGTAAGAACAAGACAGAGAAACTCACCCCAAAAGAAAGAACAAGAGGCAGTACTCACTGCCAGGGAATTAATCAGAAACAACACCAACTATTCCCAAAATAGGAAAGAAAGAAAAACTTATATAGGTAAAAAAATAAATAAATAAAATTGAATACAATGAAAGGACACCAAACCTGAAATATATAAATGTAAAAATTAAAATTAATAAACATTTTTAAAAGAATTGGTAAAATAAGAAAATAAATGAAAATTTAAAAATTAAAGACTAAGTAATAATAACAAAAAGCCACAATTCCTATATTCTTTTTTCCCCAAGAGCTGAGGTTTTGCAGTTCTCTTTGATTGGCAAATTTAATATTAGCCTGATGTTGCTGTTGGTGTTCTGGGGCAGGGCCTTTTGCACTGATTTTCAGGTGTCTTTACCTGGGTGGAATTGCACCCCTCTTACCAGGGAGCTGTACTCAGTGTAAGTGTACTGCACTCTGTAGCACTGTTTTGCTCCCTGAAGACTTTCAGTACTGATGAAGGGGGTGAAAATGGTGTCACCCTGATCTCTAGCCCTGGAGCTGAAAGTCTGAGTCTCCCACTCTTCAATGAGCCCTCACAGAAAAGTATCAATCACTCTTGTCTTCTTGGTTTCTGCCCAAATTTTGTGCTCATCCAGCCAGGCATTGAGTTTTTTTTTTTTTCTTTTTTAATTAACATATAATGTATTATTTGCTTCAGGGGTACAGATTTATGAATCATCAGTCTCATGCAATTCACAGCACTCTCCATAGCCCATACATAACCCAATGTCCATAATCCAGCCTCTCTATACAACCCCCCACCCCCCAACCAACCTTCAGTTTGTTTCTTGAAATTAACAGTCTATTATGGTCTGTCTCCCTCCCCAGTCCCATCCTGTTTCATTTTTCCCTCCCACCCCCCATGGCCCCCACACTGCCTCTCATATTCCTCACATCAGAGAGAGAATATGATAATTGTTTTTCTCTGATTGACTTATTTTGCTTGCATAATACCCTCTAGTTCCTTCCACTTCATTGCAAATGACAAGATTTGGGCTTCTGATGGATGCATAATATTCCATTGTATATATATACCACATCTTCTTTATCCATTCATTGGTTGATGGATATCTAGCTTCTTTCCATACTTTGACTACTGTGGACATTGCTGCTATAAACATTCTGATGCACATGGCCCTTCAGACCACTATGTGTGTGTCTTTAGGGTAAATACCCAGTAGTGAGATGGCTGGGTCATAGGGTAACTCTATTTTCAGGTTTTTGAGGAACCTCCATATTGTTTTCCAGAGTGGTTGGACCAGCTTGCATTCCCACCAACAGTGTAAGAGGGTTTCCCTTTATACACATCCTTATCAACATCAGATGTTTCCTGACTTGTTAATTTTAACCATTCTGATTGGTGTGAGGTGGTATCTCACTGTGGTTTTGATTTGTATTTCCCTGATGCCGAGTGATGTGGAGCACTTTTTCATGTGTCTGTTGGCTATTTGAATGTCTTTGCAGAAATGTCTGTTCATGTCTTCTGTCCATTTCTTGTTTGGATTAATTTATTGGACAGAATTAATTGTTCTTTGGGTGTTGAGTTTGATAAATTCTTTATACACTTTGGATACTAGCCCTTGATCTGATATGTTATTTGCAAATATCTTCTCCCATTCTGTTAGTTGTCTTCTGGTTTTGTTGACTGTTTTCTTTGCTGTGCAAAAACTTTTGATCTTGATGAAGTCCCAATAGTTCATTTTTGCCCTTGCTTCCCTTGCCTTTGGTGATGTTTCTAGGAAGAAGTTGCTGTAGCTGAAGTTGAAGAGGTTGCTGCCTGTGTTCTTCTCAAGAATTTTGAAGGATTCCTGTCTCACATTGAGATCTTTCATTTATTTTGAGTCTATTTTTGTGTGTGCTGGAAGGAAATGGCCCAGTTTCATTCTTCTGCATGTGGCTGTCCAATTTTCCCAACATCATTTGTTGAAGTGACTGTCTTTTTTTCAATTGCACATTATTTCCTGCTTTGTCAAAGATTAGTTGACCAGAGAGTTGAGAGTCCATTTCTGGGCTATCTTTTCTGTTCCATTGATCTAAGTGTCTGTTTTTGTGCCAGTACCATACCATCTTGATGATGACAGCTTTGTAATAGAGCTTGAAGTCTGGAATTATGATGCCCCCAATTTTGGTTTTCTTTTTCAACATTCCTTTGGCTATTTGTGGTCTTTTCTGCTTCCATATAAATTTCAAGATTATTTGCTTTATTTCTTTGAAAAAAAGTTGATGGTATTTTGATAGGGATTGCATTAAATATGTAGATTGCTTTAGGTAGCATAGATATTTTCACAATTTTTATTGCAATCCATGAGCATGGGATGTTTTTCCATTTCCTTGTGGCTTCCTCAATTTCTTTCATGAGTACTTTATAGTCCTCTGAGTATAGATTCTTTGTCTCTTTGGTTAGGTTTATTGCTAGGTGTCTTATGATTTGGGGTGCAATTATAAATGGGATAGACTCCTTAATTTCTCTTTCTTTTGTCTTGCTGCTGGTGTATAGAAATGCTATTGATTTCTGTGCATTGATTTTATATCCTGACACTTTACTGAATTCCTTTATGAGTTCTAACCATTTTGAAGTGAGGTCTTTGAGTTTTCTACATAAAGTAACATAACATCTGCAAAGAGTGGGAGTTTGACTTCTTCTTTGCTGGTTTGGATGCCTTTTACTTCTTTTTGTTGTCTGATTGTTGAGGCTAGACCTCTAGTACTATGTTGACGAGCAGTGGTGATAGTAGACTGTGTTCCTGATCTGAGGAGAAGAGTTCTAAATTTTTCTCCATTGAGAATGATATTCACTGTGGGTTTTTCATGGATGATCTTGATGATGTTGAGGTATGTATCCTCTATCCCTACACTGTAAAGTGTTTTGTTCAAGAAAGGATGCTGTACTTTGTCAAATGCTTTTTCAGCATCTATTGAGGGTATCATATGCTTCTTGTTCCTTTTTTTATTAATGTATTATATCACATTGATTTTTTTGTGGATTTTGAACCAAACTTACAGTCCAGGAATAAACCCACTTGGTCGTGGTGAATAAACCTTTTAATGTACTGTTCGATCCTATTGGCTAGTATTTTGGTTAGGATTTTTGCATCTGTGTTCATCAAGGATATTGGTCAATAATTCTCCTTTTTGATGGAATCTTTGTCTGGTTTGGGGATCAAGGTAATGCTGGTCTCATAAAATGAGTTTGGAAGTTTTCTATCCCATTTCTATTTTTTGGAACAGTTTCAAGAGAATAGGTATTAATTCTTCTTTAAATGTTTGGTAGAACTCCCGTGGAAAGTCATCTGGCCCTGGGCTCTTGTTTGTTGGGAGATTTTTTTTTAAGATTTTATTTATTTATTTGACTGATAGAGATCACAAGTAGGCAGAGAGGCAGGCAGAGAAAGAGGGAGGATGCAGGCTCCCTGCTGAGCAGAACGACTGATGCAGGGCTCGATCCCAGGACCCTGAGATCATGACCTGAGCCCAAGTCAGAGGCTTTAACCCACTCGGTCACCCAGGCACCCCTGTTGGGAGATTTTTGATTACTACTTCAATCTCCTTATTGCTTATGTTTTTTTTTTCAGGTTTTCTATTTCTTCCTGTTTCAGTTTTGGTACCTTATATGTCTCTATAAATGCCTCCATTTCTTCCATATTGTCAAATTTGTTCTCATATAGTGGCTCATAATATGTTTTTATAATTGTTTATTTTATAATTGTTTATTGTTGGTTGTGATCTCTCCTCTTTCATTAATTATTTAATTCATTTGGGTCCTTTCTCTTTTCTTTTTGATAAGTCTGGTCAGGGGTATATCAATCTTATTCTTTCGAAGAATGAGCTCCTATTTTTGTTGATTTGTTCTACTGTTCTTTTGCTTTATAAATCATTCATTTCTGCTCTGATCTTTATTATTTCTCTTCTCCTGCTGGCTTTAGGCTTTCTTTGCTGTTCTTCACCTTGCTCCTTCAGGTGTAGGGTTAGGTTGTGTACTTGAGACCTTTCTTCTTTCTTTTTTTTTTTTTTTTTGAGACCTTTCTTATTTCTTGATAAAGAGGTGTAGTGCTATATACTTCCCACTCAATACCACCTTTACCTTGTCCCAGAGATTTTGAAGAGTTGTGTTTTCATTTTCATTTGTTTCCATAAATTTTTAAAAATTCTTTAATTTCCTGGATGACCCATTCATTCTTTAGTAAGATGCTCTTTAGCTTCTATGTATTTGAGTTTCTCAAAATTTCCTCTTGTGCTTAAGTTATAGTTTCAAAACATTGTGGTCTGAAAATGTGCAGGGAATGATTCCCCATGTTTTGGGACTGGTTGAGTCCTCATTTGTGACTCAGGATGTGATCTGTTCTGGAGAATGTTCCATGTGCACTAAAGAAGCATGTGTATTCTATTGTTTTGGAATGGAATATTCTGAATATTTCTGTGATGTCTATCTGGCCCAGTGTGTCATTTAACACCTTTATTTCCTTGTTGATCTTTTGCTTAGATGATCTGTACATTTCAGTGGGAGAGGGGCTGTTAAAGTCTTCTACTATTACTGTATTATTATCAATGTGTTTCTTTGATTTTGTTATTAATTGGTTTATATAATTGGCTGCTCCCATGTGTTAGGGGCATAGATATTTAAAATTGTTATATCTTGCTGTTGGACAACACTTTAAGTATGATATAATGTTTTTTCTCATCTCTTATTATGATCTTTGGCTTAATATCTAATTTCTCTGATATAAGGATTGCCACCCCAGCCTTCTTTTGATGTCCATTAGCATGGTAAATTGTTTTCCACCCCCTCACTTTAAATCTGGAGGTTTCTTTGGGTCTAAAATGAGTTTCTTGCAGACAGCATATCAATGTCTTTTTTTTTAATCCAGTCTGATACCCTGTGTCTTTTGATTAGGGCATTTAGCCCATTTACATTCAGGGTAATTATTGAAATTTGAATTTATTGCCATTGTATTGCCAGTAAGGAGACTGTTACTGTATATTGTTTCTGTTCCTTTCTGGTCTGTTACTTTTACACTCTCTCTTCGCTTAGAGGACCGCTTTCAATATTTCCTGTAGGGCTGGTTTGGTATTTGCATATTTTTTTTAGTTTTTGTTTGTCCTATAAACTTTATTTCTCCTTCTATTTTCAATGACATCCTAGCTGGATATAGTATTCTTGGCTGCATATTTTTCTTACTTAGTCCTCTGAATGTATCATGCCAGTCCTTTCTGGCCTTTCAGGCTTCTGTGGATTGGTCTATTGCCAATCTAATATTTCTACCATTGTAGGTTACAGACCTTTTGTCCTGAGCTGCTCTCAGGACTTTTTCTTCGTCTCTGAGACTTGTAAGTTTTACAGGGTATCGACTTATTTTTACTGATTTTAAGGGTGAGAGTTCTGTGTGCCTCCTGGATTTTGATGTCTATTTCCTTCCCCAAATGAGGGACCTTCTCCACTATAATTTGCTCCAATATACCTCTGCCCCCTCTCTCTTTCTTCTTCTTCTGGGATCCAAATTATTCTAATATTGTTTCATTTTATAGTATCACTTTTCTCTTCAATTCTTCCCTTGTGGTCCAGTAGTTGTTTATCTCTCTTTTCTCAGATTCTTTATTCACCATTGTTTGGTTTTCTATATCACTAATTCTCTCTTCTGCCTCATTTATCCTAGCTGTAATAGTCTCCATTTTTTATTGGGCTTCATTAATAGCTTTTTTTTTATTTCAACCTGGTTAGATTTTAATTCTTTTATTTCTCCAGAAATGGATTTTATTTCTTCAGAAATGGATTCCCTAGTATCTTCCATGCTTTTTTTGGAGCCCAGCTAGCACCATGATAATCATCATTCTGAACTCTAGTTCTGACAGCTTATGAATGTCCTTATTGATTAGGTCCCTAGCCATCAGTACTGCCTCCTGTTCTTTTTTTTTTTTTTTTTTTTTTTGAGGTGAGTTTTTCCTCCTTGCCATTTATTTCATCCAGGTAAGAATAGATGAGCGAGAGAACAAAATGCTAAAAATGAAGCAACAACCCCAGAAAAGTATACAGTAACCATATCAGAAGAGACCTGAAACCAGGTAGAGAAGAAAGGAGGGAATATATATATATATTAGACTGGTGAATAAAACAGAGCCACACACTTAATTTTGGGTGTATTTTGGTCTTTTAGAAGAAAATGCCTCCCAAAACTACAAAAAAGAAAAACATATATATACACAAAAATTGGGATAAACATGATGGGATGTAATATGACTGTTCAGATGAAAACTTAAAAAGATTAAAAAAAGGAAATTGATAAGATAAGAATTTGGTTGAAAAAAAAAGTGGAGGAAAAGAATGTTATCTGGCTGGAGACTAGAACAAAGCCATAAGCTAGATTTGGGATATATTTTGATCTGTTAGAAGAAACTGTATCCCAAAATTTTAAAGACAGTAAAACCTATATATATACAAAAAGTATGGTTAAATAAAATGAAGGGTTAGAATGTGACTATAACAATGAAAATTTAAAAATATTTTTAAAAAGGTATAATAGTTAAAAAAAGAAGTTAAAAGAGGAAAGAGGAAAAATTGAAAAATAAAATAAGAAAAAATAAAATAAAATAAAATACCTTCAAAAGACTAATGAATCACAGTGAAAAAGCCATGAATTCTATGTGCTGTATTCCTGTAGCTCTGAATTTTTGCAGTTCTCATTGATCAGTGAACTTGGTCTTGGCTGGATAGTTTTGTTGATCTTCTCAGGGAAGGGCCTGTTGCAGTGCTTCTCAAATGTCTTTGCCCAATGTGGAATTGCACTGACCTTACCAGAGCTAGGATCAGTAATCTGCTCGGGTTTGCTTTTGGGAGCCTTTGTTCCTTCAACACTTATTATACAGCTTTGTAGGATGAGAATGGAAATTGCGGTCTCCCAATCTCTGGCCCCATAGGAGCTGAGCTCTCAGGGGAGCCACTCCTCAGTGTGCCCTCAGAGAAAAGGAGTCCATCACTCCTGTCTACCTGGTCTCTTGCTGCACTCCATGCTCACCTGGTGTGTCCCTGAGCATTTCTATCTCTGGCTTATGGCCCCACTTTGAGTCTCCAAAACCCAACAGGTTCTTACAGTATGCTCTCGTGCCACTCTCCCAGAGGAGGAAAGAGGGGGGTCTTGTCAGATCTTCCATTTGTGAAGTCTCTGCTTGAAGAGCAGTGGCCTGACTGTGCCTCTGATCATGGTTTCAGGTAAACCTGAGCTAAAAGCCCACTCCTCAGATCCATCTCTGCAGCCAGCTCCCCTGCTCTGATACCTGGGAGCTCTGCCACACTCAGACACTGCTGGTCTTTTTGATCTTGCAGGTCCTGAGAACATACTGCCCCATTCAGGGCTCCACCCCCTGCTTAGCTTCTGAAACAATGTCCCTCAGTGGAGCAGAATTCTAATAGTTGTGATTTTTTTTATTCTGCTGATCTACTGTTTGTTGGGAGCTGGGTCCTCCCACTGTGGTCTATCTTCCCATATATCACCTTGGATTTACTTCTCTGAAAATCCTACCTTCCAGAAAGTGGTCACTTTTTTGTTCCTAGAATTGCTGCTCTATTTCTCTTTGATCTCTTGTTGATTTTGTAGGTGTTCAGAATGGTTTGGTAACTATCTAGTTGAACTCCTGGGACCCAATGATATTTAGGTCTCCTGATCCTCTGTCATCTTGTTCCTACAACAGTTGAGCATTTTTTGAGGCAATAAACCATATTTTGAGACTCCAACCTTTATGGATTCCTGCAGTGCAGACCCTTGTCCTTCCTCCCACGGGAGGGAGAGGGTATTGCCATGCTTCTGCTTTTCGCTGGGTCCCTGCTTGGAGGGTGGTCACTGAACCATGGTTTATGGCAACACTAAGGAGAAGGCTGGTGTCTAGAATCACTGTTTGCAGCCAGCTTGAAAAATCTGCTGCACTCATGCACCCACATATTTTTTGTAACCCTGGGGATCCTGCGATCATGCTGACCTACCTGGGATTGATTCTGCATTGCCACCTGAGCACCTTTCAGGCAGGGATGACCCCAACCAGATAAGACTTCTAAAAGCTTCAATTTTGCTCATAACTCTTTCTTATAGTTGGCTTAAGGAAACTCCCTCCCCCAGCAGCTTAATCTTCTGATGTATCATATCAAGTTCACGTCTCCATACCTCTGACCTTGCAAAAACTGGCCACCCTTCTATTTGTAGAATTGAAACAATTCTTTTCTAGATCTCTGGTTAATTTAACAGGTGTTCAGAATGATTTGATAACTACCTAAGGGAATTCCAGGGACCAGGCGACATTAGGGTCCCCTTCTCCTCCACCATCTTAACTCCTCCTCGACCACTTTCTTTTGTCATAGAAAAATTAAATTCCAAAGGGATGAAAGACCTAAATGTGAGACCTGAAATCATAAAAATCCTAGAAGAGCACACAGGCAGTAACTTCTTCAACATTTGATATGGTATATATTTTTTGATAGGTTTCTTGAGGCAAAGAAAAGAAAATGAAAAATTAAGACTACATTATATTAAGACTACATCATAATTAAAAGATTCTGTACAGGAAAGGAAACAATTGACAAAAGTAGAAGGCAATCTAATGAATGGGAGAAGGTATTTGCAAATGACTTATCTCATAAAGGGTTAATATCCAAAATAATTTATAAACTCAACTCCCCAAAGCCAAATAATCCAATTAAAAATGGGCAAATGACATGAACAGAACTTTCTCCCATGGAAGACATCCAGATGGCCAGCAGGCACAGGAAAAAGATGCTCATAATAACTGATTATCAAGGAAATGAAAATAAAAACTATTATGAGATATCATATTGTACCTGTCAGAATAGCTAAAATAAAAACACAAGAAACAATAGGTGTTAGAATTTGGAGGAAAGGGAACACTCTAGCAATAATGGTGGGAATGCAGGCTGGTGCAGCCATTGTTGAAAATAGTAGGAAGGTTCCTGAAAATTTTAAAAATAGAACTACCTTATAATCACATTAATGGGTATTTACCCAAATAATACAAAAACACAAATCCAAAGATATACATGTACCTCAATTATTATTGCAGTATTATTTAAAATGGTCAAGGTATGGAGGCAGCATAAGGGTGATTAATGAATGGATTATAAAGATGTGATATATTATTATATATATCACAATATTATATATATATATATAATCACACTCACAGACACACATATACATAATGGAATATTTTTCAGCTGTGAGAATGGAATCTTGCCATTTGCAATGTCATGGATGAAGCTAGAGAGTATTATATTAAGCAAAAATAAGTCAAGTCAAAGAAAGATAAATACCATATGCTTTCACTCATAAGTGGAATTTAAGAAGCAAAGCAAATGAGCAAAGGTAAAAAGTAAGAGAGAGGAAGACAAACCAAGAGACAGATTTGTAATTATGGAGAACATACTGATGGTTAGCAGAGGGGAGGTTTTTCAGGTTATGGGTTAAATAGGTGATGGAGGTTAAAGAGTGCACATATTGTGATAAGCACTGGGTGATGTATGGAACTGCTGAATTACTATGTTATATGTCTGGGACTAATATAACACTATATTTTAACTAATTGGAATTTATATAAAAACTAAAAAATAATAAAATTACTGCTTAGCCTAAGAAGTCATGAAATGTTTGAAGAATATTTTAGGTAAAACTGAGGCTAAAATGTAATGTCTTTATTTATTATGAGAATCCTATAGAACATGCTCTAAAATTCATATCCCTGTTAGATTTATTTCTACCACTGCAAAGATTGTGGAGAAGTTAAAAAAGATTGTTACAAACAGAAACAAAACCATGAATAAACATGAACAAACCTTAAATGCATATTGTTAAGTGAAATAAGCCAACCTGAAATGGTTACATGTCATATGATTCCAATTATATGGCATTCTGGAAGAGTTGAAACTATGTAGACAACAGAAAGATCAGTGGTTGCCAGTGGCTCCATAGGAGGAAGAGAAAAATGAGTAGGTGAAGTGCAGAGTACTTTTAAGGCAGTGAACCTATTCCATATGATACTATAATGATGGATACATGTTGTTATAAATGTGTCAAAACCCAGAGAATGTACAAAACCAAAAACAAACTCTAAAGTACTCCTAGAGATGTACTAATAGTGATACATTATTACAAACAAAAATTTATAGAGTACATCCTGACACAGTATAGGATCTCTTAATATAGCCATTACTCTCAGAAGCAAGAATATAACAGGCTTTTCTAACAATTATACATATGCACACACACAAACACACACACACACACAACAGTGACCTAGACAAAATGACACAACAGAGGAATTCACCCTAAAAGAAAGAAGTAGATGTAATAGACAATGATTAAACAAAACTGATATAAGAGGTTTTAACCAGAATTTAAAACAACAATCATCGGTGTCTGGGTGACTCAGTGAATTAAGTGTCTGGTTTGTCTCAGGTCCTAGACTGCGTCCCACATCAGGCTCCCTGCTTGCTTCCCCCTCTCCTTCTGCAACTCCCCCTGCTTGTGAATTCTCTCTCTCCCTGTCAAATAAATAAATAAAATCTATAAAAAATAAAAAATAAAACAACAATCATCAGGACACAAGCTGGGATTGAGAAAAATACAGAAGACACTAGAGAATCCCTAACTGCCAACATAAAAGAACTTAAAACTAGTTAGTCAAAAATATAAAATGCTATAACTTAGATGCAAAACCAACTGGATGAATGACTATAAAGATGGACAAACCAGAAGAACAACTCAGTGATAATCAAAGATAAAATTATGGAAAACAATGAAGCTGAAAAGAAGAAGGATCTGCATCATGGATGTAGAATTAGAGAATTCAGTAACCCCTTAAACTATAATAATAATTGTATCACAGGAATCCCAGAAGAAGAGAGGGGAAAAGAGGCAGGAGATTCATTTGAGCACATTTGGCTGAAAACATCCCTAAACTGTGAAAGGAAATAAACATCAAAATTCAAGAGGTACAGAATCAACAACAAGCCCACTCCAAGACATAACATAGTCAAATTTACCAAATACACAGAGAAGGAAAAGTCCTGAAAGTAGCTTCAGATCAAGCACTATGAAACTTGAAGTCAACCATAAGAAAACTTCTGGAAACACCTCAAATACATGCAGCTTAAAGCAAACCCTACTAAAGAATAAATGAATGAACAAGGAAATTTTAAAAAGAAAATTAAAAGGACATATAAGAAAGGAAATGAAAATGAAAACACAACAACCCCAAACTTTTGGGATGCAACAAAGGAAATTTTTTTGAGATCTTGCTATATAGGCCTACCCAAAGAAGCAAGAAAAGTCTAAAACACACAAGCTAAATTTACACCTAAAATAACTAGAATATGAACAGTAAAAAACAAACAAACAAACAACAACAAAAACTAAAGCCAGCAGAAGAGGAAAATAATAAAGATTGGAGAAGTAGACAACAATACAGAAATAAACAAAACAGTGGAAAAAGATCTATGAAATTAAGAGCTAGTTCTTTTAGAGAATAAAATTGATAAACCTGTAGCCATTCTTTTTTAACATTTTTTATATATTTATTTGACAGAGATAGCACAAGCAGACAGAGCAGCAGGCATAGGGAGAAGGAAAGCAGACTCTCCACTGAGCAGGGAGCCCAATCTGGGGCTCAATACCAGGACCCTGGGATCATGACCTGAGCTGAAGACAGCTGCTTAACTGCTTAAGGAGCCATAGAGTTTCCCCAAACCTTTAGATGTTCTTATAAAAAAGAAAAGAGAAAGACTCAAATAAAAAAAGAATGAATGAAAGAGAAGAAGTCTCAACCAACACTAAAGGAATGCAAACTATCATAAGAGAATACTATGAAAAATTATATGTCAACAAAGTGGGAAATCTGGAAGAAATGGATATATTCCTAGAAATATAAAAACTACAAAGAAGGAAAGAGGAATAAATAGAAAAAAAGATCCCTAACCAGTAAATAAATTGAATCAGTTAAAAAAAAAAATCTGACAAACCAAAGTTCAGGACCTTCCCAGGGGACTTCTACAAAACCTTTAGAGAAAAGTTAATATGTATTCTTATAAGACTCTTCCAAAAAAATAAAAATGGATGAAAAGTTTCCAAACACATTATTTTTTTTAAATAAAGATTTCATTTATTTATTTAATTGTCAGAGAGAGAGAGAGAGAGAGAGAGACAGAGGCAGACAGAAGGAGAAACAGGCTTCCCACTGAGCAAGAAGCCCAATGTAGAACTCAGTCTTAGGATGCTGGGATCATGACCTGAGCTGAAGGCAGCTGAACAACCAACTGAGCCACCTAGACATCCCTCCAAACCCATTCTAAGAGGCCAGCATTGCCTTGATTCCAAAACAAGACAAAGGCCACACTAAAAAGGGTAATTACAGACCAATATCCCTGATGACCATGGAAGCAAAAATTCTCAACAAGACCCTCACTAATTGAGTATAGCATGCATTCAAGTAATTATTTACCATGATCAAGTGGGATTTATTCCTGGGCTGCAGGGGTTATTCAATGTTATACAAACCAGACAATGTGATATTCTAAATTCATAAAAGGAAAGATAAGAACCATATGATCCTCTCAATAGATGTAGAAAATGCATTTGACAAAATACAGCATACATTCCTGATAAAGCCCTCAAAAAAGTAGGGTTAGAGGAAACATAACTCAACATTGCTAGGCCATTTATGAAAGATTCATAGATAATACCTCCTTCAGTTTCCTCTATGCTCAAGAACAAGGGAAGGATGCCCACTCTTACCATTACTATTCAACATAGTACTTGAAGTCTTAGCCTCAGGAATCAGACAACAAAAAGAAATACAAGGAATCCAAACTGTCAAGGGAGAAGTCAAACTTTCAGTATTTGCAAATGACATGATACTCTGTAGAAAACCTGAAGGTCTCATACGTGAACTCAGCAAAGTCACAGGATATAAAACCAACAAACAGAACATAGTGAAAGGGAGGAAGAACTGAATGGGAAGTCATCAGAGAGGGAGACAAACCATGAGAGACTCTTAACTATAAAGAAAAAAAACCTGATGGTTGCTAGAGGGGAGATGGGTATGGGGTAACTGGTATTAAGTAGGGCACTTGATGTGATGAGTACTAGGTGTTATATGCAACTAATGAATTAGTGAACACTACATCTGAAAATAATTATATACTATATGTTGGCTAATTGAATCTAAATTAATTAAAAAAAGAAAATAGCTGCATTTTAATTTAATTCAATTAGCCAACATATCATTAATTTCAGATGTTGTACTCAGTAATTGACCATAGAGTTGAGGTTCTATTTCTGAGTTCTCTATTTTGTTCATTAATCTAAGGGTGTGCTTTTGTGCTGGTACCATGCTGTCTTGATGATGACAGCTTTGTAGTAGAGCTTGAAGTCAGGCATTGTGATGCCCCAGCCTTGGTTTTCTTTTTCAACATTCTTCTGGCTATTTGGGATCTTTTCTAGTTCCATACAACTTTTAGGATTATTTGTGCCAGGTCTGTGATAAATGTCGATGGTATTTTCATAGGAATTGCATTGAATGTGTAGATTGCTTTGGGTAACATAAACATTTTAACAATATTCTTCTAATCTATGAGCATGGAATGTTTTCCACTACTTTGTGTCTCCCTCAAATTCTTTCATAAGTGTTCTGTAGTTTACAGAATATAGATCCTTTACCTCTTTCATTAGTTTTCTTCCTAGGTATCTTATGGTTTTTAGTGCTACTGTAAATTAGATCAATTCCTTAATTTTTCTTTCTTCACTCTCATTGTTAGTGCATAGAAATTCAACTGATTTCTGTGCATTGATTTTATATCCTGTCATGATGCTGAATTGCTGTGTAAGTTCTAGCAATTTGGGGGTGGGGTCTTTTGACTTTTTCAGACAAAGTATAATGACATACGACAAAGAGAGAGTTTGACTTCTTTTTTTTTTTTTTGCAAATTTGAATGCCTTTATTTGAATAATGAAATAAAATATTTATTTGAATGCCTGATTGCTGAGACTAGGACTTTTAGGACTATTTGAACAGAGAGGAGAGTGGACATCCCTGTCATGTTCCTGACCTTAGGAGAAAAGTTCTGTTTTTCCCCATTGAAAATGATACTTATGGTGGGCTTTTTGTAGATGGCTTTTATGATATTGAGGTATGCTCCACTTACACTGTGCAGAGTTTTAATCAAGAAAGAATTTCTTGTATATTATCAAATGCCTTTTCTGTATTGAGAGGATCATATAATTCTTTTTTTATTGTGTTATGTTAGACACCATATAATACATCATGAGTTTTTGATGCAGTGTTCCAAGATTCATTGTTTATGTATAACACCCAGTGCTGCATGCAGTACCTGCCCTCCTTAATACCCACCACCAGGCTCACCATCCCCCCACCCACCTCCAGTCTAAAACCCTCAGTTTATTTCTTGGGGGTTGACAGTCCCTCATAGTTCATCTCCCCCTCTGATTTCTCCAAATTCACTTCTCCTTTCCTTCTCCTAATGAACACTGTTATTCCTTATGTTACACAAGTAAGTGAAACCATATGATAATTGACTCTCTCTGCTTGACTTATTTCACTCAGCATAATCTCCTCCAGTCCCATCCATGTTGATTTAAAAGTTGGGTATTCATCCTTTCTGATGGCTGAGTAATATTCCATTGTATATATAGACCATATCTTCTTTATCCATTCATCAGTTGAAGGGCATTTCAGTTCTGTCCACGATAATGGAAATTGCTGCTATGAACATTCGGGTACATATGGCTCCTCTCTTTACTACATCTGTATCTTTGGGGTACATATCCAGTAGTGCAATTGCTGGGTCATAGGGCAGTTCTATTTTTAATTTCTTAAGGAATCTACACACTGTTTTCCAAAGTGGCTGTACCAATGTGCATTCCCATCAACGGTGTAAGAGGGTTCCCCTTTCTCCACATCCTCTTCAACACTTGTTGTTTACTGTCTTTTATAGACAATTTTGTCCATTTAATGAACATTAATTTTGGCCATTCTAACTGGTGTAAGGTGGTATCTCAATGTGGTTTTGATTTGAATCTCCATAATGGCTAATGATGATGAGCATTTTTTCATGTGTCTGTTAGCCATTTGTATGTATCCTTTGGAGAAGTTTCTGTTTATGCCTTCTGCCCATTGTTTGACATGATTATCTGTTTTTTTGTGCGTTGAGTTTGAGGAGTTCTTTTTTTTTAATATAAATTAAGGGTTTATCACAAAATGTAAAGTGTTAGTTTAATGACCCATTGTCAGTGATTCAAAAAAACAAGGCCATGAGCCCTAGGTGTGACTGGGGGCAAAAGCCAGGCTCAGGAGCGGGCTGACAGGCACTGGTTCACAACCTCCAGCAGGTGGGTATTCGCTAGAGCAGCTGCTACCCATTCCTTATCTGCAAGCTGCTTGTTCACTGCATGCTCCAAGGCATGAGTTCCTGGTGTAGTGTGCGCATCCATCTTGAAACGCTGGGGAAGGGATCAAAGAAGCTTGACTTTGATGGACAGGCCGATAAGAGTGGCCATGCTGCAGTGTGGAATGGTGGGTGTGAAGGCCACAGCCACCGTACTCTCAGGGTTGCTCACCTGAACCCGGACTTGCTCCACTACGTTCAATTCTTCCAGTGTCAGTGGATGCTCCAGATCATTGATGGAGCGAATCAGTGAAGATCTCGCTCATATCGATGCTGTCTGGAACCTGCTCATCCTCCTCACCAGCGGTCACCGGTAGCCCCCCAGAGTGCTCCTAGATGAGCAGGTTAGCGTTCTCCAGGAGGCTGCCCCCCACCCTACTGCCACACACCATCCCGAAACCGCGGCCCGCCGCCCGAGTTTGAGGAGTTCTTTATAGATCTTGGATGTCAGCCCTTTGTCTGTAGTGTCATTTGCAATGTCTTCTCCCATTCTGTAGGTTGCCTCTTTGTTTTTTTGGTTTTTGGGGTTTTTGTTTGTCTGTTTGTTTGTTTTTGTTTTTGTTTTGTTTTGTTTTGGCTGTTTCCTTTGCAGTGAAGAAGTTTGATCTTGATGAAGTCCCAAAAGTTCATTTTCACTTTTCTTTCCCTTGCCTTTGGAGATGTGCATTGAAAGAAGTTGCTGTGGATGATGTCGAGGAGATTACTGCCTATGTTCTCCTCTAGGATTTTTGATGGATTCCTGTCTCACACTGAGGTCTTTCAACCAATTTGAGTTTATCATTGTGTATGGTGTAAGAGAATGGTCAATTTTCATTCTTCTGTATATAGCTCTCCAATTTTTCTAACAGCACTTTTTGAAGAAATTATCTTTTTCCACAGGATTTTGTTCTTATTGAAGATTATTTGACCATAGAGTTGAGGGTCCATATCTGGGCCATCTACTCTGTTCCATTGGTCTATCTGTCTGTTTTTTTGCCTGTACCATGCCATCTTGGTGGTCACAGCTTTGTAATAATGCTTGAAATCAGGCAACATGGTGTCCCCAGCTTTGTTTTTCTTTTTCAACATTTCCTTAGTGATTCCATACAGATTTTAATATTGTTTGTTCCAGCACTTTGAAAAATGCCATTGGTATTTTGATCAGGATGGCATTGAAAGTATAGATTTCTCTGGGAAGCAAAGACATTTTAACAATGTTTATTCTTCTGATCCATAAGCCTGGTATGTTTTTCCATCTTTTTGTATCATCTTCAATTTCGTTAGTGAGTGTTCTGTTTTCCCTTGAGTATAGATCTTTAACCTTTTTGGTTAGGTTTATTCCAAGGTTTATTTCAAATTTTGGTGCCATTGTAAGTGGAATTGATTCTCTAATTTCCCTTTCTACAGTTTCATTATTAGTATAAGAAAGCAACTGATTTCTGTGCATTGATTTTGTATCCTGCCACATTACTGAACTGCTGTGTGAGTTCTAGTAATTTGGGGATGGAGGCTTTTGGCTTTTCCACATAAAGTATAATGTCATCTGTGAAGAGAGAATGTTTTATTTCTTCTTTGCCAATTTGAATATCTTTTATTTCTCTTTGTCTTCTAACTGCTGTTGGTAGGACTTCTAGTACTATGTTGAACAACAGTGGTGATAGTGGGCATCCTTGTCGTGTTCCTGATCTCACTGGGAAGGCTTCTTGTCAGCTTTTGTCCATTGAGAATGATATTTGTTGTGTGCTTTTCATAGATGGTTTTTATGAAGTTGAGGAATATTCCCTCTGTCCCTAAACTGTGAAGAGTTTTACTCAGGAATAGATGTTGTATCTTGTCAAATGCTTTTTCTGCATCAGTTGAGAGGACCATGTGTTTTTTCTCTCTTCTCATATTGATTTGTGCTATCACATTGATTGTTTTGCAAATATTGAACCACCCTTACATGCCAAGGATAAATTCCACCTTGTCATGGTGGATAATCTTTGTAATGTACAGTTGGATCCTATTAGCTAGGATCTTGTTGAGAATCTTGCCATTCATATTCATCAGGAATATTGGTTTCAAATTCTCCTTTTTGAGGGGGTCTTTGCCTGGTTTGGGGGTCAGGGTAATGCTGGCTTCATAGAAAGAGTCTGGAAGTTTTCCTTCTGTTTCTATTTTTGAAAAAGCTTCAGAAGAATAGGTAGTATTTCTTGTTTGAATGTTTGGTAGAATTCCCGAGGGAATCCATCAGGTCCTGGACTCTTGTTTTTTGGAAGGTTTTTGATCACTGCTTCAATATCATTACTAGATATTGGTCTATTCAAGTTGTCAATTTCTTCCTGTTTCAGTCTTGGAAGTTTATGGGTTTCCAGGAATGCATCCATTTCTTTTTGGTTGCTTAACTTATTAGCATATAGCTGTTGATAATGATTTCTGATGATTGTTTCTATTTCCTTGGTGTTAGTCATGATCTCTCCCCTTCCATTAATAATTTTATTAATTTGAGTTCTTTTTTTCTTTTAGATTAGTTTGACCAGTGGTTTATCCATCTTATTAATTCTTTCAAGGAGGCAGCTTCTAGTTTCATTATTATAATTGTTTTATATTAATACATAAATATATAAATAAATAATTTATATTTATATTAATATATTATATATTAAATAAATAATAATAATTATTATCATCATTATTATTATGTGTTGTATTGTATCTCTGGTTTCTAACTCATTGATCTCTGCTCTAATCTTAATTATTTCCCTTCTTGTACATGGGTTGGCTCTCACTTCTGCCCTTAGAGATTCTATGTTGCCACTAATGGTCTTCTCCACCTTAGCCCGTGTCTAGTTAACTGTTACCCTGATTCTATTTGTGACATATTGTTTATGTCCATATTCAGTAGTTCTGTGGAAGAGTTCTCAGTCTCTGGATTTTCCCTTTGTTGGGTGTTCTTCCTCCTAGTCATTCTGGTGAGAAGTGGTTGAGAAGATGTAAAGTTGAAAATATCAAGTACAATCCAGGCAAGGTGCACCATGGAAAGTTTTGGAGCAATGGGAAGTCACTGGGGTGGGGAAGGTGAAGGAAAAAAGAAAAAGAGAGAAAAAAAAGAGAGAAACCCCAGCCCAATTGAGCCCTAAATGTAAGATTTATAAAGTACAAAAACAAAAATGAACAAATAAAAAGACCATCAAAGAAAAAAAAGAAAAAACCCCTGCCAAAATCAACCCCAAGAATAAGATCTATAAAGTACAAAAACAAAAACAAAGACACTAAAACACTGACAAAAGAATAAGATGGGAAGTTTGTTCTAAACCATCGATGTGAGTGAGGAAGTTTATTTCAGTTCTTCCTAGGTGTATCTTGTTATCTTTGTTAAAGGACTCAACTTTCTGACGATACAGGGAAATTAAAACTGGTGTGTATATATACAGACACATACACACACACACATACGGTATTGAATAGGGAAAAAGGACTACCTATCTATCTATATCTATTTCTATGTCTATATCTGTAATCTTTATAAAAGAAAAAAACCAAAAATGTATGTATGAAAATGTTCAAGTTAAAAAGTTACTATGGAATATGTTGTATTGAATATCTAGTTGAAATGGTAAGTAGGTAAAAATAAATAAAAGAACAAGATACATGAGAACAAATTTTAAAAAGAGAGAGAGAAGTTGTATCTACAAAATATACACCCCTTGGGGCAATACCAGGAGCTTAATATTTATTTTCTCCTGATATTGGGGTTTTACAGTTTTATGGGGACTCTGTGGTGGTTGTCTTCTTGTTCTTTTGGCTTGGTTTCTGGGAGAGGGGCCTGCTGCATTGTTTTTCAGTCAATCATGCTTGGGCTGAGTTGCCCTACCGCCTATAACAAGGGGCTGGGCTCTGTGGCAACCGGTTTTTAAGGATTTTGTTCTCTGGAGGTTTTTATTCTTTGGCACCTTTTTGGACAGTCAGAGCAAAGTAAACTGTCTACACCCAGACCTCTGCCTCAAAGAAAAGCCATAATCTCCTGCCCTCTGAATAGTCCAGAACACACAGAGTCCTCCTCTGAAAACTCTGTTGAACACTGCAACCTCCCAAAGATGGTGTGCACCCTCAGCCACCATCTCATTGATTGCCCAAGAACCCCGGTTGTCTCTGTATCTCCATGATACCAAAACCAGGAGTGATACTGGTTCTGGGTAGCAGTGGAGGCAGCAGAGGCGGCTATTATGGCTACAGACCCAGGGACCAACAACTGCAGCCTATGCTGGGCTCTCTCAGGCATGGGCAGGCACTGGTTGTGGCCATCCTGAGACCGTGCTCTTAAGTCTGCACCTGCAACAGCCTGATCCCAACAATTGTCCCTTATGTCCCTTTGTGCTTTTATCCAGTCTCCAAGTTAATGCTGGTCCCCAAGCACGGGGCACTTTCATATTGGGGTATTACTTTCTGAGGGTCACTTCTGGTAGCTCCCTCCCCCTTCTGTTTATCTTCCTATATTAGTCCATGCACTCCCAACTCTGTACCTCTCCACTGATGATCTTCTGCCCCCATCGAGATCCAGAAGTGCATAATCTTATATCTCAGGCTGATTTCATGGGTGTTCAGAGTGCTCTGGTAGATATTTAGCTCAATGGGGAATGGTTGAAATAGGGTCTCCTACTCCTCAACCATCTTGTCCCTCCTTCCTCGAGAGAATCATATAATTCTTGTTCTTTCTTCTATGACTGTGATGTATCATGTTGATTGATTTGCAAATGCTGAACCACCCTTGCACTACAGGAATAAATTCCACTTGGTTCTAGTGAATAATCCTTTTTTTTTTTTAAGATTTTATTTATTTATTTGACAGACAGAGATCACAAGTAGGCAGAGAGGCAGGCAGAGAGAGAGTTGGGAGGAAGCAGGTTCCCTGCTGATTAGAGAGCCCGATGTGGGGCTTGATCTCAGGACCCTGGGATCATGTCCTGAGCCGAAGGCAAAGGCTTTAACCCACTGAGCCACCCAGGCGCCCCAGTGAATAATCCTTTTAATGTACTGTTGGTTCCTATTGTCTAGAACCTTGGGGAGAATTTTGGCATCCGTGTTCATCAAGGATATTGGTCTGTAATTCTTTAAAAAAATTTTTTTTTGTTTTATTATGTTAGTCACCATACAGTACGTCATTAGTTGTTTTGTTTTGTTTTGTTTTTTTAATTTCCTTTCAGTATTCCAGAATTCATTGTTTAGGCACCACTCCCAGTGCTCCATGAAATATGTGCCCTCCATAATACCCACCACCAGGCTCACCCAACCTCCCACCCCCCTCCACTCCAAAACCCTGTTTGTTTCTCAGAGTCCACTGTCTCTCACGGTTCATTTCTCCTTCCAATTTCCCCCAATTCACTTCTCCTCTCCATCTCTCCATGTCCTCCGTGTTATTCCTTATGCTCCACAAATAAGTGAAACCATATGATAATTAACTCTCTCTGCTTGACTTATTTCACTCAGCATAATCTCTTTCAGTCCCATCCATGTTGAAACAAAAGTTATGTATTCCTCCTTTCTGATGGAGGCATAATGCTCCATTATATATATGGACTGTATCCATTTTATCCATTTGTCTGTTGAAGGGCATCTTGGTTCTTTCCACAGTTTGGCGACTGTGGCCATTGCTGCTTTGAACATTGGGGTATAGATGGCCCTTCTTTTCACTACAACTGTATCTTTGGGGTAAATAGAGCATATTTACACATCATAGTGTATTATAGTATTTGCCCTATAGTATTTATAGTATATTATAGTATTTACACTACCCAGTAGTGCAAATGAAGTGTCATAGGGTAGCCTCTATTTTTAGTTTCTTAAGGAATCTACACACTGTTTCCCAAAGTGGCTGCACCAACTTGCATTCCCACCAACAGTGTAAGAAGGTTCCCCTTTCTCCACATCCTCTCCAACACATGCTGTTTACTATCTTGTTAATTTTGGCCATTCTAACTTATGTAAGGTGGTATCTCAATGTGGTTTTGATTTTAATCTCCCTGATGGCTAGTGATGATGAACATTTTTTTCATGTGTCTGTTAGCCATTTGTGTCTCCACTTTGCAGAAGTGTCTGTCCATGTCTTCTGCCCATTGTGTGACATGATTATCTGTTTTGTGTGTGTTGAGTTTGAGGAGTTCTTTATAGCTCTTGGATATCAGCCCTTTGTCTGTATTGTCATTTGTGAATATCTTCTCCCATTCCTTGGGTTGCCTCTTTGTTTTGTTGACTGTTTCCTTTGCTGTGCAGAAGCTTTTGATCTTGATGAAGTCCCAAAAGTTCATTTTTGCTTTTGTTTCCTTTGCCTTTGGAGACATATCTTTTTTTTTAAGATTTTATTTATTTGACAGAGAGAGATCACAAGTATGCAAAGAGGCAAGCAGAGAGAGAGAGAGAGAGAGAGAGGGAGGGAGGGAGAGAGGGAGGGAGGGAGAGAGGGAGGAGGAAGCAGGATCCCTGCCTAGCAGAGAGCCCGATGTGGGACTCGATCCCAAGACCCTGAAATCGTCACCTGAGCTGAAGGCTTAACCCACTGAGCCACCCAGGCAGCCCTGGAGACATGTCTTGAAAAAAGTTGCTGTGACTGATGTCAAAGAGGTTACTGCCTATGTTCTCTAGGATTCTGATGGATTTCTGCCTCACCTTGAGGTCTTTTATCCATTTCGAGTTTATCTTTGTGTATGGTGTAACAGAATGGTTAAGTTTCATTCTTCTACATATAGCTGTCCAATGTTCCCAGCACCATTTATTGAAGAGACTCTCTTTTCCGCAAGATATTTTTTCCTGCTTTTTCAAAGATTATTTGACCATAAAGTTGAGCGTCTATATCTGGGCTCTCTACTCTGTTCCACTGGTCTATGTGTCTGTTTTTGTGCCAGTACCATGCTGTCTTAGTGATCACAGCTTTGTAATTTGGTATTGGTTAAGCCCCGATTTGTGACCCAATATGGGATCTATTCTGTAGAATGTTCCATGTGCTTTTGAGAAAAATATGTATTCTGTAGTTTTAGGATGGCATGTTCTGTATATAACTATGAGGTCAATCTGTTCCAGTGTGTCATTCAAAGCCCTTGTTTTTCTTGTTGCTTTTGTGCTGAGATGATCTGTCCATTGTTGTGAGTGGGGTATTGAGGATCCCGACTATTATTGCTTTATTATCAATGTGTCTTTACTTTGGGTATTAATTGGTTGATATAATTGGCTATTCCCACATTGGAAGCATAGATATTTATGATTGTTGGGTCTTCTGGTTAAACTCTTTGAGTATGGTACAGTGTCTCTCTATGTCTCTTACTACAGTTTTTGGTTTAAAAATCCAATATGTCTGATAAAAGGATTGCTACCCCAGCTCTCTCTCTCTTTTTTTTTTTTACTAGTATAATTTTTATTTTTATTTTTTTATTTATTTTCTGTGTAACAGTATTCATTGTTTTTGCACCACACCCAGTGCTCCATGCAATCCGTGCCCTTTCTAATACCCACCACCTGGTTCCCCCAACCTCCCACCCTCTGCTCCTTCGAAACCCTGATTGTTTTTCAGAGTCCATTGTCTCTCATGGTTCACCTCCCCTTCCAATTTCCCTCAACTCCCTTCTCCTCTCCATCTCCCCTTGTCCTCCATGCTATTTGTTATGCTACACAAATAAGTGAAACCATATGATAATTGACTCTGCTTGACTTATTTCACTCAGCATAATCTCCTCCAGTCCCGTCCATGTTGCTACAAAAGTTGGGTATTCATCCTTTCTGATGGATGCATAATATACCCAAGCTCTCTTTTGAGGTCATTTGTCATGATAAATGGTTTGTATAATTTTTATTTTTATTTTTAATTTTAATTTTTATTTTTTTATTTATTTTCTGTGTAACAGTATTCATTGTTTTTGCACCACACCCAGTGCTCCATGCAATCCGTGCCCTCTATAATACCCACCACCTTGTACCCCGACCTCCCACCCCCCACCCCTTCAAAACCCTCAGATTGTTTTTCAGAGTCCCTAGTCTTTCATGGTCTTGCTTTTTTTTTTTTTTTAATCCAATCTGATACCCTATGTCTCTCTCAATTGGAGCATTTGGCTGATTTACATTCAGAGTAACTACTGAAAGACACTAATGTAGTGCCATTGTATTGCCTAGAAAGTCCCTATTTCTGTAGATTGTCTCTTTTATTTTCTGGTCTATGTTACTATTGGTGTCTCTCTTCTCTTACTGGATCTCCTCCAATATTTCTTGCATGGCTGGCTTAGTTGTCACATATTCTTTCAGTTACTGTTTATCCTGGAAGTTCTTTTTCTCTTCTTTCATTCTGAATGACAGCCTTGCTGGATAAAGTAATCTTGACTGCATGTTCTTCTCATTTAATACCCTGAATATATCTTACTAGCCCTTTCTGGCCTGTCAAGTTCCTGTGGATAGCTTTGATGTTGTTATGATATTCCTTCCTTCATATGTAAGGAATCTCCTTGCCCTAGTTTCTCTCAGGATAATTTCTTTGGCTCTAAGGTTTGCAAACTTCACTATTTTCTGTTGGGGTGTTGATCTGTTTTTTATTAATTTTGGGAGGGGTCCTCTTTGCCTTTTGAACATGAATGTTTGTTTCCTTTCCCAAAGGAAGGAAGGTTCTCAGCCATGATTTCCTCAAATATACCTTCCAACCCTCTCTCTCTCTACTCTTTCTTGGATCCCAGTGATTCTGACATTCATACTTTTCAAGGCATCATTAAATTTTCTATGTCTCTCTTCACGTTCAGTTGTTTTTCTCTTTTCCTCAACTTCCTTCCTTTCCCTCAGCCTGTGCTTTAGATAACTTATTCTCTCATCCACCTCATTGACCCTAGCTGTTAGAGCATAAAATCTAGACTGCATCTCACTGAAAGCATTTTTAAGTTTGGCCTGATTAGATCTCATTTCCACCCTTTGAGATTCTATATTGTCATGTAGGCTTTTTTCAAACCTAGCTATTAACTTTGAAATTGCTATCCTGAATTCTATCAGCAACATCTTGTTGTAAGTTCATTCTTCTAGTCATTCTTTCCAAGGAAGGATGGGTGAGTGGACAAACAGAATCCCAAATATCAACCACAACCTAAGAAAACTGGACCCTAGAAAAGTTCTGAAGTAGTTGGAAGTCACCACAGAAAAGCAAACAAAGCCAAAATGAATGGAACAATAAAAAAGAGGTGGGGGGAGAGACTATAATCTCACAAAGTGGACAAAGCGGGGTGATCTACTTGTTTCTGATTGAATTTTGATCTGTGTTAGATGTTATTTGCCAAAATTGAAAAAGAAAATTATGTATATATTTAATATTGAATAGAGTGAAAAAAAAGACTAGAATGTGGCATAATCTATAAAATGTGGATGTGAAAAAAGGTTAAAGGGTGACTTAAAAACATAAATTGGTAAAATAAGAATCTAGTTGAGATGGGAAAAATGTAAAAGAAAAGAAAAGGAAACCCCTGGAGCTCAGTATATTAATTTCCCCTAGTGCTTGAATTTTATAGTCCTATGGGATCTATAAGCTTGTCGTTCATATGCTCTTCCCATCAGTCTTCTGAGGGGAGAATCCTGCTCTTCTGCTTCTCAGATTTCTTTGCCTGGGCAGCGGTTCCCCACCCCTTGTCAGGGGAATGGGCTCAAGGTGAGCTGGTGGTGGTTTTGTTTTGTTTTGTTTTGTTTTTGTCCCCTGGTGGCTTTCTGTGCCTCCTCAGTGGTTCAGAGCAAAAATGGCCATGCTCGAATCTCTGGCCCAGAGACATAATATGGCAGTTCCCTTTCTTCAATAAATCATCTCTAGGTTAAACTCTTTCCACTTTTGTGTGCATACACTAAACCTATAGACTCTCGCTCTTCACCCCCACTACATTTATCCCAATGGGGTATCCCAGGGGCCCATAACTGACACTTTGCTTTGTGTCTTTTTGACTACAAGCAGTTGTGGGTTCGTGAGTACACCATGTTTTGCTGTTCCTAGGTCATGGTGAGTGCCATCCTACTGTCCTTTTCCAGGCCACCTCTACTCTGGGAGCTGTTACCCAATGTGAGAGCAACTATTTCATCTTTCCCAGGGGATGTTTAACAGCCTGTATATTCCAGTCCTTTTCAGGTTGCTCAGGCAAAGAGTAATCTCTCTACCAGTCCACTCATGGTTTATGGCAACCAGAGATGAGAGTCCCTTCTGGGCTCACTGACCATAACAAATTTCTCTGATCCACTGCTTGGGCATTCTATCAGATCAGGCACCCCCATTCTTTCTGTGTATCCTGGGATCCTGACACCACAATGACCCATCCAGAATTCTGCAATTTTCATTCTCTGGACCCCTTTCAGAAAAGGATGTCTCTCACTGGAGACAATTTCTAAGTGTTCTGATTTCACTTTCTGGTAGCTGGCTTATGGAGGCTCCCTCCTCCCTCCATTTATCTTCCAATATTTACCCACAGATTCATGATTCTGCATCTTCTACCTTGCAAAAAGTTGTTATTCTTCTGCATTTCGAGTTCCAGATATATTTTCTTACATCTTAGGTTGAACTTGTGTGTATGTTCAGATTGGTTTTATATATATCCAGCTACATTCCAGTAGGGGACCAAATGAGGTCCCCTACTCTGCTGCCATCTTGCTTAGAATTAACCCCCATGACTTTCTTTTATTAACTTTTTTATAGCTTTCAGTATGCAAATCTTTCACCATTTGGGTTAAAATTCTCAGTATTTTATTAATTTTAATGCTTTTGAAAGTGAATTTTTAAAAATTTCTTTTCCAGTTAGTTTATTGTTAGATTCCAGAAACAACTAACTTTTTATGTTTATTCTGTATCCTGCACCTTTGCCAAATTTGTTTATCAGTTCTAATAAAATCTTTAGGATTTTCTACATATAAGAGTATGTCACCTTCACTGGAAGAGATTATGCTGAATGAAATAAGTCAAGCATAGAGAGTCAATTTTCATATGGCTTCACTTATTTGTGGAGCATAACAAATATCATGGAGGACAAGGGGTGTTAGAGAGGAGAAGGGAATTGGGGTAAATTGGAAGGGGAGGTGAATCATGAGAGACTATGGACTCTGAAAAACAATCTGAGGGGTTTGAAGTGGTGGGGGGGTGGGAGGTTGGGGTACCAGGTGGTGAGTATTATAGAGGGCACGGATTGCATGGAGTACTGGGTGTGGTGAAAAAATAATGAATACTCTTATGCTGAAAATAAATTAATTAATTAAAAAAGAGTATGTCACCTTCAAAGAGAGACAATCTTATTTCATTATTTCCTATTAGCATGTCTTTTTTTTTTCAAAGATTTTATTTATTTATTTGACAGAGAGAAATCACAAGTAGATGGAGAGGCAGGCAGAGAGAGAGAGGGAAGCAGGCTCCCTGCTGAGCAGAGAGCCTGACTCGGGCCTCGATCCCAGGACCCTGAGATCATGACCTGAGCCGAAGGCAGCGGCTTAACCCACTGAGCCACCCAGGCGCCCATATTAGCATGTCTTTTATTTCTAATTGATCTGGCTAAGATTTTTCACTGCTGTGTTGAAGAAATGTGGTGAGGGTGGGCATTCTTGTATTGTTTCTGATCCTAGCCCCCCAAACCCGAAAGATTTGAGTATGATGTTTCCTGTAGTCTTATCATATATGTTTGTTTATACCTAATTTGTTGAGAATTTTTATTACAAAAGGATTTTGAATATTGTCAAATGTCTTTTCTATATCCACTGTGATGATCTGATTCTTCTCCTTCATTTTGTTAACTGGTATATCACGTTTATTGATTGGTATATGTTGAACCATCCTTTAATAGAAGAGTTAAATCCTGTTTGATCTTAATGCATGGACTTTTAACGTGTTGTTGAATTCAGCTTGCTAAGATTTTGTTGAGGATTTTCATATATACATTCATTAGGTATTCTGGCCTGTAATTTTCTTTTCTTGTAACATCCTCATATGGCTTTTGTATCAGAGTAGTGCTGTGTTTATTAAGTGTACTTGTCAGTGTTCCATTTCATAGTCTTCTATTTTTTCAAAGAATTTGAGAAGGATCGATATTAATTCATTGGTAGAATTTACCAGTGAAGCTATTCCTGGGTTTTGGGAGATGTGTGATTGCTCATCCAGTCTCTTAGACTTACTCATCTGTTCAGACTTTGTTTCTTCATGACTCAGACTTCAGAAGTTATATCTTTCTTGGAATTTATCCATTTTTGCTACATTATCCAATTTTTTGGAAGGCAATTTTTCATAGTAGTCTCCTATTATCTTTTTTTATTTATGTTGTATTGTTTGTGATATATTCTTTCATTTATTATTTCATTTAAATAAAGATTAAGGTCTCTCTTTTTTACCTAGTTAATCTAACTAAATGTTTGTCAATTTTATCTTTTTTAAAAAAATCCACAACTGAGTTTTCTTTTTACTGTTTGTTTGTTTGTTTGTTTGTTTTACCATATTACCTTGATTCACCCAATCTGGTATAACATTCTCTGTCTTTTAAGTGAAGTGTTTAAACCAATAACATTCAAAGTCATTGATACTGGATTAATATCTTCCATATTTCTTGCTGTTTTCTATCAGTTGCCATTTTTAAAATTTCTCTTTTAGTCTTCCACTTTTTCTTACACTCTCTGGTTTTATTTATTTTTAATTTTTAAAAAGATTCTATTTATTTATTTATTTTGGAAGGGGAGGGTTATAGGGAGAGGGAGAGAGAAAATCTCAAGTAGACTCTGTATTGAGTTCAGAGCTCAATGAGGGGCTCAATCTCATAAACTGAGCTCATGACCTGAGCTGAAATCAAGAGTCAGATGCTTAACTGACTGAGTCACCCAAGGTGCACTTTCTGATTTTAACTGAGCTTTTTGTATAATATAAGGGGCATTTCTTCTCAGTATATCTATCATAATTCTTTTTTTTCCTTTTTCTTTATGTAGGGGGCTCTTTAGGGTTTTCAGTATACATTTAAAACTGATCTTTTCAAATAACCTCTTTCAAATAACACTAATCTGTTTCACTGGTAGCTCAAAGAGCTTATAACAGAATATTATCAATTCCTCTTTACTATTTCTTACAACATTATTGTAATTCATTTAATTTATCTAGAAGCTTTAATTACCAAATATGTTTTGTTACTATTGTTTTAAACAGTCATCTATTAGGTGATTTGCAATTTTTATGTTCATATTACCATTTTTGTATCACTTCTATAGAAATAGTGCTTTTATGCTTATTAAACATCTAGTAAGTCATGTCTGAACATTGTCACTGAGGAGTCTCACCATTTTTACTTTACATTAGTCCCCCCTTTATTCTAGCTATCAAGAATATATATAGCAATGGATACCAGCACATGTTCAGGTACCTGGTTCTGCCAGTTTATTTTGCAAAATTTTCTTTTGTGTACAAGAAGAGATTAAAAGTATGGCATTGAGGAAATCAGAGTGTCCAGGTCTGCCCCCATAGACCCAAGCACCTGTGGTCTGACCATCCTCTAAGAAACTAAGCTCCAGTCTAGTTCCTCTGTACCAAGGATCCAGACTTGTCCCTAAAGTCCTAGGCTTCATTTTTATACCAGTGTCAGGCCAGCCCCTGTGACACCAAGCATAGGGTCAATACACACAGACCCTTCAAAACAGGGTTCATATCTCCAGGCCCCTAGCTCACACCAGTGTCTCCTGTGAACCAAGTTTCCATCATAACTAGGTTTCAGGAATACTCTAGTGGCTCCCAGGTCCAGGCCTCCCTGATGGAAATGTACTTCAGAATTTCCCCCATGGACAAAATCTCAAGGCTCATTCCAGCACCAGACTGGCACAGGGCTTAAGCCTATCCCTAGTGTCTTGGGCTTCTGGATCAACACCACAGTCCCAGACATCAGGATACCTCTGTGAATAGAGGCAGAAAATGTGCTCCCAGTGGACCATGGGACCAGGTCAGCCCCTATGGATCCAAGTTCCAGGTGCACCCTTGTGGATTCAGCTGACAGGGCTGCCCCCACAAGCCCAACTGCCAGGCCTTCTCCAGTAATCTTTGGTCCTTAATTAACTTTCATAGACCAAGAATTCAGACCTGCCCATGCAGAACTCAGTCTCAGGCCCAACATCACAGACTCAGCACTAGGCTTACCAATGGCCCCAAGTGATAGGACCACTCCAGTGGAAACTGGATCCAAGATTGACTCTCAAGACCAGATTTAGCCATCTGCTAACCCAGGCACCATACTGGCTACCCCAAGCACTCTAGCAGCAAGTCCACCAACAGACATTAAATTAAGGCCACACAAAATCTCTTGTCAGTTTGACTGGTAAAGGGCCTAACCTACCAAAGTGAATCTATAAAGCCTAGGAGAATTGCCCACATCTTGAAATGTGGTGACACCAGTGTAAAGCCACAGAGGTCATGAATAAACAAGGAAACGTGACACCAACAAAACTGACTAATAAAGTACCAATAACCAACCCTAGAGACATGGAGAGCTACCAAATTTTTGAGGAAAAAAATCAAAATAATTATCTAAAGAAGTTCAGTGAGCCACAAAAGAATACAGATACATGACTAAATGAAATCAGGAAAACAATACATAAACAGAATACAAAGTTTAACAAACAGATAAAAAAAATTTTAAAAATCAAATGAATTCTGGAGCTGAAATCAGAACACAATGACTGAACTGAAAAATTTCATGGAGAATTTCAACAAAAGACTTAATCAAGCAGAAGACAAAACCAGTGAGATTGAAGACAGATACTTTTAAATTATCCAATATGAAGAACAAAAAGAAAAAGATAATAATAAAGAAAAATGAAGAAAGCCTATGTGTTTTATAAGATAATATAAAAAGAGAAAAATGTATGCATTATGGGAGTCCCACTAGGCCCAGGGAAAAAGAAATAGGGCAGAAAACTTATTTAAATAAATAATGACGGAAAATTGTCTTAATCTGGAAAAGGAAATGTTATTATCAATGAATTTCTGAACATAATACTTGCAGACAAGCAAATTATGGGATAATACTGACAGACAAACAAACAAACAAACACCTGCCAACCAAAAACCTATAGCTGCCAAAGCTGCCTTTGAAAAGGAAGGAGAGATAATCACTTTTCCCAACAGTGGGTTAAAGCCTTTGCCTTCAGCTCAGGTCATGATCCCAGGGTCCAGGGATCAAGCCCCACATTAGGCTCCCTAAAGGAGCCTGCTTCCTCTTCTATCTCTGCCTGCCTCTCTGCCTACTTGTGATCACTGTCTGTCAAATAAATAAATAAAATATTTTTAAAAAGTTAAAGTGCAAAAGTATAAAAATAACTACAGTTACAATATTTTTATTGTATACACATATATAAAAATGTTAATTGTGACATCAATATATAAAATCTGAGGGGAGGATTTCAAGTGTAGAGTTTTTGAATATTGTTTGTTTTAATTTGTTATTAGCTTAAAGTTATCAACCTTATAAATATAAGGTGTTTTATGTAAGCTTCATTTTAACCCCAAATTTTTAAAAATCCAGAATAGATAAACAATATAAAAATAAATCTATCAAAGCATACCACTACAGAAAAAACAAACAAGCAAACATTAAATCTCAAAGACAGAGAGGAAAAAAAAAACAAAGTAACTAGAAAACAATCAGAAAATAATGAATAAAACTAAAAGCTTTTCTGTCAATGACAAGGAAAAAGACATGAATCCCAATTTTCATTATTTCTATTCAGTACAGTACTAGAAATCTTATCCAGAGAAATTAAGCATGAAAAAGAATAAAAAAAAAATTCCAATCGAAAAGGAAGAGGTGAAATCGTCTCTGTTTGCAGATGACATAATCTCATAGAAAGGAAACCTCTATAATGAAAAAAAAAATAAATGCAGTAAATTTGCAGGATATGAAGTTAACATAGGAAATTCAGTTGTATTTCTATAGAGCAACCACAGTATCTGAAAAAGAAAGTATGGCATCAACCCCATTTGTATCAGTATAACAACAATAAAATAGAAATCAATTTAACCAAGAAAGTAAGAGATCTGTACCCTGAAAGTTATAAAACCCTGGATAAAGAAATTTAGTAAGACACAACAAACATGTAAAGCTATCCTGTGTTCATGAATAAGAATTAGAATTATTAAAATGTCCATGCTACCCAAAGCAATCTAGAGATTAATGCAATCTCTACTAAATTCCAGTGGCATTTTTAATAGAAATATTTATTTTAAATTCCAGAAATTCATGTGGAACCACAAAAGACCAAAGAAGTGAAAACAGTCCTGAGCAAAAACAGCAACATGGTCACTATAGTTATCACTGCTTTATGTGTATTTGAAGAGAGTAAGACAGTAAATTTTAAAAGTTTTCATCATGGGGGAAAATAACTATTGTGATGGATGTTAATTTACTGTGGTAATTATTTCAAAATAAATGTAAATGAAGTTTTTATGCTGTCACTTGAAATTTACACAGTGCTGTACATCAATTTTATCTCAGTAAAAAATTAGTATAAAAATTAATAACAGAACTACCATATGATTCAGCTATCCCTCTTCTGGGTATATACCAAAAGAAAACAAATTAGTATCTCATAGAAATATTTGCCCTCCCATGTTCATTGTAGTATTATTCACAATAGTCAATATATAAAAACAACTCAAGTGCCTGTCAATAGAAGCATTGATATATATATATATATATAGATATATATATATATATAATGTAAATATGTACACAAGGAAATATTATTCAGCCATTAGAAGGAAGTTAATCCTACCATTTGTGACAACATGAATAAACCTTGAGGACATTATGTTAAATGAAATAAGACAGAAAATTAAGATACTATATGATCTCATATGTAGAATCTAAAATTTGTAAAAAGTTTAACTCAGAAGCAGATTAAAATGGTAGTTACCAGAGACTGAGTGATGGGATAAAGGATAGATACTGTCATATGTTAAAAACAGTAGTTATGTAGGATCAACAAGTCTAGTGAACTAATGTGTGGGAATGCTGACTGTGCAAAATAATTCTATATTGCACAATGGCAATATACCATGAGTGTAGACTCCAGGTAATCTCATCACAAAAAAAAAAAAATGGTAACTATGTGAGATGACATGTATATCAAATAATCAAGTTGTATATCTTAAATATATATAATTTTTATTTAAAATGCACATTTTTATAGCAATTTTTATTAACATATAATGCATTATTAGTTTCAGGGGTACAGGTCTGTGATTCATCAGTCTTATGCAATTCACAGCATTCACCATAGCACATACCCTCCCCAATGTCCGTCACTCAGCCACCCCATCCCTCTCACCCACTTCCCTTCCAGCAATCCTCAGTTTGTTTCCTGAGATTGAGTCTCTAATGGTTTGTCTCCATCCCTTGTCCCATCTTGTTTCATTTTTCCCTCTCTTTCCCACATGACCCTCCATCCTGCCTCTTAAATTCCTCATATCACAGAGATAATATGATAGTTCTCTTTCTCTGATTGACTTATTTTGCTTAGTGTAATACCCTCTAGTTCCATCCACGTCATTGAAAATGGCAAGATTTTGGGTTTTCTGATGGCTGCATAGTATTCTTATATCTTTATCCATTCATCTGTTGATGGACATCTAGGCTCTTTCCATAGTTTGGCTATTGTGAACATTGCTACTATAAACATTCGGGTGCACATGCCCCTTCAGATCACCACATTTGTATCTTTAGGGTAGATACCCTGTAGTGCAATTGATGGGTCATATAGGGTGACTCAGTTTTCAACTCTTTGAGGAACCTCCAGACTGTTTTCCAGAGTGGCTGCATCATCTTGAAACCCCAGCAACAGTGTAGGAGCACCTGTCTCTGCATCCTCACCAACACCTGTCATTTCCTGACTGGTTAATTTTAGCCATTTTGACTGATGTGAGGCAGTATCTCACTGTGGTTTTGATTTGTATCTCCCTGATGCTGAGGGATGTTGAGCACGTTTTCGTGTGTCTCTTGGACATTTGGAAATCTTTTTTGCATGAATGTCTGTTCATGTCTTCTGCCCATTTTTTAAAATAAATTAATTTATTTATTTTCAGAAAAGCAGTATTCATTATTTTTTCACCACACCCAGTGCTCCATGAAATCCGTGCCCTCCATAATACCCACCACCCGGTACCCCAACCTCACACACCCCCCCCGCCACTTCAAACCTCTCAGATTGTTTTTCAGAGTCCATAGTCTCTCATGGTTCACCTCCCCTTACAATTTCTCCCAACTCCATTCTCCTCTCTAACACCCCCTGTCCTCCATGCTATTTGTTATGCTCCACAAATAAGTGAGACCATATGATAATTGACTCTCTCTGCTTGACTTATTTCACTCAGCATAATCTCTTTCAGTCCCGTCCCTGTTGCTACAAAAGTTGGGTATTCGTCCTTTATGATGGAGGCATAATACTCCATAGTGTATATGGACCACATCTTCCTTATCCATTTGTCCACTGAAGGGCATCTTGGTTCTTTCCACAGTTTGGCGACCATGGCCATTGCTGCTATAAACATTGGGGTACAGATGGCCCTTCTTTTCACAACTTCTGTATCTTTGGGGTAAATACCCAGGAGTGCAATGGCAGGGTCATAGGGAAGCTCTATTTTTAATTTCTTGAGGAATCTCCACACTGTTCTCCAAAGAGGCTGCACCAACTTGCATTCCCACCAACAGTGTAAGAGGGTTCTTCTCCACATCCTCTCCAACACATGTTGTTTCCTGTTTTGTTAATTTTGGCCATTCTAACTGGTGTAAGGTGATATCTCAATGTGGTTTTAATTTGAATCTCCCTGAGGGCTAGTGATGATGAACATGTCTTCTGCCCATTTATTGATTGGATTGTTCTTTGGGTGTTGAGTTTGATAAGTTCTTTATAGATTTTGGGTACTAGCCCCTTATTTGATGTGTCATTTGCAAATATTTCTCTAAAGGGAACTGAAATCCTGATACATATTAAAACATGAATTATCTTCAAAGAAAGTAAGCTAAGTAAGCTAAGCCATACCCAGAAGGACAAATACTGTGTGCTTCCAGTTATATGAGGTAATTTGTTTAGCAAAAGTAGAAAGTAGAACAGTGGTTACTGAGGTTTGAGGAAGATAGGAATGGGATGGAGAGTTATTATTTAATGGATACATTGTTTCAATATGGAATGATTTAAAAAAGGTCTGTAAATGGATAGTGATGGTAGTTGCAAAACAATGTGAATGTACTAGAGGCAATTGAACTGTTTAAATTGAACATTTAAAAATAATTAAAATGGTATTTTTATTGTGTGTATTTTCCCTTAATTAATGTACTAACATTAGAAGTCTCTTAGAAAAATTTTTTAAAGATTTTATTTATTTGTCAGAGAGAGAGAGGGAGAGGAAGAGAGAGTGCACAAGTAGCAGGAGTGACAGACAGAGGAAGAAGCAGGCTCCCATTGAGCAAGGAGCTCAGTGTTAGACACGATCCCAGGAACCTGAAATCATGATCTGAGCCAAAGGCAGATGCTTAATCAACTGAGTCACTCAGGTGACCCTAAGTCTTTTAGGAAACTTAACTCAACAGTTGTAATAAAAAGAAAACCACAGGGACATGTGAGTGGCCCAGTCAGTTAAACATCTCCTTTAGCTCAGGTCATGATCCCAGGACCTGGGATCCAGCTCCATGTGCAGGGTCCTTGCTCACTGGGGAGCCTCCTTCTAAATCGCTCTCTACTCCTCGCCCTGCTTGTGGTCTCTCTGACTTTGCCAAATAAAGAAATAAAATCATATTTAAAATTTAATTTTATTTTTGCAGATTTATTGTTTATGCACCACACCCAGTGCTCCATGCAATATGTGCCCTCCTTAATACTCACGACCAGGTTCACATATCCCCTCACCCCTCTAACCTCCAAAACCTTCAGTTTTCTTCTCAGAGTCCACAGTCTCTCATGGTTTATCTCCCCCTCCAATTGCCCTCAATTGACTTTTCCTTTCCTTCTCCTAATGCCCTCTGTTACTCCTTATGCTCCACAAGTAAGTGAAACCATAAGATAATTGACTCTCTCTGCTTGACTTATTTCACACAGCATGATCTACTTCAGTCTTGTCCATGTTGATACAAAAGTTGGGTATTCATCCTTTCTGATGGAGACATAATACTCCATTGTATATATGGACCATATCTTTATCCACTCGTCTTTTGAAGGGCATCTTGGCTCTTTTACACAGTTTGGCGACTGTGGCCATTGTTGCTATGAACACTGCAATACAGAAGTCCCTTCTTTTCACTACATCTGTATCTATGGGGTAAATACCCAGTAGTGCAATTGGAGGGTCAAAAGGTAGGCTCTATTTTTAATTTCTTAAGGAATCTACACACTGTTTTCCTAAGTGGCTGCACCAACTCGCATTCCCATAAACAGTGTAAGAGGGTTCCCCTTTCTCCACATTCTCTCCAACACACATTGTTTACTGTTTGTTAATTTTGGTCATTCTAACTGCTATAAGGTGGTATTTCCAATGTGGTTTTGATTTGAATCTCCCTGACGGTTAATGATGATGAACATTTTTTCATGTGTCTGTTAGCCATTTGTATGTCTTCATTGGAGAAGTGTCTGTTCATATCTTCTGCCCATTGTGTGATGTGATTAACTGTTTTGCATGTGTTGAGTTTGAAGAATTCTTTATAGATCTTGGATATCAGCCCTTTGTCTGTACTGTCATCTGTGAATATCTTCTCCCATTCCGTGGGTTGCCTCTTTGTTTTGTTGACTGTTTCCTTTGCTGTGCAAAAGCTTTTGATCTTGATGAAGTCCAAAAGTTCATTTTCGCTTTTGTTTCCTTTCCCTTTGGAGACATATCTTGAAAGAAGTTGCTGTGGTTGATGTCGAAGAGGTTTCTGCCTATGTGCTCCTCTAGGATTCTGATGGATTCCTGCCTCGCATTGAGATTTTTTATCCATTTGAGTTTATCTTTGTGTATGGTGTAAGATTCATTCTTCTAAACACAGCTGTCCAATTTTCCCAGCACCATTTATTGAAGAGACTGTATTTTTTCTACTGGATATTTTTTCCTGCTTTGTCGAAGATTATTTGACAATAGAGTTAAGGGTCCATTTCTGGGCTCTCTACTCTGTTCCACTGGTCTATGTGTCTGTTTTTGTGCCAGTACCATGCTGTCTTGGTGATCACAGCTTTGTAGTAAAGCTTGAAATCGGGCAATGTGATGCCCCCAGTTTCATTTTTCTTTTTCAACATTTCCTTAGTAATGCAGGGTCTCTTCTGGTTCCATCCAAATTTTAGTATTGTTTGTTCCAGCACTTTGAAAAATGCCACTGGTATTTGATCGGGATGACATTGAAGGTATAGATTGCTTTAGGCAGTATAGACTTTTTAACAGTGTTTATTCTTCTGATTCATGAGCATGGACTGCTTTTCCATCCTTTTGTGTCTTCAATTTCTTTCATGAGTGTTCTGTAGTTCCTTGAGTACAGATCCTTTACCTCTTTGGTTAGGTTTATTACCAGGTATCTTATGGTTCTTGGTGGTATAGTAAATGGAATAGATTCTCTAATTTCCCTTTCTATATTTTTATTTTAGTGTATAATGAAGCAACTGGTTTCTGTGCATTGATTTTGTATCCTGCCACATTACTGAATTGCTGTATGAGTTTTAGTAGTTTGTGTGTGAAGTCTTTTGGGTTTTCCATTTAAGGTGTCACGTCATCTGTGAAGAGAGAGAGCTTGACTTCTTTGCCAATTTGAATACCTTTTATTTCTTTTTGTTTTCTGATCGCTGTTCCTAGGACATCTAGTACTATGATGAACAACAGTGATGAGAGTGGGCATCCTTGTAAGTGTTCCTGATCTCAAAGGGAAGGCTGTTAGCTTTTCCCCATTGAGAATGATATTTGCTGTGGGTTTTTCATAGATAGAGTTTATAAAGTTGAAGACTGTTCCCTCTATCCCTACACTTTGAAGAGTTTTAATCAGGAAAGGATACTGTAATTTGTCAAATGCTTCTACTGCATCAATTGGGAGGATCGTATGTTTCTTCTCTCTTTTCTTATCTTTTTGTTCTATCACTTTGATTGATTTGTGAATGTGGTACCACTTTTGCATCCCATTGATAAATCCCTCCTGGTCATTTTGGATAATCTTTTTAATGTACTGTTGTATCCTATTAGCTAGGACCTTGTTGAGAATCTTGGCATCCATATTCATCAGGAATATTGGTATGAAATTCTCCTTTTTGAGGTTTTTGAGGTTTTTTTTGTTTTTTGTTTTTTGGTTTTTGTTGTTGTTGTTGTTGTTGTTGTTGTTGTTTTGCCTGGATTGGAGATCAGGGTAATACTGGATTCTTAACAAGTGTCTAGAAGTTATCCTTCTGTTTCTATTCTTTGAAATAGCTTCAGGAGAATAAGTATTATTTATTCTTTGAATATTTTGTAGAATTCCCAAGGGAATCAGTAGGGTCCTGGACTCTTGTTTTTTTGTGAGAATTTTTTTTTATTATTTATTTACTTATTTTACAGAGAGACACAACAAGAGAGGGAACACAAGGAGGAGGAGTGGGATAAGGAGAAGCAGGCTTCCCACCAAGCAGAGAGCCAGATGTGGGGCTCGATCCCAGGACCCTGGGATCACGACCTGAGCCAAAGGCAGATGCTTATAGTCTGAGCCACCCAGGCGCCCCTTTTGGGAGGACTTTGATCACTGCTTCAATCTCGTTACTAGATATTGATTTATTCAGGTTGTCAATTTCTTCCTGTTTCAGTCTGGGAAGTTTATTGGTTTCCAGGAATGTATCCATTTCCTCTAGGTTGCTTAACTTATTAGCATATAATTGTTCATAATAATTTCTGATGATTGTTTCTATTTTCCTGGTGTTAGTTATGATCTCTCCCCATTCATTCATAATTTTATTAATTTGGGTTCTTTTTCTTTTCTTTTGAATTAGGTTGGCCAGTAGTTTGTCAATCTTATTAATTCTTTCATAGAACCATTTCTAGTTTCATTGATCTCTTATACTGTATCTCTAGTTTCTAGCTCATTGATCTCTGCTCTAATCTTGATTATTTCTCTTCTTGTGTGTGATGTTAGCTCAATTCGTTGTTGATTTTCCAGTTCCTTAGGATGTAAAGAGAGTTGGTGTATTCGGAATTTTTCAATATTTTTTTCAATATTTTTGGCTGTGTATTTCCCCCTTAGGACTGCCTTTACTCTATACCACAGGTTTTGGACCAATGTGTCTTCATTCTCATTGGTTTCTATGAATTGTTTATGTTTTCCTTTGATTTCCTGGTTCATCCAAGCATTCGTGAGCTGCACTTTAGCTTCCAAGTGTTTGCATTCTTTCCAAATTTTTCTTGTGATTGAGTTCCAGAATCAAAGCACTGTGGTCTGAGAATATGCAGGGGATAATATCAGTCATTTGTTATTGGTTGATCCCTGATTTGTGACCCAGTATGTGGTCTATTCTGGACAAAGTTCCATGTGTGCTTAAGAAGAATTAGTATTATGTTGTTTTAGGGTGGAATGTTCTGTATATATCTATGAGGTCCATCTGGTTCAATGTGTCATTCAAAGCTCTTGTTTCTTTATTGATTTGATGCTTGGATGATCTGTCTATTACTGAGAGTGACATGTTATGATCTCCTGTAATTAATGTATTCATATTAGTATGAGTATTTTTTAATATATTTAATTTTTTTTTTAATTTCAGTGTTCCAGAATTCATTGTTTATGCACCACACCCAGTGCTCCATGAAATACATGTGCTCCATAATACCCACCGCCAGGTTCACCCAACCTCCCACCCCCACACCTCCATAATGCTCAGATTGTTTTTTAGAGTCCACAGTATCACTATGACTATTTTGATTAACAGTTGGATTGTGTGGTTGGCTGCTCCCATATTGGGGACATCAATATTTATAATTGACGGATCTTCTTGGTGGATGGACTCTTTAAGAATGACATAGTGTCCCTCTGTATCTCTGACTACAGTATTTAGCTTAAGATCTAATTTATCTGATATGAGAATCGCTATACAAGCTTTCTTTTGAGACCCATTGGCATGAAAGATGGTTCTCCATCCTTTCACATTCAGTTTTGAGTCATCATTAGATTCTAAATGTGTCTCTTGTAGACAGCATATGGAGGGGTCCTGTCGTTTTATCCAGTCTGCAACCCTGTGTAATTTTATGGGAGCATTTAAGCTATTCACATTGAGAGTGAATACTGAAAGAAAGGTGTTTATTGATCTCATGGAGCCTCTGAAATCCTTGTTTTTGTAGATTGTCTCTGTAGATTTCTGTTCTATGTCACTCTTGGGTTCTTTCGTCTTTTACAGGACCCCCCTTATTATTTCTTGTAGTGCTGACTTTGTTGTCACATAACTCTTTCAAACCTTGCTGGTCTTGGAAGCTCTTTATTTCTCCATCCATTCTGAATATCAGCCTTGCCAGATAAAGTATTCTTGGTTGCATGTTCTTCTCATTTAGTGCCCTAATACATCTTGTCATCCCCTTCTGGCTTGCCAGGTTTCTGTGCACAGATCTGAAGTTATTCTGATGGTACTTACTCTGTACTTAAGAAATGTTTCCCCCTAGGTGCCCTTAAGACCTCCTGTATGAAATTATGACTCATGAATTTCACACTTAAGTGTCTGGAAGTCTTTCTAAACTCATTGATCTTATGTGTAATCCGTTCTGCCTCTAGGACACAAACACACCCTTAGAGATTATATGTTGTCACTAACAGTTTTCTCCAAACTAGCCACTGCCTAGATAATTGTTATCCTGAATTCCCTTCCAGACATACTGTTTATGTCCATATCCAATTGTTCTGTGGCAGAGGACACAGTCTCTGAATTTTTCCTCTGTTCAGTGTTCCTACTCCTAGTCATTTTGGTGAAAAGTGGTTGAGGGGATGTATAGCTGAATATATCAACTATGATCCAGGCAAAGTGCACCTTGGATAGTTCTGGAGCAATCAGATGTCACCACCAAAGAGAAAGAAAAAAGAAGAAAAGAGAGAGAGAGAAAGAGAAGAAAAAAAGAGAAAACGCTGCTAAAATGGGCCCAAAACATAAGATTTATAATGTACATAAACAAAAACAAACAAACAAATGGAGCAACAAAAGTAAATGATAAGAAAAAAAAAAAGAACCCAGCCAAAATGAACCACAAGAGTAAGATTTATAAAATACCTGAACAAAAACAAATATACAGAAACATTGACAGAATAATAAGATGGGAGGGTGGTTATAAATCTTCCATGCGGGTGAGGAAGGTTCTTTCAGTTCTTCCTGAGTGTATCTTGTTAACTTAGTTAAAGGACTCAACTTTCCAGATATAGGGAAATTAAAACTTGTTTATATATAGGAGTAGTATTGGATAGGGAAAAAGGATTACCTTGAAAATTATATCTATATGTATATTTTTTTAAAAAGAAAAGAAAAAGAAACACAGGTAGATGTAAGAAAAAAGTTCAAGTTAAAAAATTATGGGAGTGCCTGGGTGGCTCAGTCATTAACTGTCTACCTTCAGCTCAGGTCATGATCCCAGGGTCCTGTGATTGAGTCCCAAATCAGGTTCCCTGCTTGGGAGAAATTCTACTTCTCCCTCTCCTACTACCCCTGCTTGTGTTCCCTCTCTCACTGTTTCTCTCTGTGTCAAATAAATAAAATCTTTAAAAAATAAAAAAAATAAATAAAAAATAAAATATTATTATGGAATATGTTGTATTAAACCTCTAGTTGTAATGGTAAGTAGGTTAAAAAATTAAATGAACAAGAACCGTGTGAAAGAATTAGAAGAAAAAGAGGAAGAAAAGTTTTTTCTATGAAATATACAGGTTTTAGGGCGATACCAGGAGCTTAATATATTGTTTTCCCCTGACATTGGGGTTTTACTGTTTTATGGGGACCCCTGTGGTGGTTGCCCTCTTGTTCTTTTGTCTTGTCTTCTGTGGGAGAGGACTGATGTATTTTTTTCCTATCAATCTTTTTTGGGTTGAGTCACGCTGCTTGCTATCAAGGCAGTGGCTACTGATCAAGGCAGTGGTTAACGATTTTTCAGGCTTTTGTTCTCTGGAGGTTTTTGCTCTTTGGGGGCTTTTTGCAGTTTTTCAGAGGGTCAGAGCAAAGAATCTGTTGCAGCCAGACCTCTACCTCAGAGAGAAGCCTCAGACTGCTAGCCTCTGGGTGGTCTAGAGCACACAGACTCCCCCTCTGCAAACTCAGCTGAGCTGTGCAACCTCCCACAGGCAATGCACACCCCCAGCCACCATCGCAGTGTTTGACCAAGGCCCCCTTATCTCTGCACCCCTGTGCCACTAAAACTGTGATTGATATTGTTCTGGGGAGCCTGCTTCTGGTGGTTGCCTTTGCCAGACTGCTGTCAGGAGTCCAGGTCCATGCTGGGTGTGCTCAGACCCTGTGGTCACACAGTTCACAGAAAGTTGAGGGCTGAGGGACATTGATTGGAGATCTTCCCAGGTTTCTTTAGGTGCCAGATAGGTGCACTCAGACCCTGCTGCTGATTGGGGAAGGGTGCAGACTGCCATCTGGTGTCCATACCAGGCTCTCTCAGGTGCAGGTGGGGGTCTACCCAGCCCAAGTGGTGATGCAAGCAGCAGAAAGCTGTGAGCTTAGGGATCATGGGCTGTAGGTCCCCCAGACTCTCTCTGGCATGAGTGGTTGCCAGTGGTGACCATCCTGGGAATGTGGGCTTAGGTCCATGCCCGTGACCGCCCAGTTCCACCAGTTACCCCTTAAGATCTTTTGTTATTTTTGAGTGCTTTTAACCAGTCTCCAAGTTAATGCTGGTCCCCAATCACAGGGCACTTTCATAGTGGGGTATTACTTTCCAATGTATCACTTCTGGTGGCTCCCTTCCCCTTCTGTTTATCCTCTGCTATCAGTCCGAGCATTCCCACTCCATGTTACCTCTCCACTGATGATCTTCTGCCCCCTTAGAGATCCAGAAGTGTATAGTCTTACAGTTCAGGCTGATTTCATGGGTGTTGAGAGTATTCTGGTAGATATTTAGCTCACTTTAAGGGACTGTTTGAAACAGGGTCTCCTTCTTCTCTGTCATTTTTCCCCTCCCTAAATAAATAAAGTCTTAAAAAACAAAAGAAAGAAAACCAAAAAGCCAGAAACAGACTCTTAATTATAGAGAATAAGTGATGGCTATCAGAGGGGAAGGAGTGGGAAGAGGGGTGAAAAAGTTGGTGGGGATTAAGGAGTTCACTTGTCTAGGTGAGCACAGGGTGATGTATGGAATTGTTGAATCATTTTGTTTTACACCTGAAACTAATATAACATTGTATATTAACTAACCTGAATTAAAATAAAAACTTAAAAAAAGAAAACCACAGACCCCAAATGACATGACTTAATGTCATGTCTTTGACATGACTTTAATGTCCCAAATCATTAAACTAAGACTTAATACTTAATGACAGTTTCACCCCCCCCCCCCAGAAATGTAACCCTTGACCAGTCAACATGGTAATTTCCTGGTCAGCACTATGAAATTTACTGACAGACACTTTCTGTTCCCTTTTGGAGGTTGACTTTGCCTAACAGTTTGCTTTTTTCCACTCCCTCTCTACTTTTAAAAACCTTTCCTTTTCTGTGGCCCTTTGGAGTTCCCATCTACTTGCTCAATGAGATGCTGCCAAATTAATGAATTAATCAATAAAGCCAATTAGAATTTTTAAATGTACTTGGCTGAAATTTTATTTGTTAACAGATTTGGTGTCATTGGTGGGATCTGAAGCCAACTTCCAGAAGCATTTGGGGACAATTAGAAAAACAGTCATAGTACGCACAAACTTTTTATATTCAATATTTTTCTCACTATTTCTGAGGGCTCTAGGTAGGTAAGCTTCTCTCAGTTCTGAATTCTGCCCTATTTCCTTCATCTGACAAATTAATCTGACAAATTCTGTCCTATTTCCTTCATCTGCCCTTTCCTTCATCTGACAAATGATTATGCCCAGAGCCAACTGACCTGACATATTTGTGTGGAGCTATGTTGAGCTGGTAGGTCTTTTTTTTTTTTTTTTCCTGGAGCCCAGCTGTGCTGGCAGAAGGGTCTGCCAGTATCCAAGCCTTTAGTCTTTCAGATTACAACTCCCCAGACGAAAAACCACATCACGTTTCAACAGGAATTAGTGGTGGTGCATGTGGGTGCTTCTTGTGGCCAGAACACACTAACATCTTTTGGTTACTACTGATATATTATGATGCACATGTTATTTATCTTGTTCAGTGTAAAGGATATTGCTAACGGGGATCTTGGAGGACAAAAAGACACAAAAGTTGGTGGGCACATGTTAATCATTTAAAGGCTGTTAGAGTGATTACCACCTCAATATGACTTCTGTGATAGGATAAATTGGTCATAGAATGGGTTAGACTCAAGAAAATTTCAATGCAATAAAGTACACTGTAAAACACACAGCCCCCAATGCGGCAACCTATCCTTTTTAGGTATTAGTTCATATCCAAGAAAGCCAAAAGTTAAGTTAATAAGCTCCTTAAATTCTAGAGTTAAGTGTGCCACCTTTCAGCACACTTGCTTTTCTTATGTCTAAGAACTATAGTCTGAGAAGTCACAGATATCTAACAGGGGTGGTAATATTTTGCTAATCTTGTTTGGTGTACTGAGGAAATTGGTTTAGTTATTATCAATTGGGAAGCCCAAAACAAGTCCAGACATAAATGTGAGTTGCACTGCATTTGTAGCTAGATATGACTGTACAGAAGTGTGTATTAACTTTGAAGATAGTGGAATAGGAGGATCCTAAGTTCACATTGTCCCAAATATTTCTATACAACAGCCACATCAGTACAATTAACCCAGAAAATGACTTGAAGACTGGTAGAACAGACTCTCCACAGTTAATCATAGAAAGGAGGTCACATACAAAATGATAGGGGGCAGAGACTCAGTCAGGAATCAAACTTCTGAGGAGAATACCACAAATTGGAGGGAAACCACAGGAGAGAGAGAAATAGACCCCACACTAAGCACCCAAGACATAAGGGACCTGCACTGGGAAGACAAGTCCATAACATTTAGCTTTAAAAAACAGGGGCACCTGGGTGGGCTCAGTGGTTTAAAGCCTCTGCCTTCGGCTCAGGTCATGATCCCAGGGTCCTGGGATGGAGGCCCGCATAGGCTCTCTGCTCAGCGGGGAGCCTGCTTCCTCCTCTCTCTCTGCCTGCCTTTCTGCCTACTTGTGATCTCAGTCAAATAAATAAATAAATCTTTAAAAAACAGTGGGGCTTAATTTCATGAGCTTTTACAATCCACGAGACTTAAATCTGATACTTTAAAAATTAGTGAGCTTGGCTCTGGGAGAGCTGGAAAGTGATAAGAAACTAAGTCACCACCCTGAAGCATATAGCACAGCTAACAAGCCTCCCACAATACACCATAGAGGCATCAGTTTGAAGAGTGCCTTGGGTATGTGAAAAGGAGATTTATTTACTAATCTCAAAACTTGTACTGAATGGGAATGGATTATAGGAGACTTTCCTGAGAACAGAAGAATTGGCAGGCACCATTTCTATCCCTATCACAGCCCCCAGGCAAGATACCAGGACACCTGTGAGAATCAGCACGAACTATTTCCACATAACTTACTAACACCATATGCCCTCTAGAACCACTTCAAAGTGACTTGTGCTGGGGGAAAAAGAGATAAGCAATACACCATTTTGCAGCCTCCAGTATGGGCTGATACACACATTTGAAATGATAACCAATTCCATCCACCAACAAAACCATCACAAAGCCAGGATAAAGAGATAATGTTTTAGTTCAAATTCACTGCAATACCAACAGAGAAAGAGGGCAAACATCTGGTCTGACGACAGGCCCCAGTAAAAGCATCTCATGAGAAAACAGAAGAAGATCACCCTACACATTGGTGTGACTGCATTTCTGGAAAATGAGCTGAAGGCAGGCATTTGTTCTGATACAACTCAAGTCTAGGAAGTCCCCATACTGGCCCTTAAACAGCACAGGGAACAAACTCTTTCAAAAATAGGTGAAGAGAGTCTTTGCAGCCAACTGGACTGAAGGAAAATTCCACTCCACTACTACAGTAGGGTGCATGGAACATACATATGTTCAAAAATGACAATAACAACAACAGACACTGACATGCTTGGTTCTGGTGAACAGGTGACTTTGTTTTTTAAATTTTAAAAATTTTTTTAAAGATTTTATTTATTTATTTATTTGACAGAGATCACAAGTAGGCAGAGAGGCAGGCAGAGAGAGAGGAGGAAGGAGGCTCCCCACTGAGCAGAGAGCCTGATGTGGGGCTCAATCTCAGAACCCTGAGATCATGACCTGAGCCAAAGGCAGAGGCTTTAACCCAGGTGTCCCAACAGGTGACTGTGCTACAGGGCACTACGGAACCTCATCTTTATAAGGCCAGTACTTTAAAAAGTAGAAGACATATTTGGCTTTCCCAATACATAGAAACAAACACAGAGAGTTAGAAAAATGAGACAGAGTAATATGTCCCATATGAAAGAGCAGGACAAAACCGCAACAAAAGAGCTAAGGAAAATGAAGATAAGAAATATGCCTGATAGAAAATTCAAAGTAATGCTCATTAACACATTTACTAGCTTTGAGAAAAAAAAGTGGAGGATCTCAGTGAGACCTTCAACAAAAAGATAGAAAATGTAAATAACCAATCAGAGATAAAGACAAATATTGAAATTAAAAATATAGTAGATGGAATAATAGTCGACTAGAGGAAGCAGAACAGATCAATCAACAGATGGAAGACAGAATAATGAGAAACAACCCAGGTGAACAGCCAAGAGAAAAAGAAATGAATATTTTTTTTTAAAAAATGAGAATACTTTAGGGGAAATCAGTGACATCATCAAGCATAATAACATTTGCATTATAGGTATCCCAGAAGGAGAGAAGAGGAAAGGTGGTAGAAAACTTACTTGAAGAAATAATAACTGAACCTTTCCTAATTTGAGGAAGGAAGCATATATCCAGATCTAGGATTCCCAGAAAGCCTCCAATAAAATCAATTCAGGAGATCCACACCAAGATATGTAATAAAATTACAAAAAGTAGTGACAAAGGGAGAATTTTATTTATTTTTATTTGTTTAAGATTTCACTTATTTATTTGACAGAGACATAGAAAGAGAGCACAAGTAGGCAAAGCTGCAGGCAGAGGGAGAGGCAGGCTGTCCACTGAGCAGGGAGCCCAATGTTGGGCTTGATCCCAGGACCCTGGGATCATGATCTGGGCCAAAAGCAGGTGCCTAACCAACTGAGCCATCCAGGTGCCTCCAAAGAGAGAATTTTAAAACCAGCCAGAGAAAAAAACCACAATTACATGGAAGGGAAACCCCAAAAGGACATCAGCTGATTGTTCAACAGAAACTTTGCAGACCAGTATATTTGGTATATTCAAAGTGTTGAAAGTCAAACTCTGCAACCAGGAATACTCTATCCAGTAAGACTACCATTCAGAATAGGAGAAATAAAGAGTTTCCTAGACAAACAAAATGGAAAGGATTTTATCACCACTAAATCAGCCTTACAAGAAATATTAAAGGGAATTCTCTGAATGGAAAGAGAAGTCCACCATCAAGAGTTAAAATTGGAGGTCCCTGGCTGACTCAGTTGGTTAAGCCTCTGCCTTCAGCTCAGGTCATGATCTCAGGGTCCTGGGATCGAGCCCCACATCAGGCTCTCTGCTCAGTGGGAAGCTCCTTCCCCCAATCTCTTTGCCTGCCTATCTGCCTACTTGTGATCTCTCTCTCTGTCAAATAAATAAATAAAATATTTTTAAAAAGAGTTAAAATTGGAAAAGGAAAAAAAATTCACAATTATGTACCAACATAATCAAAGTAGTAGATTATAGTAGATTAGACTTATAAAATCATTATGGGGCTTAAAGCACAAAAACAGTAGAATCAATTCTACCTATAAATAATGGTCCAGGGGTTTTCAAAATTAAAGGATGCAGATTATGTAAAACATGGTAAAGGGGATAAAAATTTAGTGCTTTAGAATGGTTTTATACTTAAGTGACTACCAACTTAATATGGACTGCAATATGAATAAAATGTTATATATTTACCTAATGGTAGCCATAAATCAAAAACCTGAAATAGTATTCAAAAAGTAAAGAGAAAGGAATCCAAGCATATCACTAAAGAAAGCCATCAAACAAGAGTGAGGAAAAGGTAACAGGGAATAACCACAAAAACAACTCTAAAACAAGTAACAAAATGGCAATAAGTATATACCTATCAATAATTACTTTGAATGTAAATAAATTAAATAATTCAATCAAAAGATATTGGGTGACTGAATAGATTAAAAAAAAAAGACCCATCTATATGGTGCCTTCAAGGGAATCATTGGAGGCTGAAAGACACATGCAGATTAAAAGTGAAGGAATGGAAAAGCATTTATCATGCAAATGGAAGTGAAATAGAGTTGAAGTAATACAATGCAATGCAATGCAATACAATACAATGCAACACGTGTAGCAGACAAAGTAAAACAAAACCACAACAAAAGACAAAGGGTACTACATAATTATAAAAGGTACAATCCAAGAATATATAAATAACAACTATAAACACTTAAGCACCCAACATGGGAGCACTCAAACACATAAGGCATCTATTAATAGCCATAAAGAAATAAATCAATAGTAATGCATTAATAATAGGGGATTTTAACACCCGGCATATCACCCAGACAGAACATCAACAAAGAAGCAGTGGCTTTGAATGATACACTGGATCAGTTAGATTTAACAGACATATTCAGAACATTTCATCCCAAAATAACAGAATACACATTATTTTCAAATGCTCCTGTAACAGCTTCCAGAATAGAATGTTGGGCCACAAATATATATATATATATATATATATATATATATATATGTATGTATATACATACATATACATATATGTATATATATATGTTTTTTAACAAATCCAAAAAATTAAAACCATGTCATGCATTCTTTCCAACCACAAAGTTATGAAAGCAATACTCAATCACAAAAAATCTGGAAAGAATACAAACACATGAAGGTTAAATTACATCCTACTAAACAATGAATAGGCTAACCAAGAAATCAAAAAGAGGAAATAAAAAATACATGGAGGCAAATGAAAATCAAAACATAAGCATTCAGAATCTTAGGAATGAAGCAAAAACTATTCTAAGAGGAAAGATTATAGCAATATGGGTCTACCTTAAGAAGCAAGAGAAATGTCCAATAAACAACCTAACTTTACAGGTAACAGAGTTAGAAAAAGAAGAAGACACAAAGCTCAAACCCAGTAAATGGAAGGAAACAATAAAGATTAGAGCAGAAATAAATTAAATAGGGGCTAAAAATACAATAGAACAGAACAATGAAATCAAGAACTGCTTTCTTGAAAAGATCAACAAAATTGACAAGCCTTTAACACACTTATCAGAAAAAAAAAAATGGTGAAGGAGTGGACTCAAATAAAACCAGATATGAAATAGGAAAAATAACAGCTGGAACCATGGAAAAACAAAGAATTATGGAAAATCATACACCAAATATTTGGAATAGAAGTACAAAGAATTTTTAAGATTATACAGAATAATTGGGCAACCTAGAGGAAATGGATAAGTTCCTAGAAACATAGCCCTCCAAAACTGAATCAGAAAGAAATTGAAAAGTTAAACACATCAATACTAGCAATTAAAGTGATTCAGTAGGGGCGCCTGGGTGACTCAGTGGGTTAAAGCCTCTGCCTTCAGCTCAGGTCATGATTTCAGGGTCCTGGGCTCAAGCCCCGCATCAGGCTCTCTGCTCAGCAGGGAGCCTGCTTCCCCCTCTCTCTCTCTGCCTATGGTGATCTCTGTCAAATAAATAAAAATAAAAATACATATATATGATTCAGTAATCAAGAAATTCCCAACAATCAAAATGCAGGACCAGATGGCTTCATAGGTAAATTCTACAAAACATTTAAGGAAGAATAACTATCATTCTCAAATAATCAAAAAAAAAATAGAAAAGGAAAAAAAAGCTTTTAAATTTATTTTCTGAGGCCAACATTACCCTGATACCAAAATCAGATAAAGACCCCACCAAAAAAAAAAAAAAAAAAAAAAAGTAAAGAAAACTACAGGCCAATATCTCTAATGAGCATACACAGGAAAAACCCCAACAAAATATTAGGAAACCAAATCCAACAGTACATTTAAAAAATCATTCACCATAGTCAAGTGTAATTTATTTGAGAGATACAAGTGTGGACCAATATTTGCAAATCAATCAACATGATACCTCACATCAAAAAGACAAAGGAAAAATAAAACATGATCATTTTAATAGATGCTTGAAAAGCATTTGAAAAAGCACAACATCCATTTATTATAAAAACTCTCAATAAAATAAACTTACAGGGAACCTACTTCAACATAAAGGCAATATATGAAAAACCTACAGCTAACATCATATTCAATGATGTAAACCTAAGAGCTTTTCCTCTAAGATCTGAAAGAAGACAAAGATGTCCACTCTCTCCACTTTTTTTTAACATAGCCCTGGAAGTCCTGGCCACAGTTATAAAAAAGAAAAAGAAAAGGCATCTAAATTGGTAAGGAAGAAGTATTCACTATTTATAGATGACATGATACTCTATATAGAAAACCACAAAGATTTCACCAAGAAACTACTGAAACTGAAATTCACTAAAGCCACAAGATACACAATTCACATACAGAACTCTATTACATTTTTATAAACTAATAATGAGGTAACTGAAAAAGAAACCAGGAAAACAATCCCACTGGCAATTGCAACAAAAAGAATGAAATACTTAGGAAAAACTTAACTAAGGAGATGAAAGATCTGTACTCTAAAATCTATAAAACATTGATGAAAGAAATTGAAAATGACACAAATAAGTGGGAAGATGTTCTATGTTCGTGGATTGTGAAAACCAATATTTTGAAAATGTCTATACTACCCAAAGCAATCTATAGATTGAATGCAATCCCTGTCAAAACACCAGGAGCATTTGTCACAGAAGTAGAACAGATAATCCTAAAATTTGTATGGAATTTCAAAAGAACTCAAACAACTAAAGAAATCTTGCAAAAGAAAAAACTGGAGCTATCACAATACCAGAGTTCGATATGTACTACAAAGTTGTAGTAATGAAAACAGTATGGTTGGGACAAAAATAGATGCATAGATCAATGGAACAGAATACGGAATCCAGAAATAAACCCATGATTGTATCACCAATTAACCTGCAACAAAGGAAGAAAAATGTACAATAGGAAAACAAACAAACAAACAAACAAACCAATCTCTTCAACAAATGATGTTGGGAAAGCTAAACAGCTATATGCAAAGTAATGAAACTGGACCAATCTTTTATACCATACACAAAAAGAAACTCAAAATGGATTAAAAACCTAAATGTGAGAACTGAAACCATATATTTCCTAGAAGAAAACAATAGAGTACTGCCAGTCTCTTTGACATGAACCATATAAACATTTTTCTATATATGTCTCCTCTGACATGGGCAGAATTAAAGTATTGGGACTATAAAAAAATTTGCACAGCAAATGCAACCTACTTAATGTGAGAAGATATCTGCAATTAATGTATCTGATAAGGGGATAATATACAAAATCTATAAAGAATTTCTAGTACTTGACACCTCCAAAAAAGTCAAGCAGTCAAATAAAAAATGGGCAGAGGACATGAATAATTTTTTTCAGAAAGGATGTAGAGATGGCCAACATACAAATAGAAAAATGTTCAACATCACTAATCAGGGGATTATAAATTAAAACAATAATGACATATTACCTCAGATTTCATAGAATGGCTAGAATAAAAAAAAATCAAGATAACAAGTCAATAACAAATGTTGGTGAAAATGTGGATGAAAAAAATCCTTGAGTTCTCTTCTTAGGTATTAAAGTAGGTGCAGCCACTATGGAAAATAGTATGGAGAGTACTGAAAATATTAAGAATAGAATTGCCATATAAGCCAGTAATTCCACTACTGGGTGTTTACCCAAAGAAAATCAAAACATTTATTTGAAAAGATATATACACTCCTATGTTTATTGCAGATTTATTTACAACAGTTAAGATATAGAAGCAATCAAGTGTCCATCCACTGTAGAATGGATAAAAAATTTGGTATGTATATATGCAATGAAATATCACTCATCCGTAAAAAAGAATGAAATGTTGCCATTTGCAAAAACATGGATGGATCTTATGGGTAAAATGCTAAGTGAAATAAATCAGGAAAAGACCAATACCATATAATTTTACTCATATGTGAAATTTAAAAAACAAAACAAAGAAGTAAAGGAAAAAAGAGACCAAAAAAGACTATTTCTTAAATATAAAGAGCAAAGTGGTAGTTGCCTGATGGCAGGATGGTGGGTGCAGGGGACTAAGAATGCATTATGCATTTATGGTGGGACGCCTGGGTGGCTCAGTGGGTTAAAGCCTCTGCCTTTGGCTCAGGTCATGATCCCAGGGTCCTGGGATTGAGTCCCCCATCCAGCTCTCTGCTCAGCAGGGAGCCTGCTTCCTCCTCTCTCTCTGCCTGCCTCTCTGCCTACTTGTGATCTCTGTCTGTCAAATAAATAAATAAAAATATTTTAAAAAAAGAATGCATTTATGGTGATGAGCAATGAACAATGTATAGAATTGTTGAATCATTCACCTAAAACTAATATAATATTTCATGTTAATTATACTTGAATTTTTAAAAAGTGGGTTAACTTAATTTATGGCCAGCATCTTACCAAGGTGTTTCCAGCCCTCAGGAGAATTATAACCTAGAAATATAATAATTATTATTTGGAATGTTCTAATTAGATAAGATCACTTAAGAAGTTCAGTTAAAAAGGATCCCCAAATTAAACAGAATGGCAAGTAGAAGCCTCCAAAAGTTTTTCAAAATTTCAAAGTAGTTTCAATAAATGATTCATTGAAAAAGCCAATGAAAAATTAGAGATGTAAGAGGCACCTAAACCAAGACTCTAAGAATGACAAAACTCTTACTGCTCCTTTCTATCCTGTGAGAACTCATCCTACTGATCCTCTAATGTTTTCCCTTCTAAAAAGGGAAACAAAAGACTGCCAAGCTACTTGCCTTATAGACACTCCCATGTCTACTTTCAAAAGAAGGACCCCATATGAGCAATACCTATGGTTGTCAAAATAGGGCTTTTATGGTCAAGTGCTATGTTATCTTCTTAAACAGCCAAGGGGAAACTGAAAAATACCAGAACCCTGCAAAGGGGATTTTAGAAAAATTGGCTGAAGGCAGCAAACCATGTAAATTCTTACCAAAATCTGTTCTTTCAAACCCCTGTGACACTGTAACACACAGTTGAGAGGAAAAGAGACTGCCCCTTCCTTCCCAAATCCAGACCCAGTATTGATTTTCTCCCAGATTATTGATTTTCTCCCAGAGATAGCTATTTTCTTGCCATCTGTGTGACTTGGCTTTCTGCCTGCCTAAGATATGCAGGTTGTTAATTCTTTTGTTTGGCTATCATTGGGAGTGACTGTGGATTTGGGGGAGGTAATATCCTCCACACCCTCTTGGAGGACCCATCTTATACCAAAGAGGGGTTATTCAATCTGCTAGAAATATTTAAAATTAGAACTATGTAGCCATAGAGTAAAAAGCAAATTGAGGGTAATGTAGTTGAATAGATGGATCAACCTATGATGACATTTAAGTTACCCAATTCTTTGGGGGGATGAAAGCAACTTTGCTTTTCTTACAAATCTTTCCAAAACCAGAGATGCAGCTCTAAAGGCAATTTCAAAGTTCACCCATTCCTTTATGAATCCCCTAACTTTCCCTATTTTTCTTAAATGTCTTGTTAATGATTGGTTTTCAGAAACCAAAATCTTTCTTGGAAGAACTTACATTCTTTCTTTCCATTAAAATTATATGTTATTATGTCTTTGAAATGTAAACACAGCCCACAGTCTTATGAAACTAAAGGGGAAAAAAGGGAAAGAGTCCTTTTTTAAAACACAAACTTCTAAAAGGGCTCTTGTGCCCAAACTCTAATAATTAGTCTCCTAAGATGAGTTCCAGGAACAAATACAAATCTTAAAAATCTTCTTTACAAATATTAGTAAATATAAGGTCTTTACCACTGTCTTTGCATGTGTGTGTATATGTAAAATGTTGTACATATATGTATATGTTGTAAATGTGAGGTTTTTTTTTAACCTCCAGGTTGTATTGCTTAAATTAATTTGTCAAAGAACTCTTTTTAGTTCATTTAAAGGCAAGTATTTGTAAAGATTGGGCGTTCTAAAACTCCTAGAAAGAAAAAATTAACAAAATTTTCCAAGTTTGTGTGCTAAGGGAAAATATTTATTGGTTTAATTAAAATAGATATGTCTTTAGAGTTATCAACATTAAAATTAAAACTTATTCTGCCTGGGTATATGAAAAGTCAGTCAGGTAAGTTGATATAATCTCTGTTACAAAATGTTTTTCTTAAAAAACATCTGGCTCAGGAAAATGACTGAGTTTACTGTCTCATGAAGTTTTGGGGGGTAATGTGAGCATAATTATTAAAAACAAACAAATTAATTAAGTGTAAAAAACATATTTTTAATTTAGGTAACATTTTAGATAGTCTCCCACATATTTTTGATAAACTGAAACCTTAAAATTTTACTGAGTTAGGTCAAATGAGAAATCAAGTTAAATTCATTAAATATCTAAATCATTTCCAAGTAAGATAAGATAATATAGTAACTACTGAACATAAATTTATCTACTTTTGGCTTCTTTGTTATAGAGAAACTCAAGATAAATTTGGGTCTGTTGGTAAACAAGTTTTGTGCTTTATTAAAATATTTTATTTTGAAAAAGTACATTTCTCAAAATTATAAAATGTATTAGTTTGCCAACCTAAGGAACACTGGTAAAAGAGACAGTTCACAATTGCTCACTTATTAACTTTCACTAGAAATTAAGGTTCCTAAGAGTTAAAAACATTCTAATAAGGGAAACAACTCTCTATAGAAGGAAAGTAAGATGTGGGCTTTGGGTTAAGAGAGGGAATACTCAGGACAAAATCTAAATGCGAAAAAAAAAAACGTTTTAAAACGTTTGTGGAAAAAAATCTTTATGGTGACTAACATAACATAATAAAAAATTAAAAAATAATCTTTAAAAAGAAATATTATATGTGGCTAAGGACTAAGATTGGAATACATAAATGCTAATATCAAAAATAACCTGGTACAAAATTAAAATTTGCTTTTCTCTCTGTTAACAAAAGGTTTTTCTAGACTTTTGATCATCTTAAGTCCTTTTGACTTAGAATATTCAAAAGGATTTGCTAAGCTAATTAGACTTACTTGATATGTTAAATTACATGTGAAGCATTGCCAAACAAGAAGTAATACTAGGTTTTCATTATAAGATTGTGGCACATTGAATAAAATCTATTCTGCTTAAAAAAAAATGGCCCCTGATTGCCAAATTTTTGCCATCCTTATGTCCTTTTAACAAGGCAGTAGTCTGCTCCTGAATCAGAGAAATTAAGATATTTGCAAATGGTTGCAAATTCAGTGGACAGTCTGGGCTATGGGAAGCCCAAGACAACTAGCTGGTTCCTCTTAGCTTTCTGATGAAACCCATTTTTTGTCTTTTACATTCTTTCACCTATTGTTTGGCATTTAAGATGACTCAAATTATAAATATGCATGGGTACAGAGACTTCTGTAATGTTGCAAAAACAGTCTACCAACAATGTATAACCTAGGTTCATAATCCTCGAGAAACTGTTTTTGTTCCCAGATGCCTCAGATTTCCTCTCTCTGGACACTTAAACTCCTGCAGCTGGACTTCCTTCAATTGCCACCTAGTAAAGGATTAGCAATATGTATTTGTTTTTGTTTGTATGTTTTCCAGCTGGGTTGAAGCCCCTCCCTGACACAAGGCTGATGCCCTCACAATAGGAAAAATCTGTTAAAAATATACTGCCTACTTGGATTATACTTTCTATCATCTCTGGTAATTGAGGCACCCTGGGAAAATCATACAGATCTTAACAAAACTATACAACTTCTTGAAATTCTAATAGTATACAACCTTCTGCTTAATCACTTGTCTCATGCTACGGTGCTTATCTACTGTAAGTGTCTAGTGTCTTATATTCAAGCTTGTAATCAATAGGTTAAGGAGGCTTACTAGATCTCAATTCATAGGGTCCTGTGAGTCATTTTAGAGCCTCATGGTTAGGTATTCTGAAAGCATTATCAGCAGAAGACAACCCTCAAGTCCATTGGAAAGAAACTTACCAGGTAGTCCTACATGACTAACAGTGCTGCAGACTAAAAGGTATTGAGCCAATCACACACACACACACACACACACACACACACACACACACACACGGCTCCACTTGACACCAGGCCTGTGTCCTATTGGAAAGCCTCTGAATGAAGTTGATAAGAAAGAAATAGAAGTAGCTTGTGTAAGTAGCTTCCACCCCAAACAATGGATCTTTAACTAAATATGAAACCCATTCCTCCTTCTTTTCCTTACCTTTACTCTGGCATTGGCCTAGAAAGGTAATGCCTTCAACTCTATCTCTTGGATCATAGCTAAGAAGGGTAACCTTTGGAATTTAGTGACCTTTTATTTCAGACTAAAATAAAATCTATCTATGTCCCTAAATTTTCACCAGCAAAATAAGACATCTCATTAGTCAACTTCCCCAAATTGGCATTGTCGAGTTGAAAGGGACCTCCCAGGAGGCATTCATGATTCAGCATTCACTCCTTCAGGCAGGTCACTACTTGCCTAGGTATGGATAAATGCAAATGAGGCTATGATAAAGAAACTTACCTTAATTCATTTTTAAAAAGATTTATTTATTTCTTAGAAAGAGAGAGAGAGCAAGTGAGTGAGTACACACAGTGGAGAAAATCAGAGGGAGAGGGAGAGAGAAACCCAAGCAGACTCCACTGAGTGTGGGTGTACCCCAGTCTCATGACCCTGTGATCACAGCCTGAGCTGAAACCAAGAGTCAGACACTTAATCAACTATGCCACCCAGGTGCCCCAGAAATTTACCTTAATTCTTACCATTGTTTCAAAAGCTGCTGATAAAATTATAGCTGCTCCCCAAATTCTCAGACTCTGACCAGTTATTCTTGATAATAGAATAGCCCTTGGTTATCTTTTACCTAAACAAGGAGAGGGTCTACTGTAGACAACAACACTTGCTGCACCTGGATTAACACTTTTGGAGAAGTGGAAACTCAGTCACTGAACAAGTTACTTGTCTTAAAAGAGTGATTCCTTCAGTGGGGTCTTTCTTTGATATATTTGATTTTAATTGGTTCAGGTCTTGGTGACATTGGTTTCAAAATGCATTCCAAAGATTGGGAATTATTCTGCTTATAGTGATGATAATGATACCCTTGGTGCATTATATTCTCTCAAAAGCTTTAAGTGTATGCTTGAAGCAGCTAACCAGCAAGCAAATGACCCCCCCCCAAGATCAGAACATTAAAAGGGGAACAAACAGGACAACTGACTTAAAATTTTTGAACCTAAAGTCATAACCTGTGAATGACACACACATTGAGCAAAAACATCATGACCTGTACCTGTGACTATCACACAAAGGATCTACAAATGCCTTAAGAATTATGGAACAGTACTTAAGAGAGAATGGTAGACTTAATCTAATGTCTTAGATTATGACATCTCGCAGTCAAGCTGAGAATCTCAACAAAAAAGTGTGAAAAAAGAAAACCATGGATATCAACCTTTTGTCTGTACTGTCATTTGCAAATATCTTCTCCCATTCTGTGGGTTGCCTCTTTGTTTTCTTGACCATTTCCTTTGCTGTGCAGAAGCTTTTGATTTTGATGAAGTCCCAAAAGTTCATCTTCGCTTTTGTTTCCTTTGCCTTTGGAGACATATCTTGAAAGAAGTTGCTGTGGCTGATATCGAAGAGATTACTGCCTATGTTCTCCTCTAGGATTCTGATGGATTCCTGTCTCACATTGAAGTCTTTTATCCATTTTGAGTTTATCTTTGTGTACAGTGTAAGAGAATGGTCCAGTTTTATTCTTCTACATATAACTGCCCAGTTTTCCCAGCACCATTTATTGAAGAGACTGTCTTTTTTCCACTGCATATTTTTTCCTGTTTTGTGGAAGATTAATTGACCATAGAGTTGAGGGTCCATATTTGGGCTCTCTACTCTGTTCCACTGGTCTGTTTTTATGCCAGTACCATGCTGTCTTGGTGATCACAGCTTTGTAGTAAAGCTTGAAATCAGGTAACGTGATGCCCCCCGTTTTATTTTTGTTTTTCAACATTTCCTTAGTGATTCGGGGTCTCTTCTGATTCCATACAAATTTTAAGATTATTTGTTCCAGATCTTTGAAGAATACTGGTGGAATTTTGATCGAAATAGTATTAAAAGTATAGATTGCTCTAGGCAGTATAGACATTTTAACGATGTTTATTCTTCCGATCCAAGAGCATAGAATGGTCTTCCATCTTTTTGTGTCTTCTTCAATTTCTTTCATGATTGTTCTGACAGTACAGACAAAAGGTTGATATCCAGGATTTATAATAAACTCCTCAAACTCAACACACACAAAACAGATAATCATATCAAAAAATGGGCAGAAGATATGGACAGACACTTCTCCAATGAAGACATACAAATGGCAAACAGATGCATGAAAAAAATATATATACATACACATATATATTTAATATATATATAATTTAATCTTTAACCCATTAACACAGGAATTTCCTGATTAGCACTAGGAAATTTACTGATAGTTCCCCTTATGTTTCCATTAGCAGGGCCACCTTGCCTAAAACAATGGATTCTTTGCTAACAGTTTTCTTATTCCCATTTTCTCTCTATCATTAAAAAAAATCCTTTTTTGTAGTCTTTTGGAACTTCCCTCTACTTGCTTACATGGGATGTTGCCCAATTCATGAATTGGTCAATAAGAACAATTCGATTTTTTAAATATACTAATGGAATTTTTGTTATTTAACAGTTGAAATGATTGAATTTTTCAAAAATATCAGTATCAGGGGAGCCTGGTTGACTCAGTGGGTTAAAGCCTCTGCCTTCTGCTCAGGTCATGATCCTAGGGTCCTGGGATAGAGCCTCAAATTGGGCTCTCTGCTCAGCAGGTAGCCTGCTTCCCTTCCTCTCTCTCTGCCTGCCTCTCTGCCTACTTGTGATCTCTGTCAAATAAATAAATAAAATGTTTTTAAAAATAAATAAGAACATATCTGTATCAGTGTATAATAACAAAGTCTTCAATATAATAGTGAGGTGTTTTGAATATCAAAATAATATAAATTTGTTCAATGTGGTCATAAATAGCAAATTATACCTGAAAACTTCCCTAATCTTGGGAAGGAAACAAGAGAGAACTCCCATCAAAATCCAACACCAAGACATGTAAATAAACTTTCAAGATACAGAGAAAAGAAAATAGTTGCCAAGGGTGGGGGGGGATCATTAACTTACAAGGGAAGACAAGTAAGTTTAGCAGGAGACCTCTTCACAGAAACTTGGTAGGCCAGAAGGGAGTGCCAAGATGTATTCAACATGCTGAATGGGAAAAAAAAAATGTTCCACCAAGAATATTTTGTCCTACAAAGATGACATTCAGAATTGAAAGAGTATTCCAGACAAACAAAAAATAAGGGAGTCCATGTCCACTAAACCAGCCCTGCAAGAAATATTAAAGAGAACTCTTTGAATTTGAAAGTAAAACCAAACCCAACAAAGACTAGAAAGGAACACAGACAATCTCCAGAAACAAGAACTTTACAACTAACATAATGATATGGAGTTCATATCTATCAATAATCATTCTGACTATAAGTGGATTAAATGCTTCAATAAACAGACATAAGGTATCAGAATGGATAAGAGAAACAAGACTAGTCTACATGATGCCTGCAAGAGATTCACTTTAAACCTAAAAAACACCTACAGAATGAAAGTGAAGGTATGGAGAAAAATTTATCATTCTAATGGAGTTGAAAGAAAACTAGAGTAGCCATACCTATATCAGATAAACTGGATTTTAAACCAAAGACTGTAAAAAGAGATGAAGAAGGACAATATATCATAATTAAGGGATCTATCCAATGAGAAGATCTAACAATTGTAAATATTTATGCTCCCAAATTGGAAACAGCCAAATATATAAATCAATTAATAACAAAGAAAAAGGAATTCATTGATAATAACACAATAACTGTAGGGGACTTTTACACCTCACTTACATTAATGGACAGATCCTCTAAGCAGAAAATCAACAAGGAAACAATGGCTCTGAATGACACACTAGACCAGATGGACTAACATATAATCAGATAATTTCATCCTAAAGCAGCAGAATACACTTTCTTTACAAATGTACATGGAAAAGTCTCCAGAATAGCTTGCTGGTTCACAAATTAGCCTTCAAGAAGTACAAAAAGTCTGAGATCATAATATCCATATTTTCAGACACCAATGCTATGACACTTGAAGTCAACTACAAGAAGAAATTTGGAAAGACCTCAATTACATGGAGGTTAAAGTACATCCTACTAAGGAATGAATTGATTAACCAGGAAATTAAAGAACAAATGAAAAACTACATGGAAACAAGTGAAAATGAAAATACAACTGTCCAAAACCTTTGGGATGCAACAATAGCAGTCATAAGAGAAAAGTATATAGCAATAAAGGCTTAACTCAATAAACAAGAGAATTCTTTTTTTTTTTTTTTTAAATCACATGAGGGTTTATTTGGCAAGCTTAAGCTTGGGCCAAAGTGTACCCGACACAGGGGAGTAGAGACTTGGACCCTCAACCAGATTACAGTCAGAGTTTTTAAAGACAGAGTAGGGGTGGACTTGGCAGTAGGTGATCGGGCCACAATTGCTATCCCTATGTTCTTGTGATTTTTTTTTGTTTGTTTTTTATAAACATATATTTTTATCCTCAGGGGTACAGGTCTGTGAATCACCAGGTTTACACACTTCACAGCACTCACTATAGCACATACCTTCTTCAATGTCCATAACCCCACCCCCCTTCACCCAACCCCCCACCCCAAGAAACAAGAAAATTCTTTTTAAAAAAATCTCAAATACACAACTTACCTCTACACCTAAAGGAGCTAGAAAAGGGAGAGTAAATGAAGCCTAAAGCCAGCAGAAGAAAGGAAATAATGAAGATTAGAGCAGAAATCAATGATATAGAATTTTTTTTTAAAAGTAGAACAGATCAGTGAAACAAGGAGATGGTTCCTTGAAAGAACTGATAAAATTGATAAACTCCCAGCCAGACTAATCAAAAAGAAAAGAGAAAGGACTCAAATAAATAGGGTAATGAACGAGAGAGGAGAGATTGCAATCAATACTACAGAAATACAATTATAAGAGAATATTATGAAAAATTATATACCAAAAATTGGGCAATCTAAAAGAAATTCCTAAAAACATAAAAACTACCAAAACTGAAACAGGAAGAAATAGAAAATTTGAATAGACTCATAGCCAGCAAAAAAATAGAATCAACAATCTCCTAACAATCAGAAGTTTTGGTCCAGATGGCTTCATAGGGGAATGCTACCAGACATTTAAAGAAGAGATAATATTTTTCCTCTCAACCTATTCCAAAAAATAGAAATAGAAGGAAATCTTCCAAACTCATTCTATGAGGCCTTGGTTCCAAAACCAAAGACCCAATTAAAAAGAGTTACAGGCCAATAACCCTGATGAACATGGATGCAAAAATTCTCAAGATACTACCAAATCATATCAATATGACTCTTTATCTTGATCAACAGTTTTCTTAAGTAATTGGCTGCTCCCATATTGGGAGCATAGATATTTACAATTGTTAGATCATCTTGGTGGATAGTCCCTTTAAGGATTATGTAGTGTCCTTCTGTATCTCTGACTACAGTCTTTAGTTTAAAGTCTAATTTATCTGATATGAGAATCGCTACCCCAGCCTTCTTTTGAGGCCCATTGGCATGAAAGATGCTTCTCCATCCCTTCACTTTCAGTCTGGGTGTATCTTTAGGTTCAAAATGGGTCTCATGTAGACAACATATGGATGGGTCCTGTCGTTTTATACAATCTTCAACCCTGTGCCGTTTTATGGGCACATTTAGGCCATTCACATTGAGACTGATTATTGATAGATACGTTTTTATTGACATCGAGTTACCTTTGAAGTCTTTCTTTCTGTAGACTGTCTCTATATTTATTTTCAATGCTATTCTTAGGATTTTTCCTCTTTTATAGAACCCCCCTTAATATTTCCTGCAGTGTAGGCTTGGTGGTTGCATTGTCTTTTAAGCCTTGCGATCTTGGAAACTCTTTATCTCTCCATCCACTTGAATGTCAGTCTTGCTGGACAAAGTATTCTTGGTTGCATGTTCTTCTCATTTAGTGCCCTGAATATATCTTGCCAGCCTTTTCTAGCTTGCCAGGTCTCTGTGGACAGGTCTGACGTTATTCTGATGAGCTTCCCTCTGTAAGTAAGGAGCCTCTTTGCCCTGGCGGCTTTCAAGAGATTATACCTACAATTATAATTCCTCAATTTGACTATCAGATGTCATGATGTTTTTTTTTTAATTTTTTATTTTTGATAAACATATATTTTTATCCCCAGGGGTACAGGTCTGTGAATCACCAGGTTTACACACTTCACAGCACTCACCAAATCACATACCCTCCCCAATGTCCATAATCCCACCCCCTTCTCCCAAACCCCCTCCCCCCGGCAACCCTCAGTTTGTTTTGTGAGATTAAATGTATAATCTTGGGTGGAGACCGTTCAGCCTCTAGTACCTGAACGCTGGTTCCATTCACGAGATTGAGAAAATTTACATTAAGGACTTGTTCCACTATATCTTCTAGACTTCTTTTTTTCTCCTCCCCTTCAGGGATTTCAATAATTCTGACGTTGGAACACTTCATGGCATCACTTATTTCCCTGATTCTGTTTTCGTGGTTTCTAAGCTGTTTGTTCCAGGCTTCCTCCTGATTCTTTCTCTCTATCTGTTTGTCTTCCAGATCACTAATTCTATCTCTGTCTCAGTTACCCTAGCTTTGAGAGAGTTTAGATTAGATTGGAACTCATTGAGAGCATTGTGAACCTCCTCCCTGGTAGCTTTAAGCTCCTCCCTAACATTGTGAACATCCTGTCTGGTCACTTTCAGTTCAGCCCTAATCAATTCCGTTTGGTCATCCATGGCTTTCTGCAACCTAGCTATTGCCTGGATAATTGTTAACCTGAATTCTCTTTCCAACATATTGTCTATGTTGATAGCCGTTAGCTCTGTTGCAGAAGGTCCATCCTCTGTATTTTTCTTCTGTTGGGCATTCCTCCTCCTAGTCATTTTGGTGGGAGATGACTGAACAGATGTAGCTGGATGTATCAACTGTGGTGCAGTCAAGGTGCACCCTGGAACACTTCTGAGCAATCAGGATTCCCCACCCAAACGAGAGACAAAGGAAAAGAAAAAGAAAAGAAAAAGAAAAAAAGAGAGAGAGAAAGACAGGGAAGATGAAAGAGAAGGTTCAGCCCAGATGGGCCCCAAGGTAAGATTTATGAAGTAGACAAACAAAAAGAGACAAAAAGACTGATACAAGTATTTGACAAAAGAAATATATATATATATATATATATATATATATGAAAATAAAGGAAGAACCTCGTCAAAAAGAACCCCAAGTGTAAGATTTATATGCTATCAGGACAAACACAAAAACACAGAAACACTGGTGGAAGAAGAAGATGGGAGAGTTCTTATAAATTCTCAGTGTGTGCAAGGAAGGTTGTTTTGATTCTTCCTGGATGTATCTTGATATCTTTGTTAAAGGACTCAACTTTCCTAAGATAAAGGGGATTGAAAATTGGTTTACCTATAGGGGTAGTATTGATTGCGGAAAGGGGATTACTTTGAAGTTTAACTCTATATGAATATTAGAGGATAAAAATAAAAAGGAATAAACTAGACTAAACTAAACTAAAATTGGAGAAGCCTGCCGCGTGGGTTGTCAGTCAATGATGTTTCCTGAGTTAAGTCCTCCCACCCCCCTCAAGGGGGTGGGCTCTGAGGAAACCGGTTTTTTTCAGGCTTTTGTTCTCTGGCGGTTTTTATGTTTGTTCACGTTTTTTTTTTTTTCTCTCACCTTGACCGCCTTTGATGGTTTTTGTACTTTTATTTTTTATTTTTATTTTTATTTTTTTTTTTTAATTTTTTATTTTTTATAAACATATATTTGTACTTTTAGAGGAAAACAAACCGCACCCTGATCTCCCTCTCAGAGAGAAGCCTCAGTCTGGGTGCAGAGCCTAAATAAGTTCCCCCTTGGCCACTGGCAGAGCAGGTTCCAAGTTGCAGACCCTGTGGGCACAGGATCTTTTGCTTGTAACCAAAGCCAAGGCAGTGGTGGCTGTCTGGGAGCTCCTGACCGCCAGAGAGGTTCCAAGCAGCAATCGCACACTGAGATTTTGCCGCTGCCCAGGCTGGGAGTGCCTGGTCTTGCTGGGTCTAAGAGTGCCTGGCTTGTGCGCGCCTCTTTCAGGGGCAGCTATGGGTCGCCTGCACGTCTCAGGCACTGAGAATGGGGTGCAGGTCTGAGAGCACCTCTGTCAGGGAAGAGTTTGGGGCACGCGGCTTAGGCTTTGAAACAATGGCGCAGGTCAAAGAGCGCCGGCCAGGCCTTTGTAACTCTCTCAGGGGAGCATGAGGGGCATGCGCGCGTATCTCGGGCTTTGTAGCTGGGCTAGCGTGTTCTGTTGACTGGCTTGGCTCCCATCCCCTCACAGGAGCTAGAACCCACGCATTCTTGGGCGCGCTGGAGGCTTAGGGACCAAGACCTGGTTTCTCCACTACACTCTCTCTGCCTCAGCGCTGGGGAGGCTGTCCTGGGACCGGGGACTTAAGCCCCTGTCCCTAGCCGCCCTGATTCCCACAATTTCCCCCCGCAATCCTTTGCTCTTTTGGAGTGCTTTCAACCAGTCTTCAAGTTAATGCTGGTCCCCAGATGCAGGGCACTCTTGCTCATATTGGGTTATTACTTTCCAACCTGTCGCCTCTGGTGGCTCCCTCCCCCTTTTGTTTATCTTCTGATATCAGTCCGCTGTTCCCATTTCACTTTACCTGCTCACTGGCGTCTTCTGCCCCTGTAGAGATCCAGACGTGTATAATTCTGATCTCAGGCTGATTTCATGGGCGAATGGAGTTCTTTGGTAGGTAATCAGCTCACTTTGGGGTACCGGCTGAAAAGGCGTCTCCTCCTACTCCCCCGCCATCTTGTCCCCCTGTCAGGTACTACCAAATCAAACCCAACATTTCATTAAAAGAATTATTCACCATGATCAAGTAGGACCTAATCAAGTATAGCAGCAGGGCTAGTTCAATATTCATGAATCAGTGTGATACATCACATTATCAAAGGAAGGATAAGAATGATAAGATACAATAGAGGCAATAAAAGCATTTGACAAAACATAGCATCCATTCTTGATAAAAATCCTCAACAAAGTAGGGATAGAGGGACCATACCTCAACATCATACAACATAATGGCCAAATACAAAAGACCCACAGCTAATATCATCCTCAGTGGGACAAAAGTGAGAGCTTTACTGCTATGTTCAGGAAGAAAACAGGGATGTCCACTCTCACAATTGTTATTTAACCTAGTACTGGAAGTCCTAGCCTCAACAATCAGACATCAAAAAGAAATAAAATCCATCAAAATCAACAAGGAAGGGGCTTGTGGATGTTGCAGTTGGTAAAGTGTCCTACTCTTTGTTTCATGATATCAGGATCATGAGATTGAACCCTGTGTAGGGCTCTGCACTCAGTGCAGAACCTCCTTGAGATTCTCTCTCCCTCTCCCTTTGCCTCTCCTGCTCATTCTGTCTCTCTAAAATAAATGAAAAAATATTTAAAAATCAACAAGGAAGAAGTCAAATATTCCTCTTTGCAGACAACATGGTACTCGATATAAAAAGCCTAGAAGATTCCACCAAAAATTTCTAGAACTAATAGGTGAACTCAGCAGAGCCCCAGGATACAAAATCAATGTGCAGAAATCTGTTGCATTTCTGTAAATCAATAATGAAGCAACATACAGGGAAATCAAGGAATTGATCCCATTTACGATTACACCAAAAAACCATGGGATACCTAGAAATAGGCCTAACCAAAAATATAAAAGATTTGTGCTCTGAAAACTACAGAACATATATTAATGGAATTGAAAATAGCACAAAGAAATGGAAAAACAGGGTACCTGGTGGCTCAGTCAGTTAAGAGGCTGCCTTTGGCTCAGGTCATGATTCCATGGTCCTGAGATGGACCCCGCATTGGGGTCTCTGCTCAGCAGGAAGTTGGCTTCTCCATCTCACTCTGCCTGCTGCTTTGCCTCCTTGTGCTCTCTCTCCACCCCCTCTCTCTATCTGCCAAATAAATACATAAAATCTTTTTTAAAAAAGAAATGGAAAAACATCCCATGATTATTGATTTGATGAGCAAGTAATTTTAATATGTCTATAGTGCCCAAAGGAATCTACACATTTAATGCAACCCTATCAAACTGCCACCAGGATTTTTCACCAAGCTAGAACTAACAATCTTAAAATTTGTATGGAACCAAAAAATCCCCAAATAGCCAAAAAATCTTGAAAAAGAAAAGCAAAGCCGGTGGCATCACAATTCTGGGCTTCAAGCTGTATTACAAAGCTGTAGTCATCAAGATAGTAGATGACAAAAAAACAGACACACAGATCAATGGAACAGAATAGAAAACCCAGAAATGGACCCACAACTATATGGTCAACTAATCTTTGAAAAATCAGGAAAGAATATCCAATGGCAAAAAGACAGGTTCTTCAACAAACTGTGCTGGAAAAAATTGACAACAACAAGCAGAAGAATGAAACTGGATCACTTTCTTATATCATACACAAAAACAGATTCAAAATGGATGAAAGACCTAAACGTGAGACAGGAAACCATCAAAATCCTAGAGAAGAAGCCAGGCAGTAACCTCTTTGCTCTTGATTGTAGCAACCTCTTATTAGACACATCTCTGGCAGCAATGGAAACAAAAGCAAAAATGAATGACTGGGACTTTATCAAGATAAAAATTTCTTCACGGTGAGGGAAACAGTCAACAAAACTAAAAGGCAACCTAGAAAATAAGAGAAGATGTTTTCAAATGACATATCTAATTAAGGGTTAGTATCTAAAATGTATAAAGAATTTATCATAGTCAAGCAATCGATTATCATATGGTTTCACTTACTTGTGGAGCATAAGAAATAACACAGAGGACATTGGGAGAAGAAAAAGTGAGTTGGGGGAAATTGGAGGGGAATATGAACCATGAAAGACTAGGGACTCTGAGAAACAAACTGAGGGTTTTGAAGGGGTGTTCGGTGAGCCTGGTGGTGGGTATTAAGGAGGGGACATATTGCATGGAGCACTGGTTGTGATCCATAAACAATGAATCTTGGAACACTGAAAAAATTAAATTAAATTAAAAGAATTTATCATAATCGACACCAAGAAACAAACAAACAAAAGCAAATAATATAGTGAAGTAATGGGTAGAAGACATGAATAGACATTTTCCCAAAGAAGACATATAGATAGCTAACAGGCACATGAAAATATGCTCAACATCAACATCACTCATCATCAGGGAAATACAAATCAAAGCCATTATAAGATACCATCTCACACTGGTCAGAGTGTCGAAATTTAACAACCCAGGAATCAACTGATGTTAGCAAGGATTTGGAGAAAGGGGAACTCTCTTGTACTATTGGTGGGAATGCAACCCATGCAGCCACTCTGGAAAACAATATGGAGGTTTCTCAGAACATTAAAAATAGAACTACCCTATGACCTTGCAATTTCACTATTAAGTATTTACCCAAAGGGTACAAAAATGTTGATTCAAAGGGGTACATTCACCCTGAGGTTGACAACAGCATTATTAACAATAGCCAAATTATTGAAACAGTCCAAATGTCCACCAAGTGATGGATGGATAAGGAAGATGTGATATATATATATAGATCTGTAGATCTATATATATATATCATAAGGAAGATGAAATATATATATCTATACCTATAGATAGATAGATATGTGATATATCAATATAGATAGTTATATAATCTAGATATATATAGATATAGATAATTATATATAGTTATATATATCTATATAGAGAGATTATATCTATAGATTATATCTATATAATATATATAGCTATAGATTATAGATTATATAATCTATATTATATATAGATTAGATTATATCTATAGATTATATCTATATCTATCTATCTATATCAATATCGATATATCACATATATATAGATATAGATATATCACATCTTCCTTATGATATATATATAGATCTATATATATATCACATATCTATCTATCTATAGATATAGATATATATAATACATATTCATATATCTATAGATAAATAGATATGTGATATATCGATATAGATAGGTAGTTATATATATCTAGATATATATCTAGATAGTTATATATATCTATCTACAAATAGATATATATCATAAGGAAGATATGATATATATATCATAACATAAGGATATATCATAACATAAGTAAGATGTGATATATATATATCACATCTTCCTTATATTATGAATAATATTCCATTATATGTAATGGAATATAATTATATATAATGGAATATTATTCAGCCATAGAAAGAACAAAAAATCTTGCCATTTACTGCAACATGGATGGATCTAGAGTGTATGACACTAAATGAAATAAGTCAGTCAGAGAAAGACAAATAACATATGACTTAGCTCATATGTGGAATTTAAGAAACAAGAGATGAATGTAAGGGAATAAAAATGGGATGGAGGCAAACCACAAGGGACTCAACTATAGAGAAAAAACTGAGTGTTGCTAGAGGGGAGTTGTGTCAAGGAGGATCTAAATGGGTGATGAGTATTACAAAGGGCATTTGTGATGAGCACTGGCTGTTACATGTATGTGATGGATCACTAAATTCTACTCCTGAAACTAGTGTTACAGAATATGTAAACTAATGAGAATTTATTTAATTATTTAGTTTTTTATTTTTTTTTTTTTTTACTTATTTGAGAGAGAGAGAGAGAGAATGGTTGGGGGGAGGGGCAGAGGGAGAAGCCGACTCCCTGTTGAGCAGAGAGCCTGATGCTGGATTTGATTCCCAGACTTGGGGATAATGACCTGAGCTGAAGGCAGACACAACTGACTGAGCCACCCAGGCACTCCACTAATGAGAATATAAATTAAAACTTGAAATAACAACAATAAAAATCCAATAGAAAGGAGAATCTCTGGTTCTTTAGGTCTCTGTCCTAGTTTAAAGGGCATCTGATTAGGTCAGGCCCACCTACAACGTATCTCTTCTAATTAACCTAAAATCAACTGGTTAGGGGTTTAAATAATATCTGAAAAAATCCTTTCCCTTTGTCCATATGCTATAACCTAAATTGTGGGAAGTACATACATTATATCCACAGACCTGTCCACATTCATTAAAAAGGGGATTATACTGGGCATGTACACCAGGGGGTGGAGAGATGTGGGGGCAGAGTTAAATTTTATCTATCACATTTGCAATCTAGTTGCAGGTTAAATACTGACTTTAAATCTAATAAACAATGTTCATCTAACATAGCTTTACATCTGAATAATAACTTTACCTTATATTTAAATGTATCAATAAAAGTTAGCAATTATTTATGTTTAAATTTTATTAAGTTTTAATTGCAAAACATCATATAAGTACACTCATGCAAAAGTTATTTATGCTTAAGTTCCCTGGATAATTTATAATAACCCATAATTCTAGTCCCTTCCCCCAGAGGATGTCAATTAATAATATGGTGCAGATCCTTTCAGACCTTTACTCATGCATTTAAAAATTCATTTATACCTGTAAATATGTATAATATCATTTATTCATAATTAATATATGAATAAGATCATACTGAGCACATTGCTTTGCATTTTGTCCTTTACTTGGCAATATGCCTTTGTTTTTTTCCCATTCTAGTCCAGATACTTTCACCTAAATATTTTTTAAGATTTCATTTATTTCAGAGAGAGAAAGAGAGCAGGAGCATGAGAGGGGGGAGGGACAAAGGGAGAAGGGAGAAGCAGACTCCCCACTGAGCAGGGAGACCTGTGGGGCTTCATCCCAGGACCTTGATTAGATCATGACCTGAGTTGAAGGCATACAATTAACTGACTGAGCCATTCAGACATGCTTCACCTAATTATTTTTAAACTATTAAATAATCTTTTTTACAATGATTTTGCCATTTCCCATTGTGGACACATAGCTTGTATCTTTTTACGATTTCAAATATTGCTGCAGGAAGCATCCTTTTGCATAAATTTAAAAATTTCCCTGAAGTAGATAGCCTGAAGTGAAATTGTTGGGTCATAGGAAAGTACTTATACTTTTCCTACCCTGTATCAAGTTAACTGGTATTCATATCCATCAGTTTTCGTGTTTTTGGACTATGGTCTCTCTCTTTTTAAAATTATGTTCAATTAGCCCCTGTATAACAAATACATCATTAGATTTTGATGTAGTGTTCAATGATTCTTTAGTTGTGTATAACACCCAGTGCTTGATGAGTCTAGTTTGAATAATGAGATTAATCATCCCTATTGATTCAAACACTGCCCCTTATTTTGTGCATATCTGTGCATATCTCTTGTAAACTTCATCTCCTGTTTTATCTACCTCTCCAATCTCCTTTTAACATACACACAACTATGTATTTAATGTATATTCTCCTGTATATATTCATTTACATAAAATAAAAACATATAACATTTAATTTTGCTTTATAAACTTACAAAAACAGTATTTACTACATTTATTTATTTTACACTAAGCAGTTTTCTGTTTCATTATGGTGCAATTTATATATACTGAAATTCACACTTTTTAGATGTACAGTTCTTTAAATTATGAAAAAATTATATTATTGTTTAATGACTACCATAACTATGATGTCAGTTAATTATGTAATCACCAAAGGATTTCTTGTGCAACTTTGTATTCATTTCACTCATTCATCCCTATCTCCTAGCAACCACCTACCTATCTGTTTTCCCATACTACAATTTTGTCTTTTTCAGAATGTAATATAAATGGAAGCATACAGAATGCAGCCTTTTGATTCTTGCTTCTTTTACTTCAGATAATACTTAGAGATTCCTTTGCCCTGTGGTATGTATTAGTAATTTATTCTTCTTTTTTTATTTCTGAGTTTATTTCATTGTATGTTGTATCCCAATTTGTTTCTCTCTTCCCTAATTGAGAGACATTTGGGCTATTTTTAGATTTTGATGATAATGTACATAGCCACTGTAACATGCACATATAGGTTTTTGTAGGAGCACATAATTTCATTTTTCTTAGGTAAATATCTAATAGCAGGATTGCTAGGTTTTATCATAAGAGTGTGTGGAACTTTTAAAAATATATCTTCCAAACTACTTTCCAAAGTGGCTGAACCATGTCGTATTTGTAACAAGGTATGTGGATTCCAGTTATTTTTCATCTTTGCCAAACTCGAATTATGTTAATGTTTTTTATTTTACCCATTATAATAAGGAGCTAGTGACATCTCATTGTGTATTTTACTTGTATTTTTCTAAACACCAGTGATGTTGAACATCTTTACATGTGCTTAATTTCCATTTGTATACCCTCTTGGGTAAACTGTTATACTTTTCTTTATTTTCCAATGTTTTTTTATTATTATTATTGCATTTTGATTTTTTAATATATTCTAGGTACAAGTCATTTAAGAGATAGGTGTGCTTTTCAAATATCCCCCCACCACCAGGTTGTGGATTGTTATTTCATTTTCATAGCAGTATGTACCAAAGAGCAGGATTTTTTAAAAAGATTTTATTTATTTATTTGACAGAGATCATAAGTAGGCAGAGAGGCAGGCCGAGAGAGGTCGGGGCTGGGGGGGGGAGCAGGCTCCCTGCTGAGCAGAGAGTCCCATGTGGGGCTCGATCCCAGTACCCTGAGATCATGACCTGAGCCGAAGGCAGAGGATTAACCTACTGAGTCACCCAGGCACCCCTAACTAAATTTTTTTTTATAACAGTTTCAGGATTACAGAAAAATTGTGAAAGAAGTAGAGTTCTCATATACTTCCTCTCACTACCTCTACACAATTGTCCCTATTTTTAATACTGTTTTTAAATTTTTTTAATTTATTTTTATAGGGTACCTGGGTGGCTCAGTGGGTTAAGCCACTGCCTTTGGCTCAGGTCATGAACTCAGGGTCCTGGGACTGAGTCCCGCATCAGGCTCTCTGCTCAGCAGGGAGCCTGCTTCCCTTCCTCTCTCTCTGCCTGCCTCTCTGCCTACTTGTGATCTCTCTCTGTCAAATAAATGAATGAAATCTTTAAAAAATATTTTTATATTAAAATATACTGTATTGTTAGTTTCAGTTGCAGAATTTAATGACTCATCAGTTGCGTACAACTCACACTATTCAATACTCAAGTGTTCTTCCTAATACAGCTCATCCAGTTACCGTACACTCACCTCCATTCCAGCAGCACTATTTGTTTCCTGTAGTTAAGAATCTCTTATCGTTTGTCTCCCTTTCTGTTCTCAACTTATTTCATCTTTCCTTCCCTTCCCCTATGTTAATTTGTTCTGTTTCTTAAATTCCATTTATGGGCAAATAATATGGTATTTCTGTTTCTCTCAGTGAGTTATTTCACTTAATATAATAGCCTCTAGTTCCAACCAGGTCATTGCAAATGGCAAGATTACATTCTTTTTCATGGCTAAGTAATATTCATATATATATATATATATATATATATATGAATATATATATATATATAAAATAAGTGGTATATATATATACCACTTATTTTTTATTTTTTTATTTTAATTCAGTTAGCCAATATACAGATCATTTATTTCAAATGTAGTGTTCAATAATTCATCAGATGCATAGTGCTCATCACATCATGTGCCCTCCTTAATGCTCCTCACTCAGTTACCCAATCCTCTCCCCCAACCCCTCCAGCAATAGTCACGGTTTTTTCGTTTTCGTTTTTGTTTTTTGTATTTTGTTTTGTTTATACTTAAGAGTCTCTCAGGGATCTTCTCCCTCTTTGATGACTTCCCATTCAGTTTTCCCTCCCTTCCCCTATGATCCTCTCTGTTGCTTTTTCTATTCCACATATGAATAAAATTATATAAATGTCTTTTGCTGATTGACTTAATTCACTCAGCATAATACCCTATAACTCCATCCACATCAATGTAAATATTAAGTATTCTTCCCTTCTGGTGGCTGTATAATATTCCATTTCTCACACACACACACACACACACACACACATCTTTATCCATTCATTTCTTGATGGACATCTCAGCTCTTTCCACAGTTTGGCTATTATATTTGACAGAGAGAGAGATAGAGAGAGAGAGTGCAAGAGAGGGAACACAAGCAGGGGAGTGAGAGAGAGAGAAGCAGGCTTCTTGCTGAACAGAGAGCTCAATGTGGGGCTCCCTATTCCAGGATCCTGGGATCATCGCAGGAGCCAAAGGCAGATCCTTAATGACTGAGCTATCCAGGTGCTCCCAGTTTGGCTTTTTAGACATTGTTGCTATGAACAGTGGGGTACAGGTAACCCTTCAGAACACTATATTGGAATCTTTGGGGTAAATACATAGTAGTGCAATTGCTGGGTCATACGGTAGCTCTATTTTTAACTTTTTGAGGAACCTCCATACTGATCTCCAGAGGCTCTACTAGCTTACATTCCCACCAAGAGTGTAAGAGGGTTCCCCTTTTTCTGCATTCTTGCCAGCATTTGTTGTTTCCTTTCTTGTTAATTTTTAGCTATTCTGACTAGTGTGAGGTGGTATCTCATTGTGGTTTTGCTTTGTATTTCCCTGGTGACAAGTGATGTAGAGCATTTTCTCTTGTGTCTGTTAACCATTTGTATGTCTTCTTTGGAGAAATGTTTGTTCATGTCTTCTGCCCATTTCCTGATTGGATTTTTTGTTCTTTGGATGTTGAGTTTGATAAGTTCTTTATAGATTTTGGATACTAGCCCTTTATATGGATTCCTGTCTCCCATTTAGGTCTTTCATCCATTTTGAGTTTATCTTTATGTATGCTATAAGAAAGTTGTCCAATTTCATTCTTCTACATATGGCTGTCCAATGTTCCCAGCACCGGTTATCAAAGAGACTTTTTTTTTTCCCATTGGGTATTCTTTCCTGCTTTGTCAAAATTTAGTTAACCATAGAATTGTGGGTCCATTTCTGGGTTCTCTATTCTTGATTGATCTATGTGTCTGATTTTGTGCATATATAATACTGTCTTTATGATTACAGCTTTGTAATATAGCTTGAAGTCTGTCATTGTGATGTCACAAGCTTTGGTTTTCTTTTCCAATATTCTTTGACTCTTCAGAGCCTTTATACTTCCATACAAATTTTAGGATTATTTGTTCCAGCTTTGTGGAAAATATCAAAGGTATTTTGATAGGGATTGCATTGAATGTGTAGATTGCTCTGGGCAGCACACACTTTTTAAATTTTGATTTATTTATCTATCTATCTATCTATTTATTTATTTAATTTTTTTATGGTGGTGCCCTTTTATTTTTTTTTATTTTTTTATTTCTTTTCAGCATAACAGTATTCATTCTTTTTTGCACCACACCCAGTGCTCCATGCAATCCGTGCCCTCTCTAATACGCACCACCTAGTTCCATCAACCTCCCACTCCCCGCCCCTTCAAAACCCTCAGATTGTTTTTCAGAGTCCATAGTCTCTCATGGTTCACCACCCCTTCCCATTTCCGTCAACTCCCTTCTCCTCTCGATCTCCCCCTGTCCTCCATGTTATTTTTTATGCTCCACAAATAAGTGAAACCATATGATAATGGACTCTCTCTGCCTTACTTATTTCACTCAGCATAATCTCTTCCAGTCCTGTCCATGTTGCTACAAAAGTTGGGTATTCATTCTTTCTGATGGAGGCATAATACTCCATAGTGTATATGGACCACATCTTCCTTATCCATTCATCCATAGAAGGTCATTTTAGTTCTTTCCACAGTTTGGTGACCGTAGCCATTGCTGCTATGAACATTGGGGTAGAGATGGCCCTTCTTTTCACTACATCTGTATCTTTGGGGTAAATACCCAGGAGTGCAATTGCAGGGTCATAGGGAAGTTCTATTTTTAGTTTCTTGAGGAATCTCCACACTGTTCTCCAAAGAGGTTGCACCAACTTGCATTCCCACCAACAGTGGAAGAGGGTTCCCCTTTCTCCACATCCTCTCCAACACATGTTGTTTCCTGTCTTGCTAATTTTGGTCCTTCTAACTGGTGTAAGGTGGTATCTCAATGTGGTTTTAATTTGAATCTCCCTCATGGCTAGTGATGATGAATATTTTTTCATGTGTCTGATAGCCATTTGTATGTCTTCATTGGAGAAGGGTCTGTTCATATCTTCTGCCCATTTTTTATATGGTTGTCTGTTTTGTGTGTGTTGAGTTTGAAGAGTTCTTTATAGATCCTGGATATCAACCTTTTGTCTGTACTGTCATTTGCAAATATCTTCTCCCATTCCGTGGGTTGACTCTTTGTTTTCTTGACAGTTTCCTTTGCTGTGCAGAAGCTTTTGATCTTGATGAAGTCCCAAAGTTCATTTTCACTTTTGTTTCCTTTTCCTTTGGAGACATATCTTGAAAGAAGTTGCTGTGGCTTATATCAAAGAGGTTACTGCCTATGTTCTCCTCTAGGATTCTGATGGATTTTTCAAAGAGCTGGAGCAAATAATCCTAAAATTTGTATGGAATCAGAAGAGACCCCGAATTGCTAAGGAAATGTTGAAAAACAAAACCAAAACTGGGGATATCACGTACCTGATTTCAAGCTTTACTACAAAGCTGTGATCACAAAGACAGCATGGTACTGGCATAAAAACAGACACATGGGCCAGTGGAACAGAGTAGAGAGTGCAGATATGAACCCTCAAATCTATGGGCAAATAATCTTCGACAAAACAGGAAAAAATATACAGTGGATAAAATACAGTCTCTTCAATAAATGGTGCTGAGAAAACTGGAGAGTTATATGTAGAAGAATGAAACTTGACCATTCTTTTATTTATTTTTTAATTTATTTTCAGTGTTCCAGAATTCATTGTTTATGAACCAGCAGACATTTTAACCATACTTATTCTTCCAATCTGTGAACATGGAATGATTTTCCATTTCTTTGTTTCTTCCTCACATTCTTTCATAAGTATTCTGTAGTTTTTAGAGTACAGATACTTTTCTTCTGTGGTTCTCGTTATTCCTAGGTATCTTATGGTTTTGGTGCAATTGTAGTGGGTTCAATTCCTCAATTTCTCTTTCTTCTGCTGCATTGTTATTATATAGAAATGCAACTGATTTCTGTGCATTGATTTTATGTCCTGCCACGTTGCTGAATTCCTGTATGAGTTCTAGCAATTTTGGAGTGAAGTCTTTTGGGTTTTTTAGGTAAATTATCATGTCATCTGTGAAGAGTGAGAGTTTGCCTGCTTCTTCCATTTTGGATACCTTTTATAGGTTTTGTTGTTGTCTGATTGCTGAGGCTAAGACTTCCCATACTATGTTGAACAACAGTGATGAGAGTGGACTCCCTGTCGTGTTTCAGACCTTTGGGGCAAGGTTCTCAATTTTTCACCCTTGAGGATGATATTTATTGTGGGTTTTTCACATGTGTCTTTTATGATACTAAAGTATGTTCCTTCTATCCCTACATTGAACAGAGTTTTTATCAAGAAAGCAGGCTATGTTTTTTCTTCTTCTATTGAGAATATCATATGGTCTTGTCTCACATCAATTGTTTTGCATGTGTTGAACCATGCTTGCAGCCAAGGAATAAATCCCATTTGGTCATTGTGAATAATCCTATTAATGGACTGCTGGATCCTATTAGCTACTATATTGTTGAGAAGTTTGGTATCCATCTTCATCACTGATATTTGTCTGTAATTCTGCTTTTTCATTGTGTGGTTTGGGAATGAAGGTAATTTTGGTGCCATAGAATGAGTTTGGAAGTTTTCCTTTCTTTTCTATCCTTTGGAATACTTTGTGAATAAGTTTTTAACTCTTCTTCAAGTGTTTGGTAGTATTCCCCTGTGAAGCCTTGTGGCTGTGGACTTTTGTTTGTTTTGATATTTTTGTTTACTCATTCAAATTTTTTGCTGGTTATGTATATATTCACATTTTCTATTTCTTCCAGTTTCAGTTTTGGTAGTTTGTATATTGCTAAGAATTTATCCATTTCTTCCAGGTTGTCCAATTTTTTGGCACATAGTTTTTCATATTATTCTCTAATAATTGTTTGTATTTCTGTAGTGTTGGCTTTGATATCTCATATCTCATTCATGATTTTATTTATTTGGTTCCTTTTGGTTTTCTTTTTAATAAACCTGGCTAGTGGTTTATCAATTTTCTTAAATTTTTCAAGGAACCATCTTGTTTCATTGATGCTTTCTGTTTTTTTTCTTAGTTTTAATAGCATTTATTTCTGCTCTATTCTTTATTATTTCCTTCCTCTTGTTGACTTTGGGCTTTATTTCTTGTTATTTTTCTATCTCCTTTAGGTAAAAGATTAGGTTTATTTGAGATTTTTCTTATTTCTTGAGGCAGGCTTATACTGCTATACCCTTCCCTTTTATGACTTCTTTTGCATCCCAAAGGGATTTGGACTGTAATGTGTTCATTTTTATTCATTTACATGTATTTTTTTATTTCTTCTTTGATTGCCTGGTTGACCCACTCATTCTTTAGTAGCATTTTACTTAAACTCCATGTATTTCTGGTCTTTCCATATTATTTCTTGTGACTGACTTCTAGTTTCATAGCATTGTGGTTAGAAACTTTGTATGGTATGACCTCAATCTTTTCATATTTGTTGAGGCCTGATTTGTGACCTAATATGTGATCTATTCTGGAGAATGTCCCATGTGTACTTGAAAAGAGTGTGTATTCAGCTGTTTTAGGATGAATATTCTGGATACTTCTGTTAAGTCCATCTATACCAATGTGTTATACAGTGCCACTGTTCCCCTGTTTATTTTCTATTGACATGATCTTGCCATCAATGTAAGAGGGATGTTATGGTCTCCTACTATTACAGTATTTTTATGAATTATTCTTCTATGTTTTTAATTGTTTTATATATTTGGGTGCTCCCATGTTGGGTGCCTAAATATTTATAATTGTTAGGTCTTCTATTGCATTTTCTCCTTTATGATTATATAGTCCCTGCTTTGTCCTTTGTTACTGACTCTATTTTAAAGTCTGGTTTTTCTGAAGTAAGTATTTCTACTCTGACTTTGTTTTCACTTCCACTTGCATAATAAGGATCTCTCTTAACTTTCATCTCCATCCCCTCACTTTCAATCTGCAGGTTACTTTAGGTAAAGTGAGTCTCTTGTAGGCAGCATATACACTTGTCTTTTTTAAAAAATTTTTTTTCCATTTTCACATGCTATGTATTTTGATTGGAGAATTTAGTCCATTTGAATTCAGATTAATTATTGATAGTTGAGAATTAGTGTCATCTTATTACTTGTTTTGTCATTGCTTCTGGATATTTTCTGTGGTCCTTTCTTGCCTTTGACTGTTTTGGTCTTTCATTTGCACTCAAATTGTTCCCTTTAATATTTCTTGCAGGGCTGGTTTAGTGATCACAAATTCCTATAGTTTTTATTGTCTGAGAAACTCGTTTTCTCTCCTTCTATTCTCAATGGTAGCCTTGCTGGAGAGAATATTCTTGGCTACAGATGTTTCCCATTCACTTTGTTTAATATATCATGCCACTGTCTTCTGGATTGCTATGTTTCTGTGGAGAGAACTGCAATTCCCATTATGGGTCTTCCCTTGTAAGTTTGGGACTTGTTTTTTTTCTCTGCTTTTTGGATTTTTTTTTTCCTTTACTGATGTATTTTACAAATTTAATTACAATATATCCTGGTGTTGGCCTGCTTTTATTGATTTTGATGGGAGTTCTCTGTGCCTTCTGGATCTAAATGTCTTTTTCCTTCTCCAGATTAGAAAGTTTTCTGTTATTCTTTTTTCTTTTTTTAAATTCCTTTTATTAACATGTAATGTATTATTAGCCCCAGGGGTACAGGTCTGTGAATCGTCAGGCTTACACACTTCACAGCATTCACCATAGTACATACCCTTTCCAATATCCATAACCCAACCAACTCACCATACCACCACCTCACAACAACCCTCAGTTTGTTTTATGACATTTAGAGTCTCTTATGGTTTCTCTCCCTCCCAATCCCATCTTGTCTCATTTTTTATTTCCCTACCCCCAACCCCCCCACTTTGCCTCTCAAATTCCTCATATCAGGAAGATCATATGATACTTGTCTTTCTTTGATTGACTTATTTTGCTCATCATAATACTCTCTAGTTCCATCCAAGTCATTGCAAATGACAAGATTTTATTTCTTTTGATGGCTGCATAGTATTCCATTGTATATATACAACACATGTTCTTTATCCATTCATCTGTTGATGTACATCTATATTCTCTCCATACTTTGGCTATTGTGGACATTGCTGCTGTAAACATTCAAGTGCACGTGCCCCAACATTAGCTTTCTTTTTCAACATTCCTCTGGCTATTCAAGGTCCTTCTTGGTTCCATATGAATTTTAGGATTATTTGTTCCATCTCTTTGAAAAAGAAATTGATAGTATTTTGATAGGGACTACATTAAATGTGTAGATTGCTTTAGGTAGGAGAGACATTTTCACAATATTTTTTTTTTCCAATCTATGAGCATGGAACTTTCTTCCATTTCTTTGTGTCTTCCTCAATTTATTTCATGAGTACTTTATTCTGAGTACAGATTCTTTGCCTCTTTGGTTAGGTTTATTCTTAGGTATCTGATGGTTTTGGGTGCAATTGTAAATGGTATTGACTCCTTAATTTCTCTTTCTTCTATCTTGTTGGTGTATGGAAATTCAACTGATTTCTGTGCTTTGATTTCATATCCTGACACTTTACTGAATTCCTGTACAAGCTCTAGCAGAATTGGAGTGGAGTCTTTTGGGTTTTCCAAATAAAGTATCATATCATCTACGAAGAGTGACAGTTTGACTTCCTCTTTGCCGATTTGGATGTCTTTAATTTCTTTTTGTTGTCTGGTTGCTGAGGCTAGGAATTCTAGTATTATGTTGAATAGCAGTGGTGATAATGGACACTCTGCCATGTTCCTGACGTTAGTAGAAAAGTTCTCAATTTTTCTCCATTGACAATGATATTTGCAGTGGTTTTTTCATAGATGGCTTTGATGATATTGAAGTATGTACCCTCTATCCCTACACTTTGCAGAGTTTTGATCAGGAAAGGATGCTGTACTTCGTCAAATGCTTTTTCAGCATCTATTGAGAGTATCATATGGTTCTTGTTATTTCTTTTATTAATGAATTATATCACATTGATTGATTTGCAGATGCTGAACCAACCTTGCAGTCCAGGAATAAATCCCACTTGGTCGTGATAAATAATCCTTTTAATGTACTGTTGGATCCTATTGCCTAGTATTTTGATGAGATGTTTTGCATCCATGTTCATCAAGAATATTGGTTTGTAATTCTCTTTTTTGATGGGGTCTTTGATTGGTTTTGGGATCAAGGTAAAACTGGCCATCATAAAAAGACTTTGGAAGTTTTCCTTCCATTTCTATTTTTTGGAATGGTTTCAGGAGAATAGGTATTAATTCTTCTTAAATGCATGGTAGAATTTCCCTGGGAAACCTTCTGGCCCTGGGCTCTTGTTTGTTGGGAGATTTTGATGAGTGCTTCAATCTCCATACTGGTTACGGGTCTGGTCAGGTTTTTTATTTCTTCCTGGCTCAGTTTTAGTAGTTTATATGCCTCTAGGAATGCATCCATTTCTTCCAGATTGTCAAACTTGCTGGCATGTAGTTGCTCATAATATGTTCTTACAATTGTTTGTATATCTTTGGTGTTGGTTGTGATCTCTCCTCTTTCATTCATGATTTTATTAATTTGTGTCCTTTCTCATTTCTTTTTGATAAGTCTGGCCAGGAGTTTATCAATCTTATTAATTCTTTCAAAGAACTAGCTCTTAGTTTCATTGACTTGTTCTACTTTTTTTGTTTGTTTATTTCTATTTCATTGATTTCTGTTCTGGTCTTGTTTCTTTTTTCCTGGTGGGTTTAGGCTTTCTTTGCTGTTCTTTCTCCAGCTCCTTTTGGTGTAGGGTTAGGTTTTGTACTTGAGACTTTTCTTGTTTCTTGAGAAAGGCTTGTATTGCTATATATTTTCCTCTCAGGACTGCCTTTGCTGTGTCCTACAGATTTTGAACAGTTGTATTTTTGTTATTATTTGTTTACATGATTTTTTTTTTCAATTCCTCTTTCATTTCCTGGTTGAACCATTCCTTAGTACATTGTTCTTGAGCTTCCATGTACTTGAGTTCTTTCCAACTTTCCTTTTATGATTGAGTTCTAGATTCAGATCATTGTGGTCTGAAAATATGCAGGGAAGGATCCTAAACTTTTGGTACCAGCTGAGACCTGATTTATGACCTAGGATGTGATCTATTCTGAAGAATGTTCTATGTGCACTAGAGAAGAATGTGTATTCTGTTGCTTTGGGATGGAATGTTATGAATATATCTGTGATGTCCATCCAGTCCAGTGTGTCCTTTAAGGCCTTTATTTCCTTGTTGATCTTTTGCTTGGAGGATCTGTCCATTTCAGTAAGGGGGGTATTAGAGTCCCCTACTATTATTCTATTATTTTTGATGTGTTTCTTTGATTTTGTTATTAATTGGTTTATATAGGTGGCTGGTCCCATGTTAGGGCATAGATATTTAAAATTATTAGATCTTCTTGTTTGACAGACCCTTTGAGTATGATATAGTGTCTTTCTTCATCTCTTATTATAGTCTTTGGGTTAAAATCTAATTTATATGATATAAGGATTGCCACCCCAGCTTTCTTTTGATGTCCATTAGCATGGTAAATTGTTTTCCACCCCCTCACTTTTAATCTGGAGGTGTTTTTGGGTCTAAAATGAGTTTTCTGTAGACAGCATATTGATGGGTTTTGGTTTTTTATCCATTCTGATACCCTGTGTCTTTTGGTTGGGGCATTTAGCCCATTTACATTCAAGGTAACTACTGAGAGATATGAATTTAGTGTAATTGTATTGCCTGTAAGGTGACTATTACTGTATATTGTCTCTGTTCCTTTCTGGTCTACTACATTTAGGCTCTCCCTTTGCTTAGAGGACCCCTTTCAATATTTCCTGTAGAACTGGTTTGGTGTTAACAAATTCTTTTAGTTTTTGTTTATCCTGGAAGGCTTTTTATCTCTCCTTCTATTTTCAATGATAGCCTAGGTGGATATAGTATTCTTGGCTGTATGTTTTTCTCATTTAGGGCTCTGAATATATCATGCCAGTTCTTTCTGGCTTGCCTGGTCTCGGTGGATAAGTCTGCTGCCAATCTAATATTTTTACTATTTTGTGTTACAAACTTCTTTTCCCAAAATGATCTCAGGATTTTCTCTTTGTCACTAAGACTTGTAAGGTTTATGATTAGATGATGGGGTGTGGAATATTTTTATTGAATTTGAGGGGGTTCTATGTGCCGCCTGGATTTTGATGTTTCTGTCCTTTGCCATATTAGGGAAATTCTCCACTATAATTTCCTCCAATATACCTTCTGCCTCCCCTTTCTTCTTCTTCTGGAATCCCAATTATTCTAATATTGTTTTCTTTTATAGTATCACTTATCTTTCAAATTCTCCCCTCATAATCCAGTAGTTGTTTGTCTCTTTTGCTCAGCTTCCTTATTCTCCATCATTTGGTCTTCTATGTCACTAATTCTCTCTTCTGCCTCATTTATCCTAGCAGTAAGAGTCTCTACGTTTTATAGCCCTCATTAATAGCTCTCTTGATTTCAACCTGGTTAGATTTTAGTTCTTTTATTTCTCCAGAAAGGGTTTATCTAATACCTTCCAGCTAGAACCTTGAGAATCGCCATTCTGAACTCTAGATATGACATATTACCAATATCCATATTGATTATGTCCTTAGCCTTTGGTACTGCTTCTTGTTCTTTTTTTTGTGTGGTGAGTTTTTCCACCTTGTCATTTTATCCAGAGAATAATATATGAATTAGAGAATAAAACACAAAAAGGGTGGAAGAACCAAGAAAAATGTATGCTAACTAAATATGAAGAGACCCCAAATTGGGGGAAGAAAGAAAAGGGTAAAAAGAAATTAATATATACATATTATATTATATATATTAATTAATAATTAATATATTGATTATATATATATATATATAATTATATTAGTGAATAGGACAGAGGCACCCACTTGATTTTGGGTGTATTTTGGTCTCTTAGAAGAACCTACTTCCCCAAATTTTAAGGAAATAAATATACATATATATGTCTGTATACATATATATGTAATAAGAAAGTATAAGAAATATATATGTATATATATATATATATATGAGTAAATATGATGAAGGGTTGGAATATGATTGTAAAGATAAAAATTTTAAAAATATTCTAAAACAGGAATTGATAAGATAAATTGGTTAGAAAAAGAAATAAAAAGAAAGTAGAGAGAATTTATTCAGGCTGGAGACCAGAATAAAATCCTGTGTAGGTTTAGTGTATATTTTTATCTATTGGAATAAATTGTATACTAACATTTTTTTGTAACAAATACCCTATATGTGGGTGCCTGGGTGGCTCAGTGGGTTAAGCCACTGCCTTCAGCTCAGGTCATGATCTCAGGGTCTTGGGATCGAGTCCCGTATCGGGCTCTCTGCTTAGCAGGGAGCCTGCTTCCCTCTCTCTCTCTGCCTGCCTCTCTGTCTACTTGTGACCTCTCTCTGTAAAATAAATAAATAAAATCTTTTAAAAAAAACAAGACCCTATATGTATCCAAAAAATAAAGTTAAATACAATGAAGGATAAAAATATGAGTATAATTATAAAGGTTGAAAAAGATTTTTTTAGAATGGTATTGTTAATATAAACTAGTTAAAAACTGTTAAAAGAAGAAAGAGGGAAAGTTAAAAAACTAAAATAAGAAAAAATGAAATTAGAAAAATTTAATTAACTTTGTAAGACTAAAGAACCATGGGGAGAAAGCCATTAATTCCATGCTTTGCTTTCTCCTCTTTTAGAATTCCCGTGTATTCCATGAGCAATGAGCTTGGTCTTGGCTGGATGTTCTTGCTGATCATCTGGGGGAGGTACTGTTGCAGTGATTCTCAAATGTCTTTTTCCGAGGTGGAATTGTGCCTCCCTTGCCAGGGGCCAGGCTAAGTAATTGGCTCTGGTTTACTCTCGGGAGCTTTTGTTCCCTGAACACTTTCTGTAGAGCTATGGAGGATGGGAATGAAAATGGAGGCTTCCCAGTCTCTGGCCCAGAGGAGCCAAGAGCTCAGGGCCCCACTCCTCAGTGTGCCCTCAGAGAAACGTGATCAATCACTCCCATCTCCCTGGCCTCCAGCTCTGCTCCAAACTCACCTGGCCTGTGATGGAGCCTTTCTGTCTCTGGTGCACAGCCCCATTTGGAGTCTCCAAACCCAGAAGATTCTTGCCTCCAGAGAAGGAAGGTCAGTCTTCCCAGATCTGCCACTGGTGGGGTCCCTGCTCAAAGAACAGTGACCTTACTGTGCCACAGATCACAATTTCAGGTAACCCCAAGCTGAAAGCTTACTTTTCAGCTCTGTCTCTGTAGTTGGCTTCCCCGCTCTGATACCTGTGAGCTCTGTGACACTCAGACACTGCTGATCCTTCTGTGACCCCACAGGACCCGAGACCACACTGTTCCCACAAGGGCTGCACTCCCACTTCACTTCTGGAGTGATGTCCCTTAGTGAAGCAGATTTCTAAAATTTTGGATTTTGTGCTCCACTATTCCAGTGCTTGCTGGGAGCTGGCTCCTTCCCCCATGGTCTATCTCCCTGTTGCTTTTGATTCACTTCTCCACATGTCCTATCTTACACTTCTGATTTTCTGTTTTTCTGCTGTTCTTCTTCTCTTCTACTTCCTCTTGGGTGTGTAGGTGTTTGGAATGGTTTTATAACTATCTTTTTTAAAAAGATTTTATTTATTTATTTGACAGACAGAGATCACAAGTATGCAGAGAGGCAGGCAGAAAGGGAAGATAAGCAGACTCCCTGCTGAGCAGAGAGCCCGATGCAGGGATCGATCCCAGGACCCTGAGATCACGTCCTGAGTTAAAGGCAGAGGCCCAACCCACTGAGCAAACCAGGCGCCCCATTTTATAACTATCTTGCTGAACTCCTGTGACCTGCAGGCATCTCAGTCTGCTACTCCTCTGCCATGTTGATTCATGTCTCTTTTTCACATAAATTTTCTGTCCTCCCTTCTCTCTTTTTCTTCTTCTGGGACTCTTATAATATGCATTATATCATGTTTGATGAAGTCATAGACTTCCCTAAGTCTATTCTCATATTGAGTAATTTTCCTTTCCTTCTTTTACTCAACTTCATCACCTTCCATTACTTTATCTTCTAGGTGTTTAATTCACTCCTCTGATTCTTGAGTCTGCTGTTCATTGCATCAAACCTGTTTCCCATCTCATTTATTGCATTCTTCATCTCTGATGATTTCTTCTGAAGGGAGATCTTAAGGTTCTCACTGATGTCTTCTATTTTTTTTCCTCAAGCCCAGCTGGTATTTATATGATTGTTGCTTTAAATGCTCAATTAAGCATGTTACTATTATCTGTTTCACTTAGATCTCTGGCTCTGTTTTTGTTCTTGTTCTATCTTGTTCTTCCATTTGGGATAAATTCCCCTATTTTTACATTTTGTTTATGTCTCTGACTTCTCTATTAAAAAAATCAGTTATGATTGTTAAAATGTCTATACTGCCTAGAGCAATCTATACTTTTAATGCCATTCTGATCAAAAGTCCACCAGTATTTTTCAAAGAGATGGAAAAAACAACTCTAAAATTTGTATGGAATCAGAAGAGACCCCGAATTGCTAAGGAAATGTTGAAAAAGAAAAACAAAACTGGTGACATCACTTTGCCTGATTTCAAGCTTTACTACAAAGCTGTGATCACCAAGACAGCATGGTACTGGCATAAGAACAGACACATAGATCACTGGAACAGAGTAGAGAGCCTAAATATGGACCCTCTACTCCATGGTCAAATAATCTTCAACAAAGTAGGAAAAAAATATACAGTGGAAAAAAGACAGTCTCTTCAATAAACGGTGCTGGGAAAACTGGACAGCTATATGTAGAAGAATGAAACTCGACCATTCTCTTACACCATACACAAAGATAAACTCGAAATGGATAAAAAACCTCAACGTGAGACAGGAATCCATCAGAATCCTAGAGGAGAACATAGGCAGTAACCTCTTCAATATCAGCCACAGCAACTTCTTTCAAGATATGTCTCCAAAGGGAAAGGAAACAAAAGCTAAAATGAACTTTTGGGACTTCATCAAGATCAAAAGCTTCTGCACAGCAAAGTAAACAGTCGACAAAACAAAGAGGCAACCCAAGAAATGGGAGAAGATATTTGCAAATGACAGTGCAGACAAAAGGCTGATGTCCAGGATCTATAAAGAAATTCTCAAACTCAACTCAAAACAACTCAACTCAACACAAAACAGCTAATCATGTCAAAAAATGGGCAGAAGATGTGAACAGACACTTCTCAAATGAAGACATACAAATGGCTATCAGACACAGGAAAAAATGCTCATCATCACTAGCCATCAGGGAGATTCAAATTAAAACCACATTGAGATTCCACCTTACACCAGTTAGAATGGCAAAAATTAGCAAGATAGGAAACAACGTATGTTGGAGAAGATGCCGAGAAAGGGGAACCCTCTTACATTGTTGGTAGGAATCCAATTTGGTGCAGCCACTTTGGAGAACAGTGTGGAGATTCCTTAAGAAATTAAAAAGAGGGGAAGGAGTCAAGATGGCGGAGAAGTAGCAGGCTGAGACTACTTCAGCTAGCCGGAGATCAGCTAGATAGCTTATCTAAAGATTGCAAACACCTGAAAATCCATCAGCAGATCAAAGAGAAGAACAGCAATTCTGGAAACAGAAAAACAACCACTTTCTGAAAGGTAGGACTGGTGGAGAAGTGAATCCAAAGCGACAGGAAGATAGACCCCCGGGGGAGGGGCCGGCTCCCGGCAAGCGGCGGAGCAACGGTGCAAAAAATCAGGACTTTTAAAAGACTGTTCCGCTGAGGGACATCACTCCAGAGGCTAAACCGGGGTGAAGCGCACGCGGGGTCAGCGTGGCCTCAGGTCCCGCAGGGTCACAGAAGGATCGGGGGTGTCTGAGTGTCGCAGAGCTTGCGGGTATTGGAACGGGAAAGCTGGCTACAGAGACAGAGCCGACAGTAAACTCACAGCTCGGTGTTACCTTGAACCGGTCGCAAGCTCAGTGAGCTCGGAGCGCGGCCGGAGGTCAGGCAGATGGGAGTAACTGGGCGCTGTTCTCTGAGGGTGAACTGAGGAGTGGGGCCCTGGGCTCTCGGCTCCTCTGGGCCGGAGACCAGGAGGCCGCCATTTGTATTCCCGTCCTCCGGAACTCTATGGAAAGCGCTCAGGGAACAAAAGCTCCTGGAGCAAACCCGAGCGGATTACTCACCCCGGTCCCTGATAAGGGCAGTGCAATTCCACCTGGGGCAAAGACACTTGAGAATCACTACAACAGGCCCCTCCCCCAGAAGATCAACAAGAAATCCAGCCGAGACCAAGTTCAGCTACCAAGGAGTGCGGTTTCAACACCAAGGAGAGCAGCAGAATTCCAGAGGAGGAGAGAGCAAAGCATGTAGCTCATGGTTTTTTCCCTGTGATTTTTTTTTAGTCTTGCAGTTAATTGAATTTTTTTCTTTTGCATTTTTTGTTTGTTTATCTCGCCTTCTGGTAATTTTTTTTTAACTTTTACCTTTTTCATTTTTTAACATTTTTTAACTAGTTTATGTAATATATATATATATATTTCTTTTTTATATTTTTCTTATTTGTTTTCTTTCCTTTTTAAAAATTCTTTTCTTTTCTTTTTTTTTCTTTCTTCCTTTTTGAACCTCTTTTTATCCCCTTTCTTCCCCCTCACGATTTGGTATCTCTTCTAATTTGGTTAAAGCATATTTTCCTGGGGTTGTTGCCACCCTTTTAGTATTTTCCTTGCTCCTTCATATACTCTTATCTGAACAAAATGACAAGACGGAAAAATTCAACACAAAAAAAAGAACAAGAGGCAGTACCGAAGGCTAGGGACCTAATCAATACAGACATTGGTAATATGTCAGATCTAGAGTTCAGAATGACAATTCTCAAGGCATGGAAGATATTAGAGAAACCCTCTCGGGAAATATAAAAGCCCTTTCTGGAGAAATAAAAGAACTAAAATCTAAACAAGATGAAATCAAAAAAGCTATTAATGAGGTGCAATCAAAAATGGAGGCTTTCACTGCTAGGATAAATGAGGCAGAAGAAAGAATTAGTGATATAGAAGACCAAATGACAGAGAATAAAGAAGCTGAGCAAAAGAGGGACAAACAGCTACTGGACCACGAGGGGAGAATTCGAGAGATAAGTGACACCATAAGACGAAACAACATTAGAATAATTGGGATTCCAGAAGAAGAAGAAAGAGAGAGGGGAGCAGAAGGTTTACTGGAGAGAATTATTGGGGAGAATGTCCCCAATATGGCAAAGGGAACGAGCATCAAAATTCAGGAGGTTCAGAGAACGCCCCTTATAATCAATAAGTATAGGCCCACACCCCATCACCTAATAGTAAAATTTACAAGTCTCAGTGAGAAAGAGAAAATCCTGAAAGCAGCCGGGAAAAGAAGTCTGTAACATACAATGGTAAAAATATTAGATTGGCAGCTGACTTATCCACAGAGACCTGGCAGGCCAGAAAGAGCTGGCATGATATTTTCAGAGCACTAAATGAGAAAAACATGCAGCCAAGAATACTATATCCATCCAGGCTATCATTGAAAATAGAAGGAGAGATTAAAAGCTTCCAGGACAAACAAAAACTGAAAGAATTTGCAAACACCAAACCAGCTCTACAGGAAATATTGAAAGGGGTCCTCTAAGCAAAGAGAGAGCCTACAAGTGGTAGATCAGAAAGGAACAGAGACCATATACAGTAACAGTCACCTTACAGGCAATACAATGGCACTAAATTCATATCTCTCAATAGTTACCCTGAATGTTAATGGGCTAAATGCCCCTGTCAAAAGACACAGGGTATCAGAATGGATAAAAAAACAAAATCCATCTATATGTTGCCTCCACGAAACTCATTTTAAGCCCGAAGACACCTCCAGATTTAAAGTGAGGGGGTGGAAAAGAATTTACCATGCTAATGGACATCAGAAGAAAGCAGGAGTGGCAATCCTTATAACAGATCAATTAGATTTTAAGCCAAAGACTATAATAAGAGATGAGGAAGGACATTATATCATACTCAAAGGGTCTGTCCAACAAGAAGATCTAACAATTTTAAATATCTATGCCCCCAACGTGGGAGCAGCCAACTATATAAACCAATTAATAACAAAATCAAAGAAACACATAAACACATAAACAATAATACAATTGGCATCACAATTCCAGACTTCAAGCTCTATTACAAAGCTGTCATCATCAAGACAGCATGGTACTGGCACAAAAACAGACACATAGATCAATAGAACAGAATAGAGATCCCAGAAATGGACCCTCAACTCTACAGTCAACTAAGCTTCGACAAGGCAGGAAACAATGTCCAATGGAAAAAAGACAGCCTCTTCAATAAATGGTGCTGGGAAAATTGGACAGCCACATGCAGAAAAATGAAATCGGACCTTTTCCTTACACCACACACAAAAATAGACTCAAAATGGATGAATGACCTCAATGTGCAAAAGGAATCCATCAAAATCCTTGAGGAGAACACAGGCAGCAACCTCTTTGACCTCTGCCGCAGAAACATCTTCCTAGGAACAACGCAAAAGGCAAGGGAAGCAAGGGCAAAAATGAACTATTGGGATTTCATCAAGATCAAAAGCTTTTGCACAGCAAAGGAAACAGTTAACAAAATCAAAAGACAACTGAGAGAATGGGAGAAGATATTTGCAAACGACATATCAGATAAAGGACTAGTGTCAAGAATCTTTAAAGAACTTAGGAAACTCAACACCCAAAGAACAAATAATCCAATCAAGAAATGGGCAGAGGACATGAACAGACATTTCTGCAAAGAAGACATCCAGATGGCCAACAGACACATGAAAAAGTGCTCCATATCACTCAGCATCAGGGAAATACAAATCAAAACCACAATGAGATATCACCGCACACCAGTCAGAATGGCTAAAATCAACAAGTCAGGAAATGACAGATGCTGGCGAGGATGCGGAGAAAGGGGAACCCTCCTACACTGTTGGTGGGAATGCAAGCTGGTGCAGCCACTCTGGAAAACAGCATGGAGGTTCCTCAAAATGTTGAAAATAGAACTGCCCTATGACCCAGCAATTGCACTATTGGGTATTTACCCTAAAGATACAAACTTAGTGATCCAAAGGGGCACGTGCACCCGACTGTTTACAGCAGCAATGTCCACAATAGCCAAACTGTGAAAAGAACCTAGATGTCCATCAACAGATGAATGGATCAAGAAGATGTGGTATATATACACAATGGAATACTATGCAGCCATCAAAAGAAATTAAATCTTGCCTTTTGCGACAACATGGATGGAACTAGAGCGTATCATGCTTAGCAAAATAAGTCAAGCAGAGAAAGACAACTATCATATGATCTCCCTGAAATGAGGAAGTGGTGATGCAACATGGGGGTTTAAGTGGGTTGGAGAAGAATCAATGAAACAAGATGGGATTGGGAGCGAGACAAACCATAAGTGACTCTTAATCTCACAAAACAAATTGAGGGTTGCTGGGGGGAGGGGGTTTGGGAGAAGGGGGTGAGATTATGGACATTGGGGTGGTTATTCCTTTGGTGAGTGCTGTGAAGTGTGTAAACCTGGTGATTCACAGACCTGTACCCCCAGGGATAAAAATATATGTTTATAAAAAATAAAAAATTTAAAAAAATTTAAAAATAAATATATAAAAAGGAAAAAAAAGAAATTAAAAATAGAGCTTCCCTATGACCCTGCAATTGCACTACTGGGTATTTACCCCAAAGATACAGATGTAGTGAAAAGAAGGGCCATCTCTACCCCAATGTTCATAGCAGCAATGGCCATGGTCACCATACTGTGGGAAGAACCAAGATGCCCTTCAGTGGACGAATGGATAAGGAAGATGTGGTCCATATACACTATGGAGTATTATGCCTCCGTCAGAAAGGAAGGATACCTAACTTTTGTATCAATGTGGATGGGACTGTAAGAGATTATTCTGAGTGAAATAAGTTAAGCAGAGATGGTCAATTATCATATGGTTTCACTTATTTGTGGAGCATAAGAAATGACATGGAGGACATGGGGAAATGGAGAGGAGAAGGGAGTTGAGGGAAATTGGAGGGAGACAGACTATGGAGTCTGAAAAACAATCTGAGGGTTATGTAGGGTCAGGGGTGGGAGGTTGGGTGAGCCTGGTGGTGGGTATTATGGAAGGCACGTATTGCATGGAGCACTGGGTGTGGTACATAAACAATGAATTCTGTTACACTGAAAAAATATTAAATTAAAAAATGAAATCTTATTAACAACCACAACAACAAAAATACCCAACTCAGGGAGAGAATAAAATCTCTAATAATGTGTTTTTAAAAAGTCAGTTATGTCTCCCACTTCTGAATCTAATTTCCTTATGAGTTAGAAATTATGTAGTCCCTAGGGTGGTTCAGTAATTATCTTTTTTGTGTGTGTGCTGCCTGTTCTCTTCCTTTGTGTTTTTACTGTTCTGTCTTTCAGGCCAGTCATCTGCAGAGGCTGTCTTTGCTTTGGTCAGTGTTTCATCCCTGTCGTGAAGGTGCTAAATTTTTGCTAAGTGTGCTCTGGTCTGCTTGTGATTTGAAGTCCTACAAGATGTCTGGTTGGGAGACCTGGTTTGGACAGGGTATTTTTTCCCTAGTCTTCTGGGGAAGATGTATGCTATGCTGGGACAAAAAGGCAGTTCTGCCTGGGCACATGCGAATGGGGCTTTGTGAAATCATGTTAGGCAGTGATTGTCTTCAGCACTGTGCTGCTTTCTGCAATTGACTCTGTGTCTATTCTGAGGAGCAGGAGAAAGAACGTTTATGCTGAAGGGCAGGGGAGGGAACTGGCACTAGCCCACTCTTTTCTTTTCAGTGAGGCATCCCTTTAAATCTTGCCTCCTAGAGTCACATTCTGAGAAGATCAAATCATCTCCCCTTTCTGTGCTACAGGCACTCTTCAGATCACTTTTTCCATGTTGTCTGCCCTGGAGTTGTTTCCCTGCTTTGTCCTGAGGATCAGTGCAGTGCCCTCCAGGCTCTATCTTGCTAAGCTGTAAAACTCCAGGCTTTAAGCTGTTTTTGCTGCAAGAACTCATAATATTCAGCCCTTCTCTTTTTCCAAGCCAATGGCTTTGTGGAAACCATTCCTGTGGTGTGTTGCCATGTGGTTGTCTTTCTTTCTCACAGCTCCATGCCCTCCATTGCACCTATAGTCTGTTTCTCCCTTAAAACCTATCTCTGCACCTCCTACCTTTCATGTGGCCTCTTCTCTTGCTTTAGTTGCATAGTTTGTTCTCTCAGTCCTTAGGTCAATTTCCGGGGTATTTAGGGTGATTTGATAGTTATCTAGTTATGTTCATGGGAGGAGAGAGGACTAGGGTCTGCCGTCTCTATCACTATCTTACATATTGTCCTCTTTCACTTTTCTCTAAAAGTTAGTTTTTTACCTTCCACAATTTCTAGACTGTTTTTATCTTCATAAATTATTTTTTTAAGTAATTATTGTAGATATCATGTGGTTCTGGATAATAATTTATTTATTAGCTTTTGGGACAATTAAATAACTCATAATGAATGAAAATGGATGAATTATTTTTTCAATCCTTATGCACAAAGTAATTTTAACACCATAGAAGGAACAACTTGTCGACTTGGGTAGAACTTACTTTCATATTGGTCCAAATGGTGTGGGTTCCCAAGCCCTGATAGATTGAAAGTTGGAGTAAAGAACTGTGCAGAAAGACCCAAATAATCATTGTCCCTTCTTGACAGAGGAAAGGATACTTACTACAGCAATATATTCTAAGTTGGAATGAGGTTGAAAGTATAAAGATATTTATACTTTATAAAGTTGTTGAAAGTTGAAAGTATAAAGAAAATATAAAGATATTAAGGACCAGAGTAGATAAAGGTGCATGCCTGCTACAAAACTGAATAGATATTTTTCCTAGGACAAGACAGAAGGCGACTAAAATTTATTGATTACCTATAATGCATTGGGCACCAAGCCAGCCATTTTCTTACACATTATTTTTTTAACTTCTCAAGAGTCCTGTGAGATAAGTATTCTTAGCTCTAGCTCTAGATGAAGATGTAGGATAATTTAAGTAATCTAATAATATGCATACATTCAAACTGACTTTTTAATACTGTTCAATGTTTATGGGAAGGTGATAGTGGAAGTTGTATGGGGGAAAAGAAGGATTACTGGCAGCATTCACTCATTCATTCATTTAAATATACATTGAGCACCAACTGTGGACTACTTTCAGTTCTAAGCACAAATCCCTGTATTCATGGAGAAAACATGCCCTGAAATCTATAACTTGATTACTTTTAATGTTACAGGCACTCCAAATACAGACCTAAAATTAGCAGAATCCTCTTCTCCTCAGAAGACAGCTTATCAGCCATAGAAGTATGTCCTTTAGATCCTGCCAACACCATCACTTATGTTTTTAAAGTATTCTTCCCAAACTCTCATGTAATACTGTCTATGAGAAGAGAGTTTAGATAATGTAATTTTCTCAGCCTTGTTATGTTTCCAGTGATTTAGAATCTCTTATATTTAGGTGCACCTGGGTGGCTCAGTGGGTTAATGCCTCTGCCTTTGGCTCAGGTCATGATCCCAGGGTCCTGGGATTGAGCCCTACATCTGGCTCTCTGCTCCGCAGGGAACCTGCTTCCTCCTCTCTCTCTCTGCCTACCTGCAATCCCTCTTTGTCAAATAAATAAATAAAATCTTTAAAAAAATCTCTTATATTTATATCTTATTTAACCATCTAGCTAGGCCAACCCATTAATCTTTAATTCTCTTCCTTTTACAGATGAAAAAGCTTAACTTTAAAATAAAAGTACAAATTATTAACTTATTTTATTATTTAAAGTGTTATTAATATTTAAATATTAACTTATTTGAATTATTAAATGATTATTTAATTATTTAATTAATTATAATTATTTAACCTCTTAAGGTTAAATGATTTTCCCTTGCTACATAACTAAATAAACCCAAACTGATAGCTTTGGAAATTAAATTTGGGCTCCATCTGGTGAAACAGAATTTTTTTTTTTTAACATAAGGCACAAGGTGCCACAAATATGATTCTGTATACATACTTCTGAGAAGCCCTGAGCTAAACTCCACCATATGTGCTACTTTAATTTATATTTCATCTATCCACTTATTCTAGAAGTATTAAGTAAGTGGCTATTAAATGGTTACCAATTTAGTGAATAATTTGAAATGAGTAACATTTTAAAAATCCTTCTCTTGAGGTTAGTTTCATTCATTTATATTATTTATATAATTCATATCATATAATTTATTTTATATTATTATATTGTTTATATTAACTATATTAAAATACAAGTTAATTTGAAAGTGTTTATGAGCTCCTATTTTATTTTTTTAAAGATTTTATTTATTTATTTGACAGATAGAGACACAGCTAGAGAGGGAACCCAAGCAGGGTGTAGTGGGAGAGGGAGAAGCAGGCTTCCTGCCGAGCAGGGAGCCTGATATGGGGCTCAGTCCCGGGACCCTGGAATCATGAGCTGAGCCAAAGGCAGATGCTTAATGACTGAGCCACAAAGGTGCCCCTATGAGCCCCTATTTTAAAACTTGCTAAGGATTAAAATAGAACATTCACTGGGAGAATGATCAAATAAAATATGCTATATGGAAAAAATGAAAGGACAAAATTGATCTACATATATCAAATAGATTTTTTTTTCTTGAGTGTTGTTGACACATGATTAGTTTCAGGTTTACAGCATAGTGATTTGACAAGTTTATACATAATGCTGTGTCATTACAAGTATACATCACTATTACAATATTATTGACTGCATTCCTTATGTTGTACTTTTTATCCCCATGATTTATTCATTCCATATCTAGAAGCCTGTATCTCCCTGTCTCCTTCACCCATTTTGCTCAACTCCCATCCCCTTCCCCTAAAACTATCAGTTTGTTCTTTGTATTTATAGGTATGATTCTTCTTTTTCTTTGTTTAGTCTTCAGAGTTTTTTGGATTCCACTTATGAGTGGAATCTTATGGTGTTTGTATTTCTCACTCTGACTTATTTCTTTTAGCATAATACCCTCCATGCCATCCATGTTGTCTCAAATGGCATGATCTCATCTTTTTTTGTGACTGTGTAATATTATATTGTTTATATATACATTTTCCTTGTCCATTCATCTATTGATAGATTCTTATGTTGCTTCCAGATCTTGGCAATTGTAAATAATGTTACAATAAACATAGGGGTGTAGATAACTTTTCAAATTAGTGCTTTCATAAATAATTCCACAATGGAATTATTAGTTCATTAGATATTACCATTTTTAATTTTTTGAAGAACCTCCATACTGTTTTCCACAATGGCTGCACCAGGTCACATTCCCACCAACAGTGAACAAGGATTCCTTTTTCTCCACATCCTTATCAATATTTTTTGTCATTTTTCTTTTAGCCATTCTAACTGGTATAAGGTGATATTTCATTGTGGTTTTGATTGTAATTTCCCTATTGATTAGTGAGGTTGAGCATTTCTTTAGAAAAAAATGTGTATTCAGATCCTCTTCTTATTTATTAATCAGATTATTGTGTTGACTTATATAAGTTGTTTATATATTTGGGATATTAACCCCTTATATGATACATCATTTGCAAATATCTTCTCCCACTCAGTAGGTTGTCTTTTCATTTTGTTGATTATCATCTTTGTTGTCACAAGATTTTTATTTTGATGTAGTCCTAATAGTTTATTTTGCTTTCATTTTCCTTGCTTTAGGAGACATAACTAGAAAAATGTTGGTGTGGCCCATGTCAGAAATCACTGCCTGTGTTCTCCTCCAGGATATTTACTTGTGTGAAACTGCAAAAGATACTTAATAGCCCAAGCACTTTTGAAAAACAAAAAAGCTGGAGGTATACAATCCCAGATTTCAAGATATTTAAAAAAGCTATAGTAATCAATACAGTATTATGGTATTGGCACAAAAATAAATATATAGATCAGTGCAGCAGAATAGAGTGCAAAAATAAACCCAAGAATTTGTGGCCAAATTAATCTATGTCAAAGTAGGCAAGAATATACAATGGGGAGAAGACAGTATCTTCAACAAATGATGTGGGAAACCTGGACAGCTACATGCAAAAGAATGAAACAGGACCAATTTCTTACACCATACACAGAAATAAACTTAGAATTGATTAAAGCCCTAAATGTGGGACCTAAAACTGTAAAATTTCTAAAAGAAAACATGGGCAATAATTTCTTTGACATTGGTCATAGAAATGTTTTTCTAGATATGTCTCCTCTGGCAAGAGAAATAAGAGAAAAAATAAACTATTGAGACTACACCAAAATGAAAAGCTTTTGCACAGAAAAGGAAACTATCAATAAAATAAAGATGTAACCTACAGAGTGGGAGAAGTTATTTGCAAATATATATTTGATAATGGGTTTATATGCAAAATTTATAAAGAATGTATGCACTTCAACACCAAAAATCAAAACAAACAACAACAACAATCTGACTAAAAAATGGTCAGGGGACTTGAATAGACATTTTCCCAGAGAAGATATACAGAGGGCCAAGAAACACATGGAACGTTGCTCATTGTCACTAATCATCAGGGAAAAAGAAAATTAAAAACCAAAATGAGATATCCCCCTGCAACTGTCAGAATGGCTAGAGTCAAAAAGACAAGAAATTCCAAGTTCTGGCAAGGATGTGGAGAAAAAGGAATCATCATACATTGCTGGTAGGAATGCAAATTGGTACAGCCATTGTGGAAAACAGAATGGAGTTTCCTCGGGGAATTAAAAATAGAAGTTTTATGTGACCCAATAATTTTAGTACTGTTTATTTACTCACAGAAAACAGAACAAAAACCCCCACAAATTGAAAAGATTGCACTGTGTGTTTAGCACAACATTATTTACAATTTACAACTGTCCATTATTTACAATATTCAAGGTATCAAAACAACCTAAGTGTCATCAATAGATACATGGATAAAGGAGAAAAATATATATATATGTATAATGATATAATATTATATATCATAATATATAATATAAATATATATATATAATGGACTATTACTCACCCATAAAAAAGAATAAGATCTCTTAAGACAACACAGGCAAAACTGAAATTGGAAGTCTTCAAAGAGGGAGATAAACCATGAGAGACTCATGACTATAGGGAAAAACTGAGAGTTTCTGGAGGGGAGGTGGGTGGTGGATGGGATAATTGGATGGCGGCATGTGATATGAAAAGCATGTGATATGATGAGCACTGGATGTTATAAACAACTGGTAAATTGATGAACACTACATTTGAGACTAATGACTATATGTTAGCTAATTGAATTTAAATTTAAATTAAAAAAATTAAGATCTTGCCTTTTGCAACAACATGGATGGAGCTAGAGGTTATAATGCTAAGTGAAATAAATCAGAGAGATAAAGACAAATACAATATGACATCATCCATATGTGAAAATCAAGAAACAAAAGAAAAAAAAAACAAAAATAAAAAGAGAAGTCAAAACAGATTTCTAAATACAAAGAACAAACTGGTGGTTTTCAGAGAGGATGTGAATAGTGGATGGGTTAAATAAATAAAAGGGATTGAGACTTACGGTGAGCACTGAAAAATATAAAACTGTTCATTCATGATGGTTGTGTACCTGAAATTAATATAATAATATGTGTTAATTATACTTCAATGAACTGATGAAGCACTGAACATATCATAAACCAATAATGTACTATAACTTGGCTAAATGAATTCAAATTAAAAAAAGAAAATGTAGTATTCAAAAAATAAGCAAAATACTATGTAAAAGAGAGAAAAGTTAATCATAAATGAAAGGGAAATAAATATATTTTTAATATGCTACCATATAAAACAGTATATTGGTTGTTTAATAATTGAGTCTATTGGTTGCTTCATAATTGAGGCATGAATGTAATTTTGTGAGGTGGTTTTTTTTTTTTTTTGCAGCAAGAATTAGCTCTTTCAAATTATATACTGATTGGGAGGATATAATTCTAAACAAGCCACAATTATTCCCAACTGAATCTTTTATCATGATTAATACCTATGAGTACTTTTTTGAACATCTGTATTTTTAAACAGAAATCAAAAACTGTCTTGGCCTCATTGAGTTTTCATTTTTATGACAATTTTACATACTTTTATTCTTATTATCATTTGATTTTAACACATAAAATTGAGATTATAATACATGGTTGCTATTAGTATATTACTACATTAGTAATTATAGTAGTGTTACATTCATAGTTTACTGGTTTGTAAAATCTCTGAACCAAACACTAAAAAATAAACAAATAAGTAAAAATATAAATAAGAGATTACTCCATGCAATCAATACATAACACGTATTGCTTGGAGCACTGGGTGTGGTGCATAAACAATGAATTCTGGAACACTGAAAAGAAATTTAAAAAATAAATAAAAATTTTAAAAATAAGAGATTACTTGTAAGAAAGCAGATCATCTAATTTTTAAAAAGGCAATATATTTGAATAATCACTTCACCATAAAAGAGATAATGATTTCAAACAAGCATAAGAAAAGATGTTCATATCATTAATGACTAGGAAACACTATGAGATACTATTGCATACCTGTTAGAATGACTAAAATTAAAATAAAAGATGCCAAGTACACCAAAAACTGAATATTTAAACAAAGATGTAGAGAAATTCATACATACACTGCTGGCGAGAACATAAATTGATACAACTACACTGGGAAAAGAGTTTGACAGTTTCTTAAAAAGTTAAATATGAAACTACCATATGAACTAGTCATTCCACTCTTAGTCATTATCCAAGAGAAAATAAAGCATATGTCCATGCAAAGATTTGTATACACATATTTATAGCAGCTTTATTTGTAAAACTCCAAATAACCCAAAGGTTTATAAGCAAGTAAATGAATAAAGAAATTACAGTTTATCTATACAGTGGAATATTACTCAGCAGTGATCTGAAAGGCAGAAGGAAAAAGGTACTCTGGGTCAGAGGACCTATATTCCAGTTCTAGCTCCAGCAGTCTGGAGTTTTATGACACAGAATAAGTCACAAAATATTTCACAGCCTCAGTTTTCTCATTTATGTAATGGGATAAATTAAAGTATTTACCTTGTTTATTTCATATGTTGGTTCTAAAACTCAACTGAGGTAAATATCTGGAATTGTGTGGTAAATTGTAATTTGTATGACTTTTTTGAGGTATGAACTTTTAAAAATTGAAGTATATTTGGCAGACAATATTATATTAGTTTCTAGTGTACAACACACTAATGTGACAATTCAATACATTAAGCTATGCTCACTTCAGTTCTATAGATTAAGCTATTTACCATCTATCACCACTCAATGTTATTGCAATATTATTAATTATATTACCTATTCAGTGCTTTCCATCCTTGTGACCTATTTATTTTATAACTGGAAGCTTGTATCTTGTAGTCCCCTTCACCTATTTCTCTCATCTCCCTCAATCCCACCCCCTTTGGCAACCAGCAGTTGATTTGCCATGTTTATGATTCCATTTCTGTTTTGTTGGTTGGTTAGTTTTGGTTTTTAGAAGCCACATATAAGTAAAATTATATGGTATTTTTCTCTGTCTGACTTATCCACTTAGCATATTAATTTCTTCTTCTGATTAAATTTATGAAAGCACCTTTTCTGAAAATTTTTTTCTTCTAATGTTTTCTCAGATTAAAGACTATGGTTTGAGAGCTTCTTTAAATTTTAAGTAATAATGATAAATTTTTATCATTCTTGCAAAGTTGACTTTTGTTGACTAAAAGATAGTAAGAACAACATCATGACTGTTCACTTTTTTAAAAGGTGTTTTACTTATTTATTTGACAGACAGAGATCACAAGTAGGCAAAGAAGTAGGCAAAGAGAGAGGAGGAAGCAGGTTCTCCATTGAGCAGAGAGCCTGATGCGGGGCTTGATCCCAGGACCTTGGGATCACGACCTGAGCCAAAGGCAGAGGCTTTAACCCACTGAGCCACCCAGGTGCCTGACTGTTTACTTTTAGCATATCAACAGTATTTATGGTCAGTCTGAACCCTATTGCTTTGCTTCCAGACTCCAATAAGGTATTTGGGACACTAAAATATCCAATCTGTCTTTCACTTTCACTCTGTCAAACTCAAATAAAACCTTTTGACCAGAATATATTTGTATCATGAAAAAAACAAGATTAGTATTTACACATGCAAGTTGGCCTCCAAAATTGTACAGATTTATTCTCTCTGTTTGGTTTAATGGCCTTCTTAAAATGATATTTGGGTAAGAACATGAAACCATACAAAGCTAATTCCTCCCAAAGAAAATATATGAAACTAAGTTAATGTATGGACTACTACACATTACTTAATGGTCCTAATTTGGATTGGTTTGGTTCTTATTGGTTAACCTGTATTAGTGATTTAATATATATGAACTGTGTATTGCAGTGATATTGTCCTTGGTATATTATATATGGTAACACATACACACACATACACACTAGTACTATACATACTAGTATGTACCACACACACCATATTCTTTTGCTCTAGTACATGTATACATACTATAACAAATGAAAGTTTTTATCCCCATTAGGGGAACAAATGGTTTCTGATTTAATATCTGTACCAAGAGAGATGATACTTCTTTCCAATTGGTAGATATAGAAAGTGGGGTTATTGGTTTGGCTTTTTTTTTTTTTTTTCTTATAAAGACTTCTTTCTTCCTCATCTTGGTCGTGTATTGTGTTAGGTATCCCTTTAACTTGCTCATGAAATTTAGAAAATTCTTAGATTCCTTTTTTTGTATGCATTTGTTCTTTGCTACTGCAAGTTTGTATTTATTTGCTTCTCTCTCTCTCCTGTTCATTAGGCCACTGTAAAGTTTAAGTTTTCAGAAAGCTAGCAAAGACTGATACCATTTCTTAAACCTCTTCAGTCCCTTCTGTATTCTAGCAAGGTTTTACTCCGAGGGAGACATATGTTTAATAGTCACCAATTGTGCTTCTTCTTATTCCTCTACAAAGAAGTCTTAACATCCAAGTTTCAAGATACTGCAGCTTCTTTTAAGAACCATAGTTTCGTAGGTGAACTGGAAAAGAGAGATAATGACCACCTACCTACCTCCTTCATCCTGGGCACATGGGAAGGTAGGTGAGTAGCAGCTCGTTCAAGACATACATCCACATTTACATCATTGTGTGAATAATTTTAACTATTGCCTCAAAATTTTGCCTCCTATCTTGCTTGCCTATAAGATAACAAGCAAATTAAAAAAAAAATAGCTGCTATTCAGTGATGAAGACAAAAAGAAAAATTTGGAAGGTCAAGAAAGTGCTTTCTTCCTACAGGGTCTTATAAGCTATTTAGCAACTATTTTTGGAGCATCTACTATATGTGAGGCTTAGCACAGGGCTCTTAAAGTAAGTTTCAACTTTTCCTTAAGAAGTTTAGTGTAGCAGAATGAAAGCTACTGTGAAAAGTCTTCTTAATGTCCTTTTAGACTCCAGAGGCAGATAGTGAGTCTTTTCTTGGCCTCCCACAAATGTATTTTTGCATCTATAAATTATTAAAACTGTAGAATCAGAAGGGGGTCTCTTAGTGCCATATGTGGAAAAACAAGGTAGACCCTTTCATCATGATAGCTATGGCGATAAGAAGCTTCAACTAACAACATATTTACCGGTATGACTAAATTAGATACCAGTGAGAATGTATTTCTCCACAAATTAGTAATCCTGGGTTGAAGTAAGTAACCCTATGATCTTGATAGCATATACATGAGGCATCAACTCCAGAGCAACATTTTACTCTTCAAGAATCATGGGTTTCTTTGGACAGAGAAATTTGGTGTGTTATTTTCCTGAAATTCACATATTTCTAAGTGAACTGTGGAATAATTTTTCTAATGATTTTATGTTAAATAGTGCCAGTTTATCTTGTCTTGACATGTTTTAAAACTTTAAACAAATTTAGGTTCAGCAAGTAGGGGAAAGAGAGGAGTTGAGATGGCAGAGGAGTAAGGGAACCTAATTTCATCTGGTCCCTGGAATTCAGATAGATAGTTATCAGATCATTCTGAACACCTGCAACATTAATCAGACATCTGAGAGAAGAATTGTTGCAATTCCACAAATAGAAAAGTGACCACTTTTTGGAAGGTAGTAGGTGTGAAGATGTGAATCTGGGGTGCTATATTGAAAGAAAAGGTGGAGGGGAGGGAACCTGCTTAAGAAAGATACTCTATTATAAGCAATAGAGTACAAATCAGAACTTTCAGAAATCTGCTACAGTGAGAGATGAACCTGGCATAATGGTACTCAGGTGGTGAAGCAGGATGGGATCTGATGTGGGACAGTGTTGTGTCACAGGATCCCTGGAGCAAAAGAAGAAAGAGGGTTCCTGAATCCAGTAGGGTTCCCAGGGACCAGAGTGGGGAAGCCAGCTAAAAATAACAGGACTAGGAGGCGGCTTTGTGCTTGGTGTTGCCATAAACTGAGATCAACTGCATGGTCACCTGATTGTTCTTTGGGCAGCGGCACAGAAAAGGTAGAAGTGGGGAAAGACCCCCCCCCCCGGGAGGAACAGTGTGGGTCCACTACATGAGTCCATAAACTTTGAAGACTGGAAATTGGTTCACATGCCTGAGATAAAAATGGTGGGTCACAGGCTGGGTGAACACATAGTTTGGTCAGAAACCAGGGAGACATAAGTGACCAGCTGCTTTTATTTCGAGGGCTCATTGAAGAATGGAGAATGCAGATTTTCAGCTCCAGGGCTGGAGAGTGGGTCTCTGTCATGTTCATCTCCTCTGTTGGTGCTTAAACTTTTCAGGGAGCAAGCAGTGCCATATAGTGGAATACAGAATCACTTAAATGGAGTCGGGCCCCTTGTCAATGGAGGCACAATTCCACAAGGGCAAGGACACCTAAGAATCAGTGCAACAGATCTCTTGCCCTGAAGACCAGCAGGAAAACCTAGATGGCACGAAGTTTACCCATCATAGAGAACTGCAAAACATCAGTCCTTGGGGAAAACAGTATACAACATTCGTGGGTTTTTAATTATTTTTCAGCATTTCAGGTTTTTTTAGCTGTTTTATTATATTTTCAGTTCTTTTTATACACACACACACATAGTGATAGATAGATAGATAACTGATCAAATTTTGTATGTTTTGATATATTTCAATATATTTTGTATATTTTGGTTTGTTTGTTAAAAGAAACTAGATTCCCAAAATAAGGAAGAAAGAAAAACTTACATATATATACATAATGTATATGTATATATGTATGTATATACATTATGTATATACATATGTATGTATATATACATATACATGGAACATTCTCTAGAATAGATCACATACTGGATCACAAATCAGTTCTCAACTGATACAAAATATACTGAGATTATTCTGTGCATATTTAGAGACCACAATGTTTTGAAACTTGAAGTCAAGTACAAGAAAAATTTTGGTAGGAACACAAATACATGGAATTAAAGAGCATCCTACTAAAGAATGAATGGAGAAACAAGGAAATTAAAAAGAATTTAAAACATACATGAAAGCAAATGAAAATCAGAACACTACATTTTAGAACCATTGGAATGCAGCAAGGGTGGTCCTAAGAGGGAATTATATAGCAATAGAGGTCTGTCTTAAGAAATAAGAAAATTCTCAAATACACACCCTAAACTTACACTTAAAGGAGCTGGAAAAAGAAGAGAAAATAAAGCCTAAATCCAGCAGAAGAGAAATAATAATGATTAGAGCATAAGTCAATGATAGAGAAATCAGAAAAATGGTAGAACAGATCAAGGAAAATAGAAACTGCTTCTTTAAGAGAATCAAGAAGATCAATGAACTCTAAGCCAGACATGGAGAGGGAGAGAGAGAGAAATAGAGAGAGAGAGAGAGAGAGAACTCAAATAAAACCATGAGAGAAAAAGGAGACAACACAACCAATGCAGAAGAATTAAAAACAATTCTAAGAGAATATTGTGAGCAATTATATGACAACAAATTAGGCAATCTGGAAGAAATGGAGGCATTCCTAGAAACATATAAACTACCAAAGCTGAAACAGGAAGGAATAGAAAACCTGAACAGACCCATCATCAGCAAAGAAATTGAATCAGTTATCAGAAATCTTACAACAAACAAGAGCCCATGGCCACATGCCCTCCCAAGTGATTTCTACAAAATATTAAAGAGGAGAAGGGAGTTGGGAGAAATGGGAAGGGGAGATGAACCTTGAGAGACTGTAGACTCTGAGAAACAAACTGAGGGTTTTGGAGAGGGGTGGGGGCTTGGGAGGACCTGGTGGTGGGTGTTAAGTAGGACACATATTGCATGGATCACTGGGTGTGCATGAACAATGAATCTTGGAACATTGAAAAAAGTGGGTACGAGAAGAATAAATGAAGGAAGATGGGATTGGGAGGGAGACAAACCATAAGTGACTCTTAATCTCACAAAACAAACTGAGGATTGCTGGGGGGAGGGGGTTTGGGAGAAGGGGGTGGTATTATGGACATTGGGGAGGGTATGTGCTTTGGTGAGTGCTGTGAAGTGTGTAAACCTGGTGATTCACAGACCTGTACCACTGGGGATTAAAATACATGTTTATAAAAAATAAAAAATTATATTAAAAAAAGGAAAAAAAAGTAAATTAAATTATAAAACACTTATTTATAAAAAAAATAAAGAGGAATTAATACCTATTCTTCTGAAACGATTTCAAAAATTAGAAATGGAAGGAAAACTTCCACACTCATTCTATGAGGCCAGCATTACTTTGATCCCAAAACCAAAGAACCCCTCAAAAAGAATTACAGACCAATATCCTTTATGAACATGGTTGCCAAAATTCTTGCCAAGATATTATCTAGAAACATCCAATAGTACGTTAAAAGGATTATTCACCATGAACAGGTGGGATTTATTCCTCAGCTGCAACAGTGATTCAACATCCACAAATCAATCAATGTGATACATTAATGAGAAAAGAAAGGACAAGAACATGAGCCTCATAATAGATGCAGAAAACACATTTGACAAAATGCAGCATTGTTTCTTCAAAATATCTCCACTATGTAAAGATAGAGGGAACATACTTCAATGTCATAAAAGCCACATATGAAAACCCACATTAAATATACTCAATGGGAGTGGGAGGAAGACAAACCATAAGTGACTCTTAATCTCACAAAACAAACTGAGGGTTGCTGGGGGGAGGGGGTTTGGGAGAAGGGGGTGGGATTATGGACATTGGGGAGGGTATGTGCTTTGGTGAGTGCTGTGAAGTGTGTAAACCTGGTGATTCACAGACCTGTACTCCTGGGGATAAAAATATATGTTTATAAAAAATAAAAAATTAAAATATATATATATATATATATATATATATATATACTCAATGGAGAAAAACTGAGGGATTTTCCCCTATGGCCAGGAAAATGACAGGAATGTCCACTCTCACTGCTGCTCTTCAACATATTACTAGAAGTCAGTTTCAGCAATCAGACAACAAAAAGAAATAACGGGCATCCAAATCAGCAAAGAAGAAATCAAATTCTGTTTGCAGATGGCATGATACTCCATAGAAAACAAAAGAAGTCACCCCAAAATTGCTAGAACTCATCCAGGACTCAGGAAAGTGGCAAGATACAAAATTAATGCACAGAAATAGGTTGCATTTATATATACTAACAATGAGAAAGAAGAAAGATACATCAAGGAATTGATCTCATTTACTACTGAACCAAAAACCATAAGATAGCTAGAAATAAACCTAACCAAAGAGGTAAATGATCTGTACTCTGAAAAGTACAGAGCAGTTGTGAACAAAATTGAGGAAGACACAAAGAAATGGAAAAACATTCTATGATTGTTGATTGGAAGAACAAATATTGTTAAAATGTCTATGTTATCCAAAGCAATCTACATGTTCAATACAACCTCTATCAAAATGCCATCAGCATTTTTCATGGTGGTAGAACAAATAATCCTAAAATTTGCATGAAACCATAAAAAACCCAAGTAACCATAGTAATGATGAGAAAGAAAACCAGTAGGAGGCATCACAATTCCAGGCTTTAAGATACATTACATAGCTGTAACCATTAAGACAGCATAGTATTGGCACAAAAAGAGAAACAGATCAGTGGAACAACAGAATAGAGAACCCAGAACTAACTAATCTTTGACAAAGCAGGAAAGAATATCAAGTGAAAAAAAGTCTCTACAACAAATGATGTTGGGAAAGTTGGACAGGGAGACCCAGAAGAATGAAACAGGACCACTGTACACCAATTAAACTTAAATGGATGAAAGACCTAAATGTGAGACAGGAATCCATGATAATCTTAAAAGAGTACACAGTATGCAACAACTTTCAACTTGATTGCAGCAACTTCCTACTACACCCATTTCCAAGGCAAGGGAAACAAAAACAAAGATAAACTGAGAATTTATGAAGATAAAAAGATTCTGCACAGTAAAAGAAACAGTCAAGAAAACTAAAAGGCAACCTATAAAATGGGAGAAGATATTTGCCAGTGACTTAACAGATAAAGGACTAGTATCTAAAATCTATTAAGAACTTATCAAGATGCCCTTCAACGGATGAATGGATAAGGAAGATGTGGTCCATATACACTATGGAGTATTATGCTCCATGAGAAAGGATGAATACCCAAGTTTTGTAGCAACATGGATGGGACTGAAAGAGATTATGCTGAGTGAAATAAGTCAAGCAGAGAGAGTCAATTATCATATGGTTTCACTTATTTGTGGAGCGTAACAAATATCATGGAGGACAAGGGGTGTTAGAGAGGAGAAGGGAGTTGGGGTAAATTGGAAGGGGAGGTGAATCACGAGAGACTATGGACTCTGAAAAACAATCTGAGGGGTTTGAAGTGGCGGGGGGGTGGGAGGTTGGGGTACCGGGTGGTGGGTATTATAGAGATCACAGATTGCATGGAGCACTGGGTGTGGTGAAAAAATAATGAATACTGTTTTTCTGAAAATAAATAAATTGAAAAAATTAAAGAAAAAAGAACTTATCAAATGTAACACCCAAAACCAGAAAATCCAGTCAAGAAATGGACAGAAGACATGAACAGAGATTTCTCCAAAGAAGACATACAGATGGCCAACAGATACGTGAAAAAAAAAAATGCTTAACATCACTCAGTTTAAGGGAGACACAAATCAAAACCACAATGAAATGCCACCTCACAGCAGTCAGACTGGCTAAAATTAACAAGTCAGGAAACAATAGCTCTCAGCAAAGAAGCAAAGAAAGAGAAACCCTCTTACACTGTTGGTGGGAATAAAAAATTGTACAGCCACTCTGGAAAAGAGTATAAAGTTTCTTCAAAAAATTAAAGATAGAGGTACTCGGGATGCCTGGGTGGCTCAGTGGGTTAAAGCCTCTGCCTTCAGCTTGGGTCATGTTCCCAGGGTCCTGGGATCAAAACCCACATCAGGCTCTCTGCTCAGCAGGGAGCCTGCTTCCCCTTCTCTCTCTATGCCTGCCTCTCTGCCTACTTGTGATCTCTGTCAAATAAATAAATAAAATTTTTAAAAAAAGAGATAGAGTTACTCTTTGATCCAACAATTGCACTACTAGATATTTATCCAAAGGATACAACAATAGTGATTCAAAGGAGCACATGCACCCCAATGTTTTTAGAAGCAATGTCCCCTATTGCCAAAATATGGAAAGAACCCAAATGTCTATCAACAAATGAATGGATAAAGAAGATATGGTATCTATACACAATGCAATAATACTCACACATCAAAAAGAATGAAATTTTGTCATTTGTAATGACGTGGATGGGACTGGAGGGTATTGTGTTAAGTAAATAAGTCAGTCAGAGAAAGACCAATACATATTATTTCTCTCATATGTGGAATTTAAGAAACAAAAGAGATGAACATAGGGAAAGAAAAGGAAATAAAAAATAAATTTAAAAGAGTAGGAAGGAAAGTATAAGAGATTCTTAACTACAAAAAACTGAGGGTTGCTGGAGGGGAAAGTGTAGATGTTGGGATAATTGGGTAAAGGACATTAAGAGGGCACTTGATGTAATGAGCACTGGGTGTTACATACAACTGATGAATCACTGGATTATACCCCTTAATCTAATAATACAGTATATGTTAATATAAATATGTAAATACCAAAATATAAATAAATAAATATAAATAAATAAATAAATAATTTGAAGATAGAGTTATCCTATGACCCAGCAGCTGCACTACTAATTATTTATCATAATGGATAATAGAATAGTGATTCAAAGGCAGCACATTGAATCCAATGTTTATAGAAGTAATGTCCACAATTGTCAAACTATGAAAAAAGTCCATATGTCCATTGACAGATGAATCGATAAAGAAGAAGTATATATATATACAATGGAATATTACTCTGCCATCAAAAGGAACAAAACCTTGGCATTTGCAATGATATGGATGGAACTAGAGGGTATTATGCTGAGTGAAATGAGTCCGTTAGAGAAAGGCAAATACCACGAGTTCATATGTGGAATTTAAGAAACAAATCAGATAAACTTAGTATATGGGAAGGAAAAAATAAAGTAAGATGAATACAGTGAGGGTGAGAAGCCATACGGGACCTTTAACTGTAGGAAAAAAACTTAGGGTTACTGGATGTGAGGTGGGTTGAACGATGGGGTAACTGGGTGATGGGTATTAAGGAGGGCGCTTAAAGTAATGAGCACTGGGTGTTGTATACAATGATGAATCACTAAATTCTTCCTCTGAAACAAGTAATACAGCATATATTAGTATAAAGACATAAGTTTTAAAAAGCTAAACATAAAGCTAATCTAAGACCTAGCATTTGGACTACTAGGCCTATATCCAAAGGATAAAAACATAGTGACTTGAAGGGGCACATGCACCCTAATGTCTCCATTACAGCATTAATTAATACAGCATTAATTTTCACAGTAGCTGATAAATGGAAAGTGCCCAGATGTCCATTAACATAGAATGGATAAAGAAGATGTGGTGTGTCTATATAGTGGAACATTACCCAGCCATCAAAAACAATGAAATCTTGCCATTTGCAATGGCATGGATAGAACTAGAGGATATTATGCTAAGCATATAAGTCACTCAGAGAAAGACAAATACTGTATGATTTCACTCATATGTGGAATTTAAGATGGAAAGGAGATGGACTTGGGGTAGAGAAGGAAAAATAAAATAAGATGAAACATGGAGACAAATTCTCAAAAGGGACACTTAACTATAGGAAACAAACTGAGGGTTGTTGAAGGGGAGGTGATTATGGGGCTGCAGTAATTGGGTGATGGGCTTTAGGAAGGCACTTAAAGTAATAAGCATAGGGTGTTGTATGCAACTAACAAATCACTAAATTCTAACTCTGAAACTAATAATAATACAGTATATGTTAATTAAATTGAATTGAATTAAAAATAAAAAAAAATTTAAACGAATTTTTGTTAACAGAGATTGTCATATAATTAGATTATTTTTCTACTTTAGACACAATTATTCTTACTCTCCACAGAAAGGCTGCTTCTCAATTTTCCATCTGGTGATGGCAATCACTAAAATCCGAAGTTCAACAGAATAGTTGTAAAAATGCCTCAGTGATTTCAGTTGAAAGCAACACATTTGTTACATGGCTCTTGCACTTAGGTATCAGGAATGTACAAATGTGTTTTTATTAAAAAACACAAAATGGATTTTCTGTAGGCATTGACAAAGACAGAATTAAACAATGATATGTTGTTAACTGAAATCAGCAAGTATTGGTTATAGTTATCTTCTTAAAGATCAGCCAGGCTTTTCTTCGGTCATTACCTTCAGCTCACTTCTCTGAAGTTGTCAGTGAGAATCAGCTTGGTGATTGGTGAGATCAATTGCATTGAACTTCCTCTCAGTTTATTAATAAAGTACTATTATAAGAATTAGGATATGCCACCTCCTATACCACATCCCATTCCACCCATTCTAGGGTCTTTAGGAATTTCAGTGACTAGATCTTCTCTTGAACTTAACAGAGAGACCACTTTGGCAGTAACCAATAAAACAGTTCTTACAACCTTAGTTGAGTCAATTATTCCTTTTTCCTTTATTCAATGATGAGTCAATTATTCCTTTTTCCATGATATTCACAAAACCTCTAAGCATAACCTCATACTCATCTTCTGAGGAACTTTGCATAACTTTCTCAATTATTAGTGATACTTCAGTATCTACATTCTTAGCCATGGTCATTGCAGGAATTTTGGGTGTTTAAATAATTTCTATATCAGTTTTTTGATCTTCAGGAGCTAATTTTTTAAAAATATTTATTTATTTGAGAGAGAGGGAGAGAGAGAGAGAGAGAGAGAACATAAGTGGGGGAAGGACAAAAGGAGAGCGAGAAGCAGACTGTCCACTGAGCATGGAGTCCGATGCAACATGGGGCTTGATCCTAGGACACTGAGATCATGTCCTAAGCCAAACGCAGCTGCTTAACCAAGTGAGCTGCCTGGATACCCCAGAAACTGTAATTATTGATTCCAAAGCTGGAATGCTTCAAAGCATGACACAATCCCTTCCCAGAACAATGCCTTCAACAGAAGCTCATGTAGCATTGAGGGAGACCATAGCTGTTTTTCTTTTCAATATCTCTTGTCCCATCAACTTTCAGCACAGCTACTCTATCTGAAAGTTTGGGCAGACGTTCAATCAGTTTTTGCTTTTCATGTTCACTAGTTGTGATATCTAACTGCTTGATGATTTTTTGAAGACAATTTTCAATTTGAGCCTTGTCACAATTTCTTTTCAAGATCATGGCATCATCTTTGGTCACAATGACCTCTCCAACTTTTGCTAAGTCATGAGGCTGAATATTTCAAGATTTGGGGGAAATTGGAGGGAGATATGAACCAGAAGAGACTGTGGACTCTGAGAAACAAACTGGGGGTTCTGGAAGGGAGGGGGGTGTTGGGTGAGCCTGGTAATAGGTATTAAGGAGGGCACATATTGCATTGAGCACTGGGTGTGATGCATAAACAATGAATCTTGGAACACTGAAAAAATAAAATGAAGTTAAAAAAAAAAGATTTCATCTGTTGATGGACATCTAGGTTCTTTCCATAGTTTGGCTATTGTGGACATTGCTGCTATAAACATTCGGGTGCACGTGCCCCTTTGGATCACTATGTTTGTATCTTTAGGGTAAATACCCAATAGTGCAATTGCTGGGTCTAGAGCATATCATGCTTAGTGAAATAAGTCAAGCAGAGAAAGACAACTATCATATGATCTCCCTGATATGAGGAAGTGGTGATGCAACATGGGGGCTTAAGTGGGTACGAGAAGAATAAATGAAACAAGATGGGATTGGGAGGGAGACAAACCATAAGTGACTCTTAATCTCACAAAACAAACTGAGGGTTGCTGGGGGAGGGGGTTTGGGAGAAGGGGGCGGGATTATGGACATTGGGGAGGGTATGTGCTTTGGTGAGTGCTGTGAAGTGTGTAAACCTGGTGATTCACAGACCTGTACCCCTGGGGATAAAAATATATGTTTATAAAAAATAAAAAAATAAAATAACAATCAAAAAAATAAAAAAAAAAGATTTAGTGTCAATCCTTCATTTCCAAACACTGCACCACCAATAGCAACTACTTTCTCTTTAGTCTGATTCTTTTCATTGTCACCAAAACCTAGCACTTTGACTGCTACAACCAGAAGGCTAATTTTTAGTCTATTAAAAATGAGTTTATTCAGATCTTCTTCATCAACATCTAGCGATTATGACCAAGGGTTAATGGGGAGCATTGGTAATTTCAGGAGCATACACAGTGTCTTGGACTCTGGAAACTTTCTTTTCACCTCCATAGAATATAGAATAATGGAATTCATATTTCTGACCTTTTAATGTATTAATGAAGTATGGAGAAATACACTTTCAATCAAATTTCATGCCCTGAATTATTTCTAATTCATGCTTAAGTGTTTTTCCATCCTTTACTATGATGACTCCCATTCTTCTAGCTTTTTTCCATTGCATCAGAAATGATGTTGCACATTTCTTTGTTTCCATTAGCAGAAATTGTAGAAATCTGAGCAATTTCATCAGGGGTTGTCACAAGTTTAGACTGCTTCATCAATTACAGCATCAACAGCTAACATCACACCTCTCCTGATTTTCACAGGATTAGCACTTTTGCTAATCTCTAAGCCTTCCTTGGCAATAGAGTGTGCCAGGAAAATAGAAGTAGTGGTGTCATCACCGGGATCTCTATTTGTGTTACTGACATCTTGAACAGGCTTAGTACCAATATTTTTATATTTATCTTTAAGTCAATGGACTTTGCAACAGTCACACCATCTTTTGATACTTTGGGTATTTTCCAACTCTTTCCAATAATCACTGTTCTTCCCTTTGGCCCCATAGTAAGAGCTATCAAGATCAACTAAAAGGTCTACACATTGAAGCATTAAAGCTCAGGCATCTACACCAAATTTTACTTCTTTGGAATAAACCTGAATGAGATAAGCTAATGTCCTAGACGCTGGCCTAATTTCAGGAAGAACTGCAGGTAATCAAAGCATTTCTGTGGGGCAGCAGCAGGGTGTGCCAGCACTCAGGCAAGTTGTAGGAAGCAAGTGAGAGGAAGATTTCCTCCTGTTGTGAATTTTAGTTGATTTTTTCTTCTATCAAGTATCAATCACTCAGATGTCCTATTCATATAGTAATGTAATTTTCCAATACATATTTAATTTTAAGAATTATTTCCCATTATCCTTCCAAGCCATCAGAGTGTTCAATAAGTTCCAGTTTTTTCAAAGTCTGAAGTTACATCTTTTGGATTGCATCTGGTACCAAGAAGCAACACAAAAACTTTATTTATCGAATATTATGGTCATATTTAAAGTTTGGGGAGTATAGCTACCACACTACTAAAAGAAATATTCAGAGAATGGAAAAATATATAAGGCTAGTAAGTGGTGATAATGATGAGGACCTTCACAAACCTTGGTTAGGCCATACTTTGCTCCTAGACCATGGTTTAATGCTCTAACTTCTAGTTGAGAAATATATTTTAAGATCTTAAAGTTATAAAATGATAATTTATTATTATATAATAATTCAGCACTTTACATTTTTCAGAAAGATGATTCACTCATCTTGAGGTAGAAGGGAATAAGTAAGAAGGTTCAAGTTTAGTTTTATCCAAGTGTTTTTCTTGTTTCTGCCAACTTGTAAACTGTACGTGTGACTTTTTAGTTAATATGACTGCAAGTGAACTAAAAAGTAGAAAAGTCTCTCTAAGGTGGAAATATTCATTCCAGGTGTTTAGGAAAATTAATATTTATTCTAAATTGTGGTCCTTTAACTTTTAAGATCTTCACTTTGCATAGATCATCAAGAAGGAATAGTAATACTTAATCTTCAAACTGTACATAAGAGCCATCTGGAAACATTCTGCTACTTAATGAAAAGTGTAGATAAAGTAGCTCTCCTTGAATTCACTGTTCATATATACTTTTCTTTAGTATGTGTGTGTGTGTGTGTATGTGTGTGTGTGTGTACAGGTAATTTGGCTATGGTTCTTTTGGATTGAGTCTTATCCGTAGTCACAAGATAAGTTCTCTTAAGCCTATGGAAGATTCTGAGCATATATATATATATATATATATATCACCTCTGATTAGCACAAATATTGAAAAGAACTATCAGTCTTTGAGATCAAAATAGTCTGCTACTGACTGTCGTACTGAACTTTAAATGGGTAAAATGTGTTTCAGAGAATGATTTATTGAATTCTTACCATAAGTTTGCCTTCTGCTTATGTAACTCTATTGGAATCTCTCATTCCATAGCTTTGGATTATTTTTGACAATTCTGACAGCATCAAAGGATAAAAGCCATGATATAATGAATAAGCCACACAAGTAAGAAATACAGATGTGGACTATAGACCTCCAAAGAAGAATTGAGCTGGTCGAGGATATGTGCCAGATATTGGAAATGTTAAGAGGTAAGTACTTTGCTGATTATTGTTGTTGAGGGGTGTGTGTGTATGTGTGTGTGTGTGTGTGTGTATTAGAGCGGAATTATTGCAAGAAGATTGCCATGATCTATGTAATAGCTGTGACTATTTTTATAAGAAAATTAAGGATACTTTCAGAAAATTTAAACTGTCAAAGTGGTAGTGAAAATCTGGAAAGCTTTTTAGGCTTTTTAACAGGAAATAAGCTTAAGAGGGAGTAAATGAAAATGAACTATCATTTATTGAGCTTTACTAATCAAGTACCAAAATATGTGTTATTCCATTTAATCCTCATAATAATTCTATGATGTATGTGTTATTATCTTCATTTTACACATAGAAAACGGTCTTAAATAGATTACTTGACTTGACAAAAACTGTGCAACTATTAAGTTCACGTTTGTGTTTTAGACACAGGTCTCTCTGACTTCTAACATTGTATGTAGAGAGAACCAAATATGTAAGAGAAGATTATTGCTGTACAATTTTATGGTTTTCTTATGAAGAATTAAACATCCATTTAATTTTAATTTTCTGAGGAAAGTTTTTGACATGATATATTCAGAAAATTCTTAAGCAACTCCAATATATGCACCTGAAGAAAAAAGCAGTGCTAGAGAAAGAAGCAACTATTCTAAGCAATGAAATAGCTATGATTCTGACACTCTTCCTTTTTGTTTTTTCTGAATTTCTTCAGATAGTATGTAAATGCAAACCAAATTTTCCAGGGAAGGTATATGTACCTAGAGCAGGTAAGTGTAGAAATGTAGACTTCTATTATGAAATCTGTTAAATTTATTCAGCTAAAGCAACAGTTTAATGTTTATTTCAACTGATTGTAGGCTCATGTCACATACTTTTGGACACTTGATCACTCTAAGGAATTTAAGCCTCTTTTATTTTTATAGTTTAGAAATGTTTATGTTTCCTTCACTGTGCAGAATCTTTTTGTCTTCAAGAAGTCCCAATAGTTCATTTTTGCTTTTGTTTCCCTTGCCTCTGGTGACATGTCTAATATGAAGGTCCTAGGCTGAGGTCATAATTTTCAAGAAAAGTGGAAATATTGATTTGATTTTTATTAAACTACAGCCTTTATAAGTTCTTCCACATGGTGTTTAAACTTTTAATTACATCTTTAATATTCATTTTATAATTTACTAAGTATGTACAAAATTATTGGGAACTGTGGCATTGTGGCAAGATCGTTTGATTTACAGACAAAATGAATTTGAATTTTAGTTCTGCCTCCTATTTACAAGATAAATTTGGTTAATTCATTTAGCCTCTCTGAGCCTTAGTTTTCTTTTATTTATTAAGTTTTTTATTATTATGTTCAGTTAGCCAACAAATAGTAGTACATCATTAGTTTTTGGTGTAATGTTCAATGATTCACTAGTTGCATATAACACCCAGTGCTCTTCACAACACATGTCCTCCTTGTTAAGATTTTTAAAAAAAAAATCAATTCCAATATAGTTAGCATACAGTGTTATATTAGTTTCAGGTGCACAATATAGCGATTCAAGAATTCTGCACATTACTAAATGCTCATGATGATTAATGTACACTTTAATCCCCATCACCTATTTCACCCATCCCCACCACTCTCTTCTTCTCTGACAACTATCAGTTTGGTCTCTATAGTTAACAGTCTGTTTTTTCATTTCTCTCTCTCTCTCTTTCTCTCGTTTTAACTTTGATCATTTGTTTTCTTTCTTAAATTCCACACATGAGTGAATTTTGTGGTATTTTTCTTTAACTGACTTATTTTACTTAGCATTATACTCTCTAGTCCCATCCATATTTTGAAAACGGCAAAATTTCATTCTTTTTTGTGTCTGAGTAATATTCTATTGTATATATATCATATTGTCTACAGCCACTCATCTATCTGAACTTCAGTTCTCTCATCTCTAATATGGCAGAAATAATCCATATCTCATATAGTTTTGTGTGAATAACTTGATATAATAAATGTGAATGTACTTTATAGACAATAAAATTTCATAACAATGTGAGGGAAAAGGAAATCTTTTCCCTTTTAGGGAACACTAAAGGACCGAGGAACTGTTTCTTTTGAAAAGATCAATAAAATTGATAAACCTGTAGCCAGACTTATCAGAAAATAAGAGAAAGGACCCGCATAAATAAAATCATAAATTAAAGAGGAGAGGTCACAACTGACACTGCAGAAATACAAACAATTACAACAGAATATTATAAAAAATTGTATGCTAATAATTTGGGCAATCTGGAAGAAGGGGATAAATCACCAAACTAAAATAGGTAGAAAGAGAAAATTTGAACAGACTAATAACTAGTAAAGAAATTGAATCAGTAATCAAGAAACTCTCAGCAAACCAAAGTCTGGGATGGCCTCACAGGCAAATTTTACCAAACATTTAAAGAAGAGTTAATACCATTTCTTCTCAAACAGTTCCAAAAACAGAAATGGAAATAAAACTTCCAAACTCATTCTATCAGGCCACCATTACCCTGATTCCAAAACCAAAGACCGTCACTCAAAAAGAGAACTATGGGCCAATATCCCTAATGAACATGGATGCAAAAATTCTCAACAAAATACTGGCAAATTTAATCCAACAATATATTATAAGAATAATTCCCCATGATAAGATGGAATTTATTCCTGGAATGTAAGTGTGGTTTAATATTTAAAAATTGATCAATATGCTGCACCACATTAATATAAGAAAGTATAAGAATCATATTATACTCTCAGTGGATGCAGAGAAGGAATTTGAGAAAGTAAAACATCTATTATTGCTAAAAAAATATCCTCAACATAGTGGGGCTATAGGGAGAATACCTCAACATCATAAAGTTTATATACAAAAGACCTAGAGCTAATATCATCCTTGATGGGGAAAAACTGAGATAAAAAGGTAAGAACTCTCCTTAAGTGGGTAGGAGAGTTTTTACCTTTTTATCTCAGTTTTACCTTTTTATCTCAGTTTTTCCTTAAGTGGGTAGGAGAGTTTTTTACCTTTTTATCTCAGTTTTTCCCCATCAAGGATGATATTAGCTCTAGGTCTTTTGTATATAACCTTTATGATGTTGAGGTATGCTCCCTATAGCCCCACTATGTTGAGGATATTTTTTTTTAACAATAATAGATGTTTTACTTTCTCAAATTCCTTCTCTGCATCCACTGAGAGTATAATATGATTCTTATACTTTCTTATATTAATGTGGTGCAGCGTAAAGTGGGTAGGAGAAGAATCAATGAAACAAGATGGGATTGGGATGGAGACAAACCATAAGTGACTCTTAATCTCACAAAACAAACTGAGGGTTGCTGGGGGGAGGGGGGTTGGGAAAACGGGGGTGGGGTTATGGACATTGGGGAGGGTATGTGCTTTGGTGAGTGCTGTGAAGTGTGTAAACCTGGCGATTCACAGACCTGTACCCCTGGGGATAAAAATATATGTTTATAAAAAAAATAAAATAAAAAAGGAGACTTTGTTTATAACCCCCCCAAAAAAATAAAAATAAAAAAGACTGTAACCAGAGATGAAGAAGGGTATTATAATCAAAGGGTCTACCCATCAAGAAGATCTAACATTTGTAAATATCTATGCCCCAACTTAAGAACACCCAAATATATAAATCAACTAATAACAATTATAATAAAGAAACTCATTGATAATAACACAGTAATAGTAGGGCATTTAACATCCCACTTACAACAATGGACAGATCATCCAAGAAGAAAATCAAGAGGGAAACAATGGCTTTTAATGACACACTAGACCAGATGGACATCACAGATATATTCAGAAGATTTCATCCTAAAAAAGCAGAATACACAATCTTTTCCAGTGCACATGGAACATTCTCCAAAATAGATCACATCCTGGGTCACCAATAATTCCTGAACAAGTACAAAAATATCAAGATCATACCATTCATATTTTCAGGCCACAATGCTATGAACCTTGAAGTAAAAAAAGAAAACATTTGGAAAGATCACAGATGAATGGAAGTTAAAAAACATCCTACTAAAGAATGAAGGGTTGACCGGGAAATTAAAGAAACAAATAAAAAACCTAGAAGCACATGAAAATGAAAACACAACAGTCCAAAGCTTTGGGATGAACCAAAGGCAGTACTCAGAGGGAAGTGTATTGGAATACAGGCTTACCTCAAGCAGAAAGAAAAGTCTCAAAGACACAACCTAAGCTTATACCTAAAACAGCTAGAAAAAGAAGGGCAAATAAAGCCTAAAACCAATAAAAAGAAAGTAAATAATAAATATTGGAGCATAAATAAATGATACAGAAACAAAGAGATGAACAAAAAACCCAAAGTAGAACAGATTAATGAAACTAAGAGCTGGTTCTTCAAATGAATTAATGAAATTGGTAATCACCTAACCAGTCTTATCAAAAAGAAAAGAGAAAGGACCCAAATAGATAAGATCACAAATGAAAAAGGAGAGATCACAGCCATGCCACAGAAATACAAGCAATTCTAAGAGAATATTATGAAAAACTATGTCAGTAAATGGGGCAACCTGGAAGTAATGGTCTAATTTTTAGAGACTTACAAAGTACCACAACTGAAACAGGAAGAAATAGAAAATTTGAGCAGACCAATAACCAGCAAAGAAGTTGAATCAGCAATCAAAAAAATCTCCCAATAAATAAAAGTCCTGCACCTGATGGCCTCTCTGGGGAATTCTATCTGACATTTAAAGAAGAATTAATACCTTTTTTTTTTTTTTAGCGGAAATTCTCCTTTTTTTAAATTTTCAGCATAACAGTATTCATTATTTTTTCACCTTTTTCATGAACTGTTCCAAAAAATACAAATGGAAGAAAAACTTCCAAACTCATTTTACAAGACCAGTATTACTTCAATACCCAATTCAGACAAAGACCCCACCAAAAAGGAGAATTATAGACCAATATCTGAAGAGCATGGATACAAACATTCTCAATATGAATCTAGCAAATCAGATTCAACAGTACTTTAAAAGAATTATTCACCACAATCAAGTGGGATTTATTCCCATGCTGCAGGGATGGTTGAATGTTGATCAATGTGATACAACATAGTAATGAAAAAAAAAAAAAGAGAGAAGAATCATATGATCCTGTCAATAAGTGCAGAAAAAGCATTTGAAAAATATATCTGAAAAATATAAAACACCGATGAAAGTAATTGAAGATAACACAAAGAAATGGGAAAACACTCCATGCTCATGGATTGAAAGAACAAACATAGTTAAAATGTCTATACTAAACCCTGAAAAAGTAAAGTTAAAAAAAAAGTCTATAATACCCAAAGCAATCTACGCATTTTTCACAGGTCCAGATCAAGCAATCTTAAAATTTGTATGGAAGGGCAAATGACCCTGAATTGTGAAAACAACTTTAAGAAATAATAACAAAACTGGAGGCCTCACAGTTCCCAGACTTCAAGATACATTGCGGAACTGCAGTAATCAAAACAGTATAGTATTGTCATAAAAATAGATACATAAAACAATAGAACAGAATAAAAAGCTCAGAAATAGTCCCACAATTATATGGTTGATCAATCTCCAACAAAGCAGGAAACCATGTCCAATGAAAGGAGGATAGTTTTCTCAAAAAAACCATGTTGGGAAAACTGGACAGCAACAGGGAAAAGAAAGGAACTGGATCTTTTTCTTATAGCAGACACAAATACAAATTCAAAATGAATTGAAGACCTAAATGTGAGATGTAAAATGTTAAAAATCCTAGAGGAGAACCCAGGAAGAAATATCTTTGACATAAGACATAGCTACTTCTTTCTAGATGTGTCTCTTGAGGCAAGGGAAACACAAGCAAAAATAAACTATTTGTACTTTATCAAAATAAAGTTTTTGCACAACAAATGATTAAACCAACAAAAGTAAAAGGCAAACTATGAAATGAAGGAAGATATTTGTAAATGGCATATCTGATAAAGGGTTAGGATCCAAAATATATAAAGACTTATAAAACCCAACACCCAAAAAATGAATATGCCAATTTATAACCAGACAGAAGACATGGAAAGACAATTTTCCAAAGAAGACTTTACGAACACTACAGCAAAAAAAAAAACTATGCTGGCTAACTGAACATAAAAAAAGACATCCATATAGCCAATAGACACATGAAAATATGGCCAATATAACTCATCATCACGGAAATATAAATCAAAACTACAATGAGATATCACCTCACACCTGTATGAATGGCTAAAATTAACAACACAAGAAACAATAGGTATTGTTGAGGATGCAGAGAAAGGGGAACCCTCTTACACTGTTGGTGGGAGTGCAAACTGGTGCAGCCATTCTGGAAAACAATACAGAGTTTCCTCAAAAGTTAAAAATAGAACCATCCTATGATCCAGCAATTGCAGTACTAGGTTTTATCCAAATCATACAAAAATATTAATTCAAAAGGATACATGCACCCCAATGTTTATAGCAGCTTTATTTATAATAGTGAAACTATGTACTACCCAAGTGTGCATTGACTGATTAATGTAAAATGAATATTTGTTATGAGGGAAATTAGTGAGAGAAAAACAAATACCATAGGATTTCACTTATATTTGGAATTTAAGAAACAAAACAAAGGAGCAAATCAAAAAAAAAGAATAAGTCAACTAAGAAGTACTCTTTAATTGTAGAGAACAAACTGTTGATTATCAGAGGAGGTGGGTGAGGGGATGTGTTATGATGGTGATTAAGGAGTGCATTTGTTATAATGATCATCGGGTTTTAAGTGGATGTTTTCAATCACTGCACTGTATACCTGAAATTAATATTACATTGTATGCTAACTAACTCAATGTAAATGCAAACTTAAAATTTCTTCATATTTGAGACTGATACTGCTAACCATATTCAAGCAATTGCACAAATAGAATATAAATGTTTCTTTCATAGAAAGATTAATGAATAGTATTTGTAACACATTTAAGATCATTGGAAGAAACTGACTACATAAGCATAATATTTAGGCATATCACCCTCATACATTCAAAAAATATCAAGAAATAAGTGATGGTATATAAGAAGATATCTATTTGTCTAGGGATTATGTATCACATTTACTGTGTTGGTATAGACTTTTGCAGCAACTTCTGTACTCCCCCCTTTTCTTTTCCTATGTTTCTTTCACTACCTCCCCAATAAATATACTGCAGGCCTTAAGGATCTTAAGGGGAGTTATCTCTGTCAGTGAATGCAGTGGCTGCTTATTATAAGTTTCACAGCAACAGCAAAAGTCACCAATGGAGAGTTCATGTCTAAAATCGTTATTAATGATGATTACAGAAAATGGGGCATTTAAGAACTAAAATAAAAAAAAACATCAATTTCTCTTATAAATAAATGGTTTGTGAATTGCTATTTACAAGCACTTAATTAGCTAGTTTTCATGTTAAGTTTTAATCAGATCCTGAAAAAGAGATTTAGGTGTATTAGATTCAAAGGCTTGGACAATGAGCATTAAGAAGAAGCCTACCGGGCACCTGGGTGGCTCAGTTGGTTAAGCCATTGCCTTCAGCTCAGGTCATGATCCCAGGGTCCTGGGCTCAAGCCCCACATCAGGCTCTCTGCTCAGCAGGGAGCCTGCTTCCTCCTCTCTCTCTCTCTGCCTGCCTCTCTGCCTACTTGTGATCTCTCTCTCTCTGTCAAATAAATAAATAAAATCTTTAATAAAAAAAAAAGAAATAGCCTACTGTCACAAAAACATGCATTCCAACACTTTCCACTCCATGGAAAGTACTATGGGTACAATTCTGTTGAGAGGCAACAACAGTTAAATATATGGGCAATGACCTCCTGGGGATTACAGCCTGATGGGGAACATGGAAAGATAACTTCAACTACTATCTTATTTGACAAGGAAAACTAGCTTGTGAGGCAGGGAATGTTATTCACATTTCACAGATAGGGGAACTCAGGTTCAGAGAACTTAGGCATCTTGCCCAAAGTCACACAGCTGGGTCATGGCTAGGTCAGGACTCAAATTCACTTTTTGGATTTTGATGGTTAAAATCTATGTATTTATTTATACAACACAGAGGGCTGTGTTGTAAAATGCATGTAACATACTTTAGTAGTAAAATGCATACAACATACTTTTAGTGTAATAGGAATTCAGAGTAGTAAATGCATATAATATACTTTAAGTGCAATAGGAATTCAGAGAAAAGTGTTTTGAATTCAAATTCTGTCTGAATCAGTCCATGTTTTTCTCATGAATGATCTGGTTCCTCAGATAGGTCTTGTAGATTGACTAATTAGATTTTAAAAGGGAATGAACAAGCCTGTCTCTGAATCCAATTCTTCATTTGTAAAACAGGGATGATGCTATCCCTTTCCCCCCTGTATCATTGCTATAGTTGAATAAAGTGATATATGTAAAATCTTTTAATAAATTAAAAAGCAATCAAGTACTGGTTGGGCTTGTGAAAGGATTGACATGCCTTTATATAAAGATTTACTACACCTGTCCTTGGAAGAAGAAGAAAAAAGAAAGAAACATAAGAAGAATTGGCAAGCTCAAAGCCCAGATTCCTATTTTATGAACATAAAGTGTCCAGGTCGCTATAAAATTACTAGTTTTCAGCCATAATTGTGTTTCTTTGTGTAGGCTGTTCAAAAATGTTGTGCCTGCCAATAGGAGGAAAGGTTAGACTCACAGAAGGATGTCCATTTAGAAGAAAGCAACACTAATGATCTACACAGCCTCCTAAATTTGTGTTATATGGCAGAAAGCCTTATCAGTTCCATAATTCCAGTTAATCTACCAAGATAATGTAATTAATTTTGTAAGGTATACAACAATGATCTCCTATATTTAGTGTCAGTTTTTCAATAACATTTAAATTATGGGCAAAAACATTAAACAATGTAAACTGTTCTTACTACTTACTAAAGTGTGAAAGTGTAAGTGCATGTGATTGATGTGTTTACATAGAGCTGACAGTGAAGATATGGTTTTAAGGATGGACTAAAATCTCAGGGCAAAGAGGGCTCTCAAAGTTCATCTGATCTAACCCCCATCTGATGCTTGTTAAAAAGGAATCTGGAGCAGAAAATGGTCTGGTGTTTCCTAACAGAACTTAATATGTATCTTATATAGTTATTTATCTCTCAAATTCTGTTAATCTTAGACAATAGTGCCACAGATTTTTCATTATTCTTATAAATTGACTTGAATTAATCTTTTCATTAACTTTTAGGGTTTTTAATAATGTTGATTGAAATAAAAGTGTTATGTTTATTTAAATGCAAACTCTTATTCTGGCAACTGGAAGATGAGAAGGCAATTTGCTCACTTCTGCTTATTGTTTCTGAATTATGCTCCTAAAAGCAGAGTCAATGTTCTTTGCATTCCTAAATATAAAACACTAATTCTTCTGGGAAGATGTTTTAACTGAACGCACACACACACACACAAAAAAAAAAAGTGGGTGGGGGGAGAAGAGCATTATCTTTTGGCTCACTTATTCTGGATGTGAATCTCTACCTAGATGTTACTTTATCTCAGGGAAGGTCATGCCACTAACTTGAATAAGGTTAGACTTTATAATAGATAATTATTACAAGGCAGTCCTCACTATATATGACTTAATTCTAAGGGTTATGTTATCTTTCTGTAACTCTAAACATAATTTCCCACCAAAGCTAGGGGCATCACAATGCCTGACTTCAAGCTGTGATCATCAAGACAGCATGGTACTGCCACAAAAACAGAGACATAAATTAATGGAACAGAATAGAGAGTCCAGAAATGGACCCTTAACTCTATGGTCAACTAATCTTCCAAAAAGCAGGAAAGAATATCCAATGGAAAAAAGACAGTCTCTTCAATAAATGGTGCTGGGAAAATAAGACAGTCGCATGCAGAAGTATGAAACTGGACCATTCTCTTACACTATATACAAAGATAAATTCAAAATTGATAAAAGACCTAAATAGGAGACAGAAATCCATTAAAATCCCAGAGGATAACACAAGAAGCAACTTCTCTGATCTTGGCTGCAGCCACTTCTTGCAAGACACATCTCTAAAGGCACAGGAAACTAAAGCAAAAATGAACTATTAGGACTTTATCAAGATAAAAATCTACACAACAAAGGAAACAGGCAACAAAATTAAAAGGCAACCTATGTAATGGGAGAATATATTTGCAAATGACATATCAGGTAATGTCCTAGTATCCAAGATCTACAAAGAACTTCTCAAACTCAACACCCAAAAAACAAAGAATCCAGTAAAGAAATAGGCAGAAAACATGAACAGATATTTCTTCAAAGAAGACATACAAATGGCCAACAGACACATGAAAAATGCTCAACATCACTAGCCATCAGAGAACTAGAAATGAAAAACACAAGATACTACATTTACCAGTTAAAATGGCAAAAAATAACAAGACAGGAAAAAACAAGTATTGGTGAAGATGTGGAGAAAGGGCAACCCCTCTACACTGTTGGGAATGCAACCTGATACAGCCACTCTGGAAAACAATATGGAGGTTCCTCAAGAAGTTAAAAAAAATAGAGTTACCTTATGATCCAGCAATTGCACTACTGGGTAGTGAAATAAAGTGAAATGAAGGGGCAACTGCACCCCAATGTTCATAGCAGCAATGTCCACAATAGCCAAATAGTGGAAGGAACCAAGATGTCCTTTGGCAGATAAATGAATAAAGAAGATGTGGTTTATATATACAATGGGAGTATTATGCCTCCATCAGAAAGGATGAATACCCAACTTTTGTAGCAACATGGACGGGACTGGAAGAGATTATGCTGAGTGAAATAAGTCAAGCAGAGACAGTCAATTATCATATGGTTTCACTTATTTGTGGAGCATAACAAATACCATGGAGGACAAGGGGAGTTAGAGAGGAGAAGGGACTTGAGGGAAATTGGAAGGGGAGGTCAACCATGAGAGACTATGGACTCTGAAAAACAATCTGAGGGTTTTGAAGGGGCGGGGGGTGGGAGGTTGGGGGAACCAGGTGGTGGGTATTGGAGAGGGCATGGATTGCATAGAGCACTGGGTGTGGTGCAAAAACAATGAATACTGTTATGCTGAAAATAAATTTTTAAAAAATGCAAGAAATTTCTGGAAGGCCTAAAAAAAAAAAAAAGAAAGAAAAGATGAATAGCTACGATCTACATCAACATGGATGGAAGTAGAGGGTATTATACTAAGTGAAATAAGTCGATCTGAGAAAGACAATTATCAGATGATTTTGCTCATGTGGAATATAAGAAATAGCACAGAGGATCATAGGGGAAGGGAGGGAAAACAGAATGACAAGAAATCAGAGAGAGAGAAAAGCCATAAAAGATTCTTAGCTATAGAAAACAAACAGGTTTGCTGGAGGGAAAGTGGGTGGGAAGATGGGATAATTGGGTGATGGGAATTAAGGAGAGCATGTGATGTGATGATCACTGGGTGTTTTATGTAACTGATGTATTATTTAACACTATATCTGAGACTGGTGATGTATTATATGTTGGCTAATTGAATTTAAATTAAAAAATATATACTTTCCAAGGAAACAATATTATAATGATCGCTAATCAAAACATCAAAAGTAATCATCTTTAGATGAAAAAATGCAAGTGACATTTCTTATTTCTTTAAAAGATTTTATTTGAGAGAGAGACACAGGTAGTGACAGAGATAGCTAGAGAGAGCACAAGCAGAGAGCAGAGTGAGAAGCAGGCTCCCACTAAGCAGGGAGCCCAATGCAGGGCTTGATCCCAGGACTCTGTGGTCACGACCCCAGCTAAAGGCAGACACTCAACCACTTGAACCATCCAGGTGCCCCAATATGCTTCCCTGTTTTCCAATTTTTATACAGTAAACATTATTACATATACAATTCATGAAAATAATTTATTGAGGTGAAATTCACATAACATAATAGTAACCATTTTAAAGTTGAGTAATTCAATGTCATTTAGTAAACTCAAAATGTTGGAACTCTAGCTGGAACTGGAACAACTCTAGCTGGAAAATATTCCCATCCTTCCAAGGTAAAACACCTAACTTATGAAGTAGATTCTTTGCTTTATCTATACTAAATATTTCAGGTATAACCCAAATATTTCATATGCATAGAATCATACAATGTATCTGACTTATTTCACTTAGCATAATGTTTTGAGATTCATCCACATTGTATTATGTATGTTACAGTACTTCATTTTATTTTATGGCTGAATAATAATCATTTCCTTATCCATTCATCCCTTGCTGAACATTTTGGCGGTGGCCATCTTTTGGCTAGTGAGGTCATATGGTAGTTCTATGTTCAGTTATTTGAGGAATTGCCAAACTTTCCTAGAGTGAGTGAATGCTTTTGCATTTCCACCAGCAATGTTTTTCCATATCTTCACCAACACTGGTTATTTTCATTTTTTATACACAGTGTAGGTTTTTTTTAAATTTTTAACGTGTTATTTTAATTCCAGTTAGCTAATATACAGTGTTACATTAGTTTCAGGACAAATGTACTCCTTATCCTATCACCTATTTAACCCATCCTCCTACTCCCTGTCCTCTCTGGTAACCATCAGTTTGTTCTTTATAATTAAAAATCTGTTTCTTGATATTTTTTTTCCTTTTGATTTTTGTTCTGTTTTGTTTCCTAAATCCACATATTAGCAAAATCATATGGTATTTGTCTTTCCCTGGCTTATTTCACTTAGCATCATACACTGTAAGTCTATCCATGTTGTTGTAAATGACAAAATTTCACTCATTTTAAGGCTGAGTGATATTTCCGAATGTGTGTGTGTGTGTGTGATCTTCGTTCATCTTTTCTTTTTTTCCTTCATCTTCTTTATCCTTTCGTCCATCAGTGGCTTGCTCCCATATGTTGGTTATTGTAAAAAAAAAAAAAAAAAGGCTTTAACAAACATAGCTGTGCATATCTCTTCTAATTAGTGTGTTGGTTTCCTCTGGGTAAACGCCCAGTAGTGAAACTACTGGATCATATGGCAATTCTATATTAATTTTTTTTAGAAATGTCCATACTGTTTTCCACAGTGTCTGCACGAATTTCCATTCCCACCAACAGTGCATGAGGTTTCCTTTTTCTCTGCATCCTTGCCAACACATTATTTCTTGTCTTTTTTAAAATTCTTACAATTGGGGCGCCTGGGTGGCTCAGTGGGTTAAGCCGCTGCCTTCAGCTCAGGTCATGATCTTAGGGTCCTGGGATCGAGTCCCGCATCAGGCTCTCTGCTCAACAGGGGGCCTGCTTCCCTTCCTCTCTCTGTGATCTCTTCCCTTCCTCTCTCCTACTGTGATCTCTCTCTGTCAAATAAATAAATAAAATCTTAAAAAAAATTCTTACAATTATGATAGGTGTAAAATGGTATATCATTATGGTTTTAATTTGCATTTTCCTGATGATGAGTGATATTGAACATCTCTTCATGTATCTGTTGACCATCTGCATGTCTTCCTTTACCCATTTTTAAATTTAATTATTAGTTTTCTCAAATTTGAGTTGTATACATTTTTTATATATTTTCAGTATTAACTCCTTATTAAGTATAACATTTGTAAATATCTTCTCCAATTCAGTAGGTTGTCTTTTTTTTTTTTTTTTTTTTTTTGGTGGCTTCCTTCTCTGTGCAAAAGCATTTTAATTTGGTTGCAGTCCCAATAGTTTAATTTTGCTTTCATTTCCTTTGCCAGAAGAGACATGTCTAGAAAAATGTGTCTATGACCAATGTCAAAGAAATTACTGCCTGTTTTCTTATAGGAATTTTATGGCTTCAGATCTCACATTTAGGTCCTTATTTCATTCTGAATTTTATTTTGTGTATGATGTAACAAAGTGGTCCAGTCCCTTTCTTTTGCATGTAGCTGTCCAGTTTCTCAATTCCATTTGGTGAAGAGACTCCCTTTTCCCCCATTGTATATTTTCCTCTTTCGATGTACATTAATTGACCATAAAAATATGAGTTTCTTTCTGGACTCTCTACTCTGTTCCATTGATCCATGTGTCTTTTTTGTGTCAGTAACCATAGTGTTTTCATTAGCACAGCTTTGTAGTATACCTTGAAATCTGGGATTGTGATACCTCCAGCTTTCTTGTTCTTTTTTAAGATTTATTTGGCTATTTGGGGTCTTTTATGGATTTATACACACTTTAGGATTGTTTTGTGAAAAACGCCGTTGGTATTTTGATAGGGGTTATATTATATCTGAAGATTGCTTTGGCTAGTGTGGACATTTTAACAATATTAATTTTTCCAATTCATGAGCATAGAATATCTTCCTTTTGTTAATGTCATCCTCAGTTTTTTCATTAATATTGTATAGTTTTCCAAGCACATGTCATTCACCTCCTTGGTTAAATTATTTTTATATATTTTATTTTTTTTCAATTGTAAATGTCAATGCTTTATTTATTAAACTTAAATTAAATTAAAGTTTAAATTTAAATTTAATTTGATTTAAAATTTAAGTTTAATTTAAGTTTAATTTAAATTTAAGTTTAAAAAATAAATCATTGACATAAGCATAATTTAATTTAATTTAATTTTTAAAATTGCTTTTCAGTGTAACAGATTTCATTGTTTATGCACCACACCCAGTGCTCCATGCAATACAAACCCTCCATTATATTCACCACCAGGCTCACCCAACCTCCCACCCCCCACCCCTTCAAAACTTTCAGATTGTTTTCAGAGTCCAGAGTCTCTCATCTCCAGAGTCTCTCATCTCCAGAGTCTCTCATCTCCCTCTCCAATTTCCCTCAACTCTCTTCTCCTCTCCATCTCCCCATGTCCTCCGTGTTATTTCTTATGCTCCATAAATAAGTGAAACCATATGATAATTGACTCTCTGCTTGACTTATTTCACTCAGCATAATTGCTTACAGTCCCTTCCACGTTGACACAATAGCTGGGTGTCCCACTTTCTGATGGAGGCATAATACTCCATAGTGTATATGCACCACATTTTCATTATCCATTTGTCTGTTGAAGGGCATCTTGGTTCTTTCCACAGTTTGGCGACCATAGCCATTGCTGTTATAAACATTGGGGTACAGATGGCCCTTCTTTTCACTACATCTGTTTCTTTTTGGTAAATACCCAGTAGTGCAATTGCAGGGTCATAGGGAAGCTCTATTTTTAATTTCTTAAGGAATCTCCACACTGTTCTCCAAAGTGGCTGCACCAACTTGCATTCCCACCAACAGTGTAAGAGGTTTCCCCTTTCTCCACATCTTCTCCAACACACGTTGTTTCCTGTCTTGCTAATTTTGGCCATTCTAACAGGTGTAAGGTGGAATCTCAATGTGGTTTTAATTTGAATCTCCCTGATGGCTAGTGATGATAAACATTTTTTCATGTGTCTGATAGACTTTTGTATGTTTTCATTGGAGAAGCGTCTGTTCACGTCTTCTGCCCATTTCTTGACATGATTATCTGTTTTGTGTGTGTTGAGTTTGAGAATTTCTTTATAGATCCTGGACATCAGCCTTTTGTCTGTACTGTCATTTGCAAGTATCTTCTCCCATTCCTGGGTTGCCTCTATGTTTCGTTGACTGTTTCCTTTGCTGTGCAGAAGCTTTTGAATTTGATGAAGTCTCAAAAGTTAATTTTCGCTTTTGTTTCCTTTGCCTTTGGAGACATATCTTGAAAGAAGTTCCTGTGGCTGATATTGAAGTGGTTACTGCCTATGTTCTCCTCTAGGATTTCTGATGGATTCCTGTTTCACGTTGAGATCTTTTATCCTTTTCAGTTTATCTTTGTGTACAGTGTCAGAGAATGGTCGAGTTTTTCTTCTACATATAGCTGTCCAGTTTTCCCAGCACCATTTATTGAAGAGACTGTCTTTTTTTCCACTCTATATTTTTTCCTGTGTTGTTGAAGATTATTTGCCCATAGAGTTGAGGGTCCGTATCTGGGCTTTCTCTGTTCCATTGGTCTATGTATGTGTTTTTATGCCAGTACCATGCTGTCTTGGTGATCACAGCTTTGTGGTAAAGCTTAAAATCAGGCCACATGATGCTGCCAGTTTTTCTTTTCTTCTTTTTCAACATTTCCTTAGCAATTCAGGGTCTCTTCTGATTCCATATAAATTATAGGATTATTTGCTCCAGCTCTTTGAAAAATACCAATGGAATTTTGATTGGAATGGCATTAAAAATATTGATTGCTCTAGACAGTATAAACATTTTAACAATGTTTATTCTTCCAATCCAAGAGCGTGGAATGGTCTTTCATATTTTTGCATCTTCATCGATTTCTTTCATGAGTGTTCTGTATTTCCTTGAGTACAGATCCTTTACCTCTTTGGTTAAGTTTATTCCCAGATATCTTCTAGTTCTTGGTGCTATAGTAAATGGAATCGATTCTCTAATTTCCCTTTCTGTGTTTTCATTGTTAGTGTATAAGAAAGGAACTGATTTCTGTGCATTTATTTTGTATCCTGACATGTTACTGAATTGCTGTATGAGTTCTAGTAGTTTGGGGGTGGAGTCTTCTGGGTTTTCCATATATAGTATCATGTCATCTGCGAATAGAGAGAGTTTGACTTCTTCACTGCCAATTTGGATACCTTTTATTTCTCTTTCTTGTCTGAATCACTACCCCAATCTTCTTTTGAGGTCCATTGGCATGAATGATGCTTCTCCATCCCTTCACTTTCAGTCTGGGTGCATCCTTAGGTTCAAAATGGATCTCTTGTAGACAACATATGGATGGGTTCTGTCATTTTATCCAATCTGCAACCATATGCCATTTTATGGGTGCATTTAGGCCATTCACATTGAGAGTGATTATCGAGAGATATGTTTTTATTGACATCGTGTAACCTGTGAAGTCTTTGTTTCTATAGATTGTCTCCATTATATGGAGAATATATCTATTCAATGATATTCTTAGGATTTTTCCTCTTTTATAGAACTCCCCCTTAATATTTCCAGCAGTGTCAGCTTGGTGGTCACATACTCTTTTAAACCTTGCTGGTCTTGGAAGCTCTTTATCTCTCCATCCATTTTGAATGTCAGTCTTGCTGGATAAAGTATTCTTGGCTGCATGTTCTTCTTATTTTGTGCCCTGAATATATCTTTCCAGCCCTTTCTGGCTTGCCAGGTTTCTGTGGACAGGTCTGATGTTATTCTGATGGGCTTTCCTCTGTACATAAGGAATTTCATTGCCCTAGATGCTTTCAAGAGCTCCTGTCTACAATTTAGATTCACCATTTTCACTATCAGGTGTCTTGAGGTTTTTCTAGATTCTATGAATTTGGGGAGAAACCTTTCTGCCTCTAGTACATGAACACTGGTTCCATTCTCCAGGTTGGGAAAATTTTCATGGAGAATTTGTTCAACTATATCTTCTAGTCTTCTTTGTTTCTCCTCCCCCTCAGATTCCAATAATTCTGCCATTGAAATGTTTCATGGCATCATTTATTTCCCTAATTCTGTTTTCGTGGCTTCTAAGCTGTTTGTTCCAGGCTTCCTCCTGATCATTCTTCTCTATCTGTTTGTTCTCCAGATCACTAATTCTATCTTCTGCCTCTGTTACCCTAGCTTTTAGAGAATTTAGATTAGACTGGAACTCATTGATAACATTGTGAACATCATTCCTGGTGCCTTTCACATCTGCCCTAATAAATTCTATTTTGTCACCCATGGCTTTTTCCAACCTAGCTATTGCCTGGATAATTGTTAGCCTGAATTCCCTTTCCAACATATGGTCTATGTCCATACGCAATAGCTCTGTTGCAGCAGGCACAGTCTCTGAATTTTTCTCCTGTTGGGCATTCCTCTGCCTAGTCATTTTGATGAGAGTTGGCTGAAAGGATGTGTAGCTGAATATATCGACTCTGGTGCAGGCAAGGTGCAACCTGGAACGTTTCTTTGCAATCAAGAGTCCCCACCCAAAAGAAAGAAAAAAGAAAAAGAAAAGGGGGAGGAAAGAAAGATAAAATAAAAAAGAAGGCCAAGCCCAAATGGGCCCCAAGGTAAGATTAATGAAGTAGACAAAGAAAAACAGACAAACAAAAAACTGACAAAAGTAGATGACAAGAGAAAAATAAATAATCAAGTAAAAACAAACAAACAAAAAGAACCTCATCAAGAAGAACCCTAGTATAAGATTTATATACTATCAGGACAAAAACAAATACACAGAAACACTGGCAGAAGAAAAGGATGAGAGTGGTTATAAATTCTCAGTGTGGGCGAGGAAGTTTATTTTGATTCTTCCTGGGTGTATCTTGATATCTTTGTTAAAGGACTGAACTTTCCTAAGATAAAGGGGGATTAAAAACTGATTTACCTATAGGGGTAGCATTGATTGAGGAAAGGGGATTACCTTAAAGCTTAACTCTGTATGAATATTTAAAAAAAATAAACTAAAATTAAATTAAATTAAAAAATTTAAAAAATAGAAAAGCAAAAGAAAAACAGGTATATGTATCAAAAAATTCAGGTTAAAAGATTATTATGGAATTTGATGTACTGGACATTTCACTGTGATGGTAAATAGGTTAAAAATTATATATATATATAAAAAAAGAACCAGAATAGTGGGAACGACTTAAAAATATAAGTTGTCTCTATGAAGTAGTGGTGGTTGTTCTCTTGTCTTGTGTGTTTTTTGTTTGTTTGTTTGTTTTGGTTGGCTTTATGGAGGAGGGGCCTGCCAAGTGAGTTTTCAGGCAGTATTCCCTGAGTTAAGTCCTCTTACCCCCATCAAGCAGGTGGGCTCTGAGGAAACAGGTTTTTCAGGCTTTTGTTCTCTGGGGGTATTTTTGTTTGTTTGTTCATTTGTTTTCTCTCCCCTTGGCAGCTTTTGATCATTTTTGGAGGTTTAGAGGAAAGCAAACTGCACCTAGACCTCCCTCTCAAAGAGAAGCCTCAGTCTGTTCCCCTCCAGGTGCTCCAGAGCACATAAATTCGCCCTCTGCTGCTGGCAGAACACATTCCCAGTCATGCTCTGGAGTCACAGGAACTCCCCCTTGTACCCAAAACCACGATAGCCATGGCTGTTTGGGCAGCTCCAGACCCCCAGAGAGGTCCCAAGCAGCAATAGCACACTGAGATTTTTCCAGTGCCCTGGGCTAGGAGTGCTCAGACTCTCCAGGGTCTGAGAGAGCACCGATTGGTGCCTGCACACACCTCTCTCAGGGGAGGGTGTGAGGCGTGACTCAGACTCTGGTAGCATGGCACGTGCATGGAGAGTGTTAAAGGCTGTGGTTCTGCTGGCTGCCAAGGCCCCCCTCACCCTTATGGGAGCTGCTACCCAGAGGCTCTCGGGTGTACTGGCAGCTCAGGGACCAAGACCTGTTTTCTTAGCTGCACTCTGGCTCAGCACCAGTGGTGGCTGTCCTAGGTTGGGGGACTTAAACCCCTGTCTCTAACCTCCCTGATTCCCAGAATTTACCCCCATGATCCTTTGTTCTTTTGGAGTACTTTAAACCAGACTCCGTTAATGCTGGTCCCCAGTCACAGGGCACTTTCTTATTGGGGTATTACTTTCCAATGTGTCACTTCTGGTGGCTCCCTCCCCCTTTTGTTTATCTTCCAATATCAGTCTGATGTTCCCACTCTGCTTTACCTGTCCACTGGCATCCTCTGCCCCCACAGAGATCCAGAAGTGTATAATTCTAATCTCAGGCTGATTTCATGGGTGATCAGAGCTCTTTGGTAGGTAATCAGCTCACTTTAGGGTACAGGTTGAAACAGTGTCTGCTCCTACTTCCCCACCATCTTGTCTCACCCATGTCAGTGCTTTCCTAATTTCTCTTTTTGCTACTTCATTACTGCATAAAACTGCAAAGGATATCTGTATGTTGATTTTATGCCCTGTGACCTTACTGAATTCATTTATCAGTTAAAATATTTGTTTTGGTGGAATCTTCAAGTATTTCTTCATCTATAAATCACTTTATCTATAAATAGTGAAAATTTTATTCCTTCCTTAACAATTTTGATGCTTTTTTTTGAGGTTTTATTTCCTTTTTAAAAAATTTTTATTTATTGGGACGCCTGGGTGGCTCAGTTGGTTAAACAGCTGCCTTCGGCTCAGGTCATGATCCCAGGGTCCTGGGATCGAGTCCCACATCGAGCCCCTTGCTCGGCAGGGAGCCTGCTTCTCCCTCTGCCTCTGCCTGCCTCTTTGTCTGCCTGTGCTCGCTCGCTCTCTCTCCCTCTGTCTCTGGCAAATAAATAAATAAAATCTTTTAAAAAATTTTTATTTATTTTTAAAATAAATTAAATTAATTTTTAATAAATTTTTCAAATAAATTAAAATAATTTTTAAATAAAATGAATTAAATTAAATTTATTTTATTTTTTTAAACTTCTGTTCAGTTTTCCAGTGTTCCAGGATTCCACACCCAGAGCTCCATGCAAGTACATAATACCGACCACCAGGCTCACCCAACCTCCTGACCCCCTCCCTTCCAAAACCCTCCATTAGTTTTTTATTCCTTTTTCTTGTCTGATTGCTGTGGCGAAGACTTCCAGCAGTGCTGGATAAAGTTGGTTTCATCTGATTCTTATTCTTTGTCTTATTCTTGATCTGAGAGGAAAAGCTCTCAGTTTTTCACTGATGAACATGCTGTTAGCTGTGTGTTTTTCATCTATGGCCTTTATTATGTTGAAGTATGTTCCCTGTAGAGTCACTCTTTGAGAGTTTATATCATGAATGGATCCTCTACTTTGTCAAAAGCTTCTTCTGCATCTGCTGAAATAATCATCTGATTTTTATCCTTTCTCTTGTTGATGTACATATTGCTTTGATTGATTTGCAAATATCAAAATACCCTTGTGTACCTAGAATATATCCCACTTAATCATGGTGAATATTTTTTTAAAGATTTTATTTATTTATTTGACAAAGAGAGAGAAAGAGAGGGAATACAAGCAAGGAGAGTGGGAGAGGAAGAAGCAGGCTTCCTGTTGAGCAGGGAGCGCCATGTGGGGCTTGATCCCAGGACCCTGGGATCATGACCTGAGCCAAAGGCAGATGCTTAATGACTGAGTCTCCCAGGTGCCCTAGATCATGATGAATAATTTTTAATGTGTTGTTGAATGTGGTTTGCTTATTTATGGTTATGGATTTTTGTATCTATATCCATAAGAGAGATGAGATATTCACCACAGTTTTCTCCTCTCTTTCTCACTCTCTGTCTCTTTCTCTTTGGTAGTGTTTTTATGTTTTTTCTATCAGGGTGATAGTAGAATCATAGAATGAATTTGGAAGTTTTCCTTCCTTTTCTATATTTTAGAATAGTTTGAAAAGAATAGGTATTAACTGTCATCTAAATGTATCGTAGAATTCACCTGTGAAGTCATCTGGTCTCGGACATCTGTTTTATTGGGAGTTTTTTGATTACTTGTTCAATTTCATTTGTAGTATTTGGTATGGTAAGGTTATCTATTTCTTTATGGTTCAGTCTTGTAAGGTTGTATATTTCTATTTATCCTATGTTGTCCTATATATTTTCTTATAATTGTTTATAGTAGTCTCTTATGAGCTTTTTAAAAATCTCTTTTTAAAAGATTTTATTTATTTATATGACAGAAAGAAAGAGCAAGAGAGAACAAGCAGGGGGAGAAGCAGAGGGAATTGGAGAAGCAGGCTCCCCACCAAACAGGGAGTCCAATGAAGGGCTCAATCCCAGGACTCTGGGATCATGACCTGAGCTGAAGGCAGATGATTGACCAACTGAGCCACCCAGGAGCCCCTGGGCTTTTACGTTTCTGTGGTAACAGTTTTATCATTTATTTTATTTCTGATTTTATTTATTTGAGATCACCTTTCTTTTTTTCTTGGTGGGTCTAACTAAAGGCTTGTCTACTGTGTTGATATGTTTAAAGAACCAGCTCTTACTTCTGTTGATTGTCTATGTTGACTTTCTAGTTTCTATTTTATTTATTTCTCTTCTGATCTTTGGTATTGTTATCTTTGACCTTTATTTGTTCTTTTCTCTAGTTCCTTAAGATGTAAATTTAAATTATTTATTTGAGGTTTTTCTTGTGTCTTGATGTACCTATTTATTTATTTATTTATTTATTTATGTTTATCACATAAAGAGTAAATATATCCTGTGATATAATAGCTATAAATAAGTAAATAAATATGATAAATATATCATTATTTCCTTTCTTTCTGCTGCATCCCATAAGTTTTGGTAAGTTGTATTTCCTTTTTCATTTGTCTGGTAGTATTATTTTCCAACTTCTCTTTTATTTTTTTTTTAATTAAATCCTTGGTTGCCCAATAGCATGTTGTTAAACCCCACACATTTGTGAATTTTCCAATTTTTCTCTTGCAATTAATTTCTAGCTTTATACCATTGTGACTGGAAAAGATACTTAATATGATTCTAATCATTGTAAACTTTTTAAGATCCTTTTTGTGGCTTAGCATATGATCTAACCTGCAGTGTGTTCCATGTGTATTCTGTGAAGGTGAATGTGTATCTATCTATCTATCTATCTATCTATATTTTTTGGGGGGCATGGAATGTTCTATACTAAATCCATCTGGTTTAACAGGTTACTTATAGCCAATGTTTCATTTATATTTTGTTTGGATAATTTTCACTATTGTTGTAAGTGGGACATTAAAATCCCTTGTAATTGTATTGTTGTCTAGCTCTTCCTACAGGTTTGTTAATATTTGTTTTATATATTTTAGTGCTCCTTTGTTGAGTACGTATATGCTTACAAGTATGTTTTCTTGTTGGATTGACTCCTTCATCCTTATGTAATGCCCTTCTTTGTCTATCCTTACAATTTTTGTTTTAATGTCTGTTTTGTTGAACACCAGTATAGCTACTTCAGCTTTTTTTAAATTTCTATTTGCATGCAGCATCTTTTTCCATCCCTTCATTTTCAGTCTGTATGTGTGAATACATCCAAAGTGTGTTTCTTGTACACAGTGTATAGATTGGTCTTTCTTTAAGTCCATTTAACTACTAATTGTTTTTTAGTAGGAGAATTTAGTACATTTACATTTAGAGTAATTATTGGAAAGTATGTACTTCCTGTCATTTTGTTAACTTCCCTGCTTGTTTTGTACTTCCTCTGTTTCTTTTTTTCTTCCTTTTTTTCTTGTTCTTTTTGGTTTGAGGACTTTCCTTAGTGGTATGCTTAAATTCCTTTTTCATTACCTTTTGTGTATATACTATTGCTTTGTGGTTATCATGAGACTTACATACCTGCATTTACATACTTACATTTGTAAGTCTATTTTATGATGATAACAACTTACATTTGAATGCATACATTTCTATGCCTCTCGATGTTTAATGTTTCTGATGTCATATTTTACATTTTTATAATCTGTATCCCTGAACTAATTATTATAGTTACACCTATTTTTACTACTTTGTATTTTAACTTCTACACCAGCTTTGTAAGTGATTAATTCACTAACTTTACCAGTTTGATTTATAGTTTCATACACACACACACACACACACACACACATTACTATTTAGAATCTTTTCTTCTCAGATTGAAGAAGCCCCTTTAACATATCTCATAAAACAAGTTTAGTAGTGATTAACTCCTTTAGCTTTTGCTTCACTAGTACAATACCTGCTGGATAGAGTATTTTGGTTTGAAGTCTATTTTTTCTTTAACACTTTGAATATATTATATCACTCCCTTCTGGCATACAAATTTTCTGCTGAAAAATCTGCTTGTACTCTTATGGGGATTCCTTTATATGTTATATGTTTTTTTGTTTGTTTTCTCTTGCTTCTTTAAAATTAATTAATTAATTAATTAATTTCTTTATTGCATGAGAGAGAGAGGAGGGGAGGGACAGAGAAGAGAATCTGAAGCCAACTCCACACTAAGAATGTAGACAGATGCATGGCCTGATCTAAACACATTGAGATTACAACCCGAGCAGAAACTCAGAGTAGGACTCTTAACCAATGAGCCCCCAGGCACAACTCTTGCTGAGTTTAGTATGCTCTATTTGTCTTTAATTTTTGACACTTTAATTATAAGGTGTCTTAGTTGTGGATCTTCTTTCATATTATTTGGAACTTTCTGGGCTTCTTGTACATATATGTACATATATGTTTCCTCCACCAGATAAGGGAAGTTTTCAGACATTGTTTTTTCAAATAAGTTCTCTGTTCCTTTCTCTCTATCTCCTTTTTCTGAGACTTCCCTAATGCAAACGTTAATCGGCTTGAGGTTGTCCCATAAACCCCTTAAGCTATCATCATTTTTTTTTTTTTTGCTTTGTTTGGGTGAATCTCTCTGTCTGGTATTTGAATATGGAGATCTATTCTGTTTCTAGTTTGCTATTCAACCCCTCTAGTATATTTTTTAGTACAGTTTTGTGACTTCTGTTTGATACTTTCTTATACATTCTATGTCTTTTTTAAACATTTTGTTTTGTTTTGTTTTTTACTGTTTTAATCCATCCTATTCCCAAGTTTGGTAAACATCTATATGAGCATTACTTTGAACTCTTAATCAGGTAAATTATATATCTTCATTTTATTAAGATTTTTTTCTGAGTTTTTATCTAATTTCATTGGGAACATATTTTTCTGTTTATTTTGCTTGACTCTCTGGGTTGATGTCTATGTATTAGATGAAATAGTTCTTTCCCAGTCTTGAAGGTTTGGTCTTGTCATTAACCCCTGCTCTAGCTCTTGGTTTTCTCTCAAACTTTTGCAATTATCCAAGCAGACTTCTGAAAATTATTATTAATATAGGATGTATTATTTGTTTCAGGGGTTCAAGAAGCCTATTTTATTTTCCATAACTCCCTGTTGTTGAGAGTGTGTCAAAACCTGTTAGTGTCCCAGAGGGAAGGATCACAATCAGCACCTAGATTCAGGTTGATTGGGAGACAGACTCTCAGATGGTGGCCTTAAAAGTATGCAGATATATTGTGATTCCTGGGTGGCTCAGTAAGTTAAGCCTCTGCCTTTGACTCAGGTCATGATCCCGGGGTCCTGGGATTGAGCCCCATATTGGATTCCCTGCTCAGCCAGGAGCCTGTTTCTCCCTCTTCCTCTGCCCCTCCCCTGCTTGTGCTCTCTCTTACTCACTCTCAAATAAACAAATGAAATATTTTAAAAAAAATTAAGTATACAAATATATACAGTCTTGTGAGAAAACTAACATCAGTCCCACTGTCCATCAGAGCCATGAAATCTAGAAGTGTTCTCTGGTGGCAGTTGCAAAATTCATGCTCCAGTGGAGTGCATAAACTCGTTTATTGGAGATACCAGTGAGCTGTAGGAAGACACATGGAGAGCAAAAAGAAGGAGTCCCTCAGTTTACATTCTCTGAGAGCATCTCTGTAGACTCTCATTGTATGCTAAATCTGAAGCCTGAGCCTAATGCTGAAGCTCCAGAATGAGCAATTAAACCTCTTCCATAGAAAACTTTATGTATGCTTCAGTCTGCTGTGTGTGCAGGGCTCTGTGTGTGGTGGCCTGTCCAGAATTGTCTCTACTATTGTTACAGTCCCATGTGACCCAGGAATGTAAGTTCCCTTGGACATTAGAGGCAGGTAGTCAAAGAATATTGCCTGTGCGGCAACCACAAAAATCAAGCACCAAATGTATGTGTAAATTCCTCTATAGGAGATACTGGTGCTCCGGAGCCAGAATTGAAGATGGTATCCATTGACTTGAGTGAGGCATAAAGGGAGTGTAAAAATAGAACCTGTCAAAAAAGGGAAAAGAGTTAAAAAAAAGAAAAAGAAAATTAAAAGAGAAAATGAAAAAAAGAGTATCACAGCAGACCCTGCCCCTCAGACCAAATTAGGAAACAAATATTTCACATAATGTCTAGGCAGTTTTCAAAGGACTGCTTCTGTGCTGGATTCTGAAGAAGGTAAGTCTGGGTAGCAGCCTTTTAAGAGCCATTTATCAGTTGGCCATAGCCTCACAGATCTCATAGGCACGAGCCCCATTAGTTTTCCTAAAAAAAAAAATCTAAATTCATTAGCTCCATATATAACATACTCAGTGATGCACTCATCACATCACGTGCACTCCTTAATGCCCATCACCCAATTACCCCATGCTGTCATCCACCTCCCCTCCTATAGTTAAGAGTCTTTCATAGAAGGGAGTGAAAACTGAATGGGAAGTAACTGGAGAGGTTTTCAAAGCTAAATCTTTGAAGGCACTGTCTCTCCAGTTCATCTTAAAAGTTGGGGTGGCCACTGTGACATATTAACTTTTACTCCAAGGAGAAGCTCCAGGTTTTGAATTTCCTCCCAGTCATGGGTTGCTGCACCAGGGATGGGGTATATGGAAAGATTGTATCTCAGCCCTTCATACCTGCTTTAATTTTTTTTCCTCATTTGCTCAGTGTGAATCAAGTCATGTGCTAGAATTTAGGTAGAAATGTTCCTTATATAGCTGTAGATTTGGTGTGTCTGTGGGACTTGGTGAGTTCAGGATCTTCCTATCTCTCCACTGTGAACTAGAACCTTCAGCTGTAATCTTTTGACCCTAATCGCTACAGATTTTTCATCCACCTTTACAATATTTCCAAACTATGTCTTCCACTTTTCCACTCAGAGTTCCATGTTAGGTAAAACAGATACTCGATTCAGGCTTTTTAGGTAGCCCTTAGACCAGTTAGAACAGGCTAACACAATAATGTACAAATGAGGTTTTGTCTGCTCTCTCTGCAACCAGGAGCCAGGGTGACACACATCTTCAATATCATAGCCGAGTTAGGAGGTGGTAGGGCAAGGATGAATAAAAACACAAGGATGAATCTTTTTAAAAGATTTCATTTCTTTATCTGGCAGAGAAAGAGAGTAAACAGGAGGAGCGGCAGGCAGAGAGATAGGGAGAAGCAGATTCCCCATTGAGTGGGGAGCCTGATATTGGACTCAATCCTAACATCCCAGGATTATAACCTGGGCTGAAAACAGACACTTAAATGACTGAGCCACCAGGCACCCAAATTTTATACAATTTTTAAGTTAGATTTTTCTTGATTCTATGTTTGTTTGGTTGCTATAAACCTTTGACTGTTTTCCATAGTTTTGACTAGGGTAGTTCAGAGTTTCTACTTGTTTTTCAATGTTTCCATGAAAGGATAAGAGTTTGCAGCTGCCCACTCCCTCCTTTTAGTGATTTGACTCCATAATATACAGCATAATAAAATTAATTTATAAATTACTGGCATAAAAATGATGGTTGGATTCCCTACTTTCTCATCACCACCAAAACCTAGTCAACCTATAAATATATTTGAATAAATTCATGCCCCCAGGAAAATAATTGTGCATGATATATTTCTGTATGCCCAGTTTCTATATAGAGTCTGTAACTAAAAGTGTTTAATAAATGCATTTTGAATAAATGAATAGTACTATAAAATCCAACCATTAGTAATAACAGTGATTACATAGAAAAGTGTGAAATTCTGGGAATACAGAATTGCATTGGCAATCAGTTTATAACCATACACTCCTTCACAATTTCCATGGTACCTTCATATTTATTATCTTATCAGAGCTTCATAATTATTCTGTGAGCTAAGAATGATAGGGGCTTTAATCCCCATTTTATAAATCAGGTAGATTAAATGATGTTCTAAATCATCTAACTGTATCTGGCACTGGTAGGAATTTTATCTAGGTCCGCTACACACAAAACCTCTCCTCCTTTCATTTTTATTTCTTTTGAGAATCATTATGGAAGAAAATAATTCCCCTTTTCATTTGCTCCTCCTGAAAGAAGCAAACATTGCTCTTTTGGAAGTTTTGAAGAATACCAACTGCCAACAACTGCAAGAAACAGAATGATTCCCTACTCTAAATCATTTCAGAACAAATGAATATGTGCATATGTGTGAGTGGTAGGACCTGAATTCTTGGAGGGAGAATAGAATTTTATTTACATGTCAGAGCACCAATACCCTAGTTTGAGGCACTTTATACAGGAGCAGAATGAGGCTGTGAGAAGGATTTGGGAGTTCAGCCCAGGCACTGGGAAGATAAGGAAATGAGAGAGCAAAGACATCCATAGGGGCCTTAAGGCTTGCTTTCTTCTTGTCTGATATCCTCTCCTATCTCAACTGAAGAACTGGAGCCTGGGGTGAGGAGAATTGGGTGTAGAAAGATGTAGGAATAAATCTAGGCAACAGTGAAATCCATAGAGGTGAAAGAAAAACAGCACATTGTAAGTTATGAAACACAGAAGCATTAGAGAGGTTCTTGTTGTTTTCCTAAGAGAAAGAAACAGTTCATGCTAAAGTTTGAATGTCTGTCTTTTTTTTTCTTTTTTTAAATTAAATTTATTTATTTATTTTCAGAAAAATAGTATTCATTATTTTTTCACCACACCCAGTGCTCCATGCAATCAGTGCCCTCTAGAGTACCCACCACCTGGAACCCAAACCTCCCACACCACCGCAACTTCAAACCCCTCAGATGGTTTTTCAGAGTCCATAGTCTCTCATGATTCACCTCCCCTTCCAATTTACCCCAACTCCATTCTCTCTAACACCCCTTGTCCTCCATGATATTTGTTATGCTCCACAAATAAGTTAAAACATATGATAGTTGACTCACTCTGCTTGACTAATTTCACTCAGCATAATCTCTTCCAGTCCCGTCCATGTTGCTACAAAACTTGGGTATTCATCCTTTCTGATGGAGGCATAATACTCCATAGTGTATATGGACCACATCTTCCTTAAACATTCGTCCATTGAAGGGCATCTTGGTTCTTTCCATAGTTTAGCGACCGTGGCCATTGCTGCTATAAACATTGGGGTACAGATGGCCCCTCTTTTCACGACATCTGTATCTTTAGGGTAAATACCCAGGAGTGCAATGGCAGGGTCAAAGGGAAGTTCTATTTTTAATTTCTTGAGGATTCTCCACACTGTTCTCCAAAGAAGTTGCACCAACTTGCATTCCCACCAACAGTGTAAGAGGGTTCCCCTTTCTCCACATCCTCTCCAACACATGTTGTTTCCTGTCTTGCTAATTTTGGCCATTCTAACTGGTGTAAGGTGATATCTCAATGTGGTTTTAATTTGAATCTCCCTGAGGGCTAGTGATAATTAACATTTTTTCATGTGTCTGATAGCCATTTGTATGTCTTGATTGGAGAAGTGTCTGTTCATATCTTCTGCCCATTTTTTGAAATATTTACCTGTTTCCTGTGTTGAGTTTGAGGAGTCCATTATAGATCCTGGATATCAACCTTTTGTCTGTAATGTCATTTGCAATTATCTTCTCCCATTCCATGGGTTGCCTCTTTGTTTTTTTGACTGTTTCCTTTGCTGTGCAGAAGCTTTTGATTTTGATGAAGTCCCAAAATTTCATCTTCGCTTTTGTTTCCTTTCGCTTTGGAAACATATCTTGAAAGAAGTTGCTGTGGCTGATATCGAAGAGATTACTGCCGATGTTCTCCTCTAGGGTTCTGATGGATTCCTGTCTCACGTTGAGGTCCTTTATGCATTTTGAGTTTACCTTTGTGTACGGTGTAAGAGAATGGTTGAGTTTCATTCTTCTACTTATAGCTGCCCAGTTTTCCCAGCACCATTTATTGAAGAGACTGTCTTTTTTCCACTGTATATTTTATCCTGTTTTGTTGAAGATTAATTGACCATAGAGTTGAGGGTCCATATCTGGGCTCTCTACACTGTTCCACTGGTCTATGTGTCTGTTTCTATGCCAGTACCATGCTGTCTTGGTGATCACAGCTTTGTAATAAAGCTTGAAATCAGGTAACGTGATGCCCCAGCTTTATTTTTGTTTTTCAACATTTCCTTAGCGATTCGGGGTCTCTTCTGATTCCATACAAATTTTTGGATTATTTGCTCCAGTTCTTTGAAGAATACCGGTGGAATTTTGATCGGAATGGCATTAAAAGTACAGATTATTCTAGGCAGTATAGACATTTTAACAATGTTTATTGTTCCGACTCAAGAGCATGGAATGGTCTTCTATCTTTTTGTGTCTTCAATTTCTTTCAGGAGTGTTCTGTAGTTCCTCAAGTACAGATCCTTTACCTCTTTGGTTAGGTTTATTCCCAGGTATCTTATGGTTCTTGGTGCTATAGTAAATGGAATCGATTTTCTATTTTCCCTTTCTGTATTTTCATTGTTAGTGTATAAGAAAGCCACTGATTTCTGCACATTGACTTTGTATCCTGCCACATTGCTGAATTGCTGTATGAGTTCTAGTAGTTTGGGGGTGGAGTCTTTTGGGTTTTCCATATAAAGAATCATGTCATCTGTGAAGAGAGAGAGTTTGACTTCTTCATTGCCAATTTGGATACCTTTTATTTCTCTTTGTTGTCTGATTGCTGTTGCTAGGATTTCTAATACTATGTTGAACAAGAGTTGTGAAAGTGAGCATCCTTGTCTTGTTCCTGATCTTAATGGGAAGGCTACAAGCTTTTTCGCATTGAGGATGATATTTGCTGTGATTCTTTCATAGATAGATTTGATGAGGTTCAGGAATGTTCCCTACATCCCTATACTTTGATCAGGAATGGATGCTGGATTTTGTCAAATGCTTTTTCTGCATCAATTGAGAGGATCATGTGGTTCTTCTCTCTTCTCATATTAATTTGTTGTATCACATTGATTGATTTGCGAATGTTGAACCATCCTTGTAGCCCAGGGATGAATCCCACCTGGTCAGGGTAGATAATCTTTTTTAATGTGCTGTTGGATCCTGTTGGCTAGGATCTTGTTGAGAATCTTAGCGTCCATATTCATCAGTTATATTGGTCTGAAATTCTCCTTTTTGGTAGGGTCTTTACCTGGTTTGGGGATCAGGGTAATGCTGACTTCATAGAAAGAGTCTGGAAGTTTTCCTTCTGCTTCAATTTTTTTGAAACAGCTTCAGGAGAATAGGTATTATTTCTTCTTTGAAAGTTTGGTAAAATTCCCTAGGGAATCCGTCAGGTCCTGGGCTCTTTTTTGGGGAGGTTTTTGATCACTGCTTCAATCTTGTTACTAGATATTGGTCTATTCAGGTTGTCGATTTCTTCCTGGTTCAATTTTGATAGTTTATAGTTTTCCAGGAATGCATCCATTTCATCTAGGTTGCTAAGCTTATTGGCATATAACTGTTGATAATAACTTCTGATGATTGTTTCTAATTCCTTGGTGTTCATTGTGATCTCTCCCTTTTCATTCATAATTTTTTTTTAATTTTTAATTTTTTATAAACATATATTTTTATCCCCAGGGGTACAGGTCTGTGAATCACCAGGTTTACACACTTCACAGCACTCACCAAAGCACATACCCTCCCCAATGTCCATAATTTTACCCCCTTCTCCCAAACCCCCTCCCCCCAGCAACCCTCAGTTTGTTTTGTGAGATTAAGAGTCACTTATGGTTTGTCTCCCTCCCAATCCCATCTTGTTTCATTGATTCTTCTCCGACCCACTTAAGCCCCCATGTTGCATCACCACTTCCTCATATCAGGGAGATCATATGATAGTTGTCTTTCTCTGCTTGACTTATTTTGCTAAGCATGATACACTCTAGTTCCATCCATGTTGTGGCAAATGGCAAGATTTCATTTCTTTTGATGGCTGCATAGTATTCCATTGTGTATATATACCACATCTTCTTGATCCATTCATCTGTTGATGGACATCTAGATTCTTTCCATAGTTTGGCTATTGTGGACATTGCTGCTATAAACATTCGGGTGCACGTGCCCCTTTGGATCACTACGTTTGTATCTTTAGGGTAAATACCCAATAGTGCAATTGCTGGGTCATAGGGCAGTTCTATTTTCAACATTTTGAGGAACCTCCATGCTGTTTTCCAGAGTGGCTGCACCAGCTTGCATTCCCACCAACAGTGTAGGAGGGGTCCCCTTTCTCCGCATCCTCGCCAGCATCTGTCATTTCCTGACTTGTTGATTTTAGCCATTCTGACTGGTGTGAGGTGATATCGCACTGTGGTTTTGATTTGTATTTCCCTGATGCCGAGTGATATGGAGCACTTTTTCATGTGTCTGTTGGCCATCTGGATGTCTTCTTTGCAGAAATGTCTGTTCATGTCCTCTGCCCATTTCTTGATTGGATTATTTGTTCTTTGGGTGTTGAGTTTGCTAAGTTCTTTATAGATTCTGGACACTAGTCCTTTATCTGATATGTCGTTTGCAAATATCTTCTCCCATTCTGTCAGTTGTGTTTTGATTTTGTTAACTGTTTCCTTTGCTGTGCAAAAGCTTTTGATCTTGATGAAATCCCAATAGTTTATTTTTGCCCTTGCTTCCCTTGCCTTTTGCGTTGTTCCTAGGAAGATGTTGCTGTGGCTGAGGTCGAAGAGGTTGCTGCCTGTGTTCTCCTCAAGGATTTTGATGGATTCCTTTCGCACATTGAGGTCCTTCATCCATTTTGAGTCTATTTTCGTGTGTGGTGTAAGGAAATGGTCCAATTTCATTTTTCTGCATGTGGCTGTCCAATTTTCCCAGCACCATTTATTGAACAGGCTGTCTTTTTTCCATTGGACATTCTTTCCTGCTTTGTCAAAGATTAGTTGACCATAGAGTTGATGGTCTATTTCTCGGCTCTCTATTTTGTTCCATTGATCTATGGGTCTGTTTTTGTGCCAGTACCATGCTGTCTTGATGATGACAGCTTTGTAATAAGGCTTGAAGTCCGGGATTGTGATGCCACCAACGTTGGCTTTCTTTTTCAATATCCCTTTGGCTATTCGAGGTCTTTTCTGGTTCCATATAAATTTTAGAATTATTTGTTCCATTTCTTTGAAAAAGATGGATGGTACTTTGATAGGAATTGCATTAAATGCGTAGATTGCTTTAGGTAGCATAGACATTTTCACAATAGTTATTCTTCCAATCCAGGAGCATGGAACATTTTTCCATTTCTTTGTGTCTTCCTCAATTTCTTTCATGAGTACTTTATACTTTTCTGAGTATAGATTCTGTGTCTCTTTGGTTAGGTTTATTCCTAGGTATCTTACGGTTTTGGGTGCAATTGTAAATGGGATTGACTCCTTAATTTCTCTTTCTTCTGTCTTGCTGTTGGTGTAGAGAAATGCAACTGATTTCTTCATTCATAATTTTATGAGTTTGGGATTTCTCTCTTTTCTTTTGGATTAGTGTGGCCAATGGTTTATCAATCTTATTGATTCTTTCAAAAAACCAGCTTCTAGTTTCATTGATACGTTCTACTGTATCTCTGGTTTCTACCTCATGGATCTCAGCTCTAATCTTGATGATTTCCCTTCTGATGTGTGGAGTTGGTTTGATTTGTTGTTGATTCTCCAGTTCTTTAAGGTGTAGAGACAGCTGCTGTGTTCTGGAATTTTCAATTTTTTTGAGGGAGGCTTGGACGGCTATGTATTTCCCCCTTAGGACCACCTTTGCTGTATCCCATAGGTTTTGGATCAAAGTGTCTTCATTGTCATTGGTTTACATGAATTGTTTCAGTTCTTCCTTAATCTCCTGGTTGATCCAAGCATTCTTAAGCAAGGTGGTCTTTAGCTTCCAGGTATTTGAGTTCCTTCTGAACTTTTCCTTGTGATTGAGCTCCAGTTTCAAAGCATTGTGATCTGAGAATGTGCAGGGAATAATCTCATCTTTTGGTATCGACTGAGTCCTGATTTGTGACCCAGTATGTGGTCTATTGTGGAGAAGGTTCCATGTGCACTTGAGAAGAATGAGTATTCTGTTGTTTTAGGGTGGAATGTTCTGTATATATCTATGAGGTCCATCTGGTCCAATGTGTCATTCAATACTCTTGTTTCTTTATTGATTTTCTGCCTTGATGATCTGTCTATTTCTGAGAGAGGTGTGTTAAGATCTCCTACTATTAATGTATTCATATCCATATGACTCTTTATCTTGATTAACAGTTTCCTTATGTAATTGGCTCCTCCCATATTGGGGACATAGATATTTATAATTGTTAGATCATCTTGGTGGATAGTCCTTTTAAGAATTATGTAGTGTTTGGAAGTGGAGGTGAACCATGAGAAACAATGGACTCTGAAAAAGAATCTGAGGGTTTTGAAGGGGCAAGGGGTGGGAGGTCGGGGTACCTAGTTGTGGGTATTATGGAGGGCACAGATTGCTTGGAGCACTGTGTGGTGCAAAAATAATCAATACTGTTATGCTGAAAATAAATAAAAAATAAATTTAAATAAATCAATTAAATTGGGGCACCTGGGTGGCTCAGTGGGTTAAAGCCTCTGCCTTAGGCTCAGGTCGTGATCTCAGGGTCCTGGGATTCAGCCCCACATCAGTCTCTCTGCTTGACAGGGTGCCTTCTTCCCTCTGCACCCCCACCCCTCCTGCTTCTCTGCCTACTTGTGATCTCTGTATGTCAAATAAATAAATATAATCCTTTAAAAATCAATTAAATTGTACTTCATAGAAAATAGAAAATTGTACTTCAAAGAAAGCAAAACAAAACAAAAATAATTATGTAGTGTCCTTCTGTATCTCTGTCTACAGTCTTTAGTTTAAACTCTAATTTATCTGATATGAGAATCATATCCTTCTTTTGAGGCCCATTGGCATGAGAGATGCTTCTCCATCCCTTCACTTTCTGTCTGGGTGTATCTTTAGGTTCAAAATGGGTCTCTTGTAGGCAACATATGGATAGGTCCTGTCGTTTTATTCAATCTGCAACCCTGTGCCATTTTATGGACACATTTAGGCCATTCACATTGAGACTGATTATTGATAGATATGTTTTTATTGACATCGAGTTACCTTTGAAGTTTTTCTTTCTGCAGACTGTCTCTATATTTATTTTCAATGCTATTCTTAGGATTTTTCCTCTTTTATAGAACCCCCTTAATATTTCCTGCAGTGTAGGCTTGGTGGTTGCATTGTCTTTTAAGCCTTGCGATCTTGGAAACTCTTTATCTCTCCATCCACTTGAATGTCAGTCTTGCTGGACAAAGTATTCTTGGCTGCATGTTCTTCTCATTTAGTGTCCTGAATATATCTTGCCAGTCCTTTATGGCTTGCCAGGTCTCTGTGGACAGGTCTGACGTTATTCTGATGGGCTTTCCTCTGTAAGTAAGGAGCCTCTTTGTCCTAGCGGCTTTCAAGAGATTATATCTACAATAATGATTCTTCAATTTGACTATCAGGTGCCTTGATGTTTTTCTGGAATCTGTAATCTTGGGTGGAGACCATTCGGCCTCTAGTACATGAATGCTGGTTCCATTCACAAGATTGGGAAAATTTTCATGAAGAACTTGTTCCACTATATCTTCTAGACTTCTTTCTTTCTCCTCCCCTTCAGGGATTCCAATAATTCTTTTTTTTTCATTTATTTATTTTCCGCATAACAGTATCATTATTTTTTCACCACACCCAGTGCTCCTGAAAGACCCTCGATCTGCACCCAAGAAGCAGACACCAAGCCTCCACTGGATGCAAGTTACAAGAGGTTTATTGGTTACACAGGTGCCTGCGGACGCATCAGCCTTTGTGGGCTGAGTGCGCCGGGATAGATTGGGGAGCAGATTATATAGGGCAAGGGTTGGGGTGGCGGGAAGCGAGCTTACAGAAGCAGATGCTTGGTTACAGGGATCTGATTGGTTAACTTAAATCAACCATTGTCAGGCACTGGGTTTAAGGCAAGGACACAACGGTTTGTTCTGGTGGGCCTTGGCTCAGCACTCTGGAAAGTCCCAGGTACACTCTATTCCTCATTTGTCTTTTCTTTTGACAGACCGGGTGATCACAGACAATAGACATCCTGGTATGTGTTGCCATCTGGCTATGGGAACAATCAAGCCTTCAGCAAGGGGATAGGGGGTGCTTTGGGGACATCAGGTTACTTAAACAAGCCTTTAGCAAAGGGATAGGGGTCTTTCACTCCATGCAATCCGTGCCCTCTATAATACCCACCACCTGGTACCCTGACCTCCCATCTCCCGCCACTTCAAACACCTCAGATTGTTTTTCAGAGTCCATAGTCTCTCATGATTCACCTCCCCTTCCAATTTCCCCCAACCCCCTTCTCTCTAACTCCCCATGTCCAATAATTCTGACATTGCAACATTTCATGGCATCATTTATTTCCCTGATTCTGTTTTCATGGCTTCTAAGCTGTTTGTTCCAGGCCTCCTCCTGATCCTTTCTCTCTATCTGTTTACCCTCCAGATCACTAATTCTATCTTCTGTCTCAGTTACCCTAGCTTTGAGAGAATTTAGATTAGATTGGAACTCATTGGGAGCATTGTGAACCTCCACCCTGGTAGCTTTAAGCTCCGCCCTAATATTGTGAACATCATCTCTGGTCGCTTTCAGCTTGGCCCTAATCAATTCCGTTTGGTCATCCATGGCTTTCTCCAACCTAGCTATTGCCTGGATAATTGTTAGCCTGAATTCTCTTTCTGACATATTGTCTATGTTGATAGCTGTTAGCTCTGTTGCAAAAGGTCCATCGTCTGGACCTTCTTTTTTCTTCTGTTGGGCATTCCTCCTCCTAGTCATTTGGTGAGAGATGAATGATCAGATGTAGCTGGATGTATCGACCATGTGCAGTTAATGTGCACCCTGGAACACTTCTGAGCAATCAGGATACCCCACCCAAATGAGAGAAAAAAGAAAAGAAAAAGAAAAAAAAACACAGAGAGAGAGAGAGAGAGAGAGAGAGAGAGAGAGAAAAGAAAGGGAAGAGAAAAGAGGAGGTTCCAAAAACAGACAAACAAAAAGACTGACAAAAGTATATGACAAGAGAAAAAAATATATATATATATATAAACAAATAAAGGAAGAACCTCATCAAAAAGAACCCCAATTGTAAGATTTATATACTATCAGGACAAACACAAAAAACACAGAAACACTGGTGGAAGAAAACGATGGGAGAGTAGTTATATATTCTTAGTGTGGGCGAGGAAGATTATTTTGATTCTTCCTGGATGTATCTTGATATCTTTGTTAAATAACTCAACTTTCCTAAGATAAAGGGGGATTAAAAATTGGTTTACCTATAAGGGTAGTATTGATTGGGGAAAGGAGATTACCTTGAAGTTTAACTCTATATGAATATTAGAAAATAAAAATAAAAAAGGAATAAACTAAACTAAAATAAAATAAAAAAAGAAATTTTAAAAATAGAAATGCAAAAGAAAAACACAGGTTTATGTATCAAAAAGTTCAGGTTAGAAGGGTATTATGGAATTTGATGTACTGGAGAGCTTACATGATGATAAATAGGTTAAAAAATTATCTATATAAAAAATTGAGCCAGAATAGTGGGAACAAATTAAAAATAAAAGTTGTCCTATGAAGTAGTGGTGGTTTTTCTCTTGTAGTCTTTTTTTTTTCTTTCCTGGTTGGTTTTCTGGGGGGACGGGCCTGCCACGTGGGTTTTCAGTCAATTATGTTCTCTGAGTTAAGTCTGCCTGTCCCCTCAAGGGGGTGGACTCTGAGGAAACCAGTTTTATCAGGCTTTTATTCTCTGGATGTTTTTACATTTGTTCATTTTTTTTTTCCTCTCGCCTTAACCGCTTTTGATGGTTTTGTAGGTTTAGAGGAAAGCAAACTGCACCCTGACCTCCCTCTCAGAGAGAAGCCTCAGTCTGTTCTTCTGTGGGTGTTGCAGAGCCCATATAAATTCCCCCTTGGCCACTGGCGGAGCAGGTTCCGAGTCGCAGTCCCTGAGGACGCAGGTTCTTCTGCTTGTATCCAAAACCATGGCAGCGGTGGCTGTCTGGGCAGCTCTAGACCACCAGAGAGGTTCCAAGCAGTGATCACACACAGATTTTCCCGCTGGCCTGGCCTGGGAGTGCCTGGTGTTTCTGGGTCTAAGAGCACTGGGCTTGCATGCACCTCTCTCAGGGGAGGCTGCAAGTCATGCGCAAGTCACAGGCTCTGAAAGTGGGATGCAGGTCTGAAAGCACCAGGCTGGGCCTTCACACACCTCTCTCAGGGGAGAGTTTGGGGTGTGCATCTTGGGCTCTGAAACAATGGCACGGATCTAAGAGCGCCGGGTGGGCCTTTATGCACCTCTCTCAGGGGAGGGGGAGGGGCGCGCGTTTCTCAGGCTCTGTAGCAGGGCTCATGTGTTCTGCCATCTGGTGTGGCTCCCAGCCCCTCACAGGAGCCAGACCCCATGCAATCTCGGAGGCGCTGGCGGCTCAGGGACCAAGAACTGGTTTCTCCACCGCACTCTCTCTGGCTCAGCACCAGGGGAGGCTGTCCTGGGACTGGGGACTTAAGCCCCTGTCCCTTGCCACCCCGATTCCCACAATCCACACACACACACCCCCCCGTGACCCTTTGCTCTTTGGAGTGCTTTCAACCAGTCTCCAAGTTAATGCTGGTCCCCAGATGCAGGGCACTCTCATATTAGGGGTATTACTTTCCAACCTGTTGCCTCTAGTGGCTCCCTCCCCCTTTTGTTTACCTCCCGATATTAGTCCAATGGTCCCACTCTGCTTTACCTGCCCACTGGTGTCTTCTGCCCCTGTAGAGATCCAGACGTGTATAATTCTGATCTCAGGCTGATTTCATTGGTGATCAGAGTTCTTTGGTAGGTAATCAGCTCACTTTAGGGTACAGGTTGAAAAGGCACCTCCCCCTACTTCCCTGCCATCTTGTCTGGTCCCTAAAAAACTTTTTGTTTAAAATTTTGGTTAGTTAACATACAGTGTAATATTATATTCTGGCATACAATATAGTGATTCAGGACTTCCATGCAACATCTGGTGCTCATTAAAAGTGCACTCCCTAATCTTATCACCTATTTAACCTATCCCCCCTGCCCACTTTCCCTTCAGTAACCCTCAGTTTGTTCTCTATAGTTAGAGTCTATTTCCTGGTTTCTCTCTTTCTCCTTGTTCATATGTGTTGTTTCTTAAATTTCACATATTATAGAAATCATATGGTATTTGTCTTTCTCTGATTGACTTATTGTAGCTTAGCATAACATTCTCTAGCTACATTCATGTCATGGCAAATGGCAAAATTTCATTCTTTTTTATGGCTGAGTAATATTCTACTATATACCACATTTCCTTTATTCATTCACCATTCAAGGGACATTTTGGCTCCTTCCATAATTTGGCTATTGTAGATAATACTGCTGTAAATATTTAGATGTATTTATCCATTTGAATTAGTATTTTTTTTTAATTTTTTATTTTTTATAAACATATATTTTTATCCCCAGGGGTACAGGTCTGTGAATCACCAGGTTTACACACTTCACAGCACTCACCAAATCACATACCCTCCCCAATGTCCATAATCCCACCCCCTTCTCCCAAACCCCCTCCCCCCAGCAACCCTCAGTTTGTTTTGTGAGATTAAGAGTCACTAATGGTTTGTCTCCCTCCCAATCCCATCTTGTTTCATTTATTCTTCTTATACCCACTTAAGCCTCCATGTTGCATCACCACTTCCTCATATCAGGGAGATCATATGATAGTTGTCTTTCTCTGCTTGACTTATTTCGCTAAGCATGATACGCTCTAGTTCCATCCATGTTGTTGCAAATGGCAAGATTTCATTTCTCGTTTTTGATGGCTGCATAGTATTCCATTGTGTATATATACCACATCTTCTTGATCCATTCATCTGTTGATGGACATCTAGGTTCTTTCCATAGTTTTGGCTATTGTGGACATTGCTGCTATAAACATTCGGGTGCATGTGTCCCTTTGGATCACTACGTTTTGTATCTTTAGGGTAAATACCCAATAGTGCAATTGCTGGGGTCATAGGGCAGTTCTATTTTTCAACATTTTTGAGGAACCTCCATGCTGTTTTCCAGAGTGGCTGCACCAGCTTGCATTCCCACCAACAGTGTAGGAGGGTTCCCCTTTCTCCGCATCCTCGCCAGCATCTGTCATTTCCTGACTTGTTTGATTTTAAGCCATTCTGACTGGTGTGAGGTGATATCGCATTGTGGTTTTGATTTGTATTTTCCCTGATGCCGAGTGATATGGAGCACTTTTTCATGTGTCTGTTGGCCATCTGGATGTCTTCTTTGCAGAAATGTCTGTTCATGTCGTCTTCTGCCCATTTCTTGATTGGATTATTTGTTCTTTGGGTGTTGAGTTTACTAAGTTCTTTATAGATTCTGGACACTAGTCCTTTATCTGATATGTCGTTTGCAAATATCTTCTCCCATTCTGTCAGTTGTCTTTTGATTTTGTTAACTGTTTCCTTTGCTGTGCAAAAGCTTTTGATCTTGATGAAATCCCAGTAGTTTTTTTTTTTTCCCTTGCTTCCCTTGCCTTTTGCGTTGTTCCTAGGAAGATGTTTTGCTGCGGCAGAGGTCGAAGAGGTTGCTGCCCGTGTTCTCCTCAAGGATTTTTGATGGATTCCTTTCGTACATTGAGGTCCTTCATCCATTTTGAGTCTATTTTTGTGTGTGTGGTGTAAGGAAATGGTCCAATTTCATTTTTCTGCATGTGGCTGTCCAATTTTCCCAGCACCATTTATTGAAAAGGCTGTCTTTTTTCCATTGGACATTCTTTCCTGCTTTGTCGAAGATTAGTTGACCATAGATTTGAGGGTCTATTTCTGGGCTCTCTATTCTGTTCCATTGGTCTATGTGTCTGTTTTTGTGCCAGTACCATGCTGTCTTGATGATGACAGCTTTGTAATAGAGCTTGAAGTCCGGAATTGTGATGCCACCAACGTTGGCTTTCTTTTTCAATATCCCTTTGGCTATTCGAGGTCTTTTCTGGTTCCATATAAATTTTAGAATTATTTGTTCCATTTCTTTGAAAAAGATGGATGGTACTTTGATAGGAATTGCATTAAATGTGTAGATTGCTTTAGGTAGCATAGACATATTCACAATATTTATTCTTCCAATCCAGGAGCATGGAACATTTTTCCATTTCTTTGTGTCTTCCTCAATTTCTTTCATGAGTACTTTATAGTTTTCTGAGTATAGATTCTGTGTCTCTTTGGTTAGGTTTATTCCTAGGTATCTTATGGTTTTTGGATGCAATTGTAAATGGGATTGACTCCTTAATATCTCTTTCTTCTGTCTTGCTGTTGGTGTAGAGAAATGCAACTGATTTCTGTGCATTGATTTTATATCCTGACACTTTACTGAATTCCTGTATAAGTTCTAGCAGTTTTGGAGTGGAGTCTTTTGGGTTTTCCACATATAGTATCATATCATCTGCGAAGAGTGATAATTTGACTTCTTCTTTGCCGATTTGGATGCCTTTAATTTCCTTTTGTTGTCTGATTGCTGAGGCTAGGACCTCTAGTACGATGTTGAATAGCAGTGGTGATTATGGACATCCCTGCCGTGTTCCTGACCTTAGCGGAAAAGCTTTCAGTTTTTCTCCATTGAGAATGATATTTGCGGTGGGTTTTTCATAGATGGCTTTGATGATATTGAGGTATGTGCCCTCTAATCCCTACACTTTGAAGAGTTTTGATCAGGAAGGGATGTTGTACTTTGTCAAATGCTTTTTCAGCATCTATTGAGAGTATCATATGGTTCTTGTTCTTTCTTTTATTGATGTGCTGTATCACATTGACTGATTTGCGGATGTTGAACCAACCTTGCAGCCCTGGAATAAATCCCACTTGGTCGTGGTGAATAATCTTTTTAATGTACTGTTGAATCCTATTGGCTAGTATTTTGTTGAGTATTTTCGCATCTGTGTTCATCAAGGATATTGGTCTATAGCTCTCTTTTTTGGTGGGATCCTTGTCTGGTTTTGGGATCAAGGTGATGCTGGCCTCATAAAATGAGTTTGGAAGTTTTCCTTCCATTTCTATTTTTTGTAACAGTTTCAGGAGAATAGGAATTAGTTCTTCTTTAAATGTTTGGTAGAATTCCCCCGGGAAGCCATCTGGCCCTGGGCTTTTGTTTGTTTGGAGATGTTTAATGACTGTTTCAATCTCCTTACTGGTTATGGGTCTGTTCAGGCTTTCTATTTCTTCCTGGTTCAGTTGTGGTAGTTTATATGTTTCTAGGAATGCATCCATTTCTTCCAGATTGTCAAATTTATTGCCGTAGAGATGCTCATAGTATGTTCTTATAATAGTTTGTATTTTCTTTGGTGTTAGTTTGTGATCTCTCCTCTTTCGTTCATGATTTTATTTATTTGGGTCCTTTCTCTTTTCTTTTTGATAAGTCGGGCCAGGGGTTTATCAATTTTATTAATTCTTTCAAAGAACCAGCTCCTAGTTTCGTTGATTTGTTCTATTGTTTTTTTGGTTTCTATTTCATTGATTTCTGCTCTGATCTTTATGATTTCTCTTCTCCTGCTGGGTTTGGGGTTTCTTTCTTTGTTCTCTATCTCCAGCTCCTTTAGGTGTAGGGTTAGGTTGTGTACCTGAGACCTCTCTTGTTTCTTGAGAAAGGCTTGTACCGCTATATATTTTCCTCTCAGGACTGGCCTTTGTTGTGTCCCACAGATGTTTGAACCGTTGTATTTTCATTATCATTTGTTTCCATGATTTTTTTCAATTATTTCTTTTAATTTCCCCGGTTGACCCATTCATTCTTTAGAAGGATACTGTTTAGTCTCCATGTATTTGGGTTCTTTTCCAAACTTCCTTTTTGTGGTTGAGTTCTAGCTTTAGAGAATTGTGGTCTGAAAATATGCAGGGAATGATCCCAATCTTTTTGATACCGGTTGAGTCCTGATTTAGGACCGAGGATGTGATCTATTCTGGAGAATGTTCCATGTGCACTAGAGAAGAATGTGTATTCTGTTTGCTTTGGGATGAAATATTCTGAATATATCTGTGATGTCCATCTGGTCCAGTGTGTCATTTAAAGCCTTTATTTCCTTGCTGATCTTTTGCTTGGATGACCTGTCCATTTCAGTGAGGGGAGTGTTAAAGTCCCCTACTATTATTGTATTATTGTTGATGTGTTTCTTTGATTTTGTTATTAATTGGTTTATATAGTTGGCTGCTCCCACATTGGGGGCATAGATATTTAAAATGTTGTTAAATCTTCTTGTTGGACAGACCCTTTGAGTATGATATAGTGTCCTTTCCTCATCTCTTATTATAGTCTTTGGCTTAAAATCTAATTGATCTGATATAAGGATTTGCCACTCTCCTGCTTTCTTCTGATGTCCATTAGCATGGTAAATTCTTTCCACCCCCTCACTTAAATCTGGAGGTGTCTTCGGGCTTAAAATGTTGTTTCTTGGAGGCAACATATAGATGGGTTTTGTGTTTTTTTATCCATTCTGATACCCTGTGTCTTTTGACAGGGGCATTTAGCCCATTCACATTCAGGGTAACTATTGAGAGATATGAACTTAGTGCCATTGTATTGCCTGTAAGGTGACTGTTACTGTATATTGTCTCTATTCCTTTCTGATCTACCACTTGTAGGCTCTCTCTTTGCTTAGAGACCCCCTTTCAATATTTCCTGCAGAGCTGGTTTGGTATTTGCAAATTCTTTCAGTTGTTTGTTTGTTCCTGGAAGCTTTTAATCTCTCCTTCTATTTTTCAATGATAGCCTAGCTGGATATAGTATTCTTGGCTGCATGTTTTTCTCATTTAGTGCTCTGAAAATATCATGCCAGCTCTTTCTGGCCTGCCAGGTCTCTGTGGATAAGTCAGCTGCCAATCTAATATTTTTACCATTGTATGTTACAGACTTCTTTTTCCGGGCTGCTTTCAGGATTTTCTCTTTGTCACTAAGACTTGTAAATTTTACTATTAGGTGACGGGTGTGGGCCTATTCTCTTATTGATTTTGCGAGGGGCATTCTCTGAACCTCCTGAATTTTGATGCTCGTTCCCTTTGCCATATTGGGGAAATTTCTCCCCAATAATGTCTCTCCAGTATACCTTCTGCTCCCCTCTCACTTTCTTCTTCTTCTGAATCCCAATTATTCTAATGTTTTGTTTCGGTCTTATGGTGTCACTTATCTCTCGAATTCTCCCCTCGTGGTCCAGTAGCTGTTTGTCCCTCTTTTGCTCAGCTTCTTTATTCTCTGTCATTTGGTCTTCTATATCACTAATTCTTTCTTTCTTCTGCCTCATTTATCCTAGCAGTTTAGAGCCTCCATTTTTGATTGCACCTCATTAATAGCTTTTTTGATTTCACCTTGGTTAGATTTTAGTTCTTTTATTTCTCCAGAAAGGGCTTTTATATCTCTCGAGAGGGTTTCCCTAATATCTTCCATGCCTTTTTTTCGAGCCCGGCTAGAACCTTGAGAATTGTCATTCTGAACTCTAGATCTGACATATTACCGATGTCTGTGGTTTATTAGGTCCCTAGCCTTCGGTACTCTGTACTGGCCTCTTGTTCTTTTTTTTTTGTGTTGAATTTTTACGGTCTTGTCATTTTGTCCAGATAAGAGTAAATGAAGGGGCAAGTAAAATACTAAAAGGGTGGCAACAACCCCAGGAAAATATGCTTTAACCAAATTAGAAGAGATCCAAAATCGTGAGTGGGGAGAAAGGGGAAAAAGATGTTCCAAAGGAAGTAAGAAAAAAAAAAAAAGAAAAGAACCAAAACAAAAAGAAAAGAAAAAGAAAAAGAAAAGAAAAGAAAGAAAACGAATTTTTAAAAAAAGAAAAAACACCTAAGGCCCAAAGGTCACTCTCAATATATATATATAATTAGATAAACTAGTTAAAAAATCGTTAAAAAATAAAAGGTAACAGTTAAAAAAAAATTTTACCCGAAGGCGAGAAAAAAAAAAAATGAAAAAGAAAAAATTAAATTAACTGCAAGACTAAAAAAAAAATCACAGGAAAAAAGCCATGATTTCCGTGCTTGGCTTTCTCCTCCTCTGGAATTCTGCTGCTCTCCTTGGTATTGAAACCGCACTCTTTGGTAGGTGAACGTGGTCTCGGCTGGATTTCTCTTATCTTGATCTTCTGGGGGAGGGCCTGTTGTAGTGATTCTCAAGTGTCTTTGCCCCCAGGCGGAATTGGCAACCGCCCTTACCCCGGGGCCGGGGTGAGTAATCCGCTCGGGTTTGCTTTCATGAGCTTTTGTTCCCTGAGCGCTTTCCGTAGAGTTCCAGAGGACGGGAATACAAATGGCGGGCCTCCTGGTCTCCGGCCCGGAGGAGCCGAGAGCCCAGGGCCCCACTCCTCAGTGCGCCCTCAGAGAACAGCGCCCATTCCTCCCACTCTCCCGTCTGCCTGACCTCTGGCCGCGCTCCGAGCTCACCGAGCCTGCGACCGGTTCAAGGTAACACGGAGCTGCGAGCTCACTGTCGGCTCTGTCTCTGTAGCTGGCTTTCCCGTTCCAATACCCGCAAGCTCTGCGACACTCAGACACCCCCGATCCTTCTGTGACCCTGTGGGACCTGAGGCCACGCTGACCCCGCGTGGGCTTCGCCCCGGTTTAGCCTCTGGAGCGATGTCCCTCAGCGGAACAGACTTTTAAAAGTCCTGATTTTGTGCGCGGTTGCTCCGCCGCTTGCCGGGAGCCGGCCCCTCCCCCCCGGGTCTATCTTCCCGTCGCTTTGGATTCACTTCTCCGCCGGTCCTACCTTTCAGAAAGTGGTTGTTTTTCTGTTTCCAGAATTGCTGTTCTTCTTCTCTTCCATCTGCCGATGGATTTTCAGGTGTTTGCAATCTTTAGATAAGCTATCTAGCTGATCTCCGGCTAGCTGAAGCAGTCTCAGCTTGCTACTTCTCCGCCATCTTGACTCCTCCTGAATTAGTATTTTTGTATTCTTTGGGTAAATACCCAGTAGTGCAGTGGTTGAATTACAGGATGGTTCATTTCTTATAAGGTAAAACAGTATCAGTCTTCCTTATTTTTGCAAAAGATCCAATTTTCTTCAAAATCAAATATATCCAAAGGTATTTATTCATACTTTTTAAATTCTAAAGAAATGAGTTGTTTTAATAACAGTTAGTTGACTTTAAATACAGAATAAAGGAACTCTTTTATGAGTAAAATTGTGTAAGCTTTAGTTTATAGACTCAGTGTCACCATCTCCAGCTTCTCAGAAGCCTTTTACTCTGCCTTTCTTTGTCTATCTCCAATAGAGAAAGAGCAATAAAGCTTCCCTTCCATGAGGGTCAAAATTCTATGTTAGATTATATTATACTTTCTGGGGCTAAAATAGATACTACACTTTCTCTAGTCTAAGCTCTAAATGTCAGCATTTATATTCTCCCTAAAGGATCCTGATTGACAATCCAAACATTTTCCAAGAGGCAAACATTTATTCCTTCTTTTTTTTTTTTTTACTTTTTTTTTTTTACATTTATTCCTTCTGAATGAGAATCCTGAATATTCCACCCTTTCAAGAAGGAATGGGACTCTGAGTCAAGCCTTGGTACTGATCCCTGACTTTGACAATCTCTAGACTTCTCCTTATAGGAAGAAAATGCCTTGGTAGGGAATCAGTCATGGAAACATGCTTCAACTCCTGGATTTCTTTAAATATTCCTCTTACACAAGGAGCTTTTGTTTGCTATAATCTCCCCAAGGAAGGAAAGCAAATAAATGATAAATGATGTCAATTTAGACAGCTTTCATTTCAGGCTTGATAGGTGACTCCAGACCCTGAGTTCTAAAGTGAACCCAGTGCTCACCCCCTAAATACTTCAATATTTCAATTGGGCCTTTCAAATTGGGGACTGTTGATTTTTAGGATTGACAGAGCTGAAGTTATTTTTACAAAATGGACTTCAAAAATCCTTTTAGTTTACTTTCTGGAAGATCCAACCTTAGGATTATTGGTGGGGAAATCTGATGTCGTGTACTTGTTACTGCCTTCTCCTTTTCACTTCTTTTGGATCTCCTTTCCATTTTCTCAGAATGTATACTGGAACTGGGATCAAAGCTGAGATTCAAATTTAAGCATCTGCTCTTTTCTAGGTCTATGGCCTTGGACAAATGACTTAAACTTTCTGAGCCTTAGTTTACTCAACTTTAATATTAGGGTAATAACACCTATTATTTCAGGGTTTTTGTGAGCATTAGAAATAATATATGTAAGGCATATATAAATTACATCTTTATATAAGTGCTCAATAATAAAAAGCTGTTATTATTAACAGTAATACTTTTCACCTGCTCCCTTCATTTCAAAAAAATTGCTATGAGAATGAGCTCAGATGAGTATTTTACTCAGAATTATACTATACCTTATTATTATCTAGCCATTATTTTCTATCAATCCATTACACACACTGCTCACACCAGATGGGTCTGTTATCTGTAGCCTTTGATACTTTCCCTTATGCTATCTCTATACTGTTTCTATATGCTTCATATTTTCCACCCATGCCAGTAAATCTCCAATGTATTTTGGTAGGATAGCACCAGAAGCCATGATTCTTTTTGTAAATACCATGAAGTATCTTTATTAAACATAAAATAACTAACTATATTATTTGCTAAATTTATTACTATCTTATTCTTGATTTTAATTTAAAGAAGCTGTAACAAGTGTCAAATAATTTTTAAGAATGTATAGAAAGAAAGTTTCAAATTAAAAAAGTTATTTTAGTTGTTTTGAAAATTGGAAAAAAAATTAAATAGTGGAGCACCCTGGCCCATTTTACAGAATTCTGGTGTTCTAATAAAGAATTTTGAGATACACTGGACTATGCATCCAAAGGGTATCTATCTCTTAAAGCCAAACTTAGATCCCATGTTCTCCAAGAAGACTTATTGATCATTGCAATTCTCTCACTGGTCTGCCTTTTTGGAACTTTTCCCTGTATATAGTTAATACCATGTAATGAAATGAATTGTTTTCTGAGAGTTTCATGGTTAATAATTTCCTCACTGTGATTATAAAACAAAAGGAAGAGAAAGAACATCTACTGAGTGTCTACTGTGTTCTAGTCAATGTGCTTGTTCCTTCATATATATTATCCAATTTTCTTCTTATAAGAACATTTTGATGCAAGTTTTATTATTGCCATTTGCTAATGAGGAGCCTAAATCTACTGGTCACACATCTAGGAAGAAGCAGGATCAAAATTTGAATCACCCAGCAACAAGGTACATTCTTCTCAAATGAATGTGGAACATATGGAAATACCATATGTAAGGGCATAAACAAGATGATTTTGTTTCTTAAATTCCACATATGAAAGAAATCATATGGTATTTATCTTTCTCTGATTTATTTTGCTTAGCATAAGACCCTCTAGTTCCATCCACATCATTGCAAATTGAAGAACTTCATTCTTTTTCATGGCTGAGTAGTATCCCACTATGTATACATATATATGTCTATGTGTATTATATATATATATATCAGATATATATATATATATATATATATTCCACTAATCTGTCAAAGGACATCTGGGATCTTTCCATATTTTGGAAATTGGGGACATTACTGATATAAACATTGGGAAGCATGTGACCCATCAAAACACTATGTGTGTATCCTTTGGTTAATTATATAGAGAACAATTGCTTTGTTGTGGGATAGCTCTATTTTAGCTTTTTGATGAACATCTATACTCTTTCCAGTCTAGTTGCCTAAGTTTGCATTCCCAGCAACAGTGTAAGAAAGCTCCCCTCTCTCTGAATCCTCATCAACATCTGCTATTTCCTGACTTGTTAATTTTAGCCATTTTAGCCATTCTGACTAGTGTGAAGTGGTATTTCATTGTGGTTTTGACTTGTATTTACCTGATGGCAAGTGATGAGCATTTCTTCATGTGTCTTTTGGCCATTTGTAGATCTTCATTGGAGAAATGTCTGTTCATGCCTTCTACATATGTCTTTACTGGATTTTTTTGTTCTTTGGGTGTTGAGTTTGTTATGTTCTTCATAGATTTTGGATACTTACCCTTTATCTGATAAGACATTGGCAAATCTTCTCCTATTTCATAGGTTGTCGTTTAGTTTTGTTAACTGAAGATATTTATCTTGATGAAGTCCCAATAGCTCATTTTTACTTCTGTTTTCCATACTATTGGAGACATGTATAGAAAGAAGTTGTTGCCATATGGTTCAAAGAGTTTGCTGCTTATGTTCTCCTCTAGTATTTTGATGGATTCCTGTCTCACATTTAGGCATTTCAAACATTTGGGGTTTATTTTTGTGTATGGTGTAAGAAAGTGATCTAGGGGCCCATGGGTGGCTCAGTCAGTTAAGCTTCTGCCTTCAGCTTGGGTCATGATCCCAGGGTTCTGGGATGGAACCCCACTTTGTGTTCCCTGCTCAGTGGGGTGTCTGCTTCTGCCTCTGCCTCTGTCTCTCCCCCCTGTCAGTGCTCTTTCTCTCACTGACTCTCTCTCTTCCTCTCAAATAAATAATAAATAAAATCTAAAAGAATTAAGTGAGCCAGTTTCATTTTTATGCATGTAGCTAATTTTCCCAACAACATTGTTGAAGAGAGCTTTTTCCCATTGAATGTTCTCTCCTGCTTTGTTGAAGATTAGGTGAGTATAGAGCTGAGGGTTCATTTCAGGGTTTTCTTTTGGATTCCATTGATCTCTGTGTCTGTTTTTGTGCCATTACCATGCTGTCTTGATGACTACAGTTTTGAAATACAGCTTGAAGTCTGGAATTGTGATGCTCCTGGGTTTGGTTTTCTTTTTCAATAATCCATTGGTGATTCAGGGTCCTTTTCTGGTTCCATAAAAATTTTAGGATTGCTTTTTCCAGCTCTTTGAAAAATGCTGATGGTATTTTGATAGGGATTGCATTGACTGTATAGAGTGCTTTGGATAGCATAGACATTTTAGTATTTATTTTTCCAATCCATGAGAATAAGAAGTTTTTTCCATTTCCTTGTGTCTTCTTCAACTTCTTTTATAATTGTTCTGCAGTTTTCACATTACAGATCTTTTACTACTTTGGTTAGGTTTATTCCAAAGTATCATATGGTTTTTGGTGCAATTGTAAATGGGATCAATTCCTTGATTTCCCTTTCAGCTGCTTCATTATTGCTGTAGAGAAATGCTATTCTGTGCATTCAAAATTCTGTGCACAAAATTCTGTGCATTAATCTTATGTCCTGTGACTTTGCTGAATTCTTTTATGAGTTCTAGCAATATTTTGTAGTCTTTCAGGTTTTCTACATAAAGTATCATGTCATCTTCAAAGAGGGAAAGTTGACTTCTTCTTTGCTCACCTGGATGACTTTATTTGTTTTTGTTGTCTGATTGCTATGGCTAGGATTTTCAGTACTATGTTGCACAATAGTGGTGAGAGTTGACATTGCTGTCCTGGTCCTGACCTTAGGGGGAAAACCCTCAGTTTCTCCCCATTGAGTATGATATTTGCTGTGTGTTATTCATATATGGTTTTTATGATACTGAGCTCTGTTCAGGGTGGAGAGTTTTTATCAAGAAGGGATGCTATATTTTGTCAAATGATTTTATGCATCAATAGAGAAGATAATATGGTTCCTGACATATAATTGTTCATAATATCGTCTTATAGTTATTTATATTTCACTGGTGTTGGTTGTGATGTCTCCTCTTTCATTCATAATTTTATTTATTTGGGTCCTTCCTCTTTTCTTTTTGAAAGTCTGGCTGGGGGTTTATCAAACTTACTAATTTTCAGAGAACAAGATCCTGGTTTTGTGGATCTGATCCACCATTTAAAAAAAATTTCTACATCTTCAACGTGCTGTAATCTTTATTATTTTTGTTCTCATGCTGGATTTAGGCTTTATTTGCCATTCTTTTTACAGCTTCTTTAGGCTAAGTTTACCTTGTGCAGCTGAGACCTTTTTGTTGTTGTTCATCTCTTGAGAAAAGTCTTTCCTCTTAGGACTGCCTTTGCAACACACCCAAAATTTGGACTGTCATGTTTTCATTTTCATTTGTTTCCATGTATTTTTTACTTTACCTTACTTTTTTATTTTTACATATATTTTTACTTTACTTTTTACTTTCTGGTTGACCCATTCATTCTTTAGTAGGATGCTCTTTAAACTCCATGTATTAGTTCTCCTCCTAATTATTTTTATTCTAGTTGACTTCAAATTTTAAAGCACTGTGGTCTGAAAATGCATGGAGTTAGCTCTGTTTTTGTACCATTTGATCCCTGTTTTATGACCCAGTATGTCATCTATTCTTGAGAATGTTCCATACCCTCAAGAAGAATGTATATTCTGTTGCTTTAGGATGAATAATTCTAAACAGATCAGTGAAGTCCATCTGGTCCAGTGTGTCATTCAAAGCCCTTGTTTCCTTGTAGATCTGCTTAGATGACCTGCCCATTGCTGTGAGTAAGGTGTTAAATCTTCCAATATTTTTGTATAATTTATTTATATTTAAATTCAATTAGCCAACATATAGTACATCATTAGTTTCAGATATAGTGTTCAATAATTCATCACTTGCATAAAACACTCATTCTCATCACATCATGTGCCCTCCTTAAGGCCCATCACTCAGTTATCACATCTCACCCACCTCTCCTTCCACAGCCCTCAGTTTGTTTCCCAGAGTCAAGAGTCTCTCATGGTCTGTTTCACTCTCTGACTTCTTCGCATTTAGTTTCTCTCCCTTCTCCTATGGTCCTTTAAACTCATATTCCACATATGAGTGAAAATATATTATAGTCTCTCTCTGACTGACATATCACTTAGCATAATACTTGCAAGAAGTTACTGTGGCTGAGGATGAAGAATTTGCTTCCCATGTTCTCCTCTAGAATTTTTTTTTTAATTTCTGTCCTCCAGTTATGTCTTTCATCCATTTTGAGTTTATCTTTGTGTATGGTGTAAGAGAACAGTCCAGTTTTATTCTTATGTATATAACTGTCCAATTTTCCCAGGACCATTTATTGAAGTGATTGTCTTTTTTCTATTAAATATTCTTTCCTGTTTTGTACAAGATTAGTTGACAATAGAGCTGAAGGTCCATTTCTGGGTTGTCTATTCTATTCCATTGATCTATGTCTTTCTTTCTGTGTCAGAGCCATGCCGTCTTGATAGTCGTGGTTTTGTAATGTAGCTTTTCTTTCCTTCCCTACCAATATGGGTAATAATTTATTCTTTCTTTCAACAACACATCATCTAACATTCATTAAGTTTCAAGTTGTAATATAGCTTAAAGTCAGAAATTGTGATGCTACCAGCTTTGGTTTTCTTTTTAACATTCCTCTGGCTATTTGGAGCCTTTTATTGTTCCATACAAATTTTAGGATTGTTTGTTCCATCTCTGTGAAAAATGTTAATGGTATTTTGATAAGGATTGCATTGAACGTGTAGATTTCTGTGGGCAGCACAGACATTTTTAACAATATTTGTTCTTCCAAATCTTGAGCATGGAATGTTTTCCCATCTCTTTGTGTCTTCCTCAACTTCTTTCATAAGTAAGTTTTCTGTAGTTTTTAGAGTACAGATTCTTTACCTCTTTGGTTTAGTTTATTCCTAGATATTTTTGGTGCAATTGCAAATGGGATTGATTCCTTGATTTCTCTTTCTTCTTCCTCATTGTTAGTGTATAGAAATGCAACTGGTTTCTGTGTATTGATTTTATATCCTGCCACATTGCTCAATTCCTGTATGAGTTCTGGCAATTTTGGGGTGGCGTATTTTGGGTTTTCCACCTTAAAGTACCATGTCATCTGTTAAGAGTGACAGTTTGACTCCTTCTTTCCCAATTTGAATGCATTTTTTGTTGTTGCTGTCTGATTGCTGAGGCTAGGACTTCTAGTACTGTGTTGAATAACAGTGGTGAGAGTCTTCCTGATGTTAGGGAAAAAACTCTCGTGTTTTCCCCATTGAGAATGATATTCACTGTGGGCTTTTTGTAGGTAGCTTTTATGGTATTGAGGTGTATTCCCTCTATCCCTACACTGTAAAGAATTTTAATAAAAAAGAATGCTGTATTTTGTCAAAGGCTTTTTATGCATCAATTGAGAGGATCGTTTGGTTCTTGTCTTTTCTTTTATTAATGTGAAGTATCACGTTGATCAATTTGTGAATGTTGAACAACCCTTATATCCCAGAAGTAAATCCCACTTGGTTGTTGTGAATAATCCTTTATATGTACTGTTGGATCCTGTTGACTAGTATCTTGGTGCTTGGTGAGTATTTTGACATCCATGTTTATCAGGGATCTTGTTCTGTAATTCTCCTTTTTTTTTTTTTTTTTTTTTAAGATTTTATCCATTCATCTGACAGAGAGAGATCACAAGTAGGTAGAGAGGCAGGCAGAGAGAGAGAGAGAGAGGAGGAAGCAGGCTCCCTGCTGAGCAGAGAGCCCGATGCGGGACTCGATCCCAGGACCCTGAGATCACGACCCGAGCCGAAGGCAGCGGCTTAACCCACTGAGCCACCCAGGTGCCCCGTAATTCTCCTTTTTAATGGAGTCTTTGTCTGGTTTGGGGATCAAGGTAATTTGGCCTCATAGGACAAGTTTGGAAGTTCTCCTTCCATTTCTATATTTTGAAACCACTTTAGTAGAATAAGTCTTATTTCTTCTTTAATTGTTTGGTAGAATTCCCCTGGGAAGCCATTTGGCCCTGGAAAGTTTTTCATTATTCTTCAACTTCCTTGCTGATCATGGATCTATTCAGATTGTCTATTTCTTCCTGTTTCAGTTTTGCTAGTTAATAAGTTTCCAGGAATGCACACTTTCTTCTAGATTGCCTAATTTGTTGACATATAATGCTCATAATATGTTCTTAAAAATTTTTGTATTTTGTTAGCATTGGTTGTGATCTCTCCTCTTTCATTAATAATTTTATTAATTTGGGTCTTCTCTCTTTTGTTCTTGAAAAGTCTTGCTGGATGTTTATCAATCTTAATTCTTTTAAGGAACCAACTTCTAGTTCAATTAATCCATTATACTGTTCTGGTTTTTATTTCATTGAACTCTGATCTAGTTTTTATTATTTCTCTTTGGTTTGGTTTAGGCTTTATTTGTTTGTTCTTTTTCCAGCTCCTTTAGGTGTAAGGTTAGATTGTGTATTTGAGATTTTTCTAATTTTCTGAGAGAGGCTTGTAATGCAGTATACTTCCTTCTCAGGACTGCCTTTGGTGTATCCCAAAAGTTTTGAGCAGATGTGTTCTCATTCACATTAGTTTCCATGAATTTTTAAAATTCTTCTTTAATTTCCCGGTTGACCCATTCATTCCTTAGTAGGATGCTCCTTAACCTCCAAGTGTTTGAGTTTGTTCCAATTTCCTTTTGCGATTGAGTCTAGTTTCAAAGCAATTTGTTCTGAAAATAATGCAGGGAATAATCCCAGTCCTTTGGTACCAGTTGAGATCTGATTTGTGACCCAGTATGTGATCTATTCTGGAGAAAGTTCCACGAGCCCTTGAGAAGAATGAGTGTTCTGTTGCTTTAGTTTGGAGTGTTTTGTAATTATCTGTGAAGTCCATCTGGTCCAGTGTGTCATTCAAGGCCCTTGTGTCTTTGATGATCTGCTTAGATGATTAGTCCATTGTTGTGAGTGAGGTGTTAACATCCCCTACTAATATTATATTATTATCAATGAGTTTCTTCAATTTTATTATTAACTGGTCTATATATTTGGTGTTCCCATGTTAGGGGAATAATTATTTACAGTTGTTAGATCTTCTTGTGGTATAGACCCCTTTATTATGATATACTTTTCTCCATCTCCTATTACTGTCTCTGATTTAAAATCTGCTTTGTCTGATATAAGGATAGGTACTCCACCTTTCTTTTGATGTTCATTCACATGATAAATTGTTCTCCACCTCTCATTTTCAATTCACAGCTATCTTTAGGTCTAAAATGAGTCTCTTATAGGCAGCATATAAATCAGTCCTGTTTTTTATCCATTCAGACACCACATGTCTTTTGGAGTGTTTAGTCCCTTTACATTCAAGGTAATTGTTAATAGATATGTATTTATTTCCATTTTACTATTTCTTTTGTCATAGTTTCTGGAGATTTTCTTTGATCCTTTCTTGTCTTTGTCACTTTTAGTCTCTCCTTAGCACTCAAAGAATCCCCTTTAATATTTCTTGCAGGGCTAGGTTAGTGTCTTCTAACTCCTTTAGTTTTTGTTTGTCTGGGAAAGTCTTTGGCTCTCCAACTATTGCTGGATAGAGTCTTCTTGCATGCAGATTTTTCTCATTCAGGACATTGAATATATCATTCCTCTTCTTTATATATTGCAAAACTTCTTTTGGGAAATCTCCTAGCCTTATGTGTTTTCCCTTGTAATTATAGGACTTCTTTTGTCTTTCGTTTTTAAGATTTTTTTCTTTATTACTATATTTTGAAATTTTAATTACAATGTTTTTTTGTGTTGGTCTGCTTTTGTTTATTAGAATTCTCTACTTCTCCTGGATCTGGATATTTGTTTCCTTCCTCAGATTTGAGAAGGTTTCAGGTATTATTTTTTCAAATAAATTTTCTGCCCCCTTTACTCTCTCTTCTTTTTGTGGGAATTCTATAATATGAATATTATTACATATGATGGAGTCAGTTCCCTACATCTATTCTTGTCTTGCAGACTTCTTTGTACTCTCTTTTGTTCAGTTTCATTGCTTTTCATTACTTTGATGTCTAGGTCATTAATTTGTTCCTCTACTTTCCAGTTTGCTGTTCATTGCTTCAAGCCTGTTTCCAATCTTTACTGTACTTTTCATCTCTGATTGATTCTTTTTAAACTCTTTCATCTATGCTAATGATCTCACTTGGTGTCTTCCATTCTTTTCTAAAGTCCTGTGAGTATCCTTACGATTGTTGCTTAAATTCTCCACCAGGCATGTTACTTATATTTCCTTCACTTAGATCTCTGATCAGCACCTTATCTCATTCTTTCATTGGGGATAAATCCCTCCATTGTCACATTTTCTTTAAGTCTTCTTCTCCTTGTTATAAAAGACAATTATGTCTCCTGCTCCTGAAAGTAATGGTCTTATGAAGAAGAGGTTACATAGTGCCTAGAGCCTAGTATTTCAGGGATTAACTCTGGTGTGTGCTACATGCATTCTGATGTTGTGTTTTGACTGCTTTATCCTTCCGGCCAGCCTTCTGTAGAGGCTCTCCTTGGCTGATGAGGGCATTGTTTAGTCTCTGACCTGAGTGTGGTGAATCTTAAATGGGCATACTTTGATCTCGTATTTTGAAATACGAGCTGACACATCCTGCACCAGAACAGAGGCCTACAGACTCTCTAGTCTGTAGACATGGTGTAGGTGGGGTTTGTGCTGGTCCTCTTGGGGATATACCTGTCTTGCTGGGACTGATGCAGATTTGTGTGGGAATGGCACCCTGTCATAACTCTTGGGATTGGTGTATGCAAGTTAGACAGCTCCACTCTGTGCTGCACTGTTTTCCACAGGTGGCTCTGTGTTATTGTTACTGGGCAGGGGAAAGAAATGGTGCCAGATACCAGCTTTGTTCCCAGATAGGCATCACTTTTCACTGCCTCTCAGAGACATACCACCAGAAGAGTGAATATTCTCCCCACTGTGTGCCACAAACATTCTTCAAAGACATGCTACAAGAAGAACAAATAACCTCACTGTGTGCCCCAAACATTCTTCAGGTGGCTGTTTCCAGGATGTCTACCCCCAGGGGTGTTTTCCTGCCTTCTCTCAAGGAGCAGTATAGGGCCCTCTGTACTCTCTCCCACTGAAGCCCATTGACCTTTAGAACTGCATGCTTTAAATCTCGTTAGTTATAAGAACTTTAAAAATTCATCGTCTCTTTTTTTCCAGGAAAATGGTTTTGGGAAAGCATTATCCTTTCGTGTTCTCCTGTTGCTCTTCTTTCTTTCCCTTCTCACAACCACAGCCTCCCTTTCCTTGCAGTACCCCTGATCCACTTCTCCACTAAACTCCACCTCCAAACTTCTACCTTCTTCAATGTGGCCACTTCTTTCCCTTTAGTTGTGGAGCTTTATCGATGGTCTTCAGGACTATTTCTGAAGTATTTAGAATGATTTGATATTTATCTAGTTGTGTTAGGTGAGGCTGGGGTCCTCCGACTTTGCTGCCACCTTCTAAATGACATTTTCTTAATTTCATTTTGAAATTGTTCATTGCTAGTGTTTGGAAAGACAATTAATTTTTGTATACAGTTCTTGTATCATACAATACTTCTGATTTGTTATTTATCATATTAATTAATGTATTAATTCTAATAAATTATTTGTAGGTTCCCTAGTATTTTAAATATTTGTTAATTTATTTGAGAGAGAGAGAAAGTGAGCACAAGCAGAGGGAGGTGCAGAGGGACTGGGATAGAGAGAATCCTCAAGCAGACTCCCTGCTGAGTGTGGAGCCTGAGGACCCTGAGATCATGAGCTGAGCCAAAACCAAGAGGAGCTGGATGTTTAACTGAGCCACCTGGTGCCCCAAGTTCACTAGTACTTTTTACATAAAATATACCACCTATAAATGGTAAACATCCTTTACAGTTTTGGGTTTTGTTTATTGGTTTCTTATTTGACTAATTGGCCTGGCTTTAGCTTTAATAATATCGTTGATTGGAATTATCAAGAGTATTCATAGGGTTGAGTTACAATGGCAGAGAAATAGGGGAACTTGAAGCTTTCCTCATCCTTTCAGTGAGGCTGTTTTGAGGTCCAATCACTTGGAAGAGCCAAAGAATTTATCTGAGGATTGGAAGAAGGAGTTCCACCAGTTGGAGGGAGATAGTGTGATAGGTATAATGTGCATGGAAGTGAATTGGGGGAGAACATTTTCCATGGGGAGAGAAAAGGAAGAGTAGGGTTGAGTAATGCAGTGTTCACTGGGTTCACACAAGAACAAAACCTCTGGGACCACAAACTGGGGAGATGGGGGAACTGAGTGGGCAGGGATTTTTCCAGACAGTGAATGTAGCTCAGTTTTGGAAGCTCATGACTTTTGCCAGAGCTGAGCTGTAGTGTGCACTCCTATAGAGGACAGCTCTGGGTACTCAGTGTGGTGTAGGGATCTCCTGGACCACACTGGAAGATACCACTCTCCTTCCTGGAGTATATCTGGAAGAAGGCATATTGCCTCTTCAAGGACAAAACACCCTGCAGGCACCAGCAAATGGAAAGGCCTGGTGAGCCTGGATAATCTGGTAACTGTTTTTTGCTCTCTATGCCATAGATTCTGTGCATCATGCAGACATAAGACTGTTTTTGTGAAACAAATAGCAGTATTCAGAGCCCAGAGAGGCTCTACTCTGGAGGAGGGAACAGAAATCCAGGGGGTGCTGGCTCCTTTAAGATTAGAGTTCTGAATCCTAGCCAGAGCCAAAGATAAAATACAGGAGAGTTGTCTTGCTGGGCATGCTGATGGCCATTGTCTTTCTGTGAGTAGCTTCTAAACAGCTGGTGGGGGTGAGATCCCCTGTCTCTGGCTGTAATGCTATTTTTCCATTGATACGAACACCAGTGGATTTCAGAGAACAGCACAGCAGCCTCCAGTGGAAGTAGGAGCTACTTACATCGAACCCCACAACCTTGTGCCTAGCAAGCACTTTTTTTTTTTTTAAACAGGGGCAGCATTGACTCTGTGCTAGCACAGCAGGCCTCTCCCCTAGAGGAGCAACACAGGCAGCATGCCACAAGTACTAACTAAGTCTACAGATCATACAGTGTGTCCCCTTCAGTTCTGGTGGAAACAAGACCTGGTTGTATTTTTTTTTTCATTTTTTTCCCCTTTGGAATAAGGCTGGCAAATTTGTTTGTTTGTTAAATTGTTGTTGTTTCTTTTATTTGCTTCTCTCTCCCTCTCTCTCTCTTTTGCACCAGGTTTCTTTTTTCTTTTTGCCCTTTCTTTTTCTTTATTGATTTTTCCTTTCATTTTCTTTGAAATCAGGCTTATAATTGTTGTTGTTGTTGTTTTTTGATTGTTTTTTGTTGTTGTTGTTGTTTTGGTTTTTATCTGTTTGCTTGGAGTTTTATTTTTGTTTTGCTTTTAATCTATTTGATTTATTTATTGTTCATTTTCCTTTTTTTTTCTTTTGTTGGATCAGGCAGGCCTTGTTTCTTTTTTTCTCTTTTCCCTCTTTCCTTCCTTTTTGGCTTTTTTCAACAAACAAATCAAAACAAACCTAGATAAAGTCCCAAACACACCCCACTGCAAGCAAAGAGGAAATCTGGAGAGGATGGACCAGTGGCAAAGAGCAGCCAAAACACAACAGTGGAGTACACACATTATAAACCAGAAACTCTTACTGAGGTGCCAGACCCTAGATACTGCATGACATTTTTAATATAACATTACTCTGAGTTGCAGGATATATAACAATCTTTCATAAAAGCAAAAGAAAGAAACTGGGATAAAATGACAATATGGAGGAATTCTCCCCAAAAGAAAGCTCAGGTAGATATCACAGCCAAGAATCTGCTCAAAGCAGATGTAAGCAGTATATCTCAATGAGAATTTAGTTCAACAGTCTTAACACTAGTAGGTGGGCTTAGAAAAAGCATAGAAGATACCAGAGAAACCTTCACTGTAGAAACAAAAGACCTAAACAGCAGTCAGGCTGAAATGAAAAGTGCTACAACTGAGATACAAGATAGACAATATAACTGCTACAAGGAATGAAGATGCAGAGAAGAGGATAGGTGCCATGGAAGATAAAATTAGGAAAACAAGAAAGCTAAAAAGAAGATGGAAACAAATACCCATTTAGATCACAAGATAGAGTTAGAGAACTCAGGGATTCCATAAAGTAAAATAATATTTGTACCACAGGAGTTCCAGAAGAAGAAGAGCAGAAAAAAAAAAAAAGTAAAAGGTTTATTTGAACAAATTATTGCTGAAAGCATCCTTAATCTGGAGGAGGAAATAAGAAATAGGAAACACCCTTAAAAATCAACAAAAGCAGGAGAACACCATGACATAACATAGTGGAACTTGCAAAATACAAAGATAAAGAGAGAACTCTGAAAACAATTTTGGAGAAAAGGTCCTTACCCTATAGGGGTAGATTCATAAGGCTGGCAGCAGACCTGTCTACATAGACTTGGCAGGACTGAAAAGACTGGCATGACATATTTAACTTGCTAAATAGGAAAAATATTCAACTAAGTTTGCTTTCTCCAGCAAGACTGTCATTCAAAATAGAAAGAGAGATAAAGAGCTTTTAAGAGAAACAAAAACTAAAGCAGCTTGTAAAGACTAAACCAGCCCTGCAAAAAATACTAAAGGGAGATGCTTTGAGCAGAAAGACAGCCAAAAGTAAGAAAAAAAGACCAGAAAGGAACAGAGAAAACCTACAGGAACAACAACTTTACAGGTAATACAATGGCACTAAATTCATATCTTTGATTACTTACTCTGAATGTAAATGTGTAAAATGCCCCATCAAAATACATGGGGTACCAGAATGGATAAAAACAAAAACAAACAGAAGAGACTCGAATTGCTAAGGAAATGTTGAAAAACAAAAATAAAACTCGGGGCATCACGTTACCTGATTTCAAGCTTTACTACAAAGCTGTGATCACCAAGACAGCATGGAGCTGGCATAAAAACAGACACATAGACCAGTGGAACAGAGTAGAGAGCCCAGATATGGACCCTCAACTCTATGGTCAAATAATCTTCGACAAAACAGGAAAAAATACACAGAGGAAAAAAGACAGTCTCTTCAATAAATGGTGCTGGTAAAACTGGGCAGCTATATGTAGAAGAATGAAACTCAACCATTCTCTTACACCGTACACAAAGATAAACTCGAAATGGATAAAAGACCTCAATGTGAGACAGGAATCCATCAGAATCCTAGAGGAGAACATCAGCAGTAATCTCTTCAATATCAGCCACAGCAACTTTTTTCAAGATATGTCTCCAAAGGTAAAGGAAACAAAAGTGAAGATGAAATTTTGGGACTTCATCAAAATCAAAAGCTTCTGCACAGCAAAGGAAACAGTCAAGAATACAAAGAGGCAACCCACGGAATGGGAGAAGATATTTGCAAATGACAGTACAGACAAAAGGTTGATATCCAGGATCTATAATGAACTCCTCAAACTCAACACACACAAAACAGACAATCATATCAAAAATGGACAGAAGATATGGACAGACACTTCTCCAATCAAGACATACAAATGGCTTTCAGACACATGAAAATGTTCATCATCACTAGCCATCAGGGAGATTCAAATTAAAACTACATTGAGATGTCAACTTACACCAGTTAGAATGGCCAAAATTAGCAAGATAGGAAACAACATGTGTTGGAGAGGATGTGGAGAAAGGGGAACCCTCTTACACTGTTGGTGGGAATGCAAGTTGGTGCAGCCTCTTGGAGAAAAGTGTGGAGATTCCTCAAGAAATTAAAAATAGAACTTCCCTAAGACCCTGCCATTGCACTCCTGGGTATTTACCCCAAAGATACAGATGTAGTGAAAAGAAGGGCCATATGTACCCCAATGTTTATAGCAGCAATGGCCATGGTCGCCAAACTATGGAAAGAACCAAGATGCCCTTCAATGGACGAATGGTTAAGGAAGATGTGGTCCATATACACTATGGAGTATTATGCCTCCATCAGAAAGGACGAATACCCAACTTTTGTAGCAACATGGACGGGACTGGAAGAGATTATGCTGAGTGAAATAAGTCAAGCAGAGAGAGTCAATTATCATATGGTTTCACTTATTTGTGGAGCATAACAAAAAGCATGGAGGACATGGGGAGTTAGAGAGAAGGGGGTTGGGGTAAGTTGGAAGGGGAGGTGAATCATGAGAGACTATGGACTCTGAAAAACAATCTGAGGGGTTTGAATTGGCAGGGGGGTGGAAGGTTGGGGTACCAGGTGGTGGGTATTATAGAGGGCATGGATTGCATGGAGCACTGGGTGTGGTGAAAAAATGATACTGTTATGCTGAAAATAAAACAAACAAACAAACAAAAAATATTGTCCATCTATCAATCCAAGAGATTAATATTAGATCCAAAGTCCCCTCCAGATTGAAAATCAGTGGGTGGAGAACCATTTATTATGTCAATGGACATCAAAAGAAAGCTGAAGTTGCCATCCTTATATCAGACATACTAGTTTTAAAAGAGAGATTGAAGAAGACAAGAAAAAAGGCACTGTATCACAATAAAAAGGACTGTCCAACAAGAAGATCTAACAATTGTGAATATTTGCAAAATATATAAAGCAATTAATAATAAAATTAAAGAAACTCATTGATAAGAATACAATAATAATAGGGGACTTAAACACCCCACTCACAGCAATGGACAGATCATCTAAGCAGATCAACAAGGAAGTAAGGACTTAAATGGCACACTGCACTGGATAGACTTCATAGATATATTCAGAGCATTTTATCCAAAAGCAGCAGAATATACATGCTTCTTGATTACACATGGAACATTGTCCAGAACAAGTCATACAATAGGTCACAAACCAGGACTTAACCACTACAAAAAGACTAACATCATACCATGCATATTTTTAGACCAAATGTTATGAAACTTTAAGTCAACCACAAGAAAACATTTGGAAAGTCCACAAATACATGGAAGAACATCCTATTAAAGAATAAATGTGTCAACTAGGAAACTAAAGAAAAATTTAAAAGATACACAGGAGAAAATGAAAATGAAAACACAGCCATCCTGGAGGGCAAAATGTGTTGGAAGAGTAAGGAACCTTATTTCAACCTGTCCCCTGAATTTAGCTGAATATTTACCAAAATATTCTGAACATCCACAAAATCAGCCTGAGATGTAAGAATATACATCTGGATCTCTATAGACAGAATATCTCCAGCAGTCTCAAGGTATGAAACATGGAGCCATGATTCTGCAGGCTGATATTGGAAGATAAATGGAAGTTGGAGGGAGCCACCATAAGCTAGCTCTGGGAAAGTGATACAACAATGGAGTGCAAAAGTGTCCCATTCTGGGGACTGGACACAGATTTGCTGACTAGTAGCAGTGGGGAAAAGTCTTCAGTCCAGCCCCCAACAGGATCCAGGAGCTGTAGGTATGTGCATGCAACCCAGGGGCAGTTAATGGTTTTAGAAGCACAAAGGGCAGATATGTGCCTGGCCCAGGGATCCACACCTGGGGGTGTTGCTGCAGACCACACAACCAGGGAGGCTGCGCATTTCAGCAGTGCAGACAGAAATGGAGACAATCTGGCCTAGAGAGCTCAGTGAAGAGCAGACTGTGATTTCCCTGTTCAGAGACAGAGGTTTGAATGTGGTCACTTCTATTCTGACTCTCAGAAGAGATGCAGAAATCTGCCTGGGAAAGCTGCCAAAGAACAAAGCCTCCCAAACTAGTTCTTACTGAACCCAACTCCCCCCCCCCACCCACCCCGCCAACAGGAAGTAGGGCAACTCTGCCTAAGCAGGATTGCGTGAGTAACAGTGTGGCAGGCTCCACCCCCAGACACAGGTTGAAAGAACAAGAGGTTGAAAGAACAACCTTAAGGTCCCTATAAAACAGGTGCACTTTGTTTGGGCTGTGGTCAATAACTTGGACCCTGTACATTCCCTCAGCCACCCATGAAAAGAATGTCTGAGAGGAGGAAACCACAACATAGTAAAGACTCAGAGACTGTGACCTCTGCCACAAAACTAATGTATATGGATATAAGCAAGATGTCAGAAATAGACTTCAGAGTAACAATTATGAAGTTGATATCTAAGATGGAGGAAAATATTAGTGACAATATAGAATCTCTAAGGACAGAAATGAGATCTAATCTAAAAAGCTATAAATGAAATACAGTCTTAACTGGATACTCTGACTGCCAGGGTAAACAAAGCAGAAAAACGAATTAATGAACTAGAAGATAAGATGATAGAGAATAAGGAAACTGAAGAGGCCTGGGGAAACAGGCTAAAGTTCAAGCGATCAGACTGAGAGAAATTAATGATGTCATGAGATGCTCCAATTTCAGAATTATTGGTATCCCTGAAGGGGTGGAGAGAGACAGGTCCAGAAGATATATCTGAGAAAATCTTAGCTGAGAACTTCTCTAATTGGTAATGGAAACAAGCATTTGTGTTGGCAATTGACAATGTGATTAGAACAATGACCAGTTACAAAATTGAAGCAGTGAAAAAACCTTCCAAGAACAAGAGTCCAGGCCCGGATGGATTTCCAGGGGAAGACTACCAAACATTTAAAGAAAAAATAATACCTATTCTCCTGAAGCTGCTTCAAAAAATAGAAACAGAAGGGAAACTTCCAAACTCATTGTATATGAGGCCAGCATTACCTTGATCCCAAAAGGAGACAAACACCTCATCAAAAAGGAGAATTTCAGACCAATATCCCTAATGAATATGGATGCTAAAATTCTCAACAAGATCCTAACTAATAGGATCCAATAGTACATTAAAAGGATTATCCACCATGACCACGTGGGATTTATCCCTGGGATACAAGGGTGATTCTACATTTGCAAATCAATTGGTGTGATAGAACACATTAATAAAACAAGAGACAAGAAGCATATGATTATCTCAATTGATGCAGAAAAAGCATTTGACAAAATACAGCAACCTTTCCCAATTAAAACCCTCCACAGTGTAGGGATAGAGGGAACATTCCTCAATTTCATAAAATCCATCTATGAAAAGCCCACAACAAATATCATTCTCATTGGGGAAAGGAACACAACAAGGATGCTCACTCTCACCACTATTGTTCAAGATAGTACTAGATGTCCTAGCATCAACAGTCAGCCAAAAAAAGAAAAAAGAAATAAAATGTATTCAAATTGGCAAAGAAGAAGTCAAACTCCCACTCTTCATAGATGACATGATACTTCACATGGAAAAAACAAAAGACTCCACCTCCAAATAACTAGAACTCACACAGCAACTCAGTAATGTGAGACATTGTCTCAGGAGACAAGATTAATGCACAGAAATCAGTTGCTTTTCTATACACTAACAATGTAACTGTAGAAAGATAAATTAGGGAATGAAAGCAATTTACAATAGCACCAAAAGCCATGAAATAACTAGGAATAAACCTAACCAAAGAAGTAAAGAATGTATACTCTGGAAACTACAGAACACTTATGAAAGAAATTGAAAAAGACACAAAAAGATGGAAAACTTTTCCATACTCATGGATTGGAAGAATAAACGTTGTTAAAATGTCTATGCTTCCCAAAGAAATCTACACTTTCAATGCCATCCTTATCAAAACACAATTGGCATTTTTCAAAGAGCTGAAACAAACAGTCCTAAAATTCATATGCAACCAGAAAAGATCCAAAATTGTCAAGGAAATGTTGAAAAAGAAAAGGCTAGGGGCATCACATTGCCTGATTTCAAGCTATATTACTAAGCTATGATCACCAAGACAATGTGGTACTGGTATCAAAACAGTCACAGATCAATGGAACAGAATAGATATCCCAGCTATGGACCCTTAACTCTATGGTCAAATAATATTGACAAAGCAAGAAAAATATTCCATGGGAAAAAGACAGTATCCTCAATAAATGGTGCTGGGAAAATTGGACAGCTATATACAGAAGAATGAATCTCAACCATTTGCTTACACCACACAAAAGATAAACTCAAAATGGATGAAAGACCCCAATGTGAGATAGGAATCCATCAAAACTGTAGAAGAGAACACAGACAGCAATCTCTCAGCATCTTCTTTCAAGACACATCTCCAAACGCGAAGGAAACAAAAGTGAAAATGAACTTTGAGACTTCAAGATAAGAAGATTCTGCACAGAAAATGAAACAGTCAATAAAACAAAGAGGCAACCCACAGAATGGGAGAAGATATTTGCAAATGACATTAGAGATAAAGAGCTGGTATACAAGATCTATAAATAATATATCAAACTCAACACACACACACACACACACTCCAGTCAAGAAATGAGAAGAAGACATTGAAAAGACACTTCTCCAAAGAAGATATATGAACAGCTAAAGACACATGAAAAAATGCTCATCATCATTAACCATCAGGGAGATTCAAATCGAAACCACATTGAGATACCACCTTATACCAGTTAGAATAGTAAAAATTGACAAAGCAAGAAACAACAAATGTTGGAGACAATATGGAGAAAGGGGAATACTCTTACACTGGTGATGGGGCTGAAAGTTGGTGCAGCCACTTTGGAAAGCAATATGGAGTTTCCTCAAAAAGCTAAAAACAGAGCTACGCCATGACCTGGCAATTGCACTACTGGGTACTTATACCAAATGTACAGGTGTAGTGAAAGGAAGGGACACATTCACCCTAATATTCATAGCAGCAATATCCACAATAGCCAAACTGTGGAAGGAGCTAAGATGCCCTTCAGCAGATGAATGGATAAAGAAGATATAGTTCATATATACAATAGAATATTACTTAGCCATCAGAAAGGATGAATACCCACCATTTGCATTAACATAGGTTGATCTGGAGGTGATTATGTTAAGTGAAATTAGTCAAGCAGAAAAAGACAATGATCATATGGTTTCACTTATATGTGGAACATAAGGAATAGCATGGAGGACATTAGGAGAAGGAACAGGAAAATTAAGGGGTGAATCAGAGGAGGAGATGATCCATGAGAGACTCTGGACTCCAGGAGAGAATCTGAGGGTTTCAGAGGGAAGGGGTTTGGGAGGATGGGTTCGCCCAGTGCTGGGTGTTAAGGAGGGCATGTATTGCAATGAGCGCTGGGTGTCATATGAAAACAATGAATCATGGAACACTACATCAAAAACTAATGAAATACTGTATGGTGACTAATATAATAAGAAAAGAAAACAAAGCTGTCCAAATTTTTGGGATGCAGCAAAAGCGATCCTAATAGAGATATATATAGCAATATAGACCTTCCTTAAGAAGTAAGAAAAGTCTCAAATACACAACCTAACATTACACCTAAAGGAACTGGGAAAAGAAAAGGAAGAAAAGCCTGGATCCAATAGGAGAATGGGAAATAATAAAGATTAGCTATAGAGATAAAAAATTAGAACAGATTAAAAAAATCAGGGGTTAATTTATTAATAGAATTATCAAAATTGATAAGCCTCTAGCCATACTTATCAAAAAGAAGAGAGAAAGAATCCAAATAAATAAAATCATGAATGAAAGAGAAGAGATCACAACAGACACGAAGAAATAGAAACAATGATAAGAGACTGCTATGAGCAATTGTATGTCAATTATGTAGGTAATCTGGAAGAAATGGATAAATTCCTAGAAACTTAAAGTAATCAAAACAGGAAGAAATAGAAAACCTGAACACACCCACAACGAGGAAAGAAATTAATGCAGTAATCAGAATTCTCCCAACAAACAAGAGCCCAGGGTTGGATGCCTTCCAAGCGGAATTCCACGAAACATTTAAAGATTTAATACCTATTCTTCTGAAACTGTCCCTAAAAATAGAAGTAGAAGGAACCTTTCCAAATTCATCCTGAGGCCAGTGTTACCTTGATCCCAAAACCGGAAAAAGACCTCACTAAAATGGATAATTACAGACCAACATCCCTGATGAACATGGATACAAAAATTGTCAAGAAAATAGTAGCAAATCACAGGGATGGATGTGTTAATTAACCTGATGGGCATTTACAATGTGCACGTATATATGAAATCACTATGCTCTACACTTTAAATATCTTACAATTTTACTTCTCAATTATACCTCAGGAAAGCTGGTAACAGATAAATAAATTACATAATAAAAAAAAAGAAAATAGTAGCAAATCAAATCCAACAGTACATTTAAAAAATTCATCACAATCAAGTGAGATTTATCCCTGGGCTGCAGGGATGGTACAACATCCATAAGTCAATCAACATGATTCACCACATTAATAAAAGATAGGTTAAGAGCCTTATGATCCTCTCCATAGATGCAGAAGCATTTGACAAGTTATAGAATAATTTCTTGATAAAAGCCCTGAACATTTCTCCTCCATTCTCTGACACCATATACAAAGATAAACTCAAAAAGGATTAAAAACCTAAATGGGAGACAGTAATCCATCCAAATCCTAGAGGAGAGCAGAGGCAGTAACATATTCAACCTTGGCTGCAGCAACTTCTTCCAAGACACGTCTCTGAAAGCAAGGGAAACAAAAACAAAAAAATGAACTATTCGGACTTCCCCAAGATAAAAAGCTTCTGCACAGGAAAGGAAAGAATCAACAAAACTAAAAGTCAACCTACAGAATGGGAGAAGATATTTGCAAATGATGTAACAGATTAAGGGGTGATATCCAAAATCTATAAAGAACTTCTTGAACTCAACACCCAAAAAACAAATAATCAAGTCAAGAAATAGGCAGAAGGCATGAACAGACATTTCTCCAAAGAAAGCATACAAATGGCCAACAGAAACATGAAAAAAATGCTCCACATCACTTGCCATTAAGGAAATGCAAATCAAGACCACCTCATGCCAGTCAGAATGGCTAAAACTAACAAGACTGGGAACAACAAATTTTTGAGAGGATGTGGATAAAGTGGTAAACTCTTACAATGTCGGTGGGAGAGCAAGCTGGCACAGCCCCTTTGAAAACAGTGTGGAGGTTCCTCAAGAAGTTAAAAACACTGCTACCCTACAACCCAGCAATTGAATTACCTAGTATTTACTTCAAATATACAGATACAGTGAAAGAAGGGGCACATGAACCCCAATGTTCATAGCAGCCATCAGAAAGGATGAATACCCACTGTTTGCATCAGCATGGATGGAACTGGAGGGGTTTATGCCAAGCAGAGAAAGACAATTATTATATGGTTTCACTCATAGGTGCAATATAAGGAATAGTGCAGATGACCATAGGGGAAGGGAGGGAAAACTAAATGGGAAAGAATCAGAGAGGGAGACCAACCATGAGAGATTCTGGACTCAGGGAAACAAATTGAGGGTTGCTGAAGGAAAATGGTGTGGGAGTATGGGGTAACTGGGTGATGGACATTAAGGAAGGCATATGATCTGATGAGCACTAGGTATTATATACAACTAATGAATCATTAAACACTACGCCCAAAACTAATGATATGTTTGCTAGTTGAACTTAATTTAAAAAAAAAGATAAAAGGCACAACAAAAGAAATGGTCAACAAAAGTGAAAGGCAACCCATGTAATGGGAGAAAGTATTTGCAACTGACTTATTAGATAAAGGATTAGTACCCAAAGTCTATAAAGAAGTTATCAAACTCCACACCCAAAGAACAAATAATCTGGTCAAGAAATGGACAGAAAATATGAAGAGACATTTCTCCAAAGAAGACATAAAGGCCAACAGACACATGATAAATGCTCACCATCACTCATCATCAGGGTCATACAAATCAAAACCACGATGAGATACCACCTCTCACCTGTCAGAATGCCTAAGATTATCACCTCAAGAAACAACAGATGTTAGCAAGGTTGCAGAGAAAGTGGAACCTTCTCACATTGTTGGTGGGAATTCAAACTGGTGCAGCGACTTTGGAAAAGAGTATGGAAGTTCCTCAAAAAGTTAAAAATAGAGCTACTTTATGATGCAACAGTTGCACTAATAGATATTTACCCAAAGGATACAAAAACACGGGTTCAAAGGGATACATACACTCTGATGTTTATAGCAACATTATCAACAATAGCCAAAATATGAAAGAGCCCAAATGTCAATCAATGGATGACTGGATAAATGGATAAAGAAGATGTGACATGGAATAATATTTTATAATAGAATATTTACTCAGCCACCAAAAAGAATGAAATCTTGCCATTTGAAACAAATGATGGAACTAGTTTATTATACTATGCAAAATAAGTCATTTAGGGAAATACAAATATCATATGATTCCACTCATATGTGGAATTTAACTTTAAAAAACCTGATGAACATAGAAAGGAAGGAAAAATAAAATAAAATAAAAACAGAGAGGGAGGCAAGCAATAAGAGACTTTTAACAATAGTGAACACACTGAGGTTTATTGAAGGTGAGGTGGGTGGGTGGATGTGGTAATTGGGTTATGGGTATTAAGGAGGGCATTTTATGCAGTGAACACTAGGTGTTATATAAAACTGATGAATCATTAAACTCTACCCCTGAAACTAACAATACACTATATGTTAACTAACTTGAATTTAAATTAAAGGAAAAAAAGAGTATTCATACTTGCTTTTTTCCTGGTCTTGGGGGAAAGTTTTCATTTTATCATCCTTACTTACAATATTAGCATGGGTTTTTCTTAGATCCCCTTTATGAATTTGAGGAAGTTTCCTTCTGTTCCTAGTTGTTGTTCGATTTTATCATGAAAAGATGTCAGATTTTTATCAAATGCATTTTCTATATGTACTGAAATTATCCTGTTATTTTTGTCCTTTATTTGGCCAATATAGCATATTACACTGAATTTCATATGTTGAACCAACCTTTCATTCCGCAGATGGTTCACATTTGATCATGATGTGTAATTATTTATTTTTACCCTTATGGATTTATTTTGCCAGTAGTTTGTTAAGGATTTTGCATCTGTATTCATAAAGTATATTGACCTGTAATTTTCTTTTCTTGTGATATCTTTGTCTGATTTTGGTTTCATGGTAATACTTCTCCCATATGGGGAAATATATTCTCCTACTCTACCATTGGAAGAGGTCTTAGACATTTGATAGCATTTATCAGTGAAATTATATGAGTTGGGTTTTTTAATGGGAAGTTTATTATTGTTATTGTTAAAAGTATTACTATTTTACTTTATTTTACTTATTGTAGATAGGTTTCAGGTCTTCTATTGCTTCATGACTTAATTTTAGTAGTTGTGATTTTTATGAATCTGTCTTGCTCCAACAAACATATTTCACATATTTCACTTACTCTCTAGTTCTACCGATTTCATTGCATATCGCAAGACTTCTTTCCTTCTTTTTTAGTAGACTTTTTAAAAAAATTTTTATTTTTTATAAACATGTATTTTTACCCCCAGGGGTACAGGTCTGTGAATCGCCAGGTTTACACACTTCACAGCACTCACCAAAGCACATACCCTCCCCAATGTCCATAACCCCACCCTGCCTTCTCCCAACCCCCCTCCCCCCAGCAACCCTCAGTTTGTTTTGTGAGATTAAGAGTCACTTATGGTTTGTCTCCCTCCCAATCCCATCTTGTTACATTGATTCTTCTCCTACCCTCTTAAGCCCCCATGTTGCATCACCACTTCCTTATATCAGGGAGATCATATGATAGTTGTCTTTCTCTGCTTGACTTATTTCGCTAAGCATGATACGCTCTAGTTCCATCCATGTTGTCGCAAATGGCAAGATTTCAAAAAATTTTTCTTTTCAGATTTCCAGAATTCATTGTTTATGCACCACACCCAGTGCCCCATGCAATACGTGCCCTCCATAATACCCAACACCAGACTCATTCAACCTCCCAACTCCCTCCCCTCCAAACCCTCAGATTGTTTCTCAGAGTCCACAGTCTCTCATGTTTCATCTTCTCCTCCAATTGCCCCCAACCCCCTTCTCCTCTCCATCTCCATGTTCTCCGTGTTATTCCTTATGCCCCACAAATAAGTGAAACCATATGATAATTGACTCTTTCTGCTTGACTTATTTCATTCAGCATAGTCTCTTCCAGTCCTGTCCATGTTAATACAAAAGTTGGGTATTCATCCTTTCTGACAGAGGCATAATACTCCATAGTGTATATGGACTACATCTTCCTTATCCATTTGTCTGTTGAAGGACATCTTGGTTCTTTCCACAGTTTGGTGACTGTGGCCACTGCGTCTATGAACATTGGGGTATATGTGCCCCTTCTTTTCACTATATCTGTGTCCTTGGGGTAAATACCCAGCCATGTAATTGAAGGGTCATATGGAAGCTCTATTTTTAATTTCTTAAGGAATCTCCACACTGTTTTCCAAACTGGCTGCACCAACTTGCATTCCCACCAGTAGTGTAAGAGGGCTCCCCTCTCCACATCCTCTCCAACACATGTTGTTTATAGTCTTGTTAATTTTGGCCATTCTAACTTGTGTAAGGTGGCATCTCAATGTAGTTTTGACTTGAATCTCCCTGATTACAAGTGATAATGAATATGTTTTTCATGTGTCTGTCAGCCATTTGTATGTCTTCATTGGAGAAGTGTCTCTTCATGTCTTCTGCCCATTTTTTGACATGATTATCTGTTTTGTGTATGTTGAGTGTGAGTAGTTCTTTATAAATCCTGGATATCAGCCCTTTTTCTGTACTGTCATTTGCAGATATCTTCTCCCATTCTATGTGTTGCTGCTTTGTGTTGTTGACTATTTATTTTGCTCTGCAGAAGCTTTTGATCTTGACGAAATCCCAAAAGCTTATTTTTGTTTTTGTTTTCTTTGCGTTGGAGACATATCTTGAAAAAAGCTGCTGTGGCTGATGTCGAAGGGGTTACTGCCTATGTTCTCCTCTAGGATTCTGATGGATTCTTGCCTCACATTGAGAACTTTTATCCACTTTGAGTTTGTGTATGGTATAGATGGAGAGGAGGGAGTTGGGGGGAATTGAAGGGGGAGATGAACCATGAGAGACTGTGGACTCTGAGGAACTAAATAAGGGTTTTGGAAGGGAGAGGGTTGGGGGTTGGGTGGATCTGGTGGTGGGTATTGTGGACAGCATGTATTGCATGGAGCACTGGGTGTGGTGCATACACAGTGAACTCTGGAACACAGAAAAGAAATTTTTAAATAAATAAAATTTTTAAAAAAGATATACTTGTAGTGAAAAGAGGGTCCATCTGTACCTCAATGTTCATGGCAGCAATTACCACAGTAGCCAAACTATGGAAAGAGCCAAGATGCCCTTCAACAGACAAATGGATAAAGAAGATATGGTCCATATATACTATGAAGTATTATGCCTCCATCAGATTGGATGAGTACCCAACTTTTGTGTCAACATAGAGGGGAGTGGAGGAGATTATGCTGAGTGAAATAAGTCAAGCAGAGAGTGTCAATTATCATATGGTTTCACTTACTTGTGGACAATAAGAAATAACATGGAGGACATTAGGAGAAGGAAAGGAAAAGTGAATGGGGGCAATCAGAGGGGGAGACTAACCATGAGAGACTGTGGACTCTGACAAACTGAGGGTTTTGGAGGAGAGGATGAGGGGTTAGGTAAGCCTGGTGGTGGGTATTAAGGAGAACATGTATTGCATGGAGCACTGGGTGTGGTGCATAAAAAATGACTCTTGGAACAGTGAAAAAGTAAAATAAAATTAGAAAAAAAATAAAGAATGAAAATAAAGAAAAGCAAATGTACATGGAAATAAGTGAAAATGAAAACACGACTGTCCAAAATTGGTTGCAGCAAAACTGTTCTAAGATGGAAATTCACAGCAATATAAGCCTACCTCAAGATTCCAGAAAAATCTCAAACAACCTAAGCATAAACATAAAGGAGCCAGAAAAAGAACAACAAAGGAAGACTAAAGCTAGCAGAAGGAAGTAAATAAATTTTAAAATAGAAATAAATAATATGAAAACAATAGAACAGATCAATGAGATCAGGAGTTTGTCTCTTTGAAAAAAAAATCAACAAAATAAATAACCTCTATCTAGAGCCATGAGGAGAAAAGAGAAAGGACTCAAATAAATTAAATCACAAACGAGAGAGGAAAAATAACAACCAACACCACAGAAATACAAATGACTATAAGAGAAAATTATGAAAAACTATATGGCAGCAAATTGGACAATTTAGAAGATATAGATAAATTCCAGGAAACATATAAACTACCAAAGTTGAAACAGAAAGAAATAGAAAACTTGAACATACTGATTATCAGCAAATAAATTGAATTAGTTATCACAAAATTTCTAACAAACAAAAGTCCATGAACAGATGGCTTCACCAGTGAATTTGTCCAAATATTTAAAGACTTAATACATATTCTTCTATAACTATTCCAAAGATAGAACTGGAACTAAAACTTCCAAATACATTCTATGAGGCCAGCATTATGCTAGTACCAGAAGGACACCACTAAGATAGAACTACATGCCACTATACTTGATGAACATACATGCAATCCTCAACAAAAAACTAGCAAACTGAAGCCAACAATACATTAAAATAATTATTCTCCACAATCAAATGAGATTTACTCCTGGATTACAAGTATGATTCAATATTCACATATCAATCAGTGTGATACATCACATAAATAAGAGAGATGATTATGACATTATGACCATTTCAATAGACACAAAAAAAAGCATTTGACAAAATGTTTCAACAAAGTAGGTTTAGAGAAAACATACTTCAATGTAATAAAGACCATATATGAAAATCCCATAGGGAACATCATCCCTGATGGAGAAAAACTGAGAGACTTTTCTCTAAGATAAGGAATAAGACAAAAATGACCACTATCACCCTTTTATTCAATATAGTCTGGAAATCTTACCCACAACACTCAGACAATGAAAAGAAATAAATACCATTGAAATTGATGGGGAAGAAGTAAACCTTTCACTATTTGCATATATATAGTATATATAGAAAACCTGAAAGACTCCACCAAAAACTTCTAGAATTGATAAACAAATTCAGTAAAGATGCAAGATACAGAAATCTGTTGCATTGCCATACACCAGTAATGCAGCAGCAGAAAGAGAAATTAATTAATTAATCTCATTTAAAATTGCACCAAAAGTAGTAAGATATTTAGTAATAAACCTAACCAAAGAGGTGAAAGACCTGTACTCCTAAAGCTAAAAAACACCAATGAAAGAAATTGAAGAGGGTACAAACAAATGGAAAGACATTCCATTCTCCTGTACTGGAAGAGCAAATATTGTTAAAATGCATATACTACATCAAATAGTCTGAACATTTAATGCATTCCCTATCAAAATACTAGCAGTATTTTTCACATAACTGTAACAGTCCTAAAATTTGTATGGAATCACAAAAGACTCTGAATAGCCAAAGCAACCTTGAAAAAGAAAAGCAAAACTGGAGGCATTGCAATTTCAAACTTCAAGCTATATTACAATGCTGTAGTAATCAAAGTAATATGGTACTGGCAAAAGAATGGACACATAGATCAGTAAAGCAGAATAGAAAATCCAGAATTGAATCCACAATTATATGTTTAGTTAATCTTTCACAAAGCAGGAAAGAATAGGAAAGTATCCATTAACTGATGAATGGATAAAGAAGATATAATAGATGATGGATAGATAGATGATAGATAGATTGATGTATAGATAATTGGTAGATAGATGATAGACTAAAAGATATAGAGTGATATATAATGGAATATTACTCAGCCATATAAAGGAATGAAATCTTGCTATTTGCAATGACATGGCTGAAGCTAGGGAATACAATGCTACATAAAATAAACCAGTCAGAAAAAGGCAAGTACCATATGATTTCACTCATGTGTGGAACTTAAGAAACAAAACAAGTAAACAATGGGGAAAACAAAAGAGAGAGACAGAGACAGAAAAACCAAGAAATAGACTTAATTATGGAGAACAAACTGATGGTCTCCAGAGGGGAGATATGTGGGGGAAAATGTTAAATAGGTTTAAGGAATGCACATCTTATATTGAGCACAGGGTGATGCATGGAAGTGTTGAGTCACTATATTGTACACCTGTAACTATATAACACTCTAGGTTAACTAACTGAAATTAAAATTTTAAAAATGACACAGAGCTCTAGTAAATGATAGAATGAAAATTTGTACCCAGATCTCCTGACTCCAACCTCAAATGCAAAAGTTTTCCCACTATGTTTAATCTTGTATGTCTTGGAACCTTGAGGGGTCACCAGTGCCTTAAGTTCATTGGGGCAGCCAGGAGATTGTCCATGACATAACATGGTTAAAGTATTAATTAAGAAAACATACACTGCATTATCAACCATTTATTAAGTTGAAAGCTTAACACATATTTTATTTTAATATGTAAAACTATTTCTTATGAATGTTACTGGCTACAGAAGTATAGCTGCTACTGAGATAGAACAGAACAACTTTAGAAAAGAAATATATATATATAACTGCCTAAGGAAAGAAGAAAGCAAAAGAAACAAAGAATCTTTACCAATGAGTCATGGAAGTGGCCATAGTTTCTGGAGAAAATGCTTTTATAACTGCTCCCCAGCTATCACTAGTGGCCAGAGAACACACATTTACTGCATAGTTACTCTAACAGAGGGTTCTCCAATAAGGTATAATACAGTTTCCACACACGAATTTCAACTGATCTCTCTTTAGACATTCTTTATATAGAAAGAAAAAAAAATAGTAAGTTGTAACCCACTATTTCTTTGTCTTTCTAGGAGACTGAGAACTAGAACTTTTTTTTTAAAATGGAAGATTAAATTCAGATAATTTAATGGACATTGCTGCTATGAACATTGGGGTACAGGTGCCCCTTTGTTTCACTACATCTGTATCTTTGGGATAAGTACATAGTAGTGCAATTTCTGGGTCATAGGGTAGCTCTATTTTGAACTTTATTTACCAGTGTGTTTTTAGTTCATTTGGACAATAGACTGTGTATAGAGCAGGATGTTTTACATGTGCTATGAAAGTCTTCCCTAATGAAGTAAGTGATGGTAGAAGGTAGCAGAAAAATGAGCCCCAGTTCAAAATCAAAGAATAATGGGTCTTGAAATCAAATTGTCTGTCTATTATGTTTAAAACTCTGGAAGGACAAATGGATATTGAAAGTCAACAGACTGTTACTTTCCTATAAACATTTTGTCTAAAGCTTACACATATGATGAGGGGACAAGGTATAAGACTTGAGGCTGCTTAATCATGCACAGTTAAGAAATGAAATCCAAAATTTTTAATATCTCAGTTGTGCTTAGCTCTCCTCATGACAATTTTTGGTGTGACATGCATCATTTTGGGAATGCACTGAAGCTCAAAAAAATTTTTAATGTTCTTCAACAGATGAATGGATAAGGAAGATGTGGTCCATATACACTATGGAGTATTATGCCTCCATCAGAAAGGACGAATACCCAATTTTTGTAGCAACATGGACGGGACTGGAAGAGATTATGCTGAGTGAAATAAGTCAAGCAGAGAGAGTCAATTATCATATGGTTTCACTTATTTGTGGAGCATAACAAAAAGCATGGAGGACATGGGGAGTTAGAGAGAAGGGAGTTGGGGTAAATTGGAAAGGGAGGTGAATCATGGGAGACTGTGGACTCTGAAAAACAATCTGAGGGGTTTGAAGTGGCGGGGGGTGGGAGGTCGGGGTACCAGGTGGTGGGTATTATAAAGGGCATGGATTGCATGGAGCACTGGGTGTGGTGAAAAAATAATGATACTATTATGCTGAAAATAAATAAATTTAAAAAAAAATTAAAGAAAAAGCCAATTTTGTTTTAGAGGTGTGTAAGGACAGGCTGAGAAGCATGTTCTCATTACTTGAGAAAAATCCTATGTTTACAAAACACATAAAATACGCTATTTCTTAAACTATGTCTTTGTTAAGTATTACAACCTAAAAACCATTCAAGAGCACATAAACAAGTGGGTGTAATTAGAGGTTGAAGAAGCAGTAAAGCAAGTCTTTACCTCTTTTCTGATATAATTACTGTGTGTAATAGATTTAATATAAATTAAAATGAGAGGATTTGAATCTTGAATTTTCTCAGATCGCTTTCATGTGAACCTTTTTCATTTTGAGAATCAGTAAAGGTTTCTAACCTCTTTCCCTCTCAATCATTGAGAGAGATTACATTTTATGTTTCTCCCTGGGATTTTTGTAACTTCTTTACCTGATGTACTTGACATAGGGAATTGAAAAGTGAGATATATAAGAAATAAGAATCCAAATCAGGGTTATGTAGGTAATGATGTGACCTTGTTGATTTAGAACATGTATGTGAAAGCACACAGGAAACTCTAACAGGTAATGTAAATGTAAATAAGTATTTATACTTTATTATTATTACTAAAATATCATAACTATTATATTCCACTTTTTAAATTTAAATTCAATTAGCTAATATGTAGTACATCATTAGTTTTTAGTGTAGTGTTCAATGATTCTTTAATTGCATATAGCACCCAGTGCTCATAACATCACATGCCCTCCTTAATATCACCCAGTTACCCCAACTCCACACCCATTTCCCCTTCAGCAACCATCAGTTTGTTTCCAGAGTCAAGAGCTTCCCATGATTTGTCTCCCTTTCTGATTTCTTCCCATTCAGTTTTACTCCCTTCCCTTATGATCCTCAGCACTGTTTATTATATACCACATATGAATGAAACTGTAAGAATTCTTTCTCCAAATGAATTATTTCACTTAGCACAATAAACTGCAGTTCCATCCATGTCGATGTAAATGGTAGTTATTCATCCTTTCTGATGGCTGAATAATATTCCATTATATTTATATACCATATCTACTTTATGCATTCATCTGTCAAGGGACATCTCAGCTCCTTTGACAGTTTGGCTATTGTGAATATTGCTGCTATGGACATTGGGGTACATGTCCCCCTTTGTTTCACTATATCTGTATCTTTGGGGTAAATACCTAGTAGTGCATTTGCTGGGTCATAGGGTAGCTCTATTTTGAAGTTAATGAGGATTAGTTGACCATAGATTTGAGGGTCTATTTCTGGGCTCTCTATTCTGTTCCATTGGTCTATGTGTCTGTTTTTGTGCCAGTACCATGCTGTCTTGATGATGACAGCTTTGTAATAGAGCTTGAAGTCCGGAATTGTGATGCCACCAACGTTGGCTTTCTTTTTCAATATCCCTTTGGCTATTCGAGGTCTTTTCTGGTTCCATATAAATTTTAGAATTATTTGTTCCATTTCTTTGAAAAAGATGGATGGTACTTTGATAGGAATTGCATTAAATGTGTAGATTGCTTTAGGTAGCATAGACATTTTCACAATATTTATTCTTCCAATCCAGGAGCATGGAACATTTTTCCATTTCTTTGTGTCTTCCTCAATTTCTTTCATGGGTACTTTATAGTTTTCTGAGTATAGATTCTGTGTCTCTTTGGTTAGGTTTCCTCCATACTCTTTTCTAGAGTGGTTGTACCAGCTTGCATTCCCACAAACAGCATAAGAGGTTTCCCCTTTCTCCACATCCTCCCCTACATTTGTTGTTCCCTGTCTTGTTAATTTTAGCCTCTCTGATAGACATAGGTGGTATCTCATTGCAGTTTTGATTTGCATTTCCCTGATGCCAAATGATGTGAAGCATTTTTTCATGTGTGTGTTAGCCATTTGCATGTCTTCTTTGAAAAAATGTCTGTTCATGTCTTCTGCCCATTTATTGACTTCTTTATTTGTTTTCTGGGTATTGAGTTTGAGAAGTTCTTTATAGATATGGGATACCAGTCCTTTATCTGTTATGTTATTTTCAAATATCTTCTCCCATTTCTTGGGTTTTCTTTTCATTTTATTGACTGCCTCCTTTGCTTTTTCTCTTGAAGTACCAATAGTTTATTTTTGCTATTTTCCACTTTTTAAAAGACCTATTTATTTATTTTAGAGAATGGGAGAACATGAGCAGGGGAGGAGAGGGAGAGATGATCTCAAGCAGAGTCACTGATGTATGCAGAGCCCCACACAGAGTTCTATCTCATGACCCTGAGATGATGACCTGAGCCAAAATTGAGAAGGATGCTTAACCAAGTGAGCCACCCAGGTGTCCCTTATTTTCTATCTTTAAAGTAAAATATGTTGTCTTTATATAATACAGATTTGTATTATTTCTCCTTAAAGTTAATTCTAAAAACAATGGTACAGTTCAAAGTGTAAGAACTAAGAAAAGAGCTTAGTTTCTTATGATGACTGAAATATGGTGACTTCTCAGTTTTCTAGGCCCTACCAAAAATCATGCATAGTAGATAATTTTTGATATATGTAATATCCTTGAGGATGCCTATTATGAAAAGAAATTCTAGAAGGGAAAGAGAAGGGTAGTTGTCTAATAAGATATCCTTGTATCTCCCTCATAACATGCCTCCCAGAGCACTGACTGAAATTTAACACTTTCACAAATAATAAAGTGTCTTAGCCACGTGTAGATCATTGAGAATTTAATATTTTCTTCTTGATTTGGTTACTGCTGGACAGTTCTGTCCTACATAACTACTGAGTTTGTCTTTTATTTTTTAATACATTTCCAGTGGTTCTGGAAAGGATAAAGTGGAGACTGTAGTAAAACATGAAGATTGATCTCAGAATTTTGTTCTGTCTAAATGCCATACAAGTGAACTATATTTCATATTAAAGAGATTGGAAGGAGGATGTGAATGAAGAAAGTAGAATAAGTCAACTAAATGGGAAAGAGAACACTTTGTTTTCTTGGCAATAATTCTCTGAGGTCAAAGTTGGTAGTTGTGACTTGCAGACATTTATCTGCTTCTTAAGTTCTTATTTATTTATTTATGTTATAATTGTTCTATTATTGTTGCTCTCAATCTCTCTTATATATATATGTATATGTATATATGTATATGTACATATGTATGTACATATGTATGTATACATATATATGTATACATACCATATATATGTGAAAAAAATATATATATATATTCAGTACTCCCCATGGTTTCAGGCATCCATTGAGAATCTTGTAACATATCTACCATGTATAAAGGGGGACCAAAGCATCATTAGTTGGACAAAAAGTTTTCTCTGTGAACACATAGTTGCCTCTAGTGAGCACTAATTCCCTTTTTAAGAGCTCATAAATCATCCCTTTAGTAATTTCTTCTAGTCATGATTTTATAGATTTGATAACTCATTTAAGTTCCTTGGTCCTTTTTTCTTTTTTCTCCCTTTCCCATTTCTAGTTAAATGGGAGACTCTGTATCCACCCTTTGGATAATTCTTTCTTCTTTGTCAAAGATTAGTTGACCGTAGAGTTGAGGGTCCATATCTAGTTTATCTACCTGCTCCACTGATCCATGTGTCCATATTTATGCCAATACCATGCTGTCTTGATGATCACAGCTTTGTAAATATAGGTTGAAGTCAGGCTTTGTGATACCACCAGCTTTGGTTTTCATTTTCAACATTCCTCTGGCTATTCAAGGTCTTTTCTGGCTCCATATAAATTTTAGGATTATTCGTTCCAGCTCTGTGAAAAATGCTGATGGCATTTTGATGGGGATTGCATTGAATGTGTAGATTACTTTGGGTAACATAAACCTTTTTAACAATTTTCTTCCAATCCATGAGCATGGAATGTTTTTCCACTTCTTTGTGTCTTCCTCAAATTGTTTTGTAAATGTTCTTTAGTTTTTGGAGTACAGATTATTTGCCTCTTTGGTTAGGTTTATTCCTAGGTATCTTATGGTTGTTTTTTTTTTTTTTTTTTTTGGTGCAATTGTAAATGGGATCAATTTCTTAACTTCTCTTTCTTCTGCCTCATTACTAGTGTATAGAAACGCAACTGATTCCTGTGTATTGATTTTATATCCTGCCACATTGCTCAGCTCCTGTATGGGTTATAGCAATTTTTGGAGGTTGGAGTCTTATTGGTTTCCCACATAAAGTATCATGTCATCTGTGATGAGGAAGAGTTTGATTTCCTCTGCCAATTTAAATGTCTTTTATTTCTTTTTGTTGTCTGATTGCTGAGACTAGGAGTTCTAGAACTATGTTGAACAACTGTAGTGAGAGTTATCATTGCCATTGTGTTTCTGACCCATTGTGAATGATATTCGATGTGGGCTTTTTGTAGATGGCTTCTGTGATATTGAGATATCTTCCTTTTATCCCTACAGTTCAGAGAGTTTTAATCAAGAAAGGATGCTGTATTTTTGTCAAAGGCTTTTTCTGCATTAATTGAAAGGGTCATATGGTTCTTTTCTTTTCTTAATGTGATCTATCCCATTGATTGATCTGTGAAAGTTAAACCACACTTTCAGCCCAGGAATAAATTCTACTTGGTCATGATGAGTAAAATTTCTAACGTACTGTTGGATCCTATTGGCTAGGATCTTGGTGAATATTTTGCCGCTTCCAGTCTGCTACGAGAGAAGAATTAGGCACAAACAAGTCAGCTGAAAAATACTGGCAGCAGGGGACAACCGTCGAAAAGGACTGCTGCCATAAGCAACTCCACAGTCTCACTTTTATTAGATAGAAAACAATAGCCAATAGAAGGATTGATGAAGGTCAAACGTTAATCCCGTCTTGCAGACAAGCAAGGAGGAGGATAAAGTTTATAGTTAAACAAGCACATTCAAAGGACTCATCTAAACTAAAAAACGGGCACTTCTGGGATGAGAAAGGAGCAATAACGGATAAGGGAAGCAGGTGGTTTTTGATCCACCCTGAGCTGACAGGGCGTTCCCAGGTGCTCTGCTTCCCTGAAGCAGGCCGTGTTCCGCCCTAGGCAGGCGGGGCATTCCCAGCTGCCCGGCTTCTGTGAAGGGGTGGCCTTCCACCCTGAGTGAGCCAGGTATCCCCAGCTGCCCAGCTTCACGGTCGTATATCGTCCTTCTCCCCAAAGACCTGTTGTCAGTATATGTATTTCTTAAGGCCATATCTAAATGTGCTTGGTAACTAGTAAAATCCTCCAGGGGTTACGGTTTAAGTAACAAATTGTTCCAAGGGATAGCAGCATATTTTAGTATCCAAGTTCATCAGGGATATTGTTCTGTAATTCTCCTTTTTGATGGGTTCTTTGTCTGGTTTTTGGATCAAGGTAATGCTGGCCTAAGAGACTGAGTTTGGAAGTTTTCTTTCCCTTTCTTTTTTCTGAAATGGCTTCAGGAGAATAGGTATTATTTATTCTTTAAATGTTTTGTTGAATTCCCCTGGGAAGCCATCAGTCCCTGGACTCTTGTTTGCGAGATTTTTAGATTACTTCTTCAATTTCTTTGCTGGCTGTGGGTCTGTTCAGGTTTTCTATTTCTTCCTATTTCAATTTTGATAGTTTATAAGTTTCTAGGAATGGATCCATTTCTTCCAGATGGTCTAATTTATTGGCATATAGTTGCTCATAATATGTTCTTAAAGTTATATTTCTTTGCTATTATCCATGATGTCTTCTCTTTCTTTCATGATTTTATTAATTTGGGTCCTTTCTCTTTGCATTTTGATAAGTCTGGCTAGGGGCTTGTTGATGTTATTAATTCTTTCAAAGATCCAGCTTCTAGTTTCATCAATCTATTCTACTGTTTTTTTTTTCTGGTTTATATTTCATTGATTTCTGCACTTAATCTTTATTATGTCTCTTCTCTTGCTTGGTTTAGGCTTTATTTGTTCTTTCTCCAACTTTTTCAGGTGCGAGGTTAGCTTGTGTATTTGAGACCCTTAGTTTTTTTTAGAAATGCTTGGATTTCTATGTACTTCCCCCATAGGACAACCTTTGCTGTTTCCCAATGGTTCTGAACAGTTGTTTTCATTTTCATTTGTTTCCATGATTTTAAAAATTCTTTTCTATCCATCTTCTTCATTCTTATTTTTTTCTTATGTCCAGTTAGCCACAATATAGTTGGCCCACTCATTCTTTAATAAGATGGTATTTATTCTCTAAGTGTTTGAGTTACTTCCAAATTTCCATTCATGATTGAGTAAAAGTTTTAAAGCATTGTGCTCTGAAAATATGCAGGGAATAATCCCAACCTTTTGGTATTGGTTGAGACCTGATTTGCAGCTCAGTATGTGATCTATTCTGGGGAATGTTCTATGTGCACTCAAGAAGGATGTCTATTCCGTTGCTTTATGTTGGAATGTTCTGTTTATATCTGTGAAGTCCATCTGGTCCAGTGTGTCATTCAAAGCCCTTGTTTCCTTGTTGATCTTCTTCTTAGATGATCTGTCCATTGCTGTGAATGAGATGTTGAAGACCCTTATTACTTTTGTATTTTTATCAATGTGTTTCTCTAATTTGTTATTAATTGGTTGATAAAATTGCCTATTCCCAAGTTAGGAACACAAATATTTATAATTGTTAGGGTTTGTTGTTGTTGTTGTTGTTTTTGTTGGATAGACCCTTACAGTCTTTAGTTTACAGTCTAATTTGTCAGATATGAGTATTGTACTACAGCTTTCTTTTGAGGCCTATTAGCATGATAAGTGGTTCTTCACCCCCTCACCTTCAATCTGGAGGTTATCTAGGGTCAAAGTGAGTCTCTTTTAGACAGCATATCAGTGGGTTTTGCTTTTTTTTCTAACGTGATACCCTGTGCCTTTTGAATGGAGCATTTTGCCCATTTACGTTCAAAGTAACTATTGAAAAATATGAATTTAATGTCATTTTATTTCCTGTAAAGTCCCTGTTTCTGTAGATTATCCCTGTTTCTTTCTGGTCTATGTTATTTTGGGCTCTCTCTTCACTTACAGGATCCCCATTATTGCAGGCTGGCTGGTAACACAAATTCTTTTAGTTTCTTTGTCCTAGAAGTTCTTTATCTCTCCTTACGTTCTGAATGATGGTCTGGATAAAACATTCTGATTGATAGCTGAATAAATTATTCTTGGCTGTATGAGTTTTTCTCATTTACTATCCAGAATATATCATGCCAGCCCTTTCTAGCTTGCCAAGTCTTTGTTGCCAGCCTTATATTCTATGCCTGTAGGATAAGAACCTCTTGTCTCAAGCTGTTTTAAAGATTTTCTCTTTATCTATAAAATTTGAAATATTTTGTAAATTCCTATATTTTGGTGTGTTGATTTGTTTGTATTGATTTTTAGTGGGGTCCTCTCTTCCTTTTGGACTTGAATGTCTGTTTAATTCCCCAGATTAGGGACATTCTTAGCTATGATTTGCTCAAGTATACCTACTGTTCCCCTCTCTCTGTTTCTTCTTCCTCAGGGACCTTAGTAATTCTAATATTTTTTTTTGGTTTATGTTATCACGATTTATTGAAGCCTCCCCTCATAGTTCATTAGTTGTTTTTCTCTTCTTTCCTCACCTTCTTTTCTTTCCATCAACTTATATGTCACTTACTCTGTCTTCTGCCTCATTTACCCTAGCTGTTAGAACATCCAATTTAGGCTGCATCTCAGTTAAAACACTTTTAATTTGAACCTGATTAAATTTTATTTCTGCACTAAGAGATTCTTGAGTATCTTTTATGCTTTTTTTTTTTTTTTAGCCCAGGTAGTAATGTTATGATCTTTATCCTAAATTCCAGCTCTGACATTTTATATATATCCATATCAATTAGATCTGTGGCAGAGATTATTACCTCTAGTTCTTTCTTTTGTTGTGAATTCCTCCTTCTAGGCCTTTTGTTCTGAGAAGAGTGGGTGAAGAAGAGAACAAAATTAAAAATATCAACCATGACCCAGGTGAAATACACACTAGACAGATCTGAAAATGTCATAATCTAAAGATGAAAAGAAGAAAAAAATGGGGGGGTGATAATATAATCTCACTGGTGGAAAAAAAGGGTGATATACTTAGTTTTGGGTGTATTTTGGTCTGTTTCTTAGAACACACTAAATCCCAAAATTGTTCAAAAAGAAAAACTTTTATATATACAATGAAATTGGATACCATGAAAGGAAGCAAAAATGAAGAATATACCTATAAAATATAAACAATGAAAGTTTTAAAAAACTAAAAATAAATGATTGATAAATAAGAAACTAGTTGAAAATGAAAAAAGATAAAAGGAAAAGGAAAATATTAAACTGAAAGATAAACAAACCTTAAGAAAAAGCCTTGAATTCTATGTATTGTTTTCCCCTAGCCTTGGAATTTTGCTGTCCTATGTGCTCTGTAAACTTGGTATTCACCTGTTGTTTGAGATGGTCTTCTGGGGGAAGGACCTGCTGCACTGGTTCCCAGGTGTCTTTGCTTTTTGGCATTGCACTGCCCCTTGCAAGGGGCCCAGGTTCAGTGTAAGCTGCTACCGGTTCCTCTACTTGCCTTCTGTTACCTGAAGGCTTTCTGCATCTTTTTTTTCTTCATTCATTTATTTTTTTTTATTATGTTATGTTAGTCACCATACAGTACATCATTAATTTTTGTTTGTGTATAACACCGAGTGCTCCATGCAATATGTGCCCTCCTTAATACCCATCAGTGGGTTAACCCCATCCCCTCACCACCTCCCCTCTAAAACCCTCTGCACTTCTTTAGAAGATCAAAATAAATATGTTCATGTCCTGATCTCCAGTCCCAGAGCTGAAAGATCCTGGACCCTTCTCTTCAGTAAACACTCAGAGATAAGCAGTCTTCACTTTCGTTTGTGCCAAAATCTGCAGGCTCCTGTGGTTTGAACTCTCACTGACCCTCCACAGAGGAGGAGTGTTGCTTCATTTCTGCTCTTTGAAGGGCCCCCTCATGGAGAGTGTTCACTAGGTCATACCATAATTCACAGTTTATGAAGGAGCTGAGAGCCCTTTCTGAAGTCACTGACCATGACCGGTTTCCCTGCTCTAGTGCTAGGGAACTCTGTTGGCTAAGGCAGCCTGATTCTTTTCATGACCCTGAAAATCCTGAGACCACACTGTCCCACCTAGGATTCTACCCTGCTTTGCCACCTGGGCACGTTTCAGGCTTGTATGTTTCTTACTGGTGCAGATTTCTAAAGGTTCTGTTTTTGTGCTCCATGGTTAGTTAAAATCACTTTCTAGTAGCTGACTTACAGAGGCTCCCTCCTCCCCCCATTTATCTTTTAATATATCCTTTCAGATTCACTTCTCAACACCTCTTACTTTGCAAAAAAAAAAAAAAAAAAAAAAAGTGGTCACCTTTCTATTTGTAGAAATCCAGCAGTTCCTTTCTTACATTTCAGGTTGGATTAGAGATATTCAGAATTATTTGATAGTTATCTAGCTAAATTCATAGGACCAGAAGAAACAAGGTCCTCTACTCTTCTGCCATCTAAACTTCCCTCTCCACATCTTGTTTATGCATTCATCTGTCAATGGATATTTGGAGTATCTTTGGAGTTTGGCTATTGCTGATAATGCTGCTACAAATATTGTGGTGCATGAACTCCTTTGCATTTTTTTTTAAATCTATTGGGTAAATACCTAGTAGTGCAACTTCTGGGCCATAGGATAGTTATATTTTTATCTGTTTTAGAAACGTCCATAGTGTTTTTCAGAGTGGCTGCACCAGTTTACATTGCCACCATCAGTGCAAGAGGGTTTCCCCTTTCCCCACATCCTCACCAACATCCATTTTTTTCTTGTGTTGTTAATTTTAGCCATTCTTAAATATGTGAAGTGGTATCCCATTGTGGTTTTGATTTGTATTTCCCTAATGATGAGTGATGTTCAATATCTTTTAATGTGTCTCTTAGCCCTCTATATGTTTTTGAAAAAGTGTGTATTCTCATCTTCTGTCCATTTCTCAACTGGGCTTTTTGGTTTTTGAGTGTTGAGTTTGCCAAATTCCTTATAGATTTTGGATACAAAACCTTTGTCAGATATGTCACTTTCAAATACCTTCTCCTATTCCATAGGCCTGAATTTTACTTTATTGATTGTTTCCTTTGCTATACAGAAGATTTTTACCTTGATGAAGTCCCAAAAGTTGTTTTTGGCTTTGTTTCTTTGCCTCTGGTGATGTATGTAGTAAGAAGTTGCTATGGCTGAGGCCAAGGAGTTTGTTACCTGTGTTATCCCCTAGGATTTTTATGGCTTCAGGTCTCATTTTTAGCTCTCTCAAACATGCTCAATTTATTTTTGTCTGTTGTGTAAGGAAGTGGACCAGTTTCATTCTTCTGCATATTGCTCTCCAGGTTTCCCAACACCATTTACTGAAGAGACTTTTTCCTTTGAGGATTCTTTCCCGCTTTGTTGAAGATTAATTGACCATATAATTGTGGGTACATTTCTGGGTTCTCTATTCTGTTCCATTGATCTATGTGTCTGTTTTTGTGCCAGTACCATACTCTCTTGATGACTAAAGCTTTACAACATAGATTATATAGTCCTGAATCTTGATGACCAGCTTTTTTTTTTTTTTTTTCAGGATTGCTTTCACCATTTGGGGTCTTTTGAGGTTCTATACAAATTTTAGGATTGTTTGTTCTATCTCTGTGAAAAATCCTGGTGATATATATATTTTTAAAATTTTATTTATTTATTTGACAGATAGAGATCACAAGCAGGCAGAGAGGCAGACAGAGAGAGAGGAGGAAGCAGGCTCCCTGCTGAGAAGAAAGCCTGATGTGGGGCTCGATCCCAGGACCCTGGGACCATGACCCGAGCCGAAGGCAGATGCTTTAACCCCCTGAGCCACCCAGGTGCCCCAATCTTGGTGATATTTTTATAGGGATTTGATTAAATGTGTAGATTGCTTTGGGTAATGTAGACATTTTAACAATATTTGTTCTTCCAATCCATGAGGATAGAATGTTTCTTTATTTCTTTGTGTCCTGCTCAAGTTTTTTCACAAGTGTTCTATAGTTTTTGGAGTACAGATCTTTTACCTCTCTGGTTAGGTTTATTTTTAGGTATCTTATAGATTTTTGCAATTGTAAATGGGATTGATTCCTTGATTTATTTTTCCCCTGATTCATTATTGGTCTGTAGTATTGCAACAGATTTATGTACATTGATTTTATATCTTGTGACCTTACTGAATTCATGTATTAGTTCTAGCTATTTTTTGGTGGATTCTTTAGGTTTTCTATGTAGAGTATCATGTCATCTGCAAGTAGTGAAGGTTTGACTTCTTCCTCACCAATTTGGATGCTTTTTATTTCTTTTTGTTTTCTGTTGCTCAGGCTAAGACACTCAGTACTATGTTAAATTTTTTTTTTTTTTTTTTAATTTTTTATAAACATATATTTTTATCCCCAGGGGTACAGGTCTGTGAATCACCAGGTTTACACACTTCACAGCACACACCAAATCACATACCCTCCCCAATGTCCATAATCCCACCCCCTTCTCCCAAACCCCCTCCCCCCGGCAACCCTCAGTTTGTTTTGTGAGATTAAGAGTCACTTATGGTTTGTCTCCCTCCCAATCCCATCTTGTTTCATTTATTCTTCTACCCACTTAAGCCTCCATGTTGCATCACCACTTCCTCATATCAGGGGCCGAGTGATATGGAGCACTTTTTCATGTGAGTACTATGTTAAATTTTAATGGTCAGAGTGCACATCCTTACATTGTAGAACATCATCTTTGAAAATTTTCTCCCTATTTACCTTCTTTTTTGAGCAAAAGTAACTATTTTCCTTTATCCATCTTCAATGCTTTCATTTATTGCTCCTTACCAATAATATTAAGCATAAGATGTTAACTAAGGCATTATATATTTATAATTTAGAAAACTCTTCCTTGCCAAAAAATTGTTACTCTTTTCTTTAATGCTTAACTGATACCTTCCTGCTTTTTTTTAATGTTTAATCACTTGTCACAATTTTTAAAAAGATTTTTTATTTATTTGTTTGACAGAAAGAGATATCACAAGTAGGCAGAGAGACAGGGAGAGAGAGAGGGGGAAGCAGGTTTCCAGCTGAGCAGAGAGCCCAATGCGGGGCTAGATCCCAGGATCCTGAGATCATGATCTGAGCCGAAGGCAGAGGCTCAACCCACTGAACCACTCAGGCACCCCACTTGTCACAATTTTTAATTATCAATTATATATATCAATTATATCAATTATATATATATATATATTTCTATTATTATCTATTTCTATTATTATCTGTCTCCACTCCCCACCAACACCACTATAAGACATTGAAATCAGGATCTTATGTTTGGTTTTTATGTCCCCAGATCCTAACATGTTTCCTGGCACATAGTTAGAACTAAGTAAATGTTTATTAATTAATTTATTAGTCAGAAATTTAGTCCAAATATTATATCCTTGAATTTGTTCCTAATCTCTATAACCATTACCCTTATCTCTCACCCCATGGGCAGAACTTAACATTCCCTCTTTTGTATGTGGATGGAAATTTTCAAGTAACTTGAAAGACCAGCCATACATTCATGTGTACCTGAGACATACCTAATTTTTATGCCTAGTGTTCTTTTTATTCTCATAGGTGTCTCAGCTTGGACAATAATAAATGCAAAATCTATAGAATTGTGTTTTAGCACTTACTAGAGCCATTTCTAGCCAATCTTTATTAATTTGTTAGTTCTTTGAGGGCAGAATCAATTCTGGTTTCTCTTTCTAGACCTTGGGCCTATTTCAGTATCTGGCACTCAGTGACTATTCTTTCAAATGAAAAGCATTCCTGCCATCTTTGCCTCAAGAAGTTTATATTGTTCAACAAAACAAACACAAAAAACACATGACACCTATACCCATACACAGGTTTTTAGGACAGACTGTCAACATTTTTCATAAAATCTTCTTTCTTAAGGCTTTGAAAGGTAAATCCAAGTTTATGTATGCTAAGTCATTTATTTCTTTTCTGCTTTAGGTTATTGAGTAGGATATTTTCCCAATAAATACTAGTAATTACAGTGAGGATTTCTTTTTTTTTTAAGATTTTATTTATTTGACAGACAGAGATCACAAGTAAGCAGAGAAGCAGGGAGAGAGAGGAGGAAGCAGGCTCCCTGCTGAGCAGAGAGCCTGATGTGGACTCGATCCCAGAACACCAGGATCATGACCTGAGCTGAAGGCAGAGGCTTTAACCCACTGAGCCACCCAGGCCTCCCACAATGAGGATTCCTTATGTGGGTTTCTTCCTGACCTTAAATTTGCTAGTATGTATTGAACACATATTATATGTAACATGCAATTTATTGTATACATGAACATGATAAAGGTACTCACAACAATGTTAATTTGGGCACAGAAAACAGAGAAGAAAAAATATTCTATGGTTCAATAGCTAGGAACCGTCAAACCTTTTACAGGTATCTCTCTTTGCCAGTAAATTATAGTTAGTCTTTTAAACAGTTGTTTTAAAGTGATTTTTTAAAGAGACTTCTGAGCTTTGAATAAATGTAAGAGTAAAATCTCAAAGTCCTATTTGTACTAGAAATTATTTTGAAGAGAATAAAATGTAAATCAAATAGTAAATGAACTTATAAAGGAAATAGACTTCAAAATTTAAATGAGAGATTAATAGAGAAGTGAATGGATATCTATATATTAGCTAATTCATTAAGGGAATATTTTGAAGTCACAGTGGGAGTATAATCATTACAGAAGTCATATGTTACTGGGATATCAGTTCTGAGATGTCAATTCTGTGTGCATTCAATGTTTCCATATGTGACTTTCCTAAAGCACACATGCAGTTATGCATATTATTCTTAGAGCTATTGGTGACTTTCCTTCTTGTTTATATAAATATTACTAAAGAGTAACTGGAAAACTCTAGTACATTGTTTACCTAGATAATCTTGTTTAGATTAGTGAACACTGCTGTTATCTGAAGAGCTTGTTAGTGCTCACAGGTCTACACCCTTTGCCTCACTGTTAGACTTCTTAAAAAAAAACCACAATATTTTGATGGGGTCTGTTGCATCCTTTACATATACTGAAAACCTATTATATGTTCTATTCACTTTTCTAAGCACTTTCCTTATTCATCTTACATAATCCTTACCTTATGAGGTAAGTATCAATATTCTTATTTTATGTATGAGGAAACTAAGCCTCAGACTGAGAAAAAATACTTTGGCCAACTTAGAACTCAAACCTGCAGAGACAGATGCAGTACATGAGAGGAGGTGTTTTAAATAAAATTGTTTTTAATTCTTTTTTGTAATTAATATTCTTTTTTAACATGTTAATTTTATTTCTTTCAGTAATTAATATTCTTTTTAAAATGTTTTGTTTATTGTTCAAGTTGACTTAATTTTCTCTTTACAATACAATAAATATAATTACAATAAATAAAAGAGGCTGGCACATACAACTCATAAGTGTACACATGAACTTTTAAAAAAACCTGGAGCAGATTTATCTACTTGTCACGTTATACTCTACTTTCAATTGTTTGAAAGTAAATACTAGTTTTCCAGTCTGCCCAGTAGATAGAGTTCCTGACATTTTGCAATTAGTAGTGCTGAAGATGTTATGCTTTTCAGGAGTGGAACTCCGCTTTAACAAGAAGGATCTTGTGTGAGATTTGGTAAAATTTAACTGGCAGAAAGGAAAAGAATCCTTTCAAGGATGTATGTATTCTTGACCCTTGTTGAAATGCCATGTTTTTTCTTTCTCAAAGCTGTTATTATTAGCAGTTAATTATAGCATGATTTATTTTGTGAGAGGGGAGAGGAATTACAGTATTATTGCCATCACTGAAATTTTTATGCATAGAATTATTAAAGAATTAGAGTCTCTCTCTTTTTATATTGAGAGACAAGTCCAATCTCCTGAATCACAAAAATTAAAGGTCATATAGGCTGTAGTTTCTTACAAAGAAATTGTTGCATTCTGAAGTGCTTTTCCAAAATTTTACTAAACATGACTGTGGTATGTTTGTTTATTTATAGGGACTGGTAACATCTGAACATATCAAACCAAACAGGGAGACGCTTGCTTCATCCCTACCACCACATTTTACCACAAAACAATATAACTGTATGTGGATTCCAAGCAGGCTAAAAAGAAAAAGGAGCTGATTAGTCTTCAGACTGTCTACTGAACGGGATGACGGCCACGGCTGCAGTGGAGACACAAAAAATGGAGAAGAATGCCTCCAAGGAAGAGAAACAACAGTCTAAGCAGGACAGCATGGAGAAAAGCAATGCTGACTCAGAAGAGTGGATGAACTCTGAATGTGACCCTGAACAGATGATCCTTAAGAGCAGCAACAATGACAATAGCTACCAACCTGGGGATGTTTACTTGAAAAAAAAGGAAATTCCCTCTAAGCCACACCGTCAGCTCTATAGATCACCCTGCTTAGATCATCCAAGCTTCTCCCAGAGCGGCATTCTGCAAGAGGGGAAGCTTGACTTGGAAAAGGAATACCAAGCCAAGATGGATTTTGCTCTAAAGCTGGGCTATGCAGAGACACAGATTCAATCAGTGTTGAACAAGTTGGGCCCAGAATCACTTATTAATGATGTCTTGGCAGAGCTCGTCAGACTCGGGAACAAAGGTGATTCAGAAGGACAGGTCAGCTTGAATCTTTTAGTGCCTCGGGGTCCCAACTCCAGAGAGACCACAAGTCCTGAACTGTTTCTTGAAGATGAAATAGACAGCAGTGAAAATTTGAGGCCAGTTGTCATAGATGGAAGTAATGTGGCAATGAGGTAAGTGTAAAATATATTTACTCTTTAAAGAAAAGGAAAAAAAAAGTCCCTGAGCTCATATAAATCATCTTCCTTTGCTAAACGCTTTGAGAGGCCCCTGGTTGTTGTCTATGGCTTTTGCTCTTGTAGGTGGAGAGAGGCTAAAATGATCCCACCTTTGCCCTTTCTCCCTTCCTTAAAATTGTTGGCAATTTGTTTTCAGATACCCTAAAGCATCTTAGACATAAGTGATACTTCAGTAGAGACAACTCATTCAACCTTTGTTCCTCTTGGGGTCCCTTCTCCCACCTCTACTTGCCTGGACCAATCATCCTGAGAATGCTTTTATAACATCACTTGGAAGCTTATTTGGGAACTACCAGTAACTCCCAATTGCCATTCTACCAACTTTGGATCCCTTTGCCTGGTTTTGTGATCTGACCTTTCTCCCCTTCCATTTGGTTGTGTTTTTCACACCTACTACATTTACATCAGTCGTTTTAATAGCTTCCATGTAAATTATGATTTCTACCCCCATTGCTTGTGTTCATGTCATTCCTCTGCATAAGAATGACCTCCTCTTTATCTTCATACCCATCAAGATGTACTGCCTCCATAAATACCATCCTTACTTTTCTAATCCCAATGATTATCTCTGAGCTACATTACCTATGGTAGGTTGAATAATAGCCCCCTAAAGAAGTTCACATTCTAATCCCTGGAATCCGTGAATAGGTTATCTTACATGGTAAATGGGACTTTGCTGGTTTAAGTTAAGGACTTGAGATAGGTGAAATTATCCTGGTTTATCAAAGTGGACTCACTAGAATCACAAGTCCTTATAAGAGGGAAGAGAAGGCAGCCAGATAAGAATGACTAGTAGGAGATGTGATGACAGAAACAAGAGGTCATGTGGTGTAAGAAAGAAGTCATGAGCCAAGGAATTTGGATATCCTCTGAAACTGAAAATGGCAAGGAAACAGATTCTCTCCTGAAACCTTCAGAAACAACACTATCTTGTCAGATAGAATTTGAATTTTAGAATTTTAGAATTCTGACCTGAACTAAAAATAAATAAGTTGGTGTTATTTTAAGACACTAAATGTGTGGTGATTTGCTACAGAACAATAGTAAATACATAACCAAGAGTGCCTTCATACTTTATTCCATACTTTCTCATATAATTTTTTATCTCATGTAAAAGATCTTTAGGAATCTCTTTTTCCATTTTTTTAAACAAAAGTAAACTATTAAAAATAGTTTTTAAGTATTTTATCAAAATAAAAACCTCCTTTTATTTCCAAAATGAGTTGTCATTCAGTTTAGCTGAAAAATTCTAAATGATTGGGGCACCTCATGAAATCAAGGTTGTGAGATCAACTCCCAAGTCAGACTCTGCACTCAGCAAGTAGTATGATTGATATTCTCACCCTCTGTGCCCTTCCCCTGGCTCTCTGTCTCAAATAAGTAAATAAATTTGAGCTCTGTGTCTCAAATAAGTAATTTTTTTTTAATTCTCAAGAATCAGGAGCCTGTTTCTTAATGAGTTTATCATTGGTTGATGAACTCACTGGAATCTTAGACTGTACACAACCAGAAAAAAAGTAAGAAGCTTTAGACTAGCAAGTTTTTCATTCAATTATGAATGAAAATGTTTTATGTCTTGTTTTATGCCTCTCTTATATTCCTCAAAGCACATAACACACTACTGTATGTTCCTAGAGAGGGAGCAGGGATAGCAAAAGTCTTATGAACCATACCATTGTTCTATGCAGGAGTTTCTTAGCAGGCTATCTGGAAGTACATCTTAGTGTATAGTTCTATATAATCCTCACAACAGCTTTATTTTACAGATGAGAAAACTAGAGTTCAACAAGGTTCAATGATTTTTTAATTAACACATAATGTATTACTTTTTAATTTTAATACATTGATTCATTACTCTTATCTAATACCCAATATTCAGTACAACATATAACCTCCCTAATGTCCATCACCCAGTTACCCCATTCCCCCATCCCTTCCCTCCAACAGCCCCCAGTTTGTTTCTTAGGTTTAAGAGTCTCTTATGGTTTGTCTCCCTCTCAAATATAGTTTTGTTTCATTTTTTCCTTTCTTCCCCTATGGTCCTCTACCTTCTTTCTTAAATTCCACATATCGGGGAGGGAAGAAAGTGGAGGTATAGGGGATGCCATTTCAACTAATCCTCTGAATTTGGCGGTATATCTAACAAACTATTTTGTACACCTATGAAATCAGCCTAAGATATAAGAATATATATCTGAATCTCAACAAGCTGAAAAGCTACTGCTTTTTGCAAGGTAGGATGTGTGCTGTCATGAATCTGTGGGGTGATATAGAAAGATAAACATAAGGGGGAGGGAGGCTCCATAAGCTCGTTCCTGGAAAGTGATATAACACTGGAGCACAACATCAACCCTTAGAAACCTGACCTGAACTAAAAATAAATAAGTCTAAATAGATGTCTCCAGTGAGAGACATCTCTCTCCTAAAAGCGTTCTGGAAATGAAAAGGCAGAATTCTAGGTAGGACAAGGAATTGTGGTCTTAGGATCTGAGGAGTCACAGAGAAAATGGGTAGACTCTCTACCTGAACTGGTAGAGTGCCTGAGCAGTGAAATCAGGAAGCAGATTATGGTCAGTGAGTCCAGGAGGGGTTTCTCAGCTCAGACCATCATAAACCATGAGTTGGGCTGGTTGATAATTGCTCTTCTCTTGAGCAGCCTGAAAAAGTCTGGAACCTGCACCTGACTAGACAAAAGCTCTCAGGGCAGTAGCAGCCCTGAAAGGACTTTAGAATGGCAATCAGACATGATCTAGGAGCTTCAGGTGTGCATGCATGAGCCCACCTTTACTCATAGATTTAGAGCCAAAAAGGTCAGTGGCAGTCCCGGTCCCCTGGGACTACCTCTAAGAGAGTTTCCATGAGCACACCCCATGGGAGGCTGAAGTTTTCAGTGCATACAGAAATGGAGACTGTTTTTCCTGGAAGGTTTATTAAAGAGGGAAGACTGCAATCTTTCTGCTCTGGGCCAGAGGTTTGGGCACAGCCATTTTTGCTCTGACCCTCTGAAGAGACATGGAAAGCCTCCAGGGAACAAAAACCATACAAATGACCCATTTGCACTGATCCCATTCCCTCTGAGAAGGGGAGGGACAACTCTTGCCAGGTGGGGATACCTGAGAAACACCACAGCAGGCCACTCCCCAGAAGACAGTCTGAAAGAACAGGTGAATGACAAGCCTATGGATCTCATAAGACTATAAAATTCCAATGCCATGGGCAAATAGTGTATTGAGCTCCAGGTGTTGCCCCATGACTTATTTATTTTTCAAATAAAACTCTCCTTTTCTTTTTATTCTTTTTCATTTTTCTTTTTACCTTTTTCTGATTTCAACTAGATGCTTATTATACCAACTTGTATTTCATAGTCACATTTTAACTTGTATTTTTTCACACTTATCTTTTTTATAGATAAATGCTTCATTTTACTCCTTTTACACTCTATTCTCTCTCTCTCTCTCTCTCTCTCTATATATATATATATATATATATATATATATATATATATATATAAAACTATTTAGGATTTTATTTATTTGTCAGAGAGAGAAAGAGAGGGTAGCAGGCTGAGGGAGAAACAGGACCCCTGCTGAGCAAGGACCCTAATGTGGGACTTGATCACAGGACACTGGGATCATGACCTGAGCTGAAGGCAGACACTTAATTGACTGAGTCACCCAGACTTCCTATAAGGTTTACTTTTGTTGAAATTTTAGGATGTAGTGTCTTTTAACAAAATTCACCCAGGAACAAATGGAACACCCTGCTTTGTCCACACTGCAAAATTATAATTTCCCTTCCCCTTTTCCCTTTTATTCAATTTTATTTTGGTGTTTCATTTTGACTTTGTTTTTCTGTGGTGGCTTCTGACTACTCAGGATGTTGCTAGGGTGCAACATCCCAAACAAGATGTGGTTGATATTTTGGACTCTGTTCACTGGCCCGCCCATCATTCTCTTGACAGAATGGCAAGAAAGAGGAACTCACAAAAAAAAGGACTAGAGACTATTCTCTGGCACAGAGATAATAGATATGTATATAAGGAAGATTCAGAGATAGCATTTAAGACAGCAATCATAAAGTCAATAGCTAGGCTTGAAAAAAGCATTAGTGACAATATAGAATCTCTAAGGGTAGAAATGAGACTAATCAGGATGAACTTAAAAGTGCTATGAATGAGATGCAATCTAAACTGGATATTCAAACAGCCAGGTTAAATGAGGCAAAAGAGAGAATAAGTGATCTAGAAGATAGGCTGATGGAAAGGAAGGAAACTGAAGAAAACAGAGATAGACAACTAGTAGCCCATGAAAAATGTTGTGGAGAGATTAATGATATCATGAGTTTCCAATGTCAGAATTATTAGGATTCCTGAGGAGGTGGAGAGAGAGAAAGAGAGAGAGAGAGAGAGGGCTAGAAGGTATATTTGAGTAAATCATAGTTGGGAACTTCACTAATCTGGGGAAAGTAACAAGCATTTGTGTAGAAGAGGTAGAGAGGACCCCTTCCAAAATCAATAAAAATAGATGAACACCCTGACATATAATAGTGAAGCTTGCAAATCATACAGCCAAGAAAACTATCCTGACAATAGTGAGGGAGAGAAGTTTCCTTTAAATATGGATGGAAGAACATCAGAACAACATTAGACCTATCCCAGAAAGGTGGCAAGCCAGAAAAGGCAAGACATATTCAGGGTATTAAATGAGAAGAACATGCAGACAAGAATACTTTATCCAACAAGGGTGTCATTCAGAATGGATGGGGAGATAAAGAGCTTCCAGGACAGGCAAAAACTGAAATAATATGTGATCACTAAACCAGCCCTTCAAGAAATATTAAGAAATATTAAGGGGATTCTAGAAGCAAGGAGAGACCCCAAGATTAATATATACCAGAAAGAAACAGAGACAATCATCAGAAACAGGAACTTCACAAGTAATAAAATGGCACTAAATTAATATATTTAATTAGTTACTCTGAATGTAAATGGGCTGAATGCTCCCATCAAAAGACACAAGGTTTTGGATTGGATTAAAAAAGGAGGACTCATCCATATGCTATCTACAAGACTCATTTCAAACCTAAAGTCACCTCCAGATTGAAAGTAAAATGATGGAAAACAATTTACCATGCCAATGGGCCTCAAAAGAAAAGTAGGGTAGCAATCCTCATATCAGACAAATTAGATTTTAAACCAAAGACTATAGTAAGAGATGGAGAGAGACACTATATCATATTTAAAAGGTCTATTGAAAAAGGTGATCTTACAATTGTAAATATCTATGCCTCAACATGGGAGTAGCCAACTATATAAATCAATTGATAATGAAATAAAGAAACATATTGATAATAATACATTAATAGTAGGAGACGTCAACACTCCACTCACAGGATTAGACAAATCATCTAAGCAAAAGATAAAAAAACAAGAACTTTGAATGACACATTGAACCAGATGGACTTCATAGATATATGGAGAACATTCCATTCTAAAACAACAAAATACTCATTCTTCTTGAGTGCACATGGAAGTTTCTCCAGATTGGATCACATATGCAGGTCTCAATTGCTATCGAAAGTTTGAGATTATTCCCTGCATAATTCAGACAAAAAGCTTTTTTTGTTTTTTAAAGCTGTCCTGGTTATTTTTTTTAAAGATTTTATTTATTTATTTGACAGAATGAATGAGAGAGCACAAGCAGGCAAAGCAGCAGAGGGAGAGGGAGAAGTAGGCTCCCCACTGAGCAGGGAGCCCAATGCAGGGCTTGATCCCAGAACCCTGGGATCATGACCTGAGCTGAAGGCAGAGGCTTAACGCACTGAGCCACCCAGGTTCCCCCAGACAAAAAAGTTTTGAAACTGTTACTAAACTACAAGAAGAAATTTGGAAGGAACTCAAACCCTTGGAGAAAGAGCATCCTACTAAAGAATGAATGGGTCAACCAGATAATTGAAGAAAAATTTAAACAATTCATGCAAACCAATGAAAATTAAACCTCATTGGCCCAAATCCTATGGGATTCTGCACAGTGGATTTAAGAGGGAAGCACATAGCCATTCATGCCTCTCTCAAAAAATTAGAAAAATCCCAAATACACAAGCTAAACTTACACCTAAAGGAACTGGAGAAAGAACAGAAAATTAAGTCTAAACCAAGCTGGAGAAGGGAAATAATAAAGATTAGAGCAGAAATCAATGAAGTAGAAACTAGAAGAACAGGACAGAAATAATTGAAATAATTAATAAGATTGATAAACCCCTAGCAATACTCACCAAAAGAAAAGAGAAAGGAGCCAAATTAATGAAATCATGAATGAAAGGGGAGAGATTATGACTAATACCAAGGAAATAGAGACAATTCTTGCAAAGGAAACAGTTAACAAAATCAAAAGACAACTGACAGAATGGGAGAAGATATTTGCAAACGACATATCAGATAAAGGACTAGTGTCCAGAATCTATAAAGAACTTAGAATTTTTTACCAGCAGCTATATGCCAACAAACTAGGCAATCTGGAAAAAAATGGATGCATTCTTGGAAACTTATAAATTACTGATACTGAGACAGGAAGAATTAGATAATCTGAACAGACCAATAACCAGCAAAGAAAGTGAAGCAATGGGGCGCCTGGATCCCGCATCGGGCTCTCTGCTCAGCAGGGAGCCTGCTTCCTCCTCTCTCTCTCTGCCTGCCTCTCTGCCTACTTGTGATGTCTCTCTGTCAAATAAATAAAATAAATAATCTTAAAAAAAGAAAAAGAAAGTGAAGCAATAATGAAAAATCTCTCCCCAAATAAAAGTCCAGGAGCAGATAGTTTCCCAGGAGGATTTTACCAAACACTTAAAGAAATAATACCTATTCTTCTGAGGCTCTTTCAAAAAATAGAAATGGAATGAAAACTTCCCAAGTCAGTCTATAAGGCCAACATTACCTTGATCCCAAAATGAAAGACCCCAGCAAAAAGGAGAATTTCAGACCATTATCCCTGATGAAAATAGATGCCAAAATACTCACCAATATCCTAGTCAATAGGATTCAACAGTACCTTGAAAGGATTATCCACCAAGACCAGGAGGAATTTATCCCAGGGATTCAAGGGTAATTCGATATTTGCAAAGCAATCAGTGTGATAGATCACATTAACAAAAGAAAAGAACCATATGATCCTCTCAGTTGATACAGAGAAAGCATTTGACAAATTATAGCATCCTTTCCTGATTAAAACTCTTCAAAGTATAGGGATAGAGGAGACATACTTCAATATCATAAACACCATCTCTGAAAAGCCCACAGCAAGTCTCATTCTCAATGGAGAAGAACTGAGAGCTTTTTCCCTAAGGTAAGGAAAAGGACAGGGTTGCCCACTCTCACCACTATTGTTCAACATAGTACTAGAAGACCTAGCCTTAGCAAACAGACAACAAAACAGACCTGTACCCCTGGGGATAAAAATATATGTTTATAAAAAATAAAAAATTAATGAAAAAAAAAGAAAAAGAAATAAAAGGTGGGGCGCCTGGGTGGCTCAGTTGTTAAGCATCTACTTCAGCTCAGGTTATATTCCAAGGGTCCTGAGATTGGGCCCCACATCAGGCTCTGTGCTTAGTGGGAACCCTGATTCTTCCACTCCCACTTTCCCTGTTTGTGTTCCCTCTCTTGCTGTCTATCAAATAAATAAATAAAACCTTTAAAACTGAGTGAAAGGCATTCAAATTGGAAAGGAAGTCAAACTCTCTCTCTTAGCAGATAACATAATACTTTATGTGGAAAACCCAAAAGACTCCACTCCAAAATTACTAGCACTCATTCAGCAATGCAGCAACATAGAAGGATATGAGATCAATACACAGAAATCAGTTGCATTTCTATACATTAACAATGTCACTGAAGAAAGAGAAATTAATGAATTGTCTCCATTTATAATAGCACCAAAAACCATTGATACCTAGGAATAAATCTAACTAAAGAGGTAAAAGATCTATACTCTAGAAACTACAGAACACATATGAAAGAAATTGAGGAAGACGCAAAGAAATGGAAAAACACTCCATGTTCATGGATCGGAAGAATAAACATTGTTAAAATGTCTAGCTACCCAGAAAAATCTACACTTTAAATGCAATCCCTATCAAAATGTCATCAACATTTTTCACAGAGCTGGAACAAATAAACCTAAAATTTGTATGAAACCAGAAAAGACCCAGAATCTCTAGGAGAATATTCAAAAAGAAAACCAAAGCTGGGGCCATCACAGTGTCAGACTTCAACCTATATTACAAAGCTGTGATCATCAAGACAGCATGGTATTGGCACAAATACAGACACATAGATCAACAGAATAGAATAGACAACCCAGAAACGGACCTTCAACTCGATGATCAACTAATCTTCAACAAAGTAGGAAAGAATATTCAATGGAAACAGCAACAACAACAGTCTCTTCATTAAATGGTGCTGGGAAAATTGGACAGACACATGTAGAAGAATGAAACTGGATCATTCTTTTACACTGTTCATAAAGATAAACTAAAAATTAATAAAAGACCTAAATGTGAGACAGGAATCCATTAAAATCCTAGGGGAGAACACAGACAGCAACCTCCTCAACCATGACCACAGCAAGTTCTTGCTAGATATGTCTCTAAAGGCAAGGGAAGCAAAAGCAAAAGTGAAGTTTTGGGACTTCATCAAGATGAAAAAATTCTATACAGCAAAGGAAACAGTCAACAAAACAAAGAGGTAACCCATGGTATAGGAAGAGATTTTTGCAAATGACATTGCAGAGAAAGGGTTGGTATCCAAGATTTATAAAGAACTTCTCAAACTCAGTACCCAATAAAGAAATAATCCAGTCAAGAAATGGCCAGAAGATATATGACAGACACTTCTCCAAAGAAGACATATGAATGGACAACAGACAAATGAAAAAAGTGAATGACATCACTAGCTGTCAAGGAAATACAGATCAAAACCATAGTGAGATACCACCTTACACCAGTTAGAATGGCAAAAAAAATTAACAAGACAGAGAAAAACAAATGTTGTGGAGGATGTGGAGGAAGGGGACCCTCTTACACTGTTGGTGGGAATGCAAGCTGGTATAGGTACTCTGGAAAACAGTGTGGAGGTTCCTCGCAAAGTTAAAAATAGAGCTACCCCAAAACCCAGTAATTTCCCTACTAGGTATTTACCCCAAAGATACAAATGTAGTGAAACAAAGGGGGCACCTGTTCTGCAATGTTCATAGAGGCAATGTCCACCATAGCCATACTGTGGAAGGAGCTGAGATGTCCTTCAAGAGAAGAATGGATAAAGAAGATGTGGTTCATATATACAATGGAATATTATTCAGCTAGCAGAAAAGATAAATACTTACCATTTGCATCAGTATGGACTGGAGGGGATTATGCTAAGTGAACTAAGTCAAGCAGAGAAAGACAATTATCATATAGTTTCACCCATATGAGGAACATAAACAATAGCATGGAGGACCATAGTGGAAGGGATTGAAAACAGAATATGAAGAAGTCAGAGAGGAAGATAAACCATAAGAGATTCTGGACTCTGGAAAACAAACCAAAGGTTATGGAGAGGAAGGGCATGGTGGGATAGGGTAGCCAGGTGGTGGATATTAAGTCAGGCATGTGTTTTGATGAGCACTTTGCATTATATGCAACTAATGAATTATTGAACACTACATCAAAAACTAATGATGTACTATATATTGGCTAGCTGAACACAATAATAAGAAAAGTCTTCTCAGGTGTTCTGATAAATCCCTAGCATACAAAAAAAAAAAAAAATCCACATATCAATGAGATCATATAATTGTCTTTTTCTGTTTGACTTCTTTTGCTTAGCATAATGCCCTCTAGTTCCATCCATGTTCTTGCAAATGGCAAGATTTCAGTTTTTGATGTCTGCATAATATTCCTGTGTGTGTTTGTGTGTGTGTGCGTGTGTGTGTGTGTGTATACCACATCTTCTTTATCCATATTCTTGAGGTCATTTGCTATAGTTAGTAAAGTAGCTGTGGGAACTTGAACTTACATATTCTGGTTCCAAATGAATGAAATAAAACTAACATTTATAAATATCTGTTCTTTTTTTTTCTTTTCTCAAGTTTTTATTTAAATTCCAGTTAGTTGATATACAGTGTAATATTAGTTTCAGGTGTAGAATTTATTGATTCTTCACTTACATATAACACCCAGTGCTCACCTCTACAAGTGCCAGGCACTTTTGTATACATTATTTAATTCTCACTAAAAATCCTACATGAGCAAACTAATTAGGTTCATTTTTGCAGGTGAGGAGCCTCAGGTTCAGAGAGGATGAATAACTGCCCAAGGTTATGCCGGTAATAAATGACAATGATTGTATTAAAATCTGAATCTGGGGGCGCCTGGGTGGCTCAGTGGGTTAAAGCCTCTGCCTTCGGATCAGGTCATGATCCCAGGGTCCTGGGATCAAACCCCGCATTGGGCTCTCTGCTCAGTGGGGAGCCTGTTTCCTCCTCCTCTCTCTCTGCCTACTCGTGATCTCTGTCAAATAAATAAATAAAATCTTAAAAAAATAAAATAAAATCTGAATCTGACTCCAATGTTCTTTAACAATATAATGCAATAGTACATGGCTATCAGTGTTATTAAGAATAAACTAATGATGTTCTGTATGGTGACTAACATAACATAATAAAAAAAAGTATATTTGAGGGGCACCTGGATGGTTTATTTGGTTAAGTGTGTGACTTCAGCTCAGGTCATGATCCCAGGATCCTGTTACCAAGCTCTGCCTCAGACTCCCCATTCAGTGGGGAATCTACTTGTACCTCTGCCCTTCCTCCAACTCATGCTCTCTCTCTGTGTCTCTCCTTCTTAAATAAATAAAATCTTAAAAAAAAAGAATATTTAACATTCTTCCTGGTAGCAGAGAGTACATTTACAAATTTCCTTTTCCAAATCTTTTAATCATGACAGCACAGTCACAATATGAGTAAAGCATGTGAGCTCTCTCCCCTGTTTTACTTAGGGAAAACTGGAAGCACGGTAACAAGAGAGTTAAATGGCCTGTACACAATATGAAAGTAATCAGAATTATGTAGTGGGCCTGCAAAAAGCAGAGGGTGATTTCTATTCAAAGGGCCAATGGTAACTCTGCTTTTATCCTAATAGGCATAGACTAGAGTGATTTCTGAAGGGAAGAGGTATGGGATCTGCCAAACTCAACCTCTTGCCAAACCAGATCATCCAAAACACCTTAGGTTAGACCAGTTTCCCAAGGCCTATATTTCTTTAAGTTTGTTTTGTTGTGTGTGTGTGTTTTGAATGTAGGGATGAAAAAATCCCAGGAATTTCTTGAGGATTTTGACTTCATGGTGATATAAGACCTTCCTTATTTTTGTTCAAGGATTGCTGGGTATAAAAGGCACTGTAGTATGGTTACTTTGCTTTGTAAGGAACACTGGAGAAATTAATTACCAAGGTAATTAGTTTCAACATATCTAGTCTATGCCAGTAGCCAACTGTCATACTGATGGAAAGATGAACTTTTGTCTTTTGTAGGAGTTGCTTTGCTAAATTAAAGATGCCTCACATAATTCAAATAAAGCAAAAAAAAAAAAGGCAGCATAAAATAAGCTTATTTTTAGGAGCATATTAAAATGGTGCAGAGTGAAGGTCATGATTTTCTAAAATTGCCAGCTGTGTCCTTGTTAGCACCTCATTCCTTTTTTGATAGGTTAGGTACTGATAAGTTTCACTTACCTGCAATCACATTTCACATGGTCAGAATTCAGTACCATAGTCTGCTTGTGAATTTGTTACTGCAGTTAATCTAAACTTGGCTTGTTTTCCCCATTGGTTAGCTGTAACTTTGCCATTAGATTAATACTTCTTAGGCAAACTACATACAACATCTGTTGTTCCTTAGCCTGTCATTTGAGCCTGCCTTGAAGTCATGATGGTTTATTGTCTACAACATTTGCCTAACATTTACAATAGTGGTGTACCTGTGATTCACATACTGATATAAGTTAAGATCCTAAAGGGTATGTTCATTTTAAGAGCTGCCTCTTTGGGGATGAAAAATCCATTTCAGAAGAATTAAGGCTTTCAAATGTAAATGCCATCATGTTTTTTAAGTCTGAGCAAAACCCAAACATTGTCTAAAAAAAGGGCAGAGGAAAATGCCATGTGACCCATCTGCTAGGCAGAATTTGGCTTAGAACCTGGATCTAAGATAGTTTATAGAACAAAGTGAGATATACTGTCACCAAGACACTTGGCAACTTGCAGGTCTAGGCTTTTAAGATTACATTTTATTGTATTTTATTTTATTAAAGATCTCATTGATTTATTCATGAGAGACAGGGAGAGAGAGGTAGGGACACAGGGAGAAACAGGTTCACGGGACTCGATCCCAGGACCCGGGGATCATGACCTGAGCTGACGGCAGATGTTTATTTGACTGAGCCACCCAAGCACCCTAGATTACATTTTTTTAAATTTTTTATTTTTATTTTATTTTTTAAAAAAGATTTTATTTATTTATTTGACAGACAGACATCACAAGAAGGCAGAGAGGCAAGCCAGAGAGAAAGGAGGAAGCAGGCTCCCTGCTGAGAAGAGAGCCCGATGAAGGGCTCAATCCCAGGACTCTGAGATGACCTGAGCTGAAGGCAGAGGCTTTAACCCACTGATCCACCCAGGAGTGCTAGATTACATTTTAATAGGCTTTTAGGTCCTAACTTTGTAAATTGCAAGATAGTATTTTGTGGGTTGGGGCTAAAACAGGTCATCTTGCAAGAATCACTTTATTTTCCTGTATTTTTTATGCACTCCTCAAATACTTATTGACACTAAACTTTGTATATTGGGCCTTTTTGTAGGACTTTTACTGCCACCTTCATCAATGTTGAAAGTGAATTCTGATTCCTATTGGGCATTTGGTACACTTCATGGAATGTGGCAATGGCATGATTTTAATACATTTTCAATGGAATGCTATAGGCATTTTACATTTTTTAACATGATAATTCCCAGTATGTTAAAAACTTATATCAGAATATAGATGTATCAAAATATTAACAGTGATTGTCTCTGAGAGGCGTCAAAACAGATCCCACAAGGGTTTTTCTTTACATTTTATATATTTTTCACATTTTATATTACAAATATGCATTACTCATAATGATGACAGATGTTTTATTGAATAATAATTGTCATACAATATTGTATTAGTTTCAGGAGTACAAAATAGTGATTTATTACTTATATACATTACAAAATGGTCACCACAATAACCATACTTACCATCTGTCATCCTACAAAATTTTTACAATATTATTGGCTATCTTCCCTATGCCATACATTACATTCTCATGTTTTTTATTTTATAACTGGAATATTGTACCTCTTAATCCCATTCAATTATTTTGTCCATCCCCTATCCACTCACCCCTCTAGAAAGCAACAGTTTCTTCTATCAATTTCTATTTCGTTTTATTTATTTATGTTTATTTAGATTTTATGTACCAGTGAAACAATATGGCATTTAACTTCTTCTATATTACTTACTAAACTTAGCATAATACATTCTAGTTTCATTAATGTTGGCACAAAAAGCAAGATTTAACTACTTTTTATGACTAATATTTCAATATCCCTCTCCTCCCACACTCAAGTGTGTATGTGTGTATCTTAATCCATTCATCTATTGATGGACATTTAGGTTGCTTCCATGTCTTGTCTGTTGTAAATAATGCTGCAATGAACATTGGGGTACAAATGTCTTTTTGAGTTAGCGTTTTCATTTCAGATTGTCTTGGATAATGTAGACATTTTAACAATGTTTATTTTTCCATTCCATGACAAATGGAATGTTTTTTCATGTTTTTGTGTTTTCTTAAATTTTTTTCATCATTGTTCTGAGGTTCCTTGAGTACAAATCTTTACCTCTTTGGTTAGATTTACTCCCAAGTATCTTATGGTTCTTGGTGTTATAGTAAATGGGATCAATTCTCTAATTTCATTTTCTATATTTTCATTGTTAGTTTATAAGAAAGCAACAGATTTCTGTGGATTGATTTTGTATCCTGCCACATGACTGAATTGCTGTATAAGTTCTAGTAGATTGTGGTGGAGTCTTTTGGATTTTCCATATAAAGTATCATGTCATCTGTGAAGAAAGAGGGTTTGAATTCTTCTTTTTCAATTTGAATACCCTTTATTTCTTTTTGTTGTTTGATTGCTGTTGCTAGGACTTTTAGTATTATGTCGAACAACAGTGGTGAGAGTGGGTATCCTTGTCGTGTCCTAATCTCAAAGGAAAGGCTGTCATCTTTTCCCCTCTGAGAATGATATTCACTGTGAGTTTTTCATAGGTAGACTTTATGAAGTGAAGGAATGTTCCCTCTATCCCTATAATCTGAACAGTATTAATCAGGAACAGATGCTGGATTTTGTCAATTTTTTTTTTTCTGTATCAATTGGGAGGACCATATGCTTCTTTTTTTATCCATTTATTTATTTTCAGCATAACAGTATCATTATTTTTTCACCACACCCAGTGCTCCAGGCAATCCGTGCCCTCTATAATACCCACTACCTGGTACCCTGACCTCCCACCCCCTGCCACACCAAACCCCTCAGATTGTTTTTCAGAGTCCATAGTCTCTCATGATTCACCTCCCCTTCCAATTTACCCCAACCCCCTTCTCTCTAACTCCCCATATCCTCCATGCTTTTTGTTATGCTCCACAAATAAGTGAAACCATATGATAATTGACTCTCTCTGCTTGACTTATTTCACTCAGCATAATCTCTTCCAGTCCCGTCCATGTTTCTACAAAAGTTGGGTATTCGTCCTTTCTGATGGAGGCATAATACTCCATAGTACATATGGACCACATCTTCCTTATCCATTCATCCGTTGAAGGGCATCTTGGTTCTTTCCACAGATTGGCGACCGTGGCTCTTGCTGCTATAAGCATTGGGGTACAGGTGGCCCTTCTTTTCACGACATCTGTATCTTTGGGGTAAATACCCAGGAGTGCAATGGCAGAGTCATGGGGAAGTTCTATTTCTAATTTCTTGAGGAATCTCCACACTGTTCTCCAAAGAGGCTGCACCAACTTGCATTCCCACTAACAGTGGAAGAGGGTTCCCCTTTCTCCACATCCCCTCCAACACATGTTGTTTCCTGTTTTGTTAATTTTGGCCATTCTAACTGGTGTAAGGTGATATCTCAAAGTGGTTTTAATTTGAATCTCCCTGAGGGCTACTGATGATTAACATCTTTTCATGTGTCTGATAGCCATTTGTATGTCTTGATTGGAGAAGTGTCTGTTCATATCTTCTGCCCATTTTTTGATATGATTGTCTGTTTTGTGTGTGTTGAGTTTGAGGAGTTCATTATAGATCCTGCATATCAACCTTTTTTTTAATATTTTATCCATTTATTTATTTGACAGACAGAGATCACATGTAGACAGAGAGGTAGAGAGGGAGAGAGGAGGAAGCAGACTCCCCGCCGAGCGGAGAGCCTGATGCGGGGCTTGATCCCAGGACCCTGAGACCACGACCTGAGCCGAAGGCAGAGGCCTTAACCCACTGAGCCACCCAGGCACCCCGGATATCAACCTTTTGTCTGTACTGTCATTTGCAAATATCTTCTCCCATTCCGTGGGTTGCCTCTTTGTTTTCTTGACTGTTTCCTTTGCTGTGCAGAAGCTTTTGATTTTGATGAAGTCCCAAAAGTTTATTTTTGCTTTTATTTCCTTTGCCTTTGGAGACATATCTTGAAATAAGTTGCTGTGGCTGATATCGAAGAGATTACTGCCTATGTTCTCCTCTAGGATTCTGATGGATTCCTGTCTCACATTGAGGTCTTTTATCCATTTCGAGTTTATCTTTGTGTACGGTGTAAGAGGATGGTTGAGTTTCATTCTTCTACATATAGCTGCCCAGTTTTACCAGCACCATTTATTGAAGAGACTGTCTTTTTTACACTGTGTATTTTTTCCTGTTTTGTCGAAGATTATTTGACCATAGAGTTGAGGGTCCATATCTGGGCTCTGGGCTCTACTCTGTTCCACTGGTCTATGTGTCTGTTTTTATGCCAGTACCATGCTGCCTTGGTGACAAGGATGGTTCAACATTCGCAAATCAATCAATGTGATAGAACAAATCAATAAGAGAAGAGAGAAGAACCACATGGTCCTCTCAATTGAAGAAAAAGCATTTGACAAAATCCAGCATCGGTTCCTGATTAAAACGCTTCAAAGTATAGGGATAGAGGGAACATTCCTGAATTTCATCAAATCTATGAAACACCCACAGCAAATATCATCCTCAATGGGAAAAAGCCTGCGTCCTTCCCATTGAGATCAGGTACATAACAAGGATGCCCACTCTCACCACTCTTGTTCAACATAGTATTAGAAGTCCTATCAATAGAAATAAGACAACAAAGGGAAATAAAAGGTATCCAAATTGGTAATGAAGAAGTCAAACTCTCTCTCTTCACAGATGACATGATTCTTTATATGGAAAACCCAAAAGACTCCACCCCCAAACTACTAGAACTCATACAGCAATTCAGCAACGTGGCAGGATACAAAGTCAATGTGCAGAAATCAGTTGCTTTTTTATACACTAACAATGAAAATACAGAAAGGGAAATTAGAGAATCGATTCCATTTACTATAGCACCAAGAACCATAAGATACCTGGTAATAAACCTAACCAAAGAGGTAAAGGATCGGTACTTGAGGAACTACAGAACACTCATGAAAGAAATTGAAGAAGACACAAAAAGTTGGAAGACTATTCCATGCTCTTGGATCGGAAGAATAAACATTGTTAAAATGTCTATACTGCCTAGAGCAATCTATACTTTTAATGCCATTCCGATCAACATTCCACCGGTATTCTTCAAAGAGCTGGAGCAAATAATCCAAAAACTTGTATGGAATCAGAAGAGACCCTGAATCACTAAGGAAATGTTGAAAAACAAAAATAAAACTGGGGGCATCACGTTACCTGATTTCAAGCTTTACTACAAAGCTGTGATCACCAAGACAACATGGTACTGGCATAAAAATCAACCATATGGTTCTTCTCTCTTCTCTTATTGATTTGTTCTATCACATTGATTGATTTGTGAATGTTGAGCCACCCTTGCATTCCAGGGATAAATCCCACCTGGTCATGGCAGATAATCTTTTTTATGTACTGTTGGATCCTATTAGCTAGGATCTTGTTGGGAATATTAGCATGCATATTCATCATGGATATTGGTCTGAAATTCTCCTTTTTGATGAGGACTTTGCCTGGTTTGGGAATCAGGGTAATGTTGGCTTCATAGAAAGAGTCTGGAAGTTTTCCTTCTATTTCTATTTTTTTGAAACCGCTTCAGGAGAATAGGTATTATTTCTTCTTTGAATGTTTGCTCAAATATCCTAGGGAATCCATCAGGTCCTGGGCTCTTGTTTTGGGGGAAGTTTTTGATCACTGCTTTAATCTCATTACTAGATAGTGGTCTATTCAGGTTGTCAATTTCTTCTTGTTTCAGTCTTGGAAGTTTATAGATTTTCAGGAATGCATCCATTTCATCTAGGCTGCTTAACTTATTGGCATATAGCTGTTGATAGTAATTTCTGATGATTGATTCTATTTTCTTGGTCATGACCTCTCCTCCTTCATTCATGATTTTACTAATTTGTGTCCTCTTTCTTTTTACATTGGATTGGACAGAGATTTATCAATATTATTCATTTTTTTTCAAAGAACCAGCTTCTAGTTTCATTGATGTGTTCTACTGTATTTCTAGTTTCTAAATAATTGATCTCTGCTCCAGTCTTAATTATTTGCCTTCTTGTGCATGGGATTTTACAGTTGATTTTACAGTTCTTTAAGGTGTAAAAAGATTTGGTGTATTTGGGATTTTTCAGCTTTCTTAAGGGAGGTTTGGATGGCTATGTATTTCCCCCTTTGCTGTATCCCATAGGTTTTGGACCGAAGTGTCTTCATTATCACTGGTTAACATGAATTGTTTAAGTTCTTTGATTTCCTCATTGATCCAAATATTCTTGAGCAAGAAGGTGTTTAGCTTCCAAGTGTTTGAATTCCTTCCAAATTTTTTCATGTGGTTTAGTTCCAGTTTCAAAGCACTGTGGTCTGAGAATATGCAGGGAATAATCTCAACCTTTTGGTATCAGTTGAGCTCTGATTTGTGACCCAATACATGGTCTATTCTGGAGAAAGTTCCATGTGCACTCAAGAAGAATGAGTATTTTATTGTTTTAGGGTGTATTGTTCTGTATATATCTATAAGGTCCATCTGGTCCAAGGTGTCAGTCAAAGCTCTTGTATCTTCATTGATTTTCTGCTTAGATGATCTATAACTGAGAGGGACATGTTAAGATCTCCTACAATTAATGTGTTCATATCAATATGACTATTTTGATTAACAGTTGTCTGATATAGTTGGCTGCTCCCATATCAGGGTCATAAATATTAACAATTATTAGGTCTTGCTGGTGGATAGAAACTTAAAGAAGGTATCTGTATCTCTGACTACAGTCTTTAGCTTAAAATCTAATTTATCTAATATGAGAATCACTACCGTAGCTTTCTTTTGAGGCCTGTTGGCATGAAAGATGGCTCTCCATCCCGTCACTTTTAGTCTGGATGTATCTTTACATTCCAAATGTGTCTCTTATAGGCAGCATATAGGGTTCTGTCATTTAATCCATTTTATCCAGTATGTAACCTTGTGCCATTTTATGGGAGCATTAAGGCCATTCATATTGAGAGTTATTATAGAAAGATATGCATTTATTGACATCATATTGCCTGTGAAGTACTTGTTTCTCTAGATTGTCTCTGTAAATTTCTCTTCTATGTGACTCTTCGGTTCTTCTTTTATAGAACCCCCCTAATATTTCTTGCCATTCAGGCTTGGTGGTCACATACTCTTTTATTTTTTATTTTTTTTGCCATGTTCCAATAAATCATTATTTACAAAATTAGGTGACAGGATGGATTTGGTCCACAGACTGTAGTTTCTTTTTATTTCTTTAAAAAAAAAAACTTAAATTTCCATATTTTTTTCTGGTGAAACTGAACCAGTTACAACAGTTCTTAGATTTATGCAGTGAGTTGTATGTGTTTTACTTTTTTAATTTTGATTTTTTTGAAAATTTCTTTTCAGTCATCCAGAATTCATTATTTATGCACCACACCCAGTATGCCATTGAAATATGTGCCCTCCATAATACCCACCACCAGGCTCACCCAAACTCCCACACCCTGCCCCTCCAAAATCCTCAGATTGTTTTTCAGGGTCCATGGTCTCTCATGGTTCATCTCCCCCTCTAACTGCCCCCAACTCCCTTCTCCTCTCCATCTCCCCATGTCCTCCATGTCATTTCTTATGCTCCACAAATAAGTGAAACCATATGATAACTGACTTTCTCTACTTAACTTATTTCACTCAGCATAATCTCTTCCAGTCCTGTCCATGTTGCTACAAAAGTTGGGTATTCATCCTTTCTGACAGAGGCATAATACTCCATAGTATATATGGACACATCTTCCTAATCCATTTGTCCATTGAAGGGCATCTTCATTCTTTCCACAGTTTGGCAACTGTGACCATTGCTGCTATGAACATTGGGGTACAGACCCCATCTTTTCACTAGTGCAATTTCAGGGTCATAAAGAAGCTCTATTTTTAATTCCTTAAGGAATCCCCACACTGTTTTCCAAAGTAGCTGCACCAACTCGCATTCTCATCAACAGTGTAAGAGGGTTTCCCTTTCTCCACATCCTCTCCAACACACGTTGTTTCCTCTCTTGTTAATTTTGGCCATTCTAACTGATGTAAGGTGGTATCTCAATGTGGTTTTGATTCATATCTCCTTGATGGCTAGTGATAATGAATATTCTTTCATATGTCTGTTAGCCATTTGTATGTCTTCTTTGGAGAAGTGTCTATTCATGTCTTCTGCCCATTTTTTGACATGATTAGCTGTTTTGTGTCTGTTGAGTTTGAGGAGTTCTTTATAGATACTGGATATCAGTCCTATGTCTCTAGTGTCATTTGCGAATATCTTTTCCCATTCCGTGGGTTGCCTCTTTGTTTTATTGACTGTTCCCTTTGCTGTGCAGAAGCTTTTGATATTGATGAAGTCCCAAAAGTTCGTTTTCGATTTTGTTTCCTTTGCCTTTGGAGACATATCTTGAAAGAAGTTGCTGTGGTCGACGTCGAAGAGGTTACTGCCTATGTTCTCCTCCAGGATTGTGTTGGATTTTTGCCTCACATTGAGGTCTTTTATCCATTTCAAGTTTATCTTTGTGTATGGTGTAAGAGAATGGTCGAGTTTCATTCTTCTACATATAGCTGTCCAATTTTACCAGCACCATTTATTGAAGAGACTGCCTTTTTTCCACTGTATATTTTTTTTCTGCTTTGTTGAAGACTATTTGACCATAGAGTACAATGTCCATATTTGGGCTCTCTACTCTGTTCCACTGGTCTTTGTGTCTGTTATTGTGACAATACCATGCTGTCTTGCGGATCACAGCTTTTTAGTAAAGCTTGAAATCAGGCAACATAATGCCTCCAGTTTTGTTTTTCTTTTTCAACATTTCCTTAGCAATTCGAGGTCTCTTCTGATTGCATACAAATTTTAGGATTGTTTGTTCCAGCCTCTTTGAAAAATGCCAGTGGAACATTGATCAGAATGGCATTGAAAGTATAGATTGCTCTAGGCAGTATGGATATTTTAACAATGTTAATTCTTTCAATCCATGAGCATGGACTGTTCTTCCATATTTTTCTGTCTTCGTCAATTTCTTTCACGAGTTTTCTGTAGGTTCTTGAATACAGATCCTTTACCTCTTTGGTTAGCTTTATTCCTAGGTAACTTATGGTTATTGGTGCTATAGTAAGTGGAATTGATTCTCTAATTTTCCTTTCTGTATTTTCATTGTTAGTGTGTAAGAAAGCAACTGTTATCTGTACATTGATTTTGTATCCTACCCATTACTGAATTGATGTATGTATGAGTTCTATTAGTTTGGGGGTGGAGTCTTTGGGTTTTCCATATAAAGTATCATGTCATCTGTGCAGAGAGAGAGAGTTTGACTTCTTCATTGCCAGGTTGAATACCTTTTATTTCTCTTTGTTGTCTGATTTCTGTTGCTAGGATTACTAATACCATGTTGAACAATAGTGGCGAGAGTGGGCATCTTTGTTATGAACCTGATCTCAAAGGGAAGGCTGTCAGCTTTTTCCCAAGCTGACATTGGATGATATTCACTGTAGGTTTTTCATATATAGATTTTATGAAGTTTAGGAATGTTCCCTCTATCCCTATACTTTGAAGCTTTTAATCAGGAACGGATGCTGGATTTTGTCAAATATTTTTTTCTGTATCCATTGAAAGGACCATGTTGTTCTTCTCTCTTCTCTTATTGATTTGTTCTATCACATTGATTGATTTGCAAAAGTTGAACCACCCTTGCATTCCAGGGATAAATCCCACCTGGTCATGGTGGATAATCTTTTTCATGTACTGTTGGATCCTATTAGCTAGGATCTTGTTGCGAATATTAACATCCATATTCATCATGGTTATTGGTCTAAAATTCTCCTTTTTGATGGTATCTTTGCCTGGTTTGGGGATCAGAGTAATGCTGGCTTCATAAGAAGAGTCTGAAGTTTTCCTTCTGCTTCAATTTCTTGAAACAGCTTTAGGAGTATAGGTATTATTTCTTCTTTGAATGTTTAGTAGAATATCTCAGGGAAACTGTCAGGTCCTGGGCTCTTGTTATTTGGGAGGTTTTTGATCACTGCTTCAATCTTGTTACTAGATATTGGTCTATCTGGGTTGTCAAGTTCTTCCTGATTCAGTTTTGGAAGTTTATAGTTTTCCATGAATACATCCATTTTGTCTAGGTTGCTTAACTTATTGGCATATAACTATTGATAAAAATTTCTGATGATTGTTTCTATTTCCTTGGTGTTAATTGTGATCTTCCCATTTTTCATTCATAATTTTATTAATTTGTTTCTCTTTTCTTTTGGATTAGTTTGGTCAACGGTTTGTCAATCTTATTTATTCTTTCAAAAATGCAGCTTCTAGTTTCATTGATGCATTCTACTGTATCTCTAGTTTCTATCTCATTGATCTCTGTTCTAATCTTAATAATTTCCCTTCTTGTGTGTGGATTTGGCTTAATTTGTTGTTGATTCTCCAGTTTTTTAAAGTGTAAAAACAGCTGGTGTATTCTGGATTTTTCAAGTTTTTTGAGGGAGCTTAGATGGCTATGTATTTCCCCCTAGGACAACCTTTGCTGTATCCCATAGGTTTTGGACCAAAGTGTCTTCAATCTCATTTGTTTCCATGAATTGTTTAAGTTCTTCTTTCATATCCTGGTTGATCCAAACATTCTTAAGCAAGTTGGTCTTTATCTTCCAGGTGTTTGAATTCCTTCTGAATTTTTCTTGTGGTTGAGCTCCAGTTTCAAAGCATTGTGATCTGATGATATGCAGGGAATAATCTCAATCTTTTGGTATATATTGAGCCTTGATTTGTGACCCAGTATGTGGTCTATTCTGGAGAAGGTTCCATGTGCACTCGAGAAAAATGAGTATTCTGTTGTTTTAGGGTGAAATATTCTGTATATATCTATGAGGTTCATCTGGTCCAATGTGTCACTCGATGTTCTTGTTTCTTTATTAATTTTCTGCTTGGATGATCTATTATTGAGCGTGGCATGTTAAGGTCTCCTACTATTAATGTTTTCATATCAATATCACTCTTTATCTTGATTAATAGTTTTCTTATGTAGTGGGCTGCTCCCATTTGAGGACACAAATACTTACAACTGTTTGATCATCTTTGTTGATAGACCCTTTAAGAATGATGTAGTGTCTATGGAATATTATTCCTCCATCAGAGAGGATGAATACCCAACTTTTGTATCAACGTGGACTGGACTGGAAGAGATTATGCTGAGTGAAATAAGTCAAGCAGAGAGAGTCAATTATCATATGGTTTCACTTATTTGTGGAGCATAACAAATAACATGGAGGACATAGGGAGATGGAGAGGAGAAGGGAGTTGAGGGAAATTGGAGGGGGAGATGAACCATGAGAAACTATGGACTCTGAAAAACAATCTGAGGATTTTGAAGGGGCGGGGGATGGGGGGTTGGAGGAGCCAGGTAGTGGGTATTATGGAGGGCGCGTATTGCATGGAGCACTGTGTGTGGTGCATAAACAAGGAATTCTGTTATGCTGAAAAGAAATTTTAAAAGAGGAATGATGTAGTGTCCTTCTGTATCACTGACTATTATCTTTAGTTTAAAATCTAATTTATCTGATATGAGAATTACTACTCCAGACTTCTTTTGAGGCCCATTGGCATGAAAGATGCTTTTCCATCTCTTCACTTTCAGTTGGATGTATCCTTACGTTCAAAATGGGTCTCTTGTAGACAGCATATGGATGGGTCCTGTCATTCTATCCAATCTGCAACCCTGTGCCATGTTATGGACTCACTTAGGCCATTCACGTTAAGAGTGATTATTGAGAGATAAGTTTTTATTGACATCATGTTACCTGTGAAATCTTTGTTTCTGTAAATTCTCTCCATATATTTCTGTGCAATGATATTCTTGGGTTTTTTCCTCTTTTATAGGAACCCCCCCCCTTAATATTTCTTGTAGTGCCAGCTTGGTGGTCACATACTCTTTTAAACTTTGCCAGTCTTGGAAGCTCTTTATCTCTCTATCCATTTTAAATGTCAATCTTGCTGGATAAAGTATTCTTCACTCCTTTTTCTTCTCATTTAGTGCCCTGAATACATCTTGCCAGCCCTTTATGGCTTGCCAGGTTTCTGTGGACAGGTCTGACATTATTCTGATGGGCTTTCCTCTGTACATAAGGAATCTCTTTGCCCTAGCTGCTTTCAAGAGCTCCTGTCTATGATTAAGATTCATCATTTTCACAATCGGGTGTCTCAAGGTCTTTCTAGATTCTATGATCTTGGGGGGTGATCTTTCTGCCTCTAGGACACAAACGCTGGTTCCATTCCCCAGCTTGGGAAAATTTGCATGGAAAATTTGTTCAAAAATATCCTCTAGTCTTCTTTCTTTCTCCTCCCCCTCAGGGACTCCAATAATTCTGACATCAGACTGTTTCATGGCATTATTTATTTCCCTAAATCTATTTTCATGGCTTCTAATCTGTTTGTTCCAGGCTTTCTCCTAATCCTTTTTCTCTATCAGTTTGTCCTCTAGATCACTAATTCTATCTTCTCCCTCAGTTACCCTAGCTCCTAGAGAATTTAGATTCATTTGGAACTCATTGAGAGCATTGTTAACATCATCCCTGGTGGCTTTCACTTCTGCCCTAATCAATTCCATTTTATCATTAAAGGCTTTCTCCAACCTAGCCACTGCCTGGATAATTGTTACCCTGAATTTCCTTTCTGACATACTCTTTATGTCCATATCCAATAGCTCTGTGGCAGAGGACACAGTCTCTGAATTTTTCCTCTGTTGGGAAGTCCTCCTCCTTGTCATTTTGGTGAGAGATGGCTGAAGGGATGTGTAGCTGAATGTATGAACTGTGGTGCAGACAAGGTGAACTCTGGAACACTTCTGAGCAATTGGGAGTCCCAAAAAGAAAGAAAAAAGAAAAAAATAGAGAGAGAGAGAAATGAAAATGAAATGAAAAAGAGAGAGAGAGAGAGAAGACACAGCCCGAATGGGCCCCAAAAGTAAGATTTATGAAGTGTACAAAAAAAAAAATCAGACAAACAAAAAGACTGAAAAAAGTAAATGACAAAGAATAAAAAAAGAAGAACCCAGCCAAAATGAGCCCCACGTATAAGATTTATATACTACCAGAGCAAAAACAAATTCACAGAAACACTGACTGAAGAAAATGATGGGAGGGTGGTTATAAATTCTCATTATGGGCGAGGATGGTTACTTTGATTCTCCCTGGATGTATCTTGATATCTTTGTTAAAGGACTCAACTTTCCTCAGATAGAGGGGAATTAAAACTTGTTTCCCATTGCTTGGGAAAGAGGTATTACCTTGAAGCTTATCTTTATATGTTTATTAAAAATAAACAAAAGAAAATAGTTAAAACATAAAAAATAGAAAAGCAAAAGAAAAACAGTTATGTGCATCAAAAAATTTCAAGTTAAAAGGTTACTACTGAGTTTGTTGTACTGAACATCTCATTGTGATCGTAAATAGGTTAAAATATATTTTAAAATTTGAAAAATACAATAGTGGGAAAAATTTAAAAATAAAAGTTATATCTATGAAGTAGTAGAGATTGTCCTCTTGATTGTTTTTTTATTTGTTTGTTTGTTTGTTTTGTTTTGTTGTTTTCCTGGCTTTTGGGGGGAAGGGCCTGCCACATGGTTTTTCAGGCCGTCTTGCTAGAGTTGAGTCTTCTTGCCCCCTATCAAGGGGCTGGGCTCTGAGGAAACTGGTTTTTCAGGCTTTTAATCTCTGGAGATTTTTGTTTGTTTGTTTTGGGCTTTTTGTTTGTTTGTTTGTTTGTTTTCTCTCCTTGGCTGCTTTTGCTGGTTCTTAGAGGAAAGCAAACTGCATCCAGACCTCCATCTCAAAAGAGAAGCCTCAGTTTGTTCCCCTCTGGGTGCTCCAGAGCACATAAATTCCGCCTCTGCCACTGGCAGAGTACATCCCCAGTCACAGTCTCAGGGATCTCAGGAACTCCCGATTTTACCCCAAACCAGGAGAATTACTAGTCCAGAGAGCTGGCTTCCAGCAGCTGTCTCTGCCACAGCTGTCTGGGCATGTCCAGATCTCCAGAGAGGTCCCAACCAGAGATATCATACTGAGATTTTCACGATGGCCTGGGATGGGAGTGTTCAGAGTCTCCCGGTCCCAGAGAGCACTGGTAGCGCCCTCACAGACCTCTCTCAGGGGAGGGTGTGGAGTGCGACTCAGACCCAGGTCACATAGCATGTGTGCAGAGAGCAAAACGCTGTGGTTTTCGAGAACACTGGCTAGCATCCGCACCAGACTATCTCATGTGCATCACCACCCAGATGCTCTCACGTGTACCAGTGACTCTGGGACCAAGGCCTAGCTTCTTCGCAGCACTCCCTCTGGCTCATCGCCAGTGGTGGCCATCCTAGGTCCATGGGCTTAAGCCCCTGTCCCTAACCGCCTAATTCCACCAACTTCCCCTTAAGATCTTTTGCTCTTTTTGAGTGCTTTCAACCAGACTCCAAGTTAATGCTGGTTCCCAATTGCAGAGCACTCTCATATTGGGGCATTACTTTCCAATGGGTCACTTCTGGTGGCTCCCTCCCCCTTTTGTTTATCTTCCAATATCAGTCCAATGTTCCCACTCTGCTTTACCTGTCCACTGGCATCTTCTGCCCCCATAGAGATCCAGAAGTGTATAATTTTAATCTCAGGCTGATTTCATGGGTGATCAGAGTTCTTTGAATTCTAATCTCAGGCTGATTTCATGGGTGATCAGAGTTCTTTGAATTCTAATCTCAGGCTGATTTCATGGGTGATCAGAGTTCTTTGATTGATAATCAACTCACTTTAGGGGACTAGTTGAAACAGTGCCTCCTACTTCTCTGCCATCTTGTCTCCCTCCTCACATACTCTTTTAAACCTTGCTGGTCTTGAAAGCTCTTTTTCTCCCCATCCATTTTGAATGTCAGTTTTGCTGGATAAAATATTATTGTCTGCATGTTATTCTCATTTAGTGCCCTGAATTTGTCTTGCCAGCCCTTTCTAGCTTGCCAGGTTTATGTGGACCAGTCTGATGTTATTCTGATGGGCCTTCCTTTATATGTAAGGAATATCTTCCCTGTAGCTGTCCTTAAGGACTTTTGTCTAAAATTATGACTTGTGAATTTCACAATGAAGTGTCTGGGGGTCTTTCTGGACTTGTTGATCTTGGGGGTTGTCCTTTCTGCCTGTAGGACTCAAACACTCATTCCATTCCCCCAGCTTAGGGATATTTTAATTCATAATTCATTCAACTATATCTCCTAGTCTTCTCTTTTTCTCCAGTCCCTCAGGGATCCCAGTAATTCTGACATTGGTCATTTCATGGCATCATTTAGTTCCGTAAAGCTGTTTTCATGGCTTCTAAGCTGTTTGGTCCAGGTGTCCTCCTGATCCTTCTTTTCTATCAGTTTGTCTTCTAGATCACTAATTGAATCTTCTGCCTCACTTACAGTAGCTGTTAGCGTATTTAGATTAGATTGGATCTCATTGATAGCATTTTTTAGTACTGCCATATCAGCCTTCATTTCTGCCTTAGAGATTCTATGTTGCCACTAATGGTCTTCTCCAGCCTAGCTATTGTCTGAATAATTTTTACCCTGAATTCCCTTTTTGACATACTTTTTATGTCCATATCCAATAGTTCCATAGGTGAGGGCACAGTCTCTGAATTTTCCCTCCATTGCGTTTTCCTCATCCTCATCCTTTTGGTGAGAGGTGGTTGATGGATGTATATAGCTGAATATATCAACATGATCTAGTCAAGGTGACTCCGGAAAGTTTCAGAGCAATCAGAAGTCACCACCAAAAGGAATGAAAAAAGAAAAAAAGAGAAAAAGAGAGAAAACCCAGCCAAAATGAGCCCCAGAAGTAAGATTTATAAGGTACATAAAGAAAAAACAATAAACGAAAAAACTAAGACAAAAAAAAAAGAAAAAAAACAGCAAAAATTGACTCCATGAATAAAATTTATGTAGTACAAAAACAAAAACATGGAAACACTAACAGAAGGATAAGATGAGAAGGTGGTTATAAACACTCAATGTGATCAAGGAAGGTTATTTCAGTTCTTCCGGGGTGAATCTTGTTATCTTTCTAAATGATTTCAACTTTCCAGAGATACAGGGAAATTAAAACTGGTTTATATATAGGGGTAGTATTTTTTTAAAGATTTTATTTATTTATTTGACAGAGAGAGATCACAAGTAGGCAGAGAGACAGGCAGAGAGAGAGGGAGAGAGAGTGAAGCAGGCTCCCTGCTGAGCAGGGAGCCTGATGTGGGACTCAATCCCAGGACCCTGAGATCATGACCTGAGCCAAAGGCAGCAGCTTAACCCACTGAGCCACCCGGGTGTCCATAGGGGTAGTATTGAATAGGGAAAAGGATTACCTTGAAGATTATATCTTTGAAATAAGTCAAGCAGAAAGAGTCAATTATCATATGGTTTCACTTATTTGTGGAGCATAACAAATAGCATGGAGGACAAGGGGAGATTGAGAGGAGAAGGAAGTTGAGGGAAATTGGAAGGGGAGGTCAACCATGAGAGACTATGGACTCTGAAAAACAATCTGAGGGTTTTGAAGGGGTGGAGGGTGGGAGGTTGGGTAAACCAGGTGGTGGGTATTAGAGAGGTCACAGATTGCATAGAGCACTGGGCGTGATGCAAAAACAATGAATACTGTTACGCTGAAAATAAATAAAAAAGAAAAGAAAAGAAAAATACACAGGTATGTGTATAAAAAAATTCAAGTTAAAAAGTTATTATGGAATATGTTGGCTTAAAAAAATAAAAAAAACAAGAATCATGAGAATGAATGAATGAAAGAAAGAAAGAAAGAGAAAGAAGGAAGAAGGAAAGGGATGAAAGAAAGAAAGAAAGGAGAAAAGAAAGAAGAAAGATGAAATATGAAATATACAGGTTTTGGGGCAATATGGAGAGCCTAATATAGTTTTTCCCCTGGTGTTGGGGTTTTACATTTCTGGGGGGACACTCTGGTGGCTGTCCTCTTTTTCTTTTGGCTTGTCTTCTGGGACAGGGGCCTGCCACATTGTTTTTCAATCAGTCCTGCTTGGGCTTGGTTGCCCTGTGCCCTTTAAAGGGGCTTGGCTCTGTGGAATCCAGTTTTTCAGGCTTTAATTCACTGTAGGGTTTTGTTCTTTGGTGGGGTTTTGTGGGTTTTCAGAGGATTAATGTAAAGTAAACTGTCCACATCCAGACCTCTGCCTCAGAAAGAAACCTCAGTCAGCTCTCCTCTGGGTGCTCCAGAACTCACAGACTCCCCCTCTGCAAACTCTGCTGAACAATGCAAACTTCCACAAGTGGTGCGCACCCCCAGCTAATGTCTCAGTGATTGCCTGAGGCCTCTGCTTGTCTCTCCAACCCTGTGCCACTAAAACTGCAAGAAATATTGGTCCTGGCAAGCCCAAACCTAGGTGTCTGCCATTGACAGGACTGCTTTCTGGGGTCACTCACCCACAGCGGAGGCACAGGTCGTGGAAGCCTGCAGGTGGAGGGAACCTCACTGGAGACTGCGCTGGGTTCTCTCAGGCATGGTCTGGGTGCATTCAGACCCCACAGCTGGTCACGGAAGGCTGCAGGCCCTGATACCAATGGCCAGTGCCCACACTGGACTCTCAGGCATGGGCAGGAGTGCACCCAGCCTAAGTGTGGTGCAAGCAGTGGAACACCCTGAGCTCAGGGACCATGAACTGAAGCCACCACCAGGCTCTCTCTGGCATGGGTGGTCACCAGCAGTGACAGTCATGGGACCATGGGAATAGGTCTGTGCTCATGATTGCCCAATTCCACCAGTTGCCCCTTAAGAATGTTTGCTCTTTTTGAGTGCCTTTAACCAGTCTCCGAGTTAATGCTGGTCCCAAATCACAGGGCACTTTCATATTGGGGCATTACTTTCCAATGGGTCACTTCTGGTGGCTCTCTCCCTGTTCTGTTTATCCTCCAATATCAGCCCAAGAGTTCACATTCTGCTTTACCTCTTCACTGATGTCTTCTATCCCCGTAGAGATCCAGAAGTGTAATATCTTACATCTCAGGCTGATTTCATAGGTGTTCAGAGTATTCTACTAGATATTTAGCTCACTTTAGGGGACTGGTTGAAACAGGGTCTCCTACTTCTCTGCCATATTGTCCCTCTTTCATCTCACTACAGCTTTAAACTACAACTTGAAGTCCAACTTTAAATATCTTTATCAAGATTTCTTTGGATTTTGGGGGTCTTTTGTGGTTCTATGCACATTTTAGGATTGTTCTTTTTAGCTTTGTGAAAGGTGATAGTGGAATCTGGTAAGGATCACATTAAGTTTGTATATTACTTTTGGTAATATATACATTTTCACAGTATTTGTTCTTCCAATCTGTGAGTATTGAATACTGTCCCATTTCTTTTTGTCCTGTTCAATTTCCTTCATCAGTGTTTTATAGTTTTCAGAGTACAATCTGGTTAAGTTTATTCTTAGATATCTTATGGTTTTGAGTGCAATTGTAAATGGGTTGATTTCTTGAATTCTCTTTCTGTTCCTTCATTATTGCGGTATAGAAATGCAACAAATTTCTGTACATTGATTTTGTGTCCTTTACTGAATTCTTGTATCTGGTCTAGCAAATTTTTGGTTCAGTCTTTTGGGGTTTCTACATAGGGTATCATGTCATCTGCAAATACTGAAAGCTGTACTTCTTCCTTGCCCATTTGGATGTCTTTATTTCTCTCTGTTGTCTGATTGCTGAAATTATGAATTTCCAGTACTCTGTTAAATAACAGTGGGAGATTTTTAATTACTGATTCATTTTCATTGCTGATTATCAGTCTGTTCAAATTTTCTATTTCTTCTTATTTCAGTTTTGGTAACTTATGGATTTCTAGGAATTTATCCATTTCTTCCAGATTATATAATTGTTTGGCATATAGGTTTTCATAATATTCTTTTATAATTGTTTGTATTTCTGTGGTCTTGATAGTTATTTCTCCTCTCTCATCTCTAATTTTATTTAATTGGTCCTTTTTCTTTTATTTTTGAAAATTCTGGCTATATGTTTATCAATTTTATTATTTTTTTCAAAGAAACATCTGTTTTTGATCTGTTCTATTGCTTTTTTCAAGTTTCTGTATCACTTATTTTTGCTCTAATCTTTATTATTTGCATCTTTCTGTGGGCTGTAGGCCTCGTTTGTTGTTATGTTTCTATCTCCTTTAGATATAAGGTTATGTTTCACATATATTTTTTTCTTTTTTTACATTATTTAAATTCTAGTTAACATATACTGTAATATTAATCACAAGAGTAGAATTTAGTGATTCATCACTTCAATATAACATCTAGGGCTCATCATAACAAGTGCCCTCCTTAATACCCATCATATATTTAGCCCATCTCTCACCCACAATCATCCATCATCAGCTCTCAGTTTGTTCTCTATCATTAAGAATCCCTTATGGTCCCCCCCTCTTTATTTTCCCCTTCCAATACCTTCAACTATTTTGTTTCTTAAATTCCCCCATATGAGTGAAATCATATGGTATTTGTCTTTTTCTGACTCACATTTTTCCCTTAGTACAATACACTCTAGCTCCAGCCACATCATTGTAAATGGCAAGATTTCATTCTCCTTTATGGCTGACCAATATTCCATTCTATGTATATGAACCACCTCTTCTTTATCTATTAATCAGTCAATGGACATTTGGGCTCTTCCCATAGTTTTTCTATTGTTGATAATGCTTCTATAAACATCAAAGTGTATGTGCCCTTTTGAATCTGTGCTTTTGTATAATTTGTCTAAATATCTAATAGTGCAATTCCTGGATCGTAAGCAGTTCTATTTTTAACTTTTTAAGGAACCTCCATACTGTTTTCCAGAGTGGCTGTACCAGTTAGCATTCCCACCAACAGTATAAGAAGGTCTCCTTTTTCTGCAACCTTACCAAAATCTGTTGTTTTTCTGTTGTTAATTTTAGCCATCCTGACAGGTGTGAGGTGGTATCTCATCATGGTTTTGATTTGTTTTTCCACAATGATGAGTGATATTAAATATGTTTTTATGTGTTTGTTAGTCATCAGTATATTTTCTTTGGAAAAAAAAGGTCTATTCATGTCTTCTGCCCATTTCTTATACTGGATGTTGTTTTTTGGATGTTGAGTTTGGTAAGTCCTTTATAGATTTTGGATCCTAACTTTTATCAGATATGTCCTTTTCAAATATTTTCTCTCATTCCGTAGGCAGCCTTTCAGTTTTGTTGATTTTTTTTTTCTTTTGCTAAGCAGATGCTTTTTATCTTGATGAAGTTCCAATAGTTCACTATGCTTATCTTTCCCTTGCCTCAAGGACATAGCTAGGAAAAAGCTGCTATGGTTAATGTTGGAGAAGGTACTGCCTGAGCTCTCTTCTAGGATTTTTATGTTTTCTTGTCTCATACTTAGGTTCTTAATCCATTTTGAATTTTCTTTTCTGTGTGGTGTAAGAAAGTGTTTCAGTTTCATTCTTTTGCATGTTGCTCTCCAGTTTTCTCTACACCATATGTGGAAGAGACTGCCTTTTTTTTTAATTAATTAATTTTTTATTTTTTATAAACATATATTTTTATCCCCAGGGGTACAGGTCTGTGAATCACCAGGTTTACACACTTCACAGCACTCACCAAAGCACATACCCTCCCCAATGTCCATAATCCCACCCCCTTCTCCAAAACCCCCTCCCCCCAGCAACCCTCAGTTTGTTTTGTGAGATTAAGAGTCACTTATGGTTTGTCTTCCTCCCAATCCCATCTTGTTTCATTGATTCTTCTCCTACCCACTTAAGCCCCCATGTTGCATCACCACTTTCCAGATGGCCAACAGACACATGAAAAAGTGCTCCATATCACTCGGCATCAGGGAAATACAAATCAAAACCACAATGAGATATCACCTCACACCAGTCAGAATGGCTAAAATCAACAAGTCAGGAAATGACAGATGCTGGCGAGGATGCGGAGAAAGGGGAACCCTCCTACACTGTTGGTGGGAATGCAAGCTGGTGCAGCCACTCTGGAAAACAGCATGGAGGTTCCTCAAAATGTTGAAAATAGAACTGCCCTATGACCCAGCAATTGCACTACTGGGTATTTAATCTAAAGATACAAACGTAGTGATCCAAAGGGGCACGTGCACCCGAATGTTTATAGCAGCAATGTCCACAATAGCCAAACTATGGAAAGAACCTAGATGTCCATCAACAGATGAATGGATCAAGAAGATGTGGTATATATACACGATGGAATACTATGCAGCCATCAAAAGAAATGAAATCTTGCCATTTGCCACAACATGGATGGAACTAGAGCGTATCATGCTTAGTGAAATAAGTCAAGCAGAGAAAGAAAACTATCATATAATCTCCCTGATATGAGTCTATTTATTTTTATTAATTTCTTCCTGTTTCAGTTTTGGTAGTTTATATGTTTCTAGAAATTTTTCCATTTCTTCCAGATAGCCCAGTATGTTTGCACATATTTTTTTTTCTGGTCTTATACTTAGGTTCTTAATCCACTTTAATTAAGAAGTTAAGTTCTTAACCCTTCTATTTCTCTCTCTCATTCTATTCTCCTATGATTTTTTTTTCATTTATTTATTTTCAGCATAACAGTGTCATTATTTTTTCACCACACCCAGTGCTCCATGCAATCCATGCCCTCTATAATACCCACCACATGGTACCCCGACCTCCACCCCCCCACCACTTCAAACCCCTCAGATTGTTTTTCAGAGTCCATAGTCTCTCGTGATTCACCTCCCCCTCCAATTTACCCCAACCCCCTTCTAACTCCCCATGTCCTCCATGCTTTTTGTTATGCTCTACAAATAAGTGAAACCATATGATAATTGACTCTCTCTGCTTGACTTATTTCAGTCAGCATAATCTCTTCCAGTCCCATCCATGTTACTACAAAAGTTGGGTATTCGTCCTTTCTGATGGAGGCATAATACTCAATAGTGTATATGGACCACATCTTCCTTATCCATTCATCCATTGAAGGGCATCTTGGTTCTAGACTTTTTCTTGTGATTGCTTCAAGTTTCATAGCATTGTGGTCAGAAAATATCCATGGTATGAATTCAGTCTTTTTGTACTTCTTGAGTCACAATTTGTGGTCTATTCTGGCGAATGTCCTATGTGCACTTGGAAAGAATATGCATTTTGTTGCATTAAGATGAAATGTACTGAATATATCCGGTAAGTCCATCTTTTCTAGTGTGCTACTCAAAGCCATTTTTTTCCTAGTTGATTGTCTGCTTAGATGTCTTTTCTCCTTTGATGTATTTGAGGTGTTAAAGTTCCCTAGTATTATTGCATTACTCTCAGTGAGTACTTTTGTGTTTGTTATTAATCATTTCATATATTTGTGTGCTCCCACATTGGAAGCATAAATATTTACAATTTTTAGACCTTCTTGTTGGAGAGTACCCTTCATTATTATATAATGCCTTTCTTCATTCTTTTTACACTCTTTGGTTTAAAATCTAGTTTGTCTGATGCTGGTATCGCTCCTCCTGCTTTCTTCTGACATCAATTCAGAAGGTAGTTGAGTGGCTGCCCAGTGCTGGGGAGAGGCTATGGAAGAAAAGGGGAATGACACAAGGTTTCTTTTAGGGCTGATGAAAATGTTCTGAATTTGTTATAGTGATGGTTGCACAACTCTGTGAATGTACTGAAAACAACTGAACTGTACCCTTAAATCAGTGAATGATATGTGAATAAGATCTCAGGAAAGCTGTAATAAAAAACCTGTAATGAGAGAGTGTGCTGAATCCACTGGAAGCTCTAGGCTGCACTGACTGACTGAGAAAAAAAAGAAAGAAAGAAAAAAAGATAAATACTTTTCCATTACCTCAGTTTCAATCTGCAGGTGTCTTTAGGTCTAAAATGAATCTCATAATTAAAAATAGAGCTACCCTATGACTCTGCAATTGCCCTACTGGTTATTCATCCCAAATATACAGATGTAGTGAAAAGAAGAGCCATATGTACCCCAGTGTTCATACCAACAATGGCCACAATCACCAAAATGTGGAAAGAGACAAGATGTCCTACAACAGATGAATGGATAAAGAAGATATGGCTCATATATACAATGGAATATTACACCTCCATCAGAAAGGATGAATACCCAACTTTTGTATCAACATGGACTGGACTGGAGGAGATTAAGATGAGTGAAATGAGTCAAACAGAGAAAGTCAATTATCATATGGTTTCACTTACTTGTGGAGCATAAGGAATAACATGGAGGACAGTAGGAGAAAAAAAAATGAATTGGGGGAAATTGGAGGGGAAGATGAACCATGAGAGACTGTGGACTCTGAGAAACAAACTGCAGTTTTTGGAAGGGAGTTGGGTGGGGGGGTGAGCCTGGTGGTGGGTATTAAGGAGGGCACATATTGCATGAAGCACTGGGTGTGGTGCATAAACAATGAATCTTGGAACACTGAAAAATTAAATTAAATTTAAAAATAAATAAATAAAATGAATCTCGTGTGGGCAGCATATAGATGGAGCTTTTTTTTTTTAAATCCATTCTGACACCCTATGTCTTTCGATTGGAGTGTTCACTTATTTTACATTCAGAATAATTATTTTTAAGTGATTTGTATTTTATTATATTATGTTATGTTAGTCACCATACGGTACATCATTTTTTAATTTTTATTTATTTACTTGAAATTTTTCAGTGTTCCAGAATTCATTGTTTATGCACAACACCCAGTGCTCCATGTAATACTTGCTCTCCATAATATCCACCAAAAGTCTCATCCAACCTCCCACCCAGCTCCCCTCCAAAACCCTCAGTTGTTTCTCAGAGTCCACAGTCTCTCATGGTTCATCTCCCCCTCCAATTTCCCCCAACACACTTCTCTCCATCTCCCCATGTCCTCCATATTATTCCTTATGGTCCACAAATAAGAAAAACTATATGATAATTGACTTTCTCTGCTTGACTTATTTCACTCAGTATAATCTCCTCCAGTCCAGTCCATGTTGATAGAAAAGTTGGGTATTCATCCTTTCTGATGGAGGCATAATACTTCATAGTATATATGGACCATACCTTCTTTGTCCATTCATCTGTTGAAGGGCATTTTTGTTCTTTCTATAGTTTGGCGACTCTGGCCATTACTGCTATGAACATTGGGGTACAGATGGCTCTTCTTTTCACTACATGTGCATTTCTTTAAATTTTTATTTTTTAAATTTCTTTTCAGTGTTCCACAGTTCATTGTGTATGCACCACACCCAGTGCTCCATGCAATATGTGCCCTCCACAATACCCACCACAAGGATCACCCAACCTCCCAGCCCCCTCCCCTCCAAAACCCTCAGTTAGTTCCTCAGAGTCCATAGTCTGTCATGGCTCATCTCCCCCTCCGATTTCCCCCAACTCCCTTCTCCTCTGCATCTATAATATACACAAAGATAAACTCAAAATGGATAAAAGACCTCAACGTGAGGCAGGAATCCAGTAGAATCCTATAGGAGAACATAGGCAGTAACCTCTTCGACATCAGCCACAGCAATTTCTTTCAAGATATATCTCCAAAGGCAAAGGAAACAAAAGCAAAAATAAACTTTTGGGACTTTATCAGGATCAAAACATTCTGCACAGCAAAGGGAACAGTCAACAAAACAAAAAAGCAACCCATGGAATGGGAGAAGATATTCGCAAATGACAGTACAGACAAAGGGCTGAAATCCAAGATCTATAAAGAACTTCTCAAACTCAACAGACACAAAACAGATAATCACGTCAAAAAATGGACAGAAGACATGAATAGACACTTCTCCAATGAAAATATACAAATGGCTAGCAGACACATAAAAAAATGTTTGTCATTACTAGCCATCAGGGAAATTCAAATCAAAACCACATTGAGATACCACCTTACACCAGTAGAATGGCCAAAAGTAACCAGACAATAAACAACATGTGTTGGAGAGGATGTGGAGAAAGGGTAATGCAAGTTGGTGCAGCCACTTTGGAAAACAGTGTGGAGATTCCTTAAGAAAAAAAAAAAAAGAAATTAAATATAGAGCTTCCCTATGGCCCTGGAATTGCACTACTAGGTATATACCCCAAAGATACAGATATAATGGGAAAAGGGCCATCTGTACCCCAATGTTCATAGAAGCAAAGGCCACAGTCACCAAACTGTGGAAAGAACCAAGATGCCCTTCAACGGACGAATGGATAAGGAAGATATGGTCCATGTATACTATGGAGTATTATGCCTCCATCAGAAACGATGAACACCCAACTTTTGTATCAGCATGGACGGGATTGGAAGAGCTTATGCTGAGTGAAATAAGTCAAGCAGAGAGAGTCAGTTATCATATGGTTTCACTTATCTGTGGAGCATAGTGAATGACATCATTAGTTTTTGATGTAGTGTTCCATGGTTCATTGTTTGCGTATAACCCCCAGTGCTCCGTGCAATACACACCCTCCTTGACACCCATCACTGAGCTAATCCAGCCCCCCACTCCCCTGCGCTCCCCTCTGAAAACCTCAGTTTGTTTCTCAGAGTCTATAATCTCTCATGGTTCATCTCCCCTTCTGATCCCACCCCCCTTCACTTTTCCCTTCCTTGTTCTAATGTCATGGAGGACATTGACAGAATAATTATTGATAGATATGCATTTAGGTCCCTTTTCTTACTTGTTTTATCATTGTTTCTGGAGAATTTTCTCTGTTCCTTTCCAGTCCTTTCCATTTTCATTCTTTCCTTTGCATGCAAAGAATTCCCTTTAATATTCCTTGCAGGGCTGTCTTAGTGATCAAAATCTCCTTTAGTTTTTGTTTGTCTGGGAAACTCTTTACCTCTCCATGTGTTCTGAATGATAGCTTTGCTATATAGAATATTCTTGGTTGCAGATTTTTGCCATTCAGCATTTCTAATATACCATGCCACTCTCTTCTGTAATGCAAAATTTCTGTTGAAAGATCTGCAACTAGACTTATGAGTCTTTCCTTGTAAGTTAGGGATTTCTTCTGTCTTGCTGCTTTCAGGATTTTTTTCTTTATCACTCTATTCTGCAAATTCAACTCCTATGACATAAATGTTACTATGTCTGATGGGGTAACTGAGTTCCCTAAGTCTACTCTTGCAGTTCATCATTCTTTTTTTCTCTCTTTTGTTCAGCTTCATTATTTTCCATAACTTATCTTGTATATCACTAACTTATTCAATTGCTTCTTCTCTCCATTTGGTCATTACATCCAGTTTCTCAGATATTGCATTTTTCATTTCTACCTGATTGCTTTTTAGCCCTTTTATCTCTTCAGTAGGGTCTCCCTGATGTCTCTCAATCTTTTCTCTAGCCTGGTGTGTATCCTTATGACTGTTGCTTTAAATTCTGCATCAGGCATATTACATATATCTGTTTCAATTATATCTCTGGCTGTGACCTTTCCTTGTTCTTTATTTTGGGATGAGTTCTTCCACCTTGGTATTTTGTTTAGGTCTCTGTTTTCTTCTGTGTGTTAGAATTGCCTGCTATTTTTTCCATTCCCAAAAGTAATGGTTTCATGAAGAAGAGGTTATATAGTGTCCAGGGCATGGTGCTTCAGAGAGTGTCACTGGTGTGTGCTGCATGCACTCTGTTGTAGTGGTTTGGCTACTTTATTTCTCAAGTTAGCCATCCCACAGAGGCTTTCCTTGCCTGCAGTGGGTGGTGTGTGGACCTTAGCCAGAGAGTGGTGAGTGTTAACTAGTTGTGCTCTGGTCTACTTGTTAAATGAGACCTAATGCTACTTCCACTATAATTGAAGTTTTGCAGAACTCTGTAGTCAGTAGATGTGGTGCATGCAGAGGTTTCTGCTGGACTTCTGGGGAAGAGGCTCACTGTGCTGGTACTTAGGCACACTTGCCTGAGAAAAGCAGCACCAGCAGAGTGCAGGAGGAGCAGTAGTTGGTGTAAGCAGGTTAGGCAGCCAATGTTGGTGCTTTGCTGTTTATTGCATCCGGTTTATGCTGAGGGGCAGGGGAGAGAAATGGTGTCAACCAGCTCGTCTTTCCCTGGAGAGAGGTCTCTGTGCTTACTGCTCCCAGGGAAGTACTCCCAGAAGATCAAATAGTTTCCCTTCATGCACCCCAAGAATTTTTCAGATTGCTGTGTTCAATCTGTCTGTCTGCAGACACTGTCTGGAACAGTGCATTGGCAATTTTAGCTTTATCCCAGCCAAGCCTACTGACTTTTAAAACTACTAACTTGGGTGTTTTAGTTGGTTAAGTATCTGCCTTCAGCTCAGGTCATGATCCCAGGGTCTGGGATGAAGTCCCACCTTGGACTCCCTGCTCTATAGGGAGTCTGCTTCTCACTCTCTGCTCCTCCCCCATACTTATGTTCTTTCTCTCTCTCTTAGAAGAATAGATAATTTTTTTTTAAATAAATAAATAAATAAATAAAACTCTGAATTTTAGGGACTTGCTGTGGTGGAGTCCTACACTGGTCTTCTTGGGGAGGGTCTTGCTATCCTGGGGCTGATGCACGTTTGATAGATAAGGGCAGTCATACCAGGGTGAGGAGGTTTGGGATTTGGAGCAAAGTAGGCGAAACAGCCAAGGTCCTGGTTAACTGTTGTCAGCAGGTTTCTCTGTACCTATGCTGAGAGGTGGGGGAGGGAAATGGCACCTGCTGGCTCTCTTGTCCCCAGAGGGGCATCTCTGTACACACCATCTCTCACAGATCTATTCCAAGAGGAGCAAATAGTCTCTCCTTGTGCACCATGGGCAATCCTCAGATCACGCTATCTGCCCTGGTCTTGTTTGCCTGCTTTATCCACAGGAATAGGGCAGTACACTCAGGTCTCTATTCCAGCCAAGCCCCTGACCTCTAAAATTCTAGTCCTTGATTCCCACTGGTTGCAAACACTCAGGAAAATCAGCTCCTGTCATTTTCCCAGCCAAAGGCTTTAGGGAAGTATTCTCCTTGTGTGTATCCTTGTACAATCCACTCTCTCTTGCCTTTCTCTGTGACCAGGCCTCCTTCTCCTCCCAAGCACCCATGATCTGTTCCTCCCCCAAACCATGTCTTGGCACTTCCTTCCTTCCTCATTGTGGCCTTGTCTCTCCCTCTAGTTGTGCAGTTTCTTTCTGTCAATCCTTAGGTTGTTTTCTTGGGTATTCAGAATGATTTGATAGACATCTAGCTGTTTTCAAAGGATGTGGCAATCCTAGGGTCCGTCTAGTATGTTGTCATCCTAGCCTCTCCCTAACATGGGTTTGTTTCTGGGCTTGCTATTGCATTCTATTGATCTATTTATCTGGTTTTATTCCAGTACCATACTGATTTTATTTGATTTCTGTTGCCTTGTAGTATAGTTTGAAATCTGGAATTGTGATACCTCCAGGTAGTTCTTTTTTTATTATTATGTTCAGTTAGCCACTGTATAGTACACACTTTTTGATGTAATATTCAATGATTCATTAATTAAGTATAACACCCAGTATTCATCACATGTGCCCTCCTAAATACCCATCAACCTCTTACCCCTTATCTCCATCCTCCTCTCCTCTGAGACCCTCAGATTGTTTCCTGGGGTCCATAGTCTCTCATGGTTCATCTCCTTCTCTGGTTTTTCCTTTTTTGGATTTCCCTTTCTTCTCCTATGGTCCTCCCAGCTATTGCTTATGTTCCACATATGAGTGAAACCATATAATAATTGTATTTCTCATCTTGACTTACTTCACTTAACATAATTCTTTCCAGTTCCAGCTATGTTGATGCAAATGGTGGGTATTAATCCTTTCTGATGGCAGAATAATATTCCATTGTATATATGTATGATATCTTCTTTATCTGTTTATCTGTTGAAGGGCGTCTTCTTCCACAGTTTGGGTATTGTGGACATGGCTGCTATGAACATTGGGGTGCATGTGCCCCTTCTCTTCACTATGTATGTATCTTTGGGGGTAAATACTTAGTAGTGCAATTGTTAGGTCATAGGGTAACTCTATTCTTTTTTTTTTTTTAAGAATTTATTTATTTATTTATTTATTTGACAGAGAGTGAGAGAAGGAGAGAGAGCACAAGCAGGGGGAGCAGCAGAGGGAGAGGGAGCCTGATGTGGGACTTGATCCCAGGACCCTGAGATCATGACCTGAGCCGAAGGCAGAGGCTTAACCCACTGAGCCACCCAGGTGCCCTGGGTAGCTCTATTCTTAACACCTTGAAGAGCTTCCATACTGTTTTCCAGAGTGTCTGTACCAGCTTGCATTCCCACCAACAATGTAAGAGGGTTCCCCTTTCTCCACATACTTTGCAACATTTACTGTTTCCTGCCTTGTTAATTTTAGCCATTATAACTAGTGTAAATTGTAAAGTGGTAAGGTGTAAGGTAGTGTCTTGTCGTAGTTTTGATCTGTATTTCTATGATGGCTACTGATGTTGCTGTTTTCAAGATTGTTTTGCCTATTCAGGGTCCTTAGGGTTTTCACACAACTTTGAGGATTAGTGTTCTAGTTCTTTGAAAAACACTGTTAATATTTTATTAGGGATTGCATTGAATTTGCAGGTTGTTTGGGGCAGTATGGATATTGTAACAATATTAACTTTTCTAATCCATAAGCATAGTGGTCTCTCCATTAATTTGTGTCACTTTTAATTTCTTTCATCAGTGTTTGACAGTTTTCAGAGCACAGAACTTTCATCTCAGTTGTTTATTCTTATATATGTTATTCTTTTTGATAGAATTGTACATGGGTTTTTTTCAAAACTTCTGCAGTTCTTTATTAGTGTTTAGAAATACAGCAAATTTTTACATATTGATTTGTATCCTGAAGCTCTCTTTTGCATTTATTGTATTAGCTCTTTTGGTTTCTTGGTGGATTCTTTAAGGTTTTCTTTTTTATTAAGGTTTTATTCATTTATTTGACAGAGAGAGAGAGATCACAAGTAGGCAGAGAGGCAGGCAGAGGTGGGGGGGGAGCAGGCTCCCCGCTGAGCAGAGAGCCCCATGTGGGGCTCAATCCCAGGACCCTGAGATCATGACCTGAGCCAAAGGCAGAGGCTTTAACCCACTGAGCCACCCAGGCACCCCTAAGGTTTTCTATATATAGTATCATGTCATCTGCAAAGAGTGACAGTGCTTACCAATCAAATGACTTTTATTTCTATTTCCTGCTACTTGTTGTATATAGGACTTCCAAACTATATTGAATAAAAATGGTGAAAGTAGACATCTTTGTTTTATTCCTTATCTTAGAAGAAAACTTCCCAGTTTTTCACCATTGAGCATGATGTTTGCTGTGAGTTTTTCATATATGGTCTTTATTATGTTGAGGTGCATTCCCTCTATATTCATTTTTGAGAATTTTTTAAAATCATAAATGGATGATAAATTTCATCAAAAGTTTTTTCTGCATCTATTGGGATGATCCTTTAATTTTTATCCTTTTTTAATATGTTGTGTCAGTTGATTGAACTGTGGGTATTGAACTATCTTAGAATCCCTGGAATAAATCCTATAAAATCATGATGTATGATCCTTGTAATGTTTTTACAAATTTTTCCAGTATTTCATTGAATATTTTTGTAGCTATGCTCATCAGGAATATTTATATCCATTTTTTTAAGTGAATTTGTCTAGTTTTCATACCATGGTAAGGCTGGACTCATAGAATGAGCTTGGGGGCATTTTTTTCTCCTCAGTTTTTCGGAATAGTTTGAGAAGAATGGGTATTAACTTTACAATTTTGGTACAATTCACCTATGAAGCCATCTGGTACTAGACTGTTTTCTGGGAGTCTTTTGATTAATGATTCAGTTTCATTAGTAGTAACAGGTCTCATTAGATTTTCTGTTTCTTACTGATTCAGTCATGGAAGATTTTTTGTTTTTAGGAATTTTTTTTTACTATGGTTGACACACAATATTATATTTGTTTTAGATATACAGCATAGTGATACAACAACCTTAAACATAAAGTTATGCTCACCACTATTGTAATGTGACCAGAGATACATTATCATTGTATTACAATTTATTGACAATATTTTTAAGTTGTTATTTAAATTCCAGTTAGTTACCATACAGTGTAATATTAGTTTGTGTAAAATATGATGATTCAAAACTTTCATACAATACTTGGTGTTCATTACAAGTACACTCCATGTACAATCTCCATCATCTATGTAACTTATCCCCCATCCACCTTCCTTCTGATAAACATCAGTTTATTCTCTATAGTTAAGAGTCTGTTTCTTGGGCTGCATCTCTCTCTCTTTTCCCCAATATATTCATTTGTTTTGTTTCTTAAGTTAAGCATATTAATGAAATCTTATGGTATTTGTCTTTCTCTGACATATTTTGCTTAATAGAACACTCTCTAGCTCCATCCACGTTGTTCCAAATATCTTCTTTATCCATTCATCACTTAATGGCACGCAGGTTGTGTCCATAATTTGGCTATTATCAGGGTGCATGTATCCCTTTGAATTAGCATTTTTGTATTCTGTAGGTGAATATCTACTAGTGCAATTGCTGGATTGTAGGGTAATTATATTTATAGTGTGGCTTTTGTAAATGATGTTGCAATAAACATGGGAATGGATATATATTCTTTAAAATAGTGTTTTTGTTTTTTTTAAGTACCTAAGAGTGAAATTATTAGATCATATGATATTTTTATGTTTAATTTTTGAGAAAATTCCATACAGTTTTTCACATTGGCTGTACCAATTTATACTCCCACCAACAGTGTCCAAGTTTCTTTTTTTCTCCACCTCCTTTCTAACACTTGTTATTTCTTGTTTCTTTTTAATTATTATTCTAGCCATTTTGACAGGTGAAAGGTGATATCTTTTTGTGGTTTTGGCTTGTCTTTCCCTGATGACCAGTGATGTTGAACATCTTTGCATGTGTCTGTTGACTATTTGTATCCCTCTCTTTAAAAAAAAAATGTCTACTCAGGTCAACTGTCCATTTTTAAAAAACCAGATTGTTTATTTGTTGTCTCGCTGTGTAAGTTCTTTATTTAGTTTGGATATTAATACCTTATCTTCTCCCATTTATAAATATCTTCTCCCACTCAGTAGGTTCATTTTTTTGATGGCTTCCATGTTGTGCAGAAAGTTTTTATGTTAGTATAGTCCCAATAGTTTATTTTTGTTTTCATTTACCTTGCCTGAAGAGGCATATCAAGAAAAATGTTTCTACACCTAATGTCAGGAAAATTAATTCCCATGTTCTCTTCTAAATTTTTAAGCTTTATGTCTCACATTTGGGCCTTTCATTCATTTTGAGTTTATTTTTGTGTATGGTGTTAGAGTCTGATTCAATTTAATTCTTTTACATGTAGCTGCCCAGTTTTTCCAGCACCATTTATTGATAAGACTGTCTTAGTCTCTTCAACAAATGGTGTTAGGAAAATTGGGTAGCCACATGTAGAAGACTGAAACTGGATCATTTTCTTATATCACACACAAAGATTAATTCAAAATGGATGAAAGACCTAAATGTGAGACAGAAATCCATTAAAATCCTAGAGGATAACACAGACAGAAGCCTCTTCTTGCTAGACGTGTCTCCAAAAGCAAGGGAAACAAAAGAAAAAAATGAACTATTGAGACTTCATCAGGATAAAAACCTTTTGCACTGCAAAGGAAACAGCTGACAAAACCAAAAGACAACCTACAGAATGGGGGAAGATATTTGCAAGTGTCTTATCAGATAAAGGGCTAGTTTACAAGACCTAAAAAGAACTTCTAAAACTCAACACCCAAAAAACAAAAGCCAGGGAATCAGAAGAAGACATGAACAGACCTTTCTCCAAAGAAGACATACAAATGGACAACAGACACAAGAATAGGGTTATGGAGGGGAGCAGGTGGGGAGATGGGTGAGCTGGCTGTGCGTATTAAGGAGGGCACATATTGCATGGAGCACTGGGTGTGATGCATAAACAATGAATCATGGAACATGAAAAAAAAATAAAATGAAGATGTTAAAAAATGCTCAACATCATTCAGCATCAGTGAAATACAAATAAAATAAATGTTGGGGAGGATGTGGAGAAAGGGGTACCCTCTTACACTATTGATGGCAATGCGAGCTAGTACAGCCACTTTGGAAAACATTATAGAGATTCTTCTAAAAGTTAAAAACAGATTTACCCTATGACCCAGTAATTGGACTACTAGGTATATACACAAGGTATACAAATATAGTGATCTGAAAGGACAGCTGCACCCTATGTTTATAGCAACAATGTCCACAATAACAAAACTATGGAAAGGGCCCAGATATCCATCAACAGATGAATGCACAAAGAATAGAATATTACTCAGCCATTAAAAATTAAATCTTACCATTTCTGATGATGTGGATGAAACTGGTGGCTGTTATGTTAAGTGAAATAAGTCAATCAGAGAAAGACAATTATGATCTCACTCATATGTGTAATTTAAGAAAAAAATACAGAGGATGATAGGGGAAGGGAGGGGGGAAAAGAAAGTAGAGAGGGAGACAAACGACAAGAGACTCTTAATTATAGGAAACTGAGGTTTGCTGAAGGGGAGTTTGGTGGGGAATTTGGGGTAACTGGGGGGTGGGCATTAAGGAGGGCATGTGATGTACTGAGCACTGGGTATTATATGCAACTCATGAAAAATAGAACTGTACTTCTGAAACTAATGATACACTATATGTTAATTAATTGAATTAAAACAATTTTAAAGAAAAGACTGTCTTTTCACCATTTTATATTTTTGCCTCTGTCTTCATGGACTAATTGACCATATAAATGCCAGGTTATTTCTGGGGTCTCTAATATGTTCATAGGTCTATGTGTCTCCTTTTGTGCCAGCATTATGTTGTTTTGATTACTACAGCTTTGTAGTATTATCTTTTTTTATATTTTTTAATTTAAATTAAATTTAGTAAAGATACAGTGTGTTATTATTTTCAGGAGTGGAATTCAGTGAATCCTCAGTTGTATATAACACCCAGTGATAATTTTATAACATTCCCTCCTTAATGCCCATTACCCAGTTACCCTACCCCACAAACCACAACCCATCCAGCAACTCTGTTTGTTTCCTATAGTTAGGAGTCTCATGATTAGCTTTCTTCTTTGTTTTTACCTTGTTTTATTTTTCCTTCCCTTCCTCTATGTTAGTCTGCTTTCTTTCTTAAATTCCGCATATGTGTGAAATCATATGAAATTTGTCTTTCTCTGACTGATTTATTCTGTGCACTTCTTGGCAGGATATTTGTTTATTGGGTGTTGAGTTTGATAAGTTCTTTATGGATTTTGGATATTAGCCCTTTATCCGATATGTCATTTGGGAATATATTCTCCTATTCCATAGGCTGTCTTTTAATTTTGTTAATTTTTTTTCTGTACAAAAGCTTTTTATCCAATGAAGTCCCAATAGTTCATTTTTTAAAAGATTTTATTTATTTATTTATTTGACAGAGAGATAGATAGCACAAGTAAGCATAGGAGCAGGCAGAGGGAGAGAGAGAAGCAGCCTCTCTGCTAAGCAGGGAGCCTGATGCAGGGCTTGATCCCAGCACCCTGGAATCATGACCTGAGCTGAAGGCAGCTGCTTAACCAACTGAGCCACGCAGTTGCCTCCCAATAGTTTATTTTGCTTTTGTTTCCCTTGTCTCTAGAGATGTGCTAGCAAAAGTTGTTGAGGTCAGATTCAAAGAGGTTGCTGTCCATGTTCTCCCCTAGGATTTTGATGGATTCCTACCTCACAATTTTCATCAATTATGAGTTTATTTCTGTGTATGGTGTTAGAAAGTGGCCTATTTTCATTCTCTTGCATGTGGCTATCCAATTTTCCCAACATCATTTGTTAAAGGAACTGTCTTTTTTCCATTGGATGTTTTGTCAAATATTGGATGCTTTGTCAAATATTAGTTGACCATAGAGTTGATGGTGCATTCTGGGTTCTCGATTCTGTTCCATTGATCTATGTGTCTATTTTTGTGCTGGTATGATCATTATAGCTTTGTAATATAACTTCAAGTCTAGGAATGTGATGCGTCCAACTTTGCTTTTCTTTATCCAGATTTATTTGGATCTTTGGGGTCTTTTGTTGTTCTATAGATATTTTAAGGTCATTTGTTCTAGCTCTGTGAAAAGTGATGGTGGTAGTTTAATAAGGATAGCTTTATTAAGGATACCTTTTAAAAGTAGTTTAATAAGGATTAAACTCGTAGATTACTTTTGGTAGTGTAGACATTTTCACAATATTTGTTCTCCCAATTCATTAGCATGAAGTGTGTATTTTTCTTCCATTTCTTTGTGTCCTGTTCAGTTTCTTTCATAAGTGTTCTACAGTTTTCAGAGCACAAATCTTTTACCTCTTTGGTTAATTCCTAGGTATCATATCGGTTTTGGTGCAACTGTAAATGGGATCAATTCCTCAATTACACTTTGTGCTGATTAATTGTTAGTGTATAGAAATGTGACAGACTTCTGTGTGTAGATTTTATATCTTGCCACTTTGTTGAATTCCTGAGTCAGCACTGAATTTTTTACTGGAGACCTTGGGTTTTCTACATAGTGTATCATCTTCACATCGTGAAGATGTAAAATTTTAACTTTGCTTTGCCTGTTTGGATGCCTTTTATTTCTTTCTGTTGTCTGATCACTGAGGCTAGGACTTCCTGTACTATGTTGATTAATAGTGGTGAGATTAGACATCCCTGTAATGTTCCTGACCTTAGAGAAAAAGCTCTCTGTTTTTCTCTGTTGAGGGATGATATTCCCTGTGGGTCTTTCATATGTGAATTTGATGATGTTGAGGTATATTCCCTCTATCTCTACATTGTGGAGAGTTTTTAATCAAGAAAGGATGCTCCACTTTGTCAAATGCTTCTTCTGCCTCAATTGAGAGGATCATATAGTTCTTATCCTTTCTTATCAATGTGGTGTATTACATTGATTCATTTGCAAATGCTGAACCACTCTTGAAGCCCAAGAATAAATCCCACTTGGCCCTGGTAGTAATAATTTTAATGGACTGTTGGGTCCCACTAGGTAGTATATGGTGAGAATTTTTGCATCGATATTCATCAAGGGTATTGGTCTGTAATTCTCCTTTTTGGTGGGGTCTTTGACTGGCTTGGGGTCAAGGTAATTCTGGCCTCATAGAATGGGTTTGGAAGTTGTCCTTCCATTTCTGTATTTTGGAACAGTTTCAGAGGAATATATGTTCATTTTTCCTTAAATGTTTGGTAGAATTCCCCTGGGATGCCATCTGACCCTGGAATCTTGTTTGTGAGATTATTGATTACTGCTTCAATTTCCTTGCTGGTTATAGGTCTGTTTGGGTTTTCTATTTCTTCCTCTTTCAGTTTTGGTAATTTATAAATTTCCAGTAATGCATCCATTTCTTTCAGATTGCTTAATTTGTTCACATATAGTTGCTCATAATATGTTCTTAAAATTGTTTGTGTTTCCTTGGTGTGGGTGGTGATCTCTTCTCTTTCATTCATAATTTTATTAATGTGGACCCTTTCTCTTTTCTTTTTAATAAGTCTGGTTAGGGGTTTATTGATCTTATTCTTTCAAAGAAAGCAGTGCCTAAATTCACTGATCTGTTCTACAGTTTTTCTGGTTTCTACATCATTGATTTCTGCTCTAATCTTTATTATTACTTTTCTCCTGCTGGATCTAGGCTTTTAGGTCCAGCTACTTTAGATGTAAGCTTAAGTTGTGTATTTGAGACTTTTCTTGTTTCTTGAGAAAGACTTTTACTGCTATATACTTCCTTCTTAGGACTGCCTTTGCTGCCTCCCAAAGGTTTTCAATTGTCATCTTTCCATTTTTGTTTCCATGAATTTTTAAAATAATTCTTAAATTTCATGGTTGGCCCATTATTTTTTAGTGGGATGCTCTTTAACTTCAATGTATTTTTGTTCCTTCAAAATTTTCTCTTGTGATTGAGTTCAAGTTCTAAATCATTGTGTTTTGAGAATATGCAGGGAATAATCTCAGTCTTTTGGTACTGGTTGAGATGTGATTTGTGACCCAATATGTGATGTATTCTGTAGAATGTTCCATGCGCACTTGAGAAGATTGTGTATTCTGTTGCTTTAGCTTGCAATGTTCTGACTATATTTGTGAAGTTCATCTGGTCCAGTGTGTCATTCTAAAGCCCTGATGTCCTTGCTGATCTTCTCCTTAGATTATCTGTCCATAACAGTGAGTGGGGTGTTAAAGTTCCCTAATATTATTGGATTATTTTTGTTGAGTTTCATTAATTTTGTTATTAATTAGGGGTATAAATATTTACAATTGTTATATCTTCTTTTTTGATAGATCCTTTTATTATAACATATAGTGTCTTTCTTCATCTCTTATCACAGTCTTTGGCTATAAGGATTGCTACTCCAGTTTTCTTTTGATGTTCATTGGCATGATAAATGGTTCTCCAAACACTCACTTTCAATCTGGAGGCATCTTTGACTCTGAAATTAGTCTTTTATAGACAGCATATCATTAAGTCTTGTTTTTTTTTTTTTAAATCCAATCTGACACCCTATGTCTTTTGATTGAAGCATTTAGTTCATTTCCTTTCAGAGTGTCCTTGCCAGGGGGACTGACTTAGTCTAAGTGGCCACAGATAGATCAATGTGGCTGTTTTGCTGCCTGCAAGATTTCAGCATCTATGTGGGGAATGAAAAATGGTGATGCCCTGATCTCTAGCCCTGGAGCTGAAAGTCTGCTCACTCTACTTTTCAGGAAGCCCTCACAGAAAAAACAATCACTCTTGTCTCCTTGGTTTCTGACAGAACTCTGTGTTTATCCAGCCTGTGATTCAGTGTTTTTATCTCAGGCACAGGACCCGGTTTGAATCCCCAAACTTTAGCAATTCCCGAACCACTCCTCCAGGGTGGGGGAGGGTCTTGCTGCAGTTCATCCGATTGCTAGGCCCCTGCTCAGAGAGTAATCACTGGACCATACAGCAGTTCACATTTTATGGCAACACTGAGCAGAAAGCGGGTGCTTGGACTCACTATTTTCAGTCAGCTTCCTTGTTCGAATGCTTAGAACTCTGCTGCACTCAGACATCCCCCTTCTTTTTGTGACCCCAAGGATCCTGAAACCAAACTGTCCCACCTGGGGCTCAACCCCACTTCACCCCCTAAGCACATATCACATGACTTGTAGAAGGTTCAAATTTTGCTTTGCTGCTTATAACACTTTCCAGTCCCCTATTTATAGATGCTTCCTCCCCAACACAGCTGTTCTTCTGATATATTGTCTCAGATTCCCATCTCTGCACCTCCTAACTTGCAAAAAGTGGTCAATTTTCTATTTGTACAATTGCAGTAATTCTTTTCTCTGATCTCTGGTTGATTTTGTAAGTGTTCAGAATGATTTGATAGCATCTAGCTGACTTCCAGGGACCAGATGAAATTAGAGTCCCCTACTATTCCACCATCTTGTCCTACTCCTGTCCTCAGCTGTAGGTTTCTTATATATGTCATTTCTTATGTTGAGGTATGTTCCCTCCACAGCATATTGCTGAGATTTTTTTTTATCATGAATGGAGCAAATTTTGTCTAATGTTTTCTGCTTCCATTGAGATAATTATATGAATTCTATCCTTCATTTTCTTTATGTGGTGTATCACATATCTTTATGTGGTGTATCACATATGTGGTCTGATTTGTTTCTTCAGAATAAATACCACTTGATGATAGTGATCTTTTTAATGTATTTTTGAATGGTTTGATAACAATTTGAAAAGGTATTTTAGACCTATCTTCATCAGGGACATTAACCTACATTTCTTTATTTGTATCTGATTTTGGTATCACAGTAATTCTGGCCTTGTAGAATGTATTTGGAAGCCTTCCTTTGTCTTCTTTTTTTTTTGGAATAGTTGGAGAATAGGTAGTAACTGTTTTTTTAATGCTAGATAGAGTTCTCCTGTGAATTGATCTTGTCTAAATTTTTCATATTGGGGTAGTTTTTTTTAAATTGCTTATTCAATTTTGTTACTAGTAATTGGTCTGTTCAGATTTTTTTCTTTCTTCTTGAATCCTTTGGGAAGATTGTAGTTTTCTAGGAATTTATCCTTTTTTCCTAAGTTGTTCAATTTATTTACATATTTTTTGTGGTATTCTCTTATAATCCCTTTTATTTCTGTAGTGTCAGTTGTGGGAGGGGGGCAAGATGCAGAGTAGTAGGAGACATTGTTTCAACTGGTCCCCTAAAGTGAGCTGATTATCTACCAGAACACTCTGAACATCCATGAAATCAGCCTGAGATGTAGGATTATACAAATCTGGATCTCTATTGGAGTAGAAGACTCCAGGTGACAGGAAAAGCAGAGTGGGTATGATTGGACTGATATCAAAAGATAAACAGAGGGGGTGGAGCCACTAGAAGCAACCCATTAGAAAGGGCACAGATTGCATGGATCACTGGGTATGGTACAAAAATAATGAATACTGTTATGCTGAAAATAAATAAAAAATAAAGAAAGAAAGAAAATAATACCCCAATACGAGAGTGCCCTCTGATTGGGGACCAGCATTAATGTGGAGTCTGGTTAAAAGCACTGAAAAAGACCAAATATCATAAGGGACAATAGGTGGAAATGGGCAGTCATGGGCAGAGGCTTAAGCCCATGGACCCAGGATGGCCACCGCAGGTGACCACCCCTGCCAGGGAGTGCAGCGAAGCCTCCAGGCAAGACAGTCTGGGTGCATGCCAACCAGTGGCTCTCTAGAACCACAGCTTTTTGCACTCTACACGCTCACTGCACTGCAGGACCAGGGCTTCAGCGGCACCCCACACCCTCCCTTGAGAGAGGACCGTGTGGGCGCTAGCAGGTGGGCCCCCTAAGACTGGCCTAGAGTCTGAACACTCCCAGCCTGGGTGGGCATAAAAATCTCAATGTGCTGTCTCTGCTTGGGATCTTTCATGCAGTCTGGACCTGCCCTGACAGCAGCCCAGCAAAGGCAGCCACTGGAAGTGAGCTCCCTGGAACAATATCATGGTTTTAGTAGCACTGGGTGCAGAGATAAGCCGGAGCTCCTGCAACTCCTGAGAAAGTGGCTGGGGATGTGCTCTACCAGTGGCAGATAGCAGAGGGGGAGTCTGTGTGCTCTGGATCACCCGGAGGGGAATAGACTAAGGCTTCTCTCTGAGATGCAGCTCTGGGTGCAGCTTGCTTTCCTCTAAACCTCCGAAGAACCAACAAAAGCCACCAGAGGGAAGAAAACAAAACAAACAAAAAACCCTCCAGAGAACAAAAGCCTGAAAAACCGTTTTCCTCAGAGCCCAGCCCCTTAATGGGGGCAGGAGGACTCAACCCAAGCAATACTGCCTGAAAAACAACACAGCAAGCCCTTCCCCCAGAAAGCCAACCAAAAAAATAGAGAGGACAACCACCACAAGGTCCCCATAAAACTGTAAAACCCCAATATCAGGGGAAAAGAAGATATTAAGCTCCAAGTATTGCTCTAAAACCCATATACTTCATAGATACAACATTTATTTTTAATTTGTTCTCACTCTTTTTAAATTAAAAAAAATAATTTGACCTATTTACCGTCACAGTGACAGGTTCAATACAACAAATTCCATAATAACCTTTTAACTTGAACTTTTTTTGATACATACACCTGTGTTTTTCCTTTGCTTTTCTTTTTTTTAATATTCATATAGAGATAAGCTTCAAGGTAGTCCTCTTTCCACTCCTACATATATATATATATATATATATATATATATATTTCAGGGTTTTTTTGAGTTATATGAATTTTTAATAGAAATTTCCTATGAAACTTCAATAAATGAACAGTAAGAATTTTAAGGCCAGGGCCTGAATAAAGATCATGCGTTTGTTTTGTTCTGTGGGTAGGGCTTAACTAAGTCATAAAGAATCAAAGCTGCTTCAGAATTCAAGATGGTCTTCAATTGTGTCTCATCCCACTTCCATATCATTCAGTTTTAATCCCCCTTTATCTCTAGAAAGTTGAGTCCTTTAACAAAGATATGATATGAAGATACACCCAGGAAGAATCAAAATAACCTTCCTCGCCCACACTGAGGATTTATAACCACCCTCCCATCTTTTTCTTCTGTCAGTGTTTCTGTGTATTTGTTTTTGTTCTGGTAGTATATAAATCCTATACTTGGGCTTCATTTTGGCTGGGTTCTTTTTTTCTTGTCATTTACTTTTGTCAGTCTTTTTGTTTGTCCATTTTTGTTTGTATACCTTATAAATCTAACTGTTGGGGCCCATTCTGGGTGGGCTTTCTCTGTGGTGTCATTTGTTACCTCTCTCTCATTTCTTTATTTTTTTTTAAAGATTTTATTTATTTATTTGACAGAGCGAGAGAGGGAACACAGGCAAGAGGAGTGGGAGAGGGAGAAGCAGGCTTCCTGCTGAGCAGGGAGCCCAATGTGGGGCTCAATTTCAGGACCCCGGGATCATGACCTGAGCCAAAGGCAGATGCCTAGCCAACTGAGCCACCCAGGCGCCCCTCTCTCATTTATTATTTCACTTATTTTCCTTCCTCTTTTCTTTATGAGTCTGGCTAAGAGTTTACAATTTTGTTTATCTTAAAAAACACACACACACACTTCTTGGATTCATTGACTTTTCTTAGTCTCTGTGCCATTTATTTCTGCTGTTATCTTTATTCTTTCTTCTACTCACCCTGGCTTTGCTTGTTCTTTTTCTAGTTCCTTTATATGTAAGTTTAGAATGAGTTTTGTTATTTATTTTTTTTTCTTGAGTCAGACCTGTACCACTATATATTTTGCTCTTAGAACTGTGTTCACTGTTCACTGTATTCCAAAGATTTTGGATTATTGTGTTTAATTTTCATTTCTCTTCATGTATAATTTTTCTTTAATTGCTTTGTCGACCCATTGGTTATTTAATATTGTGTTCTTTAGTCTCCACATTTGTGTTTTTCTTCCAGTTTTTGTATTGTGATTCATTTCTAATTTTATACTGTTATCAGAAGAAGATGCATGGTATGTTTTTCTTAAATTTATTGAGGCTTGAATTGTGACATAACCTGGTTTATTCTGGAGAACCTTCCATGTGCACTTGAAAAGAATGTGTATTCTGTTGTCTCTAGTTGGACTTCTGTATATATATCTATTATGTCTATATGGCCTAATATGTCATTCAAAGATACTTTTTCTTATTGCATTTCTGCAAGTAGGCTGTTGAAGTCCTCTACTATATTCTTTCTTTGTTTCCATTAATATTTACTTAATGTACTTTGATGCTCCAGTGTTGAGTGTGTAGATATTTACAATTGTTATATCTTTTTTTGGATTACATCCCTTACATACTTTTTCAGTATGTATTGCCTCTTTTGTGTCTTGTTACAGTCTTTGTTTTTAAGTCTGTATCAGTGTATTTTTTTCAGCAGAAACTTTGCAGCCATAAGGGAGAAGCTTAATATGTTCTGTGTGCAGAAGGGGAAAAAAAATCTGCAGCCAAGAATACCCTATCCAGCAAGGCTATCAACATAATAGAAGAAGAGATAAAGAATTTTTCAAACAAAAACTGAAGAAGTTTATAACCATTAGACCAGCTCTACAAGAAATATTAGAGGGGACACTTTGAGTGGAAAGACCATAACTGAGCATATGAAAAGCAAGAAACACAAAAACAGTATAAATAACTTTTTCTGTAAAAATCAGCCAAAGGACTTACAAAATAAAAGGTGCAAAATATGGCACCATATTCCAAAAAACGTGAGGGGAGAAGAGTAAAAATAAAACAAAGTTAAATTAAATTAAATTAATTAAATAAATAAAATAAAAAATAAAGTCCATTTTCTCTCATGTAAGTATTGGAACCACAGCATTTTTCTCTGCTTTCATTTGCATAATAAATGTTTTCTATTCCTTCACTTCAGTCTGTAAGGTGTCTTAAGGTCTGAGGTGAGTGTCCTGTAGCCAGCATATAGATTTTTTTTTATTTTTAAAAATTTATTCTACCACCCTATGTCTTTTTCTTTCTTTTTAAAATACAAAACTCTGACTTTGATGACTTCAAATAGCAGTAGCATCTGCAGACACATTCATGGACACTAGCTCACATATACACACACCGTCTCATACACTCAAAGAATGTACAGGAAATTTGTATTAACATACAGCAAATTTTGTAATATATAAAGAGAAAGGAACAAATTTTTCTCTTTAAGTAAAATAGAGATATTGCAAATGCATATAATGATTTCCAGCATACTAAGCACTTAATACATATTCTCCCTTATTCCCCACAGAAAAGATTTAAAGAAAATATTGATATCCTATTTTATAAGTGAGAAACTGAAACCAATAATTTTTTTTAAAGATTTATTTATTTGACAGAGATCACAAGTAGGCAGAGAGAGAGAGAGAGGGAAGCAGGTTCCTTGCTGAGCAGAGAACCCGATGCGGGGCTCGATCCCAGAACCCTGGGATCATGACCTGAGCCGAAGGCAGAGGCTTTAACCCACTGAGCCACCCAGGCCCCCTGAAACCAATAAATTTTTAATGACTTGCCCCAGTCAAACCCATTATTTTATTTATGAGTCACAAAAATACAGTCTTATTTGATATGGCCCACTAATTCCTCCTGATGTCTTTCCTTTTTAAAATAGATATAGCTGTAAAAGCTTTTCATCCTATCCTCTCATGTTTTTCAGCAAGTTCTTCCCAGATCTACCCTGATATCTACAAATATGCCAGTGAGTCCCAGAAAAATATTTATAAATATTTTGATAGAAAAATATTACTTATAATGTCATGATGCCTCCCAAGTAAAGCATAAATAGAAGAGGAAATTTGTTAAGAATTGGCTCCTGCTGCAGCTAGCACTACAATAATGGGCTATCAGCTAAAGGTTTGGAACTTTTCCCATTACTTCCTCAATAAGCATTCTTTTACATTTTTTATTTTAAAAAATTAAAAAATAAACTTTTTATTTAAATTCCAGTTAGTTAACATACAGTGTAATCTTAGGTTCCAGGGTACAATTTAGTGATTCAACACTTATATACAGTACCCAGTGCTCATCACAACAACTGCACTCCTTAATTCCCATCACCTATTGAACCCATCCCCCAACCCACCTCCTATCAGTTTATTCTCTATAGTGAAGAGTCTGTTTCTTGGTTTGTCGCTCTTTGTCTCTTTACACACCTGCTCCTTTTTTCTATCAGTGAAATTATATGGTATTTTTCTTTTTCTGATTGACTTCTGATTTGACTTATTTCACTTAGCATAATGCTCTTTAGCTCCATCACATTGTTGCAAATGCCAAGTTTTCATTCTTTTTAAAAAGATTTTATTTATTTATTTATTTGAGAGAGAGAGGTCGAGAGAGAGAGATTGAGTATGAGCAGGGGGAGTGGCAGATGGAGAAAGGGATTGCCCAATGAGCAGGGGGCCCAATGTAAGCCTTGATCTGAGGTCCCTGGGATCATGACTTGAGCCAAAGGCAGATGCTTTAAAAACTGACCTACCCAGGTGCCCCAAGATTTCATTCTTCTTGATAAATGAATAATATTCCATTGTGTGTATATCCCACATGTTCTTTATCCATTCATCAGTCCATGGACACTTGTGCTGTTTCCATAATTTATCAATTATAAATGATGCTACTATAAACATCAGAGTGCATGTATGCCTTTGAATTAGTATTTTTGTATTTCTTGAGTAAATATTTAGTAGTGCAATTGCTGGATTGTAGGATAGTTTTATTTTTAACCTTGTGAGCAAATGCCATACTGTTTTCCAGAGTGGTTGTACCAGTTTGCATTCCCACCAAAAGTGCAAGAAAGTTCCCCTTTATTCACGTCATTGCCAACATCTGCTTTTTCTTCTGATTGTTTATTTTAGCCACTCTGACAGGTGTAAGGTGATATCTCATTGTAGTTTTGATTTGTATTCCCCTGATTATCAGTGATGTTGAGTATCTTTTCAAGTCAGTTGGCAATCTGTAGGCCTTCTTTGGAAAAAGTGTCTAATGGTGACTTCTGACCATTATTCAATTGGATTACTCATTTTTGGGGTGTTGAGTTTTATATAGTTTTTATAGATTCTGGATGCTAACCCTTTATCAGATATATGATTTACAAATATCTTCTCCCTTTCCATAGGTTGCCTTTTATGTTTGTTGATTGTTTCCTTTGCTGTGCAGAAGCTTTTATTTTGATGAAATCTCAATAGCTTGCTTTTGCCTGTGTTTTCCTTGCCTCAGGAGATGTATTTAATAAAAAGTTACTAATGCCTGTGTCAAAGAGATTACTGCCTGTGTTCTCTATTATTTTAACGGTTTCCTGTCTCACTTTTAAGTCTTTCATCCATTTTGAGTTTATTTTTGTGTATAGTGTAAGAAAGTGGTCCAATTTCATTCTTTTCCATTTTGCTGTCTGGTATTCCCAACCCCATTTGTTGAAGAGATTATCTTTTCTCATTGACTATTCTTTCCTGCTTTGTTGTAGATTAATTCACCAAATAGTTACGGGATCAATTCTGAACTTTCTATTCTGTTCTATTGATCTTTTTGTCTATTTTTGAGTCAGTTCCATACTGTCTTGATCACCACAGCTTTGTAATACAACTTGAAGTCTGAAATTATGATGCATCAAGCTTTGCCTTTTTTTCTTTTCCTTTAAGTTTGCTTTGTCTATTCAAGGTCTTTTGTGGTTCCATACAAAGGAACCAAAGAGGTTTGTTCTCTCTCTATAAAAAAAATGCTGTTCATATTTTGGTAAGGATTTTATTAAATGTGTAGATTGATTTGGGTAGTACTGACATTTTAACAATATTTGTTCTTTAAATTTATGAGCATGGGTGTCTTTCCATTTCTTTGTATCCTCTTCAATTTACTTCATCACTGTTTTAAGGTTTTCAGAATAAAGATCTTTCACCATTTTGGATAGTTTCATTCTTGTGTACCTTCTTGTTTTTATTGTGTGTGTAATTGTAGATGGCATTGTTTTCTTTATTTCTCTTTCTCCTGCTTCATTATTGGTTGATAGAAAAGCAAGAGATTTACAAAAAAAAAAAAAAAAGAAATGCAACAAATTTCTGTAGGTTGATTTTGTATCCTGAGTCTTTACTGAATTTGTCTACCAGTTCTAACAGGTTTTTGGTGTATTCTTTTGGGTTATTCTGTAGAGTATCATATCTTATGCAAACAGTGAATGTTTTACTTCTTCCTTGATGATTTGGATGCCTTTCATTTCTTTTCATTTTCTGATTGCTGTGCCTAAGACTTCCAGTACTATGTTAAATAATAGTGGTAAGATTGGTCACCCCCGTGTTGTTCCTGACCATAGAGGAAAAGCTCAGTTTTTTTTTTTTTTCCATTGAAGATGATATTAGCTGTGGGGTTTTCATAGATGGGCTTTCTTATGTTGAGGTATGTTCCTTCTAAACCTACTTTATTGAAGGTTTTGGTTTTTTTTTTTTTTTATCATGAATGGATGTTGTATTTTGTCAAACGCTTTTTTTCTGTATCTACTGAAATGGGTTTATGGTTCTTATCCTTTCTTTTATTAATGTGGTATGAGGCATAAAATTTTTTTATTATATTTGTCTCACTTAGATCTCTGGTCATGGCCTTATCTTGTTGTTTCATTTGGGAAGAATTCCTCCTTCTTGGCATTTTGTCTAAAGTCTCTACCTTGTGATTGGAGACAAGATGGTGGAAGATAGGTTTCCTGCATTTAGATAAATAACTATCAAATCATTCTGAAAACCTATTAATTCAACCTGACATGTAGTAAAATAATTGCTGGACTTCTACAAATAGAAAACTGATAACTTTTGCAAGGTAGGAAGTGTGGAGAAGTGAATCCGATATATATATATATATATATATATATATATATATAATCAGCAGGGGAAGGGAGCCTCTATAAACCCACTACCAGAAAGTGATATAACCCCCAAGTAAAATATCAGTATCTTTAGAATCTACTCTAATGTGGGGCTTCTCTGAAAAGTGCTCAGTTCTCTGAAAGGTGCTCAGTTGGCAAAGTGGAGCAGAATCCTAGGTGGTACTAGTGTGGTCTCAGGATCCCTGGGGGGTAGAACAGAGATGCCTGAGCCAGTGGTATTCCTATGCACTGGACCTAGGAAGCCAGTAAGGGTCAGTGAGTCCAGGAGGGGATCTCAGCTCATTCACCATAAACCATGACCAACACCACAATCAGGCAAAATCTTTATTCCAGGGGCCTTGCAAATTAAAGAAAATTGGTGGACCTCCAACTTCCTCCCTGGAGGGATGGCATGGGAGCATGAAACACCAGTCTACCACTTCCTGTGGGGGGGGCCAGCAAAGGACAGAAAAGCAGGCCCCTCTACCTTCCCCTGGGAGGATGGATGCAGGCCCACACTGCAGACATCTGCACAGCTTGGCACACACAAAAGTGAAGATTGTTTGTCCCTAGGGGTTTGCTGAGGAGAGGGGACTGTCGTCTCTCTGCTCTGGGGCTCAAGATCCAGGCAGAGCCATTTTTGTTTTCATCCTCTAGAGAGGCACAGAAGCCCTGCAGGGTACAAAAGCCACATAGAGGAACCAACAGCATTAATTACACTGAGCTCAGGGCCCCAGCAAGGGGCGGTGCAACTCTGCCCAAGCAAAGACACCTGAGAATCAGGAGAGCAGGTCCCTACCTAAGAAGACCAGCTGAAACAACAGGGTAACACCAAGTTTACTGAACATACAGGACTGCAAAACTCCAGGGCTAGGAGAAAATAAATATATTGAATTTAAGGTGTTTCTCTCATAATTCATTTATGTTTCCACTTAAAATTTTCCTTTTCTTTTTTTTCCTTTTCAATTACTTTCCTATCAACTTTTTAAATCATTTTTAATGTTCATTTTTTACATTTACATTTTATAGATATATTCTTCAGTTTTGTCTTCCTTTTACTATGTTCACTTTTTATTTTTGTATGTGTATTATTTGCTTTCTTTAAAATTTTGGGGTTTAAAAAAATAGAGGAGAAGGGAGTTGGGGGAAATTGGAAGGGGAGGTGAACCATGAGAGACTATGGACTCTGAAAAACAATCTGAGGGGTTTGAAGGGGCAGGGGGTGGGAGGTTGGGAGAACCAGGTGGTGGGTATTAGGGCACAGATTGCTTGGAACACTGGGTGTGGTGCAAAAACAATGAATACAGTTATGCTGAAAATAAATTTAAAAAAAAAAAAAGAAAAAAAAATTTGGGGGTTTGCTCTCTTCTAAAAAACAAACCAAAATACACCAAGGACCAAGTGGATAATGCTGTACTGTCCACCTGGAGAATTATATTCTTTCTTCCCGCCTGCCCGCCCACCCACCTTTTTTTTTTTTTTTTTTTTTAATTTATGACCTGTTTGGATTTATCTAGTGTGTATTTTCCTTGGGTCATGAGTAATATTTTTAATTTTGTTCACTCATTTATCCATTCTTCTTTGGGAAAAAATGACTATAAAGAGGAATTCACAATAAAAGAAAGAAACAGAGGTAATATTCTCTGCCACAGATCTAATTGATATGGATATAAGTAAAAAGCCAGAGCCGGAATTCAGGATAACAATTATAAAGTTACCAGCTGGGCTTGAAAAAACATAAAAGACAGCTAGCGACTCTCTTAGTACAGAAATAAAATTAAATCAGGCCAAAATCAAAAATACTCTAACTGAGATGCAGTCTAAATCAGTTAAGAACACTATATTATACTTAAAGGGTCTATCCAATAAGAAAAACTAATAACTATAAATATTTATGCTCCTAACTTGGGAGCAGGCAGTTATATCAACCAATTAATAACCAAATTAAAGAAACACATTGATAATCATATAATAATAATAGTGAATTTTAACATCACACTCACAGCAATAGACAGATCATCTAAGCAGAAGATAAACAAGGAAACAAGGGAATTGAAGGGCACACTGGACCAGATGGACTTCATAGATACATACAGAACATTCTGTCCAAAAGCAGCAGAATGCACATTTTTCTCAGGTGCACATGGAACATTCTCCAGAATGGATCACATACTGGGTTGCAAATCAAGTCTCAACTGATATGAAAAGATTGGGATTACTCCCTGCATATTTTCAGAGTGCAGTCCTTTGAAACTTGAACTCAATCACAAAATGAAATTTGGAAGGAACTCAAATACTTGGAGGTTAAATAGCATCCTAGTAAAGAATGTATGGGTCAGGGCACCTGGGTGGCTCAGGTCATTATCTTGGGGGTTCCTGGGATCAAGCCCCACATTGGGCTTTCTGCTCAGCAGGGAGCCTGCTTCTCCCTCTCTCTGCCTGCCTTTCGGCCTACCTGTGATCTCTCTGTCAAATAAATAAATAAATATTAAATAAAGAATGTATGGGTCAACTAGGAAATTAAAGAAGAATTTTTTTAAAAAATCATGGGAACTCATTTTATGAGGCCAGCATCACCTTGACCCCAAAACCAGACAAGGGTCCCATCAAAAAAGAGAATTATAGACCAATATCCTTGATGAATACAGGTGCAAAAATTCTCACCAAAATACTAGCCAATAGGATCCAAAAGTACATTAAAAAGATTATTCACCACGACCAAGTGGGATTTATTCCAGGGCTGCAAGGTTGGTTCAACATCCTCAGATCAATCAATGTGATACAATACATTGAAAAAAAAAAAAAGAAAGAAAGAAAAAACAAGAACCACATGATACTCTCAGTAGATGCTTGAAAAGCATTTGACAAAGTACAGCATCCCTTCCTGATCAAAACTCTTCAAAGTGTAGGGATAGAGGGCACATACCTCAATATTATCAAAGCCATCTATGAAAAACCCACAGCAAATATCATTCTCAGTGGAGAAAAACTGAAAGCTTTTCTGCTAAGGTCAGGAACACGGCGGGGATGTCCAGTATCACCACTGCTATTCAACATAGTACTAGAAGTCCTAGCCTCAGCAGTCAGACCAAAAAGAAAAAAAAAATTAAAGGCATCCAAATTGGCAAAGAAGAAGTCAAACTATCACTCTTTGCAGATGATATGATACTCTATGTGGAAAACCCAAAAGACTCCACTCCAAATCTTTTAGAACTTGTACAGGAATTCAGTAAAGTGTCCGGATATAAAATCAATGCACAGAAATCAGTTGCATTTATTTACACCAACAACAAGACAGAAGAAAGAGAAATTAAGGAGTCAGTCCCATTTACAATTGCACCTAAAACCATAAGATACCTAGGAATAAACCTAACCAAAGAGGCAAAGACTCTATACTCAGAAAACTATAAAATACTCATGAAAGAAATTGAGGAAGACACGAAGAAATGGAAAAATATTTCATGCTCCTGGATTGGAAGAACAAATATTATGAAAATGCCTATGCTACCTAAAGCAATCTACACATTTAATGCAATTCCTATCAAAGTACCATCCATCTTTTTCAAATAAATGGAACAAATAATCCCAAAATTTATATGGAACCAGAAAAGACCTCGAATAGCCAAAGAAATATTGAAAAAGAAAGCCAAAATTTGTGGCATCACAATCCTGGACTTCAAGCTCTATTACAAAGCTGTCATCATCAAGACAGTGTAGTACTGGTACAAAAACAGACACATAGATCAATGGAACAGAATAAAGAGCCCAGAAAAAGACCCTCAACTCTATGGTCAGCTAATCTTTGACAAAGCAGGAAACAATGTTCAATGGAAAAACGACAGCCTCTTCAACAAATGGTGTTGGGAAAATTGGACAGCCACATGCAGAAAAATGAAATTGGACCATTTCCTTACACCACACACAAAAATAGACTCAAAATGGATGAAGGACCTCAATGTGAGAGAGAAATCCATAAAAATCCTTGAGAAGAAAATAGGGAGCAACCTCTTCGACCTCAGCCATAGCAACTTCTCCCTAGGAATATTGCCAAGGCAAGGGAAGCAAGGGCAAAAACAAACTATTGGAACTTCATCAAGACCAAAAGCTTTTGCACAGCAAAGGAAACACTTAACAAAGCCAAAAGACAACTGACAGAATGGGAGAAGATATTTGCAAATGACATATCAGATAAAGGGCCAGTATCCAAAATCTATAAAGAGCTTATCAAACTCAACACCCAAAGAACAAAGAATCCAATCAAGAAATGGGTAGAGGGCATGAACAGACATTTCTGCAAAGAAGACATCCAGATGGCCAGCAGACACATGAAAAAGTGCTCCACATCTTCTGGCATCAGGGAAATACAAATCAAAATCACAATGTCAGAATGGCTAAAATTAACAAGTCAGGAAATGACAGATGCTGGTGAGGATGCAGAGAAAGGGGAACCCTCCTACACTGTTGGTGGGAATGCAAGATGGTGCAACCAATCTGGAAAACAGCATGAGAGTTCCTCAAAAAGTTGAAAATAGAGCTACCTTATTGTACTACTAGGTATTTACCCTAAAAATACAAACGTAGTGATCCGAAGGGGCAAGTGCACCTGAATGTTTATAGCAACAATGTCCACAATAACCAAACAATGGAAAGAACCTAGATGTCCATCAACAGATGAATGGATAAAGAAGAAAAATATATATATATATGAAAAGAATAAATGAAACAAGATGAGATAGGGAGGGAGACAAACCATAAGAGACTCTTACTGTCACTAAACAAACTGAGTGTGACCGGGGCGACGGGGAGAGGGAGAGGGTGGTGAGGTTATGGACATTAGGGAGGGTATAGCTATGGTGAGTGCTGTGAAGACTGTAAACCTGGCAATTCACAGACCTGTACCCCTAGGGCTAATAATACATTATATGTTTATAAAAGAATAAAAAATAAATTTAAAAAACAAAAAAAAATTCTACTTAAAAAATTATGGAAACTATTGAGAATTAAAACACATCTGTTCAAAACCTTTGGGATACAGCAAAAGTGGTCTTCATAGGACTGCCTTTCTAATAAATAGAAAACTCTAATAAACTCTAATAAGTAGAACTCTCTCTATAAATGAGAAAAGTCTCAAATACACAACTTAACATTACACCTAAAGGAGCTGGAGAAAGAACAATAAATAAAGCCTAAACCAAGCGAGAGATGAGAAGTAATATTATAGCAGAACTCAGTGAAATAGAAACCAGAAGGACATTTGAATACATCAATGAAACTAGAAGCTTGTTCTTTGAAAGACTGAACAAAATCAATAAACCTGTAGCCAGACTTATCAAAAAGAAAATAGAAAGGACCCAAATTAATAAAAACATGAATGAAAGAGGAGACATCATGATCAGCAACAAGGAAACACAATTTTAAGAACATATAATGAGCAACTGTATGCCAACAAATTAGGCAATCTAGAAGAGATAGATGCATGCCTGGGAACTTATAAACTAAGAAAACTGAAACAGGAGGAAATAGAAAACTTTAACAGGCCCATAACCAGCAAGGAAAATGAAACAGTAATCAATAACCTCCCAACAAACAAGAGTTCTGGGCCAGATGATTCCCAGGGGAAATCTACAAAATATTTAAAGAAGAAATAATACTTATTTTTCTCAAGCTATTTCAAAAAATAGAAATGGAAGTAATATATCCAAACTCATTCTATGAGGCCAGGATTGCCTTCATCCCAAAACCAGACAAAGACCCCAGCAAAAAGGAGAATTACAGAACAATATCCTTAATGAACATGGATGTCAAAATACTTCCAAGATATGAGCCAATAGGATCCAACAGCACATTAAAAGCATTACTCACCAGGACTAAGTGGGATTTATTCCTGGGCTGCAAGGGTGGTTCAACATTCACAAATCAATCAATGTGATTTATCACAATAGTAAAAGAAGGGACAAGAACCATATGATCTTCTTATTGATGTAGAAAAAGCACTTGATAAAATATAGCATCCTTTCTTTATTAAAACTCTCCACAGTGTAGGGATAGAGGGAACATGCCTCCATATCATAAAATTCATTTACAAAAAGCCCACAGAGAATATCACTCTCAATGGGGAAAAATAGAGCTTTTCCCCTAAGGACAGGGACATGAAAGGGATGTCCACTTTCATCTCTGTTGTTCAACATAGTACTAGAGGTTCTAGCCTCCACAGTCAGACAACCAAAAGAAATAAAGGGCATTCAAATTAGCAAAATAGAAGTCAAAGTCTCACTCATCACAGATGACATGATACTTTACATGGAAAACCCAAAAGACCCCCCCGCAATTGTGAGAACTCATACAGCAATTCAGCAATGTGGCAGAAAATAAAATCACTACACAGAAATCAGTTGCATTTTTTACACTAACAATGAAAGATAAATTAAGGAATTAATCCTATTTGCAATTGAACCAAAAAACATAAGATTTTGGTTAGGAATAAACCTAACCGAAGAGATAAAGGATCTGTACTCTAAAAGCTACAGAACACTTATGAAAGAAATTGAGATAGACATGAAGACATGGAAAAACATTCCATGTTCATGGTTTGGAAGAATAAATATTGTTAAAATATATATGCTATCCAGAGCAATCTACACATTCAATGCAATTCCTATCAAAATGAGATCAACATTTTTCACAGAGCTGGAACAAATAATCCTAAAATATGTATGGAACCAGAAAAGACACAAATAGCCAGAGGAATGTTGAAAAAGGAAACCAAAACTCATGGCATCACAATGTCTCACTCACTTCAGGCTATATTAAAAGGTTGTGATCAAGACATTATGGTACTGGCACAAAAACAGAGACATAGTTCAGTGGAAGAGAGAGAGAACAAGAAATGGAGCCTCAAATCTATGGTCAACTAATCTTTGACAGAACAGGAAAGAACATCCAATGGGAAAACGAACAGACATTTCAATAAATGGTGCTGGGAATATTGGACAGCCACATGCAGAAGAATGAAACTGGACCAGTCTTTTAAACCATATACCAAGATAAACTCAAAATGGCTGAGACAGGAATCCCTCAATATCCTAGAAGAGAACACAGGCAGCAACTTCTTCAATCTTGGCCACAGCAAGTTCTTGCTAGACACCTCTCCAAAGTCTAGGTAAAAAAATAAAAAATGAAATTTTGGGACTTCATCAAGATAAAAAGTTTCTGCACAGCAAATGAAACAGTCAACTTTTAAACTTTTTAGTTTAAAATCAAACTACAGAATGAGAGAAGATATTTGCAAATGACATACCTGATAAAGAGTGAGTATCCAAGGTCTATTAAGAACTTCTCATACCACTCACTGAAGAAAAAAATAATTGAGTCATGAAATGGGCAGAAGACATGAACAGACATTTCTCCAAAGAAGACATGTAAATAGCCAGCAAAGACGAGAAAATATGGTCCATATCACTTGCCATCAGGGAAATATAAATTGAAACCACAATGGGCTACTACCTTACAGCAGTCAGAATGACAAAATCAATGAGACATGAAGCAACAAATGTTGATGAGAGTGTGGAGAAAGGGGAACTGTCTTACACCATTTGTGAGCATGCAAATTGGTAAAGCCACTTTGGAAAACAGTATGGAGTTTCCTCAAGAAGTCAAAAATAGAGCTACCCTATGGCCCAGGAATTGTGCTATTGGGTATTTTCCTTAAAGTTACAAATGCAGTGATCTGAAGGAGCACCTATACCCCAATGTTCATAGCAGCAATGTTCACAATAGTCAAACTGTGGAGCCAGGATATCCAAGAGCAGATGAATGGTTAAATAAGGTGTAGTATATATACACAGTGTAATATTACTCAACCTCCAGAAAGGACATTTACCCTTTGCATGGATGTGGATGGAACTGGAGGGTATTATGCTGAGTGAAATAAGTCAATCAGAGAAAGAAAATTATCATATGTTTTAACACATTTGTGGGATATAGGAAACAGCCCAGAGGATCATATGAGAGAGGAGGGTAAAGTAAATTGAAGTCATCAGAGAAGGAGAAAAACCATGAGAGATTCTTAAATGTAGGAAACAAACTGAGGGCTCCTAGAGAGGATGTTAGTGAGGGGATGGAATTTGGTGATGCATATTACAGAGGGCATATGATGTGATGAGCCCTGGATATTATAACAACTGATAAAGTGTTGAACATTTCATCTGAAACTAATGATGCACTACTATGTTGGCTAATTGAATTTAAGCTAAAAAAAAAAATACAAATCCATTACATTCTCAGGTTGTGCTTTCGTATCAGTAAGTTTGATTTGCTGACTCTAATTGTCTTCATTGGTATCAATTTTCATGTAAACGACAGTCAAGCCTTAAAAGCAGGTATGCATGGATAAGTAAATAAATAGCTCCACATTGAGGAAAGAAGAAGAAGAAGAAGGAGGAGGAGGAGGAGGAGGAGGAGGAGGAGGAGGAGGAGAAGAAAATGGGGAAGAAGAAGGAGGAGGAGGAGCAGGAGAGGGGGAGGGGGAGGAGGCGGGAGTAGAAGAAGAAGAGGAAGAAACCCGAGGAATAGCACCAGCTTCTTCAACTCTGTGCCCTCCCAGTTGCATTGCCATTTACTTTTGAAGCAAATCCTAATTAAAATGACTGAATCATTAATCAAAATTATTGCTAGACAGACTCTGCAGAAAAATTTTAAGAGCTCAGTGCAGTACATCTCTGGTCCATTCCACTTCTTCAAAGCTTAGCAATTTTAAGACACAACGTCTAGCCAGAATAAGGACAAATAGCAATGTACTTCCTACTTCAAGATAATTCTTATCACATGGTTAGTTTCTTGGAAATTTCTTCCTGCCCTGTAGCTACAGCAGAATTTCTTGTATTAATATAAATCTAGGGGCGCCTGGGTGGCTCAGTGGTTTAAAGCCACTGCCTTCAGCTCAGGTCATGATTGCAGGGTCCTGGGATCAAGCCCCGCATGGGGCTCTCTGCTCAGCAGGGTGCCTGCTTCCTTCTCTCTCTCTCTCCTGCCTCTCTGCCTACTTGTGATCTCTCTCTGTGAAATAAATAAACAAAATCTTTAAAAAATATATAAATCTAATTTCACTTTAGAATATGACTGGTAAGTTGCTTACTGTCCAGCACAGATACTTATCACCTCCCTTTTTGTTTGAATTTTTTAAGTTCTTTTTTTTTTAATTTATTTTTGGCATAACAGTATTCATTATTTTTATTTTTTCACCACACCCAATGCTCCATGCAATCTGCGCCCTCTATAATACCCACCACCTGGTACCCCAACCTCCCACCCACCCGCCAATTCAAACCCCTCAGATTGTTTTTCAGAGTCCATAGTCTCTCATGATTCACCTCCCCTTCCAATTTACCCCAACTCCCTTCTCCTCTCTAACTCCCCATGTCCTCCATGCTATTTGTTATGCTCCACAAATAAGTGAAACCATATGATAATTGACTCTCTCTGCTTGACTTATTTCACTCAGCATAATCTCTTCCAGTCCCGTCCATGTTGCTACAAATGTTGGATATTGGTCCTTTCTGATGGAGGCATAATACTCCATAGTGTATATGGACCACATCTTCCTTATCCATTCATCCATTGAAGGGCATCTTGGTTCTTTCCATGGCCATTGGTGCTATAAACATTGGGGTACAGATGGCCCTTCTTTTCACTACATATGTATCTTTGGGGTAAATACCCAGGAGTGCAATTGCAGGGTCTTAGGGAAGTTCTATTTTTAATTTATTGAGGAATCTCCACACTGTTCTCCAAAGAGGCTGCACCAACTTGCATTCCCACCAACAGTGTAAGAGGGTTCCCTTTTCTCCACATCCCCTCCAACACATGTTGTTTCCTATCTTGTTAATTTTGGCCATTCTAACTGGTGTAAGGTGATATCTCAATATGGTTTTAATTCGAATCTCCCTGAGGGCTAGTGATGATGAACATTTTTTCATGTGTCTGATAGCCATTTGTATGTCTTGATTGGAGAAGTGTCTGTTCATATCTTCTGTCCATTTTTTGATATGCTTGTCTGTTTTGTGTGTGTTGAGTTTAAGGAGTTCATTATAGATCCTGGATATCAACCTTTTGTCTGTACTGTCATTTGCAAATATCTTCTCCCATTCCGTGGGTTGCCTCTTTGTTTTGTTTTGTTTTGTTTTGTTTTTTTGACTGTTTCTTTTGCTGTGCAGAAGCTTTTGATTTTGATGAAGTCCCAAAAGTTTATTTTCGCTTTTATTTCCTTTGCCTTTGGAGACATATCTTGAAAGAAGTTGCTGTGGCTGATATCGAAGAGATTACTGCCTATGTACTGCCTTTGTTTGCATTTTTTAAAAGGAGTTAAGTTATTTTAAATATTATTAGGGATAACATAACATGAGATTTATTTGTCTGCAAAATACCTTTGTAAAATTAACTCTGAAAAGTTATAATTTTTATTCATTAATTCTAACTTAACTACAGGGTCCCTACTCCTTAATTCTGTAAAAAGTCTTCTAGCAAAAATAAAACCTTAAATTCAAAAAAAGAATTAAATAAATAAATAAAAGTTTCTGCCTTCCTTTATGTGGTAGAAAAACCAGTTATGTTTCTTGCTCTTAAGAGTAATGGCTTTATGAAAAAGAAGTCATATAGTGCCCAGGGCCTGGCACTTCAGGCAGTGTCTCTGGTGTGTGCAGCATTTGCTCTGCTATCATGTTTTGGCTTTTCTATCCAATGGATCAGTTGTCTGCAGAGGCTTTCCTTACTTGCTGTGGATAGTGTTTGATCTTTGGCCAGAATGTTGTGAGTTTTAACTAGGTGTGCTCTCATCTGCTTGTTAAATGAAAATGGATACTGCTTTCTCTAGAACTGAAGCCCTGCAAAACTCTCTGGTCAAAAGATGTCGTGTGGGCAAGGTTTTCTGCTGGTCCTCTGGGGAGGGAGTCTTATGTACTGGGCCTGAGGCAAGCTTGACTGAGAAGGGTGGTCTGCCCAGAGCAAAGGGGTATGGAACTTGGGATAAGTACGTTAGGCAGTTTGTGTTGGCATTTTGCTGCTTCCCACAGGTAGCTCTGTGTTTATTGTGAGTATTCAAGTGTGAGAAATGGCACCAGCCATCTCTGCTGTCCCTGGAGAGGCATCTCTGAACACTGCCTCTCAAGGAAGCACTCTGAGAAGAGTGAATAATCTCTTGTGTCCCAGCTTTTTTCAGATCACTTGCTTCCAGGTTTTTTGTCTATCTTTTCACCAGGAGCAGTGCAGGGCCTTCCAGGCTCTCTCCCAGCCAATCATGCTGACCTTCAAAACTACAGTCTTTATATTTTTTTAATTTAAATTCAATTATCCAAAAACTCCAGTATTCAGAGATGTGATGTGGGCAAGGCTTTTTGCTGTTCTTCTGGGGGAGGAGCCTGCCAAGTCTCGCTGAGTTCTTCTACTTTTCTTTCCAGCCTGGTGAGCATCTTTGCAATCATTAATTTAAATTCCTTATCAGACATATTGCTTATCTCCATTTCATTTAGTTATTTTTCTGAAGTTTTGTCTTACTTTTTCTTTTAAAGCATATTACTCTGACTCTACCATTTTGCTTGACTCTCTGTGTTTGTTTTTATGGATTAAGCAGAACAGCTACTTCTCTTAAATGTAAAGGAATCTCCTTGTGTAGTATATGTGTATACATGTCAAGCTTGCCTCAGGCCCAACACATAATACTCCCTCCCCAGAGGACCAGCAGAAACCCTTGCCCACACCACATCTTTTGACCAGAGAGTTTTGCAGGGCTTCAGTATATGAGTATACATCCCCTTTGTAGTATATGTGTGTTTAGTGACTTTTCTGGTTGGGTGAAGCTGTGGCTGGTATGGGCTGGAGGTTCTGGGGCCCTCCACATTATTAGCACCTTGGAAGGGCAGCTAAAGTTGAAGTGGGTGCAGAGCATGTTGATCAGTGCAGCCCCTGGGTTCTTCATGCATTGGGTGTCCTGGCAAGACAGCTAAGGCTAAAGTAGGTGTAAACTAGGGTGTCCCAGTGCTCTCCCCATAGATGGTGTCCTGGAGGGATCCTAGAGCTGAGGTGACATGTGGCCTGGGAGTTCCCATGGCTCTCCATGCAGCAAGTACCCAGGCAGTACAACTAAAGCTGAAGTGGATGTAGGCTGGGAGATCCTAGGGCTTTTTGTGAATAATGCAACCTGAAGTACAGCTGAAGCTTAAATGTATGCAAGCCAGGGTGTCCTGGAATGGTCTGTGCAGAGGATATACTAGTGGAGTGGTTGGCACTGAGGTGGTACAAAGCCCAGGAGGTTCCTGTGGTCCATACACAAAGATACCCTGACAGAATAGCTAAAAGTAAAGTGGGTGCAAGCTGGGAGGACCTGGAGCTCTATGCACAGAAGGTATATTGTCAGGATAGCTGAAGCTAAAGTGGATCCAAAGTGATGTGGGCCTGGAATGTTCTGGTGTGCTTTGCACCTGTGGCCACTTGGGGGGGCTGGCTATGGTTGATATGGGCCCAGGGCTTCTAACTAGGGTTTTCTGAGGCAGCAAGCCAGCTATAGAAACCAGACCCTGCTCTTACCTGTTCTTTTAACATGGAGGGAGAGCATAAACCCAAACGTTCTCCAGTGCTTCTGACTTAGAATTCTTTCAGCTCCTTTGGCCTTTGAAATTACACCTTTCTTTTGTGCCCCAAAGCTACCAGGGCTGGTGTAGGCTTGTGGACCAAGGGATCACTGAGGCGGCAAGCTAGCTATGCATCAGGATGTTGCTTCATTTTGCACTTTCAAGGTGGAGTGAACTAAACCATGCATTTCTCCAGTTTTTCTGACCTGGAGCAGCTCTTCCATCATTTGGCCGAGTTCTAGTGCTGTATCTTTTATATATGGTAGTTGCTTTTTTAAACCAGTTTGCGTGTGTGTGTGTGTTTTCCCTGTGCCCAAGGACGGAGGACTCTGTTCCTCGTACCTTAGTACTATCACTTTTCAATGCTATTTGCAGTGTCAGGAGAGGGAGTTCCCTTTATTACAATGTGTTCATCTCTTTTTTCTCTTTGGCCATTATATCTTTTGTTGTGTAGAGGCAGTTCAGTCAGCCCTAAGTCCTTCTTCAAGAGGAATTGTTCTATAAATCAGTGTAATTTGGTATGTTCCCTGAAGGAGGTAAGTTCAGGGTCTTCCTATGTAGTCATCTTGGACAAGACACTGTCTCTAGGAATTTAGCCATTTATTCTAGGTTGTTTAGTATGTTGTCACATAATAACATAGTGAAAAATATTTTATAGTGAAAAATATTTTCATAGTGGAAAATATTTTATTTATTTTTATTTATTAAAATCTTGTTGAAAGACAATGTTACATTAGTTTTAGGTGTACAATATAGTGTCTGGACAACTATATTCTCACTGCAAGTGTAGTTACCATCTGTCTCCATACAATGTTAGCACAATACCACTGACTATATTCCCTATGCTATGCATTTCATCCCCATGACTTATTTTTTTCATAACTGAAGGGCTTGTATTTTCCACTTCCCTTCACCCATTTTGCCCACTCTCCCCTCTAACAACCACCAATTTGCTCTTGGTATTTATGGGCTTATTTCTGCTTTGTTTATTTTTGTTTTGTTTTGTTTTTTAGATTCCACATATAAATAAAATTATATAGTACTTGTCTTTCTCTGTCTCAATTATTTATGGTCTCACTTGTTTACGGTTTTAGACTGTGTTTGGAAGGACACACTTTATAGCACTGCCAAGTCATGTGAAATGAAATCCTATCCCTTTCCTCCAAATTCCCCCTCTATTGGCAATTCTGGTTATTTTTCCTGAGTTCATATTATTCTCATACTTACCAGCACTATAGCAGTGGGCAAACTAACACCTGGGCATCTTCCCTACCTGTCTGTTTCATGCTGGCTTTATCCAATATTAACTCTTTAAGAGTTAATTGGCTGTCCCAATTTACCCATTGTTCAAATTTTTAGAAGCAATCAGCATGGTAGCTGTTTCTAAGGCTACCTTGGAGTTTGTTGGCAGTTAAATATATTTCCTTTCCTTTTTTTTCTTTTTTTTTCTTCCATAACTTATTTTATTGTAATTTTTTCTTTTTTTAATTTATTTTTTATTTTTTATAAACATATATTTTTATCCCCAGGGGTACAGGTCTGTGAATCACCAGGTTTACACACTTCACAGCACTCACCAAAGCACATACCCTCCCCAATGTCCATAATCCCACCCCCTTCTCCCAAACCCCCTCCCCCCAGCAACCCTCAGTTTGTTTTGTGAGATTAAGAGTCACTTATGGTTTGTCTCCCTCCCAATCCCACCTTGTTTTATTGATTCTTCTCCTACCCACTTAAGCCCCCATGTTGCATCACCACTTCCTCATATCAGGGAGATCATATGATAGTTGTCTTTCTCTGCTTGACTTATTTTGCTAAGCATGATACGCTCTAGTTCCATCCATGTTGTGGCAAATGGCAAGATTTCATTTCTTTTGATGGCTGCATAGTATTCCATTGTGTATATATACCACAACTTCTTGATCCATTCATCTGTTGATGGACATCTAGGTTCTTTCCATAGTTTGGCTATTGTGGACATTGCTGCTATAAACATTCGGGTGCACGTGCCCCTTTGGATCACTACGTTTGTATCTTTAGGGTAAATACCCAATAGTGCAATTGCTGGGTCATAGGGCAGTTCTATTTTCAACATTTTGAGGAACCTCCATGCTGTTTTCCAGAGTGGCTGCACCAGCTTGCATTCCCACCAACAGTGTAGGAGGGGTCCCCTTTCTCCGCATCCTCGCCAGCATCTGTCATTTCCTGACTTGTTGATTTTAGCCATTCTGACTGGTGTGAGGTGATATCGCATTGTGGTTTTGATTTGTATTTCCCTGATGCCGAGTGATATGGAGCACTTTTTCATGTGTCTGTTGGCCATCTGGATGTCTTCTTTGCAGAAATGTCTGTTCATGTCCTCTGCCCATTTCTTGATTGGATTATTTGTTCTTTGGGTGTTGAGTTTGCTAAGTTCTTTATAGATTCTGGACACTAGTCCTTTATCTGATATGTCATTTGCAAATATCTTCTCCCATTCTGTCAGTTGTCTTTTGATTTTGTTAACTGTTTCCTTTGCTGTGCAAAAGCTTTTGATCTTGATGAAATCCCAATAGTTCATTTTTTCCCTTGCTTCCCTTGCCTTTTGCGTTGTTCCTAGGAAGATGTTGCTGCGGCAGAGGTCGAAGAGGTTGCTGCCTGTGTTCTCCTCAAGGATTTTGATGGATTCCTTTTGCACATTGAGGTCCTTCATCCATTTTGAGTCTATTTTTGTGTGTGGTGTAAGGAAATGGTCCAATTTCATTTTTCTGCATGTGGCTGTCCAATTTTCCCAGCACCATTTATTGAAGAGGCTGTCTTTTTTCCATTGGACATTCTTTCCTGCTTTGTCGAGGATTAGTTGGCCATAGAGTTGAGGGTCGATTTCTGGGCTCTCTATTCTGTTCCATTGATCTATGTGTCTGTTTTTGTGCCAGTACCATGCTGTCTTGATGATGACAGCTTTGTAATAGAGCTCGAAGTCCAGGATTGTGATGCCACAAATTTTGGCTTTCTTTTTCAATATTTCTTTGGCTATTCGAGGTCTTTTCTGGTTCCATATAAATTTTAGAATTATTTGTTCCATTTCTTTGAAAAAGATGGATGGTACATTGATAGGAATTGCATTAAATGTGTAGATTGCTTTAGGTAGCATAGACATTTTCACAATATTTATTCTTCCAATCCAAGAGCATGGAACATTTTTCCATTTCTTTGTGTCTTCCTCAATTTCTTTCATGAGTACTTTATAGTTTTCTGAGTATAGATTCTGTGTCTCTTTGGTTAGGTTTATTCCTAGGTATCTTATGGTTTTGGATGCAATTGTAAATGGGATTGACTCCTTAATTTCTCTTTCTTCTGTCTTGCTGTTGGTGTAGAGAAATGCAACTGATTTCTGTGCATTGATTTTATATCCTGACACTTTACTGAATTCCTGTATAAGTTCTAGCAGTTTTGGAGTGGAGTCTTTTGGGTTTTCCATATATAGTATCATATCATCTGCAAAGAGTGATAATTTGACTTCTTCTTTGCCGATTTGGATGCCTTTAATTTCCTTTTGTTGTCTGATTGCTGAGGCTAGGACCTCTAGTACTATGTTGAATAGCAGTGGTGATAAGGACATCCCTGCCGTGTTCCTGACCTTAGCGGAAACCCTTTCAGTTTTTCTCCATTGAGAATGATATTTGCGGTGGGTTTTTCATAGATGGCTTTGATGATATTGAGGTATGTGCCCTCTATCCCTACACTTTGAAGAGTTTTGATCAGGAAGGGATGCTGTACTTTGTCAAATGCTTTTTCAGCATCTATTGAGAGTATCATATGGTTCTTGTTCTTTCTTTTATTGATGTGTTGTATCACATTGACTGAATTGCGGATGTTGAACCAACCTTGCAGCCCTGGAATAAATCCCACTTGGTCTTGGTGAATAATCTTTTTAATGTACTGTTGAATCCTATTGGCTAGTATTTTGTTGAGTATTTTCGCATCTGTGTTCATCAAGGATATCGGTCTATAGCTCTCTTTTTTGGTGGGATCCTTGTTTGGTTTTGGGATCAAGGTGATGCTGGCCTCATAAAATGAGTTTGGAAGTTTTCCTTCCATTTCTATTTTTTGGAACAGTTTCAGGAGAATAGGAATTAGTTCTTCTTTAAATGTTTGGTAGAATTCCCCCGGGAAGCTGTCTGGCCCTGGGCTTTTGTTTGTTTGGAGATTTTTAATGACTGTTTCAATCTCCTTACTGGTTATGGTCCTTTTTTTTTTCTTAAGTGCTTTGACTTTTAGTAATGTACTGTAATTGCTTTATGGGAATTACTGGACACTTAGACATGATTAACATGTGTTTAGAAAAGTTAGGAAAATACTGAATATTTTTTGGTCATGTGCCTCAAGAGTGATTAAGACACTGGGAAGTCTTGCAGTATATGTATTAATGGGGCCTCTGAGATTATGTATTAATTCACTCAAAGGGACCAACACAATTGGAGCTAATTTCTCTTGTAGTTGAGTACTAGTGAGAAGGTAAGAGTTCTAAAGAAAGAGGGCCCATTATATTGTCATCATTAGCTTCATATTGTCTTTTTTTTTTAAGATTTATTTATTTTTTGACAGAGAGAGATCACAAGCAGGCAGAGAGGCAGGTAGAGAGAGAGGAGGAAGCAGGCTCCCTGCTGAGCAGAGAGCCTGATGCGGGGCTCAATCCCTGGACCCTAAGATCATGACCTGAGCCAAAGGCAGTGGCCTAACCCACTGAGCCACCCAGGCACCCCGAGCTTCATATTGTCTTAATTAGCTTTCTAATCAGCCTTGACAGGCAATATCCACTTTATTATACTAGAATTGGTACATGTAATGTATGCCAATTTATCATCCAAACTGTTTAATAACTGTAATTTAGTGTGGTTTATATTTATGTTAGAATACCAAACTATGTGCTAAGAGGTTGGAATTCTCACATGCAAACTAGGCACAAATTTAGTACACTCTCTGTAACTTCTTAATCTGATGGCAATAAATATATCTCTCCCCAATTCATTTGCTAATTTTCCCTCTTCAAATTTTCAATCAAATTTCTGTTTGATTTTCAAGTTTTTACAATGCTTATGTCTAGAAATAATAAAGATAAAATGTCTTCTCTTTTTACATCATATTCTAATTATAAAAGCAATACTTAATATTTTGAAGAAATTTTCGAATAAAGAAAATAAATCACTTATAATCCTCTCACATAGAATAATTCTCTTATTAATATTTTGATGTATCTATTTCTTAGCATTTTTTCTAAATTTATATATAGACTTTCTTCCACAAAATTGGGATTACATTATATAGAGTCTGTATCCCTTTTTCTTTTAGCATTATATTGTGAGCATTTCCCACATCCTAAAATTTTAAAATAATGTGATTTTTATTGGCAAATTATATTTAATTAAATGTGATAACTATTTTTAGTCAGAATTTACACATCTCTTTTCTGCTGTCAATATCATTTTTTAAATTTAATATATGTGCTTAAAACTTATCTCCAACTAATCCTCCATATAAATTATCTAAACCTCTGGTGACACCTCTTCTTTGCTCATCTGTTGTGAATATCTGAATATTCTAAAATAAAGTGGTAATATATGTAGAAAGAGAAGAGAGAAAATTGAAGCAGTGGCAGGAAATACTCATCAGGTTTGCTATAAATTGGGAATTGTTATTAACCATCTGTGGCCTTAAAAAAAAGGTGTAATAATAGTGGAAATATTTATAATGATTGAGTAAAAAAAGAGATTCGTTTATTGTTTTAAAAATGCATTTTTGGGCACCTGGGTGGCTCAGTCAGTTCAGTGTCTGCCTTCAGCTTAAGTCATGATTCCAGGGTCCTGGGATTGAACCTGGCATCAGACTCACTGCTCAGTGAGGAGCCTGCTTCTCCCTCTCCCCCTCCTGCTGCTTCCCCTGTTTGTGCTCTCTTTCTGTGTCAAATAAATAAATAAAATCCTTAAAAAAGTGAAAATTCATTTTGACATCATCAAGAAATAAAATGTCTATTGTTAATGTCTTGGTACTAAGAAAAAGACTGTTTGGGGTATTTCTTTGCTACCTATTGTTGATCCTTTACCCTTTCATTCTCTATCTTCCTAAAGCCATGGGAATAAAGAAGAGTTCTCCTGCAGAGGAATACAACTTGCTGTGGACTGGTTTCTAGACAAAGGCCATAAAGATATTACTGTATTTGTGCCTGCATGGAGAAAAGAGCAATCCCGCCCTGATGCACCAATTACAGGTACTATTTCAAATAGGACATTTCTTCTCATCCAGAGGAAAAGCTAACAAGATAGTTTAGGGAGAGGTTGATTGTCCCAACATAATTATTTTTCTAAGTTTATTAAGTATCTTAAAATGTCTTGTATTAAGTAGATTTTTAAACATTATTTTTCCTAATCCAAATAAAACCATTATTATGCTGTGGCATATGACAGTTAAATTGAGACAACTTCAATTTAGCAAGTAATAAAGCAAGCTGTTGAAAAACAAAGGAGTGCTTTCTATTTGACAATATACTTCAGACTAAAGGGGGATGAACATGGTTATGAGTGTGACTGTGTTTTCCAAAAGAATAAAGAAACCATGATAGAAAATGGATCACATTCTGTACCAGAGGAGTGATTATGAGATTTGCAAAATATAACGTAAAATATATATAGAGAAAAGTCCCATTACAGTCAGAACCAACTTATCCATGAAACACAGCAGGCCCATTGCCCATGGCCATGATACATTTAGGATCCTACAAAGATGTTTTGAAGCACAGGCAAGATGTCATAGTAAGAGGACCCTAAGCTCACCCCATGCCATGTTTGCAACTAGATATCACTCACATTCATGTCAATAAACAAAAGTGATCTGAAGACTGGCAGAACAACTCCATAATTAAATGTAGAGAAGAAGCCACATCAGAGAGGTTAGGAAGGGCAGAAATGGTAGTTTAGTCTGGAGCAGCCTGAAAGAGGGAGGGAATTATGGTTGCAGAGAGGGAAAAGCACCAGGGAGCCCACACAGGGAAAACAAATCCCCATAATGTCTGTCTTTGAATATCAGAGGGGCTGAATTCTGTGAGTTTATATAACCAGCAAGACTTTGAGCCTAAAGCTTTAAAAGTCCACTGACTCAGCCAGCAATGGGTGAGCTGGGAGGGCAAGTGATAGCTGGGTCTCCATCCTTAAAGAGACATCAGCCCAAGGAGAGGCAATATAGAAGCAACATCTTACAAAACAGGAGGAAGATTTGTCTATACTGATTTTGGAGAATGTTGGGGGACATCTCTGGGAGCAAAGGAACTGACAGTCACCATTTTCATTCCCCACCCTCCAACATAAACAGAACCACCTACAGGAGGCTGTACTGCAAAGACACTTGTTACCTAACCTCCTAGCAGTGTGCCCTGCCCAGGAGTTCTCTTGAGGACTTGCTTTTCCTAAGTCTTCTGGCCTTGGCCCTAGGCTTAGTGCAAATTTTGTTAATGCCACAGGTGCCCCACCAAGTCAGCCATGTGCACATATATCCTGTGCCTCAAACACCACAATCAGTACCTGGTCACTGCACACATGGATGGCAAACACCTCTGGCTGCTGCCACAGTTGTGTGCTGCAACCCTGTCATCACACTTTGAGAAACTGGCTTAGGTAAGTACACATTTTAATAATGTCACATATGCCCTGCCCACATGACACCAGCCACCTTGACTTTCAGCCGCTGATTGCACAGCCAGCAGGTGTTCCTTTCTACCACCTCGGCCACATGCCCAGCTCCCAGCCACTGCCACTAACACGTGCTATGCCTTTGGTCACAAATGTACTTTGAGGGATCTGACCTAGGACTAGTAACTCACTAAAAATTTTGCTAACACTGCTACCTAACCCTGAACCCTTGTACAGTCTCATCCCCTCAGGGATGGCCTACCTGGGTCTCACTAACACCACAAAGAGCAAGCACAGCCCACAGCAGGCACAGAATCAGTGCAGAAGCTTAGACTGAAAGGGAAAGCTACTCAAACACAATAGCCAGATGCAAACAACACACATGGGAAAATCCCATGAAGTGCCAGGTTCTGATGAATATCAGATGAATATCAGTGCTGGACACTACAGGATCTCCTCTTTATAAAGCCACTACTTTCAGGAGCAGAGAGCAGAGCTGACTTTTCTAACACAAAGGAACAGGTAAACAAAATGAGGAGACAGACAAATTTGTCCCAAATGAAAGAATAGGAGAAAATCACTAAGCAAAACAGAAATAAGTAGTATACCTGATAGAGAATTTAAAGCAATGTTCATAAAAGTGTGCACTGGACTTGACACAAGAGTGGACAATATCAGTGAGACCTTTAACAAAGAGATTTTAAAAAAAGAACCAATCAGAGACGAAGAACTCAATAAATGAAATTATGCAGAAATCAATGGCTTTCTTATACTCTAACAATGAAAATACAGAAAGGGAAATTAGAGAATCGATTCCATTTACTATAGCACCAAGAACCATAGATACCTGGGAATAAACCTAACCAAAGAGGTAAAGGATCGGTACTTGAGGAACTACAGAACACTCATGAAAGAAATTGAAGAAGACACAAAAAGATGGAAGACCATTCTATGCTCTTGGATCGGAAGAATAAACATTGTTAAAATATTTATACTGCCTAGAGCAATCTATACTTTTAATGCCATTCGATCAAAATTCCACCGGTATTCTTCAAAGAGCTGGAGCAAATAATCCAAAATTTGTATGGAATCAGAAGAGACCCCGATTTGCTAAGGAAATGTTGAAAAACAAAATTAAAACTGGGTCATCAAGTTCCCTGATTTCAAGCTTTACTACAAAGCTGTGATCACCAAAACAGCATGGTACTGGCATCAAAACAGATACATAGATCAGTGGAACAGAGTAAAGAGCCCAGATATGTACCCTCAACTCTATGGTCAAATAATCTTCAACAAAACAGGAAAAAATATACAGTGGAAAAAAGACAGTCTCTTCAATAAATGGTGCTGGGAAAACTGGGCAACTATATGTAGTAGAATGAAACTCGACCATTGTCTTACACTGTACACAAAGATAAACTCGAAATGGATAAAAGACCTGAATGTGAGACAGGAATCCATCAGAATCTTAGAGGAGAACATAGGCAATAACCTCTTCGAAATCAGCCACAGCAACTTCTTTCAAGATATGTCTCCAAAGGCAAAGGAAATAAAAGCGAAAATAAACTTTTGGGACTTCATCAAAATCAAAAGCTTCTGCACAGCAAAGGAAACAGTCAAAAAAAAAAAAAAAAAAAAAAACAAAGAGGCAACCCACGGAATGGGAGAAGATATTTGCAAATGACAGAACAGACAAAAGGTTGATATCCAGGATCTATAATGAACTCCTTAAACTCAACACACACAAAACAGACAAGCATATCAAAAAATGGGCAGAAGATATGAACAGACACTTCTCCAATCAAGACATACAAATGGCTATCAGACACATGAAAAAATGTTCATCATCACTAGCCCTCAGGGAGATTCAAATTAAAACCACATTGAGATAACACCTTACACCAGTTAGAATGGCCAAAATTAACAAGATAGGAAACAACATGTGTTGGAGGGAATGTGGAGAAAGGGGAACCCTCTTACACTGTTGGTGGGCATGCAAGTTGGTGCAGCCTCTTTGGAGAACAGTGTGGAGATTCCTCAATAAATTAAAAATAGAACTTCCCTAAGACCCTGCCATTGCACTCCTGGGTATTTACCCCAAAGATACAGATGTAGTAAAAAGAAGGGCCATCTGTACCCCAATGTTTATAGCAGCAAAACTATGGAAAGAACCAAGATGCCCTTCAACGGACAAATGGATAAGGAAGATGTGGTCCATATACACTATGGAGTATTATGCTTCCATCAGAAAGGACGAATACCCAACTTTTGTAGCAACATGGACGGGACTGTAAGAGATTATGTTGAGTGAAAGAAGTCAAGCAAAGAGAGTCAATTATCATATGGTTTCACTTATTTGTGGAGCATAACAAATAGCATGGAGGACATGGAGAGTTAGAGAGGAGAAGGGGGTTGGGGGAAATTGGAAGGGGAGGTGAATCATGAGAGACTATGGACTCTGAAAAACAATCTGAGGGGTTTGAAGTGGCGGGGGCGTGGGAGGTTGGGGTACCGGGTGGTGGATATTATAGAGGGCATGGATTACATGGAGCACTGGGTGTGGTGAAACAATAATGAATACTGTTATGCTGAAAATAAATTAATTTTAAAAAAGAAATATAAAAAAAGAACATTAAAAAATGAAATATTTGGCATAAACAGTAGGAAACAAGAAGCAGAGGAATGTATTAGTGACCTGGAGTTTAGAGTAGTAGAAAACAATCACACTGAATGTATGAGAGACAAATACTGCATAATGAGAATAGACTTAGAAAATTCAGTGACTCCATTAATCAAAGTAATGTTTGCATTTTATGGGTCACAGAAGGAGAAGAGAGAAAAATGTGGGCAGAAAAATTATTTAAAGAAATAATAGCTGAAAACATTCCTAATCTGGGAAAGGAAACAGATATCCAGATGCAGGAGGCACATAGAAACCTGAGCAAAATCAACAAAATACCCACACCAGTTGGGTATTCGTCCTTTCTTATGGAGTCATAATACTCCATAGTGTATATGGACCACATCTTCCTTATGGCAAAATGCAGTGATAGAGAAAAAAAAAATTTAAAGCAGAAAAGCAAAAGAGATAGTTATGTATAAGAGAAGTCCCATAAGGCTATCAGTGGATTTTTCAGCAGAAACTTTGCAAACCACAAGAGAGTGGCACAATATATTCACATTGCTGAATAGGAAACATCTGCAGTGGAGAATACTCCACCCAGTTAAACTAGCATTCAGAATAGGAGAGATAAAGAGTTTCCCAGACAAATAAAAACTAAAGGAGCTCATGACCACTGAACTAGCCTTGCAACAAATATTAAAGGGAACACTTTCAATGCAAAGGAAAGACCAAAGGTAACAATATGAAAGTAGGAAAACACAAAAGAAGTAAAATAATTATTTCTATTAAAAAATCAGTCAAGGAACTCACAAAATAAGTTATGATAATATATACCTAAAATGTTGGAAGGAGAGGAGTAAAAGAATGGGTTCAAATGACCATCAACTTAATATAGACTGCTATATACAGAAGATATTACATACAAACATAATGATAACCACAAGTCAAAAACCACTAATAGATGCAAAGAATAAAGAGAAAGAAAACCAAATGTATCATTAAGGAAAACAAACAATGAAAGAGAATAAGAGAAGAAAGGATCACAAGAAAACATCAGTAACAACCACAAAGAACATTAAAATGGCAATAAATATTTATCTATCAATAATTACTTTGAATGTAAATGGAATACATGCTCCAATTAAACGACATAGGGTGACAGAATAGATAAAAAGAAAAAAAAAAAACCCAAGACACATCTCTATGCTACTTGCTTGAAACTCATTTTAGACCTAAAGACACCTGAAGATTGAAAGTGAGGGATGGATAAACATCTATCATGCAAAATGGATATTAAAAAAAAAAGCTGAAATATCAATACTTATATCAGAAAAAACAGATTTTAAAACAAAGACAGTAAGGAGACAAAAAAGGACACTATATGATAATTAAGGGGACAATGAAACAAGAAGACTTAACAAGTATAAATATTTAAGTACTCAACATGGAAGAACTAAATACATAAAATAGTTAATAATAAACATGAACTAATCAACAGTAATAAAATAAGAGTAGGGGACTTTAACATCCCACTTACATCAACAGGAAGATCCAAAATAAGAAAATCAATTAGGAAACAATAGCTTTGATGACACGTTGGGCCAAGTGGATTTAGCATATATAGTTAGAACATCCCATCCGAAAACAGCAGAACACACATTCTTTTTTTTTTTAATATTTTTTTAATTTATTAATTTGACAGAGAGAAATCACAAGTAGACAGAGAGGCAGCCAGAGAGAGAGAGAGAGGGAAGCAGGCTCCCTGCTGAGCAGAGAGCCGGATGCGGGACTCAATCCCAGGACCCTGAGATCATGACCTGAGCCGAAGGCAGCAGCTTAACCCACTGAGCCACCCAGGTGCCCCCAGAACACACATTCTTTTCAGGTGCATATGGAACATTTTCTAGAACAGATCACATATTAGGGCACAAAACAAGTCACAGCAATTGAAAAGATCAAAATCATACCATACATCTTTTTCCACCATAACACTATGAAACTAGAAATCAACCAAAAGAAAAAAAAATGGAAAGAACACAAATACATGGAAATTAAATAACATGCTACTAAACAGTGAATGGGTTAAGCAAGAAATCAAAAAGATATCTGTAAGTACATGGAAACAAATGAAAATGAAAGCACAATGGTCCAAATTCTGTGGAATGCAGCAAAAGCAGTTCTAAAAGGGAAGTTTACAGACATACCTCAAGAAACCAGAAAAATCTCAAATAAAAAAACTTAACCTTACCCCTAAAGGATCAAGGTGTAGATATAGATCTAGAAAAGATCTAGAAAAACGAACAAGTTCAACCCCTAAAGCAGCAAAAGGAAGGAAATAATAAATATTAGAGCACAAATAAATGATACAGAAACTAAAAATGAACAAACAAACAAAAAGTAAAACAAACAAAAATAGAAGAGACCGATGAGACCAGGCCTGGTTATTTGAAAAGATTAAAAAAAATTCATAAACCTCTAGCCAGACTGATCAAAAAACAAATAGAAATGACTCAAATAAATAAACTTAAAAATGAAAGAGGAGAAATATCAATCAAAACAACAGAAATCCAGAAAAAGAGAATATTATCAAAAAAAATATATGACAACAAATTGGATAGCCTAAAGAAAATGGAGTGGCAGGTCCCTACCCCAGATGACCAGCACAAGCCCCTGCCCACACAATTCTCTGAAGCCTGGAGATTAAAAGGTTAGAAGACTTGCCTGAGATAGAGCCAGGAGGGCACCGTGCTATTCATGGAGAGAGCAAGCAAATAACCTTGGGATAGACAGTATGGCAACAGCCATCTGAAAAATGCCTGGGGTACTTAGGGCAAAGATTATTTGCTATGCTGGGAGTACTTCTCTGAGAGGCAGCATTCACAGAGATCCCTCTCTGGGAAAAATAACATGGCTAGCACTATTTCTCTCCCCTGGCCCATAGCATAAACTTGAGCCACTTGCAAAAAGCAGCTCATCATGGACACTGGATGGCTAACTTGCATATGCCAAGCCCAGTTCCCTTGAGCTCTGATGGGACAGCCTTTCATGTCAAGCAAGATTCAGTCCCAGCACAAAAGACCCCTCCCCCAGAAGAACAGAACAAACCCCTGCCCACACCACATTCCCTGATGACAGAGTTCTTTAAGTCCTCAGTTCTTGTGGAGTTGGTGGCAGGTTGCACCTTAGAAGCACACCAGAGTGTACCAACATAAAACTCACAACATTCAGGCCAGGGACCAAGCACTGCCCACAGCTGGCCAGGAAAGCCTCTGCAGAAGACTGGCCTGAAGGACAGAGCAGCCAAATCACAATAGCAGAGCACACACCAGAGATAATCCTGAAGTGCCAGGCTCAGGGGACTACATGACCTCTTTTTCATAAGGCCATTACTTTCAGAAGCAGGAAACATAATCAGCTTTTCAAAAACACAGAAAAAGGAAGAAACTTAGAAAAAAAGCCAAGAAGGAAGAGTTTATATTCAATGAAAGAACAAGACAAGGCCACAGTCAGGAATCTAAGCAAAAGAGAGATAAGTAACATGCCTGATGGAGAATTTAAGGTAACAATCATAAGGATACTTAGTGAGTTTGAGAAAAAAATGTAAGACATCAGTGAGACCCTTACAATAGAGATAAAAGAGTTAAAAAAGAATTAATCAGAGATGATATATCCAATAAACAAGATTAAATGCAGACTTGATGCAATGAAGAGCAAACTAGAATAAGCAGAGGAACAATTTAGTGACCTAGAAGACAAAATAATGGAAAACAATGAAGCTGAACAAAAGAGAAAAAGAATTATGTAACAAAAGAATAGACATAGGGAAATCACTGGCTCTATCAAATGTAATAACTCATATTATAGGAGTCCCAGAAGAAGAGAGAAAAAATGGGGCAGAAAATTTATTTCAGGTATCACAGCAAAAAACTCCCCTAATTTGTCAAGGGAAATAGAAATCCAGATCCAGGAGACAGTGATCTTCCATCAAAGTCAATGAAATCAGGCCAACAAGATATATTGTAATTAAATTTGCAAATGATAATCATAAGGAAAAAAATCTTAAAAGCAGCAAGAAAAAAGTCCTTAACTTCCAAGGTAACACCCATAATGCTAGTTGTAGATTTCTCAGCAGGAACCTGGCAAGCCAAAAGGGAGAATGATACAGTCAACATGCTGAATGGGAAACATCTGCAACCAAGCACACACTATCTAGCAAGGCTATCATTTATAACAGAAGGAGAGAAAAAGAGTTTCCCAGACAAAAACTAAACACAAGAGCAGCCCTGCAGGATATACTAAAGGGGACCCTTTTGTGCAAAGGAGAGATGAAAGACAAGAAAAGATCAGAGAAAATCTCCTGAACCAATGACAAAACAAGTAATAAAGTGGCAATAGTACATAACTATTAATACTTACTTTGAATATAAATGTACTAAATGCTCCATTTAGTGGAGTGGTGGAATGGATTAAAAGAACAAGACCCATCTATATGCTGAATACATGAGTTTCATTTTATTTTTTTTTATTTCTTTTCAGTGTTCCAGAATTCATTGTTTATGCACCACACCCAGTGCTCAATGCAGTGCATGCCCTCCTTAATACCCACCACCAGACTAACCCAATCCCCCATCTCCCTCCCCTCCAAAACCCTCAGATTGTTTCTCAGAGTCCACTGTCTCTCATAGGTTGGCTGCCCTCGAATTTGCCCCAAATCACTTCTCCTCTCCATCTCCCCATGTCCTCCTTGTTATTCCTTTATGCTTCACAAATAAGCAAAACCATATGATAATTGACTCTCTCTGCTTGACTTATTTCACTCAGCATAATCTCTTTCAGTCCTGTCCATGTTGATACAATTTGGGTTTTCATCTTTTCTGATGGAGGCATAATACTCCATAGCATATATGGACAATATCTTCTTTATCCATCTGTCCATTGAAGGGCATCCTGGTTCCTTCCACAGTTTGGCGACTGTGGCCATTGCTACTATGAGCATTGGGGTACAGATGGCCCTTCTTTTCACTACATCTGCAACTTTGGAGTAAATATCCAATAGTGCAATTGCAGGGTCATTGGGAAGCTCTATTTTCAATTTGTTAAGGAATCTCCACACTGTTTTCCAAATTGGCTGTACCAACTCGCATTCCCACCAATAGTGTAAGAGGAGGGTTCCCCTTTCTCCACATCTTCTCCAACACACGTTGTTTACCATCTTGTTAATTTTGGCCATTCTAACTGGTGTAGGGTGGTATCTGATGGTTTTGATGGTTTTGATTTGACTCTCCCTGATGGCCAGTGATGATGAACATTTTTTTCATGTGTCTATTAGCCATTTGTATGTCTTCTTTGGAGAAGTGTCTGTTCATGTCTTCTGCCCATTTTTTGATGTGATTGTTTTGTGTGTGTTGAGTTTGAGGAGTTCCTTATAGATCTTGGATATCAGCCTATTGTCTGTACTGTCATTTGCGAATATCTTCTCCCATTCCACGGGTTGCCTCTTCATTTTTTTTTTGACTGTTTCCTTTGCTGTGCAGAAGTCTTTGATCTTGATCTTGATGAAGTCCCAGAAGTTCACTTTTACTTGTTTCCTTTGCCTTGGAGACATATCTTGAAAGAAGTTGCTATGGCCCATATCCAAGAGGTGACTGCCTATGTTCTCCTCTAGGATTCTGATGGATTCCTGCCTCACATTGAGGTCTTTTGTCCATTTCGAGTTTATCTTTGTGTATCATGTAAGAGAATGGTCAAGTTTCATTCTTCTACACACAGCTGTCCAATTTTCCCAGTGCCATTTATTGAAGAGACTGTTTTTTTTTTCCACTGTATTTTTTTTTCCTGCTTTGTCGAAGAGTATTTGACCATAGAGTTGAGGGTCCATACCTGGGCTCTCCACTCTATTCCACTGGTCTATGTGTCTACTTTTGTGCAAGTGCCATTCTGTCTTGGTGATCACAGTTTTGTAGTAAGGCTTGAAATAAGACAACATGATGCCCCCAATTTTGCTTTTATTTTTGAACATTTCCTTAGTATTTCGGGGTCTCTTCTGATTCCATACAAATTTTAGGATTGCTTGTTCCAGCTCTTTGAAAAATGCTGGTGAAATTTTGATCAGAATTACATTGAAAGTGTAGATTGCTCTAGGCAGTAGAGACAGTTTAACAATGTTTATTCTTCTGATCCATGAGCATGGAATGGTCTTCCATCTTTTTGTGTCTTCTTCAATTTCTTTCATGAGTGTTCTGTAGTTCCTTGAGTACAGATCCTTTACCTCTTTGGTTAGGTTTACTCCCAGGTATCTTATGGTTCTTGGTGCTATAGTAAATGGAATCAATTCTCTAACTTCCCTTTCTGTATTTTCATTGTTAATGTATAAGAAAGTAACTGATTTATGTACATTGATTTCACATTACTGAATTGCTATTTGACTTCTAGTAGATTGAGGGTGGAGTATTTGGGGTTTTACATCAAAGTATCATGTAATCTGTGAAGAGAGAGAGTTTTACTTCTTCATTGACAATTTGTTTTATTTTTTAAAGATTTTATTAATTTATTTGACAGAGAGAGATCACAAGTAGACAGAGAAGCAAGCAGAGAGGGCGGAGGAAACAGGCTCCACACAGAGCAGAGAGCCTGACATGAGGCTCAATCCCAGGACCCTGAGATCATGACCTGAGCTGAAGGCAGAGGTTTAATGTATTGAGCCACCTAGGTGCCCTTTCATTGACAATATGAATACCATTTATGTCTCTTTGTTGTCTGATTCTTATTGCTAGGATTTCTAATACTATGTTGAAGAGTGGTGAGAGTGGCCATCCTTGGTGTGTTCCTGATCTCAAAGGGAAAACTGTCAGCTTTTCCCCATTGAGGATGATATTCACTGTGGAATTTTCATAGATAGATTTTATGAAGTTAAGGAATGTTCCCTCTATCCCTATACTTTGAAGCATTTTAATTAGGAATGGATGCTGGATTTTGTCTAATGTTTTTTCTGCATCCATTGAGAGGACCATGTGGTTCTTCTTTCTTGCCTATTCTATCACATTGATTGTTTTGTGAATGTTGAACCACACTTGCGTTCCAGGGATAGATCCTACCTGGTCATGATAGATAATCTTTTTCATGTACTGTTGGATCCTATTAGTGAAGATCTTGTTGAGAATTTTGGCATCCATATTCATTAGAGATATTGGTCTGAAATTCTACTTTTTGGTGGGGTCTTTGCCTGGTTTGGGGATCAGGGTAATGCTGGTTTCATAGAAAGAGTCTGGAAGTTTTCCATCTGTTTCTACTTTTTGAAACAGCTTCAGGACAATAGGTATTATTTCTTCTTTGAAAGTTTGATAGAATTCCCCAGGGAATCCATCAGGTCCTGGGCTCTTGTTTGGGGGTACGTTTTTGATTACTGCTTTAATCTAGTTACTAGTCTATTCAGGTTGTCAATTTCTTCTTGTTTCAGTCTTGGAAGTTTATGGATTTCCAGGAATGCATCCATTTCATCTAGGCTGCTTAAACTATTGGCATGTAACTGTTGGTAAGAATTTCTGATGATTGTTTCTATTTCGTTGGTGTTAGTCATGATGTCTCCCCTTTCATTCATAATTTTATTAATTTGTGTCCTTTCTCTTTTCTTTTGGATTAGTCTGGCTGGTGGTTTATTGATCTTATTGATTCTTTCAAAAAACCAGCTCGTAGTTTCTTTCATGCATTTTAATGTATCTCTAGTTTTTTTTTTTTTATTTCATTGATCTCACTCTGTTTTTCATTATTTCCCTTCTTGTGTGTGGAGTTGGCTTAATTTGTTCTTGATTCTCCAATTCTTTAACATGTAAAGACAGCTGCTGTATTATTCAATATTTCTGAGGGAGGCTTAGATAGCTATGTATTTCCCCCTTAGTACTGCCTTTGCTGTATTGCATAGGTTTTGGACCAAATTGTCTCCATTCTCATTGGTTTCCATGAGTTGTTTAAGTCCTTCTTTGATTTCCTGGTTGATCGAAACATTCTTAAGCCAGGTGGCCTTTAGCTTACAGTTGCTTGAATTCCTTCTGAACTTTTTCTTCTGGTTGAGTTCCAGTTTCAAAGCATTGTGGTCTGAGAATATGCATAGAATAATCTCAATCTTTTTTGTATCAGTTGAATCCTGATTTGTGACCCAGTATGTGGTCTATTCTGGAGAAAGTTCCATGTGCACTTGAGAAGAATGAGTATTCTGTTGTTTTAGGGTGGAATGTTCCCTATATATCTATGAGGTCTATCTGGTCCAATGTGTCATTCAATGCTCTTGTTACTTTGTTGATTTTCTGCTTGAATGATCTGAGAGTGGTGTGTTAAGATCCCCTACTATCAATGTATTCATATTAATGTGTATCTTTATCTTGATTAACAGTTGTCTTATGTTGTTGGCTGCTCCCATATTAGGGGCACAAATATTTACAATTGTTAGATATTCTTGGTGGATAGACCCTTTAAGAAAGATGTACTGTCCTTCTGTATCTCCGACTATAGCCTTTAGTTTAAAATCTAATTTATCTGATATGAGAATCACTACCCCAGCCTTCTTTTGAGGCCTATTGGCATGAAAGATGCTTCTCCATCACTTCACTTTCAGTTGGATGTATCCTTAGTTTCAAAATGGGTCTCTTGTAGACAACATATGGATGGATCCTGTCATTTTATCCAATCTGCAACCTTGTGCCATTTTATGGGAGTGTTTAGGTCATTCATGTTGAGAGTGATTATTGAGAGATCTGTTTTTATTGATATCGTGTTGCCTGTGAAACCTTTGTTTCTATACATTGTCCCCAGAAATTTCTGTTCAATGACACTCTTGGGTTCTTTCTTCTCTTATAGAATCCCCTTTAATATTTCTTGTAGTGCCGGCTTGGTGGTCACATACTCTTTTTAAACCTTACCAGTCTTGGAAGCTATCTCCATCCATTTTGAATGTCAGCCTTGCTGGATAAAGTATTCTTGGCTGCATGTTCTTTTCATTTAGTGCCCTGAATACTTCTTGCCAGCCCTTTCTGGCTTTCCAGGTTTCTGTGGACAGGTCTGATGTTGTTCTGATGGACCTTCCTCTGTACATAAGGAATCTCTTTGCCCTAAGCTGCTTTCAAGAGCTCCTATTTAAAATCATGATTCATCATTTTCACAATCAGGAGTCTTGAGGTCTTTCTAGATTCTATGATCTTAGGGGGGGGTGACCTTTCTGCCTCTAGGACATGAACACTGGTTCTATTCCCCAGATTGGAAAATTTTGATGGAGAATTTGTTCAACTCTATCCTGCAGTCTTCTTTTTTTCTCCTCCCCCTCAGGGATTCTAATAATTCTGATGTTGTAATGTTTCATTGTGTCATTTATTTCCCTAATTCTGTTTTCATGGCTTCTAAGCTGTTTGTTCCAGGCCTCCTCCTGATCCCCTTTTTCTCTATCAGTTTGCCCTCTTGATCACTGATTCTATCTTCTGCCTCAGTTACTCTAGTTGCTAGAGAATTTAGATTAGATTGGGATTCATTGGTAACATTGTTAACATCTTTTTTTAAAGATTTTATTTGTTTATTTGACAGAGATCACAAGCAGGCAGAGAGGTGGGCAGAGAGAGAGAGGGAGGGAAGCAGGCTCCTTGCTGAGCAGAGAGCCCAATGTGGGGCTCGATCCCAGGACCCTGGGATCATGACCTGAGCCAAAGGCAGAAGCTTTAACCCAATGAGCCACCCAGGTGCCCCAGCATTGTTAACATCTTCCCTGATGGCTTTCACTTCTGCCCTAATTGATTCCATGTTATCATTAATGGTTTTCTCCAACCTAGCCATTGCCCTCAATTCCCTTTCCAACATACTGTTTATGTCCATATCCAATAGTTCTGTGGCACAGGGCCCAATCTCTGAATTTTTCCTCTGTTGGGCATTCCTCCTCCTAGTCATTTTGGTGAGAGATGGCTGAAGGGATGGGTAGCTGAATGTATCAACCATGATCCAGGCAGAATGAACCCTGGAACACTTCTGAGCAATCGGGAGTCCCCACCAAAAAGAAGGAAAAAAGAAAAAAAGAGAGAGAGATAGGAAGAGACAGACTGAGGGGGGGGATAGAAAGAATAAAAAAAGACCCACTCATAATGGGTCCCAAAGTTAAAATTTAGAAGGTATGCAAACAAAAACGGACAAACAAAAAGACTGACAAAAGTAAATAACCAAAAAAAAAAAAAAAGAACCCAGCCAAAAGGCACCCCAAGTATAAGATTTATATACTACCAGAACAAAAACAAATATGCAGAAACACAGATAGATGAAAAAGATGGGAGGGTGGTTCTAAATCCTCAGTGTGGGTGAGGAAGGTTATTTTGATTCTACCTGGGTGTATATTGATATCTTTGTTTAAAGGACTCAACTTTCCCGAAATAAAGGGGGATTAAAACTGGTTTATATATAGGGGTAGTATTGATTGGGGAAAGAGGATTACCTTGAAGCTTATCTCTGTAAGAATATTAAAAAAAATAGAAAATCAAATGAAAAACACAGACATATTTATCAGGAAAGTTCAAGTTAAAAGGTTATTATAGGGTGTGTTGTACTGAACCTCTCGTTTTGATGGTAAACAGGTTAAAAATTATTAAAAATTAAAAAGAACAAGAATAGTTGGAAGGAATTAAAAATAAAAATTGTATCTATTAAACTCTACCAGGAGTTTAATATTTTCTTTTCCCCCGGTAATGGGGTTTTACAGTTTTATGGGGACCCTGTGGTGGTTGTCCTCTTGTGTTTTTGTTTCTGTTTTTGTTTTTGGCTGGTTTTCTGGGGGAGGGGCAGTCTTTTTCAGGCAGTATTGCTAGAGTTGAGTCCTCCTGCCCCTTGTTAAGTGGCTGGTCTCTGAGGAAACCAGTGTTTCAGGCTTTTGTTCTCTGGAGGGTTGTTTTGTTTTGTTTTGTTTTCCCCTTGGTGGCTTTTGGCTGTTCTTTGGAGGTTTAGAGGAAAGCAAACTGCACCCAGACCTCAGTCTCAGAAAGAAGGCTCAGTCTGTTCCCCTCTGGCTGGTCCAGAGCACATAAACTCCTCCTCTGCAACCTCCCACAAGTCACATGTCTCCAGCCACAGGGGGTCTCAGGAGCTCCCGCTTGTCTCTGCATCCGACTGTTACTAAGACCACGAGCAATATTAGTCCAGAGAGCTGCTTCCAGTGGCTGTCTTTGCCCCAGCTCTCTGGGCAGGTCCAGCCCACTGGAGAGATCTCAACCAGAGAAGTGCACAGAGACTTTCACTTTGGCCCAGGCTGGGAGTGTTCAGACTCTTGAACTAGAAAGCACTGGCTAGCACCCACACTGACCTCTCTCAAGGGAGGGTGTGGAGCATGACTCAGACCCTGGTTGTGTTGTGCATGTGCAGAGTGCAAAAGGCTGTGGTTCTAGAGAGCGCTGGCTGTCATCCACACCAGATGCTCTCACGTGCATGCTAGTATCTCAGGGACCATGGCCTGGATGCTTCGCAGCACTCTCTTTGGTATGGCATCGGTGGTGTCCATCCTGGGTCTGTGGGTTTGAGCTCGTGCTCCCGTAACTGTCTGATTCTACCAGTTTCCCCTTAATATCTTTTTCTCTTTTTGAGTGCTTTTAATCAGACTCCAAGTTAATGCTGGCCCTCAATCACAGGGCACTCTCATATTGGGGTATTACTTTCCAATGGGTCAATTATGGTGGCTCCCTACCCCTTTTGTTTATTCTCTGATATCAGTCTGACATTCCCACTCCACTTTACCTGTCCACTGGATTGTATTCTGCCCCCTGTAAAGATCTAGAAGTGTATAATCCTACATCTCAGGCTGATTTCATGGGTGTTCAGTGCTCTGGTAGATAATCATCTCACTTTAGGCGACCAGTTGAAACAGCATCTCCTACTCCTTTGCCATATCCCTCCTCCCCCCCAAAAAATCATTTATTGTCTTCTTAATTTTGACCATTCTAACTGATGCAAGGTGGTATCTCAATGTGGTTTTGATTTGAATCATCCTGACAGCTAAAGATGAACATTTTTTCATGTGTCTATTAGCCATTTGTATGTCTTCTTTGGAGAAGTGTCTGTTCATGTCTTCTGCTCATTTTTTGATGTGATTATCTGTGTTGAGTTTGAGGAGTTCTTCATAGATCTTGGATATCAGCCCTTTGTCTGTACTGTCATTTGCATATACCTTCTCCCATTCCGTGGGTTGCCTCTTTGTTTTGAGTGTTTCCTTTGCTGTGCAGAAGGCTTTGATCTTGATGAAGTCCTAAAAGTTCATTTTCACTTTTGTTTCCTTTGCCTTTGGAGACATGTGTTGAAAGAAGTTGCTGTGGCTAAAGAAATAGACTCTTAACTATAGAGAACAAACTGATGGTTACCAGAGGGGAGGTGGGTGAGGGAATGGATTAAATCGGTGTTGGGAATTAAGGAGTGCAGTTTTTGTGATTTCAACACGTGTTATATGTAAGTATTGAATCACGATATTGTACATCTAAAACTAATATTACACTGTATGTTACTGGAATTTAGACAGAAACTTTTTTAAAAAGGGTAAAAAGAACCATATTATCATTTCAGTAGATGCAGAAAAAGTATTTAACAAAGTACAAAACCCATTTATCATAAAAACCCTCAACCAAGTAGCTTTAGAGGGAATATATCTCTAATTATTAAAGGCCATGTATGAAAACTACACAGCTAACATGATCCGCAATGGGGGAAAACTGAGAGCTTTCCCCCTAAGGATAGGAACAAGACATGTATGTCTACTATTATTCAACGTAATACTAGAAGTTGTAGCCACAGCAATTAGACAATAAAAAGAAGTAAAAGGCATCCAAATCAATAAGGAAGAAGTAAATTTTCACTATTTGCAGATGACATGATACTCTACACAGAAATCCTGAAAATTCTCAAAAAGTGCTAGATTGATAAGTGAATTCGGAAATGTTGCAGGATAAAAAATCAGTGTACAGAAATCTATTGCATTCCTATACACCCATAATGAAGCAGCAGAAAGAGAGATTAAGAAAAGAATCCTATTTACACTTGCACCAAAAACAATAAGGCACCTAGGAAAAAACCTAACCAAAGAGATATAAGATCTATAGTCTGAAAACTATAGAATACTTATGAAAGAAATTGAGAAATACACAAAGACACATACTCATGGATTGGAAGAACAAATATTTTTAAGAAGTTTATGCTACTCAAAGCAATCTACACATTAAATGTAATCCTTATCAAAATACAAACAGCATTTTTCAGAGAGCTAGACCAAACAATCCTAAAATTTGTATGGAACCACAAAATATCCTGAAAATCAAAGCAATCTTGAAAACTGAAAACAAGGCTGAGGGCATCACATATCTGGATTTCAAGTTATGTTATAAAGCTGTAGTAAATAAAACAATATGGTGCTGGCACAAAAATAGACACATAGATCAACGTAGCAGAATAGAAAATCCAGAAGTAAACTCACAATTACATATGGTCAATTACTCTTCAATAAAGCAAGAAAGAATATCTAATGAAAAAAAGGCAGTCTCTTCAACAAATGGTGCTGGGAAAATTAGACAGCCACATGCAGAAGAATAAAACTGGACCATTGTCTTACAAAATAAAAAAAAATGAATTCAAAATAGGTGGAAAACTTAAATGTGAAACAGGAATCCATCAGAATTCTAGAGGAGAACACTGGCAGAAACCTCTCTGACTTATACAACTCAACACCCAGAAAATGAATAATCCAATTAAAAAATGGCAGGACACATGAACAGACATTCTTTCAAAGAAGACATACTGATGGCCAACAGACACATGAAAGATGTTCAACATGACTCATCCTCAGGGAAACACAAATCAAAACTACAATGAGATATTACTTCATACCTGTCATAATGGCTAAAAAAAAAAAAAAAACGCAAGAAACAAGTGTTGGTGAGGACATGGAGGAAAAGGAACTCTTGTGCACTTCTGGTAGGAATGTAAACTTATGCAGTCACTATGGAAAACAGTATGAAATTTCCTCAAAAAGTTAAAAATAGGACTACCCTATCATCCAGTAATCATGCTACTGGGTGTTTTCCCCCAATAATACAAAAACAAAACAAAACAACACAAAAACTCTAATTCAAAGAGATACATGCACCTGTATGTTTATAGCAACATTATTTACAATAGCTAGGATGTGGAAGCAGCCCTAGTGTTAGTGCCCATAGATTGATGAGTGGATAAAGAAAATGTGACATATATATATATATACACATACATACATATCTGTATATACACACACACACACACAGACATACACACACACATATATATATAATGGATATACACATAAATGTGTATATATATGGATAAATATAATGGATATATGTATATCATATACATATATGTATGTTTGTGTGTGTGTGTGTGTATACACATACAATGGAATACTATTCAGCCATAAGAAAGAATGAAATCTAGTACACAAGAAAGTGATAAAACATTGTATGTTAATTGAAATTAAAATAAAAACTTAAAAAATAAGTATTTATACAAAAAAAAGAAATCTTGCCATTTGTAATGACATGGATGGAGCTAGACAGTATAATGTTAAGTTATAAAATTCAGCCAGAGAAAGACAAATATCATATAGTTTCACTCTTATGTGGATTTTAAGAAACAAAAAAGACCTTCAAAAGAAAAAAAAAGAGAGAGAGAGAGAGTTAGACAAACCAGAAAAACCCTCTATGTATAGGGAACACATTGATGGTTACCAGAAGGAAGATGGGTGGTGTGGATGGGTGAATAGGTGATGAGGAATAAGGATTGCAATTGTCTTAATGAGCACTGAGTGATGCATGGAATTTTGGAATCACTGTGTTTTACACCTGAAACTAATGTAACACTGTATGTTAACTACACTGGAATTAAAATATAACAAAAAGATGTTTTAATTTTATATTCCTTTAACAATGAAGGAAAAATCAAATATAGCAATTAATTTATAATAATGTACCTAATGAGATTATTTGTTTTTATACCAAAGCAGTTGTAAAGTATAATTTTTAGTACTTCTTTATGAAAGAAGGGGCCCACAAAGGCAAACATGTCTAAGGTCCACAAAAGTCATGATGCAGCCCTAATGTCAGTAGAAGTACTACATTTGCTTACAACAGTACATGAAGTTAGCTTTTTTTTTTCTGAAGCTAGCTTTTCATAGCATTTGAGAACATAAAGACCCTACTTCTCTGAGTATCAGCTGTTTGCATGAGGTGCCAAGTAAGAAATAATGCTGGTCCGAATTGTTTTGTGGATCTATCTGTAAGCTTCTGAACAGGGTCCCAACTTCATCTGAGAGTGGATCCTGGCCCTGCTCAAGCCCAGCTTGTAAACTGGCTTTCCTCAGCAATTAAGAAGCCAAAAGGAAAGGGGGACGGTAGTCAACATGCTACAGCTTTGTTTTTCCTTAGTTGTGGCTTTCCTTCAGGCAGAAGGCAAAAATGTAACTCCCACAGAGTGATGCTTTACCATCCTCCTGACAGACATATCCTCAGCATACTGCTCTGTTTTCTTCAGCAGCCAAAAGCTGCTGCTTCCTCCAAAGGGCAAATCAGTCAACAAGAATGGTAGGGTATCAGTGCTATTTCTCACTCTTCATGGTAGTTTTTTAATGTCATTGAATGTCATTGAATCCAGTTCTTTCACTTTATGGAAAACTGAAGTCCAAAGGAGAAAGTGACTTGCCTGAGGTCACAATCCAAATTTGTGTCATAGCCAGGAATAGAAACCACTTTCTCTCTAAGGGCAAATAACATATGCATTTAGTACCAACTTTTGTATTTGTAATATGAGGATAATGTTAATTTCCAAAGATGGTTTCTACTGTGTGGCATATAATCTATATTTTGACAGATCAAGATATCCTACGCAAACTGGAGAAAGAAAAGATTCTTGTCTTCACACCATCCCGAAGGGTCCAGGGCAGGAGAGTTGTCTGTTATGATGACCGGTTCATAGTCAAATTGGCTTTCGATTCTGACGGCATCATTGTATCTAATGATAACTACCGAGACCTTCAAGTTGAAAAGCCAGAATGGAAGAAGTTTATAGAGGAGCGGTTGCTGATGTATTCTTTTGTGAATGACAAGTACGTTGTTTTCAATAGGCTCTGAATAGACTAAATCCAAGTTGCACTAGTAATAGATTATTTCATTTCAATAAACATTTACTGAACACTTACTGTGTACTGTGTATTATGCTGATTGCCATAGGGATAAGAGGTTGAATAAGAAATAGGACTCACCCTTAAAAGAGGCTCAAAGTGTAGTGGAGAAGAGAAAGAAAGAGAGACACAATGTGTTGTGATAAGCAGTATGGTTAGAGTTTTTAAAGTTGCTTTGTCTACATGAAATGATAAGAAAAAGCCTCAAACAGGAGATGACATTTGAGATGAAGTTTACAAACAGAAGAAAGGGGACTACTGGGTGTTATAGGTAAAGAGAACATCATAAATAAAGCTATAAAGATGTGAAAGTGAGTCTCATGTTGGGGAGCCACCAGGAATGCCAGTATGGTTGAAACATATAATTCACAGAAGAATGATACACTAGAAAAATCATCTTGTGTGTGTGTGTGTGTGCGTGCGTGCATGTGTGTGTGTGTGTGTGTGTGTGTTCAAGTGAGAATGGAGGGAAGAACGCTGGCCTAGCTTAAGGCAGAAAGGGCAGTTAGAAGGCTGTGACAATAGTATAGGCAAGGAGTACTGAAGGTCTGAACTCCTGAAGTGGGGGTGGGGATAGAAAGTGTTTACCTCTTGCTTGTTTGATTTCAGATTTATGCCTCCAGATGATCCTTTAGGACGCCATGGCCCAAATCTTGAAAATTTCTTGAGAAAGAGACCTGTTGTTCCGGAGCATAAGAAGCAACCATGCCCTTATGGTGAGTACCTATGTGCAAAACTGAGTTCTATACTAAGGGAAACATAAGGACTTATATGCATACTTACTTCTCAAAGGTTTCCCTTTTGAATGGAAAAATCTTATCTTGTCCACTTCCTGGGATTTTAAGTCTGTGACCTTATGTATTCTCCGTTAGGCATTTAAAGAAACATCTTATAAACCACATGAGTGAAAGGTAACTAGAATTGAAGGAAAGATTAGTTGTCACTTGTTTAAATAATGCATGCGTCCTTGCTGCCTCCATCCTGACCAGTGTTGCTGGAGGTAGGGAAATGCAGAAACCCACATGGCCTAGGAAGCAGAAAGGGCAAAGCCAAATTGGATTTGGCCACAGGAAGGACGTATCTCTCAAGCAGGTGATTGCACTCTCTGTCAACTAATAATACTCTTTTCTTCAGTTCTGTATTTTCCAGTTTGCCTTCAAACTTCATTTTCATTTGCTCTTTTAAAATATAGTTTTTTAGAGTGCTTTCATGATCTTACACAAGTCCCTCTGACACAAAGTTTGTAAGCCTAACAGTGCAACATAGGCTGCCTGGTCTGAGGCTACTTTGCATGTTCACTCTTTTTGGATAATCATTTATTTATGGGACATCTTGGGTTTTTTCTTTTTATCAATTAACATTTATATAAATTATATAGTATTTTCATGTTCATTATCATCATTTAATCTTCACAATGACCATATAATATAGGCATAATTATGAACATTTTTAACAAAAGAGGAAATTGAGGCTCAGAAGGTAAAGTCACTTATTAAGGTTACATGGCTAGTAAGCGGCAAAGCTGGAATTGAAACACGGGTCTGACTGGCTTCCAAGCCTATGCTTTTTGCATTGTACTATGCTGCCTGCTGCTAGCCTACACCACCGCAGCATGCAGGCTATGTCTAGGCAAAGTTGTGAATTACAGGAATATGAAGGCTGTTCAACTGCTCAGTTCTTAGCTTTTACACTGTAGTTTCCTCTCCAGCTTTCCACTTCTTCCCTCTCCCCTCACAGTGTGTGATGCCTCCTTGATGTTGTCCTGCCTCTCTCATCTTTGTGGACAGTTAATTTTCTTCTTTAAGCCCAAACACTAAAACTCTTACTTGAGTAACCAGATTCTTACAACAGTTTCTGACAGATTTACACCAGTATGAGAGAGAGTCTTACCCCAAGGCATTATTTTTCAGGCAAAAAATGCACCTATGGCCACAAGTGCAAATACTACCATCCGGAGCGGGCCAACCAACCACAGCGTTCGGTGGCTGATGAGCTCCGCATCAGTGCCAAACTGTCCACAGTGAAAACCGTGAGTGAAGGCACCCTGGGCAAGTGCGGCACAGGGATATCTAGTGCCAAAGGTGAGACAACCTCAGAAGTCAAATGTGTGGCCCCCAAGCGCCAATCGGATCCCAGCATCCGGTCCATGGCTGTGGAGCCTGAGGAATGGGTGTCCATTGCCCGTAAGCCTGAGGCCAGCTCTGTCCCCTCACTTGTGACTGCCCTAAGTGTCCCCACAATCCCACCCCCCAAAAGCCATGCAGTGAGTGCACTCAATACCCGTTCAGCCAGCAGCCCAGTGCCAGGATCCTCTCATTTCCCCCACCAGAAGGCCTCACTGGAGCACATGGCCAGCATGCAGTACCCCCCGATCCTGGTTACCAACAGCCATGGGACCCCTATTAGCTATGCTGACCAATACTCAAAGTTTGAGTCCTTGGGGGACCATGGCTACTATTCAGTGTTAGGCGACTTCTCCAAACTGAATATCAATAGCATGCATAATCGAGAGTACTACATGGCTGAAACAGACCGAGGGGTATATGCCCGGAATCCCAGCCTCTGTCCTGACAACCGTATGAGCCATACCAGGAATGACAACTATTCCTCTTACAACAATCTATACTTGGCTGTAGCTGATAGTCATCCTGAAGGCAGTTTGAAGCTGCATCGCTCCGCATCTCAGAACCGTCTTCAGCCTTTTCCTCATGGCTACCATGACGCCTTAACGCGAGCACAGAGCTATGGCCCAGAGGATTCTAAACAAGCCCCCCACAAGCAGTCAGTTTCCCACTTAGTTTTGCAAACCCAGCACCCAGCAACTGGAGCCTGCTCCAGCTGTCCTGGAGACTATCCTATGCCTCCCAATATCCATCCTGGGGCAACCCCTCAGCCAGGACGTGCCCTTGTAATGACTCGGATGGACAGCATTTCTGACTCCCGTCTCTATGAGAGCAACCCCATGAGGCAAAGACGACCTCCTCTGTGCCGGGAACAACATGCCAGCTGGGATCCATTGCCCTGTGTAACTGATTCCTATGGCTACCACTCCTATCCCTTGAGTAACAATCTCATGCAACCATGCTATGAGCCAGTCATGGTACGGAGCATGCCTGAAAAAATGGAACAGCTTTGGAGGAATCCTTGGGTTGGAATGTGCAATGATAACAGGGAGCATATGATCCCAGAGCATCAGTATCAGACTTATAAGAACCTCTGCAATATTTTCCCTTCAAACATTGTTCTTGCAGTGATGGAGAAGAATCCCCACACAGCAGATGCCCAACAACTGGCAGCTTTGATTGTTTCTAAGCTTAGGGCTGCTCGTTGACATGACATAGGACTTATTCCTTTATACAAAAATAAATATTAATATTAATAATGTACTCATACTATGATAATAGTAACAAACAATTTTGTGTTGCGCTTTACAAGTTACAATGTTTATGTTATTTGAAGCGCAAAACAACCCTGTATGGTAAATCTTACTAATGTCTTATTTTCTAGAAAAGGAAACTAAATCTCACTGAGATTAAGTTACTTGCCAAGATCACACTGCTAGCAAGTGACCAAACCAGGACTCATACTCGAGTCCTCTGACTCCAAGTCCCATGCTTTTTTGCACGACACCATGCAATGGAGGACAAAACTCAGGGGAAGAGGTCTAAATATGAAACTCCCAAGAGATTCCATTACCAATGTTTTCTTAATCACATTCTACATTACAAAGTATTGATAATATATCTAATTTAGAGAGCAGGATCAAATCACATCTTGAATTAACCTTTTGGGATTTTTAATAGGATATTTAAAGCTACTTAAAAGTAAATGCATAAATTATTGCATGAATATCTGACCATTCAATATCTTTACTAACCAAGCTACAGGGTCACATCAAGGCTTCTAGAGATGTATTTCAAACCTATTGTTAACAACTATAGTGCATGTATAACTGTAAATATTTAGTTTGAGATGTTTGTGTATCTCCATATAACCTTTTATATAGTGATGATAAGAAAAGCTCTGCACAGTCCTTAGTCTACAGTTGTATAGATCATGAATCCAACTTGATTTTATGTCACATTTCATAGTTTCAACTAGTTTTGAAAGTGAAATTACATGCCAATATTTGAATAATGTTTTCTTAGTCATCAGAGCATACTAGCTCTAGTTTCTTTGCACTTTTTACTTGTCAACATTTACTGACAGTTCTTAGCTTTTAAGTCTCTTCACCTTAGCAAATTAGGGATCAGATTACAGCTTTCTTCTTCAGAGGAGCTGATGGATAAGCTCAAGTTCTAAGCATAGCAGGTGTGTGCTAGACAAGCACAGAAAAGTTTGAGAGGACCAAGGGATTTACTACCAGACTCCACTTCCCTTTTCCCAGGGGTGATGGTCAAACTTGTGCAGCATTACATGATGAACACAAAAGCTGCACTCAAAGAGGGTCTAATGGATACTCTTTAGACTTCTGACCTATGCGGTATTCCACATCAAAGGATAAAATGTAATGGAGGACAGCGCACAGACATGTAATCCACTTTCTTCTGCTGTCTACCCTTTGGGCAATAAGGTCAATAATTGATGGAACAGAATTTCTTTAGGGAACAAAACCAGGGGATTTTCTAAGTGGAAAAAGGCAGCTCACAAAAGGGGTTGCTACATCTTTGCTAATAGTTGGTTCAGTTATGCACTTCAAATACATGCAAAAAGGATGCACTTACCCTTAGATAATTCTTAAATGCATTACTAAACACTGCAGGACTTTGGGTTGGCACCATTTGTGCAACTAGTATCTTGCTCAGGGTGGAAACCTTTGTAGCTAAATGCCTCTAAACGAGGCATTTATTTTTTTAAGCCGTACTAAATGAACCCCTTTTTTAATCCATTGTATATTAAACATTTTGGACCATGACCTACTCACTACTTCTTGAGATGGATCTTGCTAATTTCTATGAATTTTTTTTGTCATGAAAGTTGAGAAGGCCTGGACTAGGTCTTTTGGGTGACACTGCCTATAAATGTTTCTTACTGTGAAACATTCCACGTGTGAGGCTGTAGTCAGGGTTGTTTTTGGTTGTTTGAGAATGGCTTGCATGCTGCTTTCTGGCTTTCTGTCTCTGTCCTTGTTGACTAAAACTGCATTTCAACCAGCATTTTTCTTCAGTTAACCACAGTTTCATATTCATCTTCTACCCTCTGATCTTTCTGTTCCCCAGCATATTGAGGTGTAAAAAGTATTTTCTGTCAGGTATAAAATAGAGAGTGACAGTTGCCACTGAAGTGTTTGCAATTCACACAGTTTCACCCAAATTTCACACAAATACCATTTCCTATCTTCCAACTTCTTGGACCTCCTGAATCTGTCCCATGTCTAAATCAGGGTATTTGACAATCTTAGATGACTGTACTGCCTTTGTACCAGTTCATCTTCCTACTACAATCATCAATGGTACCACAGTATCCACTAGTTGCGAAATTTACAGGGACATGGTTTATCTTGTTAGCTGCAAGATATTTACAGCACATGGTATATCTTGTTAGCTGCAATTTATCTTGAATATGTTCATGTTTAGTACTCAGAAAAACTGTAGGCTCCTCCCAACACAGGAAATAATTTTAGGGCAGCATATGTATTTTTTATTTTCAAAAAACAATTGTCATTCTTCTTATAAAATGTGTATGAACTGAAGTAACAAAAAGCAATTCCTAAATAACCATAAATGACCTTTTGTTGATACAAATTATCTTTTTTCCCTGATTGTATAAAAAACAAGTGTACAAAACACATAATAAACTAAGTTAGGTAACTGACTTTCACCATGATGTTTCTGGCATTGTGTGTCACAGGAAAGCAGCCTGGGAGGTCATGAGGGAGCTATTTCCAAAGAGCAAGCTTCTTTATTACTATGCACACAGCTATTGTGTGTACAGTTGCAAGCATTATTTTGCATAATTTCTCTTTAGCCTATTAAATTTAATATGTCCCTGCAAAGGGAATTTTGTGTCAAAAGTGTTTAAGAAGCAGGGGTGCCTGGGTGGCTCAGAGGGTTAAGCCTCTGCTTTCAGCGCAGGTCATGATCTCAGGGTCCTGGGATCGAGCCCCGCATTGGGCTCTCTGCTCAGTGAGAGTCTGCTTCCTCCTCTCTCTCTCTCTGCCTGGCTCTCTGCCTACTTGTGATCTCTATCAAATAAATAAATAAAATATTTTTTAAAAAAGTGTTTAAAAAGCATAAATATATGAATGCATAAATCTAGCATGGTTTTTAGTGAAGTTATTAGAAAAACATTTTCTCTGTACTGAGGTCTGCATACTTCTTGACTTTTTCCATTTTGTTTGTAATTATAAAACGAGAAAGAGAAAGAAGCATTGGGACCTTCTCAGCTCTCCTGCTAATAAAACCAGGCTTCCTTTCTAGGGTTAAGCGTGTGTCCTGCAGAATACTTACCTCTAAGCACTCAGCAAGAATTACTGCACAGTGTGCTGTGTGGTTCCAAGGACCAGTATATTTTGCAAGAGGTGCTTTGTACTTCTAATTTTTTCACTAAATTTCTGCATTCATAGCAAGTCTGTGCCTGCTCAGGCCTTAGATTTTGTAGATTTTATTTTTTTTCTCTTTTTGTGATTTTGTTGTTATTTTTATTTCAACCTGAAGAAGTGTGATTCTGGAGTGGCATGGTCAATCCAGTTACAAGAGCCCTTTCAAGGTAGCATATAGCCATTGCACTGTCTCTTAAAATGCAAAGTATGGAAGGGAGAATGACATATGCCTTATGAAAAAGGTCTGTAAAAGTTTTCTTTCTTCTAAGTAAGAATATAAATATAAGTACTCTCTCTCTCTCTCTTTCTCTCTCTCTGCTAGTTTCCAGAACTATGAAAATCTACTTTTCTATTTGAGAATAAATTATCTTTATATAATAATTCAAACATTGATACACATTAACCTTTGCCACTGAGCTTTCTTGTAACATAGAAGAGTTCACTTTGAGAGGCGCTCTGTTACTGTTCTATCTATGCTGTTAGTAAGGGACTTTGTACAATTGCCCTTTCCAAGGGCCAACACTTTCAATACACTTTTACTCTGTGAACCAGGTCTGAGACTGCACAGGGAAAATAATGTTAAGCTATCCAAAGAGCCCTGCTCATGTGTCCCCCTAATTCTTCTCTGCATTCCCCTAGTTTTCTTCTCCTCACGTCTGACACTGAGGAGGGCATAATCTTAAACTGAAGTGGCAATACAGTTTGTTCTCACTGGAAACCAAACCAGTATTTTTTGGGAGTCTGCTTGTCTATAGTAGTTGATGCCTTTGAAAAGACTCAGCATATTAAATGTCTATCATATTGTAGCTAGCTATATACATAGGCAGATTGACTATTTCTAGTCCTGATTTGTATATCACTGAGCTATAGTAGTTTGCTTTATCCATTTGTGGGATTAAACAAATACTGTTTAATGGTTGTAAACTTTTATAAAACCGCTTTGGGTTTTTTGTTTGACCCAAACATAATGTAAGTCTCAATGACAAAATACACAAAGCCAACCACAAGTGAGTGAAAATATATCCCATCCCCAGTTTTGTCTACTCCTATAATGCAGGTGCAGTGCTTTGCAATGTTCTCACTAGCATGAATGTGCTATGACTACCTAATGAGGTTTTAATTGGTTTCACCTATAATCATGACTGAAAATGCTGTATCATTGACGATAATGAACTGTAACACACATATTTTCTGCATAAACTATTTGTCTACTAACTACTAATGACTGTGTTTCTTTAAGAACATCAACAACAAAAGCCATACCACACCGACCTGCACGTATACTCTATATCTCTTCTAAAAACTAATTTTTTGCCCTTGGGGAATTTCAATAAAAATTTGAAACTACAAGGAAAAAAAAATCTGTCCTTGGGACTTGCAAGAAGAGAGTTGTCCCCAAATGGGTTCAATCTGAATTTTATCACAGTAAGCAAATGCCTTCCTTTCTCTTTGTATACTAAAGAAGCTTCCAGTGCTACTCATCTGGTGTTTCTCATAGGCCTGGACTGGGCCAAGCCTCCACTCATAGGTCAGAACTATGAGGGCTATCAGGGCCCAGATTAGTTTCTTCCCTGAATAGCCTTAGGGCCACAGAAATATCATGTGCTGGGCATTAACCAAAATATCAGCGCTCAAAGCAGCCTGGCACCCTATACTTTCAGAGAAGTCACTGGTGGAATGCTCAGCTCCATCAACTCCATCAGGTTATAGGTGTGGGAACTGAGGATCTAAGAATTAAAGAGATTTGATTAAGGCTTAAGAAGGAGGTAATGGCACAGCCATGGATGAACTTCAGGCCTCCTTGCTCCCAGGCCAGTGAGCTCTTTCTTTCTTTCTTTTTTTTAAGATTTTATTTATTTATTTGACAGACCGAGATCACAAGTAGGCACAGAGGCAGGCAGAGAGAGAGAGAGGAGGAAGCAGGCTTCCTGCTGAGCAGAGAGCCTGAAGCAAGGCTTGATCCCAGGACCCTGGGATCATGACCTGAGCTGAAGGCAGAGGCTTTAACCCACTGAGCCACCCAGGCGCCCCACCAGTGAGCTCATTACAGTAATGTCTACTCTTCCCTCAAGCTTTTCAGAAGCTTCCTACTCCCAACGTAACCTCCCCACCCCCACCCCCTGAACAATCCAAGTCAGTCCCATTCTAAGGGCAGAGATGACCACAGTTGCTACAGGAAAGCCCAGCCTGAGCCTTTGGAAGGGGCTATTCATAAACCTGAGAATATTTCTCTCTTTTATCATCCTTTTGGGACTAAGAGTGCTCATCTCTCCCTATCCTTTTCCTTCTTCCTCTATTACTCAGGAATATATGTAATTAAGTTCTTAATGAGTACCAAATATGGACCTGGCCTATACTGGACTAGGGAGAGACAGAAGAGGAATAAACAGTTCCGAGCTTCTGGAACTTACACTTTCATGAGGAAATAAGGTGCACTTACAGAATAAGTTAATAAATTAAGATTTTCTTGCAGGGCAATGGCAGCCTGAGTGTTGGGGGAGTGGTAACAATAGAATTCCAAGAGGGGACAACTGACTATTCAGTGCCTCTCTAATCGTAGGTGAGAAATCAACTAGTTTGACCATTCCTCTCTCTAGCTTAACTCTCTGGCCTCACGACTTAAAATATTCCAGTTATCCTGGACCCTTCACTGGTGTCCCAACATGCCATGCTTTTTCTTTAACCCCTCCAGACTTTTACCTTACTTCTACTCTTTGTTCTCACTAGAGTAACTTACTTTTGAAAACTCACTGCTAATATCACCTCCTTTATTAAGCTGTGCCACCTCCTTGATCACATTTTTTTGATCCTTACCTACAGTGGGCCTTGTAGGCATCTTGAACAATCCTTCTTAGTGCTTGTCACTCTGTTACAACTATGTTGGCATGCAAACTCCTGTCCAAATAATAAGGGAGTTCCTTAGAAGCAGAAACCATGTTCTTCATCACTGATGAATTATCAGAAGAGGTGACTCTCAATTATTGTCACTGAATAACAATATAATATATACCCCCTTCCCTTGACCCCCAACTCTGCTCCCCAGTTAAATGTGTACAGTTTGATAAATTTTTCTAATCAGTTCTCTGAACTCCAGTCAGAAGGAAGAGGTCCAAGGGCACTGGGCTATTATTGCTTCCTGGCCAGTCCTCTCCTACCCCTCTTCCACACCTGACCCTACCCCTGACCCCACCATCTAAAGCAGCTCTTCCCAAGGACCTGCTTCACAGAAACCAGGTTTCAGAACTCCAGCAAACAATGACCCTTGACTCTTACCCTACCTGAACCTGGTCTAGAAATAAGCTCATGTAGTCTGCTCATCTTTAGGCCCATCTTTGAAGGCCAAGGTAAAGCACTTTGACCTAGGTTATACAGAATTGAGTCTTGAGTTCAAGGCCTACTAATCCTGCTATGAATCCACACTACTCACACATACAAAGCATGGTACACTTTGAAGAGCACTTTCACATCTATTATCTTTTTTGAACCTTACAACAAATATGAGGCAAATATTTTCTTACACATGAAGAAACTGGCGTAATTTACCCAAAGTTGCTCCCATAAAGTGATGGAGTTCCCTGGAACCTGGATCTTTGGGCAGATTTTTCCCTCTGCATTCCGGTGCAGCTCAAACTTTAGCATGAATCAGAATCACCTGGTGACTGTTAAACCAGATTGCTGCTCACCCTGAATCTTTCCAATTCAGGTCAGTAGTGAAGTTCGATAATTTGTATTTCTAACAAGTACCCAGATGACGCCAATGTTACAAGAAACTTGGATCTATACTATAAACTTGTTTTGTGCCCTTGGACAAATCCCTTCCCTTTTTGTCTGCCTTAGTGCATAAAATCTGGGGGCTAGACTAGAACCATGATTTCCAAATTCTTTAGCAGCGAAACCCATTTGCCCCCCAAAAAATAAATAAATAATAAATCTTGCATAGGATACCAATACATACACAATATATAAAATCCAGGCTGCTCCAAGATTTTCCAGAACCCATCTCCACATGGAGCCGGTGCTGAGCTACCTCCCAGACTACATTTACTCTGAGGGTTCCTTCAGCTCCAGGATTCTGAAAGACAGCACCTACTATTGTGGCAGAAGTCAGAAGATTTGCAGGGAAACTGACTGCATTAACCAATGCAAGTGACGGCTCAGTCCGTGCCTAATGTTTGGGTCTACACAAGATAGGAAATGTTAACCCTGTTGGGCTGTTGGACTGAAGGATCCCTTTGATAATGTTTAGGTCTGTGGGCCAGCTCTAGAAAAATGATTATATACACATACACACAAAGATATCCAGGATATACTTTAATAAGTGTTGGGGACTTCCTATGGGTCCTACCTCAAATTAACCTTTTGACAGCATCAGACATGACATTTCCACTAAATTTCTCCTCGGCATTTTCATAGCATAAGCCCTCTCCTTCATTCCTTAGCTCAGCCACTCCTTGGGCCAGCTTCTTGTCTGGAATGCTGCCTAATTCTGTCCTATGCTTCCCCTTTTCTGGGGCCAACTTGGCCCTGCGGAAATGCCCACTCTCTTGCTCAGCTATCACTCTCTCCAGAGGACTGGTAATACTGTAGCCAGACTTCACCTCAATCAACCTCCACCATGAAAATATAACCCTGAGAAAAACAAAGAACATGTGGCACAGGAGGGCTCCCTCCAGAGAACTTCAGATTATATGAATGGCAATTTGTCTTCTCTCACTTGGCAGAGGGCTCAGAGGGGTGTGAACATATTCATCCCTGTCTCTTGGCAGCTCAGAGCTGGCAGAGTAGGCACTCTTGTCTGGCAGAATTATGGGACATACAGAAGCTCTATGTCAGCCGATAAGATATTCCTCTAGCTTCAGTGTCTATCACAGTCATGTCCACTCTATCTATTCCAGGCCAAAGGAGTGGAAAAATAAAGGTTTCTTTTTGGTTTTCAATTGCTGTTTAGTGAGAGTAAGCAAGGAAATGAGCCAAAACCCGGCCAGGTAACATCGGGAAGGCCTGGGGCTTCCCACTGTCAGGGAGGTTCTGAGCAGATTCTCCTGATGCTGCTGGGCTCTATAGCAACACCTCTCTTCTGGAGCCTGATGCTTCTAAGTGAGCTGGCCCAATTCTACAGCAGAGAGGAATGAAAATGGTTCAAATCAGGAAGAAAGTATGAGTGGGGCCTGGTGGTGAAAACAATTAGGAGCAGTGGGCCCAAGGAGCCAAAGGACCAGGCTTTTGCTTAAAGTCCTGTTATGATCACATCTTCTCTGGGTCCCTCAGAAAAAAGCAAGAACTACACTGGTCTGCCCCAGCACACACCCCCTTATCTTATAAACACCAAAATTAACAGTTGCCTGTTTATTGTTTTTCAAAACAAAACTTAAAAAACCCCAAAACATTCAAAATTCCATTGTGGCAGAAAGCTGAGCTGATACGGCTGAAGTGGGACTGTCTCCCAGGTTGTTTCATGGAGCATCAGGTGCACTGGTGGGGGCCAGGAGCAGGGGGACAACAGGGGCAGGGAAGGGGCTGTTGCTGCAGCAGAGCTGGAGAAACACTTTGCACCAGTGTGGGCATCAGAAGAGCTGCAGGCCAGTTTTGAGTCCATGCAGCTGGCCCTGGCTCCAGAGAAGGCCCTCCAAGTTGCTGCTGTTGCTACTGTTGCTGCAGTTGTCACTGCCCACACCACAGTTCAAGCCAAGGGTGCTGTGGAGAGAGGGGAGAGGGGTCTGTCAGGGAAAGACACAACTTTAGGCTCTGGAAGGGTTAAGGGTGCTTGAATGATGTGTATCTACGGAAAGGGCCCACCCTCCTGCCTGGTTTTATGAAGACGACTATGGAGCAAATCTGAGAAACTACTTCAGATGGGCCCCAGGGGTCTTTCTGCCTTCCCCACAATTGAGAAGAGGGAAGGAGCACAACTTTTCAGATGAAACTTTATGCAAAGCCCTAGTATATAAATCAGATTAAAGTAGAACTATTTGGGTCAAGGCAGGAGGGAGGGCCCGTATACCCCCCCCACCCCAGGAAGATATTGAACGTGGCCACCTTAATAGGCTTTTTTCTAGGGCCATAGATATTGGGATCCCAGAGGACCCTGGCTGGATCCCTCCCACCCCCAACAGCTGGATAAAGGGTCCAAGGCCAGGACTGGGCTATAGGGCTAGGCCCAGATCCCAACCCAGGATTAAAAGGTTGTTCTAGGGGAGATGGAGAGAAGGTAGTTGAGGGAAATTGGAAGGGAAGGTGAACCATGAGAGACTATGGACCCTGAAAAAACCACCTGAGGGTTTTGAAGGGCAGGGGGTTGGAGGTTGGGGGAACCAGGTGGTGGGTATTAGGGAGGGTATGGATTGCATGGAGCACTGGGTGTGGTGCAAAAACAATGCATACTGTTATGCTGAAAAGAAATAAAATATTAAAAAAAAAGTTGTTCTAGGGAGAGGACTACCCTTCCCCTCCCTGGCACTGTTCAGAACACCCTTGCTTCCCCTGCTTCCTGAACATCCTTCCAGGTAGATGAGGGTGATAGCTGAGAGCAAAGCCATCACCCTTCCCCTCAGGTAGATCCATGGCTACACTACTGCAGCTGAAAAAACCCTTAGAGATGATCTAGTCCCATTCCCTTCCCTTGCCCACCATCTTACAGACAAGGGAACTGAGGCCCAGAGATGAAAAGGGACTTGTTCCTGGCCACAAAACCAAGTCAGAGGTGGATCTGAGACCAGGAGCAGGAATGGGCATGCTGCTTCAGCAGAGGAAACCTCCCTACTACAGGGGGTGTGGGGACTGGACAGAATCAGCTCCCTTGGGGAATTAACAGCTCCTCCTGCCCACACTTGATACCCTGATGCTCATCAAGCCAGCCTTACCCAAGGGGAGAAGAGGTCTCTCAGACATGTGGGCCCCACTCCCAACTATAGACCACCTGGTTTCCCCAGCTGCATCTCCTCTCCAAGGGCCTGCTGCCCCCTGGCCTAGGACAGAATCCACAGCAATGCCTTGGGCCTGGCCTGCTGCTGGGGCCCCTGGGTTCTATAGCTCTCTCCCTGAAAGTCCAGAGGAAGAGGGTCTCATTTCCCAGGGAGTGGGTAGGCAGCACAGGGACACACTCTTCAGTTTCAGGGGCCCACAGAGGTCTCTCTCTGGTACTCACAGGATTCTCCCAGTCACAATGGCCCCGCATTCCGGAATGTACAGGCCCTCTGGACGGGCTCCTTCGTGTTACCAGCAGAACCCCTCAGCAAGGGCTGCTTGGTTCCTGGCTCCCTGATGACCCAAGGGCTCCCACGCCTGTGATCCAGAGGCGAGTTTCGAGGGAGAGCATGGAGCCCTGCGCAGGCCTTGCTACCAAGATGCCTGGACAGTGCAGGGAGGCCTACTGATTACTCTGTGCACCTTTGGACAAATCCCATCCCCTTTCTGGGCCTCAGTTTTCTCCTCAGGAACATGAGGAAGTTGGATTATAATACCCATTCTTGACCTTTTGGGAGTGGTGGACCCTTTAGAGAATCCGAGGAAAGCTATGGAACTCTCTCCTCCCAAAAATGTGTGTGCACACATACATACACTCTGTCTCTCTCACAGACACACACAAACTGGATGCAATCTGAAGGGTGCCAAGCCAGCTCTGCGTGGCTACTTCAATGCCCACCCCAACCCCCAACTAGGGACTGGGAGTCCTGTCAAGGGCCCAGTCAGGGACCAGAGCTTACACATCACTCATTTAACCCCCCCTTCCTATTTTGGTCCTTCCCTTCCTCCCTCCCTCCCGCAGGAGGCAGAGAAAGGGGTAAGAAATCCTGCTGCCATGGGCACTCACCCAGTCTTGCATGTTGGGGGTTCCAGCCGTTGCTCAAGCACAGGCTGGTCCAAAAGATACATGGTGTCATAATTCTCCAGCATAAGCTCTGCTGGGTCCTCAGTCTGACCTGGCATTAGGCCTAAGGGGAAGGTATCCCATCGTACATCTTCTGTGGAGCAAAGGGAGGAGGCAAGAGTGGGCTGATTAGCTAGTTCTCAAACCGGTATACTGGCCTGTCTACAAGGTCTACCTGCTCACCTACACTTGATCTTAGCCCAAAAGGCCAAGAAGCGATCTACCCGCCCATCTCCATTAGCCTGCTCAGCATGAGGTTTCTGTGCAAGTCCAGCCTTATTTCTGTCTGCATCACTTGTCGTGAGCTCCTCTCTTTGCACTCCCCACCCCTTCCATACTCCCTTATTCACTCTTTATTGCCCTTCTTCCCTACCACCACAACCCACCCCCAAGTTCACAGATACCATGTACACAACTACAAACATATTTGTTCTTCTCAGCTCTTCTTCCACTTCCCCAGACATTCCCTCAACACAAATACAGACAAGGGCATCATCTTCAGTTCTGGCCGTATCACTGCCTCAACCTTTCACCTGCTCTGCTATTACCACACACACACATGCTGAGAGTTTGGATGTCCCAGAATTCCCACATCTTTATCCCGAACCCAGATATCTCAGAGTATCTGAATTATCTAGATTTCCTGCATGTCTACACACAACCCCCACTCTCAATGTGTTTGAATGTCACATCATTTTTTAGTGGCCTTGCCTTGAGATACACATACACACACCCACATACCACACCTCAGGGTGGACTCTCTCTCAGAGGTATTATACTCCCCCTGCCCCCTGCAAGGTCTTACTGCCCCCAGATGTAAACACAAAGAACATCCCTAATCTAGGGAAGGGATGTCTTACTGTATATCTCACTCTCCACTGCCACCTAAGTATATACACACAAACACACAGACAGAACCCACCATTCACTGAATGTTCCCAGTTTCACTCCCTGCCTCCTACACCTCTCATTCACAGGTACATAAGAATGCATGGCAAGTCTTAGTCCCTGTATATATGTATACCCACAGAAGCAGCAATGGAAAGAGAGAAGAAAAGACTTTAATATCATAGCCTTTCCACTTTCACAAACTACTCTCCCACCGCCCCACAACAGAAATTCCACTTTAGAATGAACCATATCAGGTACTCCCTATCCTCTGCCTAATAACTTATATACCCTCTACATAGTATTATAGTAGACCCTCATTCCCATCCTTATACCAATACATCCAATGTACTAATGTCTTCATGTAAAGCTTTCATGAGTTTCTCCAAGTAGATCCAGTTTCTGGCCTCCTCCATCTCCCTGGTACCCAGAAAATTCTCCTTGTCATAATGTTCCTGGCATTCTGGAAACTATCACTCCTGGACTAGCTTTTCATGTTACCCAGAGAACCACCCACCCTGACTCTTTTACAGGAAGAAGTTGTGCCTATCTTAATGTCCTGTGTTGCCCTATAAATATAAGAATACCTTCATACACAAGGACCACTTCCCCCATGTCTGTCACTGACCTGACCATCCTCCCGCCCCATCACTAACATCCCCAACCCTGTGTACATCATAGCCCCTGCCTCTCCAGACTGACATCTGTGTACATGGCCCTCACTGACAACAGAGACACACATGGGCTACCTCTGGATGGTTGTCTCACTGCCTGTTCCCACACTTTTCCATATACCCCCACCTCTCATTGCTGCTACTTCTCCTCAGAGATACCTCCTGGCTCCCAAAGGTCTCAGTGATCCTTCCTCTATTTTCAAAAACATAACATGATCCTGTGTGCATTTATGCAGATGCATAGTGTCTACTTCACAATGACTTCTTTCATAGCCCCTACTCTTACACATAAATAATTTTGCCTATGTCAATGCCCCTCCCATTCAATATCTACAAAGGCTCCAAACACAGTCCTCCTTGCCCTAAGAGACTTCTCTGACACCACACATAGACATAAAGGTACTCCCTCGCACCTAACACTCAGTGCCTTTATGCCCCAGCCCTTCCAGCAAAGGCTCTACCTTTCCCCCTAAGTTCCTTTGCTACCTCCCCTCTCTTTCTGTTGTTCCCTATCATGCCCACTCTATACCATACCCAATTCCAGCTGCCTTCCTTCCCTCTTTCAGATTTCATCCCCCACCCTGACATATACACCAAACTGTTCATTCCTTCAGGATCTCTCTGCTTAAAGTTCCTATTCCCTAACCTAAACAAAGGCACTGAAAACACATCCCTCAGAAGGAGATTTGTGTAGTACCACTTTCTTACCACCTCATATTCTCTTTCCACCACCAGGCTTTGTCTCACTAACTTGTATCCTCACCTAAAAACCACACTACTCCTTTATTTTCACTTTTCTGATCTCCCTTCCCTTCCTCTAACTTAATACCCCTGGTTTCCCTCTTTCTCATATATACAGCAAAATCCTGTCTCATCACCACCCAGCCTCCATACACATTCACATATACATAGAAAGCATTATTGTCTCCCTGCTCCTGATTCACTGCATGCAAAAAACACATGCAGAATCACATATATCCACCCACCCCTTGCTATCTCCTCTGTATTTTGCTGCTCAGTGCCCACAACCACACCATCCCATGCAGCACTCTGTATGAAGCAGCCAATAGTGTGACAGTTGTTGGGACCCTGAAGCTTACATACACTGTCTTAAAGGGGAGGAAAACTAGGTGTCATCTACACATCAAGTTGCTTCCTAGTCTTGCCTCACCCTGGCTACCTTCCATTACTTTCCATCTCTTCTCTAGGGTGGAGGGAAGCCTCAAGAACCAGCTGGAGAGGGAAGACTGGTGTGATGGAAAGTGAGTATCAGGTTTCTTACCAGAGCTAACTTGCCATGGAGAGCCCTGCAAAGCTCCTCTTTTCTGGGCCAGAAGCCTGGCATTCTCCGCAGTGGGAGACTCCTCTCCAGTAGATAAAGGCCCCACCTCCATTCTATCTTCCTCCTCCACCTCTTCCTCCTCCTCATCTTCATCTTCATCATCTTCATCTTCTTCCTCCTCCTCCCACTTCTGGTCATCATTTTCCTCTTCCTCCTCTTCCACCTGATCTTCCAGATTTTTCTCCTCTTTTTCATCTTTCTTGAGATCATTAAGGCGGCCCTGCTCCTCCTGCTGCTGGGGTTCTCCTTCAATTCCAAAGGAACCAGCTGGTTTGAGGTTCCAATACAGGCTGTCCAATGTGTAAGGAGACTTCCCGATGGGGGAGGCCTCTGAGCCCTCCTGTACTAGGCTGTTCTCTCCAGTCTGGGTATAAATGGAACAGATGCGCAGCAGCCTTTCCTGCTCCTCGTCTGGCAGGACCTGTCCCATGGCTTTGAAGACGCTGAGCAAAGGGAAGGATGGAGTAAGACAGATTCAAAATCTCAACTCACTTCATACCCCAACATTCCATGGTTTGAATGTGGTCTCTAAGTTTCCAGACCTGCCTCCGAAAGGCAGTGCAGAAGAGCAAACTGAAACGGGACCGAGGCCCCTGAACAAGCGCTGTGATTCATCTCTGTGGCTCACTTCTACTCTCAGTGAAACAGAGTAATGGTACCTGACTTATAGGGTTGTTGGGAAGAGTAAGATAGCTCACACAGAATGTCTGGCACAGCGCCTAGCACATAGTGAGTTGGCATGCAATAAATGATAGCTATTCATCTGTACTAAATGCTTTGTAAATACACAAACTAGCCAACAGGCTAACAGGACTGGACGTGAGAATGGCAGAACCCTCTGTTCCCCTGGCCTAGCTGAGCAATTTGTTCTGAGTTCCAAAGATATGCCTCCAAGCATGTTGGGCTTCTTCTGCCTGGAACACAAAATGTGACTCCTTTCCAGGAGCAATTACAGTCCTGCCTGAAATGGAGGAAAAAGAAAAGAAACCAGCAGTTGACAAGACAAAGTGAGATGTGAGAGGGAAGCCAGATGAGCACTGTGGACCTTGGGCACTACAGGAACTGGGGAAAGGCAGAGAGTACAAGGAGGGCAGGAGAGATCAAGGGAGGGCTTTGTGCAGAGACAAGAGTAAGCACACTATACTGTGTACACGTGGTGGGAGTACCCCGGCTCCGGGTGAAGGGCTATGCTGAGGAGCTGTGGGAACAGAAGTGTGCAAAAGTTAAGTGTGTGTGTTAGAAGAGGGGGTCATCTGACAACTCTAAGCACAGGTGATGGCTGCATTTCTGAAGATCACCATGGTACCTGTGTGGAGGATGGCCTCATGGAGATGTGGAAGATGGCCTGGAGGCAGGGAGACCAAGGAGCTGGTAAGGGTTGACCTAGGGTACTGACCATGGAGACAAGGGGAGAGAGGCTGTGAAAGACACAGAGAGCAGGACTTAGTGACTGATGGTAAGGGTCAGGCAAAGGGGAGTTAAAGATAATGAGAGGGTGCATGTAAAGGATGGTGCTAATAGCAAAACCAGCAACACAGAGCCAACAGGAAGGAGAGATCCTAGGGAGAAAGAACATGAACACCTCTTGCAGAGCCTCATATAAAACCAGGGATCTGGTCATTGCTGGAGGTGTGGATGGAGTAGACAAATAGTTTCCTTCTATGTGTACTGAGTTGTGAACTGAACTGTGAGTCATTCATGGAGATTGCCATTATGCTCAGCAAGCTCTCTGGCCCCATATGGTCTCTGGTCACTGGGGGTGGGGCTGGGGCTTAATGACTTTACTGAAACACCCTTTCTGCAGGGCTAATTTCATATTCCAAGAGGACACTGACTCAAACTGAATTGATATTGGCTGCTTCAGGGAAAGTCTTGAAAAGTTTCTAGGCTTTTTGGAGGAAAAGCCAGAGATGTTCTTCCTGCTCACTGTGGTCCATTAGTATGATTAATAATAAACATTCCCAGGCACTTGATATTGGCAAGATGCTGTTATCACCACTGTTTATTATTGCCCACCTGCTATCTCAAGCTGTCTAGTGTGATCACTGAGGTGTAGGGGTAATACGAATCTTAAAATGCATCTCTCTCTCTCTTCGGGTTTGTCTGGTCACAGGTCAGGTTGTGGAAGAATGTGGAATTTGGACTCACAAAACCTGGGCCCAAATCCTTGTCCCACCATCAACAAACTGTGTAGCTTTTGGATAAATCACTTCACTCCTTGGCGCTCCAATGTCTTTCTTATCAAATAAGGATATAATCCTTGATCTCTAAAGGCTGCTGTGTCAAAGGAAATTACTTCTACAAAAAATACAGCACCATGCCTCAGACTGTTAACTGCCAGTGGTATCTTTTATTTCTTCTTCTGGGGAAAACAAAGCCAGGTTCTCTATGTGCCTAATAACACATGCTTTTCACAATCATGCAATCTAATGGAACATTAGAGAAAGAGTACGGGAGTAAGGACAGGATATCTGGATTCTGGCTCTAGCTCTGACTTGCAGACTTACCGCTGACTTACAGTCTAATACCTAGGATAATCCTATGTCTCAACCTGTGTGACGGGATGATTAGGACTCTAGATTCACTGATTACCTGGGAAAAGCAAAATCTGTGTGTAAGGACTGTACCCAAGTAAGCCGCTGTTACTGCCAGTATGTGCCACATCCCTCTGGTATGCTTGGATTGGGAGATCTCTGTGGTCCAGACTTCAAGACCAGCAGCTTCCACTCTGCAGGCACTTAGGATTGGAAAGCACCTTGAAGGCCACCTACCCAAAGCTCTCCATGCTGCTCTTCTCACTCCCTTCCCCCATTACCTTCACATGCCATGGTCTTTCCAGACTTTGAAACTTCATTTATTCTTCTGGAATTGCTCAAATGCCCTGTCATGTTTTTCTGACCCCTCCAGGTCATTTTGGTTCTCTTCCCAGTTTCCCACCTATCCATATCACTTCCAGTCTAGAGCATACACATCTGGAGATCTAGCTGTTTGGTTCAGTTCCATCTGTTGGATATCTTGCCCTAGCTTCCTCTCTCTACAAACCTACATTTTTTTTCTCTTATAAACTACTACTGTGCCCCAAATGCCATCAGGGTTCAAGAATGACTTTCTGACTCTATGAAGGGATCAGGGGACTAAGAGGGTCTTGGCATCTAGACTCCCACTTCATTCAGTCCCCAAGCACAAACTGAGCTCCCAGCAAAGAGAGCACTGCTGGCAATGAGAGAGCAGAGTATACTTTAGTTCAACAATGTTTACTGAGGTCTGTTTAGGGTCTGGATTTGTGTTGTGGTTTAGGGCACAGACGGCTAATACAGAGCCCTTACCTTTAAAAAGCTCTTATAGAGGGAAGGAGACACTATGGGAAAAAGACATGGCAACATAAATTCTCAGATTTGGAAAGTGCTTAAGAGTCAACATAACAGCACAGATAGTGATACCAAGTGAGAAAGGGGGCAAAAGAGAAAGATTACTTTAGGACTGGGTTGAGAACAAGATGACCAGTGTTTTGGTCATAGTAAAGTATCTGTGGGCCATCCATGTGGAGATGTCTGACATACAGTCAAATATAGGAGGCTGAATCTTGGGGGAGGGGCCTGGGATAGATAAAGAGATTTGGGCCTTGGCACTTTATAGGAACTGGGGAAAAAAAGCACAGGCATTTCAAGGAGAGAGTGGTAAACGGCCATTAATGCAGCAGACACCGCAACGGACAAGGGCTCAATGGATTTGGTAATTAGGAGATCAAAGCAGATTTGGGAGTTAAATGCCAAATTGCAGAAGGTTGAGGAATAAAAGCGTAGTGAGGAAATCAAGACTGCTGAGTACAGACTACTCTTTTGAGATGTTCTAATGGTGGTCGGTGGTGGGGGGAAAGGACTAATATGCTGCTGATTACCCAACACAGGGATGAAGGGTCAAAGGAGATTTTGCTTATGTTATTGTTTAAAGATGGAAAAAAACCTGAGGCACATTCATAAGATGAAGAGGAAGAGCCAGGAAAGCAAGGGAGAAGCAGGGTTGAGGCCCCAGTGACGTTGGCAGAGGTGGCTCCAGAGAATAGGTGGAAGGGCAGGCTTTGAGGTGGGGCAAGGCCAATTCATCCTGAGACTGGCAAGATGGTTGAGTGTCATCACAGATCAGTTCACAAGGGCTAGACCTCAGGTGGAGGGGCCCTGCTAGATGCTTGAGGAAGCTAGGGTGAAATGGGGAGGGGTTTGAGGTGAGTGGTAAGGGCTTAGAACAGTCAGGAAACAGGAGAAAAAGAGGGCAGAAAACAAGTAAAAAGTTCAGACAAGCAGAGCTGAGGCCAGGCCTGAGATTAAAAATCATACCTCTGTAGTGGCAGCAATCCACAATGCTACGTAGTTTTCTCCAGCAGAGCTCAGCTACTTGGACTGAGGAGTGGCAGAAGCAGAGTGGGGAGAATCAATCCCAGCTCAGGGGTTGGCAAGTGAAATACACCAAAGGATAGGCAGAGTCCTGACGATGAATGGTTGAAGTGATCAACCACACACGGGATGGAGGAGAAGCAAGGCTGAGGAAATGGAGGGATGGAGGTCTGGAGGCAGGCAAAGAGCTAACATCATGGGATGCAAGGGTGAGAAATGGAAGGATAAGAGGTTATGGCCACTGAGTGGGATGCTGGGGTGTCAGGTTTCAGAGGGGGAATAGCTCTGAATGATGGAAATGTGTTGCAGATGTAGTAGAAAATGAAAGTCACTGGAGTGAGGAGATGAAGAGTGTCAGATGGATCACTCAAATGAAATAGATATTATTCCAGAAAGGAGGAATGTTATGCCTATTATGCCTGTCTGCCTGTTATGAAGGAAGTGGCTCAGGATTAGACCATGACAGAGAAAAGGAAATGGAGACAACCACAGGTATTTACAGGAACCAGTGCAATATTCAGTTTGACCACAGCACCCAGGGTAGATTGGGTAAAGGGGACTCACAGAAGGTACAGTTACCATGATGGGTTGGGGCAGAATCAGAAAGATCTTTCAATGTCAGGCCAAGAAACCTAGACTTCATCAGAATATGTCACTGAAGGTTGGTGAACACCTAGGAGAGATATACTTTGGGAGATAACAAAGGAGACAGCACAGGGCTCAGAGTCAGAAGACTGGGTTCAATGATAAATAGCAGCTATCATTTATTGTGCCCTCACTTTGAACAGGCCACTGGGCTAAGCACTGTGGGGGTGGGAGGAAATTATCTCATCCATTCTCAAAACAGACTCAGCTGAGACAGGTCTTAAGTTGTGTAATCTTAAGCAAGAATTCCCTACCCCTTCCCTATCTCAATTCTCCCATCTGTTAATAGGAGGGAAACAGGACTCAGAGTCCTTGCAAAGGCCTAATTCTGCCACTCTAGGCTGTGTGTCCCTGAGGCCTATGGAGCCTTACCCTCTTACCAGATGAAATTCAAGAGACTTACAGCTGAAGGAGTTGGGAACTGGCCCAGCAAGGGGACCCCAAGCAGGACTCAACCACCCGGGGCCAGTCAAGAGAGGCAGAGCAGTTGAATAGCCTCCAACTCCTTCTGGCTTCCCACTGGCTTGCAGAAAATCGGCGGGCATTCCGTCCTGAGAGAGAAGAGAGAGTCTGAGGAGAAGGAACCAATAAGCCTCCCACCCAATCTTATACCTTTAAAAGCTTGGCTTTGTCCCTCCCTACTCCTCCAGACTCCCTACTCTATTCCTCCCATTTGCTGAAGCTTTCAGGCCCTTTTATCCCAGACCAGTTTACTTGGCTCCAAAGTAAAAAAAAAAAAAAAAAAAAAGGTGGAAGATTTGTCTACTGCTATTGCGGGCCCTCCTGGACAAGCTTAAACCTTTAACAAGGGGAATGTCCACCTGGTGCCTTTCAACTGAGAGCTGAGGACAGCAGCAGATGCTTCTGCCTGGGCTGTGTTAGGCCCTGAGGTTAGGGCTAGTCTCCCTCACCAGTCTTGGTGTTAGCCACAATCAGTTCAATGGTCCATCTGAGGATGTAGGTGGGCCGGATCCCGCTGTCACCCAAGGCTGGCAGCTCAGAGAGCAACCTCTCCAGCAGGGCCTGTGTGAAGGTCTGGGAGTGCAGGCCCCTGAGCAGAGGCTGCCAGAATTGAGAGAATGGCTTTGGCACCAGGATGTCACTCAGGTCCACATTTTCTGGTTTGTGAGGGATACAGGTTGATGGAAAGGGGAGGCAGGGGCCCATGGGAGAGAAGGAGAAAGGAAAGGAAAAAAAAGGAGGGAGGAAATAAGAAAAGCAAAGGGAAAGAAGGTGGGGAGGAAAGGGGGTGGGGGGCGCCCAACAACAACAGAGTTGCCATCACAAAACAGAAAGAGAAGAGCACAACAGCAAGGAGAGAAACCAGTTAGTATTCGACAATAAAATGACTCAAAACAAAGTATTAAAAAAACAAAAAAGCTCTGGTTCTAGCTTCATCTTTGTCAATAACTCACTGTGTAATTTTGGGTCAGTACCTTCCCCTCTCTGGACCTCAGTCTGACCATCTGTAACATGAGGATATTGAACTAGATGACCTCACAAGGCCCTTCCAGTTCTGCTATTCTAACTCTCTAGTAAGTGGCTAAATCACAATTAACATAGCACAATAATGACATTAAGACTCTCCCACACCCCAGCCCACCCCAGCCCACCCACTTCCAGGCCACTTAAGAATAGCCCAGCAACTGAGTAACAGTGGTGCTACATGTTCTGCTCAGCTGAGACAGGCTATGGAAAGGCAGGAAACATCCCTTGCCTCCCAGCCCTGGGCTACCCAGCCCACCCCTGGTGTTCCTGCCCAGGACAAAGAATACTCTTTGAAGTGAGGCCCCAGGACCATACCTTCGTAGTCTATCTGCAAAGCTGCCAACTGTTCAAATGTGGGGATGAGAAAGCCATCATCCAGAAAAGCATCCAACACAGCCTCCCTGGAGCAAGAGGATACTTATTTAAGCCCTCTTCTACTTCTTTACCCACTCCCAGGGCAGCTTATGCCTCCGGCTCAAGTGAGCAAAGCAGCATGGGAAATGAAAGCTGTTGACAGTTGGATCTCAGGCCTCAGCCTTTTGGGGCAGAGACAGGGCCAAAGACTGGGATAACTAGATTTTGAACAAGCATTTACCAAGCACACGCTGATCTAAGGCCCATAATGACGGTGGTAGTGGCTGAACAAGCCTGAAAGCACACACAGAGAAAGGTCCCAGGTCCACAGAGGAGGTAATGCCTAGGGTCACAGGGTCAAGGGCTTTTAGACGTCAGCTACTAATCAGTCTTTTTGCTTCTCTTAACAGTCCTCCAGTCTTTTACCCTCCCTTCTCCCCAGTTACCCCCTTTCAAATCCTAGAAGCAGAAACTTTGGGGACTCAACTGCAGGAGCAAATATAACCCTTATTCCTAGGGACCCCAAGAACCTAGAATTACGTTACAGGGCTTGAAAGCATAGGCTATAGGGGGTAATCCCTCAACCCATGTAGCTCAAACTGAAACCAACAATCACTAACTGTTTTCTGCAGATCTAACAGTTCCCCTCAAGAGAGGATCCCCAAGCTGACCAGGCCTAGAGGGGGAACATGAGTTCCCAAGGTGTCTCAATGGCCAGAGGCATTGTCAGACCATTCTGTCATGCTTAGATCCCTCCCTCCACCAGGTATGAGGTGAAAAGACTTGTCTTTCCATCCATCTCCTATCTTCTCAGGTCAGTATCCAGGAAGAGCACTTACAGCAGCCAGCTGCCTGCCCAGCATAACTGGGCAGACACTACTGAACACAGGTACAGAGACAGTTATCCCAGCTGCTGATATGGCCTTTGCTGAAGGGTGCTAAGAAGCCTAGGATAGGCAGACACTGATAAAAACGTCTTTGGAATTAGTAGTATCTTTGGAATGAAAAAGATGCAAGGGGCAATCCCAACCTGCACTGTAGGCCATCTACCCAGGCCCACCCTGTCACCTGTAAGACCTTACTAATACTCTCTGCCCCAGCGCAGATTCCTTCCAATCTCTCCCTAGGGTCTAGCAATGCCTCCACAGGGTCTTAGTGGAAGGTTCCTCAAAGCCCTTTTCCAGCTGAATTTGGGTAGCAAGATCCAAGAGCTAAGGAGGAGAGGAATTGATAGATATTGTCTGCACCAGATTGAACTGAGCACTCTTTGGAGGGTGGGGGGAGGCTCATGGCCACAGAGCAGGGAGGGACTTACTCTTTCAAAGAGCCAGATCCTGGGGAAGCCTCTCCTTTGTTCCCCCTACCACGATTATCCTACCCAAGGGACACGATTATTGCTTACTTGCAGTTAAAAAATCAGCAGTGCTCACTGTATCTTTTACCTCAAACTTGGACATGGGCTAGACAGTGAAGTGGTAAGGATAAAGGGCTTTTCCTACTTAACCAGAGCTCCACATACCACTGGACAGAGAGGAACAAAGCTGGCAAGGGGACTGATGACAGTAGACATTTCTGTCCCTGGCCATTTTAGTGATTCAGAGTATGCAATCCTTACCTGGCAGCTGGCAGGGCCAGGGGAAGAGGGTCAGGCTGAATTTGGGTCATCTGGTAGGGAATCGGGATTATCCGTAAGATTTCCTTACAGCAAAGGTTGACAAGCTGGGATATGGAAGCCTATTTCAGTGAGGCTGCTAGAGAGCCCCTAATTACCTAGTTACACACCTGTTCTCACATGTAATGCCTTTGAGCTCTGCCAGGATGTATTCTACAGGTGGAGACAGGTTGTTCCATGCTTTAACAGCCTGAGGTAAATGCCTAAATTTCTCCAGCACCTGCCAGCAAAGAAGTTACCATCAGAACCCTGATTCAACCAAGCAACCCTCTTCCACCCTTCAAGGATCCCTTCCCATAGGACCTCTCAGCACCTCCCTTCATGAGATAGGCATGGCATGCAGGGGTGGGCCCACAAATTCCCTACTGAGCCCACATTCTAAAATATCCTGACCTTGGAAAGCCAGACCTTCTTCTCCCTCCCTCCCCACCCTGAATTCCCTGTGGCTCCCAACCACCAGATACTCCAATACTGAGATGTCCAGTGAGGACATTTTGTTGGAATTGGGCCAGAGACCCTTGGGCCCAGGAATGAGGAAAAGCAATGGGTTATGGAAGAAAGGGAATCAGGACATTGATATTCTAATTCTAGTTCTGTCACTGATTGCATATGTGACCTGGGGCTAGTCCCTTCACTCATCTGTGGTTTCAATTTATTTCTTCATCTGTGAAAAGGAAGAGCCAAGCTGAATGGTTTCTAGGCTACCTCCCTTCCTGCTAAAACAGGACTCCTCAAGCTCACCTGATCTAGGAAAGTTCCTGGGTGCCATCTGCTTATCAGCTGCAGTATTGCAGGACTATGCAACCACCTATGCCCAGTTGTTCCCTACCACCCAGTGGGGCAGATTATCCAGACTTCCATCATCTGCTCTCTTCCATCGGTGTTGAGGATCAGCCAACTGGATTCTGCTTCTCTTGTCTCCTTCCTAGATCCCCCCTCTCTTTCCGAGAAGTCCCCTCAAGCTCTGCCACTTTTCTTTCAAATTCCTTTTCAGGACTTCTCTCAGGAAGCTGGCAAGAGGGAAGAAATGGCTGGGCAAATGAAAACACACAAAGTCAAGGGCACTTTCTTACCTTAAACTGCTCCTCTTCGTATGAGACCAGCAGTTCTCGGGCTCTTTCTGAAAATACAATATGGAAACAGATAGGGCAGCCCGGCCCTCTGCTCCTTATGGGATTCTGAGCCCTTCTCATCTCACTTCTTGAGTTGTAAATTGGGAACCAGAATTCTTCCCTCTCCTACTTCACAGGGTTCAAGGGAAATGGTTTGTGACAGTAACTGTTTTAAGCTAAAACTCACCACAACCCCAGAGGAATTGCTGAGCCAGGAAAATAACCAGTGTTAACCATAAGTCTGAGTCTTACAGACTCAGGGGCCCCTCTATACCCCCCATCCGACCCAAGGACACCTACCATATAGCTCTTTATGTCTCAGAGCCTTTTTCAAATGTGAATCAACCTCTTTGTTGCCTTCACTGTCTCCATCAACCCTGATATCCAGTTCTGCACCTTTCCCTTTATCCATAGGCTCTGGTTTCTGTTCTGTGATGTCATCAACTACAATATTTTTATCTTCCTCTTGGTCTTCTTCATCTGTCTCTTCCCTATCCTCCTCCAGCTCCCAGGTTTCTCTCAGGCTGTTCTCCAGCTGGCGGCACCAGTAGGTCTTCTGGAGCCAATCCAGAACAAAGTAACAGCCTAAAGGAGAGGAGGAAGGAAGGCAGTATCACTGGAGTAGCCACAGGCAAACAAGCTCCTAGCAGGCCCCTAGCCTCCTCTTATAAGCATTATGGGAAGACCTGAGGGAAGATGGTTGACTCTAAGAAGGCACAAATCTCAAATATCTAGAGGTAGCCCGTCTTGCTCTGGGTTATCTCCCTATTCTTTGCTTTTTTTCTGCTTATCAGCACCTTTCACAAGAAACTAATACCAGTATTAGAGACGGAATGCCAAAAATAATACAGAGCTGACAAGTGAAGGAGAGGGACCCAGGCCCACTAGATAGTTATAGGGTTCTGGCCAAGTCTCTTCCTTTTTCTGTATCTCAGCTTCCCCAACATGAAGGGACTAGGCTGAATCAGTTGGGATGGGGTGTTTAAAGAACTCCTGGGTTCATGACACTGAATGGCTCACACCTCTCAACCTGCTCCCCATTCACTTCTCTAGGTATGAAATTTAAGGGAATGCCAAAAAACATAGTAATCAAGACATCAAAAGAGGATCAGAACAGTGTGCTCCTAAGCTGTACTGGAGTCTGAAGCAAAAGGAGAAATCACCAATAATTCTGAGCTTCTGACACCCCCTTAAAGTGTGTGCCCAAGACAAATGCCTCACTTGCCTCACTGTAGTTCTGGCTCTGACACCAGTTAGAGATCCTCCGTCTCCCCACAGTGCCACCCAGCCCAGGCCCCTGGGCTTAACTATAGGTATGATCCCTGAAAACTCACCTCTGCGGCAGTCATTTATATGGGGCATTTTCTTGTGTGTCAACTCATGGCGAAGTTCAACAATCCAATCCGGAATGTTTATCTGATTGTGAGGGAGGGTGTGAGTACAGATATTAGAAAATATTAAAGCTCCAAAGGACCAAAGAGATTAATAACCCTGGCCTCCCCACATTTTACAGATAAAAAATACTGAGATCCTAAGGAGGTTTCAGTCTTAATGGCAGAGCCAGGATTAGAAACATGGTCTCCTTATTCCTTCTACTGCTCTGGGGAGTTAATCTGGAAAATCAGAAAAGATAGCTATCTCCTCCAACACCAACCACCCTCTTTGAACAAAGATTCCTGTGAAAGAGCATTAACAATCACCCCCAGCCTTCTATGCCCTATGAGTCCCAATCCCTGGGTGCCCTTTATCCTTCCTCCCTTCATCCCACACTCTTTTTCAGGAAGCTTCTCTTTATGGCTGAGAACCTGCCCGCCCTCTGGGCTTCTACACACCTCACATACTCACTCAGGGCAGGAATGTCAGGCATTTTCATGCTGCTCAGCTGAGCTTGTCTCTTCCCTCAGACTGTCAGCTAACTCTCAGAAGGCAAGTGCTGGGACTGCTACCTCTTTCCTGTCCTTACCCAATGGAGCAATCCAGTGCCTCAGCTACACTGGCCCACTCCCAAAAAGCTGGACAAGCCAAGCCACTGAAGATAGCAGCCATGAGCAAGGGAGAAAGTCTGCTTCTTTCGAGCAGGAGGCTGAGGCTCTGGGGCTCTTGCTGGGCTTGGCTGGTAGTGGGGGGATGAGCTAGTCTGACTGTGTGCCCATAACACCCAATGCCCCATTTAGTGAGCCCTTCTGGGGCAAGAGAATTAAAAAATGCCATTTTGTCATACATACCTCCTGAGCCAGGAACTTGAGAGGGAGCTTGACAAACTTTGTCTTCCTCTCTGAGATAAGATTCACAAACCTGGGGTTGGGGAAGAAATCAGTGGCATAGCCCAAGGAATGGTTTTACTCAAACCAGTGGGGCTTCAAAACATCTTGCTAAGTTACTGACACCCGGAGTTTCTACAACTTTCCACTAACTGGTCTGTCCTCTTCTTATGATTGGTATCAGCCAGCGCAGGGATGTCTGCCCTGTACTTAAGCCATACAGATGAGGAAGACACTGCTCTGGACTTGAAGAGGTCAGTCTAGGATAAATAATCATGACAGAATAAAACATACTATGCTAGATCACGTTACAAATGCTAAAACAAAAGATTACCTATATCAAAAAATATGAGGAGCCCACCTAAATGATGGAGAAGGTAAGAAGAGCTAGGGAGGACCTCAAGGCACACAAAGTAAACAGTATGAGCAGATTTTGATAGCTGAGAAAATTCAGTGACAGTCTTTTTTCTGATGTGTATGAAATAGCTAGAACCACTCTATATCATTTTGTTAATCAGGAACTCAGTGTCCACTTCAACTCAGCAACCTTTCAGTTGTCAAGGACAGAAGGGGGAACTAGGTATGGATGCGAGGAGGGTTGAAAAATCTACATCGAATCATGGCCAAAGACCTCAGACCATTCAGAAAAGTTCTGGGTAAAAGAGTTAAAGGGGAAGAAAAAAAAATCAAATTATCAAAGCTGGAGGTGATTCACTGAGATCACTTGGTGTAAATCACCCACACCCCACATTCCAGAAAGAGAAGAAAAATGGAAGACAAAAGGTTCTCAGGGGAAAAAAAAGGAATGTGTATTGTCAGGGGGTACCAAAAGGTGTCATGTCAAACAATCACAGGATGACCCATACAGAGAGGCACATGGGGTGCTTTGCTTCAGGTAGCACCTAAAGCCAAGCTTTGCTAATCAAGCGGCTACCCCCACCCCCATCCCTCAATCCATCCTCACCCCTACCCATGCAGGCCTTACCTGACCAACGCCATGCCATAGAGCAGTCTAAGTTCATCAGGGCCCAAGCCACCAGCTACATCCATGAGCTTACAGCGTACCAGGTCAGCAGTAGAAGCCACTGCCAGGGGTAGTTCGTTGCCTAACCTAAAGAGCCACAGTCCAGCACCATCATAAAGGTCCCTTACCCTGGTCCACCCACCACCTCAAAACCTAGATCATTGTAAATTATTCCAATGACATAACTGGCTCTAGAGGGATTGACAAGACACAAATCAATAAAGTAGGAAGAGGGAGGGTAACCTAATTGTATACAATCCAAATGTATACAGAGTGTGAGATGCTGGCTAGGGTTTACAAAAGCAGTTGATTGCCTAACTGCTAGGCAATCAACCAACAATTAAGCGTGAACACACTCCATTCTTTCACTTTAAAACCTTTAATTCATTCAGCTGGAGGAAACTTCATCCTTTGCTCCCAACTCAATCTTACCAATTGGACCGAGGTTCCCCATCCAAACACGGTTTTGCTAGCCAGCACCGCCCCCGCTCCCCGCCCAACTCGACTCAAAAATCCACCCTCGGGTGTAAACCTACTCCTTAAACCTGGCTCGAGTACACCGGTCCTTTTGGCACCTTCCCCAAGACAGAAGAAAGTAAGGGTTAAAGCTCGAAGATTTAACAAGAAGGTGGTTGAAGCACACCGCCTTCCTTTCCGTACATGGGATTAGTACAAAAGCGTGGCTGGGACTTTCCCCCAGGGTCTTGGGAAATGGGCAACGCCCAAATCACTCCAAAGGACCTTAGGCATTTAGAAAATTGCAGACTTGGGCTTTGTAAATGGAATCCTACAAAGAAAGAGGTGAGACGCCACTAGCACGATAGCAGGAGGGCTGAGCCGGCAGCCTTACCTACTCCTCCACACGGTGATGCGGTTCAGGGCGTACCGCTGCAATTTATGGTCATCACAAAAGAGATACACCGTCACCTGATCCCACTCGGCCCTACTGAGCCAGGCGACCACGATGCGCTGGGCCCAAAGTGGCGACGACCCTTTCTCTTTGACGCACTTTCCGCACCACGCACTCCACACAAGATCCATACCCAGGAGACCTACACCTGGCCGGATCCGGATTCCCACCGGACACTGGACTCCACCGCAGGCCTTCTGTCGCAGCACTCCCACAGCTTTCAGTTCAACATGCTACCTTCACTCCAAACCGCCGCTGTGCCAGCAGCCAATGGGAGAGCGTGACCCAGACGCAAGCCCGCCTCCCTAAGTTAGCGTGGCAAATCAGAACGCGAGAACTGGGAGCCGACCGACCCACAAATTAGAGGCCAGGCCTCCTTAGACGGAAGTGTTCTTTTCTCAAAGCAACCGTGCCGGCATCAAGTGTTCAGCTTCAAGGTTCCGCTAAGTTCCTGGTTACTAACGTGCTTCTGTCCCAGACCCCAAGAAGGGTGTCTAAACTGCGAGGAATTTCGCTTTGCGCCCTTTGGCGGGCTGGGGAGGCATGTGATTGTCCTGTGTACCGGGAATGCGTTTATAAGTATGTTGTTATTGCCATGAATCAGCACCTGACCCAGAAAAACACTGTGGACACTGAAGCAAGTCTACAGAGGAAATACTGAACTATTTAAAGTTGGATTGGAAAATCTGCTGGTTTTTCACATCTGTAAAGCTATGAGCTTAAACTGGGTGATCTCTAGGTTCTCTTTCGTAGCGGAAATTGTAGGATTTTACTTTTTCAACAATCCATTGCTATGTTGGTTTCAGTATCTACATAGGTATACTTAGTTTTTCTGCATAATTCCTTAGGATTCGGGAGTTGCCAGGGGGACAATTTTCTGAAGCCCTTCTGATTTTACAGGTTAGCTAGATTTTTCAGGGTTCCATCCCAATCCTTCTCACGAAATTATTTTCCAGTCTAACACTTGAGAGAGAACTGTTGCTAGCAATAGTTTTATTGTTATCATGTTCAGTTAGCCAACATACCAGTTTTTGACTGTAGTGTTCCATGATTCATTGTTTGCTCATAACACCCAGTGCTCCATGCAATATGTGCCCTCCTTAATACCCATCACTGGGTTACCCCTGCCCCCACCCGCCTCCCTTCTGTAACCTTAAGTTTGTTTCCTGGAGTCCGGACTCTGATGATTTTTCTCCCTCTCTGATTTCTTCCCATTCACTTTTCCCTCCCTTCCCTTGAGGTCTTCTATGCTATTCCTTATGTTCCACATATGACTGAAACCATATGATATTTGTCTTTCTCTGCTGTTGATAGCAATCTTAACAACGTATCTATGAGTAACTCTTTCTCACTTTATAGCAACAAATACCAATCCATTTTCCATACATGCTACTTTCCCCAGCCAATTTCTCCTAAAATGTAATATTCTCATGATTCTTGAATGACATATACTCTGTTCTGACTAGCCATGCCAACCAGTAAGCCAGTTATCTGCCCCAAACCAGATACCCTTTAAGCTTCAGGATCTTGGCTTCATACAGGCAAAGACAGGGAGATGGCTTATATGACTCCTTAAGATCTAATCCAGTCAGAGGAGGTACTGAGTCTGAAGGAATCATTTGTGAAAATTTTGGGGGTTTAGAGGCTAATTTTGGATTTTGCTTTTCTGGAAAGACCCCTATCCTTCCCCTTTCATTCCACATGAAGCTGAAGGTCTCTCTATTCTATGTGTTCTAAGAAAACTTGACCAAAGTACCTAACAAGAGCACCATGTTTAGTATGTGACAAATGAAGCTTGATACTTTTTGATAATTAGGGATTACTGGGTCAAAAAGTGTGTTAAGTAGTGATAGCTTTGAGGAGACACTATATTAGTTTCTTGTGGTTGTGTAACAAATTTCTGTAAATTTTGTGGCTTAAAACAATAGAAATTCATTATCTCACAGGTCTGGAAGTCAAAAGTCTGAAATCAGTATTATTTGGCTGAAATTGAGGTGTTACTAGGGCAAAGGTCCTTCAGGCTGCTCTAGGGAGAATCCATCTCTAGTCTTTTCCAGCTTCTAGTGACTCCTGGCAGTCCATGGTTTGTAGCCACATCACTCCAATCTTCAAGGCCAGCATCATCAAATGTCTCTCTGCTCTGTCTTCACTTCACCTTTTCTTCGTGTGTATAAGATCTACTACCTCCCTCAACTACATGTGATCACATTCAGGCCCATTCTGGATAATCCAGGATAATCTCTCCATTTTAAGATCTTTTATTATTATTATTATTATTTTATGTCAGTCACCATACAGTACATCATTAGTTTTTGATGTAGCATTCCATGATTCCTTGTTTGCGTATAACACCCAGTGCTCCATGCAATATATGCCCTCCTTAATACCCATCACCAGGCTAATCTATCCCCTCACCCCCTCCCTTATAAAACCCTCAGTATGTTTCTCAGAGTTCATAGTCTTTCATAGTTTGTCTCCCCATATGATTCTCCCCTTCTTCACTTTTTCCTTCCTTCTCTGAATGTCCTCCATGCTATTCCTTATGTTCCACAAATAAGTGAAAGCATATGATAATTGACTTTCTCTGCTTAACTTATTTCACATACCATAATTTCCTCCGGTCCCTCCAGGACCCCTCTAGCTGTACGAATGGGCTTGAATTAAACATGGGCTCTCCAAGTCTAAGGCGTTGCCTGTGAAATCTGTAGGTTGATCAAATTTGTCTTCAAGCTAATGCTTCCCCTTGCTTGTTTCACCATCCCCCTCCTTCTAAATACCCATCCCTACTTTTGTGCATCCCATTTACCTAAGGCAGTCTTGAGGCCCCTAATAAGCATACCCCTATATGTTGATAACCCTCAAGTCTCCGGCTCTGGTCCTATCTCTCCCCGGAGCTCAAAATCCACTTAATCAACTGCTTGTTGCACTCAATGTCAACCTGTCCAAAACTAAAATACTTTTACCATAAATTTGACCCCCTATCCTATATCCTTTGATCCTAGTAAATGGCAACAGTATGCACAAGGCATCCAAGCTTCAGTCTTTGTACTCAGACAGCTTGGGGTTCAGTTCTGTCTCTACTTACTGTCTGTGAAATACTTGGCAAGGTTTTGAACTTCTCTATGCCTCATTTTCTTCATCTGAAAATGGAGGGGAGTAAAGCACTTACCTCACATAACTGTATGGATTAAAAGAGAGAAGTGTAGTGCTTCTAGAACAATGCAGAGCACATTGTAAGCACTAGAAATATTAGTATATTTGTTATTAATATTATCATCCTCTACTAGTCTATCTTCTCCCTCACTTGAATGTTACCCCTCCCCATAACTAGATAATCTATCTAGTAAACTCTCTTTACTGTCTTCTTAATAAGCCCTCTCCTTGACATCCTCATAGCCACTACTCTGGGTCAAGCCTTGGTCCTCTCTAGATCATATACTACCTTCTTAACTGGTCTCCCTGCTTCCATCCCTTACGCTGCAGTCTCATAAAATGAAACCTCATCTTGATAGAGTCATACATTCCTGGATTTTTTTCCTGAAACAGTAAGCATTAAATGGCTTTCCTTGGGTTTTTATAATTTGGCTCAAACCGACTTCATGTTTAGCTATTCTTTGTAACACATTGAAGTTACAGTTGGTCTCTGAATATGTCTCTTATAAGCCTTTATGCCCTTCCCTATTATGTTAGCCTATTTAGAAAGCTTTCATTTTTTCCCCTTTCTGGCAAAACATCATTTATCCTTTAAAATTTAGGATCCTTTGCCAAATCAAATTTTCCCAAGCAAAATAAATCTGTTAGGCCCATCTCTGAACCCCACACCACTTTGTACATCCTTATACTGGAGAAAGGAAAAGAAGGAAACACTTGTTGAATGCCTACCATGGTCCAGGCCCTATGCTAAATGATTGACAACATTGAACTTTGAGCCCTAGGGTGCAAGAAAGCAGCTACAGTCGAGAAAACTCTCCCACCCTTTTGTGTTCCAAAAAAAAAAAAAAAAAAAAAAAAGCTAGCTAATTGTAAGGGACCATATTGTCCTGTCATATTCTGAGATAAGACCCTACCCATACTTCCTCATGACTCCCATAAGACTGATGATGACTCCTTTGTTCACCTGCTTCTATAAAACTTTCATTTCTTTTCTTTGAGCAGTCTCCCTATGGCTAAGGCCTGAATAAAATCATCTTCTTAATTCTGTGAAGTTAGTTTTGTTCTTATTAGTTTACAGATAAGAAAACTGAAGCTTAGCTGTATGGCTTAAGATGGTACCATTAAGAAGGAGGAAATGTGATTTACTCCCAGATCTGTGTGGCTTCAGCCTAGGTTCTTTCCACAACTCTCAGACATGGGATGTGATTTACCTGCTTATAGGTTGGCTTCAGACCATGAAACCTAAAGAATCAGGGACATCCAGATCTCCAATTAATCTTAATCCTTGCTTGCTAAATGAGTTCCTGAATAAACCATGTCAGTTCCCACTGAGGTAGTGTGGCAGTGTTTCTCACTCCTTTTTAACCTAAGACTCTTTTTCCTAAGTGGGAAAAACAAACATGAAAGGCTAAAATTTTGAGCCAAAGGAAAATTTATATTTTAAATGTAGAAGATAATGATTTATCCTAAGGATTGGGGCCCTCTGAGGAATTTCAGGCCTGATGAGGGGGGATAGTGGTGAAGGGGGTTGGCTAAGTTCCCTTCTAAAACCTCCAGCTTTCTAAAGCCCTCAAGTGGCAGAATTTCCTCAGAGAAGTAGATGGCCCATTTGAGAATGGAAGCTTTTCATTGTCTACTGTGTCCCATTTATTATTCTATCCAATAATACCTCAGGATCAGGTGTTGAGAGGTAAGAGCCAAATAAAATCTGAGGCTAACTGCTTGCTTCTGTTGTAAGATGCTCTCTAAAATCATAATATCCTCTCAATGGAGGGCACCCCAAGGGTCGTCTTATCTAGTTACCTGATAAAGTAGATTGCATATCATTCACATGGGAACCTATGCCTTCTTAGGTATTTGCTTTAGAAACTAACAGTGCTCACTGTAGGTCATTGTTATTTGTGTCTAGCTTCCATGTTTTGTGCTTCAGTAGCAATGTACCTTCTTTTAGCTTTCTGCTGAAATGGCAGACAAACTTATAGATTCAAAGGTCCCACTCAAACCCTAATCTGCCTGAAGACCTCCATTTTAATTATCAAATTATGTATTATTTCCTAACAAAACCAGAAGGTTAGATCAGAGCAGTGCACGCTAGCTGAGTGAGGGAATTATAACTTTTAGCGGTCTGTCAGCATTTCTCTTAGGTTCAAACATTTCTGGGTCCAGACCCATTATAAGGAGACACATTTTACTTCATGACTCATTTCACACATACATATGTATAACTGAAACAAAGTTTATTTAGTTTTATTTTTTGAAAAATGCTGATCATCACTGTCATGTAAGGGGTTCATGACCATATACTGCCAACAACTGAGAATCATAACCTTCTATTCCCATACTTAGCCTGGACATTGAAAACTAAAACTAAGCCTTATTGTCTATGCAAACGTATTTCCTTATTCTATTATCTTCATTAACATGGCTTTACTTTTCCAGAGCTCCCCTGCCCAGGCAAATTGTTTGTTATAGGACTATCCTGAAAAATGCAACAATTAACTCCTCAATGGAAAGTATCCACAGAGAGTTTAAAATGCACTAAAAGTCTTTTAATCCATCACCTCAAAATCATTTTCTTGCTGTTTCCACCAGTCTTGGACTGTTGCATTATGATCCTTACCTAATTCTAATCAATCCCTGCATTAAAAGACCTACGTCAAACCAAACTTCCAATTCAAGTTCTAACTTTTCCTTTCCTCCCTTTGAGACATCTTTGCCAAAGCTTTACATAGGTGGTGTTCATCTTCACCCTGGTAAGCAATAAATTCAACTTGGGCTTACCAGTAGTCTGGGTTGGCGATATTTGGGAAGACAGCTTTTGATATACCATATGATGCAGTTACAACATGGGATTTATTGGGGGGAAACTTCTAAGCAGGCCAAGAAGTAGCAGAGCACATGCAGCCTCTCTTGATTTCTGCTTGTTCCATGGCATATGCCAGTCATAGATATTCTGTGTGCACTAAGACCAAAGTCCCAGCAAAGAGGAGCCTGCTTGAACTGTAAGCTGGCTGTACAACTGTGAGCACTCCAAGAGAGTAAAAGCTTTGTCTCCACACTGGGAAAAGGAGCCAAGGCACACCTTGTTTCTCTAAGTAACAAGAAATGTAACAGTGATCGTCCAGATCAGTAACAGTGCTAGGAACTATGGCATGCCCAAGGCCAAAGTGTACATACTAAGGGCCCGAGAAAGAACCTTTCCCACCAGGAATGCTGATATAAGCCAGAGACCTTGTCTTTCCACAGGTGGTTCAGTACAGCACATTCAACTCTCAACTGAGCTGCTGAAAAGGGGGAGGAAATGAGATTCTAGGACTATTCAGACTTGTCTCACATCTGTCACCTGGAAGTCATTCCACAAATGACTATTGGGTTGCAACCTGCAGTTTAAAAAAAACTGTTCTAATTTTTAGGGTGATTATTGTGTTCACTATATTGATTGTGGCCATGATTTCATGAGTATATACATATAACAAACTCATCAAATTTTATACTTTAAATATATGCAGTTTATTTTATGAAAGTTATACCCCATTAAAGCTATGAAAAATAAATAAAAAGGGGTAGATAACAGGGTTTAGATGCAAGAAGACTGGTTATATGTTGGTAATTGGTAAAGCTATTTATGCCTGTGTTTGGAAATCTCCTGCATATTTTTAAATGAATTTCACCACACAGATATGAAGACAAAAACAAACCAAAACTTCAAAAAATAAAGAACATGGATGGAAGACCATTCCATGCTCTTGGATCAGAAGAATAAACATTGTTAAAATGTCTCTACTGCCTAGAGCAATCTATACTTTTAATGTCATTCCGAATAAAATTCCACCGGTATTTTTCAAAGAGCTGGAACAAATATTCCTAAAATTTGTATGGAATCAGAAGAGACCCCAAATTGCTAAGGATGTTGAAAAACAAAAACAAAACTGGCGGCATCACATTGCTTGATTTCAGGCTTTACTACAAAGCTGTGATCATCAAGACAGCATGGTACCGGCATAAAAACAGACACATAGACCAGTGGAACAAAGTAGAGAGCCCAGATATGGACCCCTAACTCTATGGTCAAATAATCTTCGACAAAGCAGAAAAAAATGCACAGTGGAAAAAAGAAAGTCTCTTCAATAAATGGTGCTGGGAAAATTGGACAGCTATATGTAGAAGAATGGAACTCGACCATTCTCTTACACCATATATAAAGATAAACTTATAATGGATAAAAGACGTCAATGTGAGACAGGAACCCATCAGAATTCTAGAGGAGAATATAGGCAGTAACGTCTGCGATTTCAGCAACAGCAATTTCTTTCAAGATATGTCTCCAAAGGGAAAGGAAACAAAAGCAAAAAATGAACTTTTGGGATTTCATCAAAATCAAAAGCTTCTGCACAGCAAAGGAAACAGTCAACAAAACAAAGAGGCAACCCACGGAATGGGAGAAGGTATTTGCAAATGACAGTACAGACAAAAGGCTGATGTCCAGGATCTGTAAAGAACTTCTCAAACTCAACACACACACAAAGCAGATAATCATGTCAAAAAACAGCCAGAAGACATGAATAGAAACTACTCCAAAGAATACATACAAATGGCTATCAGACACATGAAAAAATGTTCAGCATCACTAGCCATCAGGGAGATTCAAATTAAAACCACATTGAGATACCACCTTACACCAGTTAGAATGGCCAAAATTAACATGACAGGAAACAACATGTGTTGGAGAGAAAGTGGAGAAAGGGAAACCCTCTTACACTATTGTTGGGAATGCAAGTTGGTGCAGCCAATTTGAAGAACAGTGTGGAGATTCCATAAGAAATTAAAAATAGAGGGTTGCCTGGGTGGCTCAGTGGGTTAAAGCTTCTGCCTTCAGCTCAGGTCATGATCCCAGGGTCCTGGGATAGAGCCCTGCATCAGGCTCTCTGCTCAGCGGGGAGCCTGCTTCACTCCCGCCGCCTCTCTGCTTACCTATGATCTCCCTCTGTCAAATAAATATGTAAAATCTTTTAAAAAAATTTAAAAAAGAGCTTCCTTATGACCCTGCAATTGCACTACTGGGTATTTGCCCCAAAGATACAGATGTAGTGAAAAGAAGGGCCATCTGTACCCCAATGTTCATAGCAGCAATGGCCACGGTCGCCAACCTGTGGAAAGAACCAAGAAGCCCTTCAACAGACAAATGGATAAAGAAGATGTGGTCCATGTATACTATGGAGTATTTCACCTCCATCAGAAAGGATGAATACCCAACTTTTGTATCAACATGGACGGGACTGGAAGAGATTATGCTGAGTGAAATTAAGTCAAGCAGAGAGAGTCAATTATCATATGGTTTCCCTTATTTGTGGAGCATAACAAATAACATGGAGGACATGGGGAGTTAGAGAGGAGAAGGGAGTTGGGGGAAATTGGAGAGGGAGGTGAACCATGAGAAACTATGGACTCTGAAAAACAATCTGAGGGTTTTGGGGGGGGGGGTTGGGCCAGTTTGGTGGTGGGTATTATGGAGGGCATGGATTGCATGGAGCAGTGGGTGTGGTGCATAAACAATGAATTCTAGTACACTGAAAAGTAATTAAAAATAAAAAAAATAAAAAAGGAAAAAAAGAAAGAACATGTATAAGGATCTGAACCGTGGCTGCACAGTTATTAAAAGAGTGTGGAGAGTGAAAGTTGCTTCAAGGATCCAGCAGACACAAATTTCTTTAGGGCCTTCTGTCACCCTGGTTAAAAAAAATTCAAATATCCTCAGGGGATAGGAGAATTATGAATACTAAGTGGTATTCAAGTATCCAATAATTCATCAAATAAATATTAATTAAGCACCCATATTTGCCAGGCACTCTTCTAAGGGATGCAGCGGGCAACAAAATTAAGGCCCTGGCCTTCATGGAGACTAGATTCTAGTAGAAGGAAAATGACAACCTATAAGAAAATAAGTATTGTGAAATATAATATCAGGTAATGATAAGAGTTATGGGGGAAAAAATAGATACAAGATAAGAAAGTAGTAAGGAGTTAAGGGAAGGCCTCTAAAGAATGAATCCAATCTAGAGTTGGGATTAAAATATCTGAGAGGCTCCTGGGTGGCACAGTCAGTTGAGCATTAGACTCTTGGTTTCAACTCTGTTCTGAGATCTCAATGTCATGGGATCAAGCTCGGGCTCCACTCTCAGTGTTCAGAGTCTACTTGAGGTTTTCTCTTCTTCTTCCCCTTCCACCACTCTTGCTCTCTCTCTCTAAAATAAGATAAATAAATCTTTAAAAGAGCAAGTATAGCAAATGGAGACAAGGGAAGGGATAGGAAAAGGTGATTAAGTACTAGAAATCAAGTTTATTTACTAGATACTGGAGGAAAAGTGTTAAAGATAAAGGAGATATCACTCACATAAAAGGTGTCAAAGCCTTTGCTGTGCAGAAGCTTTTGATCCTGATGAAGTCCCAAAAGTTCATCTTCGCTTTTGTTTCCTTTGGCTTTGGAGACATATCTTTAAAGAAGTTGCTGTGGCTGATATCGAAGAGGTTACTGCATATGTTCTCCTCTAAGATGGGAGAAGATATTTGCAAATGACAGTACAGACAAAAGGTTGATATCCAGGATCTATAAAGAACTCCTCAAACTCAACACACACAAAACAGACAAACACAAAAAATGGGCAGAAGATATGAACAGACACTTCTCCAATGAAGACATACAAATGGCTATCAGACACATGAAAAAATGTTCATCATCACTAGCCATCAGGGAGATTCACATTAAAACCACATTGAGATACCACCTTGCACCAGTTAGAATGGCTAAAATTAGCAAGACAGGAAACAACATGTGTTGGAGAGGATGTGGAGAAAAGCGAACCCTCTTACACTGCTGGTGGGAATGCAAGTTGGTGCAGCCTATTTGGAGAACAGTGTGGAGATTCCTTAAGAAATTAAAAATAGAACTTCCCTATGACCCTGCAATTGCACTCCTGGATATTTACCCCAAAGATACAGATGTAGTGAAAAGAAGGGCCATCTGTACCCCAATGTTCATAGCAGCAATGGCCATGGTCGCCAAACTGTGGAAAGAACCAAGATGCCCATCAATGGACGAATGGATACGGAAAATGTGGTCCATATGCACTATGGAGTATTATGCCTCCATCAGAAAGGATGAATACCCAACTTTTGTAGCAACATGGATGGGACTGGAAGAGATTATGTTGAGTGAAATAAGTCAAGCATATAGAGTCAATTATCATATGGTTTCACTTATTTGTGGAGCATAACAAATAGCATGGAGGATATGGGGAGTTAGAGAGGAGAAGGGAGTTGGGGGAAATTGGAAGGGGAGGTGAACCATGAGAGACTATGGATTCTGAAAAACAATCTGAGGGTTTTGAAGGGGTGGGAGATGGGAAGTCGGGGTACCAGGTGGTGGGTATTATAGAGGGCATGGATTGCATGGAGCACTGGGTGTGGTGCAAAAACAATGAATACTGTTTTTCTGAAAAGAAATTAAAAAAAAAAAGGTGTCAAAGCCCCTGTCCTTAGCCCTGCTAATAGAAGGGAATAAATATAGGGTACCTGGACTGGTGCTGTTAGAACAGAAATAGCACAGCTGATTTCTGGTTGGTCACTTTCCTGTGTCTCAATTTTCAGTTGTCCAATGATCCACCTGTGCTATATGTTGCTCAGCAGTTGACCTGTATATCAGGTTGGAAAGCCAGAGCTTGGGTTTGGACATCCAGGCTGTGAGAACTGCTAAATCCTGATCCTTGTTGACCAGAGTTTGGGGACTGCTTCACTTGGGGAAGTGTGACCCCACATGCATCCTTAATACTACCACCATGCCTATCATTACCTTAACACCTCCCAATTTCATGTTGTTTTATATTCTTCCAAGCAAGTTTACATTTACAAAATATGTAAATTTTCATCAACTACATAAATCTAACCATATAAATATTAGCGATGTTTTGAACAGTCTTTTTTGTGGGAATCTTCCCATTATTCCCATAATTCATGTTGATAATATATATCTTTCCCTGCACATAACCAGATATTCCTATGCATAGATGCATATGCTGTTTGTTTTCCAAAATGGGATCATATCATAAAGACTTTTCCACATATTTCCATCAGCAGTATGTCATTAAAGCTCCCTCAAGTCATCTGATATAGCTGAAATTATTTTTTTGATGATTTTATAATAATCCCTCCTACAAACATACTTTATTTTTTCAAGTGTTCCCTGTTGCTGGACATTCATTTTGTTACCAACTTTTTGCCACAAAGAACTATGATGCAATCATATTTTTGTATAGATTTGCTAAAGATATTGTTGCCATACATAACTCACATTTTTATACTTGGTGGCCCTGCCAAGAAGGGTAAACAGGCTCTGTAATTATTTTTAACTCTGTACTATTTACCAATATCTGTGGTTTCAATACTTTCATTATAGCCAATTTCAAGCTACCAATGTGAAATCATTGAACACAAGATTGGGAAGAGATGTACACAATTGGCTCCAGCCTATAAGAACGAGCTCCAGAACAGCACCGTGAAGACTAATAGAAAATGTGGCATTCCATTCTTGTATTTTACTTGTTAATTTATTTTGGTGGCAGGAAGAAGAACATCACCAGTACTACCAAGTCCACACTGCATAATTCTATATGGTACCATTCACATCTACATGAAGGATGTCCTCTGGAGTTATGCAAAGCACAACTGTTCTTGGTGGTCCTACTTCCCAGTGCCCCTAAAATGGTGCCTTTTGCTTCTTTGTAAGGCTAACATAAGGATGCAGGGCAGAAGTTATACAATTTAGCATATAGCAGAATCACCCAGGATACTGGTTAAAATCAAGATTACTGGGCTTTAATCCCAGAGTCTCTGACTCTGTAGGTCTGGAGTGGGGCCTGATATTTTACATTTCTAAGTTCCCAATGGTGGTGACATTGTCAATTTAGGGACCACCTTTTGAGACCTAGTGGTATAGAATAAAGGAGGTGTTTTCTCTGTGAGTAGGAAATACATGGCCGGACCACTCAATTAGAATGATTGCCTTATGGAATAAGGGCTCACAGTAGAGTACCAAACTCTATTTGTTAGCCCCTATTGGGGCTTGGCAGGTAGCAGAAGTATGTGTAGTGGTTAGCTGGGATGTTGAAAATGTTATGTTTAGGATCAATTTCTTTGTTTTGAGGTTTAGGTGCTTTAGAAAGGAAAAACTGAGCAAAGCCAAGGACACTGGGGGAATAAGAGCTAGACACTAAGGCTGGGAGAAGGGGTTGAGAAGAGTCAGCAGCCCAGGCCAACAGTATAAAATAGATATCAAAAGGGCAAGGGAGAGGGTCTCTAGCCCTCTTTCTTTCTAATACTCTCTCACCACCACATTTTAACATATGCTTCAAGATCCTCAAATTTCAGGGTATTAAGAACCTGCTAGGTAATATTTGAAGGTACAGAGGTGTGAGAAGATGTATTGGCTTCCACTCAGCACTAATGTAAAAGGGCCTGCTTGGCCTACAAGCCTGATTCCAGAGAATGTAGTGACATGAGCTCTGCACTAGGTGGCAGGTTACCCTATTGTTCCTGTTGCTCTTCGCCCTCGAGACAGTGAGCCCAACACTTCTTTGGACTTCATTTTGTATTATCTGTAAAATGAGAGCTTTGGGGTAGATTATACTGATAAAGGATAGAAGCAGAAAAATGTTCACTTTTATCCCAGAAGCCTGACCTATATCCTGAATAGTTTCAATAGGGATCAAATATGTGTTGGTTGCTATATTCAAGTGGGCTCATGACCACCTGTAAATCTCACCAATAGTTAATATTGAACTGAATGACAAACACCAGAGCAATCTTGCAAAAGTAGCTTTATGAGTAGAAATTTAAAGAAAACATTTATGATCTAAAACTCCCTGCATGTCCCTTTCCTTTTGAGCACTAAGTATATAACCACCAGCTTCAAAGAGCAAAAGTGCAACTCTTTCTGTCCACAGGTGCTGTCCCCATGCAACTTATATAAACTTACTAAGTTTATATGCAACTGATGAATCACTGAACTCTACCTCTGAAACTAATAATACACTACGTTAACTGAATTTAAATAAAGTAAAATTAAAAATAAATAAATTATAATAAACTTACTAAGTTGCATTGTGAAGTATCTCAGAAATTCTTTCTTGACCATTGCTTTCAAGGATCCCACAACAATATCAATGGGCCACCTCAATGAGCTCTACAGTGCAAGATGTGATTCTTCTTGGGGGCTGGTTTTGGAACCAAGGACTGGAGAGAATTTTGTGGATGCCAAGAGACTAGAGGAATGGGCTTGCTGTCTCCCCATAACTTTCTACAATCTTGGAAGGGATGGACTTCCCACTCTTCCCTCTCCACCAATACCCTAGTTCCAGCTGTCACTCACCACTCACCTCTAAGCCTCTCAGGGACCCCAGCTGACTACCTAACCCTCACTGCCACCATATCCTGTGCCCTGTGTGTGTGTGTGTGTGTGTGTGCATGATGTGTGTGTGTGAGGGGAATGGAGTAGGCCACAGGGTATAATGCTAAAATGGATTAAGAAGCTCTCAACCTGGGGCGCCTGGGTGGCTCAGTGGGTTAAGCCGCTGCCTTCGGCTCAGGTCATGATCTCAGGGTCCTGGGATCGAGTCCCGCATCGAGCTCTCTGCTTGGCAGGGAGCCTGCTTCCCCCTCTCTCTCTCTGCCTGCCTCTCCGTCTACTTGTGATTTCTCTCTGTCAAATAAATAAATGAAATCTTAAAAAAAAAAAAAGAAGAAGCTCTCAACCTGAATTTTGAAGACTTACCTCCTCATGTTTAACAAGGGCTGTATCTTATCAAGCCAGGGTTGTAATAAACCCAAATGAGATGACAAAGAAAACATTTCTCAGGAGCACTGTAATATTGTAAGAAAAGAACTGGATCTAGAGTCAACCAGTCTGGGCTTGAATCCTATCTAGGACACTTTTCAGCTCTTTGACCTTGAGCTATTTAACTCATTCAGCCTTAGAGTTTTCATTTGTAGCATCTGTTGAACTAATAATATCTACTAGTCCAGGATTTCTTAAACTTAGCCCTATTGACATTTTGAACTAAATAATTCCTTGTTGGAGTTGTCATGTGCATTGACGGATGTTTAACTGCATCCCTGACTCCTATCCCCTAGATATCAGTAGCACTCTTCTCCTCCCTTGTAACACTAAAAAATGCCTCCATTCATTGTCAAATGTCCCCTGTGATTAAAGTCACCTTGGTTGAGAAGCACCATCCTAGAACACAGAGTTACTGAGAAGAGTGGAAAGTAGAAGCACATTGTAATATGTTGAATTTATATATTTTTAAATAAATATTTAGGATTTTGATTGGAGAAATATAGAAATAGACACATTTGTAAGTCAAACAAATGAGGAGGTGAGGGCTGGATTATGACTTCATTCGGAGATTTGAGAAGAAATTATTGAAAATAAGATTACCAAAAATCCCAGTCTTCCAGAACTCAGGGAGTTTCCCGCAATGTGAGACTTTCAGTGCCAAAATCAGGAACATTCTGACCAAAGAGGGATGTCACTCTAGTCAAAAATGGTCACCACCAATACGTACTACATACCAGACATTGTGTTAGGCACTTTACATACATTGTTCAGTCCTGGCAATAAACCTGTGACAAACATCATATCTCTATTTGCTTGCATAACCTACTGAGACTTGGTGCAACAGAATGGGATAGTAACAGGTATTTGGGCAAGTCTACTCAAAGGAGGTGGGATGGTTTCAGGCCTTCCAAAAACACTCTATGCTCTACTCTGGGATCTTCTTCTCCCCATTCCTAGACCCAGGACACAGAGGAGGCCTACCAGAACATAGCCTATGACTTGCTGGTGACAGTGTGGATGCACAGGTCATATCATGCCCAAAACCTTCAGCATAAAGTGGGCTTAGGTGGGCCTCCTTGCAGTATATTATACATCAGCAATATTGTCTCCAAGGGTAAGGAGGTAGTCATGAGTAAAGGGGGAATTCCCTAAAAATAACCATCTGCAAGATTGTTTTGGCACCTTTTTGGAACATTACACTTGAACTGGAGGAGGTGGGGTGGGAGAGGTAAGTGGGATGACAAGGCAGAAGAGACAACAAATCCTCTGTGCCATTCTGGAGCTCACATTTCCTCAGTGTGCCATCATTTCCAGGAATTCTCACCATTTCACTTCAACCCCAACCAAAATAAAATAAAAATTGAAAAAAGGATTTGATTCTGGAAGTCTGTGCCCAGTGGTGATGCTGGTATCACAAAACCTTGCCAGGCATTTTGTAAAAAGCTTTATTTCCAAGGGTGAATAATTTTCTTTAGGGAATTCTGGAGTTTTTTCTGCTAATTGCTAGAAAATATATTGTCTGTCTCTTCTGCTCTTCTTCCTGCCTGCATTTTGATGTCCTAAACAGCTATCCTCACTCTAGTCTTAGAAACGTAAACTTGTATTTGCTTCTAGCACCCACAGTAGAATCTGCGAACTGCTCATTTCTTTCCCCTGAGTATTGCTAGAATTTATTAGTGCTGCTGTTTGCATAACAGGAGTTACCCACTCTCATCACAGATTTGCCTGGTCCTCTGTGAAGTCCAACGTTGCCACAGAATAATGTATTTTGTTTTATGCTCCAGCCTACTTCTACCTCCTGGTCTCCAGTCAGTCAGAGAGACCTCAGAACAGGGGTGTGGAAGCACGCTCACACAGATCTACTCTTACACTTCAAACTTCTGAGGTAAATTCTCCTAGAAGCATGGACTTTTGAAGCTGGAAGAAACTTCAGAAGGTCAGCCAGTTTAATTTTAGGGAAGTGGAGGCAGTAATGACCAGAAAGACCAACACCCCAGTCCAGGAGTTGCTGGAATCTAAATTACCATTCAGAATACTTCTTACTTTCCATCCTAGCCCTTGTGAAGATTAAGGGATTGGAAGTTTTAGCCAGCATTCTTGCTACATGATACCTTGAGCTGAAGAGTTCACTAACTTCCTGCTCCTTGGAAAGGTCAGTGTCCTTGCCTAAGGGTCCAGTCCACATAGACAGCATTGGTCTGGAGAAGGAGATAAGATCATTAGAGAAAGTGGTGAAGTGACCAATGTCTTGGTGGCTGTTACTGTGAGGTATGTACCTGGATGTAACTCATTTGTGTAGCTTGCAATAGTTAAGTTAAATAATTCACTTTTCTTTATTGACAATTTTTACTTCCATAAATCTCTGTTAAATTACTGCAATAAGCCAGCAGCACATGTTAAGATGAAAGATCCAGGCAGTTTCTCTCATTTTTTTAATAGACATGTATGCTGTGGGTTATAATTCTAGACATATGTGTACGATACATTGTCTGTTAGGAATTTTGTGTGTGTGTGGTTTTTGTGAAAGCATGAAATAAAGAGCAGGAATTTTGGAAACAGATGAGGATTCCAGTCCCAGTTTGAACTAACTGCATAAACTTGGGCAAGTTGTGCAGTGCCTGGGTGGCTCAGTGGGTTAAGCCTCTGTCTTCAGCTCAAGTCATGATCTCAGGGTCCTGGGATTGAGCACTGCGTTGGGCTCCCTGTTCAGTGGGGGCCCTGCTTCCTTTTCCCCCTCTGCATGCCTCTCTGCCTACTTGTGATCTTTCTCTCTCTCTCTCTCTCTCTCCAGGATCAGGTCAAATAAATCAATAAAATTAAAAAAAAAAACTTGGGAAAGTTGTTTAATCTTTCTGAGCCTTGATTTCTCTAGCTGAAAAATGAGGGCTATCATATTCACTTGACTCGGTTATTGGGAGAATGATATGAAATGATGTGGGTCAAGTGTTTAGCTTAGTGCCTGGTGCAAACACTGAATGTATGCTTAGCCAATAAGGTTTATTAACATCATTACTATGTGCTGTTTTATTTTGCTTAGAGCATTGGGACCTATAGGTATATTGCAGCAACTTATCTGGGAAACAGTACGCCATTCCCGTAAGTCCTGTCCCAGCTCCCTTAACCCTGTCCTCTTCTGTACTCCAAAACCAATTTTGCAGTGTGGCTATCCCAAAGCGAAGCATAGCAATTAAAAGTTCCCCTTGCCCTCTGCTAGTCTGAGTACTCTGTTAATATGATAAGAATGCATTTTTATCTCTGCTATTTTTTGCATTGTTTTATAATTACTTGATTCTGTCACTGTGTGTGTCCGGCTAGATTTTAAATGTGGTCAAAAACTGACTTAATCCTTTCTGATCCTCCAAGGAACAGCATTAATGCTACAGTAGAGAGGGTGTTCAGGGAATATTTAAATAAATTAATAAATGAATGAGCACCCAGATGGTAAGGACTGAGAATCCAAACTTTTTCTAATTTTAAAAGGGCCAACCTCTCTGCTTAGATTACCATCTGTAATGGAGTCCCAGATATTTCTAGTAAGAGGGCTGGTCCCAAGTTGTTCTGAGAAGGTTTTTTTTTTTTTTTTTTTTTCACACACTCATCCAAATTTGAGTTTACTTCTTCTCCCTCTTTATATGCGCAGAAATTTCCACCCTTATTCTGGAACTTAACATAATCAATTTTAGAATAAAGTGTGTTGTGTATCTCCATTACCCCTTAAGAGTGGTTATTCCTGGAGAGTGATTTTGGCTTTGGAGCACTGGGCTTTGGATTCTGACAGGTCTGGATTGAAACTCTGGCTCTACCACTCATTTATTGTCTGTATAACCTTCAACAAGAGGCTTAACCTATTGAATCCAGTATCTGTGTCTGTAAAATGATGTAAAAGATTTATGGAAGTTTTATTTAATCTTTGCAAAAATCCTTTGTGTGGGGGGATATAGAATTGTGGCCAGAATTAAATAATATAATGTGTGCAAAGTACCCAGTATAGTGCTTGGCATATAGTACACATCTAACCAATATTTGCTTATCATTTGTTTATGAAAAATAACGAAGTTGCAGAAGAAAAGATAGAGAAAATAGAGAAAAGAAGGAAAAATTATCCACAGTTCCACTATCCTGATATAATAATGTTTGGTCTCTAGGATTCTTCAGGGATCCTGGCTTATTTATCTTTGCAGCCCCCAGAGTACCTGGCACATAGTGGTCACTCAATCAAAGTCTTCTGTTCAACTGACTTAGAAGGGAGAAGTAGATAAATGGCAAACTTATGTGGAGACTTTGACAATTTACAAAATCCATGTCCATTACATATTTGTTGCTTATACCAGCCACTTTGCGGCTGATGGATTGTCATTCTTCCCATTTTACAGAGGAAGAAATTGAACCTCAAATAAGTGCAAGTGATTTGTGTTAGTCCACACAGCCAGTAAGTAAATGGCAGAATAGGACCTCTGGCCCAGGGTTTCTTTCTCCAAAGCCTGGGCCTTTGACATTGTCTTACCCTTGTTACCCAAGCTCAGTCCTCCCTAATAAAGCCTAAATTGCCATTTCTGTGACTAGAGGTTTAATGTTCCCTGGCAAAGTGTCCAACTACGCTCCCTCTTTACTCTTGATCCCTGGAACTTGGGTTGGGGAGTAGGGATACTAATGAACAGGGAGCTGAGGTAGTCAGGGTCTTGGATCTGCTAACCCAGAAAGAACAGAGGGATAAAAGCCAAGCCCAGAGAAGCCTGGGACCATTTCCACCGGGAATGGGCAGAGGAGAGGAATTCACTTTAGAGAAAGTTCAGCTAGTTCTGGACCAGTAAACTTTGGGAGATAGCAAGTTCCCTCTGAAGCCTCTGTCCAGAAAATTGGGGAGAGATTATGGGTCACTATGGGTTATTTCCATCTTCTGTGTCTGGGGCAGGCCTATGTTTCTGAGACAATGCCACCTCTATTTTGCCTCTGCCTTAGCCATCCAGTCCTGATATTTCAACCCCCACCATAAACTGGGGACCTTTGAAACTGCTTCTTGCTGAGCTAAGCTAGACTCAAAGTAAGCCTTTTCCCCCTACATATTAGCCCCAGGTTCCATCCCCATACTCTTTTGCTAGAATCTGACCCCCACATCTGTGAAGCCTTCTCTAGCTTGCCTTAATCCCTGAGATCTAAGCAAGTTTTCTCAGATCCATGAAATGTCCCTGCAGATGTTTATAGAGAAAATCCAGATGACAGAACTCTAGTAAAAGTTCAGAAAGTGTGGGTACAGATTTACCAGAGTCCTTAGAGAGGGTGGTGTAGGGAAGTATGGGGGAGTGAGATGGATTAGGGGGTCAGGGTGGGATAGGCGTGGCCATATTTTTCTGCCTCAGTTTGCTGGGTGGGTTTTACCTCCCTGGACCTCAAATTCTACCTGAGTTTGAAGGAAAGGATTCACAGAGTATTCAAATGGAGATGAACTTCAGAGGTCTTATTTTGTCTCAGACTGAGAGACTTGTCCAAGGTAAGTTGAAGTTAGAGCTGGGATTTGAATACAAAAGAAAATACCTAGACAATGCCTAGTGCAGAGAAGGAAATCAAATGTTTATCTGCTTTCTTTTTCCTGATTTTCTGGCCAGGGTTCCTTTTAGGGTGAAAAGCTTATCCTTGTTTCCCAGGGATTTTCCCAGTTTTATCACTGAAAGTTATGAATCCTGGAGCTCTCATTCATTCCTGCAGACCACAATAGTAGGTAACCCTCTTTATCTTTCTACTTTTGTCTCACCACCTTGCTTCCCTTTGGGAACTTCAAATTTGCAGGCAGAGATGAAATTACTTCTCAAAAAAACACAATCTGAAGTTTGTTTGTTTCTTTTTTGTTTGTTTGCACCTGAGAATAGTATGTTTCACTAGCATTGTGTCAGCCTATTTTACAGACAATGTATCTATGGTTCAGGTAGGCTAGATAGCTAGCCCAAGGACATACAGTGTCGTATGGGGCTCAGGGGTGAACAAGCAAACCCAGGGCTTCTGACACTAGGCTCAGTGTTTTTCCCCATAACACTCTCCAATAACCCCTAAAAATCAGACCCATGACTGCACTGTCTTGCATTTTGGGGGGCTTCTCTGAAGACCAAATCTAGGGCTATATATCCAGTGCACCCTCAGCTAGAGATCTGCCTGCCCACATGATGACTTTTGTGTATGGTAATAGGCTGAAGAATTAAGGAGGGATGGCAACTTTCTGGATCTGGCTGTTGTTTGTACATTAACTCATCCTGCATGTTTTGAGGGATCTTTTCAGATCCACCTCCTTCAACTTGTAGCCTGCCTCTCCCTCCCCTTCCCTGCTCCAGGCTCATATAATTCTAGTATCTTTTCAGGCTAGGCTTTGCATGCACTATGGCATTATCCTGAGGGTGTTAGATAATGTCCACCTAGCACAGGATCACATTAGCAGCCTACTGGAGACCTCTCGCCAATAAATATGACAGTGCAAAGAGAATGGTTAGGGAAAAGGTTGGGAAACCCAGTATGTTGTACCATCTGGAACACTCCCACTCAATATTCTATCAATGGTTCCTGGGTTTGAGGTTTGGGGGAAGAGGCCTAAGAGGGTTAGAAAGGGCATGGGCCTTAGAGTCAGCACAGCAGGAATGGACCGTAACTGTGCCCCAACTGCTGCGTGTCTTTGGGCAACCAACTCCACCTTTCCTGGGGCTCGGTTTTCTCTTCTGTACAATGCAAGAACTGCTCCACATAATCCACAAGTTCTCTGTCAGCATTAAAATTTTATCACCATTTTAATCTCTAATATTAGCTCCTCTGGGATGGTTTCTTTAGAAACTATGATGATTATTAAGAATGGTAATAATAACTATCATTTATTGAACACTGGCTATTCACCAAATCAACAGAGCAGATGAGAACTTGGGCTCTGGAACAAGATGATCTGAACTGGAATCCTGCTCTGACACTCACTAGTTGTGTGTCCTTTGACAAGTGACTCAATTTTTCTGTTCCTTCATTTCTTTCATTTGTAACTAAAGAAAAATAAAAAGTGCTGAGCACAGTGCTTGGCACTTAAGAAGTTAGATATTATGCAAAATACCATTTATTCCTCATAACAACCCTATGAGATAGAGAATATAATTATAACCATTTTACAAATGGAAGAAATGAAGCTCAAAGCAGGTAGACCACCTTCCCAAGATCACAGAGTTAGCAAAATCTTGGCAGCGGGCTTCAAACCCACGGAATCTGATTCCAAACCTCACTCTCTTAATTCTTGTGCTATGCAATTCAAAGTTTCCCAAAAGGGCAGTGGGTTGGGGGCAGGGCCCAGAAGCCCTTGGGAAGGTGGCTGAATCCAGGATACCAGGGAATGAGAAAAAACTGCTTCCTGCACAAAGACCTCCCAAAGAATAAGTCCTGGCCCCTTTAGGGAACTTGGTAGAAGAAGGTGAAGGATTAAGGAGCCCCACAGAATATAAAGGCCTGGGAAGCTCAGAAGGCTTAGTCTCTGTTGCAGGGTGGAGGGCCCCTCAGCCAAATATCTTCAATACCAGCAATACAGTTTGACAAAACTTCCTTCCTCCCCATCTGATTCAGCTTGGCCGTGAGGGCCTTCTCTAGCTGGGTCCCTCAGCCTTGTGAGAAAGTCTCTTGGGGGTCTTGATACAGTCTGGTCTTCTAGCAGTTTCACTTGGTCTCTTTGTGCAATAGCAGTAAACCTATGGATTTATATGCATAATTTTCATACATATACTCTGCTTTAGCACTTTATCACAGTCTTTTTAGATCTCTACAACTACCCTGGGAAGAGGAGCTTCTCTTCTATTTTATAGGTGAGGAAACAAAAGATACTAGTCAAAGTTGTGCAATAGAACTGCAGTTGGAGACTAATGTCGGCCCTCTGTGACCATTTCAAGTAACCTTAAAGAAATATCAAAAACAAGAAGTACTGGAAAACCAGTTAAGTGAAGACACGTAAGCAATAGTTTTGAACAACTAGGTATGATAGAAACATAAGGTATTAAGATGACCTAAGAGTCTCTTATGTGTCTATGTGGAAATTAGTAAACCTTAATTTTTACAATCAAACCAATTATACCTTGTGATATGCAATTATACCTTAGAGAACTGCTTGCAAGCACATATACCCCCTTTCCCTTTTTGCATATGATCCCTTTTAAGCTAAGAAGCTTCAGAACTATTCTCCAGAGAAATCTGAGACTGTCTCCCAGGCTATAGTCTTGAGTAAGACAATCAAGAAAGCATTTACTAACCTACTTTGAGGTTGGCTTTTCTTTCAGTTGACAAAGTAATTTGACCAAGATCGAGCTGTTGGGCAGATGTGGGTCCCAAACACAGGCCAGGTGCCTCTATAGAGAGCAAGATGGAATCATTCATGTCAATCAGTGACATATGTCAAGCAGTGATGTAAGAAACCAAGGGCATTTCAGCTAAGAGAAGATAGTACTGAAACCAGCACAAGCTGACAACACCCAGAACTGATAACCAACAGAACAAGAGATGGTTTGCAAAGGCCTAGGACTCATTAAACTTTTTTTAAAGTGAGGATTTCTGCAGCAAACTGTCAGATTCTCCAGATGCTGACCCTTTCACGTGTGATCACATCAAAAAGGCAACTGCCAGATTGATCTCTGAATGTAGCAGAGAGTCTCCACTTCTTGAACCTAATAAGCAGCACCTTCAGAGAGGTGACCCAGACCAGACTAAAGGTTCATCTAAATTGTTCACTTGTGGACTGATGTTATGTTTGGTTTGTTAACGACCTACTCTGCTGTATCTTGTTTGTTGTGTGACTTTATATTGTGTTTTGCTTTGTGTGATATATAGGAAGCTAAGTTAAACATGTAATGAAATGGTATTGAGTTTGGAATCCTGAGCCTCTTTTAAAATTATGTTAACCTTGTTTTATGATTGAATAAACTTGACTTTGTGGAAAGACACAACTCTTGTGTGTGCCTTCATAGCATGCTTGTGACACTCACCATGAGAGAGGCATGGAGGAAGAGGGAACCAAAAGCTAATTTTTTCTCATGTTCACATTCTGTTCTTTTCCTTCTCCATCATACAAGGCATTGCCTTCAGTCAGGGCAGAAGAAAAATTTTATGGATTTTTAGGTTAAAATAAGATGTTTTAAATAAACTAGGGCTTGCCACAGAAGAACCCCTCAAACTCTTTGTCACACCTTGTCTGTTCTGTACTGTGTGTTCCCAAGACCAAACATGGCACCTGTCACTTAGAGGGCACTTGATAAATATTTGTGAAGTGATTGAATGAACCAATATGTCCTACTTCTCTCTCTCTAAATAAAATGTTTGAGGGACATTAAATGTTCACAATAGTCCTGAAAAATATTTCACATTACAATTATCCCTACTTTAGATATTAGGAAAGCAAAACTAGCAAATAACTAGAGCTGAAGTTCAAACCCAGAAGAAGATTCTTTGTCTAGATCTAGATCCTGGAAATGTCAGAGAGACAGCAATGCCCAGGACTCTGTCAGTATAGAAGAGATGTCCATCTACCCAGTTCTGGACCCAGATAAAAGCAGAAAGATTGAAAGGAGGTCTCCACTCTCCAGTCTTCTGTTCTAAGGGCCTAGATGCTCCCCTTTCCCCTTCCCCACATCTTCAATGGAACAATGGAGTCTTCATCAAAGATTAGTTGACCAGAGAGTTGAGGGTCCATTTCTGGGCTATCTGTTCTCTTCCATTGATCAATGTGTCTGTTTTTGTGCCAGTACCATACTGTCTTGATGATTACAACTTTGTAATAGAGCTTGAAGTTTGGAATTGTGATGCTGCCAGCTTTGGTTTTCTTTTCCAACATTCCTGTGGTTATTCAGGGTCTTTTCTGGTTCCATACAAATTTTAGGATTATTTGTTCCATTTCTTTGAAAAATGATTACTATATTTTGATATGGATTGCATTAAATGTGTAAATTGCTCTAGGTAGCATAGACATTTTAAATCATTGGCCATTGGCCAGTTAATTCAACCTCCAGCCCTTGTCCCCTTCCTAGAGAACTGAAAGTTCCAACACTCTAACCATGTGGTTGGTTATGTCAGCAACCAGTCCCATCCTTAAGCACATTCCAGAAGTCATCTAATTAATATAGACTCATGCATAGTTGAAATGAGTTTGTTTTAAATATGAAGGAATTTAAGAAACAAAACTATAGAGAACAAACTGATGGTTGTTGGATGGGAGGTGGATAGGGTAATAGGGATTAAGACTGCACTTGTGATGAGCACCAGGTGTTGTATGGAAGTGCTGAATCACTAAATTCTATACCTGAAACCAGTATATTACACTATAAGTTAACTAACCTGAATTTAAATAAAAACTTGAAAAAAGGGGAAAATATCAAGGTACCTTTATCATTCTTTTTTTAAACTTTATTTTTTTCAGTGTTCCAAGATTCATTATTTATGCATCACACCCAGTGCTCCATGCAATACGTGCCCTCCTTAATACCCACCAGGCTCACCAAACCTCCCACCCCCCTCACCTCCAAAACCCTCAGTTTGTTTCTCAGAGTCTACAGTCTCTCATGATTCACTTCCCTCTCCAACTTCCCCCAACTCCCTTCTCCTCTCCTAATCTTTCATGAGTACTCTCTAGTTTTCTGAGTATGTATTCTTTGCCTCTTTGGTTAGATTTCTTCCTAAGTATCTTATGGTTTTGGGCACAGCTGTAAATGGGATTGACTCCTTAATTTCTCTTTCTTCTATCTGTGGCTGGTGTATGGAAATGCAACTGATTTCTGTGCATCAATTTTTATCCTGACACTTTACTGAATTCCTGTATGAGTTCTAGCAGTTTTGGAGTGGAATCTTTTGGGTTTTCCACAAAAAGGATCATATCATCTGCAATCATATGGTTTCACTTATTTGTGGAGCATAACAAAAAGCATGGAGGACATGGGGAGTTAGAGAGAAGGGGGTTGGGGTAAATTGGAAGGGGAGGTGAATCATGAGAGACTATGGACTCTGAAAAACAATCTGAGGGGTTTGAAGTGGCGGGGGGGTGGGAGGTCGGGGTACCCGGTGGTGGGTATTATAGAGGGCACAGATTGCATGGAACACTGGGTGTGGTGAAAAAATAATGATACTGTTATGCTGAAAATAAATAAATGGAAAAAAAAAAAAGAAGAGCACTGGATGCCAGAAGACAGTTGAGTATTATTAAAGGATTGAAAAAACAAAAAAGATGCTCACTTTGTCAAATGCTTTTTCTGCACCTATTAAGAGGATCATATGGTTCTTTCCCCTTCTGTTATTTATGTATTGTATCACATTGACTGATTTGTGGATGTTGAACCGATCTTACAGCCCAGGAATAAATCCCACTTGGTTGTGGTGAATAGTCCTTTAATGTACTGTTGGATCCTATTGGTAGTATTTTGGTGAGAATTTTTATATCCATGTTAATCAAGGATATTGGTCTGCAATTCCCCTTTTTGATGGGGTCTTTGTGCGGTTTTGGATCAAGGTAATGTTGGCCTTATAAAATGAATTTGGAATTTTTCCTTTCATTTCTATTTTTTGGACCAGTTTCAGGAGAATAGGTATCAAGTCTTCTTTAATTGTTTGGTATAATTCCCTTGGGAATCCATCTGGACCTGGGCTCTAGTTTGTTGGGAGATTTTTTTTTAAAGATTTTATTTATTTATCTGACAGACAGAGATCCCAAGTAGGCAGAGAGGCAGGCAGAGAGAGAGAGGCAGAAGCAGGCTCCCTACTGAGCAGAGAGCCCAATGCAGGGATCTTTTTTTTTTTTTTAAGATTTTATTTATTTATTTGACAGAGATCACAAGTAGGCAGAGGCAGGCAGAGAGAGAGGAAGGGAAGCAGGCTCCCTGCTGAGCAGAGAGCCCGATGCAGGGCTCGATCCCAGAACCCTGATGTCATGACCTGAGCTGAAGGCAGAGGCTTTAACCCACTGAACCACTCAGGTGCCCCTGTTGGGAGATTTTTGATCATTACTTCAACTTCCTTACTAGTTATAGGTCTGTTCAGGTTTGCTATTTCTTCCTGGTTCAGTTTTGGTAGCTTATATGTCTCTAGGAATGTCTCCATTTCTTCCATATTGTCTAATTTGTTGGTGTATAGTATTCTCATAACGTGTTCTAAATTTTTTTTGTATTGGTTGTAATCTCTCTTCTTTCATTCATGATTTTATTAATTTGGATCTTTTCTCTTTTCTTTTTGATAAGTCTGGGCAGGGGTTTATCAATCTTAATTATTCTTTCAAAGAACCATCTCCTAATTTCATTGATCTCTTCTACTCTTCTTTTGGTTTCTATTTCATTGATTTCTGTTCTGATCTTTGTTATTTCTCTTCTTCCCCTGGGTCTAGGCTTTATTTGCTGTTCTTTCTCAGCTACTTTAGATGTAGGGTTAGGTTCTGCATTTGAGACCTTTCTCATTTCTTGAGAAAGGCTTGCATTGCTATACACTTTCTTTGTAATGTCCCAAAGGTTTTGAATAGCTGTGTTTTCATTTTCATTTTTTTTCCCCTGAACTTTAAAAATTCTTCTTTAATTTCCTGGTTGACCCTTTCTTTTCTCAGGAGGATGCAATTTAGCCTCCATGTATTTGAGTTATTTTCAACTTTCCTCTTGTGGTTGAGTTCCAGTTTCAAAGCATTCTGTCTTGAAAATATTCAGGGAATAATCCTAGTCTTTTGGTATGAGTTGAGACTGGATTTGTGACCCGGTATGTAATCTCTTCTGGAGACTGTTCCATGTGCACTCGAGAAGAATGAGTATTCCCTCACTTTAGGAAGCAATGTTCTGAATATATCTGTGAAGTTCATGAGGTCCAGTATGTCATTCAAAGCTGGAATTCCTGGTTGATTCTGTGTTTAGATGATTGGTCCATTGCAGTGAGGGGGATGTTAAAGGTCCCTGCTATTATTGTATTATTTTCAATGTGGTTCTTTGATTTTGTTATTTTTTAAATTTTTGTTTATTTATTTAAATTTATTTTCAGTGTTCCAGAATTCATTGTTTCTGCACCACACCCAGTGCTCCATGTAATACGTGCCTTCCATAATACAGACCACCAGGCTCACACAATCTCCCCCCACTCCCCTCCAAAACCCTCACTTTCTCTGAGTCCACTGTCTCTCATGGTTCGTCTCCCCCTCCAATTTCCCCCAACTACCTTCTCCTTTCCATCTCCCCATGTTCTTCATGTTATTTCATACGCTCCACAAATAAGTGAAACCATATGATAATTGACTATCTTTGCTTGACTTATTTCACTCTGCATAATCTCTTCTAGTCCGGTCCATGTTGCTACAAAAGTTGGGTATTCATCCTTTCTGATGGAGGCATAAAACTCCATAGTGTATATGGACCACATCTTCCTTATCCATTCATCCGCTGAAGGGCATCTTGGTTCTTTCCACAGTTTGGTGACTGTGGACATTGCTTCTATGAATGCTGGGGTACAGATGGCCCCTCTTTTCACTACATCTGTATCTTTGGGGTAAATACCCTGTAGTGCAATTGCAGGGTCATAGAGAAGCTCTATTTTTGATTTCTTAAGGAATCTCCAGACTGTTTTCCAAAGTAGCTGCACCAACTTGCATTCCCACCAACAATGTAAGAGGATTCCCCTTTATCCACATCCTCTCAAACACATGTTGTTTCCTGTCTTGCTAATTTTGGCCATTCTAACTGGTGTAAGGTGGTATCTCAATGTGGTTTTGATTTGAATCTCCCTGATGGCTAGTGATGTTGAACATTTTTTTCATGTGTCTGTTAGCCCTTTGTATGTCTTCATTGGAGAAGTGTCTGTTCATGTCTTCTGCCCATTTTTTTTTACATGATTATCTGTTTTGCATGTGTTGAGCTTGAGGAGTTCTTTATAAATCCTGGATATCAGCCCCTTTTCTGTATTGTTATTTGCGAATGTCTTCTCCTATTCCGTGTGTTGCCTCTTTGTTTTGTTGACTGTTTCTTTTGCTTTGCAGAAGACTTTGATCTTAGTGAAGTCCCACAAATTCACGTTCACTTTTGTTTCTTTGCCTTTGGAGACATATCTTGAAAGAAGTTGCTGTGGCTATGTTCTCCTCTAGGATTCTGATGGATTCCTGCCTCACTTTGAGGTCTTTTATTCATTTCAGTTTATCATTGTGTATGTTGTAAGAGAATGGTCGAGTTTCATTCTTCTATATATAGCTATCCAATTTTCAAAGAACCATTTATTGAAGAGTCTGTCTTTTTTCCACTGTATATTTTTTCCTGCTTTGTCAAAGATTCGTTGATTTTGTTAGTAATTGGCTTATATAATTGGCTGCTCCCATGTTAGGGGCATAGATATTTAAAATTGTTAGATCTTCTTATTGGATAGACCCATTAGTTATTACATAGTGTCCTTCCTCATCTCTTGTTACACACTTTGGTTTAAAATATAGTTTGTCTGATATAGTGAGTGCCACCCCAGCTTTGTTTTGATGTCCATTAGCATGGTAAATTGTATCGCACACCCTCATTTTAAATATTGAGATGTCTTTGGGTTTAAAATGGGTCTCTTGCAGACAGCATATTGATGGGTCTTGGGTTTTTTTTTTTTTTGGTCCATTATAATACTGTGTGATTTTTGATTGGGGCATTTAGCCCATTTGCACTCAGGAAAGCTATTGGAAGATATGAGGTTAGTGCCATTGTATTGCCTGTAAGGTGACTGTTACTGTATATTGTCTCTGTTCCTTTCTGGTCTACATTACTTTTAGGCTCTCTTTGCTTAGAGGAACCCTTACAATATTTCCATTAGGGCTGGTTTGTTGTTTGCAAATTCTCTTAGTTTTTGTTTGTCTTGGAAGCTTTTCTTTTTTCTTCTTCTATTTTCAATGACAGCTTAGCTGGGTATAGTATTCTTGGCTGCATAGTTTTCTTGTTTAGTGCTCTGACTATATCATGGCAGTCCTCTCTGCCCTACTAGGTCCCTGTGGATAGGTCTGCTGCCACTCTAATATTTCTACTGTTGTATATATGGCTTCAGGATTTTCTCTTTGTCTCTGAATTTTAAGTTTTACTATTAGATGGCAGGGTGTTGACCTATTTTTCCTGATTTTGAGGAAGGTTCTCTATATCTCCTGGATTTTTCTGCTTGTTTCCTTTCACCAAATTAGGGAACTTCTCTGGTACAATTTGTTCCAATATACCTTCTGCCCCCCCTTCTTCTTCTGGAATCCCAAATATTTTAATACTGTTTTGTTTTATGGTATTACTTACCTCTCAAATCCTTCCCTCATAATCCCATAGTTTTTTAGCTCTCTTTTTTTCTCAGCTTCCTTATTCACCATCATTTGGTCTTCCATATCACTAATTCTCTCTTATATTTCATTTATCCTAGCAGTAAGAGCCTCCATTTTTTATTGCACTTCATAATTTTTTTAAATTTCAACATGGTTTAATTTTAGTTCCAGAATGGGATTATGTAGTATCCTCTATGCTTTGCTTCAAGCCCAGCTACTATCTATATAATCACCATTCTGAATTCTACTTCCAACTTGTTACTAATGTCCACGTTGATTAAGTTCATGGAAGTTAGTGCTGCCATTTGTTCTTTTTGTGTGTGTGTGGTGAGTTTTTCTGCTTTGTTGTTTTGTCCAGAGAAGAATAGTTGAATGAGAGAACAAAATGTTAAAAGTGTAACAATAACCCCAGAACAATATACAATAAATAAATCAGAAGAGACCCACAACTGAGGGACAAAGGAAGGAAAAAAATGATCAGGCTGGTGAATAAAACAGAGCCACACATTTGATTTTGGTTGTATTTTGGTCTGTTAGAAGAAACTTTTTCCCAAAATTTTAAGAGAAAGATTATATATATATAAGGGATGAAATATGACTGTGAGGATGAAAATTTTTAAAAAAAGATGTTAAAAAAGGAATTTATAAGAGAAGTAGTTGCTTGAAATTTTCATAATCATTAGCCATCAGGGAGATTCAAATTAAAACCACATTGAGATACCAAGTTATGCCAGTCAGAACGGCCAAAATTAACAAGACAGGAAACAACATTGGAGAGGATGTGGAGAAAGGGGAACTCTCTTACACTGTTTATGGGAATGCAAGTTGGTGCAGCTACTTTGGAAAACAGTGTGGAGCTTTCTTAAGAAATTAAAAATAGAGCTTCCCTATGACCCTGCAATTGCACTACAGGGTATTTACCCCAAAGATACAGATGTAGTGAAAAGAAGGGCCATATGTAACCCAACATTCATAGCAGCAATGGCCACAGTCACCAAACTGTGGAAAGAACCAAGATGCCCTTCAGCAGACAAATGGATAAAGAATATATGGTCCGTAAATGCAATGGAGTATTTCACCTCCATCAGAAAGGATGAATACCTAACTTTTGTATCAACATAGATGAGACTGTAAGAGATTATGTTGAGTGAAATCAGTCAAGCAGAGAGGGTCAATTATCATATGGTTTCACTTACTTGTGGAGCATAAGAAATAACACAGAGGACATTGGGAGAAGGAGAGAAGGGAGATGAGAGAAATCAAAGGTGGAGATGAACCATGAGTGACTATGGACTCTAATAAACAAACTGAGGGTTTTGGAGGGGAGGAGGATGGAGTGTTAGGTGAGCCTGGTAGTGGGTATTAAGGAGGACAGGTATTGCATGGAGCACTGGGCGTGATGCATAAATAATGAATCTTGGAACACTGAAAACATAACTAAAGTTAAAAAAAAAAGAAGTTAGTTGAAAAAAGGAAGAAAAAAAATTAAAATAAGAGAAAATGTGACTAGACTAGAACAAAGCCTTACACTAGATTTTGGGTATATTTTGGTCTGTTAGATGAAACTGTATCCCAAAATTTTAACGAAAAAAAAACTTTATAAATCTCTCTCTCTCTCTCTCTCTCTCTATATATATATATATATACACACACAAATAAGGTTAAATATAATGATGAGATAGAATATGACTATGAAAATGAAAATTAATCAGAGGGAGAGATGAAACACGAGAGACTGTAGACTCTGAGAAGCAAAACGAGGGTCTTAGAGGGGAGGATTTTGAGGGGGATAGGTGAGTCTGATAGTGGATATTAAGGAGGGCATGTATTGCATGGAGCACTGGGTATTGTATATAAACAATGAATTTTGGAACACTGCATCAAAAACTAATGATGATGGGGCGCCTGGGTGGCTCAGTGGGTTAAGCCGCTGCCTTCGGCTTGGGTCATGATCTCGGGGTCCTGGGATCGAGTCCCGCATTGGGCTCTCTGCTCAGCGGAGAGCCTGCTTCCTCCTCTCTCTCTGCCTGCCTCTCTGCCTACTTGTAATCTCTCTCTGTCGAATAAATAAATAAAATCTTAAAAAAAAAACTAATGATGTATTTTATTTTATTGTGACTAACCTAACACAATAAAATTTTTTAAATTAAAATTAAAAAGATTTTTTAAAGAAAGATTTTGGTAAGAAGTTGGTTAAAATAGGAATTAGGAAATTTTCAGTAAAAACAGAAAAAGAAAAAATAAAAAAAATAATAAATTTAATTTTGAAAGACAGTAATCATGGGCAAATTCCATGAATTCTATGTGTTGTATTCCCCTAGTACTGGAGTTTTGCAGTTCTCATTAATCAGTAAACTTGGTCTTGGCTGAATGTTTTTGCTGATTTTCCGGGGAAAGGGTCTATCTCAGTGATTTTCAGATGTCTTTGCCTGAGGTAGAATTGTATCACCCTTGCCAGGAGCCAGGAAAAACAACCTGCTAGGGTTTGCTTTCAGTAGTTTTTGTTCCCTGAAAGCTTTCCATATAGCTTTGGAGGATGAGAATGGAAATGCTGGCCTCCCAATCTCTGGCCCTGGAGGAGCTGAGTGCTCAGGGCCACTCTCTTTGGTGAGCCCTCAAAGAAAATCGGTCACTCTTGTCTGCCTAGTCTCCATGCTCATGGAGACTCATGTCTGCTCATGTCTGCTACACTCTATGTTCACCCACCCTTTGACTGAGTATTTCTACCTCAGGCACATGACCCTATTTGGAAACTCCAAATCCAGCAGATTCCTGCAACATGCTCCCATGTTTCTCCTCCCTGTGGAGAAAGAGGGGGGGTCTTCTCCCTGGACCTGCCACTTGTGGGGTCCCCTGACTGTGCCAAGGATCACAGCTTCTGGCAACCCCGATCTGAGAGCCCGCTTGCCGGCTCCATCTTTGCAGCTGGCTTCCTGGCTCTGAAACCTGGGAGCTCTGCAACACTCAGGCACCCCTAGTCTTTCTGTGACCCTGAGGGTCCTGAGACCACACTGTCCCAGAGGACTCCACCCTCTGATTAGCTACAAGAGTGATATCCCTCAGTGGATCAGACTTCTGAAAGTTCTGATTTTGTGTTACACTGCTCTATCACTTGCTGATACCCAGCTGAAGGAAGCTCCCTTCCCCTGTGGTCTACCTACTGGTATATCGCCTCAGATTTTCTTTCCTGCATGTCCCACTTTCCAGAAAGTGGTCATTTTTCTGTTCATAGAATGCTGCTGGTCTTTTCTTTGATCTCCTGTTGAGTTTGTAGGTGTTTGGAATGGTTTGATGACTGTCTAGATGAATTCCTGGGACCAGATGAACTTTAGGTCTACTATTCCTCTTCCATCTTGCTCCTCCCTCTGTTCTACTTTTTTGTTTGTTTGTTCCTATATTGTTTACTGCTGGTCTAATCTTTATTACTTCCCTTCTTTTACTGGATTTAGGCTTTATTTCCTTTTCTTTTTCTAGTTTCTTAAGGTGTAAGTTTAAGTTGTGTATTCGAGACTTTTCCTGATTCTTGGGGTAAGCCAATATTGCAATACACTTCCCTCTTAGGACTGCCTTTGCTGTGTTGTGTTTTCTTGTTCATTTCCTTCCATGTGCTTTATTATTTTGTCTTTAATTTCCTGGTTAGCCCATTCATCCTTTTTTTAAAAAAAATTAATTAATATATAATGTATTATTTGTTTTAGGGGTAAAGGTCTGTGATTCCTCAGTCTTATACAATTTACAGCACTTACCAAAGCACATGCTCATTTATTCTTTAGTAAGATGTTCTTTGACTTCTATGTATTTGTGGTCATTTCAATTTTTTTCTTGTGATTGACCTCAAGTTTCATAACATCGTGGTCTGAAAATAATCATTGTATGATCTAAATTATCTTTAATTGTTGAGACCTGATTTGTGACCCAGAATGGGATCTATTCTGGAGAATCTTCTTTTTTTTAATTTTTTTTTTATTCTGGAGAATCTTCTGTGTGCACTCAGAAAGAATGTGTATTATTCTGCTTAAAGATCAAATGTTCTGAATATTTGTTAAGTACATCTGGTCCAGTGAATCATTCAAAGCCATTGTTTCCTTGTTGATTTTCTGCTTAGATGATCTGCCCGTTGCTATAAGAGGGATGTTCAAGTCCCCTAGTATTATTGTATTATTTTCAATCAGTTTCCTTATTGATTTACCTATTTGAGTGCTCCCAGGTTGGTGGCATAAATATTTACAATTGTCAGATCTTCTCGATTGACAGAATGCTTAATTATGATAGGATGCCATTGTTTCAGTCTTTGTGACAAAATCTAGGGGCCCTTATGTGGCCCAGTTGGTTGAGGGTCTGACTTTTGATCTCAACTCAGGTCTTGATCTCAGGATTGTGAATTCAAGTCCCATATTGGATGCCACACTGGGTGTGGATCCTACTAAAAAAATAAAACCTCATTTCTCTGATACAAGTATCATGCTCCACCATTCTTTTCATGTCCACTAGCATGATAGATGGTTCTCCATCCCTTTACTTTCATTCTGAAGGTGTCTTTAGTTCCAAAATGAGTCCCTTGTGGGCAGCATATAGATGTGTCTTGCTTTTTATCCATTCTAATACACTATGTTTTTCTTAATTTAATTTTTTCAGTGTTCCAAGATTCATTGTTTATGCATCAAACCCAGTACTGCATGCAATATGTGCTCTCCTTAATACCCACCACAAGGATCTCCCAACCCCCCACCCTTCTCCCCTCCAAAGCCCTCAGTTTGTTTCTCAGAGTCCACAGTCACTCATGGTTCATCTCCACCTTTGATTTCTCTCATCTCCCTTCTCCTCTCCTTCTCCCAATGTCCTCTGTGTTATTTCTTATGCTCCACAAGTAAGAGAAACCATATGATAATTGACCCTCTCTGCTTGATTGATTTCACTCAGCATAATCTCTTACAGTCTCATCCATGTTGATACAAAAGTTAGGTATTCATCCTTTCTGATGGAGGTGAAATACTCCATTGTATTTATGGACCATATATTCTTTATCCATTTGTCTGCTGAAGGGCATCTTGGTTCTTTCCACAGTTTGGTGACTGTGGCCATTGCTGCTATGAACGTTTGGGTACAGATGGCCCTTCGGTGCACTATGTCTGTATCTTTGGGGTAGATAAATAGTAGTGCAATTGCAGGGTCATAGGGTAGCTTTATTATTAATTTATTTTTTTATTAGATTCTGAACTGGTTTTTATTTTTTTCTTTTCCTTTCTTTTTTAAAATTTATTTTCAGTATTCCAGAATTCATTGTTTATGCACTACACCCAGTGCTCCTTGCAATATGTGCCCTCTATAATAACCAACACCAGGCTCACCCAACCCCAAACCCCCCTCCAAAACCCTCAGTTTGTTTCTCAGAGCCCACAGTCTCTCAAGGTTCATCTCCCCCTCCAATTCCCCCAACTCCCTTCTCCTCTCCATCTCCCTATGTCCTCCGTGTTATTCCTAATTCTCCACAAATAAGCGGAACCGAATGATAATTGACTCTTTATGCTTGACTTACTTCACTCAGCATAATCTCTTCTAGTCCCATTCATGTTGATACAAAAGTTGGGTGTTCATCCTTTCTAATGGAAGCATAATACTCCTTAGTATATAAGGACCATACCTTCTTTATCCATTCGTCCATTGAAGGGCATCTTGGCTTTTTACACAGTTTGGAAATTGTAGCCATTGCTGCTATGAAGATTGGGGTACAGATGGCCCTTCTTTTCACTACATCTGTATATTTGGAGTAAATACCATGTAGTGCAATTACAGTGTCATAGGGAAGCTCTATTTTTAATTTCTTGAGGAATCTCCACACTGTTCTCCAAAGTGGCTGCACCAACTTGCATTCCCACCAACAGTGTAAGAGGGTTCCCCTTTATCCACATCCTCTCCAACACATGTTGTTTACTGTCTTGTTTATTTTGGCCATTCTAACTGGTATCTCAATGTGGTTTTGATTTAAATCTCCCTGATGGCTAGTGATGATGAATATTGTTTCATGTGTCTGTTAGCCATTTGTATGTCTTCTTTGGAGAAGTGTCTGTTCATGTCTTCTGCCCATTGTTTGATGTGATTATCTGTTTTTTGAGTGTTGAGTTTGAAGTGTTATTTATAGACCTGGATATCAGCCCTTTGTCTATACTGTCATTTGTGAGTATCTTTTCCAATTCTCTGGGTTGCTTCTTTGTTTTGTTGACTGTTCCCTTTGCTGTGCAGAAGCTTTTGATCTTGATGAAGTCCCAAAAGTTCATTTTTGCTTTTGTTTCCTTCGCCTTTGGAGATGTATCTTGGAAGAAGTTGCTGTGGCCAATGTTGAAGAAGTTACTGTTTATGTTGTCGTCTAAGAATCTGGTGAATTCCTGCTTCATGTTTATTCCTGCCTCATATTTATCCTCTTGTATTCATTTGGAGTTTAACTTCATGTATGGTGTAAGGGAATGGTGAATTTTCATTCTTCTACAGATAGCTGTCCGATTATCTCAGTACCATTTATTGAGGAGACTCTTTTTTTCCCCACCGTATATTTTTCCCTGCTTTGTCTAAGATTATTTGGCCATATAGCTGGAGGTCCATATCTGGGCTCTCTACACTTCCACTGGTCTATGTGTCTGTTTCTGTGCTAGTATCATGCTGTCTTGGTGATCACAGCGTTGTAGTAAAGCTTGAAATCAGGAAACATGATGCCCCCAGTTTTGTTTTTCTTTTGCAGCATTTTCCTAGCAATTCAGGGTCTCTTCTTGTTCTATACACATTTTAGGATTGTTTGCTCCAGCTCTTTGAAAAATGCCAGGGTAGGGGCACCTGGGTGGCTCAGTGGGTTAAAGCCTCTGCTTTCGGCTCATGTCATGGTCCCAGGGTCCTGGGATCGAGAGCAGAGAGCCTGCTTCCCTTCCTCTCTCTGCCTGCCTCTCTGCCTACTTGTGATCTGTCAAATAAATAAATGGAATCTTTAAAAAGAAAAAAAAAAAATGCCAGGGTAATTTTGATTGGAATGGCATTGAAAGTGTAGATTGCTCTAGGCAATATAGACATTTTAACAATGTTAATTCTTCTGATCCATGAGCATGGAAGTGGCTTCCTTCTTTTTGTGTCTTTTTCAATTACTTTACGAGTGTTCTGTAGTTCCTCAAGTCCAAATCCTTTACCTCTTTGGTTAGGTTTATTCCCAGGCATCTTGTGTTTCTTGGTGTTATAGTAAATGGAATTGATTCTCTTATTTCCCTTTCTGTATTTTCATTGTTAGTGTATAAGAAAACAACTGATTTATGTACATTGATTTTGTATCCTACCACATAACTGAATTGCTGTGTGAGTTAGAGTAGTTTGGAGGTGGAGTCTTTGGGGTTTTCCATATAAAGTATCATGTAATCTGTGAAGAGAGAGAGTTTGACTTTTTCATTGTCAATTTGAATACATTATGTTTCTCTTTGTTGTCTGATTGCTGTTGCTAGGATTTCTAGTACTATGTTGAAAAAGAGCGGCAAGAGTGGGCATCCTTGTTGTGTTCCTGATCTCAAGAGAAAACTATCAGCTTTTCCTTATTGAGAATGATATTCACTGTGGGTTTTTCCTAGACAGATTTTATGAAGTTAAGGAATGGTCCCTCTATCCTTATACTTTGAAGCGTTTTAATCAGGAACAGATGCTGGGTTTTGTCAAATGCTTTTTCTGCATCCATTGAGAGTACCATGTGGTTCTCTCTTCTCCTATTGATTTGTTCTATCACATTGATTGATTTGTGAATGTTGAACCACCCCTGCATCCCATGGATAAATCCTACCTGGTCATGGTGAATAATCTTTTTAAGGTACTGTTGGATCCTACTAGCTAGGATGTTGTGGAGAATCTTGACATTCATATTCATCAGGGATATTGGTCTGAATTTCTTCTTTTTGGTGGGGTCTTTGCCTGGTTTGGGGATCAATGTCATGCTGGCTTCATAGAAAAAGTCTGGAAGTGTTCCATCTGTTTCTATGTTTTGAAACAGCTTCAGGAGAATAGATATAATTTTTTTCCTTGAATGGTTGATAAAATATCCCAGGGAATCCATCAGGTCCTGGGCTCTTGTTTTTTGGGAGGTTTTTGATCACTGATTCATACTTCTTAGATAAAGGTCTAATCAGATTGTCAGGTTGATTCAGTCTTGGAGGTTTATAAGTTTCCAGGGATGCATCTATTTCTTCCAAGTTTCCTAACTTACTCGCATATAACTGTTGATAATAATTTCTGATGATTATTTATATTTTTTTGGTGTTAGTCGTGATCTCTCCCTTTTATTTCATAATTTTATTAATTTGGGACCTCTCTCTTTGCTTTTAGATTAGTTTGGCCAGTGGTTTATCGATCTTATTGATTCTTTAAAAAAAAATAGCTTCTAGTTTTGTTGATGTGTTCTACTGTATCCCTAGTTTCTCTCTAATTTATCTCTGCTCCAATCTTCATTATTTCCCTTCTCATGTGTGGGGTTGGCTTAATTTGTTGTTGATTCGGCAGCCCTTTAACGTGTAAAGACAGTTGCTGTATTCTGGATTTTTCTTTTTCTTTTCTTTTTCTTTCTTTCTTTCTTTTTTTTTTTTTTGAGAGAAGCTTGGATGGCTATATATTTCTCCCTTAGGACCAACTTTGCTCTATACCATAGGTTTTGGACTGAAGTGTCTTCCTTCTCATTGGTTTCCATGAATTGTTTAAGTTCTTCTTTGATTTCCTGGTTGATCCAAACATTCTTAAGCAAGGTGGCTTTTAACTTACAGGTGCTTGAACTCCTTCCAAACTTTTTCTTCTGGTTGAGTTCCAGTTTCAAAGTACTGTGTTCTGAGAATATGCAGGGAATGATCTCAATCTTTTGGTATTGGTTGAGTATTTGTGACCCAGTATGTGGTCTGTTCTGGAGAAAGTTCCATGTGCACTTGAGAGGAATGAGTATCCTGGTTTGTTTGTTTGTTTTGTTTTGTTTTGTTTTTTAAGGGTGGAATCTTCTGTATATATCTATTAGGTCCATCTGGTCCAATGTGTCATTGAATTGTTCACTCTTTCACTATTGATTTTCTGCTTGATTGATTTCTCTATTACTGGGAGTGTCGTGTTAATATCCCCTACTTAAAGTATCCATATCAATATAACTCTTTATCTTGATAAACAGTTGTCTTATGTAGTGGGCTACTCCCATATTGGGGATAAACATTTATAATTGTAAATAAACATTTACAATTATTAGATCTTGTTGGTGGATAGACCCTTTAAGAATGATGTAGTGTCCTTCTTTATCTTAGACTACAGTCTTTAGTTTAAAATCTAATTTATCTGATATGAGAATCACTACCCAAGCCTTCTTTTGAGGCCCATTGGCATGAAAGATGCTTCTCCATCACTCCACTTTCAGTCTGGATGTATCCTTAGGTTCAAAATGGGTCTCTTGTAGACAACATATGGATGGGTCCTGTCGTTTTATCCAAATTGCAACCTTTTGCCATTTTATTGGAGTGTTTAGGTCATTGAGTGTTTAGGTCATTGAGTGTTTAGGTCGTTGAGAGTGATTATTGAGAGATATGACATCGTTTTGCCTGTGAAGTCCTTGTTTCTATAGATTCTTTCTGTAAATTTCTGTTCTATGACACTCTTGGGTTCTTTTTTCTTCTATAGAACCCCCCTTATTATTTCTTGTAGTGTGGGCTTGGTGGTCACATACTCTTTTAAACATCGCCAGTCTTGGAAGCTCTTTATCTCTCCATCCATTTTGAATGTCAGCCTTGCTGGATAAAGTATTCTTGGCTGCATGTTCTTTTCATTTAGTGCTCTGAATACATCTTGCCAGCCCTTTCTGGCTTGCCAGGTTTCTGTGGACAGGTCTAATGTTATTCTGATGGCCCTTCCTTTGTGCATAAGGAGTCTCCCTCCCTTAGCTGCTTTCAAGAGCTCCTGTAAAAAATTATGATTCATCATTTTCACAATCAGGTGTCTCAAGGTCTTTTTAGACTCTATGATCTTGGGGATAAACCTTTCTGCCTCTAGGACATGAACACTGCTTCCATTCCCCAGATTGGGAAAATTTTCATGGAGAATTTGTTTAAATCTATCCTCTAGTCTTCTTTCTTTCTCCTCCCCCTCAGAGATTCCAATAATTCTGATGTTGGAATGTTTCATTTCTTCATTTATTTCCCTAATTCTGTTTTCATGGGTTCTAAGCTGTTTGTGCCAGGCCTCCTCCTGATCCTTTTTCTCTATCAGTTTTTCCTCTAGATCACTGATCCTATCTTCTGCCTCCATTATGCTAGTTGCTAGAGGATTTAGATTAGTTTGGAATTCATTGATAGCATTGTTAACATCTTCCCTGGTGGCTTTCACTTCTGTCCTAATTGATTCCATTTTGTTATTAATAGTTTTCTCCAACCTAGCCATTTCCAATATAATTGTTAGTCTGAGTTACCTTTCCCACATATTGTTTTTGTCCATATCCAATACCTCTGATGGACAGGGCACAGTCTCTGAATGTTTCATCTGTTGGGCATTACTCCTCCTAGTCATTTTGATGAGAGATGACTGAGGGGATGTGTAGCTGAATGTATCAACCATGATCCAGGCAAGGTGCACCCTGGAACGCTTCTAGCAATTGGGGGTTCCCACCATGAAGAGAGAAAAAAAGAAATAAAGAAAGAAAGAAAGAAAGAGATGGGGGAAAAAAAAAGAAAAAAAAAAGGAGACTACCCAGCCCAAATCAGACTCAAAGGTAAGATTTATAAAGTATTCAAACAAAGATAAACCAAAAGACCAACAAAAGTAAATGCGAAGGAAGAAAAAAAAAGAATCCAGCCAAAATGAACCCCAAGTGTAAGATTTATATACTACCAGAAAAAAAAATACACAGAAACACTGACAGAAGAAAAAGATGGGGGAGTGGTTATAAATTCTCAGTCTGGGCAAGAAAGCTTATTTTGATTCTTCCTGGGTTTATCTGTATATCTTTGTTAAAGGACTCAACTTTCCTGAGATATAGGGGGATTAAAACTGGTATATATATGTGTGTGTGTGTGTGTGTGTGTGTGTATGTAATTATATATATTTAATATGTAATATATACATATGTATTGTGTATATATATGTAACATATATCTATATATAATATATATGTAATATATATATGTAATTGATTGGGGAAAGAGGATTGCCTTGAAGCTTATCTTTACATGAACATTAAAAAAATAGAAAAGCAAAAAACAAAAAAAACCCCACAGGTAAATGTATCAAAAAAGTTCAAGTTAAAAGGTTATTATGGAATTTGTTGTACTGAATCTCTCACTGTGATGGCAAATAGTTTAAAATTGTTAAAAATTAAAAAGAATGAGAATAGTGGGAAAGAATTAAAAATAAAAGTTGTATCGATGAAGTATACAGGTTTTAGGGCAATACCAGGAGCTTAATATCTTCTTTTCCCCTGATACTGGGGTTTTACAGTTTCATGGGAATCCTGTGGTGGTCTGTCCTCTTTTTTTTGGGTGGGGCTGTCTTTCTGCGGGAAGGGCCTGTGGCATGGCTTTTAAAGCAGTCTTGCTAGAGTTGAGTCTTCCCGCCCCCTACCAAGGGCCTGGACTCTGAGGAAAGAGGTTTTTCAGGCTTTTGTTCTCTGGAGGTATTTTTTTTTTCTCACCTTGGTGGCTTTTGGCAGTTATTCAAGGTTTAGAGGAAAGAAAACTACACCCAGACCTCCATCTCAGAGAGAAGCCTCAGTCTCTTCCCCTCTGAGTTCTCCAGAGCACATAAACTTACCCTGTGCCACCTCCCAAAGGGAGAGCATGTCCCCAGCCACAGTCTCAGGGTCCAAGGAGCTCCTGGTTTTACGCTGGTGCTACTAAAACCATGAACAGTATTAGTCCATTGAGCTGGCTTCCAGCAGCTGCCTTTGCCCTGCTGTCTGAGCAGGTCCAGACTGCTGGAGCAATTCCAACCAGAGATAGCGTGCACTGAAATTTTCCTGTTGGCAGGGGCTGGCAGTGTTCAGACTCTCTCCAGTCCTAGAAAACACCAGTTCGTGCCCACACGGACCTCTCTCAGGGGAGGGTGTGGAGCCATGTGGAGCGCGACTCAGAACCCGGTTCCACAGAGCACAAGCAGAGTGCAAAATGCTGTGGTTCTAGAGAGCGCCAGCTGGCATTCACAACAGACTCCTGGGCGCTGCCACCCAGATGCTCTCACATGGGCTGGAGGCTCAGGGACCAAGGTCTGGGTGCTTTGCCACACTATCTCTGGCAGGGGCCAGCAGTCGTTGTCCTAGGTCTGTGGGCCTAAGCCCGTGCCTCTAACTGCCAGATTCCACCAATTTCCCCTTAAGATCTTTTGCTCTTTTCAAGTGCTTTTAACCAGACTCCAAGTTAATGCTGGTTCTCAATCATAGGGCACTCTTGTATTGGGGTATTACTTTCCAGTGGGTCATTTCTGGTGGCTTCCTCCCCCTTTTATTTATCTTCCAATATCAGTCTGATGTTCCCATTCTGCTTTACCTGTCCACTGGCATCTTCTGCCCCGGTAGAATCCAGAAGTGTGTAATCCTACATCTCAGGCTGATTTCATGTGTGTTCAGAGTGATCTGGTAGATAATAAACTCACTTTAGGGGACCAGTTGAAACAGCGTCTCCTACTACTCTGCCATCTTGACCCCCTCCCTCTATTTATTTATTTATCTTACCTTCACTGAAGTTCTTTCTTTCTGGCTGGACATGAGAACAAGATTAAGTGGACCAGTGCTGGCTTTATTTCTTTATAAGTAATAATTTGAGTCTTTTTTTTTCCATTCAGTATGATTGCTTGTTCATAATAAATTCACAAAAAGCTATACAAGGAAATACCTACTGATAAGGCATCTGCCAATCAATTTATGTTTCAAGATTAAACTATCAAATGGCACTATGTCATTACAGGCATTCAACTTTTGTTTTCTTTTTTCAAGTTTATCAGTTCTTTAGTATTTCTTTTTCCTAGCAAAGGATGGTATATGATCACAAAGTAAGGCCTAAAGGCCATTTATAGTTGCTCCCAGTATTATGCTGCACGGGACTTTTAAGAGCTGATATAAACCATACTGAACAATGTCAAATGGAACCATACCTGATCACATTAAAATAGTCTCCAATACCTTCTTCTTGGCTGACTTTGTGTTGATCTTATTAAAATTACAGTACAAAAGATTGTAGTTTTTGTAGACTTGTAGTTTTAGGGGACTGTTATGTTCATATGGATATATTTTTATTCACCAAATGTCTCTATATTAATGTTCTTTGTATAAACATGGCTGAAAAAAATTTAAAAGGCACAAAAGGGTGAAAATGAGAAAGTTTTTAACTTTCAGTAAAGAATACCAAAGCAAGTATCTTTCATGAAGAAAAGCAGAGAAAAATGTTCAGTAACTTGAGCTAAAACAAACACCCTACATCAGTCAGAATTACAAAACTTAACAAGACAGGAAACAACAAATGTTGGAGAGGTTGTGGAAAAAGAAACCTTCTTACACTATTGGTGGAAATGCAAGTTGGTGCAGCCACTTTGGAAAAGTGTGTGGAGATACCTCAAAAAATTTAAAATAATCTGAGGGGTTTGAAGTGGTGGGGGGTGGGAGGTTGGGGGAGCCAGGTGGTGGGTATTAGAGAGGGCATGGATTGCATGGAGCACTGGGTGTGGTGCAAAAATAATCAATACTGTTACTCTGAAAAAAAAAATTAAAAATAGAGCTACCCTATGACCTGGAAATTGAACTACTGAATATTTACTCCAAAGATACAGATGCTGTAAAAATAAGGGCCATATGTATCCCAATGTTCATAGCAGCAATGCTCACAATATTCAAACTGTGGAAAGAGCAGAGATGCCCTGTAACAGATGAATTTATAAAGAAGATGTGGTCCATATATACAATGGAATATTCGTCAGCCATCAGAAAGGATGAATACCCAACTTTTGCACCAACATGGATGTTACTGGGGGAGATTATGCTGAGTGAAATAAGTCAAGCAGAGAAAGTCAATCATATGGCTTCACTTACTTGTAGAATATAAGGAATACCATGGAGAACATTAGAAGAAGTAAAGGAAAAGTGAATTGGGGGAAACTGGAGGGTGTGATGAACCGTGAGAGACTATGGACTCAGAAACAAATTGAAGGTTTTAGAGGGGCAAGGAGAAATGGGTGAGCCTGGTGGTGGGTATTAAGGAAGGCATGCATTGCATGGGGCACTGGGTGTGGTGCATAAACAATGAATCTTGGAACACTGTATCAAAACCTAACAATATATTTTATGGTGACTAACATAACAATACAAAAATGTTCAAATAAAATGAATGACTGAGAAAAAAACCCACAAAACAAAAAGCAAACTTCTTTTCAGATAGGTCCCGAGGCTTGAGGAGAAAATGACTTTTCTTAATCACATGCTTCATGTAAATTAAAATGTAAACCTGCACATACATATATTTGGTTTAACAGTTGGACCCATTTTTTTTAAAGGAAGGCAATTAAAGGAAAACAAAATCAAAATACCTTCATAAACAAAGAACTCCACCTGTAGCCTCTGTCCTTTTTACCATCGAGTGGGGCAAAATGTCTGATAAAATGTAAAATGCAGCAGGGCACCTGGGTGGCTCAGATGGTTAAGTGTGCTTCAGCTCAGGTCATCATCCCAGCAACCTGGGATCAAGCCCCTCATTGGTTTCCTGGATGAGCAGGGAGTCTTCTCCCTCTCTCTCTGCCTGTCCCCCTGCTCATGCTCTTTTGCCCAGTATCTCTCTGTCTCAAATAAATAAATAAATAAACAAATACAATCCTTTAAAAATTTCTTTAAAGAATGTAAAATGCAGCATATGCAATCATGTAATCTAAAAATGATAACTTATCACAAATTGCATTTGACAGCTCACCACAACAATGGAAAACTGTCCCCTTGTTGGTTCACACAGTACTTGAGACCCAAAGTGAGGTCACCCAGTAAAATGATCTGGATAAAACATCTGCAGCTCAACAGATACAATTAAATATCAAGTGATGACCCTTATCAAGACATTAAAATTTTAGGAAATGTATAGAAACTCTAGAATAATTACAGCATTTACCCAAATGCAACCCAAGGTTTGTCAGTAACTTAGCATATCAAAGAAGCCTTATGAGCCAAAGAGATTGTTAGGATACGGAGTCAACCACCACTCAATTAGACAGAGAACACTCTAGATAATGCAAGTCACACAGCGAGGTTTATTTCCAGCTAGCTGGGGTCCTAGTATCCGCCTGGCGCAGCAGGTTTCAACAAGGACCCCAAGCACTCAAAGCCAAGAGTATATATAGCATTTTCAAGGCACGTCTTCATAGCTACATACATATCATGCATCCCACTTTGACAGTTTGACTTTGTTTAACCTTTTGCCACCCCGGCATCACCCTGGCGCCATCCTGGCGGTTAAGCGAGATTTAGGTTTAGAAGAAATTCAACTTTATTTACATTTCCTTCCACCTCAGCCTCCCTCAGTTTTATGGTGCGACCTTAGGCCTTGAGGAACTGAGCCACTTGTCTCTGGAAACTGGGCCATTGAAGAGAGAGCCCTTTTTTGTTGTAAATCATCAGGACATTTGCAAACCAAGGGAGACTCCTGTCTTGCAGGATTGTGATCTCTGCAAGTTAACTTTTTGTTTTTCTTTAACATTTGGTCCCTATGACACCATCACCTAACCCCCCTGGTGGTATATGATTTTGTTTTTTCAGGTTTTAGCTACTTTCTCTTATCTCAAGTTACATGCGCCCCATGGGCTAACTCAGTAAAATGGGTTCCCAGCCTTCAGGATGGCCATTCTTATGCTAACCCACTCTTAAGAGTGCAAGGTGCCAGCTTTTGCTTTGCTTTGCAGAGATGGCTGTACTTATGTCAGGGCTAGACTCCAGGTGGGTACAGCCTTGTTTTTCTTGGCCTTCACACCTGGAGCTGGTTTCTGGGACTTGTTTTTAAGTCCCCTGGGGGAGGGGAGCAGGGACAGTAAAATAGGTCCTTACAAGATCTCATTTACAATTCTGGGAAGGCAAAGAGAAAACCATTTACAGATCAACTAACCTAAGAAAACTTTGCCCTTTTAAATAGAGAGAAAACCAGCCTTTCTATACCAGTGTCTGTCCTTTTTTTTTTTTTTAATGTGCATCCTTAAGATATGAGTTTTCTGGGTTTCCCTCCCATCATAAATGATGTCGCAGACGAAGGGAAGGGGAGATCTTTCAGCTGCTGTCCTGCTCGCGTCCCTTGCGGGAACTTAGGAGCGTCTTAGCTAAGGTCTGTCCGTATAAACCCCGGACCAGGCTACACCATGGAGTAGCTGCATAATTGCTGCCATGGCCCTCCTGGTCAAGGATGCAAGAAAATTGTCTCTGGGTCAAAATCTCACCTTGACCACCACCCACGCTATCGAGGGCCTTCTCTGGACTCCACCAGACCGGTGGATAACAAATGTCCTAGTGATGGGGTATCAGCCCCTCCTCCTCAAAGAACCAAAAGTGATCTCCCAGCCTCAGGCGGTGCTAAATCCAGCCACGTTGCTACCAGAGGTGCTGGCTGACCACCCATGCGACTGCGGGAAGGCCCAGCCCAAGTCACAGGAATAAGGTCGGATCTCAGAGACACTCCCCTCCCAGATGCAGAAATGACTGTTTAGAGACGGGAGTAGCTACATGGTCGATGGAAAGAGGTATGCGGAGGCTGCCGTGGTTTCTCCTGAGCAGGGACTCTGGATGACGGACCTGCCACACAGGACCTCAGCGGAAAACGGAGCTGATTGCATTCACCAAGGCACTACTACAGATGGCCAAGGGGCCCGATGTACACCCTGCTTAAACAAGGCGTTGTGGTTTGTCTTGGAAGGAGCCACATCCTCGCCAACCCAGGGACTTGGTTTGGATGCATGCTGCCAAGTGGGAAACTTGGAGCCTCGCTGGAAGGGACTGTTTACTGTCATCCCGACCACCCCCACGGCGATGAAAATAGAAGGCATCGGGGCCTGGATTCACGCGGGTCACGTCAAACGAGCCAAGGATGAGGACGCCCCCCAGAGGTGGATGCCGCTGCTGATGGACCCCGCTGATCATGGACTAAAGCTAAGACTCAGAAACAATGAGTTCATTGAGTTCATTGTTGCTTCTATTGTTAAAGTATAGGTGGGAAATATAGACAATTAGGGCTTGACATACTATTTCTAAAAAGGGGGTGCTCTGCATAGCCCTAGGAGAGAAATGCTGTTTCTGGGTAAACCACTCTGGAATCATTAAAACAGTCTGGCAGCTGTTAAAAAAGGGATGTAGAACTGGCTGAAAAGTCAGATTTGACTAATCTCCAAAGAAAAGGGAGAATGTAAGGGCCTATTCAGCCAGAGCATCCCCACCCCAGTTGAACTGCAATTTTGCTGTAAAGCTTAAATTGACCTTGCCCCCCCAGGGGAACTTATTTAAAAGCAAGTCCGGGAAACCAGTCCCACGTAACAAAGTCCAAGTACAGGCGTGGGTTGGGCCAGGTGGAGGTATTCAATCAGTGGGGAATGCATACTGTCTCCCTGGTTACCAAGGAGTATAGGCCCTGCCCTTTGGGAGCCTTTTGGGCGCCAATCCCAATCAAGGTGTAATAGGCTGGTTCAAATGTCTACGAGGGTAAATTGTAACTCAATTGGTCACCTAGCATCACTGTGGAGTTTCCTGTGTGTGTTAAAATCCCATTGGCCACCTGTGAGTAGCCAGGCCTGACCGCATGGTCTTTGCCCTTAAAAGCTAGTCTGTGAAACAGAGAAGGGTTGCCCTCTCTTTGTAAGAGGTGCGGCCTGAATGTTCGGTTAGATTCCTGATGCTTGGCACGAAATAAAGCCTTGCTTGACCTTCAAAACAAAAACAAAAAAACAAAAAACAAAACCCTGCAGCTGTGCTTAGCCAGCTAGCTCCACCCTCTGGGTGTGAGATGACCTGGGACACTGCTTTTTCTTGCTTCTTTGTGGGACTCTTATCCGCAGGCAGGTAGTTGGGCTTTTCTGTGTTCTGTTCTACTTCCACAGGTATATCTTGGAATGGGACCAGCATCTCTTCTCCAATTTCACTTTTCACAACATGCTGAGCCTTCATATCCTTGATTGATGCTATTACTGATGCCAAGGCCTCTGCTTTCAAATCCAAATGGATCCACGCTGAAAGTGAAGGTCAAACAAAGCTTTATTTCACGCCAAGCATCGAGAATCAAACTGACTGTCCAGGGCCATCTCTTGCAAAGAGGCGACCCCTCCCAGTCTCACAGACTAACTTTTATAGAGTAAAGGCCATGTGGTTGAGCCTGGCCACACACAGGTGGCCAATTGAATTACATTCTACTCCATGATAGTCATCTAATTCAGCCTATGACCTTGGCTAGAATTGGTTCCTTTGTCTGGTGTCCAAAAGGAGGGGCTCACACTCCTTGGTGGGTAATACGTGCGCTTTCCCTTGTTTGGATGTTTCCACCTGGCCTAGCTCATCCTTTGCAGGTAGGGAGGTAATACATGTGCTTTTACTGATTGGACGTTTCCACCTGGCTGGACACGTCCTTGTATGTGGGCTCCACTATCAGGGACTGGTCAGTCATATTTCTCCAGTTCTGTTTCTAAGCGCTTTTCTCTTGGGGGGAAGGGGCAGGTTCAATCTAAGTTTACTGCATAAACAGCAAAATGGCTTGCTCTGGATAAGTAGGCCCTTACATTCCCCCCTTTTCTTTGGAGATTAGTCAAATCTTTGAGGATTCTATGTCCCCCTGTTGTAAGGGATTATACTGAGTTTGTAAGATTAGCATCTTTATCGTCCCATTTTTTTTTTTTTTTTTGCCATTGTCAATGGACATCAGGGCCTTTATAGTGCAGGGGCCAAAGAGTATCATCAATAATAGTAAGATTAAGGGGCCTGAAATTGCTGATATTAGGGAAGTCATCCATGGAGACCAGTTGAATAAACTTTTATATCATCCCTGGGAGTCCCTGCGCTGTTGTTCGCACTCATCTAATTTTCTTTTGACGGCTGTCAAGCTGTCTTTAATGACCCCAGTGTGATTTACCCAAAAGTAGGATTCTTCCCCCAAGGCTACACAAAGTCCCCCTTTTTCTAAGAATAGTATGTTAAGCCCCCTTCTATTTTGCAGTACCATTTTGGCTAGAGAGCTTAGGGAATCAGTTTGCTTATCTATATTTTCATACATGTGACATAAATCAGCATCTACTTGTGATCCCAGAGCCTCAAAATCTACTTTTTATTTTATTAAGGCTGCAGTTCCTATTGTTGTAGATCCTGCTATTCCTGCAGCCTCTAATGGTGGAATTAGGATGGGACCGCACGTTTTGTTCGCCCTGTCCCTGCAGTAAGATGCTGGAATCCTTTGACCCCCTTATAATAACCTACTTGGGGAAGGATGTGAGCTGTTATACAGAGTTCATTCCATGAAGAATAAAGCAAGATTAAGGCATGGTGTGAGCCCTGAATTACAAACAAACCAGGCCCTGATAGGGGCCTTAAGGAAATTAGTGAAGACGGTAGGGACCATTATACCCTCACATAAGTTTTTGTATTGGGAAGATTGTTTCCCTTTCCATGTAGCAAAGCAAAGTCCATTACCTCTTATATCTCCTAAAGTTAGTCTAGGTATTTTTTCCCATTCACAGGAGTTATAAGAGCTTTCATTTTTAATTTGGCCCTTTTGGATCCCTATAGTAAGATTGGCCCCCATGCCAATATAGTATGGGGGCTGAGGATTTAAACATAGCCAGCAGTCTCAGGTGATATTAGGATTTGAAGCATTTAAAAAATTAAACATTGTATCTGCCAGTGGGAGTAAACTTTTTATAACATTATTGCCATTGTCAACCTTTTCTCTTTTCTTTTTTATGATAGTTTCCCTTGGGGTAGACGTGGCGGGTAGCTTGGTTGGTTTTAATAGCTTGGGAGGATTTAAAACTGGGTTCAGCCCTATAGGCTGAAGCGGTTCTCGAATTCTTATCTTCTGGATGGTGAATTGCCCTCCTCTATCTGCACCAGGTTCATAGTATCTAAGGCCCCAAGATCGGCCATATTCCCAGAGATGATCTTTGGGGTTGATGATTGTAATAGATATATTTGTACAATATTTTCCAGATCGGTGGGATGCAATTGAAGGAAAGATCCCTGTGGCTAAATTTTTAACAAATTCTTTTTGTGTTACCAGTTATCTGTTCTGATGGGTACTACCATTATATAGGGGTCACGGTTTATCCCCCAATCAGAGGCTATTGTCTCACATTCCCACCATGCACAGTAATAGTCTGAAGCTCTTCCACACCCTGTATGAGTCCCTGTGTAAGGACACATGTAGTAAGAGTCATGCGTGACACAAGGAGTTACAGGTGCCAACTGACATATGGTTATATTAAATTGCATAGTTAGCTGATGGGTCAGCCATTTATTGCTTTGTATAACCTTTTCAATTTTTGTTAATCCCACTTGTCTAATTTCCCATTTATACTTCTCTGTCTGATGGGGTGACTCAGAAGTTTTTACATAGACCGGTAATAATAGAAGTAACAATAAACTTAATGAACTCATTGTTTTTTTTGAGTCTTAGCTTTAGTTCATGGTCGGCGGGGTCCATCAACAATGGCATCCATCTCTGGGGGCGTCCCTGTCTTCGGCTCGCTTGACGTGACTCGTGTGAATCCAGGCCCGGATGCCTTCTACTTTTATTGCTGTGGGGGTGGTTAGGATGACAGTAAATGGTCCCTTCCAACGAGGTTCCAAGTTTTCTACTTGGCGGCGGCACATTCAAACCAAGTCCCCGGGTTGGTAAGGATGTGGTTCCAGCTCCATCTCCATTTCAGTGTGGGCAGTTTGGATCCCTGAGTGGGCTCTTTTTAAGACAGACTGCAATGCCTGCAGTGACTGGAGTACAGACTGATTAGTCACTTTTGCTAGGGCAACCTTTTGTAGCCAAGGGCAGAGCGAGGGGTGGGGGTGTTTCCAAAACATTATTTCAAATGGGGTCACCTTGTTTAAATAGGGTGTACATCATGCCATGAGGAGGGCGAAAGGAAGGAGAGTCACCCATCCATCACCAGCCTCCAGACTTAGCTTTGTCAAGGTCTCTTTAAGAGTCCAGTTCATTCTCTCTACTTGCCCGCAACTCTGGGGCCAGTAGGCACAATGTAGTTTTCAATTAGTGCCAATGGCTTTGGCCAATGCCTGTGCTACTGAACTCACAAATGTAGGGCCATTGTCTGACCCCATCACGAGAGGTAACCCAAACCTCTAGTAGCTTTTGGCTACCACTCTTGCCATCTCATGTTTGGCAGAAAAGGCCTCTACCCAGCCTGAAAAGGGATCCATAAAAACTGACATATACTTGTGTCTATATTTTCCCAGTTTCATCTCTGTAAAATCCATTTCCCAATAAATTTTTGGCTCTTTACCACTTTCTCTTTTTCCTCTTCCCATTTTAGTTCTTCCCGCATTTACTACCTGACATTGAGCACATCTATCAACCACATCCTGAGCCATACTCCATAATTTAGAAACTTGAAACTGCTTGCCCATAAGCTCCTTAAGCTTGCATGTCCCCAAATGAGTGCCCTGATGTATTTGGCTTACTAATTTCCTCCTCGTCTTAGCCCAGGCCCCTTCATAGTCTAGTTTAACCCACTTTATAAATATTTTAAATCTTCCTCTAAAGTTTGCCTCAAGTTGTCTAGCTTAGGTAAACAAACATTTAAAGACAACCAAATCTAGAATTTAACATCCATAAAGGCGTGTTATTAAAACATAATTTTTTCTCTCTAAAATAACCCTCATTTCCAGAGATAGCCAAATCAGGACTAATTTATTTGAAAAACAAGTCCAGTTTTTAACAAACTTGGCCTAATTATTTACATAAGCTCAGCAAGAACAGTGAGTGTGAGTCAAGCAGAGAAAGACAACTATCATATGATCTCCCTGATATGAGGAAGTGGTGATGCAACATGGGGGCTTAAGTGGGTAGGAGAAGAATCAATGAAACAAGATGGGATTGGGAGGGAGACAAACCATAAGTGACTCTTAATCTCACAAAACAAACTGAGGGTTGCTGGGGGGAGGGGGCTTGGGAGAAGGGGGTGGGATTATGGACATTGGGGAGGGTATGTGCTTTGGTGAGTGCTGTGAAGTGTGTAAACCGGTGATTCACAGACCTGTACCCCTGGGGATAAAAATATGTGTTTATAAAAAATAAAAAAATTATTAAAAATAAAAAACGAGTGAGTTTCTATGGTTACAGGCAATGGAGGATGGTAACAGGGTGTTTTTGCAGTCCCTCAAAGTTGGGCTGCTTCCTTAATCTCTCAAGGCCAAATGGCCCTTTCAGTTGGAAGTATAATCTATGTGGAGGCAGGTCAGGAGAGTGCTAAATCACCTTGGAGGCTGTTCTTTCTTTCTTTCTTATTTAAACAGGATCAGACATCTGGTCTTTTCTCCCCTTTTTTTTTCCTTAGTCTGTCCTGACCGTACCTAAATTTTTTTTTCCTGAAGATTTTCCTTCACAAACCTTCTACAACCTTCCTTTGCATTCAGATTTTGTCCCAAGCCATTTCCTTCCAAACAACCATCTCATTTAGGACAAAATTACCTTTTTTACTTTCAACAAAATGTACTTCCATTTCTTAAATCTTTCTTACATATTATCTACTTTCCTATATACAGAGTTGTTTCCCTTATTTCCATCAGTCTTAGTTACATTTAACAGAATTTTGTACTCTTAGAAAGACCTTAATCAGTTATTAACCAATTGTGAACTGTTACAACAGAATTCTTCAGATGGCAAATTTATGAATCAGTTAAGCGCAAAACATGTTTGCCAACAGATTTCAAAAGCACAAACCTAGTTTCAGTAATCAATGTCAGCATTTTATCCTGTTTGGTTAACATCTAGATGTCCATAATTTAAAACCATTTGTCATCCAACCAAAACTTTAAAGTTTCAGGTTACCAAAGACTTTGAAAGCTACTTTAGCAATTACCTATTAAACTTTGAGACAGACAATTAACCATCAGTTTAGTCATTTCTTTGCTAATAGATTTCAACAGATTTTAACAGAAATAATGAGCTTATTTAATCTTAAGTAAACTCTGAAGTTTTACATTACTGCTGATAACTTAAAAGACGTGTATATCTTAATTAAACCAACAAATTTAGTTCAAATACTGATTTACGTTCCACCTGGGCCCACTCCACTTTGAATATTTACCTGAGACATGGGTGGGAGGATTTGGAGTGGGGGGTGTTAGGTCCAGGGGCTGCTCTTCTTGCTTCTTGACAGTGAAGAGAGAAGGAGCCATAGTGCATGATCTAGAGGCTAGTCATGCAGGCTGCACGCACGTTGGTGCAGAAACATGAGAAGTGGGAGACAGAAGAAACAAAGTGCCACCAGAAGGCAGAAAAAGGATTCCCAGTTTTAGAGCTTATCAACTTCAACAGAGGAGCAGACATCATGCTTTCCCACCAGCAAGGGGTGGGGGCTAGTCAGTCCACATCGGGCCAGAGAGGGCAAGGAACTTCCCCGAAACAAAGGAAGTTTTGGCAGCTGCTTGGGAATATTCCTTAAAGTCTCTGTCTTGAGTTAGACCAACCCCAGCTGGCTCCAGTTATAGCCAGCCATTAACACAAGAAATGAGTAAGGGAGAAGCCCCACATCTATGAGGCGGAATGGAGAGATGAAAACCAGAGTCCCCTTACTCTGCTTGCCCCATTCCTTCAAACACAACAAGCAACACAACAAACAACACAACAAGCAACAAGAAGACAAGACAAAGACAACCACAGGCCCAGTGGCCCATCTTCGACCAGATGTTAAACCCAAAGATGTACAAGATGTAATCCCACCTTAAAAACGTAACCTGCCACTGTCGGGAATTTTCTTGGTTCCCTATGAGCATCCGTTGACCCAGCGGGGAATTTTCTCGGTTCCCTACGTGCATCCATAAACCCAACGGTTGTGGTCCCCTTGACACACTCGTTGGTGGGGATTTTTTTGGTCGCCTAGATGCTCTCGCTGGTGGGGATTGCACCTGGTCCCCTACATGCACCCAATGTTGGGGATTTTCTCAGTCCCCTGATTGCCTGGGAGGGCCCCTAACCCTGGCAATCCCCACCCCCCACGAGGGATGAGGCGTCCCCGCATCCACTCCAGCCCTGGGAGCTATGCTGCATCCAGCTTCTCCCCGTTATTACCCTGGAGCTCCGCAGACAGACAGACAAACAGACAGATAGGATCTCAAGGGGTCTTGAGATCTTACATCCGGAGGCTTTCTGATGCTGTTTTATCCTCGTGGATTTTATCCCGGATGAGTCCTCGCCATTTTATCCCGGATGAGCCCCCACTGAAAGGGTCTGTAGACAAAAGGACAAGACTGATACAAAGTGAAGGTCAAGCAAAGCTTTATTTCACGCCAAGCATCGAGAATCAAACTGACTGTCCAGGGCCATCTCTTGCAAAGAGGTGACCCCTCCCAGTCTCACAGACTAACTTTTATAGAGTAAAGGCCATGTGGCCTGTCCATACACAGGTGGCCAACTGAATTACATTTTACCCCATGATAGTCATCTAACTCAGCCTATGACCTTGGCTAGAATCGGTTCCTTTGTCTGGTGTCCAAAAGGAGGGGCTCACACTCCTTGGTGGGTAATACGTGCGCTTTCCCTTGTTTGGATGTTTCCACCTGGCCTGGCTCATCCTTTGCAGGTAGGGAGGTAATACATGTGCTTTTACTGATTGGACGTTTCCACCTGGCCGGACACATCCTTGTATGTGGGCTCCACTATCAGGGACTGGTCAGTCATATTTCTCCAGTTCTGTTTCTAAGCGCTTTTCTCTTGGGGGGAAGGGGCAGGTTCAATCTAAGTTTACTGCATAAACAACAAAATGGCTCTCTCTGGCTAAGTAGGCCCTTACACACACCACACATCTTTGAATAGCCATTTGAAAAATAAAGCTAATAACACCTTTAATTTTTTTTTAACTTTAAAAATTTTTATTTTTTTAATTTCTTTTCAGTGTACCAGAATTCATTGTTTATGTACCACACCCAGTGTCCCATGCAATACTTGCCCTCCATAATACCCACCACCAGTTTCACCCAACCTCCCATGTCCCGCCCCTTCAAAACCCTCAGATTGTTTTTTAGAGTCCATACTCTCTCATGGTTCATCTCCCACTACAATTTCCCCCAACTCCCTTCTCCTCTCCATCTTCCCATGTACACCTTTAATTCTTAACAAAGCTTCTTCACAGAGATTTGTCTGAGACATATCATCAAGACCATCTATATACAAAACCACTGTTTTGGCACGTTTGTTTGTAGTTCCCAGAAAAAAACTGAGCTTTCCTTATTGTGAATTTACCATCTGCTCTATATGGAAAACCAAAAAATGTCATAAATTTCAGAAGCCAGCAGTTTTGTTTCTCCTGGAGTTGTAGTCTTCTATATAACATTGTGCAAGCTTAACATCGTATGTTTTCCTTTCATCTTTTCTCTGTTGGCATGGCATTCTGCTAAGTACTAAAGAGTGAGCAAAGTGGAATGGACAACAGGGGGGTTGGGATGGTCCATAAACAAATAAGACCAGGCAGACATGTCTGATCCTGGACATTGTCTCTTCTATTTAATGTATCTGCTTCTAGATCCCATAGCTATTTAACTACTGAGAGATTATTGGGTTCTTCATTCATGGTGGAGGAGGAAGAATTCATCTGTTATGCCATACACATGAACAAAATCTTCTTAAATTTGTGCCAAAGCTTTTGGAGTCCAGAGCCTGTTGCACCATCAGGGCCATATCAACGAATGAGGCAGAGGAACCCTGGAGCCACAGAGTGGGTCCCTCAATTAGAAACCATGGCCTCAGTGATGACAAATGACCAGGTTAACTCTAGAAGCTGAAGAGCGAATTGTTGGATTGTTTAAATTAAATATATGTAAATAATTTTTGAAGCTAGGTGATGGGTTTACAGGGTTCACTTTACTATTCTTATTACTTTTGTATACTTTTGAAAATTCCCATATAGAAAAGTTTTTAAAACTTTTTAAAAAGTTTAAAAACTGTTGAAAATAACTGCTGATGACTGTTTCTACTTCCTTGGTGTTAGTTGTGACCTCTCCGTTTTCATTCATAATTTTATGAATTTGGGCCTTCTCTCTTTTCTTTTGGATTAGTGTGGCCAATAGTTTATCGATCTTATTGATTCTTTCAAAAAACCAGCTTCTAGTTTCATTGATACATTCTACTGTATCTCTGGTTTCTACCTCATTAATCGTGATTATTCCCCTTCTTATGTGTGAGTTGTTTTGATTTGTTGTTGGTTCTCCAGCTCTTTAAGGTGTAGAGACAGCTGGTGTATTCTGGATTTTTCAGTTTTTTGAGGGAGGCTTGGATTGCTATGTATTTCCTCCTTAGGACCGACTTTGCTGTATCCCATAGATTTTGGACCGAAGTGTCTGCTTTCTCATTGGTTTCGATGAATTGTTTAAGTTCTTCTTTGATCTCCTGGTTGATGCAAGCATTCTTTTTTTTTTTTTTAAGGTTTTATTTATTTATTTGACAGAGAGAAATCACAAGTAGGTGGAGAGGCAGGCAGAGAGAGAGAGAGAGAGGGAAGCAGGCTCCCTGCTGAGCAGAGAGCCTGATGTGGGACTCGATCTCATCAGAGATCATGACCTGAGCTGAAGGCAGCGGTTTAACCCACTGAGCCACCCAGGTGCCCCAATGCAAGCATTCTTTAGTTTCCAGGTGTTTGAGTTCCTTCCAAACTTTTCCTTGTGATTGAGCTCCAGTTTCAAAGCATTGTGATCTGAGAATATTCAAGGAATAATGTCAGTCTTTTTGTAAGGTTGAGTCCTGATTTGTGACCCAGTTTGTGGTCTATTCTGGAGATGGTTCCATGTACACTTGAGAATAATGAGTATTCTGTTGTTTTAGGGTGGAATGTTCTGTATATATCTATGAGGTCCATCTGGCCCAATGTGTCATTCAATGCTCTTGTTTCTTTATTGATTTTCTGCTTCGATGATCTGTTTATTTCTGAGAGAGGCATGTTAAGATCTCCTACTATTAATGTATTCATATCAATATGACTCTTTATCTTGATTAACAGTTTTCTTATGTAATTAGCTGCTCCCATATTGGGGGCATAGATATTTACAATTGTTAGATCATTTTGGCGGATAGTGCCTTTAAGAATGATGTAGTGTCCTTCTGTATCTCTGACTACAGTTTTTAGTTTAAAATCTAATTTATCTGATATGAGAATCGCTACCCCAGCCTTCTTTTGAGGCCCATTGGCATGAAAGATGCTTCTCCATCCCTTCACTTTCAGTCTGGGTGTATCTTTAGGTTCAAAATGGGTCTCTTGTAGACAACATATGGATGCGTCCTGTCGTTTTATCCAATCTGCAACCTTTTGCCATTTTATGGGCGCATTTAGGCCATTCACATTGAGAGTGATTATTGATAGATACGTTTTTATTGACATCGTGTTACCTTTGAAGTCTTTCTTTTCATCCATTTTGAATGTCAGTCTTGCTGGATAAAGTATTTTTGGCTGCATGTTCTTCTCATTTAGAGCCCTAAATATGTCTTGCCAGCCCTTTCTGGCTTGCTAGGTCTCTGTAAACAGGTCTGACGTTATTCTTATGGGCTTTCCTCTGTAAGTAAGGAGCCTCTTTGTCCTAGCAGCTTTAAAGAGATTATACCTACAATTATGATTCCTCAATTTGACTATCAGGTGCCTTGATGATTTTTTGGGAATCTATAATCTTGGGTGGAGACCTTTTGGCCTCTAGTACATGAATGCTGGTTCCATTTGCAAGATTGGGAAAATTTTTGAAGAACTTGTTCCACTATATCTTCTAGATTTCTTTCTTTTTCCTCCCCTTCAGGGTTTCCAATAATTCTGACATTGGAACGTTTCATGGCATCATTTATTTCCCTGATTCTGTTTTCATGGTTTCTAAGCTGTTTGTTCCAGGCTTCCTCCTGATCCTTTCTCTCTGTCTGTTTGTCCTCCAGATCACTAATTCTATCTTCTGTCTCAGTTACCCTAGCTTTGAGAGAGTTTAGATTAGATTGGAACTCATTGAGAGCATTGTGAACCTCAGCCCTGGTAGCTTTTAGCTCCGCCCTAACATTGTGAACATCATCTCTGGTTGCTTTCAGCTTGGCCCTAATCAATTCCATTTGGTCATCCATGGCTTTCTCCACTAGCTATTGCCTGGATAATTGTTAGCCTGAATTCTCTTTCCGACATATTGTCTATGTTGATAGCCGTTAGCTCTGTTGCAGAAGGTTCATCCTCTGTATCTTTCTTCTGTTGGGCATTCCTCCTCCTAGTCATTTTGGTTGATATCCAAGATCTATAAAGAACTCCTCAAACTCAACACACACAAAACAAACAGTCATATCAAAAAATGGGCAGAAAATATGGACAGACACTTCTCCAATGAGGACATACAAATGGCTATCAGACACATGAAAAAATGGTCATCATCACTAGCCATGAGGGAGATTCAAATTAAAACCACATTGAGATATCACCTTACACCAGTTAGAATGGCCAAAATTAGCAAGACAGGAAACAACATGTATTGGAGGAGATGTGGAGAAAGGGGAACCTTCTTCCACTGTTGGTGGGAATGCAAGTTGGTACAGCATCTTTGGAGAACAGTGTGAAGATTCCTCAAGAAATTAAAAATAGAGCTTCTCTATGACCCTGCAATTGCACTACTGGGTATTTACCCCAAAGATACAGATTTAGTGAAAAGAGGGGCCATCTGTGCCCCAGTGTTTATAGCAGCAATAGCCACGGTCGCCAAACTGGAAAGAACCAAGATGCCCTTCAACGGACAAATGGATAAGGAAGATGTGGTCCATATACACTATGGAGTATTATGCCTCCATCAGAAAGGACCAATACCCAATTTTTGTAGCAACATGGACGGGACTGGAAGAGATTATGCTGAGTGAAATAAGTCAAGCAGAGAGTCAATTATCATATGGTTTCACTTACTTGTGGAGCATAACAAATATCATGGAGGACATGGGGAGTTAGGAGGAGGGAGTTGGGGGAAATTGGAAAGGGAGGTGAACCATGAGAGACTATGGACTCTGAAAAGCAATCTGAGGGGTTTGAAGGGGCAGGGGGGTGGGAGGTTGGGGTACCAGGTGGTGGGTATTATAGAGGGCACAGATTGCATGGAGCACTGGGTGTGGTGCAAAAATAATGAATACTATTATGCTGAAAATAATAAAAAAATTTTAAAAAGTTTAAAACCTTTAAAAAATTTTTAAAACGTTTTAAAAAGACTTTAAAAAAAATTCTTTAAAGCTTTTCTGCTAAGGTCAGGAACACGGCAGGGATGTCCATTATCACCACTGCTATTCAAAAAAAGAAAAGTTTTTTAAAAAAAAAGGGTTCCTGGGTGGCTCAGTGGGTTAAAGCCTCTGCCTTTGGCTCAAGTCATGGTCCCGGGATCCTGGGATTGAACCCTGCATCAGACTCTCTGCCCAGCGGGGTGCCTTCCTCCCCACCTCTCTCTGCCTGCCTCTCTGCCTACTTGTGATCTCTGTCTGTCAAATAAATAAATAAAATCTTTAAATGTGATATATTTACATTATATATATATATATATTACATTACATTACATATATATATATATATATATACCAAGAAAGACAGAGCAGGAAGCAGGAAAAATGGATGTCACACAATGGACCTAGGAGAACTTACAAAGCAATGTTTAGCTCTAGTACTTGCCAACCAATATGCTGGGTATGTGTGAAAGTAGTATTGGGATGTATGTAGGCAGCACAGAGGGTAGGAACATCTGTGAATGCGCAGTGCGCCTTTGTGTCTATATATCATCTTGTATGTAGAGTGATATGGTTGTATGTGCATTCAAAGGAGTGCATGTGTGCAAAGGAGTATATGAATGTGACAGATTGTAGACACTTTTATACCTAAGGAGATGAATGTAAACATTGTTAGTGTGGTTGATGTGCATGTACAGGTTTAATCGAATATATGCATATGTAGGTTGTAGGAGAGTTTGTATGTTCAGGGCTATGTACTTGTGGATATTTCATGGTTCTGTGTTTGTATGCACATATTATTCATGCACACATATCTGGGGTATGTGTGTATAATCAAGGAACAGGTTGAATTGAGTATGTAGTAGTATGAATATGGTATAGTAAATTTAGAGGATTCAATGTGTATGCAATCTAAGAGAGTGGTGACTCACTCAGGGTTGTGAATCTAAGGGTACTGTGTTCTGTTCCTCCGGACTAGTGAAAAGAGGTTGAGTGCTATGGAAATGGGTAGCATGGCTGTTCTGAGGCTGAGGCATACAAAGCTACTGAACACATAACACTTATCTCCTTAAGGAGTGAGACTGTGTCTGTGCAAGAGCCAAACTGGCAGCTAGTTTAGAGGACAAGAGGGACATTACTTTCCTCCAGAATCAGGGTTGTTGCAGCTTCATTCCCTTGCTCTTCTACCTCATGAACAAACAAAAGAGGTAATGAAGGTGAGTTCACAGTCCTCAACTAGTTTCCCTTATGCTCCCCTCTCTGACCCCTTCTCCTCCTAGCAGCGCCCTTAGTGGTTTTTTTTTTAGATTTTATTTATTTATTTGAGAAAGTGAAAGCACATACAAATGAGTGGGGGGAGAGGAGCAGAGGGAGAAGGAGAGGAAGAAGCAGACTCCCTACTGAGCAGGGAGCCTGGAGGAGGGGCTCAATCCCAGGACCCTGGGATCATGACCTGAACTGAAGGAAAACACTTAACAGCTGAGCCCCCCAGATGCCTCAACACCTCTTAGTACTCATTAACAGCAAGTTACAAGTTGGCCTCTAGAGTCAATGGATGGCTGTGGTGTTTCCTGTGGTAGCTAGAGTTGTTGTGTTTCCCCAAGCAAGGAAGGCTGGTGAAATATGGGGAGGAAGCCTGAGAAGATCCCATCCCTCCAGCCTGTTAGATAACTTCATCAGTGTAAAACTTATCTGAGACCTACTTAATTGCCTCATCACTCCTCTCCTCCAGTACCCAAAGTTCTTCTGTCCTATCCTCCCCCTTTCCCCTTCTGCTTTTCTCACTTGCCCTGTTTAGGCCTGGGCCAGATGCCCACTTTACCCCTTCCTCCCAGAAAACTGGGGACGAAGTCAATGTATGTCTAGGGAGAGAGCTGTTGTTGGAGGAATCTCATAGCCTGGGGCCAGGACAATAGTCTGGATCCCTTATTTGGCCCCCTTGTATTGCTCTATAGAATGCCAAACTCATCTTCTACTGTTCTAAATCCTTCTAGTGGTCAGAGCTCCAGAAGCTTTTTCACCATATGGCCCAAGATGCAAGCCTGTGAGCTCTGAGAAATATTTGGAAGTTTTTGTAAGGGTGCTTTTAATAGTTGAGACTAGACAAAGATTTAGGGTAAGAGCCTGGGCTTTGGATTCTTTTACACATTTCTGGCTCTCTTAGATCCTTGACAGGATTCATGGCATGGCTTATAGCACCTGTCATGGCCCAAAGGTAGCTGAGATTTAGCCCTGGGTCCAGTTTATCTTGTCTCCTTTTTGCATAGAGAGAACATGTTCTGCAAAGTGGACATCTTCCTCTTCCAGCTTGTCAAATGTATTCATTGCAAGTGGCTGAATTAACATCGAGCCACAGCCTTATATATTGGCACACAGGCACAGGAACTTCCTCCTTGGCATCACCTCCACGTTTTAGGGTCTGACATCAACAACAGCTGGAACAGGTTTGAGTTGGCCAAGTTGGGATGATCTTTGAGTTGGGTCCAAGATCTAGATGGTCTCATATTCCCCAACTTTTACACTAGGAGTATACATATAGGGGATAGAACCCTGACCTGGGAGTTCGGAAAATTTGGTCCTTCCCAATTCTGCCAGCTTAGACAAATCTTTTGCTACTCTGACCTCAGTTTCCTATAGCTATATTATCAATTTACTGTAACTTGCCCTGTCCTCTTCCCAGGGCATTTGGAGTTTGAATATAGGCATGTCTACATGCAAAATAAACTAGATTATGTATAGGCCCGATCAGAGGACTGAACAGTGCATTTGGATGGTGGATATTCTTGCAGAATAATACACAAATGGTTGCTTTTGTCTTGAACTGATAGCATAATTGATTTTTGAAATATCCCATACAGCATATTGCCTCTTACGAGAAATAGCTAATTCTAACCTTAAGCCCCTTCTCAAATAGTTTCCACATTCTTTTGGACTTTTGTGGCTAGCTCAGATTATTCAAGCAACATCTGGGGACATCTGGCTTGGAGAAAAATGACGAAGATCCTCCTTAAACCTTTTCCTTCTCTATTTTTTTTTCTTTCCCAGAATATACTGTCAACTTGCTGTCCTATTTTCCAGGGTTCTAGATTAAAAGGGTGTTGCCCTTCTCTTTGGAATTAAGGTCCAAGCAGTGGATGATCTGGATTACTGGGATGAGGACAAGAGGGTATGCCTTTAGGGCCCCTTTGAAAACCTGGGGATCTGTACCCTAAAGTTTTCTAGTCCAGGATCATTTGATGTGGCTAGAGAGACATTGGAAAGGCCTTTTATTCCCAATTTTCCCTACTGACCTATCAGAGTACCTGAAAATCTACTCACAGGAAGTGTTCTTTTGTGTTAAGAACTCATAGTTACAGAAGGCCCCTGGTAGCATTCTTTTTCCCTTCCTCCTCCAGGTCAGGAGAATATAGCAGTGGCCAACTTGTTGGTGTCTCTCCCTTTAGTTTCTTCAGCTCCACAGAAGTGGCAGTAGAGAGAAGAGAGGAAGTTCTGTTTTCCTCTCCACCTAGAGACGGTGGCCTAGATGGGTCCTGAGCTCCCTATACCAACTGTACAGGCCTACCTCACTAACTCCTATTTAAGGAGGGCCATATTTATTAGGTACCATTTTGGTGGAGTATTTTCATGGAAATTTGAAGAAAACCTTCACATTTTGGCTTTCTACTCACTGAAGAACCAGGCCCTAATGTATCTAGTTGTTGAGATGCCATCCTTTAGTTAAATTAGATGGCAGTCCCACAAGGAAAGAGGTGCCCAGTTATAAGTTCAGCTCCACACTTTTTTAAAGCTTCCTCTGCACCATCTTTGTTTCTTTCATTTGTTCCCTTAACTTCTTTGTCCTTTTACTGTTTTTCACTCCTCTTTCCCCAACAATCTTCCCCACCATCCTTTCACTATTTAGCTTTCTGCCTGTCACTCCTTTTTTTTAATTTTTAAGATTAAAAAAAAAAGATTTTATTTATTTATTTGACAGACAGAGATCACAAGTAGACAGAGAGACAGGCAGAGAGAGAGAGAGAAAGGGAAGCAGGCTTCCTGCCAAGCAGAGAGCCTGATGCAGGGCTGGATCCCAGGATCCTGAGATCATGACCTGAGCTGAGCCACCCAGGCGCCCCAGCTTGTCACTTCTTGATCACAAGCATCCAAAATGGGTGTTAACAAATGCATTCAATTACACAGCTGTATAAAAGATGGCTCTCTAACTCCTGGAGGGAAAACCAAGCAAGGTGGAGAGGATGAAGATGTTGTAGAGCAATTCAGTGTTCCCAGGGCCTCCTGAAAGGAGGAGTTCCATTGAGACTCTAGAGATTAAGTTTGCCAACCTCATTTGAGAAAGACCCTTCCCCATTTCTTTTCTCTAATCTTCCCCTCCTTTCATTTTCGTCTTTGCTCCTTAGAAAATCCCTTGGTTTCCTTTAACAAAACCCCCTTCAACTGGGGGTGCCTTTCAAGATTATGGGAGTGTATTGAATTAGAGAATTACTTTCCTCAGCATAGAAATGTCTCTCCTCTCACTCAGTGTTTCCCTAAGTCAAAAGAGGGAAAGGAAAAACAGGTCCATCCCCACTGTTTCATTGGGTCTCCTCAGAGACAGATGGTTACTGCCAAAACCAATGAGTGAGTGATGAGTGGTTGAGTTGGATAAGATGGAACCCATGCTAGCAGAGAAGAAGCAGTGCACAGTTGGCTGGACCCTGAGTTAGGAATCTAGAGACCTTTATAGGCCCATGGAAGAGAGGTAAGGAGGGAAGGAAAAGGGAGGAAGGGAAAGAAGGAGGGCCACAGGAAAAGGAATTGAGAAAGAGAAAAAGTGGGCTCCAAGCTATTTCCCACAGGTTCCTTTCTCATTTGGAGATGGGATCCAGGCCTAGCATGGGCAAGACGGGCAGAGATAACAACTGTGGTCATGGGACGGGCACAGGAGTACTTCTGTATTCTGTGCTCTGAGCATCCTGGTAAGATGAGAACACCAGAAATCCAAGTTAGGCCCATACATAGTATCTCAATGCATCAAAAATAAGGGGTGAGAAAGCAAAACTTCAGTAAGAGAAACTTTATTTGGTCACCTTCATGCCGTGAAGCTCGGCTGGCTGATTAATTTCCACTCAATGAATCAGGTGAATCAAGCTGACCTAAACTGACCAAATGGTGTGCTTAATTTTAATGTCATATAGACAATAACTTTTTCCTGTCATCAGTTTTCCTATTAATAGTAGTTTTATGTATGGTGACTATTACTTATATAATAACAACACTACAGAATTATTTCTAAAGCTATCTTCTCTGGTTCTGGCTGCCACCCAAACCACCCCTAACTCCAAAGCTAGCTCAGAGATAGAAGAGGGCTGGATTCCTTTTTAAATTTCAGTCTTTGTCATTCTGGTAAAGAGGAGGAGGTGTTTATCTGCAACAGGGCAGCTGCTAACCCAGACGGTTTTTACAAATTGCTCCAAATGGTGTAGTACCCAAATTTGGAATCAGATCCCCATGCTGTCACCTCTGACCAACATCCAAACTCCTCATCCCATACTGGCTGAATATCTTTCAGGTTTTCTGGCTCTATGGAGTTGGCTAGACTTCCCTTTTTCCTCCCATTCCAGCTTCATTCCACCCCTCATTCTCATCTTGGCCCAGATGCATTTCTAGAATGAATATTTAAGTTCAACACCCCATGTTTTGTTCTTTCTTCCTTCTGCTCAGGTGGTTTTGACCCTCTCCTTCCTTGAGTTTTTATTTTTCTACAACATAAGAACATGTATGGTGTAAATCAGCTAAAACCCATGTAAGAACCCCCAACAGGGGAAACAGCAAATGTCTCAACATAGGCTCTTATGTAAACTCAGTCTGAACACTGGTTTCCTACTTCAAGTCCTGTATCTAATAAGTGGTGGGATTTGGACAAAATCTTTCTCAGATTATAGTGATTTACAAGTTGCTGGGTGCTCAATTACTATTATCCAGTCACTGGACACGGGCATTATTAGGGGATGGAAGGAATTGAGCATAAAGGGTGATTTTGACTAAAATGATCTTAGATCCCTTTAGCACTGAGATTCCTTTTTTAAAGATTTTATTTATTTATTTGATATATATAGAGAGGATATAAACAGGTGAAGAAGCATGCAGAGAAGTGGGAGAGAAACAGGATCCCCTTGGAGCAGGTAGCCCAATGCAGGACTCAATCCCAGGACTCTGGGATCATGACCTAAGCTGAAGGCAGACTTTTCACCAGCTGAGCCACCCAGGCACCCAAAACAGTGAGATTCTAAGTCAATTAACTTCATCTCTCAGAACATCAATTTATATTTAAAATGCAGTTAACTTTCCCTGTCCTGCCAACCTCAAAGACCTATGGGGCACCAGAGCCATTTGGGTGGTAATCTGTGATGGCCAGATTGCCCCTGCAGTCTAATTGAGTGTTAATATGTTGAAAGGTAAGTGAAATATATATACTACTCCAAGGATATAAAGAGCTTAGTCAATGAATATTAGAATCATCCAAGCTCCAGAATCAGTTAGAGGGGCAGGTCCAAGGGAAAATAGTATGTGTTCTGGGCCTGAGGAGAGGGGTTGTGGAAGAGGAAACTGTGGTCTGAGACCTTGGCTTGGGAAAGAGTGTCTTACTCTGTTTCCAGGACTTCTGAGCCAACTAGGAAATTAATTTTCAAGATTATTTTATTTAAACATAATTTGCATAAATTCCACCCAGCCCACAAAATACATTTCCCCCAGCGCTTTTGATTTTCCATCCCATCATCACCTTTCTTTTCCTCTCATCTAGTTTTCTAAGTTCCCCTTCCCTCTCCAGCCTGAAACCAGCTCACTCACGGCCCCATCCTTTGGACAGATTCCTGGAACTTGAAACCCAAATGAGAGAGAAATGAAGAAAATTCTGCCTGATTTGTTGTTGAGCTTCTGTCCGATTTGTAGTCATCTGCTCCCATTTTCATTCCAGAACCAGGCTAGGGTCAGCCTCATTTTCCTGGCAACCCAACTCCTCTCCACCTTTTCTTCTACCTAGGCATCCACCCAGAAGTCAGCTAGGGGTCAAAAGTAATGTAATGATTCATTGGAGGGTCCAAGCAGGGGGCTCTGGTATAGGTATGAATTTCCATTCCCAGATAAGACATGCTGTCAGTTCTTGGCAGATGACACAAAACCCACCCACATTTTCCTATTCTGCCTGAAACGAAACCTTCTTTTCCTCTGACTTACAATGTAGAGATTTCCTGCTAGGAGCTAAATCAAAAAAGCTTTAGGAGGTCAATTAGAGTGCTGTATGTGTTTAAATGGGGAAAGACCCAGCATCTTAACCTCCAAATAACTTGTTAAGACCCCTATTGAAAGAATCTGGAGTGAATATCCACCTTTCTAGCCCTGAGTTCTGGGTCTTCGGATCTGGCACAGAAAGGCCTGTGCCAGGATGTGAAGCCAGTTCTTCACATTCCAAATGTGGTAATCAAACATTTGGTAAACAGCCTGCCCAGCTGCACAGGCCCAAGGAACAGCTTTTCAGAGGTGGTTCAGAAAATGAAGGTATGAATCAACCTCTTCAAAGCCCTTTTAAGAAGCCTGACTCTGGCTTCCAAGCTGTCTGCTGTGTTGACTCCCCAACTTTTCCTGGTGAAGATGAGGGATAACACATAGTTGGGTCCTGTTTTCTGCCAGCAGAAGGTGGGGCTATGTAGACATTCTGTGGATTATTCCTAGAAGATGACCTTCCTTTCCCTTCATCCTTCATGGGAGGAAGGGAGAGCAGTGTGTGGCTGAAGTTCCACTTTCCAGAAACAAGGCCAGTAGATGAAGCTAAGACTCTCAGCCACTATGTGGCACCATTTACCTACTTCTCTGTGCAAGGTTAATGGTGGTTTTGTCCAAAGCAAACTGAACTTAAAACTCTGAAAACTTTTTAGGGATTTAGTTCTGACTTGGTTACGAATATGACAAGGGATGTTGAGAAAAATCCCTTGACCCCTGTGTCTCAGTTTCTAATTTTATGAACTAGGAAGCAGATGGGGTCCCCTAAAATCTCTTCCAGCTCCATTATCCTGTAAATATATGAGTGTACTCTGATAATCATCTGAGTGATGGAATCTGGGGCCTTTGGCCTACAGAGGATAAATGCAGAAAAAAATCACAACAGCCAAGTTATGTGTGTAAAGTTGGGAGAGAGGGGGACATGGGTCATGGAAGCGGGAGGACTTTCTAACATATGGACCATGATTTCTCCTGGGCCTTTCAGGTAGCAGGAAAAAGATGAAGAAGCCATTCATTTGCTGAGTAAACACTGACTGATTACAAAATTGGGACCTGTCACTGTGTGATGAAGGTAAGGCTGTGGTGGTATGTGGGAGTGGAATGGATGATGGGTGGGACACCAAAGTGAATAAACCCCAAAGGTGGGGAAGTAAATGAGTAAATGAACAGCCAGCGCACAAGGGTGAATGGACTTCTTGCTAATTAGAACTAAAATCTGCTGGGGAGATGGAGAAGAAGGAAGGATAAATTCTGACATGGTGGTAAGGAAGGTCTTACAGAGAAGGAATAATTTTAGTTAGGTTTTAAAAGATGAACAAAGAAAACACAAAAAATTAAAAGATTAACGTGTGTGTGTGTGTGTGTGACTTGTAGAAAGGGAGGGGAGGAGGGAAAGAAAAACCAGGCATTCTAGGCAGAAGGGATATCTTAAGAAAAGATGGGGATAGGTTCATTTATGCTGTTTGGAGGAAAAGGGAGTAATTTTGTGTGACAAAAGGAATAGAGTGGGAAAAGAGTTTGCAAAACTGGTTTGGGGCCAGATTCTTGGTTTAGGGAGCCCTTTTCACATGTCTAGCTCTGTACCGGTTGTAGGGAACATTTTCAAGATGTGGATAGGGCTCTAGTTCTTCAGGTTGGGGAAACAAGACCCACTCTCTCACACATATAAAAGGCTACCAAAGGAAGAGGGTCTTGGAGGGCACACTGAGGCATGGTGGTCTTCCTGCAGGAGTATTCCTCCTCTATTTTATCCTGCAACCCAGATGGTAAAAGCTTTAAAATCTGACCTAAGAAGAACAGGAAGGCCTGCCTCAAGAATGGGGCAGCCATCTGAGGAGAACTGACTGACTGCCCTACTATGGCTATGTTATCAGGCTAGTTTTCAGTTTGTTTCCAGTTATACCTCACTGGACAAGGGCAAACAACAAAAGGGTTGAGGCACTGTAGGATCTGGCATCAGTCCAATTAGAGTAACAAAGCAGGCTGGATTTAGGTTAGATTTACAGAAGGAAGAAATTTGTTCTCTGAGAAGTGAAAAATCTGGTAACCATGAGAGGTTATAACATGTATTTGGTCAATCACTGATGAACGCCCACTCTGTGCCAGATACATGACTGGAGGGGAGAAGTGCAGGGCCGGGGGGTGGAATGATAAATCAGACATGACTCAGCATGTTCTCAACATTTATGTTATTTTAAGCTACTAAGTGTGTGGCAATTTGTTAGAGCAGCAATCGTAAAACTCATACAATGGAGCAATGAAAACATAAACAATAATGTTCTAGTATGAAAAGTGTTCTAGAAAAAAACCCAAAGAAGGTTGTGAGAATTCAGAGGTCAGGACCTTGTCTTAGGGAGGATTCAGAGATGTCTCCCCAAAAGAGATGTGACATTGGTAATGAATATGGAAGAATAAAGAGTTGATAGGTGGCTGTAAGGGATAGGACAGTCTTAAAAGAGATGGGCTTGTTTAGGGAATTGAGAAACAAATGGACTAGGGTGGGTGAAGGGTAGGACATGTGAGGGGGAAAGGAGTGAGAGAAGAAGCTGCTGCCTCTACCCTCCTCACTGGGAAAGAGCTGAATTGCCCAGGTAACTGTCTGCCCAACTTGGCTAAGGTAAGAATCTGGCTTTGTAGAGCTACAGCCTGCTCCATCTGTGTTTGTCACCTGCCTCCTCCCCCCATTCTCACTATGAAGTCCACTGAGGAGACCCTCACCTGTACCAGCCTCACAGCAAGGCAGTGATGAAGAGGAAAGAGAGGAGCCAGGAACCAGCTTGCATGTCTTGTAACTCTTAATCCAACTTGGCCCTGGTTTTAAGGGCTGGGTTAAAAAGAAAGAGCTGGAGAGGGTGTTGAATTGTGGTAGAAATCTTTATTTCTCCTAGAAAATTCTGGTCTAGGGATGGGAGAGCGGCATTGGGCTTGAGCCAAGGGGTGAGCATGGGGAGCTATCTTGGAATTTAGGATCATCTGGGCACTCCATTGTCAAACTCTCATCAGTAGCAAATGTGGAGACTGGCTCAATACCCAGGGCGGGGTCCTGGGAGCAAAGTTTATGGAAGAAAGGGAAGAAGAGGAAGAAGGGATGTGGCTTGTCTCAAGGGGCTAGGGACTCTGCCCACCCTGGTATAGGCCTCAGGCAAGCAGGCTTCATTCTAAGGTGGCTTGTTCCCCCTCCCCTCCCCTTCCCTATTCTTGCCCCTATCTTTGGTACTAGGGCCTCTAGAGAATAGGAAAGAAAAAGAAGTGGGTAGAAAACAGCTGGATATAGCCAAGAGCACATCTGGCTTCCCAGACTCTCTTCTGGTCTTCATTTCCACCTCCCCTTATACCCCTTCCTCTTTTTTCAGGCTTCTGGTAGGAAATCTGTGTAGAACTAGGGGAAGGGTGAGGAATTAGAGTGGGCTGTTGGGGTTGGGGTGCAGGGAGAAAGTTATTCAAAATATTAACTGGTCTTGTGAAGTGACCTCTTGGCTGGGGCCTGCCAACCTAACTTCTGGTTTTTACTCCAGCTACCTCTTCCCCTCCCTCTATTCTGGGCTGGAACTGAGCCTCACAAGGAAGAAGGAGCAGCAAAGTTGCCCGGGTTTCTTGTCTGATTTCCTGCAGGCTGAGGGCCAGGACAGCCTCCCTAAACAAGTAGTAGGGGATGCATATAGCTTTGAGTCATATTGTTGCTGACTTGAGTCAGATTGTCGCTCAACAGTTGCTCCTCTGGGCACAGCAGGAACAAGACATTCCTAGAAAACCCCAGCTCTTTGCCAGCTCTTCCATGAGCACACCCTGGTCTTGGGCCTCTACACAGGAGAAGTCAAGAACTCTGGAGGTGGTAGCAATCCTGGCCACACAACCTGTCCTGCTGTCCAGCCAGCTGCTGGTCCCTTCACTGCCAGTGTTTGTGGACCATACAAAACAACCAAGTGAGTGAGCAAGAAGAGCAGGCTGAGAGGTAGGGGGATTTGCGGATATGGTATGTGAGTTTTCCAGACTGCAAGTGGCTGCCTGTACCCTCATTCTTTTTTGCCCTCAGAGACAAGCATGAGGTGCACCTTCAGCAGGCTGTGGGGGGTAGGTAACACTGAAATGTTGATCTGGGTAGGTGTTTTGACCCATGAATTTGCCTTTCTGTGTTCCTCCCACCTTCTCTCCCTCTTCTCTACACCCACTTTGCTTTTAGTCTTTTCTGTTCCTAGGCAAGGAACTCACTAAACTCAAAGCAATTTTAGGACACCTAATAGAGAGACTCATAGAGGCAGCAGCAGGAGCTGCTGCTGCTGCTGTTGGTGCTGCTGATGAGTGCCCAGAACCTGGTGCTCAGGGAGTTGGAGTCAAAAGCCATCACGGTCAGGTCTGCTGACCCCTAGTCAGTTTCTCAAGTCAGGCACCTCCTACTCCTTGTGGAGGCTTAGGGATCTCTAAGCCTTCCAGCTTCTTCTGTCACTTCCATCTTCACCCCTTACACTTAGCCTTCTTTGGTGGCTTCTCTTTTTACCCCCTTCCCCAGCCTATTACACCCCTGCCTCAAGTTTTTAAAGTGATGACAGAGGATTAAGACATGGACCCATCTTGGCCATTTAGTCTGTGGTTGTCTGTGACTTTCCCTGCTGTATACTGTGGCACAATTGTTCTCTCAGAGTCTCCAGGCATCTCCTAAAAGCTCCTGAAAAACATCTGTTTCCAGGCTAAGCTGTTCTTTGCTTCTGCAATTTCTGGGCCCAGGAAATAACTGGCTAGTCACTGTGACCACACTTGAAGGCTGGCTGTCCTCCTGATACTTGAAGAACCAGAAGTAAGAAACATCCCCAGCTTCTTGTCTGGGGTAGTGTCCCTTGATTGCCTGGGTTTACACACCACCTTTGTGGTCCTCATTCCCCTTCCTGCCCTGGCCATGCTTGAGAGGGAAAAAGAAGGCAAACTGTGTCATCCTTCCTTTTACCAGAGTATCCAAGCCAGCCAAGAAGGAGGCTCACTGTTCGCCATGGGGAGCTTAGAAAATAATCTGATCTGATAATAATCTGATCTCCACACTTTTTTTCTGTGTGTTCTATGGTCATCTTCCAGGAGATGAAGGTCCAGCCTCACTCCTATGGGACATAGGGTGGTGGCAGGAGGAAACCACCAGCAGCAGTAGCAGCAATAGCAGCAGAACAACAGTCTCATTTACTGCTGTGCCTCCCATCAGCTCTACCTGGCTCTGTGCCCTTTGGGTTGGAACCGAGCTCCTTGCCTGGGCCATTTCTTGCCCTGATAAGTTGTACTTCCTGTGTAGCCCTCTTAATCTAGCCAACATTTTATGTCTATTCCTTGTGCTGGAGGGATTGGTGGTGAGTGTCAATGCTGAATCGCAACCCTGTCTCAGCTTAATGTTTGGAGCCATTCATTTTCTTTACATCCTTAAACTGATACATTTCCTGCATTTCCTTGAAAAAGCCTTGGCCATGGTAGTCCTTGTTCATACCTTCCATTCCTCCTGGAAGGATGTGTGTGCCTTTATTCTGATTTGGATGGCTGAGATCTTATTCTTTGGCTTGTTCTTCCTCTATGGGGAACTCTTGGGTATATCGACGCCAGGTCAGGGTAAGTCTCACTTTGGGGACATCTTTACATGTCTCTAGTAGACTGTAATAACTCTCACCACTGTTGGCTATGAAGGTGTCTACCTCCTGTTTGCTCTGGGCCAGCTCACTGCTGTTGTCACAGCATGGGTGTATGCACCTATGTCTTGCTGGTGCCCATGCTCCTGATCCTCTTCCAGCACTATTATGCTATAACCCTGGCTCACCATAAACTAAGGCCCAGTGAGAACCTCTAGTTGGTCTATTGGTCAAGAAGGTAAGAAGGTGAATTCTACCTTCCCTTCCTTCATCTTGCCAGTTTTTGATTAGAGGTAAGGATTTCTAGCTTTGAGCTTGGCAAAGTCTTTCAAGAGTAGTTCCAGGTCATGGCAATACCTCCTAGTCAGGTTTAGCTAGCCATGGTCAGAAGGTTAGATCCCTCCCCATCATCATTGGGGCACTGGAAGCAAAGGGCTTAGGGGCAAGGTTAGCCAGACCTCAGATTTCCCCTGTCATACCATAGGCCTTTCTCTTAATCATGGAATGATCAGGAAGGATAGAGGATAGTTCTTCCTGGGTTGGCATTATATTCCCCTCTCAACAGGTTCTTGCCTCTCATTCTCTCATTCCTGTCCCCTAACAAGACCATAGTTTAGGTGGACGTCTTTTGAGTGGTGGTAACAATTAGATAGCAACATCAGTCACCTATGGATATCAATGGTGATTGGCTGTGAATATCAATAGCAATTATTTGTGGATATCTGACAGGTGGTTATGGGTATTGGTGACAATTGGTATCAGCAGTGCCCAGAGATAGCCAGATTGCAGCATTGCTCCTCATACTTCTCCTGGGACAAGTGTTCCTTAGATCCATAAGGAAGTCTCTGAAGATTAAGAATCTAAACAAATGCTGGTCAGCCAGTTCTGAACCTGGAGAAACACTCTAACTCCAGGACTTCCTCTTTATCCCATTTTTTCTTTGCCCACTTCTTCCCTTTATTTCCTATTCTGTGACTTTTCTTCTGTAATATTTTAAGTAGAGTATTGACCTTCGTCACAATATATTAGTTAATGTTAGCCACACAGTCCAGCTATAGTAACAATATATAGTCACTAATAGACATGAATTGTTATCATCACACATTGCATAGACGGGAATGAGGAAACTACTTATTGGCAAGAATAAGCAAATGACTTCCTCTTCCAGAACTTTTAAAATATATTCTTGGATTTTACTCATTTTTAATTATTAATTATTTATTTTTTCCAACATTTTTTATTATCCACAAAGGGTCTACCTCCAATCCTTGCTGTTATTGAATATTCTTACTTTCCCACCTCTTCTTCTCCTTTTTCTCCTCTTTTTCCTCCTCTTCCTTCTACTACTTGCATGCTCTTCCCTCCTGGCTTTTTTTGTGTTGCTCACCACCATATACCCTGCCTTTTTTGGAACTGGTTTCTAGGAGGGAGAAAAGGGACTTCTTCAGGTCTGACTTCAAGTCAAACCACTGAGGTGTTTGAGGAAGTGTGTTGGAAACTGAAGCTGAGCTGGGAGGTTGAACTGAACTCTCGCCATTGCTAAAGCTATGAACATAATTTAGTTTATAAAACTTTTAAATAAAATATCCTTTGGAGTCTCCATTCTAGGGTCTGTCTGTGGATTTTCTGGAAGAGGCTTATGGGCATCAGCAGGGATGTGGTGATATATAAAACTAATGATAAGATATGTGGGCACATAATTTGATAATATAAAAAGAAATTTACTATTTTTATTGCATCTGCTCCTCACAATAAACTCTAATCACTCACAAACACCTTGGTTAGTAAAGAATTTTCTGTTTCTGGTGGGAATATGATGAGAAGGGGAAGAAGAAAACTCCAAAAGCTGAAATGGAATGGGTGGTTGACTCTCCTGTTTAGGGCATAGTGGTGGAAACCCTGGACACTTCTCAGGAGTGGCAGGTTGTAAGGAGAAAGGTTTCCATTTAAAAAACACTGAAAGAAGATCAAGATTGTGGCAAGATGTCAAAGAAAATCTCCACCTTCTCATGCCTAAAAGATGCTGGAACAATTTGGTGCTTTCAGAGACTATTCTGGCCCACTGTTTTTAAGTTAAAAATGGGAAAAAATGTTGATACAAAAGTTGGGCATAATATTCCATTGTATATATGGACCATATCTTCTTTATTCATCTGTTGAAGGGCATCTTGGCTCTTTCTGCAATTTGGCAACCGTGGCCATTGCTGCTATGAACATTGGGATACATATGGCCCTTCTTTTCACTACATCTGTATCTTTGGGGTAAATACCCAGTAGTGCAATTTCAGGGTCATAGGGAAGCTCTATTTTTGATTTCTTAAGGAATCTCCACACTGTTTTCCAAAGTGGCTATACCAACATGCATTCCCACCAACAGTGTAAGAGGGTTCTCCTTTCTCCACATCCTATCCAACTCATGTTGCTTACTGTCTTGTTAATTTTGGCCATTCTAACTGGTGTAAGGTGGTATCTCAATGTGGTTTTGATCTGAATCTTCCTGATGGCTAGTGATGATAAACATTTTTTCATGTGTCTGTTAGCCATTTGTATATCTTCTTTGAAGAAGTATCTGTTCATGTCTCCTGTACTTTTTTGATGAGATTATCTGTGTTTTAAGTGTTGAGTTTGAGGAGTTCTTTATATATCTTGGATATCAGCCCTTTGTCTGTAGTGTCATTTATGAATATCTTCTCCCATTCTGTGGGTTGCCTCTTTGTTTTGTTGACTGTTTCTTTTGCTGTGCAGAAGCTTTTAATCTTGATGAAGTCCCAAAAGTTCATTTTCTGCTTTTGTTTCCTTTGCCTTTGGAGACATATCTTGAAAGAAGTTGCTGTGGCTGATATTGAAGAGGTTACTGCCTATGTTCTTCTCTAGGATTCTGATATATTCCTGCCTCATATTGAGTTCTTTTATCCATTTAGTTTATCTTTGTGAATGGTGTAAGAGAATGGTCATGTTTCATTCTGCTATACATAGCTGTCCAATTTTCCCAGCACCATTTATTGAAGAGACTCTCTTTTTTCCACTGTATGTTTTTTCCTGCTTTGTCAAAGCCTATTTGACAATAGAGTTGCAGGTCTATATCTGGGCTCTCTACTCTGTTCCACTCATCTTTGAGACTGGAGGAGATTATGCTGAGTAAAGTAAGTCAAGGAGAAAGAGTCAATTATCACATGGTTTCACTTATTTGTGGAGCATAAGGAATAACATGCAGGACATTAGGAGATGGAAAGGAAAAGTGAATTGGGGGAAATAGGAGGGGGAAATGAAGCACGAGAGACTGTGGACTCTAAGAAACAAACTCAGGGCTTTGAAAGGGAGGTGTTGGGGGGTTAGTTGAGCCTGGTGGTGGGTATTAAAGAGGGTACATATTGCATGTAGCACCGGGTGTGGTGTGGTGTGGTGCATAAGCAGTGAGTCTTGGAACAGTGAAAAAAATAAAATTAAATTTTAAAAAATTGGAAAAATGGGGGTGCCTGGGTGGCTCAGTGGGTTAAGCCTCTGCCTTCAGCTCAGGTCATGGTCTCATGGTCCTTGGATCGAGCCCCACATCAGGCTTTCTGCTCAGCAGGGAGCCTGCTTCCCTTCCTCTCTCTCTCTGCCTGCCTCTCTGCCTACTTGTAATCTCTGTCTGTCAAATAAATGGAATCTTTAAAAAAATGGGAAAAATGAGTTGTAGTGAAGGACGGGGATTTTTCCCAAGGGCATATAGAAGTCGTGGCAAAGCTGGGAGTTCTGTCACTTCAGAGGAATACTGTACCAATCTTTGTTACCTCACCAACATCAGAAATAGCTGATTAGGATTTCCAACCAAAAGTCAAGAAGACCGTACCCCATTGCAATCAACAGCAGTGATGACAGTGGAATGAAGGGGTGGGGGGTAGGGTTAGGGTGTTATGGAAAGCCTTAGAAGCTTAAATGACTAGGTAGGACCTTAGAGTTGAATGGACCTTAGGGAATGAGTGGGACCTATTTGGATAGGTGAAGAATGTCTGAACATTATACAAAAAGAAAAAAAAAAACCATATAGAATGTTAGGGCTAAGAGAATCCTTGAAATGCAAGTCCAGCCCCTTTCCATTTCGGGTGGGAAAACAGGCCTGGAGAGAGACTGGGACTTGACTTGAGTTATATGCAGATATAAAGTTGCAACCACGTCTATCACACAACAAAAGACAAGTTCTTCCTTTATTTCCCCCCTTGTATCTGGGTGGGATGGTAAGACTTTTTAATTGAAAAGGAGAGAAGGGAGAGAATTTCATGACCTGGCTATGAAAGGTTTAGTATGTCCTTATTTTTGTAACAGAACCCTATATCTGAATGTGTCCTCAGCCTCCAGCACATAATGTCTTGTAAGAATGAATCCGTGGATTGTCCCAAATTTAGTGATACTCCAAGACTTAGCCTACAAATCCTCTAGACCTTTAGGGTCTTCTCTGAATACTGAGCACTCCTCAATACTTATGCTCCTTTCAATGACTTAGGTACTTACTTCTGCACTAAGGTCATATTGGGTCTTCTGCCCAGGCATGAATTGTTTCTACTCTGAGGAGGGCAGGGAGTAGAAGCGAACACTGGGAAACACTTTAACTTGAGCAGCTCTTGCCATATGTTAAGAACAGTTCTTTTCCTCACATGTGAACACTCGCAGCCATGGAATTAACTCATTCTCACATTCCCCCTCATAGCACAGTCACACTCCATCCTCAAACATTCATCCACAACTCCCCAAATATACCAACTTTACCCATGACAGATATGCCATTGGCCAGGCTCTCTGTGAAGTCCTGGAAAATCTTTTGTTATTGGTAGCTGGTAGGGAAGATGTACTCTCCCAGCACATACTTGTATCTGTATTTTTTTATTAAGAAGGGGCCAGGAAGTCTGTAGGTCAATCCTAGTCTCTATGTGTCTGGCCCTATCTAGTGAAGTACCCAGTTGTCTTCTCTATTCCACTCCTGCTTCAGCTCTCCAGCAGTTATCAGCAGGCTAAGTAGAGCTGGTCCCACAGTTTCAGGTTAGATCTAGAGAGGGTAACAACTGTTAATTTGTGAGAAATTATTCTGGGTGTGTTCTCCCACTCCTCTCACTTATTTTCAGTGCTTTTAAAATTTTAGAACAAAAGGTTTTAGAATCACAGGGTGCATTTAAAAATAAATTATATTTAGGGCACCTGGGTGGCTCAGTGGGTTAAGCCACTGCCTTCAGCTCAGGTCATGATCTCAGGGTCCTGGGATCGAGTCCCGCATTGGGCTCTCTGCTCAGCAGGGAGCCTGCTTCCTCCTCTCTCTCTCTCTGCCTGCCTCTCTGCCTACTTGTGATCTCTCTCTGTCAAATAAATTAATAAAATCTTTAAAAAAATTATATTTAGACCCCCTCATGATACATATGGGGAAACTAAAGCCCAGGGAAAGGATAAGACCAGTCTAAACTGAGACAGTGATTCACTCTGTGACAATTAGAGTTAGAACTCAGATTTCCTGAGTCTCAGGATTCTTGAAACACAGTGATAAGGATCTAATCCAAATACTTCACTTTATAGTTGCCAAAACAGGCCCCCTCCAAAAAAAAAAAAAAAAAAACAACTTGTGTAAGGTCATGCAGTTATTGTGACAAAGCTGGGATATACAGATATACAGATATTCAAAATCCTAGTCCAGGACTCTTGAAAGATAATTTTATGCATCTAGATCATTCTGTATATTACAAGCAAGAAGGGCTCAGAAAGGGAATGTGATTTGTCTGGTCACAGAATAAATTAGTTACAGTCAAAACTAGACCCCAAAGCTGGCTGTAAAACTGGGCCTGAATAGAAATTGGGGATTTTGACTTCTAGTCCCTGAGAAAACCCAGTGGCCTGGGGACATAGTGTCTCTGAATTAAATAACAGAATAGGAGAAGGATGAGTTAATATGGCAGAGTAGTTGGAGGACCTTATGCTTGCTTTATTTCTTGAACACAGCTAAATAATTATCAAATCATTCTGAACACCCAGAAAATTGATTTGGGGACTGAGAGAACACACTGAACAGCTAGAGGGAGAAAAGAGGCCACATTATGGAAGGCAGGAGGTATAGAGATGTGATTCTCAGGAGAAAAGAATCATGGGTGCTATGGAAAGGGGTGGGGGCATAATCATGGAGATAGGAGAGAGAGAAAGAGATAAAGCAGCATTACAGGGATTGGCACAAGAAAAACACAGACCCTCAAACCACTGACTGGTAGAACAAGAGAAGCTGATTACTGCAAGTTTTACAAGGAGCAGAGATGAAAAACTGAAGTTTTAGAAGTCTGTACCATCACCAGGGTCAAGCCTGGGAGCATAGTGTTGCTTCTGTGGAGAAAGAAGACAGAGGCCCAGAAGCAGACAGTGTGGTTTGAGAATCCCCTGGATCACACTGGAAGAGACAGTTCCCCTTCTTGAAGTGCATTTGGGAGAGGTGGCACTGCCTCTCAGGGAACAAAAGAACTGGCAGGCACTATTGACCTGCCCCATTCATTTGTATAATGGCAGAGATGCATGATGAGGGCAACTAACCTGGATGCTGGTGTTTTGCTATGCGTTACCATTAAATCCAAGCCCTTGCACAATCATGTGACTGCTTTTCTGGGACAAACCCGCACCAGCCACAGCTTTGTAAGACCCTTGCCCAGAGGATCAGTGTAAGTTCACAATGTGTTGTGTCCCTAAAACATGGATTCTTGAAACCCAAGCATATGCCTGAAATAAAACACAAGAACACTGCACTACCAGGTGGGCAGCTGGCTTGAACAGACAGGGTGAAGGCAGGGATCAGACAGAAGCCTGGGACACAAGAGGGGAGATTGTTCACTCCTCTGAGAGGGGTTCCTGGACAGCAGTGGGTGTGAACTCCCCTCTTTAGGAAAGAAAATGGGCTGACACCATATTTCACCCTCCTATGCATGAATGGACTTCAGTGAGTGACACAACACATGTAGTGAAGGCTTGAGCTGCTTACATCAAACCTACCACACTGCGCTCTGCAGATACATTTTTTTTTTTTAATTAGGGCAAGTGTGATTGAGAGCCAGAGCAACAATGGACTCCTCCTGCCCAAGACCAGCAAAACTACTCCACCCATGCTCCCTCCTGCACACAGCCGATCCACTGATCATAGAGTACTGGAATGTTTCAGCATGAGTGGAAATAGGAACAGGCACAGGCTTTCCTAACACACAAAAGACAGAGTCCTAGATGAAATGCCAAGTTGGAGGAGTTCACCCAAACGAAAGATTAGCTCCCTGGCTAGGGAGCTAATCAATATAGATATAGTGTAGGAAATAAAATTTAAAACAAGAATCATAAGGATACTAGCTGGGCTTAAGAAAAGCATAAAAGAAACCAGAGAAACCCTACCACAAAGATAAAAGACCTAAAAACTAATCAGGCTAAAATTTCTTTTAAATGCTGTAACCATAAGAGACTCTTAATTTTAGGAAACAAACTGAGCATTGCAGGAGGTGAGGGGGTAACTTGGTGATGGACATTGGAGAGGGTATGTGTTGTAATGAGCACTGAGTATTATATAAGACTGGTGAATCACTAACCTGTACCCATGAAGCAAATAATACTTTGTATGTTAATTAAAAATAAATAAAATAAAATTACATTACATTAAATTAAAAATGTAGCAGAGATATAAAACTGATTGGATGTAAAGACCACAAAGATGGAACAAGCAGAGGAACAATTAAGTGACATGAAGATGAAATTATGTAAAATAATAAAACTGAAAAGAAGAGGGAAAGTAAAATATTTGATCAGGAATGTAGATTTAAGAAACTCAGTGACTCCATAAAAACAACAACATTCATATCATAGGAGTCCCAGAAGAAGAAAGGGGTCAGAGGTTTCTTTGAGGAAATTGTAGCTAAAACGTCCCTAATCTGGGGAAAAAAACCAGACATCTACATCCAAGAGGAACAAAGAATTTCCACCCAAATCAACAAAAGCTGACCAACACCAAGACATATTATAGTAAAATTTATAAAATACACAGATAAGGAAAGAATCCTGAAAGCAGCAAGGAAAAGAAATTCCTAACCTAGAAGGGAAGACAAAAATTTGTCTCTCCATCTCTCTACAGAAACCTGGCAGGCCAGAAGACAGTGGCATGGTATATTCAACATGATGAATGAAAAATACATAGCCAAACACACTGTCCAGCAAGGCTTTCATTTAGAATAAAAAGAGAGGTAGATGGTGATTCACAGACCTGTACCCCTGGGGCTAATAATACATTATATGTTTATAAAAAATAAAAAATTAAAAGAAAAACTGTATGAGTCAAATCCCACGATTGTCTGTAGTTCATCTCCAAACTCATTGATTAGGAGCCAAATGGTAATTTATCCCAGTATATCAGGAAATAATCATTCGATAATCATTCAGGTTTCTTGTTTTGTGGTTGTAATGACTCTATATTCATAAGATTCCAGTATAAACATTTATAAATTATGATTCTCTCATTCTAATATTTATACATGAGTAATAATAAAGAGAAAATTATTTTTCAAAAGAAAAAAGGAGAGGTAGAAAAACTAAAGGAGTTTGTGACCACTAAACCATCCCTGAAAGAGATATTAAAGGGGACTGTGAGTGGGAAAGAAAGACCAAAAACAACAAAGCCTAGAAAGGAAACAGAGAAAATCTCCAAAAACGATTACTTTTCAGGTAATATAATGGGACTAAATTCATATCTTCTAGTAATCACTCTGAATATAATTGGACTAAATGCTCCATAAAATGACATAGGGTATCAGAATGGATTAAAAACAACAACATGACCCATCTATATGCTGCCTACCATAGACTCATTATAGACCTAAAGACAACTGCAGATTGTAAGTAAGGGGGTAGAGAACCATCAATCATGCTAATGGACATCAAAAGCAAGCCTGAGTAGCTATACTTATATCAAAAAAACCAGATTTTTTTTCCTTTTTTCATTTTTATTTTATTTTATTTTATTTTATTTTTTAATTTCTTTTCAGCGTAACAGTATTCATTGTTTTTGCACCACACCATTGCTCCATGCAATCCATGCCCTCTCTGGTACCCACCACCTGGTTCCCCCATCCTCCCACCCCCCGTCCCTTCAAAACCCTCAGATTGTTTTTCAGAGTCCATAGTCTCTCATGGTTCACCTCCCCTTCCAATTTCCCTCAACTTCCTTCTCCTCTCCATCTCCCCTTGTCCTCCATGCTATTTGTTATGCTCCGCAAATAAGTGGAACCATATGATAATTGGCTCTGCTTGACTTATTTCACTCAGCATAATCTCTTCCAGTCCTGACCATGTTGCTATAAAAGTTGGGTATTCGTCCTTTCTGATGGAGGCATAATACTCCATAGTGTATATGGACCACATCTTCCTTATCCATTTGTCCGTCGAAGGGCATCTTGGTTCTTTTCCATGGTTTGGCGAACCTCAAACTCAACACACATGAAACAGACAACCATATTAAAAAATAGGCAGAAGATATGAACAGACACTTCTCCAATGAAGACATACAAATGGCTATAAGACACATGAAAAAATGTTCATCATCACTAGCCATCAGGGAGATTCACATTAAAACCACATTGAGGTACCACCTTGTTCCAGTTAGAATGGCCAAAATTAGCAAGACAGGAAACAACATGTGTTGGAGGAGATGTGGAGAAAGTGGAACCCTCTTACACTGTTGGTGGGAATGCAAGTTGGTGAAGCCACTTTGGAAAAAGTGTGGAGATTCCTCAAGAAATTAAAAATAGAGCTTCCCTATGACCCTGCAATTGCACTACTGGGTATTTACACCAAAGACAAACCAGATTTTAAATCAAAGACTGTAACAAGAGATGAAGAATGGCATTACATCATAATTAAAGGGTCTATCAATAAGACCAACAATTGTAAATATTTATACCCCCAACTTGGGAATATCCAAATATATAAATCAATTAATAACAAACATAAAGAAACTCATTGACAATAACACAATAATATTAGGGGACTTTAATACCCACTTAGGTCAATGGACATATCATCTAAGAAAACCAACAAGGAAACAATGCCTTTGGGTGACACATTGAACCAGATGGACTTAACAGATACATTCAGAGCATTTCATTCTAAAGCAGCAGAATATATTTTTTATTGAGTGCATACAGAACAGTCTCTTGAGTAGATCACATACTGGGTCACAGATCAGACCTCAACAAATATAAAAAGACCAAGATCATACCATGCATATTTTCCAACCACAATACGATGAACTTGAAATCAACCACAAGGAAAAAAAAATGGAAATGCCTCAAGTATAAGGAGATTTGAAAAATCCACTAAAGTATGAATGGATTAATGAAGAAATTAAAGGAAAACTAAAAAAAAAAAATATGTGGAGGTAAATAAAAATGAAAAACAAAGCAGTCCAGCCCTTTGGGAGGTAGAAAAGACAGTCATGAGAGGGAAGTATGTAGTAATACAGGTGTACCTCAAGAAGCAAGAAAAATCTCAAATACCCAACCTAACCTTATACCTAAAGAAGTTAGGAAAGGAACAAGAAATGAAGCCTAAAGCCAGGAGAAGTAGGGACATAATAAAGACGAGAACAGAAATAAATGGTACATAAACAAACAAACAAACAAAAAACCCAGTAGAACAAATCACTGAAACTTTGATCTGATTCTTTGAATGCATTAATAAAATTGATAAATTGCTACTAAGAATTATCAAAATAAAAAGAGAAAGAACCCAAATAAATAAAATCACAAATGAAAGAAGAGTGATAATATCAAACACCACAGAAATACAAATTATGAAAAATTATATGCCAACAAATTGGGCACTCAGAAGAAATAAATTCCTAGAAACATATAAACAACCAAAACTGAAACAGGAAAAAAATAAAATATTTGAACAGACCCATAATCAGCAAAGAAATGGAACCCATAATGAAAAATTTCTCAACAAATGAAAGTCCAGGGCCAGATAGCTTCCCAGAGGAATTCTACCAGATATTTCAAGAGTTAAAACCTGTTCTTCTCAAGCTGTTTCAAAAAATGGAAATGGGAGGAAAAGTTACAAAATCATTTTATGAGTCCAGAATTATCTTGATTCCAAAACCAGACAAAAACCCTACTAAAAAGAACAACTACAGGCCAATATCCCCAAAGAGCATGGACGAAAAAAATCTCAATGAAATACTAGCAAATCAAATGCAACAGTACATTAAAAGAAATATTCACCATGATCAAGGGGGATTTATTCCTGGGCTGCAGGGATAGTTCAATATTCACAAATCAATCAACATGGTATACCACAGTAATACAAGATAGGATAAGAAACGTATGATCCTCTCAACAGATGCAGCAAAAACATTTGAAAAAATATAGCATATATTCTGTTTTTCCTTTTTTAAAATATAATTTCATCACTGCTTCAATCTCATTACTAGATATCCGTCTATTCAGGTTGTCGATTTCTTCCTGGTTCAATTTTGGTAGTTTATAGTTTTCCAGGAATGCATCCATTTCATCTAGGTTGCTAAGCTTATTGGCATATAACTGTTGATAATAACTTCTGATGATTGTTTCTACTTCCTTGGTGTTCGTTGTGATCTCTCCCTTTTCATTCATAATTTTATGTATTTGGGCTTTCTCGCTTTTCTTTTGGATTAGTGTGGCCAATGGTTTATCGATCTTATTGATTCTTTCAAAAAACCAGCTTCTAGTTTCATTGATATGTTCTACTGTATCTCTGGTTTCTACCTCATTGATCTCAGCTCTAATCCTGATGATTTCCCTTCTTATGTGTGGAGTTGGTTTGATTTGTTGCTGATTCTCCAGTTCTTTAAAGTGTAGAGAAAGCTGGTGTATTCTGGATTTTTCAATTTTTTTGAGGGAGGCTTGGATGGCTATGTATTTCCCCCTTAGGACAGCCTTTGCTGTATCCCATAGGTTTTGGACCGAAGTGTCTTCATTCTCATTGGTTTCCATTAATTGTTTCAGTTCTTCCTTGATCTCCTGGTTGATCCAAGCATTCTTAAGCAAGGTGGTCTTTAGCTTCCAGGTGTTTGAGTTCCTTCTGAACTTTTCCTTGTGATTGAGCTCCAGTTTCAAAGCATTGTGATCTGAGAATATGCAGGGAATAATCTCAGTCTTTTGGTATCGGTTGAGTCCTGATTTGTTACCCAGTATGTGGTCTATTCTGGAGAAGGTTCCATGGGCACTTGAGAAGAATGAGTATTCTGTTGTTCCAGACTCTTTCTATGAAGCCAGCATTACCCTGATCCCCAAATCAAGCAAAGACCCTACCAAAAAGGAGAATTTCAGACCAATATTACTGATGAATATGGATGCTAAGATTCTCAACAAGATCCTAGCCAACAGGAGCCAACAGCACAATAAAAAGATTATCCACCATGATCAGGTGGGATTCATCCCTGGGCTACAAGGATGGTTCAACATTCGCAAATCAATCAATGTGATACAACAAGTTAATATGAGAAGAGAGAAGAACCATATGGTCCTCTCAATCGATGCAGAAAAAGCATTTGACAAAATCCAGCATCCGTTCCTGATTAAAATGCTTCAAAGTATAGGGATAGAGGGAACATTCCTGAACCTCATCAAATCTATCTATGAAAGAACCACAGCAAATATCATCCTCAATGGGAAAAAGCTTGCAGCCTTCCCATTGAGATCAGGAACGAGACAAGGATGCCCACTTTCACCACTCTTGTTCAACATAGTATTAGAAGTCCTAGCAACAGCAATCAGACAACAAAGAGAAATAAAATGAATCCAAATTCACAATGAAGAAGTCAAACTCTCTCTCTTCACAGATGACATGATTCTTTATATGGAAAACCCAAAAGACTCCACCCCCAAACTACTAGAACTCATACAGCAATTCTGCAACATGGCAGGATACAAAGTCAATGTGCGGAAATCATTGGCTTTCTTACACACTAACAATGAAAATACAGAAAGAGAAATTAGAGAATTGATTCCATTTACTATAGCACCAAGAACCATAAGATACCTGATAATAAACCTAACCAAAGAGGTAAAGGATCTGTACTTGATGAACTACAGAACACTCATGAAAGAAATTGAAGAAGACACAAAAAGATGGAAGACCATTCCATGCTCTTGGATCGGAACAATAAACATTGTTAAAATGTCTCTACTGCCTAGAGCAATCTATACTTTTAATGCCATTTGATCAAAATTCCACCCGTATTCTTCAAAGAGCTGGAGCAAATAATCCAAAAATTCGGATGGAATCAGAAGAGACCCCAAATCCCTAAGGAAATGTTGAAAAACAAAAATAAAGCTGGGGGCATCATGTTACCTGATTTCAAGCTTTACTACAAAGCTGTGATCACCAAGACAGCATGGTACTGGCATAAAAACAGACACATAGACCAGTGGAATAGAGTAGAGAGCCCAGATATGGATTCTCAACTCTATGGTCAAATAAAAATATGGAAAAAATATGCAGTGGAAAAAAGACAGTCTCTTCAATAAATGGTGCTGGGAAAACTGGACAGCTATATGTAGAAGAATGAAACTCGACCATTCTCTGACACTGTTCCCAAAGATAAACTCAAAATGGGTAAAAAACCTCAATGTGAGACAGGAATCCATCAAAATCCTCGAGGAGAACACCAGCAGCAGCTTCTTTCTAGAAACATCACCAAAAGCAAGGGAAGCAAGGGTAAAATAAACTATTGTGATTTCATCAAGATCAAAGGCTTTTGCATAGCAAAGGAAACAGTCAACACAACCAAAAGACAACCAACAGAATGAGAGAAGATATTTACAAATGACATATCAGATAAAGGGCTAGTATCCAAAATCTATAAAGAACTTATCCAACTCAACACTCAAAAACCAAATAATCCAATCAAGAAATGGACAGAAGACATAAACAGACATTTCTGCAAAGACATCGAAATGGCCAACAGACACATGAAAATGTGTTCAAATCACTCAGCATCAGGGAAATACAATTCAAAACAACAGTGAGATACTTCCTCACACCAATCAGAATGGCTAAAATTAACAAGTCAGGAATCGACAGATGTTGGCTAGGATGTGGGGAAAGGGAAACCCTCCTACACTGTTGGTAGAATGTAAGCTGGTGCAGTCACTCTGGAAAACAGTATGGAGTTTCCTCAAAAAGTTGAAAGTTGAGCTACCCTATGACCCAGCCATTGTACTACTGGGTATTTACCCTAAAGATACAAATGTGGTGATCCAAAGTTGCACATGCACCAGAATGTTTATAGCAGCAATGTCCACAATAGCCAAACTGTGGAAAGATCCTATATGTGCATCAACAGATGAGTGGATAAAGAGGATTATATATATATATATATATATATATATATAATATATATAATATAATATAATATAATATAATATATAAATATATATACATATGCATATGTATATGTATACATATACATATATATATATATATATATATAATCCTCTTTATCCACTCATCTGTTGATGCACATATAGGATCTTTATATATATATATATATATTCACACACACACACAATGGAATACTATGCAGCTATCAAAAAATCTAAAATTTTGCCATTTGCAATCACATGGATGGAGCTAGAGGGTATTATGTTAAGCAAAGTAAGTTAATCAGAGAAAGACAATTATCATATGGTCTCTCCAATATGACAATTTGAGAGGCAGGGTGAGGGGTAGGGAGGGAAAAATAAAACAAGATGGGATCGGGGAGGGAGACAAACCATAATAAACTCTTAATCTTAGGAAACAACTGAGGTTTGCTGGGGGAGGGGTAGGGTGGTGGCTGAGTTATGGACATTGGGGAGGGTATGTGCTATGGTGAGTACTGTGAATTGTGTGAGACTGATGATTCACAGACTTGTATCCCTGAAGCAAATAATACATTATAGATTAATAAAAAAAAATGTCTACACTACCCAAAGCAATCTACACATTCACTGTAATTCTTATCAAAATACCACTAGCATTTTCACAGAGCTAGAACCATCCTAAAATTTATATGGAACCATATGTAAAGACCCTGAATAGCCAAAGTAATCCTGAAAAAGAAAAATAATATATAAAAAGAAACTGGAGGCATCATGATTGCAGACCTCAAACTATATTATAAAGGTGTAGTCATAAAAACATTATGGTACTGGCACAAAGCACATAGATCAATGGAACAGAATAGTAAAATCCAGAAATAGTCCCACAAGTCTATGGTCAACTAATCTTTGACAAGGCTGGAAAGAATATCCAACAGAAAAAAATAGTGTCTTCAACAAATGATGTTTGAAAATTGGAGAGCAATGTGCAGTGAAATTCAAATGTTCCATTTCCTTATGCCATAGACAAAAATAAATTCAAAATGGATGAAAGACCTAAATCAAGACAGGAAACCATCAAAATTCTAGAGGAGAATGCAGTCAGAAACCTCTTTGACTTTGGTCAAAGCAACTTCTTACAAGACACGTCTCTTCAGGCAAGGGAAACAAAAGCAAAAATGAGCTATTGAGACTTCATCAAGATAAAAACTTCAACACAGTGATGGAAACAATCATCAAAACTAAAAGGTTGCCTACATAATGGGAAAATCTAGCAAATGACATATCTATTAAGGGGTTGGTAACCAATATCTATAAAGAACTTATCAAACCAAACACCCAAGAAATAAACAATCCAGTTAAGATATAGGCAGAAGACATGAATGAATATTTTTTTCAAAGACATTCAGATGGTCAGCAGACACATGAAAATATGCTCAGCATCACTCATCAGCAGGAAGACAAATAAACACCCCTATGAGATACCACTTCATACCTGTCAGAATGGCTAAAATTAACAGCACAGGAAAAACAGATCCTAGCAAGGATATGTAGAAAGGGAAATCCTCTTATACTGTTGATGGGAATAGAAATTGGTGCAGCCACCCTGGAAAACAGTATAGAGGTCCCTCAAAAAGTTAAAAATAGAGCCACTCTATGACCCAACAGTTGAACTACTAGGTATTTATTTATTTTTTTAAAGTTATTTATTTATTTATTTGACATATAGCACAAGTAGGGGGAGCAGGAGAGGGAGAAGAAGGCTCCACACTGAGCAGGGAGCCCGATGTGGGGCTTGATTTCAAGATCCCAGGATCATGACCTGAGCTGAAGGCAGACACTGAACTGACTGAGCCACTCAGGAACCTTGCACCAGGTATTTACCCAAAGGATACAAAAATATTGATCCAAGGGGGTACCTGTACCCTGATATTTATAGGAGCATTATCAACAATAACCAAATCGTGGAGAGCCTAAATATCCATCAACTGATGAATGTATAAGGAATATGTGATACACACACACACACACACACACACACACACACACACACAGAGGAATATTATTCAGCCATCTAAAAGAATGAAATATTGTCATTTGCAATGACATAGGTGGAGCTAGAGTGTATTATGCTAAGCAAAATAAGTCAGAGAAAGACAAGAACCATATGAGGAATTTAATAAATAAAACATATGAACATAGGGGAAAGGAATAAGAGACAGAAGCAAACCATAAGAGTCTATTAATGATCGAGGACAACCTGCGGGTTGATGGCGGGGAGGTGGGCAGTGTATGGGCTAAAAGAGCAATGTGTATTAAGGAGGGCTCTTGTGTTGCACACTGGGTGTTATATATAATTGATGAGTTCTTAAATTCTACTCTTGAAACTAGTATTACATTTTATGTTAACTACCTAGAATTTAAATCAAAAGTCAAGCAGAGAGAGTCAATTACCATATGGTTTCACTTACTTGTGGAGCATAAGGAATAACATGGAGGACATTAGGAGAAGGAAAGGAAAAGTGAATTGGGGAAATCAGAGGGGGAGTCAAAGCATGAGGGACTGCGCACTCTGAGAAACAAACTGAGGGTTTTGGAGGGGAGGGGATGGGGGTTAAATGAGCCTGGTGGTGAGAATTAAGGAGGGCATGTATTGCATGGAGCACTGGGCATGGTGCATAAACAATGGATCTTGGAACACTGAAAAAATAAAATTAAATTTGAAAAATTGAAAAATAAAAAAAAAAGAAATTAAAAGAAAAATAAATAGCAGAATAGGAAATGCAGTCCTTGCTTAAGCTGGCTGTTAATGCCTAGAAAGCTAGAATCTAGGGCACAGCCTATATGTGGGGGGCTCTGTTCACCCCTTTTCTGGTCCCCCTTCACAGAAAAATCTTTTAACTAAAGGCTCAACTCATTTTTCCCCTTTCAAGGTCTTCAGGTTTGAAAATGACACACTTGGTGTTACAGTGGCTGCTGAGAACATAATTGCCAGCTGGGACATCACCATGGCACCCAACCATCACATTTGCAGAGCACTGTCTTGTTATTGTCAAAGCTGTTTCCTATCTTTCCTTTTCTTTCTTTCTTTTTTTTTTTAAGTGCTACTTTTCTTTTGGATTAGTTTGGCCAATGGTTTATCTATCTTATTGATTCTTTCAAAAAACCAGCTTCTAGTTTCATTGATGCATTCTGCTGTATCTATAGTTTCTATCTCATTGATCTCTGCTCTAATCTTGATTATTTCCCTTCTTATGTGTGGAGTTGGCTTAATTTGTTGTTGATTCTCCAGTTCTTTAATGTGTAGAAACAGCTGGTGTATTCTGGATTTTTCAATTTTTTTTTGAGGGAGGCTTGGATGACTATGCATTTCCCCCTTAGAACCGCCTTTGCTGTATCCCATAGGTTTTGGAGCGAAGTGTCTTCATTCTCATTGGTTTCCATGAACTGAGTAAGTTCTTCTTTGATCTCCTGGTTGATCCAAGCATTCTTAAGCAAGGTGGTCTTTAGGTTCCTGGTGTTTGAGTTCCTTCCAAACTTTTCCTTGTGATTGAACTCCAGTTTCAAAGCATTGTGATCTGAGAATATGAAGAGAATAATCTCAATCTTTTGGTATGGGTTGAGTCCTGATTTGTGACCCAGTATGTGGTCTATTCTGGAGAAGGTTCCATGTGCACTTGAGAAGAATGAGTATTCTGTTGTTTTAGGGTGAAATGTTCCCTATATATCTATGAGGTCCATATGGTCCAAAGTGTCATTCAATGCTCTTGTTTCTTTATTGATTATCTGCTTGGATGATCTATTACTGAGAATGGTGTGTTAAGATCTCCTACTATTAATGTATTCATATCAGTATAACTCTTCATCTTGATTAACAGTTTTCTTATGTAATTGGCTGCTCCTGTATTGGAGGCATAAATTTTTACAATTGTTAGATCATCTTGGTGGATAGTCCCTTTAATGATTATGTAGTGGCCTTCTCTTTCTCTGACTACAGTCTTTAGTTTAAAGTCTAATTTATCTGATATGAGAATCGCTACCCCATCCTTCTTTTGAGGCTCATTGGCATGAAAGATGCTTCTCCATCCCTTCACTTTCAGTCTGGGTGTACCCTTAGGTTCGAAATGTGTCTCCTGTAGACAAAATATGGATGGGTCCTGCCATTTTATCCAGTCTGCAACCCTGTGTCATTTTATGGGTGCATTTAGGCCATTCATATTTAGAGTTATTATTGATAGATACGTTTTTATTAACATCATGTTACCTGTGAAGTCTTTGTTTCTATAGATTGTCTCCATATATTTCTGTTCAATGATATTCTTAGGATTTTTCCTCTCTTATAGAACCCCTCTTAATATTTCCTGCAGTGTCAGCCTATTGGTTGCATACTCTTTGAAACCTCGCCAGTCTTGGAAGCTCTTTATTTCTCCATCCATTTTGAATGTCAGTATTGCTGGATAAAGTATTCTTGGCTGCATGTTCTTCTCATTTAGTGCCCTGAATACTTCTTGCCAGCCCTTCCTGGCTTGCCAGGTTTCTGTGGACAAGTCTGACGTTATTCTGATGGACTTTCCTCTGTACATAAGAAATTTCTTTGCCCTCGCTGCTTTCAAGAGCTCCTGTCTAAAATTATGATTCATTATTTTCACTGTCAGGTGTCTTGAGGTCTTTCTAGATTCTATGATGTTGGAGGAGACCCATTCTGCCTCTAGTACACGAACACTGGTTCCATTCATGAGACTGGGAAAATTTTCATGGAGAATTTGTTCAACTATATCTTCTAGTCTTCTTTCTTTCTCCTCACCCTCAGGGATTCCAATAATTCTGATGTTGGGACGTTTCATGGCGTCATTTATTTCCCTAATTCTGTTTTCATGGCTTCTAAGAAGTTTGTTCCAGGATTCCTCCTGATCCTTTTTCTCTATCAGTTTGTCCTCCAGATCCCTAATTCTATCTTCTGTCTCAGTTACCCTAGCTTTTAGAGAATTTAGATTAGATTGGAACTCATTGAGAACTTTGGGAACATCATCTCTGGTGGCTTCCACTTCTGCCCTAATCAATTTCATTTTGTCATCCATGGCTTTCTCCAACCCAGAAAACAAAGAGAAGGGGGGGGAGGGGGTTTGGGAGAAGGGGGTGGGATTATGGACATTGGGGAGGGTATGTGCTTGGGTGAGTGCTGTGAAGTGTGTAAACCTGGTGATTCACAGACCTGTACCCCTGGGGATAAAAATATATGTTTATAAAAAATAAAAAATTAATAAAAAGAATGTTAAAAAAAAAGCTATCCAAATTGGCAATGAAGAAGTCAAACTCTCTCTCTTCACAGATGACATGATACTTTATATGGAAAACCCAAAAGACTCCACCCCCAAACTATTAGAACTCATACAGCAATTCAGTAATGTGGCAGGATACAAAGTCAATGTATAGACATCAGTTGCTTTCTTATACACTAACAATGAAAACATAGAAAAGGGAATTAGAGAATCGAATCCATTTACTATCGCACCAAGAACCAGAAGATACCTGGGAATAAACCTAACCAAAGAGGTAAAGGATCTGTACTTGAGGAACTGCAGAACATTCATGAAAGAAATTGAAGAAGACACAAAAAGATGGAAGACCATTCCATGCTCTTGGATCGAAAGAATAAACATTGTTAAAATATCTATACTGCCTAGAGCAATCTATACTTTTAATGCCATTCTGATCAAAATTCCACCAGTATTTTTCAAAGAGCTGGAGCAAATAATTCTAAAATTTGTACGGATTCAGAAGAGACCCCAAATTGCTAAGGATGTTGAAAAACAAAAACAGAACTGGTGGCATCATGTTGCCTGATTTCAAGCTTTACTACAAAGCTGAAATCACCAAGACAGCATGGTACTGGCATAAAAACAGACACATAGACCAGTGGAACAGAGTAGAGAGCCTAGATATGAACCCCTAGATCTATGGTCAAATAATCTTTGACAAAGCAGGAAAAAATATCCAGTGGAAAAAAAACAGTCTCTTCAATAAATGGTGCTGGGAAAATTGGACAGCACCATATGTAGAAGAATGAAACTTGACCATTCTCATACACCATACACAAAGATAAACTCAAAATGGGTAAAAGGCCTTAGCGTGAGACAGGAACCCATCAGAATCCTAGAGGAGAACATGGGCAGTAACCTCTTTGATATCAGCCACAGCAACTTCTTTCAAGATATGTCTCCAAAGGCAAAGGAAACAAAAGCAAAAAATGAACTTTTGGGACTTCATCAAGATCAAACACTTCTGTACAGCAAAGGAAACAGTCAACAAAACAAAGGCAACCACGGAATGGGAGAAGATATTTGCAAATGACAGTACAGACAAAAAGCTGATGTCCAGGGTCTATAAGGAACTTTTCAAACTCAACACACACAAAGCAGATAATCGTGTCAAAAAATGGGCAGAAGACATGAACAGACTCTTCTCTAATGAAGACATACAAATGGCTATTAGACACATGAAAAAAATGTTCATCATCACTGGCCATCAGGGAGATACAAATTAAAACCACATTAAGATACCACCTCACACCAGTTAGAATGGCCAAAATTAACAATAGAGGAAACAACTTGTGTTGGAGAGGGTGTGGAGAAAGGGTAACCCTCTTACACTGTTGGTGGGAATGCAAGTTGGTGAAGCCACTTTGGAGAACAGTGTGGAGATTTTTTAAGAAATTAAAAATAGAGCTAACCTATAACCCTGTAATTGCACTACTGGGTATTTACCCCAAAGATACAGAAGTAGTAAAAAGAAGGGCCTTCTGTGCCCCAATGTTCATAGCAGCAAACGGCCATAGTCGCTAAACTGTGGAAAGAACCAAGATGACCTTCAATGGACGAATGGATAAGGAAGATGTGGTCCATATACACTATGGAGTATTATGCCTCCATCATAAAGGATGAATACCCAACTTTTGTAGCAACATGGACGGGACTGGAAGAGATTATGCTGAGTGAAATAAGTCAAGCAGAGATAGTCAATTATCATATGGTTTCTTTTATTTGTGGAGCATAAGAAATAACATGGAGGACATGGGGAGATGGAGAGGAGAAGGGAGTTAAGGGAAATTGGAGGGGGAGTTGAACCATGAGAGACTATGGACTCTGAAAAACAATCTGAGGGGTTTGGAGAGGAGGGGGTTGGGAGGTTGTGGGGGTCAGGTGGTGGGTATTTTGGAGGGCACATATTGCATGGAGCACTGTGTGTGGTGCATAACCAATGAAATCTGTTACAAAATAAAAAGAAAGTGCTACTGCTTTAAGCCCCAGGGAGACAGATTAGACAGATATTATTACTCCTTTTATAAGGAAGAAACTAATTTATGGGGGTTAATAAGGTTGTAGCTCTTGACTGAGCAAGTTTAAAAGAGACTGTGGCTAAATCTCTTGACCCATTGATTTCCAAGTTTCTGGAGTGTTCCATATAAATATCCATAGCCCCGGAGGAGTAATCCCTGTCCTTCAAGTGCCCTGATGGCAGCTCCCTCCCTCATTTATTCATCACTGACCTGTACCAGATACTGTATTGGGCTTTCATTGGAGACAAAGGAGATTTGGACCCTGTCTTTTTGTGTTCTCAAGATAAGTATCTATTTATTTAATATTTACTTATTTGAGAGGGGAGCAAAGGGAGAGAGAGAATCAGCACACAGACTCTCTGCTGAGCATAGAGCCCAACATGGGACTCAGACCCAGGACCCTGAGATCATGACCTGAGCCAAAATCAAGAGTCAGCCTGACTAACCAACCAAGCCACCCAGGCATCCCATAATCTGGGTATCTATTGAGTCTCTACCTCACTATCTTCAGCCTTCTTTTTCTTAGCAAAATTCTCTGAAAATTATCTTTCAACTAATGGGGTTGAATCAGTTTATAGTTTTTTCAAGGGGACTTGATCAGGAATCTGGAGACGAGCATTCCATTTCCAGTTCTTTCATTACTTCATGTGAAACAGTGCTCAGTTCCCTTCATGTCTGTGGGCCTCAGCTTTCACTTATTTAAAATGATGGGGCAGGGGAGAGGGAAGAGGGTTGTTAAGAATCTCTGCTGCAGATCACTTAGGAGATGGAGATCCTTTGTGTTCTGTGGGCAAAGCCTTCTCTTTGAGCAAAAGTCTGGAGGGTAAGAGCCAGCTGGCACTGCTATGAGATGCTTCATCCTTTTGCTTTCCTCCTTAGCTCTGTGAACACTTCTTAGGGGACGGGTGGGGGATTTGAGCTTCCTGAGGCCTTCAGAGGGATCTCATTTCTACTTCTACTAACCAGCAACATTCAGGAAGTATCAAAGCTATTTTGGGTTGGGAACTATTCAGCCAGATGCACTTCCTGGGGTTGAGGGTAGGGCAGAGAGAGAGAGAAAGAATAAGAAAAAGAGCCACAGAGGAGAGAGAGGCAGAAAGTAAGTCAGAGAGACAAAGAGGAAGCAATAAAGAATTCCAGAGAGGGAGAAGAGGAAGAAGGGAGGAGAAAAGAGAAAAAGGGAGAAAGAAAGAGACAGAAACAGATCACACATGGTGGGGGGGTGGGAAACAGAGAGAGAGAGAGAGAGAGAGAGAGAGAATGAGAGTGGACACACCCAGTTCCAGAAGTCTTCACGAAAGGAGCTGCATAAAATCTTGCATCTTGTAGTAATAGAACCCAGAACTGGAAGGATCCTTCAGAAATTGAGATCAGAAAGGAATTGAAATTTGCTCATAGTCACACAGCAAGTTAGAGGCAGTGCCGGGATTCAAACCCATAACTAAAATAAGATATTTCAAAAAAAAAGTCCAGAGGCTTGGGGTTTGTAAGTCTTCTTTACATAACTATGGGGAATGTATTAACACAAGAGTGCCACCACATGATTTGCCCCAGAGGAAGCACTGGCATCGGGAAATTTTATCCTCTTCCTCCACTAGCTCTGCTCTGATGGCCTAGAAACACATACCTGTGAAGACTGAATTGGGTAAGTTTAATTTTCAAATACAATGTTTTGGGAGATTACAAGCAGACTTCATGTAGGAGTTAACTAGGGTGGAGCCTTGAAGGGTGAAAACATTAAAAAAAAAATGGCAAATATGCAGTCATCCTTCTAAAAATTTCAATCAACCAGGGAAAATCTAATGTGGGTAAGATTTTTTTAATTATTTATTTGTTTTCTTTTTTCTTTTTTTTTTTAAAGATTTTATTTATTTATTTGAGAGTGAGATAGTGAGAGAGCAAGAAAGTGAGCAGGGGGAGGAGCAGAGAGAGAGGGAGAAGCAGACTCTGTGCTTCAGGGGAGCCTGACGTGGGGCTTGATCCCATGACCCTGAGATCATGACCTGAGCTGGAATCGAGAGTTAGATGCCTGACAGAATGAGCCACCCAGAGGCCCCTGTTTTCTTTTTTAAATTTTAAATTCAATTAGCAACTTATAGTAAATTATTAGTTTCAGATGTAGTGTTCAATAATTTATCAGCTTTGTATAATACCCAGTGCTTATCACATCATGTGCTCTCCTTAGTGTCCATCACCCAATACCCCATCCCTCACCCACCTCCCCTCCAGCAATCCTCAGTTTGTTTGCTACAGTTTAATTTTAAAAATTAATACACAGAGTTATATTAGTTTCAAGTATCCTATAGTGATTCCACAATTCTATATATCTCTCAGTGCTCATCAGGATAAGTGTACCATTTATGCCTTTCACCTGTTTCACCCATTCTCCA